>NC_091397.1:19473312-20723312 GCF_032191515.1 Phaenicophaeus curvirostris | reverse complement strand
TTCGAGCCTTCTAGTTGTGGGGGCAGTGGCTTAGCTACTAGCTGTTAACTGAAATACCTTTATTAGCTATGAAAAACTGGAAATGCAAAACCTCTGCACAGTTAATTATAGTTTCAATATTCCACATTTATCTGAAACAAGCTGTTTTAGTAACTATTTCTTCTTCTTTGTCTCTCAGAGCTCTTTCCTTGAGATTCTGTGTTGCCGTCAATATAACTTTTAATTTTTACGGAAATGCTGTCAGAATGATGAATTAGACTCAGAAAATAAATCTGTGTTATCAAAACCCTTTAATTTAATTTATCATTTCCTTTGTGTACATGACAGTAATAACTGTTTCTGTTGACCGTTAAAGAAGGAAAGAATTCTGTAAGGTGGTTGGCTTTTGTTACCTTCCTGAGTGTATAGTTTTAGTTATGTTTACTTGTGTAACTAAACTGAGGTTGTTAGAAAATGCTTCGAAAGCGTCACTGGACAAGTAAATCCTGGCATGTGAAGTATAGCAGAAGATGGAGAAAAATTTTCTCAGGGAGAAAATTAGCTGATTATATCTGTAGCAGTTTAAGTAAAATGCATCATTATTGTGGTAATGTAGGATGAGTTTCAGCTGACACAAGATTTCTGGTGAATATATTTCCCCTAGAATATGAAGCGCTTAATCTAGGAGATAAGCCCTTGCCAAGTAGATAGTCAGCTCAGGACTACATGAAGAGGAATGAGTTGTGTATGCTCTGGGAAGTGGTTTGTGGTGGGGGGGTGTCAGATCTGCATGACAGTACAGCATGATGTAAGAGTAGTCCCATGCTGCTTGGTGGGTATAGGAGGAGCTGCAGGAAAGGAACTATTCCAGCATGAGGGGTAATTCTAAATTCTAAGTCCTCTTGTTCCATTTTCTATGTCACTGTTTATTTTCAATGTTTATTCTCATTTTAAAACTCTATCATTGAGGCTTTGTTTATTTTGCTTTGAGCACAGAGGAGAAGGAAGGAACTCAGAAATACCAGCATGTACTTCTTTTACAGTATTACTTGTAGCTACCCAGTAGAAAGCTGGAAATGCTGTTGATTTAAATATTTTATGGTTAGAACAGCTTGAGATGAGTCAAGAAAGACTGGAATGTTTCATCTCTCAACTCAGATCATGCACTTTTTGTTCCTTTCACTGCCTTTGAAGAAGGTACAGACCATCATAGCTACTGACATTGATAGAAATATTAGAATTTCCTATACTTAGATTTTTAAATATTTACTAAATTTTGCATGATAAGATATCATTTTTTAAATCTTTTTAATCTGCTAAATGTACACAATTTTAAGTGTAAACCAGTTGTAGAGAGGTTGAGTGGCATATGGAGTATCTTGAGTGTTGGAGTCTCAGCTTTGTCATTGAAATAATCAGAAAATGCCAAGACTTTACTGTCTTCTGAACCACTGATTGTGGAATTGGATATCTACAACCTGCAATATTTCATGGACCACTAGCAGAGTCTCCCACGGCACATGTAGGATTAACGTATTTCACCTCTGAATTTGCTGTCACACATGAACGGGACTGCAACTACTGTCATTTTCAAGACTGTAAGAACTAGGAAGCTTTCTTCCACAGGTGTATACATGTATATCTCTCTCTGAGAGGCAAATTTACAGTAAAACAATCTTTTGGAGATTTTCAATGAAATATCTATTAGAAATTTTCTGGATGTTCTCATAAAGGGTATTTAATAAATTATGTTTAGAGAAGTTAAAATATGCAACACTTTTTAAGGTTTTAGCTGTGAGTACCAGTACTCACTTTGTAAGAACATGGCAGTTGTTACAGCAACTTACTGGTCTTCTTGCCTGGAAAGCCATCAGACATTTTGACATAAAATTCACTGGTGTGGTTACAGGAACTGTATGATTAGGAAGTGGGGGTGGTGAACAATATACTCATAGTATAAGGTGATTAAATGAGGTAACTGTTTGCCTTGCCAACTGCTTGTAGTTAGAAGCAGAGCTGTCTTCTGCAACACTTTTGCACTTTGTAGGTTTTTTTTTCTTGTTGACTTGCAGTGTAATCTTTTCTGCTGCTCCCAGGAGCAAAAGAACTCAATATTTCAAGGGTGAGTTTTACTTAGAAGTAAAATGCATCTTCCATTCTAATCTGTACTTGCTGTGGTTTTTTCCCCCACTTTTAGGAGGATACAGATCATAATTATTATACTTCAAGGACATATGGCCCATATGATTCTACCAGCCGAGATTTGTGGGTCAATATAGACCAGATGGAGAAAGACAAAGTAAAGATTCACGGGATCCTTTCCAACACCCATCGGCAAGCAGCAGTAAGTTTTTGTACCTTTTTCTTCTTTGACAGACCTGGATATTTTTCACCAGTGACCAACACAGTAGTATTACTATGACTACTGTTCACAAACCTCTGAATTTTACTTAATCTATGAAAGTCTTCAAAGTGTTGCTATGGAATTATTCCAGGTTGCTTTTTGAACCTACTATGAGAGTCCTTCAGAGACGCCTTTATAGATATATCTAAAATTCACCTCTGTTTTTGAGGATCAGAAGCTATCAAATGCAAACTAGTTATGTTGCTGAAGTTGATGGTAAAATTTCCTTCAACTTCAATAGCAACAGAACTGGATTCAGGATTAAGTAGCTGAATATATCTGTATTTGCTCTTCCATTTCTCTACAAGGTGTCACACTCATTTTTTCTTTTGGGAGAACTGATAAAACTCATGAGAATGTCATATAGTAATGGAAATAATAGATGTGATCACAAGTTCAAGGTATCAACAAGGAAATACCACAAAGTGATAAATAACGACCTTGTTTAAATTATTGTAATAATGTTGCCTGGTAAAATAAGTAAGAAAATAATGGCCTTAACATGCTTATATGTGAAATTAAGTGCTGCATGATTTACAAGTTTTCTTCTCAGATCTCAGTGTCTGTAAACTGCATACATAAAAGGGCCAATATTAGTACATACAGAAAATTACAACTTGAGAACTGTGTTTTATGATGTTCTTGTTTCATCCATTCACCAGTTTTGCTCAAACAAGAAGTCCTTTGATTTTGCCAGTTTAAAATTAAAATCTAGTTAATACCTTATCTATGATGAAATACATATAGTTTTTTTAGAGATACAAGTGTTTTTAACAGTTTTGAAGCTGAGAGAAAAGCCACATTTGTTTCATCTTTTTTGATAGTTTATCTGTTATCTCCCTAGCACCAGCCAGCTTATGAGCTCAGGAATACATTCCTCATTCATGCCTTGGAAGAGGCAGCAAGAAGAAATACTCTGGTATTTAGTTCAGAATACAAAAAGCAGAAAGGATGATAAATCCACAAGTGACTAACAGAGGGTCCAATATATAAAATTTATTCCTCATAGCCAAAAAGACTGTAAAGAGCCAGGGATAATGCAAATACAGAGGATTCATGCAGTTATATATATTTTGGGGTAGATTTAATAGCACTGTATCAGCTATTTTAAGACACTTTGTTCCTAATGAGGAAAAAATCCTCAAGGGTACCTGAAAATGAGAACACGTATTGTCCATCTTGCCTTTTTCATCTGTGATCCCACTTCTCTCCTGTGCGCCTGTGTTGTGGGGGATAATGGAAACATGCAAAAAAAAGAGTTAAATAAAGGAATTAAAAATACCTATATAAAGTAAAATATATTTCCCTAATAAAAGTAATTTTATGAGGCTTGGGTAAGGCTTTATATTTTATTTATGGGTCGATAATTGATTCCTTGTACGTGTCTGAGCAAACAACGCCCATTTATACTACAAAAAAAGTTGTTTTAAAAAAGAGAGATATTCTCTAAAATTGTATAACAGCTGTGAAGTCACATATTCTGAGCAGATCATACATAACTAAGCAACAGTCTCATCTGTTCTCTTCCATAAACTTTGCCATTACTCTTTTTAAAAGGGTATTTTGCACATCCTTCTGTGACTTGGTTATTTACATTGTCACAATTTCTAAAGATTATTTTCCAGTTTCAAAGGAGAACAAGGAGTTAAGTTGCTATATGTTAAGTATTAGTTATTTTTTTTCTAATAATGTCAGGGATTCTTTGAATGCTAAAAATTCTACACTGAATTTGTTTGTTTTCCTTCATTTGGAAGTGTGTAATCCTAGGAGTTCCCAAAACCAAAAGCCGCCAGTTGGTTTTGCTTGTACATGAAAAAGTAGTAAAGACACAGTCCCACAGTCCATGAGATGGTTTGGCTCTATAAACAGCATAGTCATTGTTTATGAATGATGCACAGATATTAACAGAACAATTAGAATGTCTAGCACTTTCGGATTTATATCATTAATTGTGATGGGTTTTTCTACAATACCTTGCCACCATTTTCTTAAATGTATAATAGAATTTTAGTTGTGGCTTGGATGCTTAGACTGTTTAGATTAGATATGTAATAGATGACCACTCAAACACTGAACTAGATATAGGTTTGCCTCATACTTGCAAACTCAGTTCCCTTTCCTGTCAGTCTATTCTATCATTTATGCATGGAGAAAATGATTCTTATTCCAGGGGCTTGAAAATTCTGATATCCTTTCTGAAAAGTGAGATATGCTTCCTAGCAGCAAAAGTAAAAACGTTTGTTTCTAGTGGCTGTTACAATATTACACTTTAAAACACCCCTTAAATCTTATTGGTTCTGTATTATTACAGTATTACATTAAACTATTGTCTATATTAAAGATTTTTGCACTGTCAGAATTTCAGACATCACTCTTCAAATTAAGTCAATGGGAGATGTGTACATGGCTTGAGTGGGCATAGCATCAAGTCTTTATTGCAAACATCTTTATGCTAATATTTATATTAGAGACATTTAGAAGGCTGTTAAGAAGGCACAATTGTCTTTTGAAGCAGCTTAATGGCTGTTTTGTTTTTTGAAAAATTAATGCTAATATGTAAAATGGACAATACTGTGTAAAGGAAAGAGGGAAGGTTTGGTGAGAAAATTGATGTTTTTCAGTCTTTTGTAGAGCAAGGGCATAATTTAAATAGAGCACATACATGGATATAGCATACACCTTAGAAGTGAAAACATGGAAAAAAATCATTTCTTTAAGTTAATGCATAAGCTGTCTTTTGCATACGTCATTTTGATTAGAAATGTTAAGTTGTATACCCATATTTCTGTATATGCAGAAGGTCATTAGAAACTACTGTGTCCAATTAACACAATACAAATGGATTTTGCATTCTAATTAAAAACAAATGAAAAAAATGCTAATAAATTCTGTCAAAATTCACTCTTCCACTTAAGTGGAAAGAAAATGTAATTTAAAGTTACTGTAAATCTTCAATGGTTAATTTCATGCTAAATAACTCTTTAAACATTTCTGGTGGTTTTAAAAATAGTTCTTCCTCAGAGAAGAATTACCCAGATATGATCTGAAAATAATAAACATAGGATAGAAATAATGGTAGGGAAAATAAAGACAAAATGCCTTTTTACCCCCCTTTTTTTTTTTTTTTTACTGTATAAATTGTTGGCCTTTCTTAAGTGGCAACATGGCAACATCAAAGATTAGGTTTGAGAGACAGTCACCAAAACACATCATCATGCTAGTTTTCACTGTAGTAACTCCTCCTAAATAGCAAATAATAATCGGCTGCATACCCAGTTCCTGTTTGGACTTCAGACCATAATGGAAGTGATGTGGTTTTGATACAATATTACATTTAAACAATGAAAAGATCTTACCGGCATTTCAGCACTCCCTTCTGTCATGACTACTGATCTGTTCAGAGTTTAACCAAGAAGGGCACCAGGTGATCATTATGGATGGTCACAATAATCAATGAACTTTGGGAAAGGAGTGGAACAGATGGGAAGGGAGAGTGCCATAGGCAGAGATGAAAAATGAGTTTGAATTTGAATGGTGTTTTATAGAGAGCTTTGGTGAGAAGAGTCTGTTCTCCAAATTACAGTCCTCTGCTGTGAATTCAGCTCAGAGAGGATAGTCATCTATAGGCTGACAGGGGTGGGAGAGTTTTTTCTCAGTTTGTTATTTTGCAATAAATACGTTAGGTAGAGATTGTTAATTCTTCTATGGAATATTCTTTATAAATCGTTTCAGCTCCTAGTTATCAGTACAGAATGTTTTGGGAACTGGTGACATGGATTAGGTAGAGGAATTCCAGTGACCAGCCTTCATCAGATAAGCACACAGGTAGCAGTAGGATGTCAGGGAGTGCACTTGAATCTGAAGGAGCATTTGATAGAGGAGCGAACCCACCACAGCCAAGGGAGCACGCATCCTGTGAAACACAGGTATTTCTAAAGCCTTAAAGATTGATGGCCTCCCTTAAGAAAGAGGTTAAAGTAAATTTTTTTAAGGAAAAACTCTACAGGTATTATATTATTTTCATTCTTATGGGAGAGTTAGAATGTCTGCTGATGCATTTTATTTTCTGAAGTCTTCAGTTATAAAGTTCTATTCCTTTCACGTGTTTAAGTGCTCCACAGAATTGTTTCCAGTTAGCTACAGACAATTCCAAATTAAGAAAAACAAGGTTGCAGAGAAACATATAAAGCAATGAAACAGATGTTTGAAGTGGAGGACTGTTCATTTTGGGTTTTGTTACCTTTCTGCATGGTATTGATTGTATTTTCTGGTGTTGTTCCTTTCAGAGGGTGAATCTGTCCTTCGATTTTCCATTTTATGGCCATTTTCTACGTGAAATTACTGTGGCAACTGGGGGTAAGTGGCTTTCTAACCATTTACGCTGAGCAATATGAGAAGAGTTTCTTGCAGCTATTCAAAACACCTCTCTTTCTAGTATATGTCAAGAGATAAACTGCAGCATTTACTTAGAAAAATTTGCTTTCCACAAAAAGGAAATTACAAAATATTGATATGATTAAAAACCTTCAGCTGCTCAAGTTGTACTGTTATAGAACCATCTCAGTGTAAGATGTACTGTTATAAAACCCTCTCAGTGTAAGTCTTTATAGCATCGATCATTTTCTTTTTAGGTGTTTTCCCCAGAATTTTTTTGTGTTTGTGTGTGTGTGTCTGGAGCAGTTGCACTTGTGGAGGCAATGCTGGGGCCAAAACAAGAAGGGAAACTTGTTTTTTACCTGCACGAGAGCAGAAGATTTACTATCCAAAGATAAGAAGTGCTGCTAAAAATATCTAATTTGTTACCTGTAAGTCAAACATGTTGTACTGTGTTGCATTAGTGTGGTACGGTGTCTGCAACAGTACCAGGGTGTTTATCTCTGGCTTCTGTCAGGTAAGATGGGAAGTATGGCACAGCATGAGCTCCTGATCTTGTAGCTCTGGGCGCCACTGATGTCTCATGATTGGAGTTCTCCCTCCCATCACTGCTGGCTCCTGCTTGCACCAATCTCCTGCAGCAGGAACAGCCACTGACCCTTTCTGTTCCCCTCTTGCTCCACCTTGAAAGAGAAAGAGGAGACCAGAGGAAAAATATTAAATGAAAAAGAAATGACAACAAATGAGAAAAAGAAAGAGAAGGAGTAATGTTCAAAAAAAATAGGTAAGCAGAGGGCAGCATTGTAGAGGGCACACCCACAGCATCCTCTGGTCCTTCAAGAAGTCCCACAAGATCAAGGACCTTTGTGGGTGATGCTCTGCCTGGACGTGTAACAGGGCAAGCAAATAGAAATAAGGGCCAATCCTACCCTATCCCTGTTCAAGGTTTCTCCCTCTCATACTAGAGGTTGCCAGCTAGGCAGGATTAGGGGATGCCTATGTCCCATTGGAGCTCTGAATGAGGAGTGTATGACTAAAAGATTAAGGAAGAATTGCAATCAGTGTCTCAAAAAGAGTAGGGGCTCCGTGTCAGAATCTCCATTTTGCTTTCAAGAATACAGGAGATGGACAGAGGTGAATAAAGGCTGATATTAAATGGTTGATTTGCAGTCAGAATGATAAAAATGGATGCAGAATTATGGGGTGACTTCAGTACCAAGATTTTCTCTTGATCAGCAGTGTCATTTTGACAGATGAGCCATGAATTACTGATTGGGATTTTGTGACTTTTCTGATTTCAATTCCACTTTGCATTTAGTTTCATTCTGGGGCTTGATCATCAATACACAGTTCTGTATTAGACACTTCCATGATTTTCAGCCTGAAAGTTAAGTATAAAAAAGTAAGATCTAGTCAATAATCACTTTTAAAAAATTATCCTGGTAAGCCCCGGTTACTGTAAATCATCCTGTCAATCTAGGACAGGATACACTCTCTTCTGACTTTAAGACTCCTAAGCCCATTTAGCAGGAAAAAGAGAGATCTATTTCTGTCCTAACTCTCTGATAAATGCTTTGCATGGCTATATTTGCAAATTTTGTTACCTTAAATCATTGGTAGTGCAGTGTGGCTCATAGCCTATCAAATTATCAAGACAGATTCCAAGTGCTTTTTATACCATATGGTTTACTATTTCCTAGTAACCAAAATTTGACAATGGCATTTCTATTATTAGGCATCTGGAACACTTCCGGAGGTTATTTTGAGATCAAAAGAATGACAGAGTTAATGTGTACAGGAGTCCCTCATGACACATGTTCACTTCCTGTAGAACAGGATATGATTAATTCTACTAATGAAAACACTACAGACTGTTTTAACCTCCAAATTATAAATTGAATAACTAAGTTAAAAGGGAAATTGAGGACAATGGCACATTACATCCCTTGCACAATAAAAAATATCTACCCAAATGATTTCTGCTATTCATCATGGAGGGTACATTGTGGCATGGTAAGGTTTCCAAGTTATTTAAGGTGACTTTGAAAATGCTAAGGTGTAAAACTCAACTTTTTCTGTTATTTAACTAACAATTTATTTTCTATTCCAAATTATTTTGCTGAGTTAATTGAGTTTGACAAAGGAAAGGAAGAATAGGGAGTGAAAATAACTTGTCTAATGGTTTCATTTGCTGTTGTCCTAAGCTTGTATTTGATAAGACTAATTCATAACCAGGAGGTAAGACAACTTATGGTATTATTAACTTTAATTGCTAATTAATGGTTCTTTGGGATACAGGCATCTACTGTATCTCCCCATATTCCCATAGAGAGCATTTGAAAGCAACCTCTGAAGAGCTCCCAAAGCTTTAATAATAGTAGATAACACAAGAAGAAGATGAGTTTTGCTTTTTGTGACGCTTTCTAAAGTTTGTGCTCTACAGGCCACAAGTGCAGTTATTTCTGTAATAAATGGCTTGTGAATTAGTGAGTCATGTTGCAAATATCAGAGAGTTAAGTTCATGAACCCTGCTTAATTGCCTGTCACTGATACCTCTAAGAGACCTCAGTGGTTATGGAGGTGCAAAAACCTTCTCTGTGCTAAATTTCACCAGGCAGTAACACAGCCCTTCTCATGGGAATCTTTGAAGCTCTGTGGCCTCACATCCTACTCAGCATGCAGCAGTGCTTCATACTTGGTTGTATTAATTTTCCACTGGTTGAAAGTCACTCTTGTTTATTCCCTGTGGCTTATTTTTTAGTTGATCAGTCTATGTTTTGTAGTACAGCCTTGTATCAAATACTGTGAATTATTTAGGATTTTTTTTCCTTTCATGTCATCTCTCATCAACAGAAAATTTCTCTATGGTATTGCTATGCCTGTAGCAGCATTGCAGAGGACAGTGGTAGCTAAGCCAAATTATTGTGGATTTTCAATAAACAATTTGTTGCGCCTGTCTTTACCTCATTCTTTTTTTTTTAGTAAAAGCTGGGGATTTGTGTGGTATATAGCAGATACAGAAATCAAGGCTAGTAGGTTACTGGAACTGAGAAGTCAATAGAATAATAGAACAACAGCAAGTCATTGACCACAACTCATTGAGTGGGACCATCCAGCCAGTTCCTCATCCACCAAGTCTCTTCAATTTTCAGACAAAGATGTCATACAGGAGGGCCACATCAAATGCTTAGCATAACTCCAGGTAGATGATATCAGTTGCTCTTCCCTTAGCCACCAATGCTGTAACCCCATTGTAGAAGGCCATGATCAAGCATGACTTGCCCTTAGTGAAGCCATGTTGGCTGTCACCAATCACCTCCTGATTTTCGTGCCTTAGCAGTTTCCAGGATGATCTACTCCATGATCTTGTCAGGCACAGAGAGCAGACTGACTGGCTTGTAATTCCTCAGGTCTTCCTTTTTTTTATTTTAAAAAATGTGTGTTGTTTCCCCTTTTCCAGTCAGTGGGAACTTAACCGGACTGCCATGGCTTCTCACATATGATGGATAGTGGCTTAGCAACTACATGCATTCACATGCATTTTCCTTGCATTTCTCATTAACTTACTTTTTTAAACATTCAAAACCAGTGGATAGGTGGAGCAAAGTTTGCTTGGCTCCCTGGATTATCACTGTACTGAGTGTAGTGTCTTGCTGGAGCCTGTCAAGCAGTCTTGGTCAGGCTGTTCGGGTTGTTCTTGCTGCTCTAGCCCTTTCAGCACAGATTCAGCAGGAGATGGATTCATCACTTAACAAAGGGATCTCTGATAAAAATTACCCTATGTGCAATATTTGTTAAATGGCAAAGTTGATATAAAGCTGAGTGAAACACAGTATTACTAGGCAAAATCATTGACTCAGACTACCTTGTGTCTGTTTCAAGGCATTATGCTTGTCGTCACCAATGGGCAGCTCACTCTGTAAGGATGGTAGAGTTCTAGCCATTGACTGGCAAATATCAGCTCACACAATTGCCATCTCACATTCTGTCCATATCTGATATCTTACATTTCCTTACAGCTGTTACAAAAAAAATAAAAAATCTCCCTGTAAAACTTCCTTTATCTTTCATTCCTGTCAAGTGTCCCTTCTTGACCTACCTTTCTTGCTTCTGTAAGGGGATAGCACTTCTGTCAGCTTTTCCCTGAAACTCTATTTTGTCTTCCTTTCCATCAATGAACTCTTAAGAACTCTTTCTCCTCCATTCTTTATGCTTCGTCTTTACAAATAGGATCAAAAACACATAGAAGGGAAAGAATGATAAGGTTTAAGAAAAAAAATAATTCAACTTGCCTTAACATCACTCTGACCTTCATATAGGAAGGCATTTGCCAACATTGACTGTGAGGCTTATGGGCAGTAGTTGTACTGAAGCGGTAAGAGGACTTAAAATTACCACATTTGTGTTTATCTGTAAAGGTTCTGTTTCACAGAATAGCAGCTAAATAGCCAACGCATTTGCCCACACATGATGTCAAACAAGCACTTAAATATTTTTGCAGATCAGACCCTTAATAATAAACTAAATGGCTTAATGTTAAGGCAAAGAGCCTTCAGGATAGCCAGAAATTGCTTCACTGGGAAATAGGTATCAGCTAACTACTGACAAATCCATCACTTTCTATTGTAGAATTTTATAGTAAGCATGTATCTTATGCTCAGCCTTTATAGCAGCATTGTAAATTTTCAATAATATTGTGCTTTTATACCGTAGTAAAGATTTTTAATGCATGACAAGTCTTTATACTCTGCTTCTCCTACAAAATATAATGTTTATTTGGTTTGCTGCATGCTTATAAGTTAAAAAATAAACTTCAATTCATATCCGCCTTTTTACCAATTGACTTGTAAAAGCTACTATGTATGTCCAGTCTCATAAAATTTTATGTGGTTTTATTTTGTCTTTCCTACCTTACAACATAATTTTAGCATAATTCTCAATGTAAAAGATTGAGCACTGCAAACCCTAGTTGAAAAGTTATTTACTGCTAACAACAAAAAATCATTCCTGAACTAAAATCAGGCAACTGGAAGATGAGAACAATGTATACTGTATTTAGTTTCTAATTAAAAGAATAAATTCCTGATTAAAAGTGGGAAGTATGCCTTTTGTTGCTATATGACAGTGTATCATAAAAATGATATATTAGTGTGGAAGTCCTGGGCCTGATAAAATATACTTGGTCCATAAAGGTTCTAAGGTTTGTAAAATAGTTCTTGTGTATATCTGTTTCATAAAGTCAAAATAAAAGACCTACTGACAGTTGGTTTCAAACATTTGTAAAAATTAAGTGCTTCAAAGCATAGAGCATTTAGAGACCAATCAGGCTGTGAAATGCATTGAAAATTCATCTCAGAGTCAGTGTTAATTATGATACATAAGGACTACTGTAAGTTGCACTAGTTCTAATATTAGGTGTGGTCTCATCAGTTTGAGTTTTGTCCAAATATAACTTGAGTTGTCCTTTTCCAAAAAGTTAATGTCTAACTTTGCGAGAAGGTCTATTTCTTATCCTCTTAAGCAAGTTTCTGGGTTTTTTATTTGCTGTGTTTGTTTTTGTTGTTTTTGGTTTTTTTAATATGTTGAATTCCTAATGATGGAAATTTAAATGCGAAAGGCTATTAAGAGTTTTCAGTAAGTTGGACCTGTGTCCAACAGGAAGTAAGTTGGACCTAGAAATATTATATTTGGAAGAACTCATAAACTGTTATGTCAATTCAACTAAATGGTGTTTTTAAATCTGTGATGAGGTGACAGTCCTATATGGTCTATAATATTTTGTTCTAAAAATTAATGGATCTTTCCTCACTTTTACACTATCCATATTGATACCTTAAGTATTCAAATATGATGATATATATGATGATATATAACAAGGTATTTAAGCTAGTTCAATGTTAGTACAATAGTTAAGTATTTACGCCATATCACCTTTACAACTTAATCTAGTACCTCTGCATTGCATTATATTAGCTTTAATATCTCTAACAAGATGCAATGATACATGCATAGGTGTGCTTAGAAAGATCTGATAAAAAAAATAAATAAATAACCTGAAGGCCATCATCCAAATAATTAATTTGTGAGGAAGACAAATTGTAAGAAAAAAGAGAAATTTAAAGCCTTGAAACAATGTCCTCATTTGCAACTTGTAATATCTTGGAAGAGCTTATTTCTTCCCCTTTTATTTCACTTCAAGCTTACTAATACATTGGGCCACTGGCAATACGTCCAAAGCAATTTTAGCAAGTAGGTTTGGTTTCCAGCTGCATTAGTAAGTGTGGAGTTTTTTGTTGTTGTGCAGTAAGCAGCTTTGTTGTTATCTCAGAGAAGTCTGGAAGCTTACACAGGCTTAATTAAAATCAATGAAGGATTTAAAAGTGAACACTGAAATTATTGCTGGAGAAATATAATTAACAAAGTAAATTGCATCCTAAAGTGGTTCCAGATCAACCCACAGGGACCCAGTGCCTGTCCTCACTGATGAGGAAATGTTTGTGGAGCTGAAAGGAGGCAACGACAAAAGAGTCTGGAACTATCCTGTTGATGGCACAGCCTCACATTGAGAGGAGGCTATTTAGTCATTTTGTCTTACGTGTTACCAGCAGCATTATTAAAATATATATAAATAATTCTTCTTGCTCTTCAGTGTATCTGCTTTGTTGTATCCAAAGCTAGTAATCACCCATAATTTGCATTTCCTATCTGTATGTCTGAAGAAAGACTGCTAGAGAGGATGAAAAGCATATAAATCCAGCTAGGTAAGCCGTTGTATGTTTATTACTTCAGATAAAATACTCTAATTTCTCTACTTGGTATCTGTCAATGGCAGAGGAGATGTCTGCAACTGGAATTTTGGTAGCATCTCTTACAGAGAGTATAGGGAATATATATTTTCTTAATATCTCTACTGTGTTGCAGTGTGGATGTGATGACTGTCCCTATGTAACTCTTGGATAGTCTTAAGAAAAGCAAATGTTGCTATTTGGTTTGCATGCTAAACAGTTGGGAAACAGAGTGCATGCAACTGCTGTCTGAGTCACAATATGAAAAATCACTTGTCCGTTGCCAGCTTCTTCAGTATAACATCGTGCCTTCCTTGGCAACAACCTTCTCCCAAGTTATTCCTTGCTAAATTCATTACCCTTGTAAATTGTTCAGATTGATATCAGTCTGTTTTCTGAAACCAAGGCCATTGAAATAAACAGGTTCTAATGGATCTTCTTAAGTCTTGAACTGGGACTTAAATTTCTTCACTTGCTTTCCACTCTTCCTTTTTTTACTTGCTGCATTTTGAACTGATAATTTTGTCACAAAGGATCGAAATGATAGTGTCCTGAAAAACTGAACAAATAGAAAATAATTTTTCTTGTTTTCATGGAAAGCTAACCTCAAAACTAGACATTTGTTTTCATGAGTTGTAGTTCCATTTCCTTTGAACAACTTGTTAATGTTCTAGCACATTGCAGTGACTTTTCTAGACAAGGCTTTTATCTTAGAACTACTACCACTAGCTCATAATATAGTAATAATTTCACGTTATGTCTGTTGTTTTGATATTAACATTCTAATAGACTCCTACTTTAGTCTGGAAAAGCAGTTTGTTGTATATTTCTAGTGTGTCTCTGGGAAATTATAAGGTAGCCAGAATCACTAGCATGAGGTTCTTTCCTTACCTCACTGAACAGTCCTGGTCTCAGCTTTTAAAAATCAGGATGACTAGCTAACAAGTTAGGGCCATCAGCGGAAATGCTGCTTCTCCTTCAAGTGTTAGTGGGTTCAAAGCTGCCCTGTGATGCCTGAGACAATGTTGGTATAACTTAGTAGGGAGAAACTGCTCTGCTATTCCTGTTAGAAGTGTTGTAACTTCACCTATTACTATACTACCAAATCTGTTCAAGCTGAAGGATAGCCTGTTTCTGTGCTTTTAACCAACCTGAAAAAAAGAAGCCAGACATTGTAAAACTGCATCATGACCCTTGATGCCTGGGGCCATTCACCTTGAAAAATCCTTTTGTGACTATATGCTTGAGCAGAAATGGTGACTTTTGATTTTAAGCCTCCACGTGTGGCAGTCTGATACGTGCCTGCACATTTGAGAGCAAAATTAGTCTAAAGGCTGTTGAAAAGAACTTGAATGGTGGCTGGTTTAAGAATAAAAAGACATAAGTGGCTTGCTAAAAATGCGTGGCATTATCTGATTATTTCTTCAATGAAATAAATGCTTTATTAATTGGAGTGAGCTAGCTACTTAATTGTTATATCCTGAGCTGAATGCAGTAGATGTATGATTTCACATATATTACTGGTTAGTTGCAGTGAAGCCAAATAAAAGAAGGTGTTATTTGGCAATGTTCTGCTTTCATTTCTTGCCTTATGTGGGGGAGGCTTGAAATATAAAGGAATACAAATTTCTGTGGAGTGTTGACTAAGATTCTAAATGCCATCTTTCTCAATCCTATACACTAGAATAAAGATTTTCCTTCTTTCGAGTAGATTTCTAGAAGTATGACTAGGAGGCATTATTTCTAATTCCTACCCTCTAATTTCTACCTTTCTCACAACAGACAACACAACACATATTTTAAGGGCAAAATTGCATTTCTTGACCAGTGACCAAGATTTATTCCCTGATGGTTATTCTGTGAGTCATTAGACCCAGGGACTTTTGGGCCTCCTTAATGATCAGAGCAATTGTTATGTGAACTGTACAGCTGCTTCCCTGTCCAGCTTATACACTCCTACCTGTGACTACTGCTTAGCAGCTCTGAGCTGTATGTGGTTTCAAGCGTCAGAGCATGGTTAGGACAGCAGCGGGATTATTCAAATCAGTTATAAAAATTTATGTCCACATTTTCAGAAAAAAAAGGGTCTTCAGACCTTCTTCAAAACAATTTTTGTTCTTAGACATCATAGGAAATTATTGGCTTTTTTAAAATTGTAATGTGAAGGAGAAGCTATTTTTTACTGTGGAGGACATATTCTTGCACTGCCTGTAAACAGCCAGCCAGCAGCCTGATTGGATGCATAAAAATTTCTCTTTAAGCAGAGATTTTGAGTTTCTACAAATATTCTTTTCATGCTTCTGCAGCTGTAGCTTTTATGACTATTTTATTTATTAATTCCAACTTCTAGTCTGAACATGGGCTTCTGATAACACAGACATGAGGAAGTTGTGCATTCAGCTGTGAAAATGTCCAAGGAATAATATTTGACATTTGTTCGTATGTATTCACTCAACAAATAGTGGAAAAGTCTGGTGGAGCAGCTTGCATCCTCTCATACTTCTCAGAACTCAGAGTGCTTTAAAATCCAGCCCTAGATCTCCAGCTGAAAAATGCATTGATTCCAATGTTTATAAATATGTTTTTCATAGATTTCCATTGTGGGGGGAGAGAACTGGACAAATGTTTATGAGGCATACAGCTGGTTTTAAACTGCACAAAGAGTAACTCAAGTATTTTTTATCAAGCAATCTGGACATTTGGAAGGAGTAGTTGGGATCATTTAATTATTTGAGGCCTGCTGTTTTCACTGATACTTAGATGGGGTTTATTCTGTCATCACTATCATTTATTGAGAAAACACAATTTTGCTTGAAATGCAAATGGAGCACAAGTAATATTTAGCTGTAAATGTATATCCTAAAAGAGGGACACTGACACATTATAGCTGTATAATTATCAATTATTCCAATAGATCTAATCACATTTTACACAGACCGGAAAGAATGGTAAAATGTGGGGTTTTTTCTGTAGTAAAATATGTATTTGGTTTACTTTGAAATAAAAAAGTGAAAAAATTATGTGTGGATTACTCTTTTTCCATAAAAATATATTTTTAAATCGTTGTGATGTGCAGCTTTAAGTTTGGAGACAAGATTTTCATTTATATGTTTTATTGACCAAAACCTAACATATTCACATCATGTGTTCTTGTTAAGAATAGGGAGATGGGAAAGATCAGAATTTTCATGAATCTCATATGACTTGTTTTGCTTTCACAGCTGTTGAAAGTTTCAGGCAAAACTGCTGTACTGCCTAAACGGTCAAACGGATTCTCATATTTCTGAAGTTGAAATGTACTTGTTGTGAAGTATAGCAGTGGTGGCATTTTGTTTTCTTTTAAATTTAGCCATTTTGGCAGTTGGTATAGATATTAAAGGTCAGTTCCACTCTCAAAACTTATCAACTACTTGAAACTCATAAAGGCATGTTTGCTTATTCAGTGTTTTCAATTTAATTCTTTTTTTTTTTTCTAATGCATTTATGGTTTGGATTTTCTACTTTCTAGTCATGTTATACGGATGACACAGGTTTCTCCTGGTTTTGTTTCTGGACATCTTGTGAAATGAAATGTAAGCACCATTAGTGACTTGCAGCTCCTCTAGCATCACTCAGATTTTGCTGTTTGCCATCATGCTTCTTACGGAAAAACAGTTCCCTGGGAAAAGTCCTTTTCAGCCTTGCTTCTTTGGATGAGAGATCGCTGAAAATGAGGACATATGATAGCTTTTGTCCCATCAATAGTGGCTTGGGAGGTCTTCTTGATGTGGTCTGCATGAAATTGCTCATCTAATAAAGACACTTTTGCACTTGCAAATTCAATAATCACAGATGGCCAGGAGCCATGTTAAAATTGTTCTTCTTTTACGTAGATGAAAAGTGTTCCTTTTAGAAAAACTAGTGCAGTCCTTAAGATGCAAAAGGAAGGATAGAACTCTAGGCCTTCAAAACAGAGGGCTACTGTCCTCTTCTGTCAGAGGCTTTGCATTAAGAAGGCATGGTTCCACTTTGAGGAACTTATGAACAGTTCTCTCTCTATTGATGATTTGCTCTGTATGGCAGGTAGTTGGATGTTTGGAGACCACTCTGTAGCTTTTTGTTAAGAGCATGCTGATTTCTCTTTGTTCTTCAGCACTCCTTTGACTACTGCAAAAGAAAATGCTAGCCCAGGGTTGGCAGGTGGCTCACTGGTGTATTTGCACTAATGCATAACTGTCTGATATGCCAATTAATTATTGCAACTAAAAAACAGTTCTATAGGAGAATGAATTATGGTTGTGTTGCAACAATTAAGCTATAATAACATGGCAAATAACTTTGTCACCTCAGTACATTGATGTAAAATTGGGACAATGTAAAAAAAGATACTATTTAGCAGGCAGTCAACTTGTCCTTTAAGCCAGCAGGCACTGAAAGTATATTTATTGGACAGCAATGCGAAACAGGTGGTGTCCAAAGATAGCAATGTACTAGGAGAAGCTTCAGTCAAAATAAAATGTAACAAGTAGCAGAAAGCAGAGCCCATTTTGACTAGATCTGGTGTGACTAGTCCTGATGTGACAGAAGTCACAAGATTGCATAACTTGATGGAACCACTTCCCTATAAGAAAGCCAGCACAAAAGCCCCATCCAGTTCAGATGGCATTTTTTGTGCCTTGGTATCAGATAAATGGAGGTCCCTCCACGGTTCCTAAAGGCAGTGTGTTCAGTGTGTTCTGAAAAGTCTATTTGACCTTAACATTGAATGTCCATCCTTTTGTGGGGAAAGAGGCAATAGCTGATTCAAGCAGATAGCCTGTGTCCAGACATAGCTTACAGAAATTTCTGTATTCGTCTCAGTATTGAAATGTGTCCTGTGGCCACAGTAAGATTAGAAATTCACAAATAATTTTATTGATTTGAGTAATTCTTTGTTAGAGGTAAAGAAAAAGGAAAAAAAAAAAGCATAATACATCCATTTCTGAGATTGTGGGGAAACGTATCTAATCGTGCGTATCCTTATATATATTTGTTTATATGACATCAGGACTATGAAAACTGCAAATTACTTGTTTAAATTTCTGTAAAGTAATCATGCTCAGCTGTATAAATCTGTCTTTAGGAGCATTATAATTGTTGATGTATGACTAGACAGAAGAAAGGGTTGTGCTTCTAGATTGCTGCATATCATAAAACGATGATGAAAAATTTCTGAGTTTTCCCTTGAAACTGAACTTCTGAAAAAGACTGAACTTCTGATTGTGGACTCTGCAAGGGACAGCCATATAAATAATCATAGAAATACTGAGTACTTCAGATCGAGAAGGACCTTCAGAGATTACTGTGTCCAACTCTGTGCTCCAGTCAGGGGACTAATAAGTTAATCTTGCCTGAAATATGCATTCCTTCAATGTATTTAAGATATACAAACCAGGGAGGTAGATAGTTAATTTAAAATCAGTGTTAGAGTTACAATAAAATTTGCTTAAAGGATTTCCTGTAGTATTGCCAAGTTAGAACCACAGAATATGCTTTCAACCAGGGACCAAGGAAAACTCAGTAGTACACTGATATGTGAAAAAGTTTTTTGCAATGGGAAATGAGCAAACCATGGGCTTCATAAATATTCAACTGAACTTCCAGTTCAGCTGTAGTCAGAGGGTAAAATCCCTTATAGACTCAGTGAACCAAGGCAGATCACTGCTAGGGGAGACAAGGACCCCTTACATATCTATTACTGCTTATTCTACTTAATTTCCATAGGATTGCAGGAACTTCTTTAGTCACTAAAGTCATCTGATCTTATAGGTCTTTTCCAACTTTAATGATTCTATGATTCTATGTTATTAGCCTAATTCACTATTTTCATCTTAATCAGATGTTATATGATCTTTAAATGAAATTACAGAGCTGAGCACAACTGTGTGAAACTGCTTTCATAAACACAGGAATTTTCAGGTGATTTGTTTTGGGTTTTTTTCTAAAAAGAAACAAAATTAACTTCTGCCTGTTATTCCAGTTATTCTGAGCATATATTGACTAGTCCTTACCATACAAATAGTTAAAAGCCTGACTGCTTCCCTGATTGACTTCATGAAAGCAAATGCAACTGCATAAAGGATTTTTCCTTTCATCTGCTCAAGAAAATGGGTAATTTAAAAGTCCTGGTCTAAAACCCTATTTCGTGTTACAACATATAGAAGTACGTTCTAGCTCAGCAGTTTCACAGCAATAAACTTGAGGAAGAAACAAATAAAAGGTTGCCTATGTAATGAGTCAATGGAAGAAGTTTAAAGAGATATTGAATAGAAGAATCTCATTAAAAGAGCTGATTGATATCCATGGAAACCTTCTCAACCTTGTAAGAAGGTTGAGAAACTAAATAGCCATAAGAAAAATTACTGAATAGGACCCAGTGCATTATCAGTTATCAGTTAACTGGATGATTAAAATGAAGGAGCATTTAGATTTGGCCCTTCCTCTAACCCATCAACAAAATGAACAAAGTGTATGTATGAATTTGTAATGCAATGTGTATTTTTTTGTGGGAAAAATTTCCATGGTAACAAAGCAGAAAATCGATAAAAGAGTTGTGGTGTGAGCTAAACAGTGCCTCACCTCCAGGTAAAGTTTGATGCAGTACGAAAACAGTATAGTTATCAGCAGACTGCAGACAAGTTTGGGTAATTCAGCCAACGACTTAATTTTATTCATGGATGACTCTAACTTCATCCTGTAAGATTGCCCTATTCTATAACTCTAGTTTCTCCAACAGTACAATTTAAGAATGAAATTGTTGTGTCCCATGGGGCAATTGATAACAAGTTAAGACAGCCAGGCAGTAAATACAAGGAACTATGATTAAATAAGTTTATCAGGTCTGCTACTGTTTTAATGACTTTGATCTCCATTAAATAGTCTGTTACCTAGTATATCAGCTTGATCTCATTTAAATGCTGAGTTTAGAAACATAATTAATGAAATACTCATTTATGGAATGATGGGTTTTGAGGCAGAATATCTTATTAGTCTGAAAATTAATGGATACATCACAAAATATGTATATAATAGCCTTGCATGCATTTGCCTTTAGTGAGTCCCAGATAAGGTGTTTTTTAAACAGAAAATAATCACAGAATCACATAGGAGTTGAGTTTGGAAGGGGCCTCTAGAGGGCATCATGTCAACACCCTACTCAAGCAAGGCCACCTAGAGATAGTTGTCTTGAATACTCTCCAGACAGCTTCATCTTTTTGCACCTTTCCTTCAGGTATCTATATAGCTTGACGAAATCCACCCTGAACCTTGTGTTCTCAAGTCTTAGCAGGCCCTTAATCATCTTCTCTGTAGAGTCCTACACTGAACTCTCACCAATAGTTCCATATCTCTGTTCTGCTGGGGAGCCCAGAGCTGGACATAGCACTCTGGATGTGTCCCACCAGTAAAGGCTCGTGTTCATCTTGGGGTCCACCAGCACCCCTAGGTGTCTTTCTTCAAAGCTTGAGTTGCATGTGTCCATGTTGGTGTCATTGAACCTTAAAACCATGGCTTGCCAAACTGTATTAATTTAATGGCAAGGTCTTCTACTGTGGCCCAGAAAGGTCTGAAGTGGATAAAATTAATTACTCCACTTGAGTTACAAATTTCAATGTAAATGGCATGATATAAATCTATCTGCAGACTCTTGTTGTTTTAGAAATTAAAGGAAAGACACCTAACTGCATCCGCCTGTGATGAGACGGATCTCTTAAAGCTTTGTGTCAACTGTTGGTGCTTTGTTGCTGTCAGCAAAGGTAGTATATCCATCTGACTTTCATCAGCTAATTTTTTGAAAACAGACAAAGAGCAAAAAACAACCGGCAGTAGGATATCATAGTATATCATTCCACTAATTCTGTGTACATAGCACATGCTCTTATGACACCAGAGAAAGACTAACAATTAAAATCCATGAAATTAAAAAACCCTAAAAGTTCAGATCAGTGGCCTCTTTTTTCTTCCAAAGAAAAAAATTTTTGCTTTGTGCTTGTAAAAGAATATTGCTGGTGAGGTTAGGTTTTTTGTTTAATTTCTCAAGTAGTGTTGATTGAGGATCCCTTTTTTGAAAAAGTTTAGCTTTGCACTATGTCTATATCTCAACTCAGTCCAGTTTTATTCAACTTAATTGCATTTGGAAAGATATTCTTCATGTGAGGTCCTTCTACTGGGGAAGAGATACAATTGTCACTATTATATATAGTAGAACCTTTGTTATGAGCACTGGTATAAAGGAGAAGGGTAGGACACAGAGCTAGCAGGCACCTAAATGAGTAACAGTTGGTCTCAGATGAGGATATAGTATGACACAGAGAGCAAAGGTCATTTCCAAACAATCTCAGTCTCTAGGAACAGGTAACCTATAATTGGATTCTCCTCAGCCATCTAGTGGAACAAAAGCTTGACACAGCAAAAAAGCAATATGCAGACCCAGGAGAGCTTTCTACAAGACTCTTTATAACAGGGTAAACATAAAGTAGTGCCTGAATGTGAGAGTATGAATTCTTAATGTCACAACAACTCCCTTCCCTGGAAAGTCAAATGATAACATGGCAGGGAGGTTTCTTATGCAGTCTGATAACAAATAACTTACCAACCAGGACACAATTTTTCTTCCTGTTTATCTGCTATTTCCGAAGTCACAGTCACTGCCCGAAGTAAATCTTTGTAGCAGAGCATTGTAACAGTTAAGCACATTTTCACTTTGCTTCTGGTATAGGAATTCACTCCCATTAAGAGTCTGTTGATGAGAAACCAAGAGCAGGTCATACCTGATGAGCTAAAGGAATGTATTACCAGCAGACCTTCACTCCAAGAAACAGGGTAAGAGAGAAGAGTTACATCTGCTGAAGATGATTTATCTTAACCCTGTAAGGTTCTCAGATCTCTAGTAGCAAGGACTGTAAATCTGCCAATAAATAAAATAAACAGTCCTTTGTTGAAGTGTAGTGTCAAAATACGTGAGATGGAAGATGTGATCAGCAGGAGACTTAGCAGGATAGGAAAATGCACAGCAATTGGACCTCTGGTTGGGGCAGCAGCTAAAAGCAGTTTATGTAAGCTAGTAGTCCTCTGCTGTTCTAGCTACTTTTCGTAGCATGCTTGCTACAAGAGGAGGAATAGGCATTAAATGTTGTAGAAAACAATTAAATTAAAACCCTCACTGTTTATGATACTGACAAAAAAAAAAGTGAGGTGTGCAGGCTGCTATACACAGATAATTAGCTAAAATCAAAAGAATTACTCTGTTATGTACAGAATCCCTTGCCCTGCTCTTTTTGCAAAAGTCCCTCAGTTAGAAATATGTAGTTAAAATTAAGCACTGAAGTTCAGATAACATATCAAAATTCTTACAGAAAAGAGTACAATTCTAATCTGGAGATCAGAAAGCCTGTCTCATGGGGAAAGACCCAAAGTATTGAAAATACACAGCCTTGAGAAATAAGAGAAGACTTGATTACAGAGTTTAGGTATTTAATAGACCAATGCAAGTGCCTCAGGCAAGACTGCTCAGATTAAGGAGGGATGACAAAGCAAAAGATTTTGAATAGTGACAGAAAAGGGAAAATTTATCTCTGAGCACAAATGGATCAGTAGCAGTGAAAAGTCAAGATGAAATATTCAATATATGCAACTGAGTAGTAAGCATATCCTGCAAAAGACTAAATCTACAGGACTAATATCTTAAATTCCTTTCTTCATCAACACTAAAAGGAAGGTGAAGCAGGAAGCAATTTGGTAAATACTGCCAGCTTTTATTAAGGTATCAAAAGATCAGCTGAGGACTTTGTTTTCTGGCATCTTGTTCAGAAAACATTTGGTTGACGATGCGTGAGATTAAAGAGTGTAGATCCAGTGAACAGTTGCACCACAGAACAGCATGAATTAGATAAATCAGCTGTTGCTTTTGCCCTGTGTTCTTTCTATACAGTCAGTTTTGTTGAAAGTGGATGCTATCTGTTATGAATAAGAAAAGTTCTACATATGTATGCATATTTTTCCAAGGAGTTATATAAACACAGCATGAACAAATTGGTTTCACGTATGAAATTCAGACAGAATTATCAAAAAAGGCCACTTTTCCTCTGCATTCTCAGGGAAAAGAAGCACCATTATCATGAGGGGCTAGGTTATCAAAACAGATGTCATTTCCCGGTCGTAAAAGCCAGTGAGATTCTAGCTTTTTTGTTGTTGTTAAAGGCCTGTCAAAACCGTGCCTGGGATATCCAGGAAGGAAATTTTTCACTGATCAAAGTAGATTTCATTAGAAATTCCTTGCTAACATGTGATAGGAGAACTTGTGAACTTTCACATTCCTAACTCAATGGGAGCTCAGCCATGCTGTCTTAGGAACTAGCTATATCAGAGTGTGAGTTTTGGGTGCTTTATCAGGATAGATGCTTCTCTAAAGGATGTATCCATCAGGTCTAAAGTGGTTTGCTGAGCTTGGATGATGTATACTGTCTGGTAGTTACACTTCATCCACTGCACTTAAAAAAAGATGTATCACACAGCAATTCCATTGCCTTGGGCTTCACTAAGAAGAGCTCCTACTAGCTGATACTGGTACTTGTTCTACAATGTACAAGATTTCCTAGCTTATTAATTTGCAGGTCAAGTACAGGGGCACAACTCAGATATCGTATAAGAGGATGCAATGCACAAAACCAAGCAAATGACACATTCCCACATAAAAGGTTAAGTGTGACTGAAAACCATGCTCGCTTCAGAAGTGTTTTTTACTGCACATTTCTAATCACTTTGAAAGGGAGTTGTACTAACAAGAAGATGTGTGAATAAGTTACGTTTTAGTGGAAAAAGTACTGCACTGTTTACTATCTATGTGGTATCTTGATTTTCATAAAAAAGCACCAGTGTTTTAAGACAGTTAACAAGGGAGAAACAGAAGTAGAAACCAAAGCAATGATAACAAAAGCTAATGTATGAACCTGTAAAACCCACACACAGACTGACTAGTGCAAGCTATATGAAAAATAGCCAACTTTAGGATATGAGATGAAATAAAGAAAACCATTTGTCATCTTTCATTCTCAAAAGAAAGGTAGCACTATCCTTCTGGCCAAATTAGTCTGCCACTTTTATTGGCTTTTCTGTGTTGATTCTTTTGAATATGCTCTCTGCTTGCTCATTTCAATAAATCCTTGGGAAGAAAGATTGAAAGAAAGAAAGAGAGAAAGAAAGAAGGAATAAAAGAAAGAAACAAGGAAAGAGCGAGCGTATCAGCAACATTATGGAGTTGTTGTCCAGCTGTATAAACATGACAGAAAAAGATTTTTACAAAATGTCTTTTCTACCTAAGATGTAAATGTATGATCTGAGCTTTATGGACCTTCAATTAAATATAGTGCACAAAAGATTATTTTTGTTATTGTGATGTTTAAAGAATTAATTACCTTTGTGCAATAAAAGTTCTTCTCTTTCTGAAGGTGGAAGGAAGGATGGAAGAATAAGAGACATGGCAAGGGATATAGAGTTCTCTTTCAGTTAAGACACATTTTTACTTATGTAGTCAATGGAATGAAAGAGGCAATTCAGAGCACTTAATTTAGCCTTCTCAGATAGATGTCTCTTAAACTCTGCAGTAGGATTCCCTCCTCAGAGCAGACCTCTTCCCCCTCTGCAATCTGGAAAAGTACTGTGAGAGCAGCCAGTGCCCAGTGTGTAAGTATTTCCTCTCTCATGCTTGGGTAAATGTGTAGTTTCCATCTGTTAGAGGTGTAAGTATAGTTTTTTCTTGTGGTTATATGGAAGGCCTGGAAGCAGCCTGAGGCAGAGAAGTCCATAGGCATGGCTGAATTCTTTTTTTCTATGAGGCTATTCAACAAAATGTGAAACACTGTCCATGGCATTCAGCCACTGGTGCTGCAGGAGATATTTGACTGCCAAGAGGACTGTGTGTGAATGTCTCATTAGTTCTGAAGGGCCACCCTGAATTGGTGCTCCCAGATATCCATGCAGACCTTTAAGGTAGTAATTTAAGTGTGTAGAATTTTAAATCTGGTTTCCAGTGCTGTGTTCATATGTATCTGAATGTTAGTTGTAGACTTTTCTTGAGGGCTATGGTAATATTAGCAAAAGCTGTAGAGATAGGCATTATCCTTTGTCAGAAAAAATGTATATAGGTAGAAACCAGACTTGCTGTAAAAACTGTTAGCCCTTTTGCACACTGTGAGCACCCTAAATGTTGACTGAATTCAACACGTATTGATGATCCTTCAAGCCTTCACAGGCTCAAGCCCTTAAATACTTTTATAATTTGCTAAATGTGAAAAGCCATGACTGAAACTGGTAGAAAATTCAGCCCTTAAGGCTTTTCATTTGGTTGTGTTACCAGGCTTTGCTGAATAACTGAAGGATTACATTTAGTCATAAAATACATGGATTGCTTATAAGCTTCACTATAAATAACATGTATTTATTTTATGAAACATGATTTTCATGAGTATATTAAAAACTGTATTAAAATTTAGGTTCAATACTTAACATAAATTGAATAGTTGAATTCCCTCTTTCAGTGATTCCATCTTGTAGACTCATCATTCTTATTTTGATAGGTATTTTTACTGGAGCTTGGTCCTTCTATGTTACTACCGATTTATATGTGACTAGAATTAAAGAAACATGCCTGCATTTTTTCTGTAAAGTAATGGTTTGGCATTAATTTAAATTAAATTTCTAAGTCATTGGTTTCAAGATGATGGAGTTTCATGAGTTTTCAAAAGCTGAAATGAAGTATGACGCTAAGATTTCTTAAGAACCACTGTGTTTTTCACTATAGAGAAACATATCTAATGAAAGATAGATTTATGATCCTTTCTAAGTATTCTGACTGAGTGTTTTAAAAAGTTTTCTTGTTTTAATCATAACATGCCTCATCACTGAATCTGTGCATTTGCACATGAGAAGAAAATCTGTCTCTAGGGCATGTCTCTTCTACTGTTAGATGCTTCATTCAGTCACTGTTGAGAAAGGGGTTTTAAGCTGTCCCAGACCTACAGACATGGAGCTTCAGTTCAGGAAGAGGCTATTCGGTCATACTAGAACTTAAGAAAAAAGGTAAAGTTTAACTAGCAAGTTTACACTTACTTTACACTTGCAGAAGCAAAAATTTTTGCTAAATGTAATTTAGGCCAAAAATTTTAGAAGTCTGAGAGGGAGTAGATTAGCCCACTTAAAGGCTAAAGTGGAAATTAAAAGTTCAAGATTTTCAAAATAACATGAATCATACTTACCTGTCCAAGGCTGGAACTTCATATACTTGAATTGGCTTAGGCCTGCATAGCCAACAGAAGAAGCAGTTTCACTTGCCTTTGACTCTGCCTGCTTTTCTTTCAGTATTTTTGCTGGCTTAGTTTTCAGTCCCTTGGTAGGAGGAATGTGAAAGCATGTTGTGAAGCTGAATTTCAGTTGGGAAGTGTGAGACTAGTCTTGAAGGCAAAAAGGCTGTGGCGTGAAGATCATCAGCACCCGGTCAGTGACAATCTCTTTCAAGGTTATAAACATATAGTAAGCCTTTATTTTGGTGTAAGGCAAGGGTCTGGTGCCAGCCATCCGTACTGGATGCAAAGGGAAGGTAGCCCTCTTCCATAATGGGAATTTCAAGGCTGTTTCCCCAAATATGTAGGAAGAGGAAAGCTTTCACTAAGGATACCAGCCATCATTTCAGCAAAAAGCATCAGAGAAAGCGATAGCCGTGGTGCTCTAGTGACCGCTAGTGTTGACTTTAGGCACTGCCAGAGCAATTCTGTTTCAGCCTTTCCTTTGCGCAGCTGCAGAAGGAAGAGGAGCAGCAACAGGATGCGTTTCTGCGTAGTTGCACTCATGCGGTGGTATATTTGTAACAAGCTTTCCTGCACTGAGAGGTTTTTTTTTTCCCTTGCATTTGCTGATTATAATGGGTGCCTTAAATTATTTGCTTGGGCACACACAAGTAGAGTCAATGTAAGTCACACCAGTCACATTGGTAGAAATGTTCAGCAGTGTGGGGGTTTTTTTGAGGTATTCTGCATAATACCAAAGTTTGTGTGAATTGTAACAGGCTGTAGTTAAAGTTCATCTGCAGACAGAGGAAGTTAGGAAGTGAAGAGAGAATTTACGGACAGAAATAAGACTGCTGTAGAAAAACCCTGTTGAGCTTGCCTCTTATGCAGTGTTTCAGGTGACAAGATAAAAGAGTTGATGTGACCGTTTGGAAACTGCCTTTCCCTAAGACAGATAGCTTAGTGCAGAAGAGACGACAAGCACCAGTGTAGTTCAGGAGATTATATCCTTCAGCCCTCTAGTCCGGTATTATCACTGCACAGGAGATATGGTGGTCTTCATAGTGGGTTTGACTTGATTGTTTTCTCAGTATGTTGGTCCTGTTGATCGGACCTATTGCAGTCATTATCCTCTGTGCCAAGAAAAAATATTATTCTATTGTATTGTGTGCCATTGTAAATCACACTCAAAAGTTTTCCTTCCATCATTTTGATAGATGTAGGAAGTTGCATGGCATCCTTATCTTGCACAACTCCTTCCTGGCTGATACTGTACAAGAGAGTCGGGATGTTCATGATGCAAGGTCTGTTAAGATCAACAAAATCACTGTGCTGCTCTTGAGTATTTGGGGTTTTGTTTTCCTCATCGCCAGACACTGAGCTCATGAAGCTGTGCACTAGTAATGTCAGGAATTACTGCAACTCCACTACTTATTGCTGTAGTGATCGACTACAGAGAGATTAAGTTCTCAGATCAAGCTGGGTCTGCCTCCTGATTAGGATACTGTTTTTCTGAATTGTCTTATATAATGTTTGTGTAGTTAAAAGAGAACAGATAGTACCAGGGAGGCAAAAGCTAAACATAGGATTGCACTATATTTAGTACTAGCTGTTGCTTCTTTACATTTCCAGATGAATCAAATTTCCGGGGATCCTTTACATAGTCTCAGTTACAAAATCTTTGTTACTGCTGGCTATGACTTGCACTTCATATGTTATAATTAGTAATAGAGGGTACAAGCTGGTTCTCCCTTGCTTCATTTAACCAAATGTATTTCTGTTCAGAACAAATTACAATTGATTTTATGTATTTGTATGTCCATAGTGAATTTAAAAAATTATAGCGATCAAGTATTGGCTTGATAAGCCAGAGGGATTATCCAAGGAGTACATAAAAAAACTGTCCAGTCGAGTGTATTCCCAGGATAGGAACTCTTCTGGGCAAAGGGCTGGATCGTGTTATGCACTGCTATGCTTATAAAAGCCCTTTTGGCATGACAGATGCAGAGGCACAAACTTTTTGGTCGATAATGAGGCAAGGGAGCTGAGGTTCAGTGTGACTGGCTTTGGAAGGGAGAATACCCCCAGTGGTTCAATGGTGTCCTGCTGAGTAGTGTGGCTTTTGCAGGTGTGGAAGAGGTCTGGGATACTTGGTTAACATCCCCCTTTTGTCTAGTGACTCCTTTCCCATGATAGTCATCATCCTCTGAATCACCTTTAACCTACTCTCAACCTTTACTCTAATTCTTTTCCTGATATACCAAGGCTTGTTTTTTACAAAGGATGCAAGAACACTGTCTGGAAGTCTGGGATCAGAAAATTTGCATAATTTTTGCCTCAGTGTATCTCCTGGTAATATCCAGGCTTTTTGCTGCTCACACAGCTCTTTCTGTTAAAAGGCAGAAAGCTTTTGTGCCTCTGTGTTCTTTAGTTTGATTGATACAGCTAGTCATGTCTTCAGTGTACTTCTCAACTCACTTGTCTGTATAGAGTGGCCAGCTCTCCCCTGCAGCCGCGTCTACTTTTGCCAATCTTATTGTTGTCTTCAGTGCATGTGTGCTGTGTTCAGTTTTGGTCCCTGTTATACCAAAAATGATTCAGACAGGTGGAGAAGGTCCAGAGAAGGGCCACTAACATGATCAGAGCACTAGGAAACTTGTCATATGAGGTAAGGCTGAAAGAACTGGGTTTGCTCGGCCTTGAGAGGAGAAGGCTTAGGGGGGACCTTATTACCATGTACGAGTACATAAAGGGTGTCTTCCAAGAGGATGGAGACTCCCTTTTTACGAGGAGTCACATGGTAAAGACAAGGGGTAATGGATATAAGCTGTTTCTGGATTCCAACTGGATTCCAGAAGAAAATTTTTCACCATGAGAATGGTTAAACATTGGAAAAATGTCCCCAGGGAAGTGGTAGGTTCCTGTACTCTGGACACTTTTAAGACAAAGCTTGACAGGGTTCTAGGCCATCTCATTTAAACTATGTATCACCTTAAAAGGTTGGACCTGATGATCCTAGTGGTACCTTCCAACCTGGAATTCTATGATTCTATGAACCGTACGATAAAAGCCAAACTGCCTTGTCTCAGAAACTACCACAAAATGTCCATTCTCTGGAAGCAATAAGAATTCCAAATAAGAAGCATCTGAACACACCCTTCAACTGCTACACAGGGAGGCAGAGAGCAGATGAAATGAAATCTGTATGGGCAATCACTGTTCCTGCAAGCAGTGTTTACAAGAATGCAAATGAATATCAGCTTTACTAACCTCTTAAGCATAAAACTCCTGCTCAAAGTAGAGGAAAAGTCCAAAATTGTGGGTTTAGTTTTCCCTGGTGTTAGCTACTTATGCCCAAACCACCCCCCTTTTCTTCCTGTTCCATTCCCATCACATTCATACAGAAAATAAGAACACTTTTAAATGTTTCTAGCAACATTTGTATTTGATTCTTAATATATTAACTGACTGAAATCACTGCAGTCTCATCAGACCAAAAACATCCAATTGAGAATTTCTAAATGTTCTGCCATGACCTTAACGGGGAGCAGTCTGTGATTTTTAAAGTCTGATAGTACAGATATAGCTGGAGAGCATGCTGTCCTGTAATGGTGAGGAGTGACCAGGCAACTGAGTCCCCAGACCAAAGATGGTGGACACTCAGTTGTGTGAGCAGATTTGCAAATAATAAATAGTACTGATATATAGCTTTGAAAATGTTGTTATTTAAGTGCCCCAAATAGTATACTCAGAGTGGAAGTTTGAAATCTTTCCACACTGTCTTGTTCTTAATTTCTTGACCAAGATCATCAAATTGTGGTGGAAAAAGACAGTATGACCTCATGACCTCATCAGGAGTATTGTATCCAGTTCTGGAATCTTCAACATAAGAAGGATGTGGAGATGTTGGAACGGGTCCAGTGGAGGGCTACAGGGATGATCAGAGAGCTGAAGCACCTCCCATAGGAGGACAGTCTGAGAGAGTTGGGCTTGTTCAGACTTGAGAAGGCTCCAAGCAGACCTTACAGCGACCTTCCAGTACCTGAAGGGGGCATACAAGAAAGCTGGGGAAGGACTTTTTACAAGGGCATGTAGTGATAGGACCAGGGGCAGTGGCTGTAAATTTGAGAGGGGCAGTTTTAGACTAGACATAAGGAGGAATTTCTTCACGATGGGGGTGGTGAGGCACCGGAACAGATTGCCCAGGGAAGTTGTGTCTACCCCATCCCTGGAGGTGTTCAGGGCCAGGTTGAATAGGTCCTTGGACAGCCTGATCTAGAGTGACATGTCCCTGCCCATCACAGAGAGGTTGAAACTAGATGATCTTTAAGGTCCCTTTCAACCCAAACTATTCTATGATTCTATGTTTATTTATTTTCCTCTGATATGGAATAACAGTATACCAATGTTACCAAATGATATTATATACTCTGTACAAATAATTATGTTCATCAAAGAAGGAATATTTTAGAATGTACTCAGATTTGTCTATTACTTGGTTCATGATTTTGTTTGATCACTGAAATATAACATATTGGTAAATATGGCTTCAACTTCTGTATGTGATATAAAAAACTTGTCTTTTTTAATATTCTCTATTTTATGCAATCACATAATCACTAGGTTGGAAAGGACCCGCTGGATCATTGAGTCCAACCATTCCTATCAATCACTAAACCATGCCCCTCAGCACCTCATCCATGCATCTTTTAAACACCTCCAGGGATGGTGACTCAACCACCTCCCTGGGCAGCCTGTTCCAGTGCGCAATGACCCTTTCCATGAAAAATTTTTTCCTGATGTCAAGCCTGGACTTCCCCTGGCAGAGCTTGAGGCCATTCCCTCTTGCCCTGTCCCCTGTCACTTGGGAGAGAGGCCAGCTCCCTCCACTCCACAACCTCCTTTCAGGTAGTTGTAGAGAGCAATGATGTCTCCCCTCAAACTCCTCTTCTCCAGGCTAAACAACCCCAGCTCTCTCACCTGTTCCTCATAAGACTTGTTCTCCAGCCCCTTCACCAGCTTCGTTGCTTTACTCTGGACACACTCCAGAGCCTCAGCATCCTTCTTGTGGTGAGGGGAATATAAGTAAATTATCACTATTATGAGGGTAGTTATGGCTGTAAACAGGAATGGATAATACATATTCCAATATAGCTGTGAACAGGACAAATAAATAACAATATTACAAATACACCCAGTAGCATCAGTTGTGTAGGAAGAATTATTTTCAGAAACTGAAATATTGTAAAGTGAAGAGGCAGTTTGCTCAAGAAACACGAGGAACTGCTGATCTGTTGTGGTAACTTCATGACTTTATCCTGCTATTTTTTTTTTGGTTTTTTTTTTTGTTGTTCCTTGTAGGCTTTGCTAATGTCAGTCTGAAGGAGTAAGTTCCAGATGATTGCATATCCAAGCTGCTGCTGTTTTCCACTCATTATTGCTGGGTGTCCTGCAATTCGTGCAGCACCACGCTGTTGTTTTGAGCCACTCGGAGGTCATGCTCATGTCTGATTCCTTGCCTGGCCTGCAATCTTTTAAATCCAGTCCATAGCCCTCTTGCTTAATCTCCAGCTGGCAGAAGTGCTCTCTTATTTTCCGGTTATCTTGTCAATGACTTGATGTGGCATGCAGGAAAGACAATTCATTTCACCGTAGCCATGAATGAGATGCCATACTAATGGCAACTTGTGAAACTAGCAGCTTTTAGGGTAAAAAATTTGGACAAGAGTAGAAGTAATAATGAGTTCCCCAATGAAGCCATGGCAGCCATAACAACAGCCATCACGGCAGCCAGAAGGATACCAAGCCATATGTCTATACACTTTCAAGAGTAACAAATAGAATCTGCATTGTTTTGTACAAGCTGAATGAAGTAAAAAAAAAAAAGTGTTCTTCATTTTAACTCTGCTGCCATTCATGGCCTCTAACAGTGAAACAGCTGTGAGTGCAGGTGATAGCTGAAAGCAGTTTTGTTCCTGCGTATGCCTGTGCATGCTTCCTGAAGTTAATCTTTCAGGAATTTTATTTCTTAAAAAATAACGAAAGGTGAGCAAGACTGTATTTTGCCTTCTGGGACTTCATGGAAGACAGGATTTTTTTCTTGTATATTGATGATTTAATCCATATTCTCCATTTTGTTATTCATTCAAAAGGAAGTGGGTAAAATGCTCATGGAGGAAACTGTCATCACTCTTCTATAGCTCTCTTCTGATGGGAAGAGCAGCTTGTTGTGTTTCATGCAGCATATAGACGTTTTCTGCCACAGTATTTTGAAATACCCTTATCCTCATTACAGCTAATGTCTGTCTAAGGCTTCATACATTAAAAGTAGTCTTCTAGCTTTCCTGCCATAACTTTTATCTTTTGGATGAGTGGTGAGTCATGGGGCTACAGTTGTGCTTCACCAGCTCACAGTGTTGAAAGGAATGAGTATATTTTCTTTGGCCAGAAACATAAAGGGCTTTTCTTGGCAGATACCATCCAGCCGCATGTGATGATTACTTTTAGTAAGTCTAAACATAATTATGTTGTAACCTGCAGTTTGGTTTAGGAGGAAGGGATCACTCTTTATGTACCCTGCAATTACAAGGTATTTACCACAGATACCCTACTGCTCCTTGTAACTTTCCATATGATTATATGACCAACATTTATTGTCAGAGTGAAGTGTGTGTTGCATGACACATCTTCCACAAAGTAGGACAATATTGTAACTTAAATTATCAAGCCTTTTAAAATTAATTTTTTTATGTAATTTAGTCTAAAGGCAGTTTGGCTTTATTTCTTATGATTCTTGCTCCAATAGTCAAACTCACCAGGTGATTGTTGGAAACTTAAACAAAACATTTGAAATCTGAGTCATTCTTTCAGAGTTTCTTTCAGATCATGCGACATTGCATATTGAATTTATGAAAGGTTACTCTTCCAGTCATTTGCAAATGTCTGAAAGATACAAACCACATGTGTTTTCTTATATATTTTACTGAAGTATCAAAACACAAGCCCAGTTTCATGTTTGTGTTAGTTCAAGCTCCCTCATGCTTTGAGGCATTGGGGTAAGAGTTTACTTATTAAAGGCATCTGCCTAGCAGGGTTAATGCTAGTGTAAAATGAAGTGTCCAGCCAACCCATCACAGCATGTGCATCCCACAATGACAATACACTTCAACCTGATAAAAATAACAAAAGGAGACATGAGACTCAGCAGAACGTTATTTACCAAATAAGCTTGCAGTGACTGCAGTCAATCAGCTTCTTCCTGTCGTCTTTTTATGCCTATGACAAGTGAACTCTAAACAGCACAGCTACTTGCTACCAACTACCCAGCCATGGCCTATTTCCATACTGACTATATGGAACACAGTGGTTATTAGAGGTCTGAGGTCTTCAGAGGGAAGAATTTCTTTGTGCTCCTACACCTCCGCATGCACAACTTCAACTAAGGCTCACCTGTGCCAAGTTTCTTTTTCCGCAAGGGGCAAGCCACATGAATTGGAACCAGAGATTTTCTTCTTGTTAAGACCATAAGATAAATCATTTTACTCTTCTCTTTAGAGCCCTTATTCACACACAAAACCACTCTTTTTAATGTTGCAAACATGCTGCTGTTACTTGTACTGAACTCTTTGAGTTCAAAGTTGAGGCTAGTATGCTTCCCAGGGCAGAAATTTTTCATCAGCTGGTTCAAAGTATTTTTCATCAGATGGTTCAAAGCGGCATTGATTTTTTTTTCCATTCATTCTTTTTGATCAGATTATTAAAAATATATTTTTGATTTTCGCCACTTAGATTTTTGCCTGTTTAATTCTTCCTGTGTTGCTCTAAACCAGATGTTTTCATAGGTTCATTCCACAACTGAAGAGGGTAGCCCAAAGTGATAGTGAGGTGGTGAGGGGAGAAAGGAGGCAAAGAAAAGATGAGCTGAAAACTATCAGCTTCAACTTCAGGATACAGTGTGCCTGTTACAATTCTTGCTGTGGATTGCTTTCCCCGCTTGCTGTCCATTTCTTTTCAGCTCATCAGCACTCTTACCCTCCCCTGCCCACATAACTGTTGTCTAGTGCAGTAAGAGTTAGACCAGCAAATTGATCTTGGTTAAAAATATTTGATTTGGGTTGCGCTTAAGTTGTTTTTTTTTTTACCCAGGGTAGGGAATCTCATCCAAAGCATTATCCCCCATTACTTCACGAAGAGGGGAAATAAATTGTTAAGTGACATCTGATGAGTGGTGTAGTTCTATGCATCAGAGTGAAGTCATGGAAAGGGGCAGAGCCATCTGCCTTTCCCTTACAATGCTGGCATTAGAGGGTTCCTCTCAAGGCCAATGCAGAGTTGAACTAGAGACCAGGGTCTCACGTTTATGTATGCCCAATCTTTAACTGAGAAGCATGTCAACAAGAACTTCTTTTCAAATAGAAACACATGACTTTGCTCCCCTGAAGCCCAAGTGGCACATGAACATCTACCAGCTTCTGTCTTACTGTTTTGAGCCACATGTTTACTGCTCACTGCTCTTGTGTGAAGCAAACCCATACTACTGCCCCTCTCTGAACTCTGTGTCCAGCATGAACAAATGTGGTAGGTAAAAAAGGAACTGGAGAGTGAGTAGCCATGGTAGAATGTTGGCAGTAGAAGACAGAGTTAAATTCCCTTCTGAAAATTCCCCCTAGCATGAAGAACTTTATGACATGCTATTTAAGTGTTAGGTTTTGTGTATGTAAGTGAAATGTAATTGAATGGCTTCTCTGAAGCATCTCTAATCACAGAATCACAGAATAACCAGGTTGGAAGAGACCCACTGGATCATCGAGTCCAACCGTAATGATGCACACTAGCCTCTGCAGTCTTCCTTCCTGTTTTGTGTGAATCGAAGTATGTGAATTTTATATACATAGGATTTGCTTTAGTAGTCTAGGAAAGATTAATAGAAGTAAGATAATAGCTTTATGTGATGGGTGTGGAATTAATCCAATACCTAATAATGTCGAAGTTGTATTTCCAATTACATTGATTTACTGCAATAGAAATCAGGCATTCGGCAAAGTTTCTTTTTTACGCATAAATTTTAAGCAGACTTCCTAAAATTTAAAAAATAATATTTTCTTCTTCTGCAACATTGTTTTCTTTTTTGTTGCAAACTTCTATGACATTATTGACAACCCAATTTGATGACAATTAACATATTCTTTTCCTTACAGATTTTTTTTTAAACTTTGGAGAGTAATGTTTTCATCATAACCTGTAAGTCTTGTGTTTTTCATGAAATTCATACGATTTATGTGAGTTACATTTCATGTGTTTTATCCAAGAAAGAACTTGTTTTAAAAGTTAAAAGGAAGAGGAGAATAAACAAGTCAAGCAGAAAAGCTTTACAATAGTTATTTTTAAGACTCTGCAGCAATACAGGAGGAAAGAAGCACAGCAGCAAAAGAAAAAAAGATGTATTGATATTAAAACAGTTTGATTAAAAGATGAAACCTCTCGTTTGATGTTTTCAAACATTAAAGACCAATTTCCTTATTTCCAGCCAAACTTTTTTTATTCATGACAAGAGCTGTTCAACCATGGGGATATTTTCCCTAACCAGTGTAAGAAACATCTATATCAGAGATAGGCTGCAGAATTAGATTTCCTCGCAATAGCTTTATTCAGACCTCATTCTAGGATTTAGCAGTGCCAAGGTTACTGCAGTGGCCCAGCTGCTAAGATATTTGGCCCAACTGGGATAATCCTGCCAACCCCTTTTCACTGGTTCTGGGCTGTCTAGGAGCCACACTGGTCTTGTTTGGCTGGAGCTGAGAGGCACTGAGAGGCACTGAGGTATTGCATGGCTGTATCTCACCGAATAGATACTGTATTTCATACCTCTGTCCAAGAATTTTCTTTGAGGAAGGATGTGCCTGATCTGACAGGAACTGATGCAAGTCATTAGATTCTAAATAACCTTTGGGTTTGTTTCTCCTGAACTTCAGAGCATTCACAATTTAGAGTCATTAAATGCATGTGAACAGATGCTTCAGTTACAGTTACATTTGCAGGCTGTTTTAGTTAGTCACAGTGTCCTTACTCAAAAGCACTTCTCTTCCTCCTGTAGTCTTCCTAGCGATATCTAGGAAGCTTCTGACAAGGAATGTCTTGTAGCGTGTCAGAAGAAAAACTCTTCTGAAAGAGTTTTATACTACATAATCCCCTAAATCCCATTGCTGAATTGAATAGGATATTCATCAGAATAGGTTACATCCCACCAGATCCTGTAGTTTTCAGAACAGCCATGAGAAGAAGGGAAACAACAGCAAACTGGGAAAATATTGGCATTTATTCAGTGACATACATTACACATTCTGAAATTTTCCACATAATGCTTTCACTATTATAAAAGCAGTGGGAAAAACTAATCTTCTGGCCTTAAAATATAAGATAAAATATAAGATAAGATAATACAGAAAGATAATACAGAAATGCAGCCAAGTGTATAAGGATCTCTGGCTAGCTTTTCTGTTTTCTCTGATGCAAAGACACGCAAGAAGTCCTTGTAAGGTTATGCGATTAAGAAATAGCGTTATACTTATATCCTCTGAGGTTTAGTTTTCAGATAGCCCACTATTCAGGCTGAAAGAAGAAATGGGTTGGTGCATTCAATCTAGTCAAGCAAAGGCAAAGCAAAAAATGTGTATAATCTGTCTCTAATTCATTTTCCCCACAAGGCTGAAAAAAAGTACAAAATTGCATGAGAGATTGGTTCATTTTTACACTGATCTTGAAAGCCCATTAGAGTATTTAACTTTCATGGATTGTCTGAGGGATCTGGAGTTGCTGTTATCCTTTTGTTTAATTACACTGTAACCTTCATGCAATTACAGTGATGATAACATTCTTCCAAAGACATAACAATAAATTAGCCATCTGGGAACAAATGACATTACTTAAAGCTTACTTCATTGAAGTATCAAAGAAATATTAATATAGCTGTATAGGACAGGGTATGAAAGTAAATGAAATTATATTTCTAGAATTCAGAAATCCAATTTACTTTAGGGACTTAATCACATAACATATTCTTGAATTTTCTTCATTACAAAATAGCTGGTGGGAAAATACCAGGGAAAAACACAGGGAAAATATATTTTAGCATAGCTGAAAAATACACAGTGCAGAGTTTTGTGGGCTGTGCTTTTATGTAAATAAATATGTGAGCAACACTATTTCTGATATGTTTTATTTTCCCCATGACAAATCTTACAATTTTTCCATCAAATTTAGAAGTGTCCTTTGAGTTCTCTTGTAATTTAATCCCAGAAATGAGCATATATTACTTTCATTTTTACCTTTTCTGGTGAAAAGAAAGATATCGTAAGATGAAAATAAGCAGTTTGTCAGAAACAGTGAGATGGAGAACAAGGAATATCCTGAAAATAAAATGAAAGCTAAAATTTTGGAGCTGTTCTCTGCAGCTCTGATTAAAATAATTACCACGAAACAGCAAATTACAGGGTTCTCAACCAATGAGGAAATTTGCAGTACTGACTTTTCCCAATTGTGGTATCAGATATGGACATAAACTGATAAAAAATATTTTTAGAATACGCTCTGAAATGGAAAAAATGTGATAACTTTACAGACAGGAAGAGAATTTTACTGACTGGTAAAACTCAAATACTGTTTTACTGATTAGGGAGCTGACCTGCTTATTCTTAATTCATTTCTATGATATTGATTATAACTGTACTAAAGTAAATTAAAGAGTGGAATTAAACTGATGTAATAACTGTTTCAAGAACATGTTTATACAGTATCAATCTAAACAAATGTTTTCCAACCTAATGAGAACGTGCATCTGAAGTAGTTATATTCTATCACACTGAAAAGAGTAGTTGTTATAAGGGGACAAAATCTTTCTCTACCACTTAGAACAACTACATGTATTAAAAAGAAAGTGGTGAGCAAGAAGTGTATATGTGTGCAGAAGAGTCTTTTTGCCATAGTCTCATTTTTGTTTGGCACAGATTTAATCTCCTATTTGAACTGAACAGAGGGTTTTGCAAGTCAGTTGTTGTGTGCTACAATTGAAATTAATTTTCTTGAATGGCTAATGAATAAAAGGATGTCCGGATTTCATTAGATGCTAACTCTTAATAAACCTTTGTTTAAAAAATGTCTTTCAGAAGGGAATGACCGAGTGAAAACCAGTTGCTTAAAAGGTGGCGTTTTCCAGTGGTAGAACAATTCGGAATTCTCTGACTTTGAAAACACAAATGCTTATCTTCTTGAGTTATGATCATGTTCTTTGTCGTATATTGATCTCAACTGATCAATACCCTAGAGGCATTTAAAAGACAGGTAGATGAAATGCTGAAGGATATGATTTAGCCATGAATAGGTATGGTTAGGCTTGATGATCTCAAAAGTCTTTTCCAACCTAATGATTCTATGATTCTGTGCTGATTACATATGCCTAAGTAATAACACTCCTAAAATTTTTTTGGCCTTCCTACTAGGCAAAGCTTGGTTGTTTGTGCGGAAGGCAGAGAAAGCTATGGCTTTGCCATATGATAGCTGTGTTCTCCACCATCGTACTAGAGAGAAAGCGCAGAAAGGATTTTCTGCTCACATTGTGAAAGATTTTAATGGTTTGGGTTTTTTTTTTTCCTTTAGGGATTTGTTTTTGTAGGTATGTATTAACTTGTAGCTGGCAAATGAAAAGGGATCTTAAAGGGATGTCTGTGGGCTGGGCCCACTGAACTGGGCTCAATAATAGATTTGTACCAAGGTACGGTAGTGATTTGAGCAAGAGAGCATATGAAACAAAGCGTACAAAGCATGGGGTGGTCCAGAGGGGAGAGGCTGCAGTTCCCTTCCTGGCTTTGGCAAAGCTCTAATTTTTACAGAAGGTGCAGATAGGTTTCACTAGCTCTTATTTCACTAACTAAGTCTGGGCTTCCTGACTACAAATAGCAACAAACAATACTCTGATCTATTTACAGCTTTGTATTTACAAATGGGAATATCCAGAAATTGCTGTAATGGTGTTTAAGGCTAATCTCATGTAGATACACTGAGATGTTGCTGGGTAGAATTATATACAATATTTTTCTCAGGATGTGCTAAGTCTGATAATTTTTTTAAATTTTTGAAATTACTATTAAAACCTCAGTCCTACAGGATGTTTATATAAAATCTCATGTCATATTTCTCAGTCCCTATCTCTGGTCTGTTTTTCCTACTGTCCTGGCAAATATTAATCTAACAAGAGAGATGACTGCACCTTTTTGCATTACCAATGATCATAGCTAGCAAATTTGAGAACTCAGAGGAAGAATTTTTGATCCACTTTACAAAATGGTTTTTGACAAGACAGTATTTCTGGCAGCTGGAGACATCAAGATGGCATATGAATCAATTTTAGGATATAAGAGCCTTTTACCCCCACCCCCAGTAAATTGTGAGCAGCCTATCTTTGTCTTGATCAGTGATACTAAACTCTGCTTGATGGAAACTAGGCATTAAATACTTCCTTGGCCCTACAGCTGGTTGTGGTGGGTGTTTTAAACAAGCCTGAAGTAAATCTCTTACCATTTCTTTCCTACTATCTTTTTCAGCAAGGATGGGGAAACAGAGCCTAAGATGAGGTACATAATATACTCTACTTTATGTTGGTCTTTTGACAATATAGAATTGCTAAGTACTGTCCTTGTGCTGACTCTAGCTTCCATCGAAAATTGGCAGTATGCTAGCACTGGATCTAATATGGTAAAAAAACAGAGTAGAAGCGCTGCTACCCATTCAGGTAGCTTTGGGGTCATATGAGATATCACCAAGTGCCCCGCAGCAAGTCCTATCAGAAGACTTTGATTGTGCGGAGACCAAAAGAGAAGCAGCCAGAGAGTTGGGAATCTCCTGCCAGTTTCTCTGAAGTGTTCTGTCTTGGATGCACAGTTTTCAGAGTGTTTTGGAGGAAAATGAGCTGTAGAAGTCATGTACTCTAACCCTGTGTAAGTAAGAAGATGAAAAGGGAGAAATGAAAGAAATTATTCCCCTATGCAACAAGACATTTCAGGGTATATGTGAGAGTATGTTGTCACATATCTACAAAGCTTGTTACGTATGTGAATCTACAAGCTGAAATCGTGGCTTTCCCCTGGTCATCTGGACTGGAGCCTACCTCTTAGGGAAGCCACTTTCCTCTGGTTCTGTTTTTTTTGGAAGCTGCTCTGCTATTTTCCCTCTAGTTTATATGCTGCAAGGGCATTTGAGTAAACCCACACCGAACTGTATGCTTAAATGGTACCTCTGCCTTTGCCCAGTGATAGTCTGTCTCATGCAAAACCTTTCACTGTTCAGCTGCCGCTGGCAGGCAGTTCATTTTCCAGCTAAGTAACCACAGCTTGTTGTATTACTGAGCATTTTAACATATGGTTTTACTTAACATTAGCTGCATGATAAGAAAACATTTTTTTTCCAAAGTAGTCTTATTTCTTTCTACTTTAATACTTTGTGTGATATGGTTAGATTTGTTCTTTGTTTTGAGCTCCAGGTTCTTATACCACTCCATGCATTGTGGGGGTGAGGGGTAATGTGGAGGGTGGGGGAGGGTTATTTGGTTTTAAATTCCAAGTATCATCTTTTCAATTCTCTGATCAGAAATTAAATAACCTGTCCCAAGAAAAAATGTGCATCGTATCTTTTGCTTCCCTATGCGTCAACATCTTCAGGCACAATGTATGGGCAGAAAAAGCCTTTGCTGCGGACTCTGACATGCTTCAGGTAATCACAACTGATGTGTAAGGGGAGCAGTTAGTTGCCTTTAAAACACATCAGGCTTCGTGGATCATAAAAGCAAAATCAATATCTGTACCTCAAAGATGACTGCTACTGTGCAAAAGGTGCATGAGCCAACTTGTACTATGATAGCAAAAGCATCTGATAGAGTTGGTTTATGGAGCTTCAGTGGAACGTACCTGCCATTCAGCCATTCAGTCGAGCCCTCTAATTCTTCAGAACTATGAAAAGAATGGAAAGATAATGACATGGTTTTTTAAGGCTTGTATTAAACTGCTTATTGACAGCTATACAAAGTGATTTTGAGCATTTCTGTTCTTGTCAAATGTGTTGTTTGGTATTTCAGGTTGAAAGAAATGGGTTTTCAGGTGTTTATTTCCAATAAAGATTGTTTTGGAGAATGAGCAAGATTTTATATGCCTTTTATGAAAGCAATGTCACGGCCACAACAAGGAATAATTCGACATCAATTTATTTCATTGCTGTTATATAGCACTGTTAAATTAAAATGATTCTTTTTCTCTAGATCATTTTCTTTTTGCCAGAATATTTTCCCCTTTTTAGAAGACAGAAGGTATTATACAGTGGGAGCGACTTGATCTGGGAAAGAGCTAGCAATTGTTGAAGGCAACAGACTGCAAACCACATTTCTCATCCCCCTGTGGAATGAAGGGGTGACATTGAGACTGGGAGAAAAGAAGGGGTATGGGAAATGTGGTTTAATTTGTCTTTGTTACTCACACTTCAAACCTACAAGTATATAAAATCGGGCTTATGTTTATGTAACTTGTTCATGCAGGGTCTTACAAGGGAGAAGATAGTTATTAATCTAGGTGTTTCATTTTTATGTTGCATGCATATCCCATATGCTGTCATATCTTTGTAGACGCACAGTAGCAACTTCAAAGGACTCATTGCCTTTGTTGCTTTGAACCTGCATTCTGTTATTCTGCACACCTGGCAAAAATCATCAAAAAACTTTCTAAGTGGTACTAAGTTTGTGCACAACTGGGAGTAGAAAAAAGAAACCATTGGAGTCTTACGTGCAGATTGTTGTGATGTAGTAGGTTAAATTTTATGTGTAAATCTAATATGTTAAAATGCAACATATATGGAGCATATTTTGGAATGGATAAATTCAGATGTGTAATGCGTTTTAAATCAAGTCAGGTTTTTGCATCAAGTGGAAGTTTGATTTCATATTTATATAGTTTTCCCCTCTTTTTATATAAGTATGCAATGAGGATTAGGAGTGAATATACCCCCCTTGATTTATACGTGGCTTTCATACTAGTTCATTCTTCATTCTAGTCAGATTTATTTATACATATAAATCTTAAAAAATGCTGAACTCTCTCTGATTTGTTTTCATTCCAGTATTTAGGAGCATAGTATGCTTCTACATATAGTTCTTGTGGTGAATTTGGGAAAAAAGCTCTACCAACCCCTCCCACAAAGGAGAGATTAAGTGGTTCAGGAAATTGCAGGTCTGAAAAATTCTTCCCTGACTAAATGAATCAACCACGGGCATTTACCACTGTCAGAAAATTAGGTCACAGATAGTGTAAGCCAATTTTCTGCGGAAGTCTGCTCAGGAATTAGTTAATTTTACATTTGCTGCTTTCTTTAAGTTGTAGTGGCAATGATAAAATGTCCATGCTCAACAGTGGCTTCAGCCTTTGAATCTCTGGGATGATTTGAAATGACTTTGTGTTTCTATTCAAGTTATTCCAATGCATGACTAGAGTTCTCATTAGAATGATCTTCATGCAAGGCCTGCCTGCTTCCCAGCTATCATCCACCTCCTGCTTTCCATTTTTGTCTAAAGTAAAGCTGCATCTGCCAAACACTTGGAAATACGCTCTGTGGTTACTAATTACCTGAGCTGATTTACTTAGTTATGTGTTCCAGCACAATTAAGTACTTTATTTTCCTATTGTATCTGCCTCATTATTAGTTATAATGTTGACATTTATACTGTAAATGGGATGAAAGCATGAAAGAGAAACTGTGTGTGAAGATAAGACCATTGTGCAAGGGATGAATAAGTACAAAAGTATTAAGACCAATTGCAATATATGAATATGGAGCCAAAGGTTTTGTTTATATTGTCTTCAAAATATTTTTGAGGAGTATTTTCAAGGTTATAGACCTACCAAGACTGTGTCAAAATATGTGTGTGCATGACCATAGGGGTAACAAGTGGCACAAATATTCTATGAAAATATGCATATTTAAAATGTCTAAATAAGTATGAGGGAGTACTTATCAAGGAAAAGAAATTTTATACACACACAGAAATAAACAGGATATAATAAAAATACATTTCAAGGACTATACTTTGGCAGGACTGTTTATTATCCTAAAATGGTGAGTAATAGAGTAAAATTACAGCTACAATTCTATATTCTGAAAGTTTGGGTTTATACGTGACTTGTAAATATGTGCAGGCAGTTTTATTTTTTAATTGGTATTTCTCTCACCTGTCAATTAGCAAAAAAGAGAAATGGTGTTTAAATATTTAACTGAAAGAATCTTCGCCCCCTACCCCCCCACCCCCACAGTTGCAGTTTAATTGTAAGGATTATTTTAATAGTTTGTAGGTGTCTAGGTATTAAAATACTATATCATTTTAATACATAAGTATGTTTTAAATGAAGCTAAGAGAGCTGACAAAAGCTATCCCTTTGTCAATGGCAGATGTTACCAGCTGAATCTTCTCTTGTATTTTCTCTACACTTGGCTTTTCTTTTGAGTTGGCTTCATGGTACTTGACCTTAACTGCTAGCAGTCATGCAGGAAAATTATTCAAAACAACCACCTTTGTTTGTTTACAGCATCTTATGACTTACAGAACTGAGAAGAAGTTAGCAAGTATTTACCAACGGTTTTGAGAAAGGACAGAAGTAGAAGGATGCCTAAAGCACTCCAGAAATTTGTTATTTTTTATACTCTCATTGATTCTCTATGTCATATCAAACAAGCCTTTTAACAAACCCGTCTCACCTCACAGTGGTTAGGATGGAGATACAATCATTAAGAAAGTGGGGTTGCGCAGTAATAGGTTTTTTTAATATCATATATTGACTGGAGTTGGCTGAAAAATAGTGTTTCTACATTGAGAATAATTCCAGTTCTTAAGGTTTGTGTTTGCTTCTGGAATTTCACAAATGTGTTTTAGGGGTAGATTTATGTTCCTTTATAAAATCATTGAATAGTTTGTCTTGGAAGGGACCTTAAAGATCATATAGTTCCAACCCCCTTGCCACAAACCTTCCACTGGAACAGGTTGCTCAAAGCCTTATCCAGCTTGGCCTTGAACACCTCCAGGGACAGGACATCTACAACTTTTCCATGCAGCCTGTTCCAGTGCTTCACCACCCTCACAGTAAAAATATTCTTCCTAATATCTAATCTAAATCTACCCTCTTACGGCTTAAAACTGTTACCCCTCATCCTATTGCTGCACTCTGTGATACTCCACATGTGTTGTATTGCAATAATACTAAATAGGAGAAGAAAGGACCTCTTGGGCTTGATAGTAGGAAAACATACTCACCAAGACTTAAGAAGGAAAAGAAAACACAAACCAGCATAAATACTGTTGCAGTGGATACTATCATATGCCAGTAAAGAACTGAATTTTTGTGAGATGTCTGCTAAATAGATTTTTTTCTGTTAGAAAGTTTTCAGCCAACTCTAATATTCTTGTTATTAGGGCATTAGTTTTACTGTTGGAATATACTTCCTTAAATCAATAGGAAGAGAAAAAGGAAATACTTCAGCATAAGGCACCAGCTGGTAAACACTTTGAGACCTAATATGCAGACCTTAGTTTTGAAGATCTACCTATAACTCAAATCAGCTTAAAGACTGTTAGTTTTGACTAGCAAGGCAAAAGCTAAAATAAAACTCAAGAAAAGCCTCACTCTAGGCCAACAGGAGTTTTTAGTCAGGCTTTAGGTTTGGGCATCTAAAGAAGTCAGTCCCATTAGTTAGTTGAAGTGGAGTTCGCAAACCTAAACAATATAGGTTTATGTCTAGGCATCTTATTGTTTAAAATGGCTGGTGTTTCCTGGCATTAAAATGTAGAAAATTTTACTTTGAATAGAACTGCAGCATTACTATATTCACCATAGACAATTGTTCTTTCTTGAAGGAAGAAATCCAGTATGAGGTTTTGGGTGAGCACTTCTGATGGAAGCAGCCCACTATTGATCTGAGGACTACTGTTGGTTCGGGGATGAATAGCATAAACTACAGAGACATGACACTGCATAGAATGTAGCAGAAATACTGCTTTGCTTATAATCATCAAAAAATCCTATCTGTTCCACTCTCTGTCTGCCTTTTTTTTTTAAAGGTTGTCACCTCTTCTTTTCTGAAATAGTCTGTTACTCTGTGACTCTAGAAATATTAAAAAAAAAAATATATTAAATTATCAAGAAGTAATGGTTGGAAGGAATAGAAAGCACTGTTGGATATGCACAGTGATAAATGGCTTATTTTGTTAATGCCATGTATCGGCTTTGTGTCCACGACTGGAATTATTCTTCCTTGTGTTTGCTCTGGTTTTACTTCTGTATGAAAACTTGCTTCTCAAAATAATTGTTCAATTGTTCATCTTGGATCTTGTTCTTCTGGTAGCCATCATGGAAAATTCCTGGAAATTTTAGCTCTTGCTTAACGCACTATAAAATTGGTGGTGGGATTAATTTCTCTCAGATGAGCCTTTAATGCTTTGGTGATGCCTGGTTCAGCTTACCATTCTATTAAATCTTTCAGAAGTTACTGAAATGGTCTCAATTTATTTTGTTTTATTGTAGGTTTCATATATACTGGAGAAGTTGTGCATCGAATGCTAACAGCTACACAATACATTGCACCCTTAATGGCAAATTTTGACCCCAGTGTGTCAAGAAATTCAACAGTCAGATACTTTGATAATGGTATGTAGTAGTCCTTCACAAATGAATATATCTGTGTCCCTTGGCTCTTCACATTTTCCTAAGTAACTATTTTTGAAGGAAAAATCAAAATTTTTTTGTTGTTGTTCTTTTTCTAACTCATGGGCCATATGAAGCATGTGGCTAGACATCCATAAACAGTTCTTATTTTAGAACATGGTTAAAGAGTCATGAATGCCTTTTCCAAATTGAACTGATATATTTTGGCTGTTAAAGTACATAAACTCAAAATAGCGATGAATTTTATCAGTTTTAAAAGGAAAAATCTGTCTTGTATAACAGTGCAAGTCCCTGTTACTTCAAAATATATATAGTAAATACCATCTACCCCCAAGCTAAAATGAAAATAACATTCATGGAATGCAATATTAAGAATACACAGAAACATGGTAGGTAAAAGTTTAATAATCCTGTCAATAACCTAAGTATGCATGGAGTCCCAGGATTGGAATCCAATACGCTCATCTACACCACAAGTTCTGAGTAGTCCCTTGTACAAAAGATTGAAAGGGTAAAAGGCAAACTGCAGTGTTATATGCATGAAGCTCTGGAAGATATCTCAAAGGCCTTGAAGGTGTGGATATTTGTCTCATAAAGTCAGTTATAATCAATATTTTGAAAACAACCTATATGATTAAAAGGCATCTAGTGCATTACCTCAGGCCTGTAGTAATCAAATACAATGCCAGCAATTCTCTATTCTGAATTTAAACCTTAGAGAGTTTAGTATCATGACTTACTATTATGAGATCTATGATAGTTTCAAATCTTCCTGGACAAGCCTGTGCTATTCAACGTATATTTATTCATAGTGAATTTAAGACCAAATTATGAACATGTCCAAACATCTGTCACATTTCTAGCCAGGTGTGTTAATTTTTGTTCTTTACATCAGGGATCAAAATGTATGCTGTAACATTTGCACCTAGTCATAACCTTCCCTTTCAGTCAAGTCATTACTCACAGCATTTATTGGTTAAAAATCCAGTAAATTAGACTTACATGAGAAAACACTACTTCTTGCATGATTTTTCAAACAGAAGAAATATTATTTTCATTTTGTAAGCTGACATTGTTGCCTGAGATTTGTCATCTTTAATGAAAGTTTCTGAGAGTTTGGGGAAAGATGTTACTAATTCTCATTGTATTCCTGACTTCCAGTCTTCATACAAAGTCTATCAGTCTGTATCACACTGCTTTCATGACAATGTTGAATACTTCTTTGGGATTTTGGATCCTTCTTCATGTGTAAGGCATGAAAATCTTTTGGACCTTATGTGTTTTATTACAAAGAATTTGCTTTCTTACCCTAAATAAAAAGGAACTGAGGAAATTATACCTTCAGCTCTTTACCATATTTATCCATATTTTATTCCTGTGAGTAAGTGTGCTGCGTTAGAGTGGGATCTGTAATGAGCAAGCATAGAGTGCAGTGACCCATCAAAGTCTTGATTATGCAGTTCACTGCAAGGTGCACACAAATCTGCATAAAGGCTCTGGGATGTTCAGCAGGCAGCTGACTTCCACTTCAGACTGGGATTCTGAGATACACATAGATTTGAGCTACTTAAAAACTGACTATAAGCAGTTCTGGCTATTTTTTGCTCCAATACTTTTTAAAGTCCCCTAAATTCCTTTAAAATGAAATTTAATACGCTCAAATAAATATATAGAAAGCAATTAATGAATATGGGCACAAAATGAAAAATGCACTGTGAGCAAACTTAATAAGCATGTACGATACTTATGAAAGACACATGGAACAGTAATGTGGTGGACTTAGTGCAGTATGCACCAAACATTTGCATGCTCTTAGTTTTGTGACATCCTCTGCCAAGATGTGTTAATGTAAGTTACAACACAGTACAACAAAAGACGTTTCAGCAATATATCAAAAAGGCATTGAACTGGATGGCTACTGACCCACCCTGAATGCTCCAGAAAGAAACACAAGCGTTGTGAATCAAAGCACATGATTCTCATTAGTGCCAAAGAGAGAAGTATGTTGAGGAAGGCATATAAAGATGAAGAAGTCATTTTCAGTAAATACAGATTTGGTGATAAGTGTCTTTCAGCCAAGCTGCTTAAATGTGTCTATAACCCTCAACATCTGTAAAACATGCTTGTAGGGTATGCAATTCAATTGGGGTACATTTTTAGTGCAGTGAGTGGATATTCAGCCAGAGAACTCACATGAATATTAACAAGCCTCTTGCAACTAAATCTCTGCACACCAGACTCAGTGTTTACCCTGTCTATGAATTCTTAGTGATTTTAATTTAAACTACATTTATTTATTGCCAACACCTAATATTTTTCAACTTGCAGAGCTTCAGCAAGGGGTTGCACCATGTAGAAGAAAAAAAAGGTATTTATATTAATGCATAGTTAATGGAAGAATCTGAATTCCACAAACAATAACTTTTACTAAACAGGCAATGCTATTAGCACTTCACATTTTAAAGTTCTCGGAGTATATACATATAATGTAAAAAAAGCTACAGTAGAGCAGTGATTGTGGCAGCAAACCTGAGCTCTGAATGCTAAATCGTACGTTTAAGGATTATCAACTCCTTGTGCAATTCAAAGCAAGTTAGCTGACCATGCTTGCTTTATCAAAATTTTGTGCAAGTGGTTGAGGTAGTTATTTGTAGCATAGTGATGTCTACCTTTAAGAGGATTTCATTTGCAACTCGTGCTTGTAATATGTTTGGCATTTCAAGATGCTGGGCTGAAAGTTGCTAAAAAGAGACAAATCACTGTTCTTGTTTCAAGTAACTGTAGTTAAGTAATTTTCCTACAGTCAGCTAATATTTTTCTCACATTTTTTTCTTCCCTTTGCCTCTCTACCCCCACTCTGGGGTTCACAGGCACAGCACTAGTTGTCCAGTGGGACCATGTCCATCTGCAGGATAATTACAACCTGGGCAGTTTCACTTTTCAGGCCACCCTTCTCAATGATGGGCGTATCATTTTCGGCTACAAAGAAGTAAGTTTGGTCTGAAAATTGTCATTTCAGTAGACAAATTACTTTATACCTGGCAGGAATTTTCCCTAAATTTTGGGGGTGGTGTGTGTGTGTATATTTGAAAGTTCCACTATATAAGATCATTTCATTATATTGCTTATAAGATCACTGTTTTGCTGAAAAGAACATTTTATTGGTGGTGTTCATGTGATGGACTTGAAAACCATCAATATGACTCAAATGCACTACTCCCAGACTTCAACTAGCCTTTTTTGGCTGGTTTTAAGTATTGAGTGTTTAGTAAATTCTTGGTTGTTTAGTAAATTGCTCTTGGGTTTTGAAACGTAGAGTCCAATTTTCTCAATTAGTTCACCTGGTTTCGGCCTCTTTGAAAATATTCTAGAATCAGTGGCTAGTAATAAGAGGTTACCTTTCTCCTGCAGCTGTCATTTCTTTGCAACTGAAGTGTTTTGAAGTTCACATATTTCAAATAAGAAATATCTGATTTTTATCTCTAGCTCTGTGACATTCTCCATCTATTTGGTGATAACACTGGCTAGATTGAGGCCATTTGGTTTGCCCTCATAGCACCAATATGTTGTTTTCTTGCATGGGCTCTTCATTCTGCAAGTGTTTCAGACTTTCAGTTGTTAATTCAGGCAATTATTTTTGGGTTTTGGGTTTTTTTTGCTAGAATTGCTACAATCCTGGAGCGTATGGCCTACAGGCCATTCCTCCAGTTGAATTTTATGCAAATGAGTATCAGAGGGTAGGTAAACTCAAATCTTTGTGGGCAAAGAACAATTTCTTTCTTTCTTTTTATTTTTTTTTTGTTATTTTAATCTCAGTTTGGCATACGAAATGTAAGTCTCTCTGTTATCTTCCTTGTATTAAAAAAATGAAATCAGTAACAATTTATTGTTCAGACTTGGAGAAATCTGGGTTCTCTTGTTTCTCTGCTACAGACCACTTGTGAGCCATCAGGCCTATATTGAGTCTTGCACCTGAATGAAGCTGAAATAATAGCACTCCTCTCCCTTTCATTAGAAAGCTGATGAGGATCTGGGTTGTTGTACTAGCTACAGTCATACCTTCAGCTAAGATAGATGTCTTTGCACCTTGCAGACAGGATTGCTGCAGGATACTCTCACTGGATTAGTCTTGTAAACACAAGAAACTTCTCATCCGACATGCTTGGCTTTCCTCGTCTTACAAAAGACGTGCTGATGCAAGGTCTGCTTTGGCTTTCTGGATGTTATGTACAGGCTAGCAGAATTCGTCTGTTAAAATGCAGTTTATTTGTATTTTGACTCCAGCTGCATGAAAGCTTTGTGCCACTTAGCACAATGGAGCCTATGCTTGATCAAAGGAGTGTGCACCAAAGTATTTTTGATCTTCTATTGGAGAAACCTTTTGTAAAAAAAAAAATCTTTTTTAAGACTATAGAAAAGGTCCTGCCTTCAACACCCAGAGAAGACAGGAGGGGCACTACCTCAATTTTTAAGATAAATATGACAAGAACTAGATATGCATTCTGACATTAAAATGGTGATATTTTCAGGAGACTTCTATTCTTGGATATGTGACGCTCTGTCCTGTCTGCTACTGTCCAGTCCAGTGCAAAATGAATCCAGTATGGGTGGTAGAAGCTCTTGTTCTAAATTCATAAGTGTCTTGCATTCATTTTGCATAAATGTAAGTGACAATGCAGACTGCTGGGCAGTGGAAAACTTTATTCATTTAGGAGGACAGGCAAAAATGGGCCCCTTCATCAATCACATACCTAGAATTGCTTGCAACTATGTCATTTTCTCTATGGATAAACAAGCTATATGCTACAATAGTGTAGGCTGCTTGCTTTCACTGCACTACTGGAAGATTCCTCCAGAACCACAGTGCTTTTGTGGGGAAGCATTAGTACTATCCTTTTCATTAATCCTGAGACAAAAAGAACTGGAATTTACAAATGGGAAAACCTGAGGGGTTTCCCACTGCTGAGTCTTTGAAGTCCCCAGTCATGAGTTATTCTTGTCCTGAATGAAATTACCAAATATCACGTTAGGTCTATGGCACATAAGTAAGGAAAGAGACTTTCTAAAATGGTACTATTAACATACTAGTGCTCTGTAAATCTTTTGACAAAAAGATTTATGTAAAATCACAGAATGCTACAACTAGTGCTTGCCATTGGGAATTTATTGCAGAATGGATTTGGAGGCTGAAATTTCCAGAAGACTGCAGTCTTTATTTGCAAGTTGCCTTGCTCCATTAAAACTACCTTAGTTTTTCACCTAAATGAGTAAAATTGAATAAATTTTCCAGTCACTGATCAGACACAAGTAGTCTGAAAAGAAAAACTGAGACATTTGTAAATTTAAACTTGATTCTAGTGCTTATAAGTCTAGCTTGGAATTTATATACTTTCCAGTGCTGAATCCATTGCTTTCTGAAGAAGTCCCTTCCTTCTAGAGCCATTTATTTTGCTGGTGAGTCATGTTGTCAGGAGCCCCATTAACTACAGTAAGATTGGTTGCGTGAGTGCTCACTAGCACAAGTAAAAGTTGCACAAGAAGATTTCTACCATCTTTTTGGTGCCGTTCTGGTTTACTATCACAGTTCATCAAAAATGACAGTGATGTATGACAAATCTGCAATGTCTTCAGTGCATTGTCCTTGAAAGTCTCCAAGCTGAAACACCAGGTAAGGAATGCAGCAGACAGTTTGCCAGTAACTTTATAAAGCATCCCACAGGGGCTCTGTATTAGTGACTGATCTTGAAGAATCTGCTTATAAAATTATTGTGGTTATACATTTAAGGGAGGTACAATAGGGAATTCTATGCCTAAAGAACTTCATGTAAATTTTACCATTTATTTCTTATTTATTCAAACCATTTGAGATTCCCCTTCTCATATCCTTCCTGCTTCCACATCAAGTTTGCTACCTGATAAACCTGGTATTGACCACCAGGCTTGCATCTTGGCTGAAGTTTGCTGAGTATCGAAGGAGCTGTTCTGTCCAATCTTCTGTGTTTTGTCATTTGCCCAGTAAGAAGCAGTCTGGTATTCACAAGTGTTATCCAAAATCCAGAATAGTTTCTGAAAAAAGAAAAGAAAAAATTAGAAAATGAGCTGAGCAACCAGGATAGTGAAATCTTGCAACATCAGAATATCTTTCAGAAGAGTTAATGGGTAGGAGAAGGAGCTGTACAGCAAGTTTTCAAAATGTAAAAACAGTTTGAAATATAATGAGGTCCTATAGCAAGTCAAATGTTTATTTATTTGACAATTTACTGTATTTATAATGCATACAACTTCCATTTTATAATTTTGCTTACACCAGCTGTTAGTGTTCTGACAAATGGTCAATACATGAGTGCAAACTAGCCAACAGAACATAGTAATAAAGATAATGCTCTGCAAAAGCTTGCTTTTTATGTATTAGTGGTTAATACAAAGGGCCAGAAAGATGATCAGAGGGCTGGAGCACTTCCCATGTGAGGAGAGGCTAAGAGAGTTGGGGTTGTTCAGCCTGGAGAAGAGAAGGCTCTGGGGAGACCTTATAGTGACCTTCCACTACTGAAAAGGGGCCTAGAGGAAAGCCGAGGATGGTCTCTTTATCAGGGATTGCTGTGATAAGACAAGACATAACAGTTTTTATCTGGAAGAGGGGAGATTTAGATTAGATGTTAGGAGGAAATATTTTTACCATGAGGGTGGTGAAGCACTGGAACAGGTTGCCTGGAGAAGTAATGGGTGTCCCATCCCTGGAGGTGTTCAAGACCAGGTTGGATGAGGTTTTGAGCAACCTAGTCTAGTGGAAGGTGTCCCTTCCCATGGCAGGGGGGTGGAAAATTGATGATTTTTAAGGTCCCCTCTGACCCAAAACGTTCTATGATTCTGTGATATGTTCTGAATTTCACAGAATTTCAGTTCTCAAGGGCTTTACTTCTTTTTGAAGAAAATAAATATTCCAGTCTTTTCCCACTATGCTTATAGCTAATATTCCTTAGTGTAACATTTAGGGTTTTTTTCTGTTCATGGTTTATACAGGACAAATTTCGCAAAGCTACCAAAGGCTTTATTAACATTTTTCTTAACTTCCTTGACTTGAAGTCATCATTTAAATAGGAATGACTCTCTATTTATGTAGTCATCCAGACACAATTATTAAAATTGATATATTTGTTCAGATTGTCCAATATGTGAAGTTGGAAAATAACTGTTAGAGACTTGAAGTAGAATTTCTTTCTACTGTGAAAGGAGGCTGAATTGAATAGAACTGATTAAGTAGTAGCAGTTAGATAAAATTGATGTTCCTGCTACACGTAGTGGAAAGTATTCTGTTTTCAGTAAAAAGACTCCAAACCTCATGATTGTAAAAAAAAATGTGACTGGTATTATTCTAGTTAAAATCCGTCCTCCAAATATCGTGCCATGAAATCCCTACCATCCATTAACAACCATTTGCACATGCCTAGCCTACTGTTAAACTGTTCGACACAGCAGCCTGTCATGTCATATCTTGCCATTCAGGTGAGAAATTCAGAACTGCAGCTTGCTGCATGTGTTTTGCTGTAATTTTCAATAAATTATTTGATCATATAATGCAAACCTTCTATCAAAAGGGCGTATTTCCTTATAAACCATCATGTGGTAAAAGCCCATTTTATCTTCACATTTCTTTCAAAATATTTCACCTATAAAATGACAGTCGGTACAGTCATCACTGAGTGACAGAAGTATTCAATTCTGTAAAATTATTTCTTCACCACACTTTACAAGTAAATATAAGTTCTTGAAAATGTAGGTGTAATAATGCTATAGTTTTTCAAGAGAATAAAAGAGGTTTCCTGGGTTGCGGATTCCCCTCTGACTGCTTTTGTGTATGACTAATTGCTGAAACAGGCTGTACCTCAATTTGAAGAGCTGGCTATACAAACTTAATTTATGTTTTCCTCACGTTACGCAAGCATTGTTTCTAAACCCTGTTTCTAAAACATATATCCAAAATTTTGTCTGCTTCTTATATCTTAAATTCTGCTAGACTTGACCCTACTACAACTTTTTTATTTGGTTTAGAAAATGATTCTTCAAGTTCTTTACTCTCACTAGAATGCCCAGCACAAAAACATCTTCAACTGCAGGGATTTTGGCAAAATCTACTGAGATATTTCTGCTGCAAAATTTTCTGATTTCTGCTGAGGTTTTTGTTTATATTTTCTGTTCAAATTGGATACTACCTCCTGTTTTAGTAACAGCTATCAAAGTCATTAATATGTTTTATTAAACAGTGAAACTGACAGTGAATTTCCAGCTCTGAAGCAAATTGTACTGAAAATAAATTTTTTTAAAAAAAAAAAATTATACCACCTGCCTCCAAAAAACACACCTCTCCCATTTTTGGCATTTGTACTGCAAGAACCCATCACTCCTTCCTGCTCCTCCCCTCCCTGCCCCACAAGAAAGGAAGAGGAGTTATTTTGCTGTTATCATAATTTTTTAGAGAAAGATGCAGATTGTTCAAGTATTCACAAATACAGAAGAAATGTGAAAAGGTTCTAGAATTAAAATTAAAGCACTAATGCTCAATTCAAAAACCAGAAGTCATGCCATTAATTGGCATGTATACAGTACTGAATCCTCATTCATTGGACATGTAACCAGCTTTTCACTTTGGCATTTTTCTGGTAAGAGAAAAATACTGACCAATGGTATAATTTTAGTAGTTTTACAGAGGTAAAGCCAGGGCAGGCTATTAGATTAACTAGGACCATGTATCTGAGTTTCTTACACTTGATCAAGTTTCTTATGTCTTCAGTCTAGTAATTTCTGGTTAACTGAAGGCCAGCATTGAAAAATAAGACATCTACTTATGTTTTGAAAGCAACAATGGATAGAGGATCATAATTTTCCTTGGCAGTTTATCCCAGTGGTTAGTAAAATTCAGTCATAGAAACGTGCTTTATTCTACTTTGCAGATATCTGCCTGCAGCTTCTGGTTATAGCTTTCTGTGCTAGATGAAAACACCCTTTAGCCCCTCAGTTATTTCTCCCCATGGCAGTACTTGTTTATGGTAATCCAGCCAACTTTCCATTTTCACTTTGAGAATCCAAACAGATGGAGCTCTTTAGTTCTTCGATTAATGGCATTTGAGGACAGCAGAGGTTGTCAGATTGTTTTTATGCCTCTTTTAATCTTCCTTGTTCTAAGTTTTCAGCATCTTTTTAAGAAATAGACCCTCAAAACTTTGTATAATGTTTCAGTCATGATCTAATATGCAGGTATAAATAAAATAGTTGTGATGTTCCTTCTAACAGCTGCAGTTCTTCATCCACTACAACCCTGAAATTCCTTCAAGAACTGCTGGTTCCTAGAACACAGGTCCAAACCTCCACTTTGCAGTCTTTATTCTCTGAATTATGAATTTGCAGTTTTTGCAAGGTCTAACTTTGCTAATTTATCTAAGCATTTACTTATTTCTCCTTTGTCAGTATCACCTGCAGAACAGCTAGGCAGTAAATTTGTGTTCCATCCCAGTCTTTGACAAAACCTTTGATACTAGATGCAACGTTTGGAGAAGCAAGATGTTCTGTAAAGACAGACCGTCAGTCTGAGCTGCATCTTTAGTAATGGCTGCTGTTTGTAATCAGGCAGTCTAATTAACTATATTAATATTGTAAAAATGCTACATGTTACTAAGTCAAACATCTTACAGAATACTAAAGCTATAACATCTACACAAGTATCAGCCAAAGCTGCAACTATCACCAAAGACTGAAGTCATACTTGACACCTACTTTCATACAACCACATTGTCTAGCATCAATATCTCTGTTATGTAAAGATGAACTGGTCTATGGATATCAAAGGGGTTTTTATTTCTTCCTCTAGCTACTGGCAAGTGAGCATCTGTCATTTTCCACCTTTTCCATTAATTCCTCCTATTCCAAGATGTATTAAACATAAGTATTTTTAGGCTGGAACTCTCTTCAGATAGCTCTTCAAACATTTTTCAGTGTAAGTTAACTGATCCATAAGCTTTTAAAAACGTCATGCCAAGCTGAACTTTCACATTCTGTATGATCAACAGTAGATAAGGGGTGGTGCCTCCTTATCCTTGTCTCATACTAGCATATCATCTCAATTTTAGTTCAGCTGGGGAAAATAAATTAGTGAACATTACTGCTCTTTTCTATGTCATCAGTAAGAATTTTTCCACCTCAAAGTGTTGATGTGAACATTGTTATATAAGAAGCAAAGCAAACTGGAGTGAAATAAGATTTAAAAGTCACTTCAATCTTCAGTAAATCCCTAGTCATATTATGGTGTACTTTACTATATATTTATTTTAGAATCATAGAGTGGTTTGGGTTAGAAGGGACTTTAAAGATCATCTAGTTCCAGTCTCCCTGTGATGGGCAGGGACATCTCCCACTAGACCAGGCTGCTCAAGGCCCCGGCCAACCTGGCCTTGAACACTTCCAGGGAGGGTTTATCCACAAGTTCCCTGGGCAACCTGTTCCAGTGTCTCACCACCCTTATCATGAAGAATTCCTTCCTAGTGTCTAGTCTAAATCTTCCCCTCTCCAATTTATAGCAATTCCCCCTAATCCTGTCACTACATGCCCTTGTAAAAAGTCACTCCCTTGCTTTTTTTACGCTGCCTTCAGAAGGCTGCTATAAGGTGTCCTTGGAGCCTTCTCTTCTCCAGGCTGAACAACCCCCTCTCTTTCAGCCTGTCCTCATATGGGGGTTGCTTCATTCCTCTGGTGATCTTTGTTGCACTTTTCTGGATTCAAACCAATAGTTTCATATCCTTCTCATGCTGAGGATTCCAGGACTGGACACAATACTCCAGGTGGGGTCTCACAAGAGCAGAATAGAGGGGCAGAATCACCTCCCTCGACCTTCTGGCCATGCTTCTTCTGATGCAGCCCAAGATACGGTTCGTCCTCTGGGCTGCCAGCATGTATTGCCAGCTCATGTCGAGCTTCTCGTCAATGAGCATCTCCAAGGCCTTCTCCATAGGGCTGCTCTCAATCACATTATCACCCATCCTTTATAGAAACCGCAGATTGCCTTGACCCAGGTTGTAGGACCTTGCACTTGGCCCTGTTGAACCTCATGAGGTTCACACAGGCCCACTTCTCCAGCTTTTCCAGGTCCCCCTGGATGACACCTCATCCTTCTAGCATGGCAACTGCACCACTTAGCTTGATGTCATCTGCAAACTTGCTGAGGGTACACCTCATTTCGCTGTCAATATCATTGATAAAGATATTAAACAGCACTCATCCCACTTCAGATCCCTGAGGGACACTACTTGTCATGGATCTCCATCTGGACATTAAGCCTTCAGACTTTTAATTTAGACTGCTAAATATTCATTCTGGCAGTGCCGTTATTTTTTTTCTTCTTTTTTTAATTATTCAATATTTTATGCGTATTTTCCTGTTTTGTCTTCCAGATTCCTGTTGCTGTAACACAGATAAGTTCAACCAACCACCCAGTGAAAGTGGGACTCTCAGATGCATTTGTGGTCGTACACAGGATCCAGCAAATTCCCAGTATGTAGTATAGTAGTGATGCCAATGGTTTGGAGGCTAAGAAATGAGTATAAGCTGATTTCATCAAGGATTATTAGCTGCACAACAAATCACTTAGCTAATTTCAGCTTGTTAATTCAAGTGTAATTTTATTTGCTTGATAATTCCCAATGTGGCTTTCTCTGTCATTGTTTCTCTTGAGCTGATAAATTAGGTAAATAAAACTAAATGGGCAGCCAAATAATGTAAAATTAAATTGTCAACCAGCACAATTTCATATTCCATAAGATACTCTATCTGGATATCTCCTTATCCATAGTATGGAAGAAACAAACTGTTCAAAAATACACTCAGGCTGGAAATTCTTGATAATTTAAATTCTGAACTTCAAATTCGTATACAGATTTAGTGAGAGAAGAGGACATGTAGTCATTAAATAACGTCTTGGGCATACATAGTTGTGGCAACAGCAATGTAGCTGACATTTAATTTTCTCTGGTATTAACTATACTTTATATGAGTTGACTGGAAACGAAGAGTAGGAAATCAAGTGTAATTTCCTTAATGATTTGTTTTAAGCTTTACTGTGTTCGGAACTGTTTCAAGTTGTTTAAGCATTAGAGAGTATGCTCATTGTGTGCTGGTTTTATTTACACTTCTGGAGTAAATTTACGAAGTTTAGTTTTCTGATGATCCCCTAATAGTAGGGTATAGATGGAAGGAGCTGCACTCGAAGCAGTCCCCAAGAACAGAGTCCAGGCAAATTCTCCTAAACTGTACTTTGACAGAGGTGTAGTGCAGATAAAGCTCACAAGGACTGACACATTCCAGCATCTGCAGATGGGGCTGACACTGAATGTGCAGGTGCCATTTCCTCAGCTCATCCTGTCCCCTCTTCATCACATTTCAACAGTCTTAGATATGAGGAAGCATAAACGCCACATCTTATACGTCCTGCCATGGGGAAGATGGAAAATTTCTGTACCATCTGTTGCTTGTTGTGAACTCAGAGTAGTGTGAATGAGGTTGGCATGCCCAGATTTTTCCTAATAGATAGATCTTGGAAAAAAAAAATATTTCCGAAATACAGTAGTTGTGATGTGCCTATGATCGCATGGATTGCTTCTGAGTGCTTAGGCACAAATTAATCTAAGCAACTGATATCAGCAATTTGAGTGATGCTTGCATGTGAATGATCTGAATATTTCTGTGAGTCTTCAGCATGTGAGAGCTCCTAAAATGGATTCAGGTGGAAATTAGCTTAATTGACTTGTGCAAATGTTTTATGAGAATAGTCACAGAGAAATACAATATAAGAGATGGAAGCAGTATGCAGCTCTTTTGGCATGAGGGTTTCCATCATCAAACAATACTAGAGGACTCTAAAAGAGTTACGTATTTTTTTTTTTATGTAAAATACCTGGTATATAGTAGTCTTTATTATAGATTGAATGTTTCGTTTTGTAGAAATATTTCAGACATGCACGTTGTTCTACTACCACAGCATAATGTTGGTTTAAATTAATACACAGTTACTTACTAATTTCTAGTTTTAGTATTTCTGTAAACCTTTTTGTGAATGATACTTTCTGCCAAGTGAAGCGACTAATTACCAGAAAATCTGTCTAGTGTTTCATTTTAAACTTACTCTGCTCATTAAGTTACATTAAGGAGTGGCAGATATGAAAAACAAAATGGGGATAAAGAGTTTCAAAGTTGCCACTGACACAACTGGTTTGATAGCATTATTTTTTGTTACTGTATATAAGGCACTGTTATGCTCCTTAACAACTGCTTCTATGGATTGAATGGTGGTAATTCATGATTATTTTTGCTAGTTTGCAGCTTACATTAGAGCTAGTATTAATCAAGGGAACCATCAGTTTGCAGTAGATTTTCGTGAAGCCAAATTGTGCTTTCAATGAAACAGATTTATATTAGTATGTACAGGCAACATAATAGCACTCTGACAGAACTGGTAAATAATGCTGGTCCATAGAGACCTAGTGTCAGATGCTCTTCAAATATACATGTTCTTGCATTGTTGTTTTTCAGAGGTGTTAAATCAACCATAGCTCTAGTCAATTACTGAAAAAGTGTTATGATAGAATTGTTTTTATTTGTTAGTTCTTTAAAATGACAAAAGAATATAAATTGCTGTTTGATTGTTTGTCCCAAAATAAGGGAACAAGACTATCCTCTCAGCTTTCAGAAATACTAAATGTCTTTAGTGCACCCTATATATGTTCACTGTTCTAAAATTTTAGTATAATAGTCCTAGTTTCATTGAAGACAATTTGGAAGACTTAGAACTAACTATTGTATTTATCAGATTGTTTCAGAAATTCTCTCCAAAACATTAGTAATAACTTCTTTAAGACTTCAGAAAGGTGAATTCTAAAGCCATGCAAACCTATTTCATTCTGAGGAGAGAAAAAAGATGCTTTTTGATTTGGTATTTCATTTCAAAAGTGCATTTTAATAAGTCCTGAAAAGGATCATCTTGAAGAGCCAAGTGCAGAAAGAAAGGCTTTTCTGAACTTTTTGAAATAGAGGACCTTGAACATTTCATGTCTATTTTTGTTAATATACTCCTACATATAAAAGCTTTGCAGTTATACCTCTTTTATCTGTCCCTAAAAGAATACAGGTACTTACAAATTTTTACCATATCTTTTAAGAACTAGAGCATGGAGATAGGAAATATTTGGTGGGTTGCATTTTGACTGTTTTCTATGTTTGATATTTTTTCTTGATCTGCTACTATTGCTTATATATAGCTGCGAACAGGACAATGACTTTATTTCCAAGCCTATATGTGGTACTATTATGTTAATGCAGAAAGGCCACTATTTTGCATTTATAGTTATGTGCCTATAGATACATATGCCTGTATATGCTCTGGTGGTGCTTTGAATGACCAGCAATGTGTAAGGAAATTGAATTTTTGCTTGACACCAAGGTTAACAAAAAAAAGCCCTAAATTCTGAGATTTATATGGCAGCAAAATGACAAATTAATTCCCATCCATTAATTTCAGAGGAAAAGTTTCTGCTTCTCCCAGGTAATTCAAATGGAGTGAGCCAGGCTCTGGAACCCTTCTGATTTGTCTAATAAGTTAGAAGGACTACCCTGATTTCTTCTTCTGCAGACAAACTGAACATTTGTATATGAAATGGTTTTCTTTGTGTAACAAGGACACTAAGAATGATTTATGAAAGTCTTACAGTTAGGCAACACATTGTTGGTGAAGACAAAGCTGGAAGATAGCTTTCTGTGTTCCTTCAGCAAGACTTCTCACTTTTTTTTCAGCATCTTTACTGAACCAGAAACCTTGTCCCAGTGCCATTGCAACCACCCTCTCATCCCTGTTTCCTCATCTTTCATGTTTATTCTTGTCCTTCCTTGTCATTCTGTTCTTGGTCTTTCCTTCAGTTGTCTATAGTGTACTTTGCTCTCGCCTTTGCAGACTCTCAAGATCTGCCTCTATTTTCATGATCATCTTTCTTCCCCTGTGTCTTTCCCTTCCTGAATGGTTTCTACACTTCTCTCGTTTGTTTTAGTGCTCTCTTCCGTTTTGTCTTTCAATTAGCTTTTCCTGCAAACTACTATTGTATTTTAGCAATGAAAAAGCCCACCCATGAGCTTGCCCAGATTATACTTTGTTTTCCATGAAAGCATTAAATACACTGGTAAAATTAGAGAGTCCCAGAATCAAGGGTTATATGTACTGAGTTATTAGTTTTGCACTTACAGATAATGGCTACATTTTTCTCCACAATGAGACGTACTTCTCCATGATCTTGGCCTCTACCATATTAGGTACAGCTCTTTTAGGAAATCCGTGCCTTGGCAACTCAACATTTAATGACACCGAAATTACACAGCAACACTGTGTACATAAATAAAATTGCAGCAGAGCTATGTATTAAAAATATTCCAGTTTCAGTGTAATTAATGCCCCTCAATATGTAGTGCAACTCAAGCTTGTAATTAAGTGGCAAATCTGCATGTTATAGCTGTTTGCTGAAGATTTCTCTCTAGTTTGTTTACAGTAGTGAGGCCCCTGAAAGAACCTTAGCATTACTAGCATTGAGGTACTTAATGCCTTCTTTGCCTCAGTCTTTAGTCGTAAGGAGGGTCGTTCCGCCTGTGTACAAACCCAGGAGCTAGAGGAGCAAAATGAGGCTCCCATGATCCAAGAGGAGGTGGTCAGAGCCTTGCTAGCCCGACTGGACAGTCACAAGTCTATGGGGCCGGACGGGATTCACCCTAGGGTACTGAAGGAGCTGGCGGATGTGCTGGCCAAACCCCTTTCCATCATCTTCCAACAGTCCTGGAAGACTGGGGAAGTCCCACTGGACTGGAGGCTGGCTGATGTTGTGCCCATCTACAAAAAGGGCCGCAGGGAGGACCCAGGAAACTACAGGCCTGTCAGTCTGACCTCAGTGCCAGGGAAAGTCATGGAACAGGTGATCTTGAGTGCTATCATGAAGCACATGCAAGAGAACCGGGTGATCAGGCCCAGTCAACATGGGTTCACAAAAGGCAGGTCTTGCCAGACTAACCTGATCGCCTTCTATGACAAAGTGACCCGGCTACTGGATGAGGGAAAGGCTGTGGATGTGGTCTTCCTGGACTTCAGCAAAGCCTTTGACACAGTTTCTCACAGCATTCTGCTTGAGAAACTGTCAGCCTCTGGGCTGGACAGGCACACACTCTCCTGGGTGGAAAACTGGTTGAATGGCCGGGCCCAGAGAGTGGTGGTAAATGGTGTGAAATCCAGCTGGAGGCCAGTGACAAGTGGGGTTCCCCAGGGCTCAGTGCTGGGTCCAGCCCTGTTCAATGTCTTCATCAATGACCTGGATGAAGGCATCGAATGCACCCTTAGCAAGTTTGCGGATGACACTAAGCTGGGTGGAAGTGTCGATCTGCTGGAGGGTCGGGAGGCTCTGCAAAGGGATCTGAACAGGCTGGACCGCTGGGCAGAGTCCAATGGCATGAGGTTTAACAAGGCCAAATGCCGGGTCCTGCACTTGGGGCACAACAACCCTATGCAGTGCTACAGACTGGGAGAAGTCTGTCTAGAAAGCTGCCTGGAGGAGAGAGACCTGGGGGTGTTGGTTGACAGCCGACTGAATATGAGCCAGCAGTGTGCCCAGGTGGCCAAGAAGGCCAATGGCATCTTGGCTTGTATCAGAAACGGCGTGACCAGCAGGTCCAGGGAGGTTATCCTCCCTCTGTACTCGGCACTGGTGAGACCGCTCCTCGAATCCTGTGTTCAGTTCTGGGCCCCTCACCACAAGAAGGATGTTGAGGCTCTGGAGAGAGTACAGAGAAGAGCAACAAAGCTGGTGAAAGGGCTGGAGAACAGGCCTTATGAGGAGTGGCTGAGAGAGCTGGGGTTGTTTAGCCTGGAGAAGAGGAGGCTGAGGGGTGACCTCATTGCTCTCTACAACTACCTGAAAGGACGTTGTAGAGAGGAGGGTGCTGGCCTCTTCTCCCAAGTCACAGGGGACAGGACAAGAGGGAATGGCCTCAAGCTCCGCCAGGGGAGGTTTAGGCTAGACGTTAGGAAAAAATTCTTTACAGAAAGGGTCATTGGGCGCTGGAACAGGCTGCCCAGGGAGGTGGTTGAGTCGCCTTCCCTGGAGGTGTTTAAGGCACGGGTGGACGAGGTGCTGAGGGATATGGTTTAGTGTTTGGTAGGAACGGTTGGACTCGGTGATCCGGTGGGTCTCTTCCAACCTGGTTATTCTGTGATTCTGTGATTCTGTGATTACCTTCCTGAAGGGTAAGAGAAGAGTAGCAGTTTGTGTTGTGGTATTTATTGTAAAAAGGTGCAGCAGCATCTGGAAAACTGTGAAGTCAGATTGGCTGCTGCCTTACTGGTAATGTTGTAATTTACCTCTGTGCAAAGTGGCCCCCAAATTTATCACTCTAAATTCACAGTTTCTATTCTTGCTTTCCACTAGTTGAACTCATTCCACAGAGTGCTAGTTGCTCCAGCCCTGCATGTTCTTCTGCTGGTCCAAAAGAATTTAGCCAGGCAGCTGGATTCCTTGGCAGGCCAATTCAGGAGCAATGAGGAAAAGAGATGGGCATGTTGTCTATCTTTGGTGGCATATTAGCACTTCAGGTACTGGTACAAGGTGATCAAAGTTTAAAATGTTTTCATTTCAGCCAAAGCCTTAACTGGCCAGTGACCAATCTCAGCATTAGGCAATTCAGTGCATAATGGCTTATGGGGATAAAGCATGCTTTTCACACATAGATCCTGTACTAAGAGTGGCTCAGCTGGCATCAGCAATTGAGGTAAATCTGAAAGGGCATGGAGAGTTTCAAAGTAAATAATGTATGGTAGGCACAGAACAGGTTTTTCTACATTTTTCGTATTTTTAGACCCTACTTCACTGATTTTGCTATTCACAGATTATACATATTTCAGGTGAAGCTTCCAAATTGTAAAGGTTTTTTAGTAGCTTTTAAGAGAATAGTAAAAGTAATGCAATTATTGAATCTGAATTTTTATCTAGATTCAGAGATTTGTAATGACCAAGAGCAATTGTGGTTGTGGGTTTATTACAGATGTGTTTGATCCCAGTGTCAGTGCCTCAAGAAATAATTAGTTGATGAGTGATTGCTTTGACATTCTGATTCTCTTACTTTATGTGGTGACAGCAATCAGACGTACAAGGCTGGCAAAATATATCTTTACATAAAGATTTTATTTAGCCAGTGGTGGTAAATGAAGTCCCTATCAAGCAAAGCCAGTGGCTGCATAGACCAGCAGCTGTGGCCCACCCCTCTGTATCCCTTATATGTTTCACAAATTGCTTGCAATGTAAGGTGGATATGCTTCATAAATTGTTTGCTTCAAATTGACTTCTCCATAACCAAGTGCACCCTCTTACCATTTGCGGTTTCTCTATCAGCTAAACTTAAAAATGAAAGTGCAGCTGTATGAATACATAAAGCCTTGTTTAGCAAATTTTGCTGGGTATAGGGCTGATCTCAATTCCCTAGAAATCTTTCACTAACAAAGATTTTTATTTGTGGACTGTATAATTTAAAAAGTCAGACTGACTTCTCCAATATTTTCATATTTCACCAGGCTGCAGGTTTCAGATAAGGAATGTTGTATAAGGAAAAGTGATGATGTGATGGAAAAGTACCAGAGAGATTGTGCATCTATTGGACACATATTTAGAATGGTTTATTACTAGCTACTGACCCTTCAGGTGTGTTATGAAGTCAGTAGTGCTCCTCTGGCATCACTGCATCTCCAGAGCACTCTTCCCATTTTACTACCTTTAGTTGACTCTGAAAATTCTGTTTCACAGACTATTTATTTGCCATCATTTATTTTAAAACTACTGTGATAAAACTATATAAAATGTTTTATCACACTAGAATCTTGCACATCTATAATTTACCAATCCATTACTTATTCCCTTGAAAGTATTCTTTCAATTGGCCTTCTGACCGACCATATAATCTCTCTAGGTCACTTAGGAATACACTTAGTTCAAGTAAGTATGGTGTTATCTTCAGCTTTTTCTACTGGGATTGTTCCTTTGGCCTTGTATTCAAAGATGGCACATGTACATGCCACAGAAACAATCCAGAGAACAATTTGGACCATCCTGTAAATAAAACCAAAGGTAAAAAAAAGAAAAAACAAAACCAAAAACCAAAACAACAAAAAACAACAGACATTGTTAGTGAAGAAAAATAAATCATAATTTATATCATTCAGTTGAAAAAGGTGTTCGAAATACTCAGACCTACAGAAAAGTAAAATATTTTCATGACTGGGAGAAGAATTTATACCTATTTTCTGAAATTCAGAAGCAGGAATGATACTTCAAAACTATACATACATGCAAAAATTCTTCCTTTTCTCCACCCTCTGTAGTGCCACTTTTCAGTAAATTACCTGCACGTGGTGCTCCAGTTTTTGTCTGCTACTACATCAAATTACTTCACTTGTTTTTGTGAAGTCAAGGTGCATACTGAAGGATGTGAGCTCATAAGCTGTTTGTGATTCTGTGCTTGTACTTGTTTGTAAAAGAGCTAAATAGACAGCAGAAGTCAAAGAAGTTCAAGTTCCACCTGAGTGAAAGGCAATGTGTGTCTTGAGTTACAGCAGGAGTGTGTGTGGAGAGGTTGAGGGAGAAAGTGTCAGGGGAGATTATTCATGTTTCTGTTTATCCTCTTGAATTTAGCTTTTCTACCCGGTTTTGTTAAGGGGATACAGGCTCAGAATTCTGTGAAGTGCATTTTGAGGAGCTAAGCATGACATGTTTCAAGTTAGACTTTCAAAAGAATCTACGCTTGGATTTTTTTTACAACCTAACCATGCAGATAAATTTGAACACTTGTTTCTAACAGCCTGCCTGCAAGTATATACAAAGCTGTTAGAAAAGAACTATGCAAATAGTTTCTGTGCTTGGGTTTCTTAGAGTAGATAAATCCCTTGTATATATACTCACCACCTGTGGTTGGCACAGTCTTCTTCCTGAAGAGGAAAAGATCAAACCTGAGTCTACCAGGAAGTGGAATTCAATGGGATCGAGGGTCATGATTTGTGCATAGTAAAAAATATCGTTTGATAACAATCTTAATTCTCTTAAAATCAGTGGGGTTTAGAAATTTCATCCACTGGGTGAAATAAAAGTGCCTGTGACCTGATTTAGTGATTCTCACTGGATTTTTGGAAAACTAGGAGCCCCTGATTTCTTGTAAACCCTGTGAGGAGTCTGTTAGGAAGGGTTTAGAGTAAACAAGTTTAAAGCATGCCAGTCTGTACCACTACTGATGAGATGAAATTGAGTTCCATTTAAATGCCAGCACCCACCATTCTAATATAGGTATTCATCTGCTTATTTTTTTGGACAGAAGGATAAAGATTTCCGTGGAAACAAATTAAAGCCTTCAGCACTGACAGAGTTCATTTCAAACACAATTCCTGATCACACTGATTTGGCAGGTGCTTTTATCTGACTTACCATCCTGGGAGCATAAACTTCCCACTGCTGACAAGAGATTTTCCCCACCCCAGCACAAGATTAACTTTGTCCTGAAAACCGTTTTTTGACTAATGAGTTTGAAGTACGTGTCTAAAGGCTTTTATTGAGGCAAACATTTGGCACATCCGTATACATGGCTTTTAACTAGGCAGAATGATTTTGCAGGTAAAACATAAAACTAGCTCAATTATAGGTGCATTTTACACCAAAAAAAGACATCCACTATCAGGAGGGGTGAAGCTATAGCAAAGTCAGCTGCAAATAAATGGCAAGAGGATCTGCATTGCAAAAGTGCTGATTTGGAGCTAAATAGGAATATTATTGTTTGCAAGCTACGTAGTCTACCTGTACCTGGGGGCTTACGCAATGAGAGAAGGCAGAGAAGCTGCTTCCCCTGCAGCAACCCTGGCTGATGCAGAAGAGTTATCCCACCCAGGGCAACTCTGCTTTTGCCTCCCCACTCCTCCTCAGAGATTCCCGTTTATTCCAACTGATACCAATAGTTCACTGGTTATTTTCTGTATAGTGTTAGGATTCCCACACTTGTGCTTTTAGAGGTTGAACTCTCATTTCATAGAATGAGCCAAGATGCACTTTAGCCGCTGGACACCTTAGTGCACTTTCCCTCTTCCCTTAAAAATTAATATTTATTGCTTTATTGATTTTAGTTGAGGTTCCATTTTCTATCTGGAAAAAACATACGACATCCCTTCTAGCCAAAGACTGTGAAAAAACACCTTGCATTTGATGCTATGTGATCGCTTAGCAGCTGGGAAGCCCACATAAGCCCACTTCAATCTGCAGAAACACAGCCTTTATACTAAGCAACAAGGTGTGCCCTAGTTCATAAATGGCTAGCAACACAGATGACCACATAAGGTTGGGTTTGTGGCTGTCTGCAATTCCTTTTTTTCTGTTGAATGTAGACTTAGACCAGCCATTGACCAGAGTAACCGGTTAATCCTTTGTATGCAATTCTTTATTCTCTTTGGCATGATTGCCCAGGCTCAGTGATTGTAGTTGGCATTGATTTCAATTAGTTTAGTGGGCCTTCAAGAAGGACTTAAATTTGAATCTGGCACACCAAGAAATCATCATTATTGTATCAGATTGGCAGTATAGGCTGTACTTATAATTTAAAAGTGTATAAGCTTGCCTGTCTGTATTGCAGTTGTGTACTTAAAATCTGGAGTGTTCAGAATACATGATAAAATATTAATCTGGGAACTAAAAATTATGTGAATTTTTCATACTTGTGCTTGAGTCTTATGGGTCATCTGTATGTGCAAAGCCCATAGGAACAGTGCCTTGACTATATTGAACTTCTGCTTTGAGAAAATCACTGCAGTCAGCTTGTGTAAAGGTTATGCATAACACTGACTGTTTAAGACTTGTCTTCTCTAATGTTAAAATATGAAAAAAGTTCTAGTCCATTTGGATGTGAGCTAGCTTGTAGCTAACAAATTTGATTTAAGCAATGAAATCAGTTTTGTTTGCACATCTTGACAACTGACAAAGTGAGCATATAAAGTGTTTCTTTCAAGTCTGTTGGCTGAGAAATGTCTTAGCAAGGCAAGGATCTGAAACGTACCCAAAAATGCCTGATAGTATACTCTCTAGCATTTCTCCTTAAATAAATTACTAAGATGCTTGAGAACACACTCAGCATTTTCATAACACTTTACTGGGAATAGGTAGCTATTCTGTCAGCTCTGATAGTGTCTTAACTGAAAAATTTTCTGTCTGTATGTTTTACATGTTCTTTCATGGTGTCTAAAGTAAAAAATATATTCATGAGGAAAATTGGTGTCATGCATATGTACACTTAAGAAACAATGAAGAATCATTATACTGACTATTCTTCGCAGCCTACAGACTGCAAAACAGTAAAGTGTGAATACATTCTTATTTTTCTTTCCTGGCAGATGTCCGCAGAAGAACAATTTATGAGTACCACAGGGTGGAGCTACAGATGTCAAAGATAACCAATCTCTCAGCTGTTGAAATGATACCTCTTCCAAGTAAGTAAACCATAACATGGGCAGGAACCAGGTCTGGGAAGAGCCCCCTCCCCCTCTCAGCAATTTTAAATATTTTGTTTTATCTGTGGACTTGAAATCATGGACAGATTCATGTATTCTCCCTCATATTCCCATGAGGACAATACATTATCCAGTGTATCCTCATGTATCTCAAGTTAGTTTATGGATATATAACTCCCAGTAGGCTTTGAATTTAATCTATGCCAACTATTTTTTTCAGAAGAATGATTATATTGCCTTTAATTTGTTTCCTCAAGATAAAAAAGAAGTTTTCATGCTTGCAAGGTAAACACAAATTCTTCGGTGTACTGTGAATCACATTGCAAAAGAATATTCCCAAATGCATTTTGCAGTTCATCTGCCTTTTGTCCAAGGTAAAACTGCATTGTTTAGAAATATCTGGACTTAAACTGCCAGCTGTATAACTGTGAAAAAAATGGAAACAGCTGTTTTTCTTTGTTCTAATCCAATTTTAACTCTTGCACACTTTCCTGCCAGTTGTATTATCTGCCCATGTCTTAATGTTAGCAACTACAAGGAACACTGGAGCCAAGGAAGAAAGACATTTAAAAAAAATTAGTATTAAGCAAAAGATAAAAATTTAGCAGTGAAGCTGTATGAACAGATGGGGAAGTGGCAATACATTTACCAATGGAATCCTAAAATGGATAAAATATACCTCCTCACTTCAGCTGTGGAAATGCATTGTAATAAGCTGAGTCTTATTTTGGACAAGTGTGAACCTGTTGAGTCCCTAAATATATACTATCAGAAGATTCATCCTTCTTTTATGTGTTTTATGAGAATTATTTGGTAGACTAATGTAATAATTTGTGTTTGTTTACATCCCAGCTTGTCTCCAGTTTACCAGCTGTGGTCCCTGTGTCACTGCCCAGATTGGTTTCAACTGCAGCTGGTGCAGTAAGCTCCAAAGGTAAAGAAAAATATTTTCCTTTTTTTTTGAGTGGTTGTGCCACTGTGCTCAAAGGAGCACCAAAAATGTTACCCATAGGTTATTCAGTCACTGACCTTCATTGACCTTCATAGCAAGAATTTAACACCAGTTCTCTGACGCAAAATGCAACATCATAATGCATATTTATTATTGTTGTGTTTTTCAACACTAGTGATGAGATTCAGAAATGTTGTTTATAATGTGAATGCATAATGAAAGGAGAAAATTATATTAGCAGTCTAAACCAGTGTAATAATCTGATACTATACTGAAAAACTGAAAAATAGCTGATGAACGTGGTAGAGAATTAGGAACTTCAGGTCACTTTTATCCTGTTTTCTTAAATTTCAAAACCCTTAGCAAGTCATTTGAGGAGTCACTCTGTTGTCAGTTTGTCTTGCAAAAAAACTCTTGAGTGGAATTAGAGCTAAATTAAATCATTTCACAGAAATCATATCAAATGTCTTTAAGAGTAAGGATACTTGTAGACAGCTGTTCTCAGCAAGCATGAAGAGTTCCAGTATCTTACTTTCGAGCATTTCTTGATTCTACTTCCATTAATAAACATTGTAGCACTGAAGATTTGCTGACTTCATTCTGCGCAAGGTCTGTTGCTTTCTGGCCAGTGTTCTTGATTCTCTTTGGATAAACTCAATTCTAGCAGTTAAGATTTGAATAGATTATAATGTTTGTGAAGAATAGGCAAACCTTGACATCCTTCTGATATGCAGTTTCTGAAGAACTAAGTTTCCTGAGTTCTGCAATTGTTGGAAAATTTGTTTTGCTCACTGAGGTGCAAATTCACTATGGAGATCTAAATTAATTTTATTCTTCATCATTAGCAGGAAGCAACATCAGACATGTAGTTGCACTGCATTCCCTTCCACTTATTTGTGACTGCCCTTTCATGACTGGCAAGGTGTAATTTACTGCTGAAAAATACACAGTCTCAACACATCTATTACTGCTCAATTAAAGTTTGCAAAAAAAATCTTGCTTTTCGTTTTGCCTATGAAGATCATACTGCAATCAAAGATGAACCTACCATGAGGCAGTCTTGTGCTGTTTTACCTAAAAAAGGTGGCTCCATGCTACAGCACCGTTGTGCCTTTGACGAGTTGCATCAGATAGAATGAACAGTTTTATTGCTGTTAATTAGCCCATTACTGACAACAGTGAGACTGTCATTTTGTGCAGGCTGTTTGGACGTTGTTTGACTAAAAGCAAAAGCAGGAACTTTTCTTTAAAAAAAAGGATGGATTCAGAGAAGCAAACTAAGATTATGCCTCTACACGGGAATTTCAGTAGTTTAAAAACAGTCATAGCATCTAATTTGCATCTATGAAGATATGTAATATTCAGTCAGGTTTAAGCAAATTGAGAATTTTGTATAGAATCATAAAATACTTCAGAATGGAAGGATCCACTAGAGGACATTTCATCTAAACTGCTGCTCAAATTAGGGCCAGCTGTGAGATCAGACCAGTTTCTTCATGGCTTTGTTCAGCTGGGTCTTGAAAACCTCTATGGTTATTATATAGTCCCCTGGACATCTTAATCTTATAGTAGATTTTACACCTTATTTTTTTAATTGTTATTTTCTCAGGAAACATGTCTTTAGTGATGGTGTCTACCTCAAGGCCCACTACCTTTCCTGGCCACTTTCCAGATTCTAAAGTGAGCAGCTTATTTCAACTAATTCAGTTCTACAGAGAAACAGATCTGAAACAATAAGTGGATGCATATTTTGTGAAAAGAGGCAACTTGCTTTCAGCAGGACTGAATCAGTTTATAAAAAACCTGTAGCTACACAAGGAAAGCTGACCAGCAGAACCACTGCAAAATAACTGTACTCCCCTATGTGGGCAGTCTGTGCTGGAATGAAGATAACTTTGTTCTACGACAGTGTTGTTTCCAATCTGCTGTGCAAACTCTGCAGTCTTCAGAGAGGCACATTCTTCTTGAAGGTTATTCAGAGCAAAATCCTCTATTTCTGTCACTGTCTACAAGCTTAAATCACAGTTTCCCTTTTCATATGGGGTCATTAAACTCTGAAATCCAGCATGATATATGTCATACAGTTTCATCATGATTAAAGCAAAGGCACATCATGATCTTCTAACTTCAGCAGATAGGGGTTCCCCTAGGAGCTTATATTTTTCTAACTATGTATGATCCATAAGTAAAAGTTTTCCATAAGTAAAAGAGACTAACTATAAATATCTAAGTTAAGAAGATATCGTAGTTTTCTTCTACACAAGGACCTATGTCTCTAAAATGCATCTGTCTCGTAGTAGTCACTTGTGGCTGAAACTTGGATTATTTTCTCTTCATTTTCTCTGACTTTCCAGCATCAAAAAATGAGAGAATTCATTAATGTTATCTCTGTTTACATCTTTTCATGCTCCTTGGAATGTTTCTATATTTTAGGCACTTGTTATAATCTGCCTGTTAGAGGTGTCATTTTCAAGGAAAGTTTTTGGAATCTTTAAGGCAACTTTGTTGTTATATTATAGGTTCAATGTGTACAACTTACTCAGTGGAATTGTGAGTTCCTTTGGAAATATTTGAAGTTAATTGACCAAGAAATAAATTGTGTTTATTAACTTTAAAAGTATTGGCACTGAAATACAATAGGAATATGATGCCTAAATGATCAATGAATTTTTAGAAGCCACCTTTTGTATAAAGTTTTGAAGGATTTGCGTTCAGATTCTGTAGATATTTATGGTTTTGGTTTGATGAACTTCAAGAAAGTCTCAGATTTTGGCAGTACAGGGATACTGATATTTCAATGAGTTCAGGAATAAGTGAAGAGCTCACTCTTCCCACCTGTTTATGCTGGAGACTCAGGTTTTGAATGTGTCTCGTGCTTCAGTTCTTTAACACAGGCTAAAAGTATCTCCCAGTCCTTGCAGCAACTCTCTAGTTTAGCGTGGTACTGGCATCCCAACACTGGAGATAGGGAACTGGAATACTGAAGGACTAAGGACAAGAGCTGAAAAAAGTTTAGTTCATAGTTTTATTCAGCTGTCACTGTTGGTATTTATATTCAAATTTCAGATCTTCAAAACTTATGCCAGGCATGCCCAAAAGCCTAATGGCTAGATCTGCAAGGGTGTTTTGACGGCTGACTCACTTAGGTTTTCAAAGGAATTTATGCAGAATAGAAAAGCAGTACCAAAAGTGTCTTTTCCCCAAACTCTGTAGTTAAGTATCTAAGGCCAAAAACATCTCTAGGCCTCAAACGCTTTGTCTGAGGAAATACCTGCAGCTACTTGAGTCTAATCAGGGCTCAACAGTGAAGTACCTGAGCCACGTGAAGCTCTATTCATGATACTGCCCTTCACACAACAATCGCACTATGAATGATCACAGAATCCCCTGAGGCACAGGGGGTAAGTAAACTTAGGTCCTCTGAACACAAGTCACAGAATCACAGAATCACAGAATAACCAGGTTGGAAGAGACCCACCGGATCATCGAGTCCAACCGTTCCTATCAAACACTAAACCATATCCCTCAGCACCTTGTCCACCCGTGCCTTAAACACCTCCAGGGAAGGTGAATCAACCACCTCCCTGGGCAGCCTGTTCCAGTGCCCAATGACCCTTTCTGTAAAGAATTCTTTCCTAACGTCTAGCCTAAACCTCCCCTGGCGGAGCTTGAGGCCATTCCCTCTTGTCCTGTCCCCTGTCACTTGGAAGAAGAGGCCAGCACCCTCCTCTCTACAACATCCTTTCAGGTAGTTATAGAGAGTAATGAGGTCACCCCTCAGCCTCCTCTTCTCCAGGCTAAACAACCCCAGCTCTCTTAGCCACTCCTCATAAGGCCTGTTCTCCAGACCCTTCACCAGCTTTGTTGCTGTTCTCTGGACTCTCTCCAGAGCCTCAACATCCTTCTTATGGTGAGGGGCCCAGAACTGAACACAGGATTCGAGGAGCGGTCTCACCAGTGCCGAGTACAGAGGGAGGATAACCTCCCTGGACCTGCTGGTCACGCCGTTTCTGATACAAGCCAAGATGCCATTGGCCTTCTTGGCCACCTGGGCACACTGCTGGCTCATATTCAGTCGGCTGTCAACCAACACCCCCAGGTCCCTCTCCTCCAGGCAGCTTTCTAGACAGACTTCTCCTAGTCTGTAGCACTGCATAGGGTTGTTGTGCCCCAAGTGCAGGACCCGGCATTTGGCCTTGTTAAACCTCATGCCATTGGACTCTGCCCAGCGGTCCAGCCTGTTCAGATCCCTTTGCAGAGCCTCCTGACCCTCCAGCAGATCAACACTTCCACCCAGCTTAGTGTCGTCCGCAAACTTGCTAAGGGTGCACTCGATGCCTTCATCCAGGTCATTGATGAAGACATTGAACAGGGCTGGACCCAGCACTGAGCCCTGGGGAACCCCACTTGTCACTGGCCTCCAGCTGGATTTCACACCATTTACCACCACTCTCTGGGCCCGGCCAGCCAACCAGTTTTCCACCCAGCAACCAGTTTTCCACCCAAAGTCATCCCTGAAGGGTGGCTAATTAGATCTACAGAGGTACAGGTGCTTAAGCCTTGGCACTGAAACTATCCCCTTGCATGGTTCCAGCTCAGAGCACCTCCACTACCACCAGGCAGTGGCTGCTTGGAGACTCAGAGTGTGCTTCTGCCACTGCTGTCCAATCAGCCCTTGCTGGGCGCTTTTCTGGGTCTGCAAGGAAAGAGATTGAGCTTCAGGAGTCCAAGTTCACAAAAAGATCTTGCGCATGTTATGTGCTTAAATGCACATTTTCCAGCAGCAGTCTGTTTTCTAGACTGTATTAAATAATCTGATTTGAGACTGTGCAGTTTATGGTATTGACCCATGGACTACAAACCCTCAGTTTAAAAACCACCCTGCAACAGACCACACTAATTCCTATGTTGGACTTTCTGTGTGTAGTGATGAGTTGGGACACTCCATGCACTCTAGACAGATTTATTCTTCTTATGCACGTGTACACAGCTCCCAAGGCTTCTTGCAATCTTAAAACAGTCCTGAGGTAAACATATGGAAGAATACCACTTGTGATACGTTTTCCTTCAGTGTTCAATCCCACATGCTAGCAACAGCACTCATTGGCTAAACCAAAAGGTTCTGGCTGGTACTTATGGAATGTGTTCTGAGCGAAGTGAAAAATCAAAAATGTGTCTGGGAATGGTAGTAATAATGCAGTTTAAGTCTTGATACTTCTTATCTCTTATATGGTAATCACTGTTCTCATCTAAGCAGGTAATAAAGAAAACTCATTTTGCATTCCATGCTGATTAACTGGAAAGCAGGGAAGGGAAAAATCTCTAGGCACTTGCAGTTCTTAGGAAAAATTTTTGCAGTTGAAATATAAAGTGAAGAAGAAAAAATACACAGAAGAAAAATAAATAAATAAATAAATAAATATCATACAATGTGACTAAATGAACACCCTGATTTATAACTGAAAATAATCAAATAAAGATTTTTTTTACTTTTAGGGTGATGAGGGACTGAACAGGTTGCCGAGAGAAGTCATGTGTGCCCCATCCCTGCAGGTGTTAAACATCAGGTTGGATGGGGCTTCAAGAAACATGATCTAGTGGAAGCCACCCGTGTCCATGGCAGTAAAGTTGGAACTAGATGATACTTAAGTTCACCTTGAAATCAAACCGTTCTATGATTCTATGAAATCCATAAAAGAAACACGGGATCTTTCTCCACACATAGCTTACTGTTCAGTATCTACATTTCCCTTAATAATAAAAGATTATTATTAACAAAAGTTGTAGATTCGTTCTGTTATGGAGCAGGGAAAGACAATGAACAAGATCAGGACCAAAAATATTCATCAGCTGAGGCTGGAAATACATTGGCTTAATTGTGCAGTGAACACATAGTGCTCTCCTGTTGTGACATGTTTTGGTCTAGGCCCTTCAGCTTATTTTACCAGAACTGTGACACTCTTAAAAAAGATGTCTTGAAATCTAGACTTCTCAAATGCTCTGGAAGTTCTTATTCTGCAAAGAAATTACAATGAACACATAGAACTGAAGCTACTGTTGGTTTGGTGAGGTAACAAGCTGGGGCATTGCAGTGCAAAGTGTCAAAACAGTTAGTGCATTGCAAGGAAGAGAGTTTTATCTTGTGAGCCTGAAAGTATTTTTATTCTGCCCCTATTTTATAAGCAATCATGTGTAGAGCTGAATTTTTATTCAAAAACTCCGGTTTACATACTTTCTGATTTTAAATATTTTAATTTTCCGTGTTTGTTTGCTTTGGGGATATTATGTATTTCAGTTCCAAATTTAAAGATGGAGGAAGACTTGCTGATTTATACTCAGTCTGTCTATAGCCCAGCACTATAGTGCACAGTAGTGTGCTGCTATTACAAAATTGTCCACAGTATCAGAGCCATTGAATTTAAAATAAATAAATAAATAAATTTTAAAAGGAGGCATTTGTATGGATTAAGTAAACCACCAGAGGTAGTATAGATAGGTATAAGTAATAGATTCATATAAAAATAACAAGGAAAATCCCACTTTAAATGCTTTAGAACTGTTAGAGATTTAAAATATAGTATATTCCATAAAATAAATTCTGTTCTATCAATGTGTATAACTTCGTGAATTTGCTGATCATACTGCTGCTTCAGGCAAAGTGAAATAAATGTGCCTAAATTCTACCTATCTCTAGAATTTGTATTCCACCACAGCAATTCTTTATGCTGGAGTGGTTTTATATGAAAACATGGCAGTGATAACATCTGAGTCTTAACAAGCAGATTGTTGAATTAGGTCAAACCTATCCTGAGATAAATGAAAATTAATGTCAATACTGTTCTTCTAACTTGTATATCTCTGTATAACTCTACCTGTCCCAATCACATTGAAAATCTGAGAAGTAGAAATTCTGACCTTTTGTTAGAGTTTGCTCTAATTAAAATGCAACATATTTTTCTTCTGTTTTAAATGTTGTCTTGAGACAGCAACTGGATTTTTAATCAAGTGCAACAAATGTATCAGCAATGTATAAATTTGTCAGCTCTGATGCTTTACTGATAAGAATGATAGGATAACTAGATCTAGACTTTATTGAGCAGAAAATTGCTCCACACCCAGCTTCTTCAAATCCTTTCCAAGCTGCTCACTCTTAATTTGACAAGCTAATTTGAACATATGAATTGCAAGAAACTTAGGAAATTAGCATTCAATAATTGAGAATTTTGTATGCATGGCAAGCCTGTTGGGAGTAAAGCAAGAAAAGAAAGTGGCACAGAAGTGCTTAATGAAGAAAGCATTGTTTCCTACCAGAATGAGCCCAGTGATAGTACTGTTTGGTGAAAGAAGCCTCACAAGATCATAGTAGTAGATCTTCTCGAGTGGGATGGCAGTTCTGTTTAGAAGACAATGTAAGCTTCAGTGAGCCTCCAGGTACGTTTAAAAATACATAATGATAAAGATCTACATGTCAGTAAAATCTACATAATGATACACTTAAAAGTATAGATGTTCCTGAACTCTTAACCTGCCTTTATTGAAAGCTAGTCTGCACCAAATGAACTAATTTTTCACTGAGATTGGTACAGGGATAAATAGCAGATGAATAACCTTTCTAACCTGTTAATAGCTGAATTCCTTGGAATTATTATGGAATTTCTGTACTTTCCTGTGAGCACAGATTGTCTGGTATAATCCCTATGATTAATACAAATAAACATAGAAATTTCAGTCTTTGAACAGAACTCTAGAGAAGGTGAAGTAGCTCTCAGAGGCCTGGGACATGTCAGAGTAAGACTAGCCAATTCACTGTGGGGGAGCAGAAAGCCTGCTAGAGCAGAATCATCCCCTTGTCTGCTTCAAAGCTGATATCTTAAAATGGACAAATACTTCCTGAGGGCTTCTTCAGGGCAAAGCTTTTTCCTGCACTACTGGATAACTTTGTCTTATGAGCATCAGTCCTCAAGCTTCCTTTCTCCGCACACTCTTCTGCAATGCTCTCCTTCCAGCTCACTAATGTTCTCATGATCCCTCAACTAGAAAAAAAAACTATCATTATCCTATCATTAATACATTTGATATCTACCCAACTGAACTTGAATCCTGCTTTCATAGCCAGTTTTCTTACAACTGCAGCATTAGTCACACTCAGTTTACATATGTATGCCTTGGCTTGTTTTCCTAAATAACTCGGAACAATATGAGTACAACAGTTACACTCATAACTGATGCAGCTTGTTAAGAAATTCAGGGCTGGGTTACAAAACTTTAAATCATTTATATAAAATGGGAAGAAGATTGCTACAGTTCCCATTACTCTGAAATCTTAGTCTTTCTGTTGAAATATTTTCTATCAAATCCTGGACCCAAAAACTGGGAAGTATTTTGAAGTTTCTTGATCTAAATACAATGATAGATTTAAGCCGTTCACACTGTATATTTCTTTTTTATACCATATCATTTGCCTTTCAGGATCTGAGATTGGTTTCAGTAGCTATTACTTCTGTTGCCAGAGATGTTGCTGTGTCTTCTGGACTTTAGAAATGGCTCATTATACACTCTGCAGACTTCTATGGTATCTAATTTGGCAAAGACATAGATGTCACTGTCAATACAAACAGGACCACTGCTGGGACTGTTTTAAGACCTTTATGCAATGTCTGTCTCATGTAGGTCTATCAAATATTTCACATTCCTGAGGTGTTTTATTAAAAAAAGTTATGAAAAATACAGGGGAGAGTTAAGCACTTAAATCCCATCAAGAGGGGGTTAACTAGCCATTCGTCTGTTATTTATACCTTTGGGAATGTTTACTTTTCCTGATTAATTTGGAATAAAGATCACAAAGTCTGTGTTTAATTTCCATGTTCAGTTTAACAGGTACACCTAACATGCCATAGTAGTAAAACACTATATAAATAGGTAGGTAGTGCAGCTCTTTTCTCTAGAAACATCTTTGGCAATCCTTTGACATAGTAGTAACTTTTTATTCTTCATTTATTGTATTAGAAAAATAAGACAAAACCCCACTCAGTCTTTGATTGATGATTTATATCTAGAACTGCAACTTCTGTGCCAACTATAAATCTCTCAAATCCCAGCAGACTTGAGTTCAGACTTAATTCTACATTGTTTGTTTATCCTAAGTGCTACATCCATAGTAGTGGGGTTTGCCCTGCTGTGCTAGATGGGCACTCGCTCTGGGATTAACAGTCATTTGGTGGCAGAACTGCACCACATTCAGTCACACAGCAGCCCTAGAGTCTTTTCTGTTTGGTTTCATTTTTATCTATTCATTTCTTCATTGATAGCTACTGCCAGAAATTTTAGATTCAATCACATTACTGCTTCACTGGTGAAAGATGTGAAAGGGCTCTACAGACAGATGCCTCAGAATGCAATTTATATGTATACTAGACATTTTAAGAAACGTGTCTCAGGCTTCTAGTCATCATTCTGTGCCATGTGATAAGCTTTCTTAGGACTGAATTTCTATACCAGGCATTGTAGCCTGTCTGATTTCCAAATAAATGTCTGAAATGGTGGTCTAATGCAACTATTAGACTTTAGCTGTATAATCAGAAGATTGCAAGGAATGAATCTCAGAGAGAACAGGTTTTCCTGATAGTGCAAGTAAAGTGCAAACCAGTTAGGTTTTTGATTTGCATGGTATGGCAATGTGAAATATGAGTGGATGATAATTAGGTGAATACAGAACAGAAATGAGAAGAAATATAAAAAATTAGATACTTAAACATGAAAGTAAAGATAACTTCAGAAACACTGACAGGGAAGTTGCCAGGTAAGACAGAAATTTTACCTGCTTTACCTGAATTCAAAGCCAGAGCTTCAAGAAGGTTTTGACATATGCAGATAGGAACCTCCTTGTCACAACCCAGATCCACGAGCCACACGCTTGTGTCTGGCCCTGACTGGGGGGGTAAGTGGATTCGTTTGTCTGTGTGGCGATCCAGAGACCAATAAGGTCACTCCCAGGATGAATATCGAAACAGTATTTATTTCTGGCTCTAGCAAACATAAACACACCAAGATGCCAAGGCGCACAGCAAAGACACGGGGGGGTGCAACCACCCAAAGATACAGAAATGAATCCCTGAAAGCAACCCAGGTCCCTGGTTTCCAATCCAACAAGCACACCATGAGATAATGGGGGGAGAGAGAGAGAGAGTGAGAGAGAGAGAGAGAGAAAGAAAGAGAGAGAAGGAAAGAAATCACCACAATGAAGGCAGCAGATGATCCCGGGAACACGTGGTCCAGGCTGCTCTGATCGAAGTGTGTGAGTGAGAGCGAGCATGGAGGTGAGAACGAGACTCCCCCCTTGAGAGTCGTTTTATCTGTGTCTTTTTGGCGCCCCGGAAGCGAGCAGGTTGGGGGGTAGCGGGGGCAGCAGTGATGGCTGCATCCCCTCTCCCCGCCAAAGCCAGCTCTGGGGCCCGACTTCACCCCAGTGAGGGAGAGCTGTGCCTGCTCCTGCACTGCCCCCACTGAACCGCGGCACCACAGACAAGCTGGTGCCACAAGTGGGTAATCCTCAGACAAAATGTTTAAGGCAAATAGATAAACATAGTCTGACTTTACACTCCTGTATACACAGAGGTTCAAAGACAGAGGAATGCAGTCATGGTCCTAAACTCTTCCTTGGTTTTCCCACTAAAATATATGCAAACAGACTGAACTAAATCGACTTTACTGCTGACAACATCTGGACAACTTGGAGATTTCTTCTTTTGATTTATTAAAGTTTATTCAAAAATACACAAATTTGACCAATCCAAGTTTTATGACTTCAGGACAATTTGTTAGATAAATTCAGTTACAGAAAAAGCTTCATTAATGGGTTAGCAAAAATAATGATTGTGCAATAGGCACATTTTGTCCAATAGGCCAAATTTTAGTGAGGAGCAAGGTATCAGATCTCTTCCCTTCATGTCTGAGATTTATTTAATTTGTAGTCCCTGAATCCTTCCTTGACCATCAGAAAATGGTATGTTGTGAGAAATGAGTTGCTGTGTATCTTTTATTAAATATCTGTATGTTCATGATATTGTATTACAGAACGCAGACACCACCTCCCCATTATATCTTAAATTGTTGGACTAGATACTCATTTTTGCAATTGCCTCTTTCTTTCTTTATCCTGAGGGTGTATAAAAATTGAAAGAACAGAAGCTGAGAACAAAGCATTTCAGAAAATTTCCAAGTTCAGGATAGAAATTCAGGATGCATCTGTGGAGACAGGAAGCCCCTATTATCACACCTGACTTTAGGATACCTTATAGCATGAATGTTATTCTACTTTAATGGAAGCATTCGTTTTCTTCCCTTCATATAAGCAATCAACTCACTGCATTATATGCAGAAATCTGTCTTCCACCAATTTTGTGACTCTTACTCTTCATTTACCCTACTGTCATTACAATGGGAATAAGTAAATAAGGAATTAAATAAATCTAGTATTTTTCAATGGAATCAATCAATATTTTTTTCAATGGAATCAATTTTTTTTTCAATGGAAACTTTTTGCACTCTATCAAATTTTCTTTTACTTTTTCTGTTTCCCTGAAATGCAGTGCAAAATGGCAGGCCCGGATAGATTTATTTGATGTTCAGTGGTCACACAAAATAATACAGTACAGCTGTAGTTCATCTTCCCATACCAAATATTTGTTGACATAAAATTACTTGCAAATTAAACTGAGCCTAGGAAGCTTCCTAGGCATTGGAAAATTATTATCTGTGCCATTCATTAGTAGTTATGATGTTCCCTGACATTATTTCAGTTCATGCCTGGGAGCATTGTGCTGAAGAGTTCCCAGGCATGGTGCAGCAGGAATTCAGTTGTTCAGAGATTATTCCCAGCTGGCAGTTTATGTACAGCCTCCTCCTTTTCAGAGTTCAGTGAATTTGCTTGTTCAGGCATAGGCCATTCTGTGCCAGGAGTCTTCAGCGCCAAGGAACTTTTCTGGGTATGTTTATTTTACTAGAATAGAAACAACCAGAATGATCACAATAGTTTTAACTGCCTACCAGAAGAGTAACCACTTATTGGTTCACTCCTCAATATAACTTGAGCATCACCAAAATCATATTTGTCTTATAGACTCCTAGATATTACTTTTTAAGGAGGGGCCATGAATGAAAATTCTCCTTTTATATAATAAAATAAAAAAGCATAATATTTTAAATTTTTCGTGTTGCTATACACATACTCGTGTCGTGTTGCCAAAATCTTTATTTAGACAAATATGAACTGTGCATGTTTCTCCATAAAAGTCTGGATAATCTCAGATTAAGACCTGCTGATGCAAAGTGGTCAATTTCTTAATGTAGTCTACTGATTTTCTGTGGCATTTATATTTTGTCACTCTTTCCAGTCACCTAAACAGCGGGGAAATCTGTAACATTTCCCTGTAGGAGATATTCCCAATTTCAGGGAAATAAAGTTTTCTCAGTATTCTTCGAAATTATTAAGGCTTTTTTGTGTGCCATTACATCTTCAGTTCCCCCTCTGTTCAGGTCTATTAATTCTTCCAGTATCTGCATTGTCATATAGCTTTAATGAAGCCACATGCATTCCAGCAGATATTGCAACAAATATTAATATGTACAGTTAATTAAGAAATTGATGATCCTCAACTCTTCTGTAATTCTTTGGTAATCTGTTTTGCAGGCTGTTCTAGCTGAAAGTTGACTCTAGAATTTTACCAACTTCTAGCAAAAGAAAAATGAGGTGCAAGTAGAACACTAATTTGGGAAACAAATAACTTCCAAGTTCTTTTGAAAATAACCAGTTACAGGATAATTCATGCCCTTCCTTTGTTTTGCTCTATAGCTGAAGAATTCACTGAGCCTTTGCAACAGGTGTTTTCTTAACCCTAATTCATCCATACTTCCCACAAATGCACTAGTATGAATATGTAGCTTCAACACTGTGTTCTTAGTGCAGAATGCCCTCGTGTTTTGTCAGCCTACTTTTATAAGCATATAAGCATAGCTTACGTAGAGTCAGTTTAGCACATTATGCCTTATTCTCCTTTCATAGCTCCTGCTTCCTTTGCCTTCTTGCTCTTTTAAGATTTGTGGATCGGATATAATAGAATCAGTAACCTAGACTGAACAAAACATCTCTGCACTTCTCTTTCTAGCAGCTCAGAGGCTGGTGCCCAGTAGTACTGAAACAGCCACATTATCTATTGTGCAATTGCCAGGAGTTCATGTGTGGAAACTGAAATGTGAACAGCCCTATTTCCTACTTTCTTTAGGCACCAGCCAATTTCATCCTGTCCCAAGACCTTTACTGCTTGTTAATGGTATTGGTGGGATTTTTTTATGAAAGAGTAAAATCATAGTAGAAGTATATGAGTGCAAAGGGAGCTTGACCAATGTGTGAATGAGAACTGTGCCTTGGTGCATGCCACCTGACAGCTGATGTTTTCTAATATCATTCCCAGTTCTGCAATTCATAAGTCTGGGAGTACTATGGGATGCATAGGAGCTGTGAATTACTGTGTGCTCTTCTGGTTTGCAGCAAAATCCGGGCTTAACTTTAGGTTCTGTTACAGAAGTCTGTGTTATCACAGCTGAATCATTTCCTAAAGTGGAAAAGAAAATATTTTCTCCAAAGGTGACCTTCATATTTTAGAAACTAGAGGCAGAGCAAGAGGTATGTGAGGCTAACTGTACTTCTGAGGGTGTCACAGAATCACAGAATAACAGAATCACAGAATAACCAGGTTGGAAGAGACCCACCGGATCACCGAGTCCAACCGTTCCTATCAAACACTAAACCATATCCCTCAGCACCTCGTCCACCCGTGCCTTAAACACCTCCAGGGAAGGTGACTCAACCACCTCCCTGGGCAGCCTGTTCCATTGCCCAATGACCCTTTCTGTAAAGAATTCTTTCCTAACGTCTAGCCTAAACCTCCCCTGGCGGAGCTTGAGGCCATTCCCTCTTGTCCTGTCCCCTGTCACTTGGGAGAAGAGGCCAGCACCCTCCTCTCTACAACGTCCTTTCAGGTAGTTGTAGAGAGCAATGAGGTCACCCCTCAGCCTCCTCTTCTCCAGGCTAAACAACCCCAGCTCTCTCAGCCGCTCCTCATAAGGCCTGTTCTCCAGCCCTTTCACCAGCTTTGTTGCTCTTCTCTGGACTCTCTCCAGAGCCTCAACATCCTTCTTGTGGTGAGGGGCCCAGAACTGAACACAGGATTCGAGGAGCGGTCTCACCAGTGCCGAGTACAGAGGGAGGATAACCTCCCTGGACCTGCTGGTCACGCCGTTTCTGATACAAGCCAAGATGCCATTGGCCTTCTTGGCCACCTGGGCACACTGCTGGCTCATATTCAGTCGGCTGTCAACCAACACCCCCAGGTCCCTCTCCTCCAGGCAGCTTTCTAGACAGACTTCTCCCAGTCTGTAGCACTGCATAGGGTTGTTGTGCCCCAAGTGCAGGACCCGGCATTTCGCCTTGTTAAACCTCATGCCATTGGACTCTGCCCAGCGGTCCAGCCTGTTCAGATCCCTTTGCAGAGCCTCCTGACCCTCCAGCAGATCGACACTTCCACCCAGCTTAGTGTCGTCCGCAAACTTGCTAAGGGTGCACTCAATGCCTTCATCCAGGTCATTGATGAAGACATTGAACAGGGCTGGACCCAGCACTGAGCCCTTTATAATGTCAACATTATAAAGCAATTTTCAGAATACAGCTGGACACTCTCTTTCGTTTGTTTAACCAGAAAGGAATGCAACTTGTAACCTTAGGAAAAAAAAGTGTAAGATTACAGGAGCATCCACCCTAAAACTTAAGAGAACAATTTGTACACTCAAAAATAGAAAATGGTTCAGACAGTCATGTAAAGGTGAGGAAGGGGGGTTAATTTTGCTAGTCAGGACCATCAAGAAGAGTGTGAAGTACACCCACTAGAGCTTCAGAGCTCTTTGCCTTGAACTCCGGATAATTTCTTGTGTGCAAAACAGGTAGCAATGCCAACAGATCAGAATTCTCTGCTAACTCTGTTGCTGTTAGCTCTTTATACCCACTACATGCAGGTATAAATGAACAAAGCCGAAGCTGTGGAGAATGTTATCTAGTATCAGAGACTAATTTCAGTGTGTCTCCCTCCCAGAGAACATGTTTGATTGTTATTATTTTCTGCTGACTCTGTTGGAAATTCTGATGCCATAATCTCATAAATTCAATTTCTCAATTCAAATTCTCATCCTATTCTGAAGTACAGTTTAATTAAGCAATACTTTAATGTAAATGATAAATACAGACAACACACTTATGCTTGACTTAAGATATGTGATTAGGCATGTTAAGGCAGGTGCTAAGCACAAATTCCATTCAAATACCTTACAAATTCATACTACAGTCACTAACAGTGACACTTCACATGAACATCATGAGCACTTCAAGCTGTGATAAAGTCCCACATTTTTGACGGGGGAAAGTGGAAAATAACAAAGGGAGGAAAATACAGTCTTTTCCCAGATAGCAAAGTATGACATGAAAGCGATATTTGAAGGATGGAGGAACCAAGATGCAGCCTGTTCTCTGGTAAATGCGGGGCAGAGACAGACTGAGCACAAAGATATTCTTTTTCTTGAGTACCCTCCAAAAATCATTCCATGATATAGTTTTTTTCAGCTGGACAGTCATAAAGTTCAAGTCTTCCAGTAATTTTATTTTTTTAAATATATTTTATGTGTTTATTTTTATATTTTACTTGCTATCTCCCTCAACTTGGAAAGAAATTCCACTTTGAAATGTTCCAGTTCTTTTTTTTAGTAATTCAAACAATTCTGCAATTATCTTTATCTTTTCCTAATGTTATGAGCCTTCCTTAGCTGTTAAAGGCAGAATAGAGTTATGTCTGTTCAATTTTTCTATTTGATTTCCCGGTAATTTTAAGATTTAATAAACATTTTAATTGAGCTGAGTAATTACATGATATTTAAGAAATCATTTCAGATTTCTGGAATGTTCTTCAGTTTCCAGAATTTCATTCTTCATATACTTTTACAGATATCCGGGGGGGGAACCAAACACACAAAACAACAACAACCTAGGGAGCTGGTTTAAAGGGCACGTTGTGCATTTTAATGCTCTTGCTTGTTTTATAGCAGCTCAACCTGGTGAAAAGTTATTTTCATACAAACTTTGCCCCTTTCTTTCCCTGTAATGTTCCAATATGTTTTTAGCTTTTATAGGTTCAACCTTGATGAATTATCTGTTTACAGGGTGTCTGATTTATTCTTGTTATTAAACCTGATTGAACTCTTTTAAAAGAAGCAAAACGTTGCAGTTCATGCACTGTAAGGACACTGCTTGCCATTTAAAGATTCTGTACCAAATGGAGGTAAATGGCATCTGGTAGATCTCATGAAATCTCTATCTTTTCTCTGCCTACACACAGTTTACTCAAAAGATTCTGACATCTTTCTTGTTACCCAAATTCAGTTGTATTAGTTAGACCAAATTGTCCACACAAATCCTGAAATTCCTTACATTGCATAAATGTCCCTACTCTCATTTCCTAGAACATCTTTGTTATTGCTTGGCCAGGAGCTGATTTCATTCATCACTTGAAAATGAAGTAGTTATAAAATGGCTGTGTTGACAGATGGCATAGATGGCATAGTTAATCAAATCTGCTCCAATATTTTAATCACAGCGGGGAATTATCACTGTGCTCCTATATGAAAGTCTAAAAAATGCAGTCAGTGAGCGAATGGTGCACTGAAATGAGTTTCCAGAATTCTAACTCAATGACGCAGCAATGATAGTGTCTGCTATGGGTGACATCCCACTGACGCATACCTCAAAAGAAGTTCACAAACCGGGTGGGTTGGAGCCTATCTAGTTCTTGATAATGCTGCATTCTGATAACATTGTTTGGACTCACCGTGGTATCAATAGAAAGTATTAAATTGTGTCCAGGGTTCAATGTGTTTTTCTTTAAAGTAGGGTCATCTGTCTGAGATATTAGAAAAAGCCATTTGAAGTCCTTGCATGTTGCATTCAACTTCTGGGTGGTTGTTAATTTCTGTGGGAAAATCAGCCACAGCAATGTTACTTGCCACTGTATTTCAGCAGTTTATTAGAAAAGACTTAACTAAATGCACTGTGCCTAGGATAAGCTTTTAATCATTTGACCTCTGGATCGTTAAGTTTGACACCATTTAGATACAAGATAAAATCTAAGATTTAAAAAAAAAATAATCACTCCAGTACAGTTGGGTTTGAATTAGCATGGATATGTAACTGTAGCAGTTGCCTCTATTGTAGGAAATTATAGATTGGCCTGGTGTCATGTGTAACCAGTGGACTTAATTTTCAGACATGCAGAATATCCTCCAACCCTTTAGGTTTTAACTAGGGCAGTGTGACTGAAATGTAATGTGTCCATGAGTATCCAGTTAATCAAAAAATTATCCCTGTTCTCCTTCAAGATGGGCACAGAAGTTGCTAGTGAAGCTCTTGAAACTTCAGAGAAAAGCAGGAGAGACTGACTTCTAAAAAAAATACATTCTATTCATACCTGGAATGTCACTTCACCATATCTTTCTGTTTAGCAAGGTTCTCCTTGTTCTCTCAAACATCCAGAGAGGCAGAATACCCCAAAGACAAGAAGACGGCACTGAGATCCCAGCATAGCACTGGTTTACTCACCCTTCAGCAATAAGAAAAAACTGTTCGTGGTAGCCTTTATTCCCACGTTTTGAAAAGAAGGAGACTATTCTTTGGAATACATTTCTGATTTGGGCATCTTTTTTCTTCACTGACATAGGGGTTTGGAAAGGTCAGTTGCTATAAAGTGAGTGATAACGACACCTGTGAGGGTTGATATTTGGTGGTTTTTTTAAGTAACATTGCAAAGGATGGAATGTGGATCAGTACATGTACAACTAACAAGGGCATCAACATTTTCTCAAAATCTTTTGTCAAAGATACTGTAGATTCTGCTCAAAATAATTACATGGAGAAATTTATTATCCTAAGTGTGTTGTTGACATTGTTTACAACCTCTTGTAACACATTCTACTGTAAAAATTTTTCCACTGTTCCATTCTTCCGAATGTGCCTGTTTACCTCATTTGAAGTTGGGTAATACTTGACATATCTTGTCACCTTTCAGTTCACTGGGAACAAAAAATTACCTAATAATTACTGCTAAACATAACAGTGGCCTTATTTGCTTGCCTTGTCTCATTAAAAGACAACAATAATTTTATTCACTGTGCTGTCAGGTAAGTTATGACCCTGGATACCAAATGTCATCATCCTGTCTCATAACAGAATGCTACAGGAAGTGAATGCAGAAAACAAACAGAACAAAAAAAAATTAAAAAAAAACTAGCAGGAGAATCTCTTTCAAAGTCAAATGTCATAGTAAGTTATTTGCTTGCCATTTTAATAATGCTCTCTGTTTGCAATGCTACTTGTTGTCTAGGAAACCCTAAGTTACTGTATAAGTACTGATAAGACTCTTGTGAGATGGGAATCACCAGGGGAATAATTATATTAAAATGTTACAAGTTGCTTTAAAATCTCTTTGCTATGTATTGCAAATGAGAAAGGATATTGCAAGCAGGTTATTAACCTCATCCAATTTGTTAAGAAATATGCATTCAACTTAAGTTTTTTTGCAGGTAGTGGAGAGGTAGAAGCAGCTGTGTAGTAGTATCTAATTGTCATGAAGGCTGTTCAGAGGAGATGTTATATATATTTGTGAACATTGATCATGTCCTTGTATGTGTATTTTGAGGTCTCAGATCACCTAGCTGATAAAAGTGGTGACCAGTTCACTACATTCTTTGGGGATTAAATTTTCCTGGCTATGAAGCTGGGACAGAAAGAATTAAACCAATTTACATCCATATGGCTGACATCAAACTTGAAACTGCTGTGACTCGGTACAGTCTTAAGAATAATTATCTGGTGGAAGGGAGACATTCTTATTGAAAAATTATGATTTTTTTTAAAAAAAAACCTCCTAAAATAATAACTCGTTCATTGAAATGCCTTTCACTGAAGTGGATTAAATGATTGATTCATATTGCAGGCAACAGCCTCTTGAATATAAATAATATCACATAAATCATATGGATTTTAAAATAAATCACATCATTTACTTTTTCTTTCTGTCATTCTTTTCTCTTCCTCTCCCTTTTCTTCTTGTTCTTGTTTTCCTCCTGTTTCCATCTGGACACCTTCAATCTATTTCAACATTTAAAGGTGCTCCAGTGGATTTGACCGTCACCGGCAAGATTGGGTAGACAGTGGTTGCCCTGAAGAGGTATGTGAGTATTTGACATCCTCAGCCAATCAGAGGCCATTTATATACTTATGATGGTTTTGATTGAATTCTTCATATTATGAAGTGTGGTTTCAAGGCCAAAGACATGCTATGTTTGTCTCCATCATTCAGTGGAAATTCTGTGAGGCATAAATAAAGAATAATAGGCTGAACCATTTCACTCCTCATTTCAGGGAACAAAATGGACACAAACTAAACATCTATAGAAAATTAAAATACAAGAAATTCTGCCCCAAAACAGAGGTCTCTTAGACCTCTGACTCTTGCCAGAAAAGGGGAAGAAACCATGGTGCACTTCATCTCAGAAAACCCTGTGCCAGAGCAGTGTCTAGTGAAAAACAGACATCGCGTGTTTTGCATTTTGGTTATGAAATCAAGCTGAAACATTTATAACAGAAGAAATTCCATAGATGAATTCAAAGATCTTAAAAAAAAAAGAAAAATCAACTACAAGGTATTTGAATGTACTTTCCTGGAGAAGCAGTGGGAGAATGAGAAAGAGAACAAGATACCTGAGTGTGGTAATGCTGGACTGACAAGCAGGGACTGTAAGCCTCCTCTAAAAGAGGTACTGAGGGTATTCCTGAACCACAGCAGTTCATTTTCAAGACACATAAGTAAATGTATACTGCTGGTTCTTTCCCAGTGTCCTCCCTCTAGAAAGCTTTATGGTTTGAGGGGTTTTTTTGAGTGGGGTTTGGTTTTTTTCATTTTGGGAGTGTGGTAATAGGAAGAAATTAATTTATGACACTTATAATCTCCCAATGGCCATTAAAAAGCAATTACTTTTCCATTTTGCCTGAAAGGGCTACATTTTGTCATAGTTTCACCAACACAGCCCTTCAGAAGTGTAATGTCAGGTGAAACTGAGGGCAAAATTTAGCCCCAAGTGTCTAGTTAGAAAACCAAATTCTGTTTTATTCTCAGTAGAAACAAAGCGAAGTAATGATATAAATCCAGGCTGACTGAAGAATTTTTTTCTTGTTAACTGTAATTGCAAAGTAACTGCATGCTACATACTAACTTGTTACATGGACTTGAAGCTTCAGATTTGCATTTTGTAAACTGATGATTTAAGAATGGAATTTCTGTGAGATTTTTTATCTCTGAAGGACAACCTTTTCAAGAACATAAAATAAAAGTTTGTGGGAGTGTTTGTTGTTATAGTACACAACTTTTGTATTGATTTACTCCAGATTATAACTAGCTAGGACTCAGTTGTACTTGCAGATGAAGTTATCCAAAAGCTGCTCTCTGCATGATGGTACCATCCCATCCTGCATCTCCCTTCGTCTTTTAACACAACTAGTGCTCCAAGGCTTATTACATGATCTGACAGGAAATTATTTATACAGTAAGTGCATCTGAGAAGCACAGTTCCAGGCTACTTGATTGGTGTTCACAGTGTAATTTTCAGGCTCTCTGGAGCAGAAACAACAGCTTACTTAGCATCTTACAGAATGATGCCTTAGCTGACTGTTGAGTCCAATGAAGGATCAATAAGCAGCACATAGAGGTTGATTTTAGATGCATTCGTTCAAGACGATGAATAATGAAGATTTTTGTAGTAATGTTTCTTTCTTTGTAATATAGATTTTGAGCTAAATTTTGATTAAATGGCATCAGTGAAATTAACAGGGGCTTTGAAGCTAAAACATGTAGAAATTTGTGGAATCATTATACTGAAAGTGCTGATACCTTTTTTTAGGGTAACATATTGTTTCTGATAAAACAAAGGACAATAAAATACCACACATATTAAAAGAAAAGCAACACCCACTGAGTTTTGACAAGCAGATGTCAATAAAATGAACAGGTTTTGCGGAATTGCACTTCTCATTAAAATGAATGGGGACAGCAGGAGTTACAGGCAGTTGCCATATTCTTTGCTTGCTAATTGAATGCATTTTCCCACAGGACTTTGTGAGCCATAGAAGAAAATATTTGTTACACCTGCAGAATTCTAAGTGTCCATAAATTAAGGAAAAAAAACCAAAAATGCTTGAGATTTTAATCAAAATATTGTATGATTATTGTATTTTATAGTTTATATAGAATTTGTATTTTATTATACTTATGTATTATAAAATAAGTGGTATATTAACACATATAATATGTGAAGTTTTAATATTATATAGAATTAATAGGCATGTAGTTAATGTGTATTATATAAATATTCTATAGGCTGAAAACATGCACACATTCTACATACATAGGCATATTTTTCTGTGATATCTGCATATGTATATCTTAATTAAATGCTCCAGTTAACTACACTTTAGTCACTATGAAGTGCTATAATTTAATTCCCACATGTCTTCTATTAACATATGTTATGGCACCCAGACCAATAGCAGCAAGCATTCACAGTAGAAGAGTGAAAATATGAATGATGATCTCAGTTGTTCAAATCTGTTTGGGGAAAATAGCATGTTTGGCATTCAGGGATGGCTTTGAAGCCTTGTCATTAACAATTGAATATAGTAAGTTTTGTGGCTAAATGAAAAATACATGGTGCTGAATGCTATGTAGAGTACTTCAAAGGTAAAAGAAAATAAGAGTGAAATAAAAGAAAAGGAAAAGCTCTTGAAATTCCATTTTCATTCTTTTTATCCTGACAGCTTGTCCATGCTTAAATTCTTCATTTAGTGACAGTCTCTGCAGAGAATTAGTTTTCTCTTCATTTTTATTTTTTTCCTAACAGTCAAAAGATAAGATTTGTGAGAAGAATATAGACACAACTGAAATACATCCATACTCCACCACCACCTTGCAGACAACCACCACCAAGTTCAAAGTTCTAACAACTACCAGAGAATCCACCACTTCCCGCCTGCCAACTAGCCTGCCTACAGAAGGTGAATTGTGTAAACTTCATTATTCTGTAGTGCAAACATGTAATTTACAAGTCTAAAAGAAATTTATTTACTTTTAATATGTGTTCATGTTGACCTTTTCTCGTTGAAGCCGTGGGAAGAATGGGGAATTGCAGTGGAGGAATTGTCTACTACTGCTTTTAAATTGCAACTCATTCTCACAACAGTAAGGTGCACAGTAAGGTGCAAAGGGAATGAGCACTCGAAAAGGGGGCAGTCCTGGGGGCACACAGAAAAGCCAAACAGACTTCTGGAGAACTTGTGGTTACAAGGAATTGTATCTGTTCCTTTAGCCATCAGGCCACAGTCCTGAACCTGTTGAGAGAGTAGATGGAAAAATACTTGCTAAAGTTAGTGAAGAAGTTCTTGTTACAGATGTGATGAATTTTAAATCCTTTTTTTGGTATTTGACTTATCAGGTGAAAATTAGAGATAACCCGAATTAAAAACCCCTTTGAAATTTGCCTGTTTACTTTTTTTCAGTTAGTTGACCTTGTTCTTTTCATGTAGTGCTCACTGTTGTGAAATAGTTTCTGTAGGCTTCTGAACCTTCCTGTTGAGATATCCTGCTTTGCTGCTCCTGGAGAAAATTCAGCTGTGTTGAAAAACTAACCCAGATTAATCAAATAACATACATAAAATAAAAGGAGGGGTGGGAGGACTTTTTGGTTGGAATTGTATGTTAACAGAAGGGAAGGTGCCAGGTGCTTGCAGACTTTTTTAAGTGGCGTGTGACAGGAAAATTTGAACTGAAGGCGCTGCAAGGTGGGAATCTACTGATAAGAAAGTCTGAGTTTGCAGCAAGAGAAGGTTAGAAACTGTCAGTGCAAAATTTGGACTGCATTAGCAGCATTATTCTCTGGCATTTTGTTCATTAATGTTTACAAAAAAAGAATATGGAAATAAATAGAATTTAAAACTGGTAAACCTTTCTTGATTCTTAGAAGAGGAACTAGGTTGTTGTTTCATTTTATTGTCATATGTTGATTCATGTAGTCCTTAATAGGATAGAATGCTCAAGCTGTGTATGAACATGTAACAGAAATTAATTATTTGTAGCTGTTATTAGGCAGATTTTAGTATTTTGAATCCTCCTTTGCACTGTAACACTCTCATAAATGCAATTTTAGTAGTAAGGAAGTAAAGCATTGCTCAGTGTAAGTAAGAACACCACAATCTAATTCTCACTGAGTACCAAATCATTTTCTAATTGTGGAATTTCTTTGACATTTGAAAGTCATTCCTAAAATGACTCATGACCTAGAAAAATACCTTTTCTTACAACTAACTTTGAATTTGCTTTATAGATGACACCAAGATAGCACTGCATCTAAAAGATAATGGAGGTAAGAGATTTTTTTTGTCTGTAAATAATGTCAGTAGTTAGTCAAATTACACTCCACCGAACTTCATTAATCAAAATCAGATTGGAGAAATAGCTTTTACTAGACTCTCAAGGGACTTTAGCCTTCCACGTCTATGTTGAAGAGCAGCAGGGCAAATAAGCTTGGCAACTGCTTAGTAAATTAAACATTTACAACTCTCTTTATAACTCTTTAATAAAACAGCAGGTTTAATTAACTTCCAAATATGGGTGTATTAAATATTTTTATTGTATTAATAAAGTTAAGTGCATTATAATAATATAGCAATATTTAACTGTGGTAAGAGGGTATGGTGGTGGTTCTAAACGTATCTATTTTATATCTGTGGTTCTATACTAGCTGAAATCCTCTATTTCTCCATGCACATTCCCATACAAGTTAAGAAAATCACTTTATCTCACTGATAAAGGCCTCTGTTAAATGAGGCTCTGCAGGGGGCTGCTTTTGTCATCTTCTTTATGGTGCAAGGACTGAGACCTGGTGATTATTCCTTCTCCCTTTGAAGCTGATGAGAATTTTGCTATTAGAACAGGACTGGGTCAATAGATATAGGCTGCGTCTGTATTCAGAGCTGATACAGAGTTCAGCGAGGAAAAGGAAAGATTTGGATTGGTTGCTGTAGGGTTCACAATGCTTTATGAAAGCAGAGGATGGTTTGGAGAACAAACTGAAATAAATCAGATTTCCACTGATATAAAAGGGAATATAATTGCCTCTGATTGCCTTTTCCCTGGGAAGGGAGCACCAAGATTTCTTCAGGAGCAGGAGAACTGGCAGCCAAGCATGATAGCAGGCACAGGCAGGGTGCAGGAGGAGTCCAGCAGCTCAAGGACAGCTGCAGGAGTCAGCCCCAGTCTAGTGACCATCAGTTGAGTCCGCATTGACAAGGCAGGCACGGGGTCAAGGCAGGCAGCCAGGTAAGCAAGGCAAGGCTTGGAGCGGCAAGCGAGCAGGCTAGCCACAACAGCCAGAAGCACATTTCAGGCAAGGACCAAAGCAGCTGTCAGCAGTACCAGAGAAGGTGATGTAATGAGCCAGGTCCACACAGGGAGTCGAGACAGCGACAAAAGGAAATGGGCACAAAGATAAGGCTACAACACAACTTCAAGGTCTATCAAAAGAGACATGGCCCATGGACAGGACTAAAGAGAAGCTACCTTCAGTGTAGATCCAAGGTTGATCCAGGAGACAAGAACAGAGATGGGACTGAATACAAGTTCACCTACAACATAGCTAGGTTTTGGGCTTGAGCTTACATGGAATCCCTGACCCCATGGGCAGAAGTCTCAGGTGCAGTGGATCAAGACAGCTGGAGGCATAGTGGTCTCACAGGGCCCCCACAGAGAACTATTCGAGTTTTGAAAAAGCATGGTGTATAGATGCCCTTGAGCATTTTTGTCTGGATTTTGTCATTTGTTTTTCAATAATATTCATCTGTTATTATCTCCTTTCCTCAAATTAGTGATCTGCTCACTCCACAGGAGGCAGTGGCCATCCCTTTCCTTGCTAGTCGCTCCTCTGTCATTTTGCTGTCACTAAGCACAGTATAGCTGGTCACAGGCTGTACTGGGCATCAGATTGTCTGGTTGTTGGCAGTGGTGTTGTTTGACATGGCTTTAACACCTAAGTGATCCCTTGGAATGCGGGCATCTCTAAACTTAGGGTGGTACTTTTAGTTAGGCATTTGGTCTAAATGTCAGGGAATGTCCCTGAATATTTCTTTTTCTTGTTCTTCTTGAAATCCAATTGCTTTTTATTTTATTGTGAAAAGCACTTCAGTGCTCTTAAAGATCTATAGACAAGGTGAATCAGTCAGCACTTCACTCTCACATTCCATGTCTCCTCTCTTCGTAGGGCATGTTCCCAGCTGAACTGTGCCCATACTCTGCCTCATGAGCCATTCCTCCGTGGCAGGCAGGAATAGGCAGCTCTCTGTTGTGAGCGTTTCATAAACAAGTCAAAATAATGTGCTATTATATAAAAAAAATAATTCAAAACGTGGGCTTTAGAAACCACATTGAAGTTTCTTTCAGTTTCAGAATTGCAGCAGGATTGGTTTTTTACTTGTCTACTCTTCGCCTAAGATCCAAGAAGAAAACTCTGTGAAAGCAAACAAAATGTTGAATACTAGAGCAAGTGAGGGATGGCTGTGGCCTGTTTGGCAGAGTGAGGTGGTAGGGTTTCTCGCATCACTTATCCTAATGATAGAAAGTCGATTTCCATGCAGAAAGCACCTGCATTTTAGGAGGACAAGCCAGCACCTGATGTGATTATTCACTTTCCTTGAGCTGTTTCTTTTATTCTTGAAATTTTGAAAAAGAAACTCACTTCAAACAACATGGAAGCAAAGCAACACACCAGGATTTCTCATTCACACAGTAAACGTACCTTTTAATGTGAGAAGTTCTTTTTGATGAATCTTCAATTATACATTGAATTTTCCAGTGACCCCTAGATTAGGCTCAGATAAAACCTCTGCAGCCGTGGGCTTGTTCTTTGATTCTCTGTGATTTGCCAGCCTTTCATAAAGAGTAGATTATTTCAGGTCACAAATACAGGGTCTTTACTTTTGCACACAAGATCCTTTAAAACTCTAATGAAAAGGAACCTCTTATAATGGAAAACCAAAGCTATATTGGATCAATGATGGCCAGTAGCTTGATGTGTCCTTGGAAGATAGCAGTCAATATATGGTAAGGCACAACAAAAGGATTCTATAGAAATTCTGCATCTCACATCTGCCTGGAACTTTTGAAACTAAATGTTATAAAGCAGCAACTAAGCTTAAATTAAATTTCAGTTTCAGGTCAAACTACTTTGACCTTTTAGTATGAGAAAATCATTTGCAACTTAGTGCTGTAATTGACGACAGTCTTCTGACATAAATGTAAAAATTTCTTGTTTCTGTTTCTTCATCTTTCCCTTTTCTTCATAGTTATGTGATAGATGCCCAATATATAGATGCCTAAACCATTTTAAAATATAGCTGGCATGTCATAATGATTCTCATCAAATTTAATGCTGTTTAAAATAATAAGCACTCTGTAAGTTTTAAGATATGTGAAGCACTAAAAATCTGCATTTTTGTTATTAATTGCAGATTCTGTTGTTGTTTTCATTTTTCTTATAACACAGCTGACTAAACAGTTTACAAGCCTAATTTTTCACAAAAAGTATGAACAATTAGCTGTGTTTTCCTGTTGAGAATTCTTTGGTGGATGATTCAGATGATCTGCCAGCACATCTAGACATTTTATTTGACCTTTTTAGACCCCTTGTTTTGATGATTTGATTGCTATGAGTCTGTCTCATCATTCAGCTTTATAACTCAAAAGAATAGTGCATGTGTGTTGGACAGTAACTGTCAGAGAGATTGCTACACTTCTCATTTATCAAGATGTACACAAATTACTGTTAAGAAAAAATAAAGCTATGCAAAAAAAATCTACCCGTGGGAGAAAGCTCTTTTATTTATCTGTGAACAAGTTCATGCTGGCATATGTAGTGCTAGGAAATGTCTGTGTCCTGATACTTTCAATCCATGGCGGACTTTTTCAAAGGTGGCCCAGGCATGAAATTTGGTGATGTACAGGGTTAACGTTACTGTTATTCAGAGCTTAATTTGAGCTAGAAAATTTTGTTAACTCTTTAAGGAATGACCAAAACGCAGACCCAAGTTTTGAAAAAAAGAGTACTTTTATATGCCTCACATGCAGTGATAAGTTTACTCAGGGCTCAATTTTTCATTTTTTTATCAGTCCCTGATACCTGAAAACTTGCTCCCATTAGTCATCTGTCATCTTAATTTCCCTTAAAACTTGCAGTCTGAGCTCTTCTTGAGAAATTATGGAGAATATTTAGTCTTGTTTTTCTTACATACGCTGAACTCCATCTGCAACATGTTCAATGGTTCATGCCTGCTAATACTCAACTTATTTCTTTCTAATTTGTTAAGTTTCTAAATTATACAGAAAATGAGATCTATTTCAACAAAGAGTCAAACAAACCTCTTATGGAAAAGAAATATTTTTGACATAATAAAACTTATTATGGCCACACAGTCCAAAATAGCTAACTCAAGTTAACAAGTCACTGTGGATTAGTGGTGGTTTAAAAATAATTTAAAATGAACCTTGTATGGAATAAAATCCACGGGGTATGGCTTTGTTTTATTATCAGATCTTGGCCTAGCCAGAAGAAATGACCTTCCAGAGGCTTCATCTCATCTGGTGTCAGCCAGGAAGCTAGAGGCTCTACTTTGGGGCCTCTCTCATAATGAGTGGCAAGCAATAGGCAAGATGAAGTATTCGAAGTGGAATAAGTTGCTTTATAGATGTGCCCATCTCTGTCAGCTACAAAGAAAAGTCTAAATGATGTGCTAAGAGGAGGCATCATACTTGTAGGTTCCCAGTGTTTCCTTGTATTAACTCCCTTCAGGGTGACCTGGCGAATGCATTCCATTTCCATTCCTGCCCCAGGACCTAACAGGCCGAGATTCAGACTACTCCTTCCACTCTCCTCTCATGAAAAAGGGAGAATTTAGGGGTTTTACCATTACTGCAAGAATCCTGTTGATATTTGGTTATGGATAATATATGTTTACTTCTGTGTCTTGCACTTACTCAAAACTACTGATGTTCCCCAAAAACTGTAGGACTCATACAATTTGAAGAGAGCAAAGATTTCCTTGGAGGCAACTTTTCATAAAGGTTACTTTATCTATGTTTTGCTATAAGCTGTGCTTGTATAATTTTTCTTTTCAAGGAGCAGCTTTGGAGTGGTTTTAGTAGTGGTGGAAATAAAAGACACAGAGAAAAGTAGCTGAACTCAGAAGTCAGCAAAACCAGTGGTAATGGATAGAAATCTGTTAATAGGATAAGAATATGAAGAAAAGTAGATTCAAGAAGAATAATTAGCCACTTTGATTATCAAAGAAACCAGAAAGAGCCTTATAAACAGAGTTTATCAGATTTTTTTATCCCTTCTCTTCTATTTAGGAAGGGGCAGATATTCCAAAGGGAACAAATGAAGTCAGCAAGCTGATGCATCTCCACATTTTATTCTCTGTTTCTTCCTGAACATTTCCAAGCTGTTCCTCCTCTGTCATTTCTTAGCCATCTCTTCTCAACAATCATTAGAGAAGTATTAAGGTATATTAGAGATCTTTCCTGTTTTCTTCAGTATGATCAAAGCATGATCAAAGTTGAACTTTAAGACCTCAAGCAATTTGCTGAATGCTGCTCACTGCTTTCTGCAAGTTCAGCTATAGTACTCAGAATAGGAAAGCATTATTCTTCTGAAAAAGTGTGGAATCTACCATACTGTGTTGCTATAATAAACTTGAAATTATATGCCCGGTGTAATTCATGTTCTTCCTTCTAAGGAAATCTTATGACTTAAGGAGAGCATATGCTGCCTTGTTGGTGTTAAATATGATGTTACATCAGCGCCTGCTGGCAAATATGTTATTGAAATTGAGCCTTCCAAAGCCAAGAATATAAGCTTGGAAGAGCAGCACACTCTGATGTAAATATTCCCATCTTCCTTGTGCATCAGCCACAGGAAGAAACGTGTTCTGCATACTTTGTGCAGTAGACAGTGGACTAAATGTGTGTTTTTTAAAGCAAATACAAATCAAAAGTGCTGAACACACATGTTGTGGGTCAAAAATAGAACAATGGAGTACTTATCTTTATTCTTAGGAGATATAAATTGGTAGCATAAATAAACTGTGTTATTTTCTGTTTGTTTTGTGGTATATTGGATTGTGCTTTAATGTTATCGAGAACAAGACCTTTATGCCTTTTCCAGAATTTCTTGCATCTCCACTGCATCCTAGATTTTCTGTCCTCATCTTATTATAGCTTTCATCAGAAAATATGTAAAAAACACCAATCAAAATTTGATTGACAGGAAGTCAATCAAATAGTGACAGAGGTTTTCCTTAGTGGTACTGGAATGCATCCCCTAGAAAGCAAATGTCACTTCCTGCCTCTAGTACAAAAGAGTATTTTTATATCATATTAGGCATTATATACCACATGAGGTTAAAGAAGCATAGTGTTAAAACAGTTTAGCTACACAAGAACTATTATGTCTAGGCACTTCGACTTACATTGAAGTCTAACTTACACCATTTTAGTTCTCTTTGGTTTTCTAAGCAGGTATAAAATGATCCATGGTATCTACTCGTACAGTTGTCATGACTTGGCTGTAAGCACACATTTAACTGATTTTGTTAAACACACACAATTTGTATACTTTGTCCTAGCTCAAAGGGTTAAAAACTTAATGTAGATCTAAATGGATATCTTATGATGGGCTAACTGTAATAGACTGATCTTATCACCTGCTTCTTTTGCTGTCACAGTGCTGTGGAAGTGTGACAGCTAGGGTACGCAAAGCTCCTGTGATCTTCTGTCTTTTCAGCTACCTGTTCTACATGGTGTTAACCCAATAGTTGCAGTCACTAGCCTCCTGCAGTCTCTGCAATCTCCTTTACATTTCTTACTCATCTTTGATATCAGTGTGCATGGGTAACTGTGAAGGATGGGAAAAATGGAGGTTAAGTGAATGTAGATTAATATTAGTACATTTTACATTGAAGTACCTGTAATTGTTCTGTCTCCAAAAGCGTGGCAGGGGACATGGCAGTAAGTAACTGGAAGCATTAGACCTAGCTTTAGAGAGGAACAGCCTGTTTGACTTAATGGTCTTGTGTTTGCTTTCAGTAGGGCTAAGAGGTGTCAATGGGCTGACTGAATCAAAATTCTTGTAATCTGTTAATTTTTTGCTCTTCTGGATTTAGCAACTTGTGAGGCCAAATGGAGTAGTACAATATGGCACAATATTAAGCTTCACCATGACCACTGCTTGATACCAGCAAGTATTGTAACTGCCTATATAGCCTTAAGCAACTCAAACTAAAATTAATACTGATGACAACTATTGTGGCATTAGGTGATATTTTAGAGCAGAATTAAAGTCCTTAGCTAACATATTTGGAGTGCTGTCATCCTATAAACAGAGGGATATGAGTTTAGTGCACTCTCTTCCATTTACTGCACTAAGCAGTTGATCAGTCTTGGAGAGACTTAGTGAGTCACTGTTGGTCCTGGAGAAAATTGATAGCAAGGCCTGAATTCAGAATTTGTGGGTTACAGTTAGTAATATACTCAGTCAAAGACCACCTAACTTTCCTTACATGCAATCAGAAACCAATTTTAAAGCATTAGCTGAGCCATAACTTAATAAAGCATCATGAAACCAAATAAAGTATAGCAATGGCTTAGCCTCAAAATGTTAACAAATACTTAAGGGAATGAACATACAAATCAAAAAAATCAAACTCCATTACAGCGAAGAAGCTGAAAAGTCTAGAACATACTGTTCCTAAAAGAGGCAGAGAAAACATTTTCATGGTGGTTCCTCTGAGCCTCAGGAGAATCCTTCCAACTGTACATTCCCTTATTTGCTCCCACAGTCAGTCTATGTAGGTCATTCATTCAGGAATCTGCATATGTGCAGGAAAAAGGAAAAAGATTTGGAGAACTATATACCTGCCCCATAAAAGAATCAGTCTCCTGATAGACTCATATTCCAGATCTAAACAGAGGCACAAATTGGGGAAAAATCCAGTGGCTCTACTGAGCTGACTGTAGGCTGTAACTCTTATGTGCTTAGCTATCCTGAATGCTGTGTCCTCCCCTCTCTGCAGGAGCATATTAATTCAAACCTACAGTCATGCAAATAAGGTGATACAGCTTCCTGGCTAGCGATGACATACATGATAGAGTAGATAGCCAAGAATGGCTATGGAAAAAGAACAGTTGCAAGTGTTAAGGATGGTCAAATGGGATTAACATAGGTACAATATAGTGTACCAGACAGGTAGCAGAGATAGTAAGGAGAACAGATGGGTTTGACTTGCCAGATTCACCTGATTTGCCCAAAATCAGAATGCTCCAGCTTTGTCACTGGCAAACAATTTTATTACCTTGAAATAAAACTTGGAGAGGAGTGAAAATTGCTTGATTCCTTGCTTAGATGATTTTTAAAAAGATAGGTATAGATTTTTTTATACATAGATTCATATATTTACATATATTTATACATAGATTTTTACATATATTGATACATAGATTCATATATTTATACATAGATGTCATACATTTTTTTATACAACAAATAGCATCTATCCTAAGCAGTACATGCATTTGTTTATGTATCATATTTATGTCACTTGCAGAAGTAGCACCCAGTACACAACCAAGAAGTAGAAATGGGCAGCTAAGAAATCAGCTTTCAGTATATCTCACTCTTCTCTACAGCTCAGGACTTCAGACAAATATATTTTTACAGAGTGAATTAGAAAATTTGTAGTCTCTGATGGCATCCCTGTGAATAATATAAAAAAAAATTCTGTTGTTGCAGCAAGTTTTTAAGTTACTTAAATGCTGCATTCTCTAAGGATCCTCAATTTTCTGTGATTCTATAATAATTTTACAGTAATAGTAATAATAATGGTATGTAAGAATATCTGACTTTCCTAAGCTAGCATTTGAAGGGTAGTGGGGTTTATGCAAGAATAAGATACTTGGTTTGCATTAGTATTAATAGTATGGCAAGATCTACTTTAATCAATAAACATATTTTTATAAAACTGGACTTGATGCAACTTCTAAATCATCACCTATACCAGAATAGTCGTTGTTACCTAAGATGTACATTGCAGAACACAAGGGAAATTCTGCAGTTAACAACTAAGCTACTAAAAAATGGCATGTTTGCATGGAGGCTCTGATAGTATCATCCATTATGTTTCTGTAATGATTAATCTATGTAGCACAGACTCATAAGAGAAAGACTACATAAATCTCTACTGTTGACATGGCTTTACCTGAATCTATATGCTACATGTTTTTTCAGTCTGCCTCGTGTAGGATCTCTTTTCATGCACTTATATCCAGACTTATTTTGCCGTAAAACTAAAACTATGCCAGAAACACTGTCAGCTCAATAAAACAGCATTTCTGTACCATGTGCTGCATAGGTGCTTTCATACCCATATGATAGTTTCATATTTATCTAACCAACCAGCTAAAAAAATCATGGGTTTTGATGAACTCACCCAACTGCTGCCACATGACCTCAAAACAAACACTGATTTTGTCATAAAGTATTCCTATATGAGAAGCAATCGCAGAGTTCATTCTCTGTCTTTTTGTGACAAATTTGGGGCTTTAGCATGAAAATTGATTCTTCTGATAAAAAGAGGGGAGAAAAGAACAAAGCTCAGTACTGAGTTATCATCTTTAGGCTGATTGCTGCTATTTAGGTCATATATATCCCTGGCTTTGCTGGTATAGCTGTGTCAGTTGAGGGGGTGAGGTAAGGTATTGCATATTATTCCTAAAAGCTGCATGTGCATACAAGAAGTGAGTTTGAATTGGATCTTTTTACCATCTGATCAAAATGCAGGAGTAAAAAGAAATGGCATGGCTGTGGAGAGAAAAAGCGAAGCTTTATTTTTGAAGTCCATACAATGAAATTCTACTTTTTTTGTCTGTCGTTTGCGCTTAGTGCCATGTCATTTTATAGAAAGGAAAGTTTCTAGCCAGGATTTACCAGAAGTTCACTGGTATTTTAGCATGCAGGTTTTTTGTATCTTTTCTCACACAGAAAGAGATATTAATCTCTGGTAAATTAGCTCTTTTCCATCTCATATCATGAAAGGTGTGCATGTTCATCACAATTTTGTTTTCGCACATATAAAACTATCACAATTAGGAACTTTGTCTAAGCCTTATATTTAGATAACAGAAAACAAAGCATTTCATTATTTTGCAGATCTCAGTGGTTAATATGCAGTAGGTAGAGAAACAACGTTGAGAAGTATCCGCAATATGTTTACAATCTCTCTGGAGAACAGTCCGAGTTTGTACACATCTTTGTTCCTGTTAAAGTCATCATCACAGTCCCCATAGATCAGAACAAGATTTTCATTCATGATAATTCTTTGAGGATTTTTTGGTTTTCCTACATCAAAAGAATCTAACCTGACTGGAACCAGAGATGTAATATAAGACTATGAAAACAAAGATTACGCAGTCTTTATGTGTTTATTGTGCAAATAATGAGGGCATTTTTATTGTGTTTTCACTTCTACTTTGCATTCTGGCAGAGGAACAGTTATTTAATGTTTGCATGTATGCCTTTATATTTGGGAAAAAAGGATATTTGCTATTCCTGTCCTGTTGTTCATCACCTAATGGGAAGCAGACTAACTTGGTTGATCTTAAAATGCTCCTTCTACTTAAAACATTTATGCATGTAAGAATTTGGTATGCATGCAAGAATTTGGGGAGGAGTTATCAATAGACCATATTGTATGCAACAATTGCTTTTTTAGAGCAAAAGAAAAGGAAAGTTTGGGGAAAGTTCCACTGAGAAAGCTCCTTTTGGGAAAGGATTGGTTATAAGACAGATATCCTCCCCTGGGTTTAGCCTTGCCTGGAACAGCAGATGTTCTCTGATAATAAGATTTCTGCACCTAAAAATGTTTCTTAGTTTTTTTTTCATCTATTCCCCTTGGTAGCTTTTTAAGAGAACTGTCAGTTGATGTTGCAGCAGTGAGAATTTTTATAGTCGACAACACTGTTTATTGTCTCTCTGTGAAGAGAGTGAAATCAATTTCTCATGAGTATTTGAGCCCTGGAGTCAATGAACTGAATTTTGATTATGGGAATTACAAGTTACACTTGTCATTTAAGAAAAGCATTTTTTGTATTTCATTATTTTTTGCATTTGGTTTTCTGATCGCTGCACTGATGTCCATACACTGCTCCACCCTAAACTGGTAGGAAACTGGGCACGCAGTTATCACCTGTGTTATTTGAAAGAGACAGTTTTCTCATTTCCAAAGCTAGATGCTAAACACTGAGAAAATACCAACTCAAAGGGGATTAATTTGATGGCCTTTACAGGATGATTAGGGCTTTGCTGAATTCCAGGTTTTTTTAGTATTCAGAATATGATGTTCTGCCTTCAACCATAACATAGTAACAATACAAATTACTCATTTAGTGCAAATCGGCCTGAAAATGGGTACAAGTGATAAAGTAGTTTGTGATGCACCCATATGGCATTGAAGGGAAGAGTCGAAGAATAGGAAGCTGTCAAAAAGACAATTATGAGACAGACAAACTGTGGATCCCTCGCTCCTTCTGGGGAGCAGTTACTTCTCAGTAGAGTGACTTGCACAACTAACTGCTCATCACTGGGAATTAACAGCCCAACCCAGAGCATGTACAACAAAGCAGGCCTTTTCTGATGGCCTTTCAATTGTTTAATTTGCATTTGCTTGGTGATTTGAAATACATGTGCAAGTGCTAAGTATTTTTACAGTGCGTGAACAGAAAACTGGAGCTTATATACATTCATCTATTCTCTGCTGAAAGTTAATAACTATTTAATAAATTATTAATGCATATGTGAAGTAAGAGACTGTGCTGCCTGAAAGTTAGAGGGACCTTTTTAGGGTGACCTTTCTTTCCTGTCTCCACCAGGAATTCACATTTTTGCTGCATAGCGCTACAACTGCCAGAAAGTATGTTAAATGCCCTTTAGGTGGGAAAACATTTGAAAATTCTAAGCATATCTCCTTTCTTTCACTGCAATGTGAAGAATGGCCTGTAAATTTTCACTGTATGTATTGTGTTTGGCAAAAAAAATCAACTAGGGTTGACACTGCTTTCCTTTTTAAAAGTTCCTGCACATCTGTGTGAGCTAAGCTTTAAGAAAGCTAAGTAAATCCCTTTTTAGGATTTAGAAAGGGAGGGGCCTGGTTCTGGAATGCTGTTCATGGCTAAGCTCAAGCTTGATGTCCACAGCCAGCAACATTAAAACTGAAGTACCTGTGTGAACAGGTACTCATGAACTTTTCAGTATAAAGAAAGATAGTTTCAGGATTAGGCAGTACCTGAGTGGGAGTGCATGCTTGCAATTTTTTATTGGATTCATTAATGCCTCTGAAGTCCTAGTTTATCATTTCAAATTATTGAGGTATTTTTCTTTATCTTCTGATTCTGTAACTCAGCTCCTTACTCCACGAACTGTCTTACTAAAATCATGGGAAAGAGCAGAGCAATGCTCTGGGGTTTCAGCCATCTTGACTCAAATTTGAGGAAATATGGACTAAAGCCAGGGAAATTTACATGACTCTTTTCACTCTCCCATAAATTCGCTTCCTTGTTACAGTTAGAAATACCTCTTGACTAAAATAGTACATCTTCATTTTCCTTTTCTCCCTGTTGTTGCAGTGGTACTGTGCCATGCAGCCTTCCTTAGTCGAGTGAGAAAAAGCACTGCCACGTGTGGATAAGCTGTTATACTGAGGTTAACTGTTCCTATTTTCTTTTATTGCCCCTCCTGCAAGGCATTTAACACTGTATAGTGACATGGATCAAAGGGTGTACCCTTCTTCCATTATTTTCTAGTTCTCTTTTTTAATATTAGTGTGGAATGCTCTACTGTGGTGGTGCGATTATTGTCCCCCTGCTAGGCCACACATGCCATTCTAGACTACCTGACACAACCTCTGATGCATTTGGAACAACACCTTCCCTCCCTTCTCTGGGCTGCTGTCTGAACCAGACGAACACAGGCTTCATAGGGATATGAAGACTATTCTAGAGGCAGTCATGCAGGATACCAAGTCATCCCCCTCAGCCTACCTGAAACTATTTGTGAAAGAAACTCACTTATGTGAAGAGAGGGACTGATAATCAGTCAACTCAACCAGGCGCACTGCAGGAGAGAATACCAGTTGTCATGATGCAGTGATCCAGAGCACTTGGGCACCACCAAGGAGATGGTCTTATGTCTTCCAAGTATGGCTAAAGTGGATATTACAACATCGAAATAAATACTCAAATATCGTACAGAAGTCAGTTACCTCAAAATCCTAAAAGTATGCGATCACATGGAAGACCCTTTGGGCTCTTCTGGATCACAGCAGGGTGAGACCAGTAATTCCCCCCCTGCATTGGGACACTTCTAAGGCATAATACCCAATCTCATTGGCTAACACAGTAAATGAAAAGGTCTTAGGTGAAGTCATTCCCTCTCAAGAGCTGACCGTTGCCTGCCGGGAATGCTATGTGCATTACATGTGAGAATTCTCACTAATCTTAAGAGAGAAATTTTCAGGCTAGCCTCACTAGCTCATATGAGCAATACTTTTCTTATGCTTAAATATTGATATGTCTTTGTGTACACATATGTCTCTGTTTCTCTGTGCTCACATATATACTTCTTATACCATGTAGTCAATAGGAGCAAATCTCATAGCTTTCAAGTCTGATTAACTCACTGATTAATTTGATTATAACACATACATTGAATAATTTTAATTACTTTGTTAATCAATCGATAAATAAGTGTTAATATGAATTTTACAGCCTTACCTAAATAAATTCTGAATTCCTGATAAACAGAGGTTTCATAAATTCCTGTCTGAAACATCTACTTAAAATCTGAAGAATAGTAAAAGACTATGTACAGTTATCATTATTTTTGTTACTGTTAGTAGTAGTAACTTGTTTGAAGTGGTACACATAGCTCAACAGCTGTTTTCAAAGAATCTGACCTCAGAGACCAGGACGCTTTAAAATAACCAAGCAGGGGGTGGCACAACAAAAAAGAATAACTGTAGAAATCAACAATTTTTATTATATCCAGCTATAATCGAAAGAAAATTTCCCATAAGCAAGATCAGAGACATGTTCTTTGTGGAGTAAGGCATGGCCGTGATTTGAGGGATTGCCAGAAAGGCAGAAAGCAGTGGGAGCATTAGAAGAATGATGTAAGTTTGTGAAGCCAAATGGCCAGTATTCTGCTGATGTTCCTTAAACTTAGAGCTTCTGAATAACTTTTTTGTCTGCAACAGAGGGTAGAATAGCATTTCTGCTTTTATGCATGAGGATACTGAACAAACATTGCTTATCATCATGTTTGTGCTCCCTGTGATACTCCAGGTTGTCCAAGGTAGAAATCATACCATAGCACAAGCAGTTCTACAGATGTTGGCTAATATTTTGAGAGATTTTTTTCCACAAAGGTTACGGTGCTGTTAAAAGGCTTTCAGTCATGTATTTGGAAGCACTGCTGACAAGTTGCTTGTGTGACAGAGCTATACCTCTTTTCTCCTGACAGGTGCATAGCATGAGCCTCCTCTTGGTATCAGGTTTAGTAGATGGACTGTCTTCTGTAGTACTTTGGCATGATGAGTTTTTCATTCAGACCAAGATTAGAATATTGCATTTAACATACGTTAAGCTTTTGGCTGCCTGATTCAATTGCACAGGGTGATTCGAAACCCATCTCTGAACTAATGCATCAGACTTTCAGAACGTGTGTAGTAGCTAAACCTCACAATGGTTGGTGGCATGTCTCAACTTGAAGCTTTTCATGGTTTAGCCCTGGCCCAGCCTGATGGGCAGCTAAAGACAAGCAGTTGTGATCGTAACACCTCCCTCCTCCAGGGAAAGGAAAATGAGATAAAGACTTGCTGGAAGGTAAAACTAAAACAGCATTAATGAAACAATAATAAGAAGAAAAATAAATTAATAAAAATATATATAAATATATGTATATACTTATTTATAAATATATATACACACACACACACACTTCTGCTGGCAATCAGAAGTCCTTGGTGACTGGAATCAGGGTAATGTTGTGCCCATTTTTAAAAAAAGATAGAAAAGAAGACCCTGGGAACTACTGACCTGTCAGCTTCACATTCTGTGCCTGGGAAGGTCATGGATCAGATCCTCCTAGAAGCTATGCTAAAGCACGTGGAGGACATTGAGGTGATTAATGGCAGCCAGCATGGCTTCACTGGGGCAAATCCTATATGAACAACTTAGTGGCTTTCTACGATGAGGTAACTGCAGCAGTGGACAGGGGTAAACCAACGGACGTGATCTATCTAGACTTCATTAAAGCCTTTGACACGGTCCCCCACAACATCCTTCTCTCTAAGTTGGAGAGATGGATTTGATGGGTGGACAGTACTGTGGATAAGAAACTCATTGGATGGTCGTATTCAGAGAGTAGTGGTCAATGGCTCAAAGTCCAGATTGAGATCTGTGACAAATGGTGTCCCTAAGGGGTCCATACCGGGACCGGTACTGTTCAGTATCTTCATCAATGACAGTAAGATCGAGTGCACCCTTAGCTAGTTTGCAGATGACACCAAGCTGAGTGGTGTAGTTGCCACACCAGAAGGATGGGATGTCATCCAGAGGGACCTGGACAGGGTAGAGAAGTGGGCCTGTGAGAACATCATGAAGTGCAACAAGGCCAAGTGCAAGGTCCTACACCTGGCTCAGGGCAACCCCCAATTTCAGTACACAGTGGGGAATGACATGATTAAGAGCTGCCCTGCAGAGAAGGACTCGGTGCTGCTGACGGATTAGAAGCTCGACATGAGCTGCCAATGTGTGCTGAGAGCCCAGAAGACCAACCGTATCCTGGGCTGCATCAAAAGAAGCATGGCCAGCAGGTCAAGGGAGGTGATTCTGCCCCTCTATTCCTCTCTTGTGAGACTTCATCTGGAGTACTGTGTCCAGTTCTGGAATCCTCAATGTAAGAAGGATATGGAACTGTTGTAACAGGCCCAGAGGAGGGCTACAAAGATGATGCGAGGGCTGGAGCACCTCCCATATGAGGACATGCTGAGAGAGTCAGGCTTGTTCAGCCTGGAGAAGAGAAGGCTTCAAGATCTTATAGCGACCTTCCAGTACCTGAAAGGGGCCTACAAGAAAGCTGGAGAGGGACTGTTCATAAAGGCTTGTGGTGATAGGACAAAGGGGAATGGGTATAAACAGGAGAGGGGCAGATTTAGGCTTGACATAAGGAAGAACTTCTTCACCATGAGAGTGGTGAGACACTGGCACAGGTTGCCAAGGGAAGTTGTGGATGCTCCACCCCTGGAGGTGTTCAAGGCCACATTGGATGGGCCTTGGGCAGCCTGATCTAGTGGGATGCCCCTGCCTGTGGCACAGGAGTTGGAACTAGATGACCTTTAAGGTCCCTTCCAACCCAAAGTATTCTATGATTCTATGATTCTATGATAAATATATGAAATTGCCCCCACCCCTTAATGACTACATCAGCACTCATGCTGCAGAGCAGGCACAGGAAGGTCCCTTACTGGGCACAGCAGCGGATGGGAGCTGGTCTGAGGAACTGGAATCAGGAATACATGGAGTAAAAAGACAGACAAGGTCTGTATTAGATGCCAGACATCAAAGAAGAGAGCTTGACCCTCATGATATCTCATTTTTATAGCAAGTATGATATATATGGAATGAAATACTCTGATGGTTAGGTTTGGGTCACCTGTCCTGTCCACTTCTCCCGGCAGGTGTGACCCTTTCCCCTGCTTTCACTTACAGCATTCCACGAGATTGAGGATGACCTTTGTCTCCTTAGGGACAGACGTAAGCAATGGCCTTTCTGCATACCAGTGCCCCATGGCACTAAGACAAACACTTCTGGAAAGACAAACATTGTCTGGAAAATATGCAGCTAACTTTCAGAAGATGAAATAATGAGATGAGGTTTAGCTGAAAATTTAAAAAACTGATTCTACTTTAGCTTAAATGAGAACAAGGCTTTTTTTAAAAAATGCAACATTCAAAATGTATTTTATTAGAACATTTTCCTGTAGACCAAGTGCAGTAGTTTTATGAGAAAATCAAAGCAAAATTCATTATGAAAGTAATTAGGAACTTCAGAATGTCCAGAATGTATTTAAAAGAAAGGATATTAATTTTATTTATTGAATTAGAATTAGTAAAATATTTGGAAATGTCTGATCACGAAGATTAGCAGAGTATTCAGTTGTGGAAAAGAGACATCTACCATCTTTTTCTGGTTTAGGTTGTGGAATACGAGGAACACGTAGCACAGAGAAAACGCTCAATTGAAATGCAGTGGATAAAACGTAAGTCACTGTGCTAATAAGTGTGCTGTTTGTGCAGCTTCCACTGATGACAGTGCAGCAGAGAAGAAAGGTGGAACACTTCATGCCGGTTTAATCGTTGGAATTCTAGTCCTGGTCCTCATTGTGGCTGCAGCCATCCTTGTGACTGTCTATATGTATCATCATCCAACGTCAGCAGCTAGTCTCTTCTTTATAGAGGTAAGACAAAAGTAACATTTTTGTCACTAGTCTTGTCACTTGGCTAGGAAATTGGAGGCTCCAGAACAGAACTTTCTTAACTTAATCTAGAAAGTATTCTTGTGTTTGTAGTGTAAGCCTTGAAGAAATGAATGTACCATACCTTGCAGATGATGCTCTCTTGTTCTTAAGATGTTTGTCAAACAGCTGCTTCTTTAACTGCTATTGTTATTACTTTTCTTTTATTTTTACACAGGACATATATCTAAAACATATATCTCAGATGCCCCTCCACCTCTCTTTCCTTTTCTTCATTGTCCTCACCATAGCATTTTTTTCCATTAGCTGTCCATTAGCACTGGCATCTTATTTTGGGACATACATTTTTTTCAATTATTTTCCTGTGGGAAAAGAAATATTTCCATTCATTGAATCTCCAGAAGAGCTGACTTAAAGTAAGATATTAGCTGGAAATATGTGTTAGCTGTTCCATACATTCATTTGTAGAAATCTCTTAATGCTTGTCCTCAGAGGGTGGGAAAGATCCTTTTCACCTAATTTTAACATCTAATTTTTGTATCATATCCCTTTGCTTTTTTTATTAATGTAAAGAGAAACACTCTTTCAGACCATGATTCATCTGACCTACTTGAGACATCTCCTTTAGGCTTAGATAAGTTACCATTTTTCTCCCCAAATATAGATAGCTACTTCAGGTGTGGACATCTACATTGCAGATGCTGACATTTAGTCAGCTCATCTCCACATATGTGACAATACAAGAGAGGAACATTTTTCATAGCTGTTTGATTCTACAGTAAACTGTGAATACCTACGCCTGCTTATGTTTATTTTCAACTCAGCAGTGTTTCTCTACTTTATCATAAGTATAGGGTTGTTAAACATGAAAGAAAACACTAATTTTTCATAACCCTACGTGAGGTACTCCCTTATTTTTAGGAGCCTGAACACTTTCTAATGGACAATAGTGAAGACGCAGAACCACTGAAAATGTCACTAGGGACCTATCTAGGCATTGCTTAGGAAGATATAGATTTTTAGTGACAGCAGTGTGAATTAAAGCGAGATATGAACAGGAACAGAATGATTTATCTTTAAAATTATATTATAGAAAATATGCTGCTTAGGTGCAATAGTAGTGACAGAAATCAAAATGAATTGTTTATTAGTATTCCAGGCTCAAGCGATGTAGCTGTGTTAACCACTGGTGAACAGCATCCATATAATAAAATCAATAGTTTTCTTTCATGTCTATGCAATGTTTCAAGCCAGTTCTCTATTGATGTAGACAAACAAAACTTCACTGAAGTCCTTGTACAAAAGAGAAGGATTTGCCCCTTTTGTTTTTCCATGCACAGATTGAATTATTTTCATTCTATTAAAAACATTTTTCTTATCTTTTATGATTTGACTGAAAAGGCTAAGTAGATGGCAAGGTCATTTTTAAGAAGGACAGATGAATACCAAATTAAAACACATATTTATATATTTTTGTTCTCAGTGTAGTAAGGATATGTTAATTTATTTCATTCATTGATATCATACTCATCATGCAACCAGTGGTGCCTCAGCTCTGTTAAACCCATTCTGCTGAATTTAATCTTCAGGAGGCATTAATCAATTTCTGCAGTCAAAGCTAAAATGTCTTTCAGCAAGCAATATGGGCTTTTAGAAAAACTAGAAAAACATAACATTTTTGTTTAAAATAATGGGAAGTAGTTGAATAAGGTCAGGAGAAATTAAATCAAAATAAAATCAATGCAAAGTCCTCCTTTGGTTACTAGGAAAATTGTGATACTTGTGAAGAATCAACTATTTAGCAAGAATTGTAAGAAGTACAAGCCGTGAAGGGGTGGCCTTTCCCTATGAGTAGTAAAACCACTGATGGAGTGGTAAAATCCCAAGTGGTGGAGACTCTATTTCCAAACATTTCCACAAATTCCAAAACTTAAAAGCCATTGTTGATATCATAAGTATAGAAGAACAGAATAAGATAAGAAATAAAGACTAGAATGTATTATTCCTGTATTCATCTGATCTATAGGATGAAAGTGCCTCCAATACAGAGGAGACCATGTCTTCTCAGATTTGCATTTTTAAAAAGTACAAAAAATGATGAAGCATAACTGGTATAAATAGGTCACAGTTACAAAATAATATTCCTAATTGTATCTGCAGTTGAAAAAAATAAGCTGTTGCAGAGAACATGGTACCGAATATAAGGCAGCAGACAATCTGCATTATTTATGGGAGATAAATGAGATGTGGATCTGACATTACCATTCTGAGAAAGGAGCTCGAGGGTTACCATGGGCTTGGTCATGAACTTTGAACAAGTGCATAAATATTTCAGAAAATAATATTGGGCTATGTGAGTTTCTTGATTAATAAAGTAAGTTACACAGTTAAAACATGATGTGACAGATGGACAGGCAGCTGCCTCATGCAGTTGTCTAAAAATTTACTAGTACGCTGTAGTCTGTCATCAAGTTCTTCTAGCCAAATCAAGATCTGCATCAGTTTATCATCAGTAATTAATATAAATCTAAGCCTGGACAAAATAGAGAAATGGGAACCTGCCCTATTTATGTTTAATTTCAAAGAAGCACCATGTTAACATAAAACATACCATTTGTTCAAAGCTGTAACACAACTAATGGAGAAATTTCTTTTACAACTAAGATTCTTGGAGGCAGTCATGATTTTGTAAGCAAAGCATCACTTTCAGTCAGATTCTGTTGGATTTTTTAGGCAAAGGGCTACATAAGAAATTTTGTGTTGATTTGGTTTGTAGTCATAACTGGCTACTGAATAAAGAAAAGTATAGTAAACTGAACTCATGTATGAGGCTTTGAGTCTCCTTCTCCTCTGTCTTCTCTGCAGGTATCATTTAGCACCTCACTCAGGATTTCACATAGATAATTTCAAATCTCACTCGTGATGCTCTTCATATTTATCATGTCACTTTTCTCAATGACCTCCCTGGATAAGGATAAATACACACACACTTTGACTGCACTGTTTAACTTTGCACTGATAAATGCCATCCCTTCTGACATCTCTGAGCACCATTAAATGATATCCTGAGAGTGCATTAGTTGGTTCAAACAAGCGATACGCAAAAGCCAAGAAAAACCCCATTTATTCCAAAAGCAACTATTGTTCTAGAACAGAATAACATTATTCTGTGATTTTTTCTTATCCCAAAAGTCTGAAGAAAGTGTTCCTTCTAGTGATTTTATCCATAGCTGTTGAGCACAGTGCATATGTGCTGCCCCACCCAGAACAAAACCAGCTATTATGAACAAACAGCTTGAGAGGTCTTGAATGCCAATGATATTCAATCTGTCCATGACAGTGTATCATTTTAAAGGAATACCATGCTAATAATTCAAAACATTTATAAAAGAAAAATCCCCTTTTTGTTAAGTGTGTAGAAGATTCAAATCAAAATCGATGTTTTCCTGTTTCTTCCAGCCCCCATGCTATTCAACATGTGTTTCATTGTTTAAGTTGGACTCTTTTCTGGTGACTTGAAGACAAAAAGGACTATCAACTTTTAAATTTAAGGGAGTTCCAGTCAAAATTCCAATGAATGCAGGCTGTTTTTAAAAACTGAGTGTAAATGTTTATGAAAGATTAGCTTTCAGAGTGACAGAAGAGATGTTGTATGCTGTGATCTTTTATTTATTTATGATTATGCCTGTGGTATTTTCTCCTCTTTGAATTTGATTTTGTTGCCAATAATTTCCCAGTTTTAATCAATTTATATACCGACAATTACCCTGAGGAATCTTGTCTCTTGAGTATACTCTAAGCTTGCTTACACTGATTTCTTAAAAAGCAGCATCCATGTCAAATAGTGCTCTTCCTATTTTTTCCAGCAAAGCAGAAGCTTATGTCAGAAATCTAGCTGTAACATGTGTAGCTATACATTAGCTATACCACCATTAAAAAGTAACTAATTTATTCACTAACCTATGTAGTATACTTGCATTCAGGAGTTGGTGTTTGATGACCAAGAAGCCAAGCATGATGCCCTGATTTTAGTGGATTGTATGTCTGTGATGTAGAAAAGAGCAAAAGTGATATAGATATGTGGAGCTGAGTGTAAATAGGGGTAAAGAAATTCTTAGCTGAGTCAGATGGATTTGCTGAAATTTCATTGAGTTGTGGGCCAAATAGCAGTTTCAATAGTATTTTGGATTTTACTTTTCCCTTCTTTTTCTTCATGTTCTTTTTTTCTCATATTTTTTACCTTTGTTGATTTGCCTTTGTGTGTGAACCTTAGCATTGAGAGAAATTATTGTCTGGGCAACATTCAGCTAATTGAAAAGCAAGGCATAAGGCAGACTGTGTTTTATTCAGATGTCTTTTGCCTGTTTGCACCCAGTTATTTGTGGACAGATGGACTGCATGAGACACAATAAGTTATCCTGCACATGCTTTTTTTGTGGTTTTCTTACCTTTCTTATATGTTGGTCCAAAGTCCTTTCAATGTTTGCAGCTTACCTCAGCTGTCATCCCAGTGCCCTGCCTTTAGGGAACAAAGGCATCATGATCTGGCTTAGAAGACAGCAGAGGAATTGCTGGCCAATATGAGGGCAGGGAATAAGACTTTGCAATGTCTTTTCCCAGCTGGACACAACAATGTCATTGCCAAAAATGCTTATGTAAGACTTTACAACACCAGAATATAATTCTTCTGTGGCAGTTCTCTGTGGGTAGGGGATTTTAAGGAGTCTAAACTAATGTTGCAAATTGGGACCATCTTAACCTCAGGGAAAGAGCCTTTTTCTTGCATGCAGCTTATAGGTACAAAAAGAAAAGCAACATATTTATATCAATGAATTCAGAGCCTGTACCTTTCATTGTAGCTATGTATGTCTTCATAGTACTTAATATGTTGCACATGGATGGCTAGTAGTGTGGTTGTTTCTGGTTACAAGTGATCATTCTTTTGATTTAAGATCCCATTTTAAAGGTCATAGCCTTTGACTTCATGTTCCCACCCTTCTTGGAGGTTTTTCAAAGCTTTATTGTGCTGATTCAGGTGCTTAGAAACATGCATGTGCACTCTCACACACATGGACATACCTATGTATTTTTTTCAGTTGTTTGTTTTACTTCATTTTGGATGTTTAAGCTGGATAATTTCACAAAAATATTTTTTTTACAAATGGCCACACAGAGAGTTGAACTGGTGCTGTGGAGCCAGGAGGTGACCCTGCAGAGAAAAAGAGCAAGGGAGGAATGAACAGCTGCGGATCTTCAGCAAATAAAATAATAGTCCATGATCCGGGCCTGAGGGATGCACCTCAGATGTTCCTGATTTAACTTGAATTATGTCTTTACTAATAAAATAAATAAGCCTGGAACTGTTTTTTAGCATAGAGACCAGCCAGCGTGGAAGGGTCTGCATTCCTGTCATTTAATTCTGTCAGCCTCACAGTGAGATGATGGCATGCAGACAATTAGCATGGAGTGAAGGTGGTTCCTACATGCTAAGCCATAGCTGGGGTGGTCTAAGAAAGCACTAGTTGTTGTGTATTTTGCTAACAGTCGAGCAGTGCATAGTGTTACAGTATATGGAAACATTCACTGGCATGCAGATATAGCATGAGATTTTCTTCAGATTTTAACCTTCTCATCCCTTATCTGCTTAGAGGAAGGAAACAAAAGGAGAAAACAATCAAAAAAGCCACAAACAGTTCTTAATGTTTTAGAGCTTAGGGAATTAATGGACATTTCTGGTTCACTGTTATACATCTCTGCTTATAGCAGCACTTCATAAATAAGAGCCGGAATTTAACATGCAGTCCTGTTCTCCATGCACCATTTCCAGGTTTCTGCATTAATATCACAAATGCAGCATATGTCTTCAAACAAATGAGAAGTAAATAGGAGACAGACGATAAAAGGAAGGATGGAATGTTTAAAAGAAGAGTCAGATCCTCAGCTGGCTTGGACAGATGATGAAGTTCACACAGCTCTACTGATTACTTCTGGGATTTGTCCCATTGTTTTTATTATAGATACACATTTTACAGGGCATTATACTTCTAGTTTGAAAAAGGATTGACATGGTAATCAATTTGGTTTCATTCTGAAGTTTGAGATTAATTGTTTTTCATGAAGGTGATGATTAAAAAGAAGAGAACAAGTATCATTCTTCTCTTCTTTCAAAGTCCTGCAGTGTCCTGGCATTTGGGGTATTGTCATTGATCTCACTGTCATTGCCTTGTACTGACAGCAAAGTTATTTTTCCAAAGTTTATCCAGCTCAGCAGGAACCAGCAGCTCAGCAAGGGAAACCTACATTGCTACATTGGCCACAGGGGAGAAGCACTAAACTAAATAATCAACACTGACAATAAAAGTCAAAGGTGGGGAGGAAGTAGGCATTCTGTTTCTTATCCATCAGCAGCCAGCTATTTAGATGAATCTAAGACTGCAGAAACATCGTTATAACAAAAAAATACTTTAAACAAGGACTTCTATCAAAGAGAAAAATAAATGAAGTCATTAAATGATCCTACTGAATTTTAAGTCTGAAGCAGTCTTTGTTTCAGAACAGTTTCTTCAAAATATTCAATTAACATGGTGTCAGGCAATTGAGCCTTTTTGTTTCTGGAAATGCATATTAAAAGTACAGTTTCAGATATTTGAAGCTTCATCCCTTACTGACTGTAATTTGCCAAGTAAATTGGGTTGTTGTAGAAGAGAATAAAGATTGGTGTACAAATTAGAACTGCCTAAACAAGATTTCAGGTAATCTTTAACACATAAACACATGCTATGGGCAAGATAATTGGTAACAGAAAGATCTTTCCTTGTCATGAGAAAGTAGAAGGCCTAGGTACCCAGACAGATTAAGAGTGGACTAGTGTACTTAGACTAATGGGTCTTGATGATATCAAGATAACGTGTGGTCATTTAGTATTAGACTGTACTATAGGCTTTTTTTTCCCCTTTTCTTAACAATTTGTTGAAGTCATTACAAGTTTTTTCTGGAGTTTTGACAACTGATCTGGAATTTATGTAACTCTGTATTTACTTATTATTATAGACCTTGTTGGCAAGGTATAGTTAAAAAATACAAGTTTTAAATAGATTTAAATGTCATAATGTCCTTTAATTAGACAAAGAAGTTGACATCAATGGAGATGTAAGATGCAACCTTCAACAAACATTGAAACAGTCAGTCCTCTGAAAGTCTGGAAGATTTGAAATATGGGAAAATAATCAATAGAGAAGACAAAGTTGGATCAGAGCATTCAGCCTAAAACTTATTCAAGAACTTCAGACTTTGTGTGGGAAATCAAGTTCTCTACAGAACTCTGGAGAGTCTTTCAAAACTTTGAAAGATTTACCTTCATATTCTAATTCAAGTATATGTATATATCCTCATGTAAACTCAGTTTGGAAAGAGAATGTGAAAATCCATTAGTGAAAATCCTTAGTGAAATCCAGTGTTGAAGCTTACCTCTGAATAGTAGTGAAGAGTTGATCTATGCACAAGCACTCTGGGATTTTGTGCTGGTTGAAAGGAAACAAAGGAAGTTTTATTAATCTTCTAGAAAATCTTTCCTACCTTCAATAGGAACTAACTTATTTTAATTGGTAGCGTAAGTCATTCTTCTGCATCCTGTTCATGTGCAGTCAAAAGTGCTTTTCCCTCCACCTATTTGCTTAAAATAATGAACCCAAGGAAACTTCAGTCCCATGAGAAAAAAACCCTAGGCCTGTTTTTATGCTTTTTGGTGAAAGGAAGCAGCAGGGTTAAAACTCTCCAGCCACAGCTCAGAGTATTTCCTCCAAGAGTTCTAATTCCATAGGAAGAATCATACTTTTTTTTCAGTTAAATCGGATCACAAAGTAAGGAATTAGTTAAAATACTCAGCCTCCTTTCTCCTTGTTTTCTTTGGCTTGGATTGGACATTTGGGCTTTTTATTTGTTTGGTTAGTTAGTGTTTATTGAAAGCTAGGGAATTTCATATCTTCTTATTATTCTGCTTCACAGAGGATAACGGAGAAGAATGCGTTAATTATTTCCTGAGCTGCTTCAGTAACTCTAGGAGCTTTGCATCTCTCCATGTTAATTAAGTTACTTTTGGTTTTATGAATTAAACTGTAATATCTCTACAACTTTTTGGGGGTCAGTTCACAAGTCAATGAATTGATAGCCTGTTAGTGCTCTTTTTTAAGACTGGCAAACACTTACATTATCCACATGCACACAAAGAAGTTGAAATTAAACAACCTACCAGTAGGAATGAAAAAGCTCACATCAAGCATGAAGAGAAACCATACAAAGCTGTAATTTAATAGAAATGACCTTCAAATCTGTTAATTTCTGTAACAACAGCTGATGTTTGTGTTGTATGGCATTGTTTCATTAGAACTGATACACATCTGTTCCATATTTCATCATATGGAAAGGCCAATTAAATAGAGTAGCCCAAAATGGTAGACTTAGTTTCTAACAGCAACATAGCAAGGCAGTAGTAACTAATCATAGACACATCTTAAAATGAAATCAGAAAGCAACATAAGGATGAGCTGAGTTTTAATCTATTATATACTGCCATTTGAGACTGTTTCTAATTGCTTTTTCCTATTTGTTTTCCAATGCTTTTTCTTTTTCTCTTCTCATTAGAGACCTCTCACTCAAATTCTTTTCTCATTTATACCAGTATAAATCTGGAATAAGTCCTTTATATTTAAGCGAATTATTCTTTATTTACTTAAGTGAGTCTGGGAAGAGAATATGATCCTTTTTCTTCAGCGGTAACCAAACTATCCTTTTTAATTTTGAAACCAAGCTGAATCAAGCTTATATAGAAAAAAAGTCTCCAAAGTTTGACTAGATTAGGTTTTCTTATTAGGAAAAGACATCCATTAAATGGGACGGTGTTCTGCCATCTGACTTTGTAGGAAGATGCTACATTGAAAGACCTGAGATTTTAAATTACCTGCCAAACAGAATTTAACTTTGAATGCCTCAAAAGTAACCCTATTCTGCAATAGGAGAAAAAGGAACTGGTTGCTTTTATATTGTATCTTCCTAGCAGAGAGTACTGAGGAAGACTTTGTTCTGTACTTGGCAGGCAGCAGTGGTCCCCTAGGAATACTTTAGTGGCTGCTGTGCAACAGCACCGTGAGTCCCAGCATAATGTCATGACTGTTGCTGTTCTGTTGTGTGGTCCCCAACACCACCCTTCAGCAACATGAAATATTCCTAGTGATTGAAAGACAATCAAGACAGGGTATTATGGGACAGAAAATCAAATGCATTCTTTATTTTCAGAAGAAAGTCATAAAGTAAAATTGTCTAGATTTTGAACTGTCCATGAAATATAGGCTGTAACTTATCTTCATAGTTTTTCTTCTCATTTTTCTGCGATGTTTCTGTGTAGGATGCTATATCTTCTATCCCTCCTTCCAGGCAGATTGTAACTGTTGTCAGTAAAGAAAAAGAAATATGTATCAGCGTATTTGGTAGATAAAATTATCAATAGGCAATAATCATTTTGGGAGAGCTTTTTCTGCTGAACAACTTTAAGAAGGAGTTTCCCTATTTTCCTGAAAACTATTCCCTTTGACAGAATCTCAGCTTGGTCACCCACAGTCTGATACTCTCCAGACATTAATTAGTTTAGAAATATGAGATTTTTTAAAGCACCTTCCCTTCTCAGATTCTTCATAATCATACAGGAAGTGTTTTATCTGCTCTAGAAATGATCTGTTTCTTTTCTCTGTTTATTTGCTGGTTATAAATCAGCCACTAAAGATCTTAATGAAAATTGGTGAGGACTTCTTAAGACTCTTCTACCCAAAGGTCATAAGAGTTTAAACAAAATGGTTACTTCTGTTTGAACCACCAAAGTAAACTATTCAAGTAGATAATATGGCACTTGAAATACTGGTTATTTTGGCAGTCCTGCATGAGCATGTGAGATTTGTGTCCTAAATAATTTTTTAAAGTACAATTTCTATCAAGTCTGATACACATTTCCCCATGGAGTAGAATATGCTAGATAATTCCATTGCAAAACTAGGAAGGAAGAACAGTCAATGGATCTTTTGGGGGTGGTGGTGGGAGGTTGGATCAATAGGTCTCTTTATGACAAAATTCACATATCCTCTAGGCAACAGATTTAGACAGGAGCTAGTTCACCATCTTCATTGCTAGGACTAGTAATTATTTAGGTATTTGCGAACAGCCATCACCCACAAATTTGGAAAGAGGGATTAATTCCTCTGACTTCTGCTGCTGCTAAACTGTGCTTCTCCACTCCTGGAACAGCTACACAGAATGGTGGTTTTATTGGGTTTTTTATCTAAAACTAAAATGTATGAGATATCAGGATTATAGGGAATTAACATTTTCTATTAATAATTTATTGTTATACCTTTCGTATTCTGAAAGTTTATTTTCTTGTTGTTGCTGTTACAGCGACGTCCAAGCAGATGGCCAGCAATGAAATTCAGAAGAGGATCTGGACATCCTGCCTATGCTGAAGTGGAGCCAGTTGGAGAAAAAGAAGGTTTCATTGTGTCAGAGCAGTGCTAAAATTTCTAGGACAGAACATTAGTACTGGCTTACGGGTGTAAGACATTTACTTTGCCTCTCTTTAAAGAAAAGGAGCCCTAAGCTGCTGTAGCCTGATAGAAAGAAGATTTTGGATAAGCTTTGTCCAAGAAGAAAAACTATCAAAGATACCAGATTACCCTTGCACAGTAGTTTTTTGTTAATGGACTGACACACAATGATTCATGCAGAACACTTGTCAGTGGACATCTACGGTATCAGGACTGTGGCACAAGTGCCATTTTATTGGTTTTAGGTATGGGGATGCACAGTAATTGAAACTATAATAAAGCTTTGGTGCACTAGGGTGTTGCCCTTTGGTTTAAGTGTTCTTCTCTGGTATCTCAAAGACTGAATGAGAAATCTGTACTCTTCAGTGCAAAGAGCGCTGAACAGTTTTCACAGGTGTTTGAGAAAAATATCTCAATACCAGTAAGGAAGAAAAAAAGCAATTTTCCAGTACTTCTATAAGTGGATGTGAAATGCACTCACTTTTCAATTCTAACCTTCCCACCTAACTGAGTGAGTCACAATATGTATGCTTTCTGGGACTAGTACAGTGATTCCTGACATTGCTGATTTCTGTCCTTTTAAACAACTTATGATATACAAATTGGTAAGAAATGAAGACAAAAGAGAATTTTTACAGTAGTGAAATTATTTTATTTCAAGGGATTTCACAATGGAATTTGACTTATTTTCAGTTTCAGTGTTCACTATGAAGTAATTAACAAGTTTGTTTCAACAGATACCTTGAATTTCTGAGCAGTAGGTTGAAGTAAAGGCAACAGATCCTTTCAGCTGCCAGAGATCTTATGGAATATCTCTTAGGCAATGTGATATGGAAAATAAGATTTAAACCAATGGGTTTCTATCCTTTGCCATTTCATTGTGAGTCCTTACTGAGAAGCACTACAGACTTCAATGCACCCCTTCCAGAGATTCAGATACAAGTGTTATTGAACCCTGCTGATTCATACAGTGATTTTGTTTAATGCACATAGTAGTTGCATAAATATATATAAAAATATATTTTTTTTTATAGCTAACACAAGGCGGGCTCTTGTGACTGTTAAGACTGCATTTTTGTCATCCAGACAAAGGAAATGGGTTGCATTACTGCATATTTCCACTGAGTTGTAAAATAATCCTTAATATTAGAATATTTTTATGTTGTGTAGGGAAGGTGGTTCATGTAGTTGCAGTGCCATAACCTTTCTACATATTGGAACCACTCTTTCTTTAATATTGACCCTTTCCCTCCGTGTACAGGGAAAGACAATACTATAAATTTATACCGTCAAAAACAATTACTCTTTTCATGGAAAGTGTTAATGTATACTGAGACCTAGACCTTCCATGTGGAGTGGGAACTTAAATACTTTGATGATCTGGGCCTGAACTATTGAAATATTAAATTCACATATCCTATTTACATTTCATCATTGTCATTAACTACCAAAATTTTTACATACTGTACAAGGCACTTGAATCATTTTACAGTGAGGTATAAAAGATTTGCAGTTTCCAATCTCAAGCAGTTAAAAAAAAATTGTAGATACTACCTTAAGAGTACAGTTATTTACATTTCTTGTTGATGCTTGTATGGTCTAAAGTTGATTACTTAATGCTGTTTTAAAAGAAAAAGCAAATGCAATTTCTACTAGTTATTTTGTTCAGTAAATCATACAATACTGTATCTTCTGTATTCTTTTATTTTGTGTAACACATCTGTTTTAAATCATCTAGCGTAAGAATGAAAGTGTTCAAGACTTAACTGGTATTAACCTGGAGTTACTAACAAACACATTGTCTTGAAGCCTTGTGAAAAGCCTGTGGCACGCATTCATTTCAATTTGTGTGGGTCTGCTGAGCCCTGTTTCTAATAGGCTGGGATTAAATTGCAGGCTGTTAATTCTGATAGCAATAACCATGTGTATGCACATATATATCTGGTGACATTCATTTTTACTAAATAAAAAGGTATCAGTGCACATCATTTAGACATGTATTTGGTGTGCAATACTTAGAAGTAGTTTTTCTAGGAATCTTGGAAGCGATCAACTAGGGTTCATTGGCCAAATGAAGCACTTGTGCAAAGCTTCCAATTCAAGCATGCTGGAATCATGTTTGAAATAATTTTTATTTCAGAACATATATTGGCAAATTATACTAAAAAATTTACATAAATCCACACAGTACCGCAATAATCAGAGAATCATAGAATTACAGAATCATAGAATGGTTTGGGTTGGAAGGGACCTTAAAGCTCATCTGGTTCCAACCAATAAATTCAAGGGATATCTCATATAAGTAAGGAATTTTTATGTTATTATGGTTTTACAGGTCTGCACTTTGGCCGATCCACTCACATTTTTGCCCACGTATGTAATACATGTCATGCAATGGAGCTGACAGAATGTTTGTAACATGATTAGACAAGTGAATCATTTTTAAGTCCAGTATATTGATTACTTTTGTTCTAAGGCCCTCTTGCACAGCTGGAGGATGTTTGCTAGTATTTGCAAACTAACTCAAATTTCATACTCCATTGTAAAATAATAGCAAGGGTTTTTTTCACTCTTTGTCCACCTTTCAATTTGGTGGCAGATTTCACTGGTCTGTTGGGAGCATCATAGTGTACTTCTTTTGATTTTTTTGCCACGATGTTATATGCTATGGATCACAACGTGATGAGTTGCTGGGTTTAATAAGACTAATAGGCATATGCTTATGTCTGATAAGAACTGGTATCCGAAGAGAAGACCTCCTGCATACTAATGAATGCATACTGTCTCATTGGTGTCTGCTTTGATATATTCTGTTGTATGTTCTATTTATCCCAGTAGGCAAAAATTAATTAAGTAATCTGTCGCTGTTTTGTAATTCCATCTGGTTTTCTAATTTTTTAATAACTAAAATTGCCACATTAAAAATTATACAAATATTAATCCATAGGTGTGATGAAATATTCAAATTAACTGAGAATCTTATTATTTTATAAAGCACCAGTATAATTGATCCAAACTGAAAAAGTGTCATATAAGTCCCTCTCAGAGATCCAGCTGAGATGTTATTCAATAATTTATAAAGAAATTTCCATCCAGGTCTCTGAAACAGTGGCTTCACATTCCCTCTGGTCCTTCATTTGAAAGTAATTCAGAATATTTCATTTATTTAAGTGCTTACTTCATTTGTTTAAATGCTTCCTTATAGAGTCATTATTCTAACAGCTTTTTTAATTCAAACTTTCCTGTAAATTTGTGTATCTAATGCATGTAATGATTGCAAGATCTCCCAAAATTATAATTTATTATTTTCTATTTTAGCGTTAAACATTCCATAACACCTAACACTCCTAGTGCTATGCTTCAGCTCATTCTTTTTTACAGGAAAGAAAGAAGAAAATTTGAGCTACAAGAACTCAAAGCCTCAGTAAAATCAAACAGCAAGTTAGATACATGTATCACAGAGATCACTGAAAAAAAACCCCTTACATTTGCAAAATTTTATTCAGACATTAAGAAATTCTGAACTACAATAGAATTGGAAATGTAATTTCACTCCCATGTGCGTACATATAATGATGCGGTCTTAATTAATTGCCTGTTATATTTCTCAGTGCACCCTATGATGCATTGGATGTGGGGAAGGCAGGCAGTTCATAGGAAGCAGCTATTCCATATTTTTCTCCTCCTTGCTTAAGTTTTGTTGCACTCTGTTACATACTGTCCAAACCCTGCTCCTAAGACACTTTTATTTGCTTGGACTTTTCTTTGTGGCCCATCATCATTATAGTTGAGGGATACACACACCTGATTTATTTGTGTTCTGAGCATTCCTGTGAAGGGAGACAACTTTCCAGAGAAGGCAAATGTAAAACTGTTCTTCCTTTTCTTATAATTGCCTTCCTCATTCTCAACAGCTTCTGCTGCAGATGACATAGGTGGTTTGTAAGTAACAATATCCTTCATTGTGCCATTGTAATTTGCCTTCAGATCATTCTACAAATAATGTGTGACAGAATTCTGGAAAAAAAACATAATACATTACTATATTTTGAAAAAATTTGGAAGCCAAATTAAATTTTCACAAGCTAAACAGAATATTAGACTTTGCAAACTTCTCCATTTTTCCTTGGTCAAAAAAGCTGAAACCATAAAACTCACTACACAAATATCTGAACCAGCCAAAGAGTTGAATCACTGGTTTGCCATCCAAATGTGGACAGCAATGGAAAAAGGAACTGGTGAGCCAGTTTGCCAGCAGACAGGGAAGAGATTTTATTTACAGAAGAGTAATAAGTCTTCTAAAGAAAACAACAGAATATTTCTATATTCTATTAGAACACATCTAGGATAAGAAAAAGAAACTCTAAATGACAATATCCATCTCTTTTGTTTGTAGAGAATCTCTAAACGTACTCTGCAAGCAGTTGTCATGAGCCAACAGTATTTCATATAGTAGATGGGTGTACAGAGCATGCAGATTACCCCATGTCCTTCATCTTCCAGCTCACAAAACATCAAAGGAAAATTTCACTTTGAGTGGATACAGTGGCTGAAGCAATGGCTATGTTGTTATTTTCTGACACCAGCGACAAAGCTGGAAGAGAGAACAAATTCAGCTCAATTCAACATTGTTGCTCCTGGGGAATTTATTGCTTCTAGTGGGGTGAAAAAAATGCAACAAGCACTGTTGTCCAGAGTAAGATCATTGGAATCCTTATACCTGTGTGACTTCTTGCAGAGAACTACTCAAACCTGAAGACTAAAAACTCTGGAATTAAATACTATTGAGCGATAATGTAGCACACACCCTAGTTCTCAACTTTTAGACAAAGATTTCAAAAACTGATACTTACTATGACTTTTATTTATGAATGTAATGGTAAGTTGGGCTTGGGTGTTGGTTTTTTGAGGTTGGACTTCTTGCTATATAAGAGGAGATGTGGAAAATGCAGAAGGAAGGGGAGGAGTATCAGTATTGCCAGATGTTCTAGAGGCAGGACAGAAAACTTTGTGTAGAGCCTTGAGAGTAGCAGCACCATGTGCCAGTGGCACTAAGTGAAAATACAAGGTCTTCCTTCATGTCCAGCTCCATCACTGAACAATCATAAATGTCACCAGAACCACTAGCTTCTGTCTACATCTGCAGGAGTCCATACTTCACCCCAGGGAGGGTTTATGTTACTTCTGGGGGTAAAAAGCCTGAATTACAGACAGCATTTTGAGGTGGAATAGTGTGCCAGTAGTACTCTACTAGGAGCCAAATATGACAAATCAGGATGCAGCTTGCATAAATAAAACTGAAAGGGACAAATGAGATTAATTTTATCCAGAGAAGCCAAAATCTTTATGGCTGTAGCACGGAAAAAATACTCGCCTTGATTTAGACAATATATTTTTTAAGATAGCCTTTAAAGATAGCATGAAATGAAAGATTTACAAAAAAATCTTAACAAAGGTCTGAGGGAGCATGTGATGTTATCAAATCTTAGGAGAGTTTCTTGACTTTTTTATTTTCTTATGGAGATGAAAACAGTTGAGGAGGCCAAGTGGCATAAGGTATATTTCTAATGAGAAGAGAGTCCCATCTCCCAATGCTGTTCTCTCCTAATTTGAGTGGATGTTCCCTTGTGCATAGCTCATTTTAGAGGGTCTCATACTGACTCCAGGGCCTTTCTCAGGACAGGTTTCACACTTCTAACTCAGTTCTCTTGCAAGATTTTACAATGTGTGTTTCCTGCCTCACTTTTTTATTCTTGTCTTTGGTTCTTCTTTTTTTCTGATCTAACTCTTTTTTCTTACTGCACTCGTCTAAGACCTAAATTACATGCCAAAATGACTGCTTTCAGTGTCACTCAAAATAAGCCTCAATCTGAAGAAATCTCCACTGGATTTTTCTTCTGTATGTGGTTTCTGATTAATACAACTATGTGAAGATAGATTTTCCTGTTATTGACTGAATTTTGTCCACAGAAGTTAAAAAGCTAAATTCTGAATCTCTTTGGAACTTTTTATTTAGACACTTTGTTTAAACTACAGGTGTCTTCAGTTTTTTTAAAGCAGCAAAGGGCTTTAAAAGCAGGGCTCAAGACATAACTTGTATTTACATCCATTTAACTAAGCAGATATTTTTTCCCAATTAATTAGCACAGATGCCTTTTGTCTCTGTGGTCTCTCTGGGAGGATAATGTTGAGGGATGTTAATTAAACTCTTCCCTTGCAGTTTGCATTATTTCCTTTGGAGTAACTCTTAACCAGAAAGAAAGAAAAAAACCCCAAAGATGCCATTTTATTAATTGCTAATGTTAGTTTGAAAGAAACTTACTTTATTGACTGCTTGGATGGCACAATGGTTCTTCGGACACCTAGAAGCTGTTAGTAATAAATAGCACTTGTGCCTGACTAACTTAATTTGGTCTGATGTTTTTCTTACTAGATCATTTTTTTCAGTTTCAATAAGTCATTAAATTTTGGTTTGGGAGGCAGCAAATGATACTGTATTCTGATTGCCACATTTGACTACACATCAGCAATGATGTCCTTTCATCTAAGCTTTTCAGCTTAGAGTGTTTCAGCTCTGCCTTGCCTACAGGGACAACAGGATCATGCCACAACCCCACATTCCTGATTTAGGAAGAAAATACAGCTTCCCAAAGGAAAAATATGGTGTGCCTCTCATAGACCTGCATATTTTCATGAAGACCTCTTTCCAGAAGGAATTCTGTTCCTAGAGAGATGATTCTGGCAGTCCAGGTTACAAACAGAATGCACCTGAAAATAACTAACTCTGTAAAACATAAACCATGTGCAACTGCACTGCCACTGCGTGAAATTACCTCCAGTACTCACCTGGGCCACAACCCTTCTCTAACGTGGGCTGTGGTCTGGGAAGAAGGCAGGGTGACATGCTTGGAAGACTGCAGGTATCGTTCCTGCCCAGAAAGTAAAGAGGCAGCAGGCACCCTGCCAAGATTTCTACTTTCAAGAAAAAGAGTGTGACTTTGTCCCACCCCCTGAACTGTCAGCACTGAGCATGAGCAGCCCTGAGTGTCCTCAGCAGCCCCATGAGGAAAACAGAGTGGGATGAGATGTGAAGCATGAGCATAGACTTGTTTCTGCACAGATCAGTGCCCTGCAGCCATGCACAACCATGCTTCCACCTCCTCACACTCAGCCACTACTCCGGGCTACAGTCAACAGCACATTTGCGGATAGTGAACAATATGGATAATACAAAAACAAGAGCACTCTGTTACCATAAAAGATGACACAAAATCATTTCATTTTATCTCACTTTGTGTCTCTCATAATGACAATACATATCTTGCTGTGAGGACCTGACAGTACTTCGTTCTCCTCACCAGAAACATGAGTGAGCAAGTCAGTGAAAGGTGGCCAGCACTCTGGGCTTGATTTGGCCTGTGGGCTGCTTCCTAGTAGGAACAAGACATGACAAAGAATCTAGGGGGAGCTGACAATCCATCTTTTCTAGAAGATCTAACATCTAAAATTTTAGCTAAGGATGTAAATTTTCTTTAATGATTTTACTTTGGTATGTAAGATTGTTTGACACGTGACCTGCACTGGCTGAGTTACCCTACAAAACAGTTACCTCAAGGGCCAGAGCAATGAGGAGCATGTGGGGTATCTTTAGAACTCACCAAGAGCAATGGCTGCAGCGGAGACCTGAGTAGGTGTGTTGACTTGTACTTAGAACTAACGGTGATCTCTGACCTCTCTTAGATATGAAACCTAGCAATTATGTCATTTGACCATGAGGTGGCTCTCAGCCTGGGAGATAAGTGAAGTCTCATCCAGGAGAACACTCAACTAATGACATGTATATAAAGCTTCCCCAACCCCTTTATAAAGAAGCTTCCCCTCACCTCAGTGCAGAAAAGACACAAAACTCTTTTGCCCCAAAGTGTAGTGAGCATGGGACAGGACTAGTTAGTGAAAAACTGTACAAGGTTGATGAGAGTTCCGTGATTCTATTCTGGAGGTGCTGTTTGAATCTGTAGAAGTAGCAAGAAGTTTCAGTTTGTGGCTCTGACTCAAAGATGCACCTTAAATCAGTGATGTTGGCCCCTCAAAATCAGTAAATCGTTACTTTTCAGACATATGCTGCTACTTTACTAGCAACAGCCTAGGAATAAAACACCCTTTCCTTGCATGTCATGTAATTTTTCATCAACCTCATCCTCAGGTATCCAGTTCACCATAGCATAGATTTAGGTATACATTTGCTTAGGAACACAGGCATGGGAATTCAATTCCTGGAACTGATGTGGAAGTGCTGTGCATCACTGTATGCTATTCCTCAACTTGATAGGTGCCTTAGGAGCGAGGACATGTAAAGCAGTACTGCAGGATGCTGAGATATCAGTGATGGGCATCACTAGGAAAAAAGAACACAGAGATACATACACACACACACACACACAAAGACAAGTTCTCTCTGCTTCACAACAGGAAATCCTGAGCAAGATCCTAATGAAATCAGAACCCTTCACTTCAGAAGCAATGAAGTGCTGTGTGGAGTCCAGTTAAGCCACCATCTGGTTTAGCAGAGTCACCTTGCACTTTGGGGACTAAATGATGTATGGAGCTTTAATTTTTCTGGCTGTGTCTTCTCAGTCGCTACCTATTGTAGATTGGAAATATATCTGGTTTTCTTCTTCTAAGATGGTGTATTTACAAAATGGAGGTTTATAGGCACAATTGTTTAAGTAAGTTTTATCAGCTGTCCCACTATTGAATAAGCAATGATACTTTGACTTTGAGAGAGACTCTGAGTCCTATGATTTTGCTCCTTTTTTCTCCCTGCAGTGGATATTAGTAGTTGCCCAGCACGTAGAGAGGTCAGCTTAACTACTATGAATAAATGTCAATTACTACACATGGTAATAGGAAAAGAATGCCTAAAACTGCACTCAAAAAATACTCCTTGCTTCATCTATAATGCTAATACTCAGGCATTTTCATGAAAATTGTCATGGAATGATTCTGAGTGTTAAATAGGAAGCAGTACATTTAATCTGAATAAAGGAGAAGATGTCTTTCATTTTCCATGAAGTTATAAAATAATCATCAGCTAAAAATATAAATAAAAGGCAAACCTTTCTCATTAGGATTAGAAATATGAACATTTGCCCAGATTGATAGCATTAGCATTTGGTTTTCTTTTCCTAAATGATTACATGTAGGATATCAACCTGTTGTGCTGTGTATTAACAGCAAAAGCATTTCAGAAGTTTGAAATTAATTTTCTATATTTAATTAATATAATCTTTGACATCAGCTCTAAAACCACAGCAAATATTTCAAATATTGAAAGGAGAATAACCAAACATTTACCTGCAGCTTGTAAATACTACTAAAACCTTATAGATAAAGATCCAAAATACAGCTGTTCTTTTACACATTTTACCCAAAAAATCTCCAAAGTGTGGAGGAAAAAAAAAAGTGAGGGAGTGACATTCAATTACACTGACAAGCATCTTTCTTTTTTAACTATCCCACTGATTTCAGTGACAAAATGAAGAGCATCCTACAAAAGCTAGATCCAAAAATGGCTATTTCTATGGCAAAGATTTAGTTCCATTCTACTGACATTGCAATGGAACATGGAAACGATTAAGAGTCGTCCACTCGTTACTGAAATGCCCCAAAACAGGGAGCTTCTGCTGACTGACACCTCCTAAGAAGGCAAAGCAATGCACAGCTGCAGAGAAAGAAGAGAGCTTAATGGTATGCCCAACCAGCATATCGAAACTTGTGAATACCCACATCAGCTTAAACATTGCTCTTTCCTGCTTTCTTCCTTTAAAGCAGATACATGAGCTATTATAACCTGCAGGATGGCTTCCCCCCTGCCTCTACATAGCAGCCGATGTGGTTGTGGTCCACCACTTCCCACAAAAAAAACAATCAAAGCATAATAAGAAGAAAGCTCAGCTAATTCATTATAACACATGAAAGGAAAGATTTACGAAAAAATCTTAACACAGTGATTAACCAAAGGTCTGAGGGAGCATGTGATGGTAGATTTGAAATGAGAATTTTTGGACAACATTAGCATGGCATTCTTGAAAATAAAGAGCAGATTAAGCATCTGTGTCAGAGAAGCATTACAGCCTAAACAAAACTAATGCCATGAAATACTGCTCATAAATGTAAGTGCTGTGGTAGCTCTTGCTCCTTTTTTTTTTCCCCTGTTAAGGCGTTATGTAACACAATACACAATTTTACTCAGGATGATTGTTTATATCATGCTCATATACGACTTTGGCAGAGACAAAATACCTTACAGGAAAACATTGCTACCAACCAATAAAGATCCCTGCTTTTAAACATATGTGATTGCATTAGAAACGAAAGCAGAAATCCAGCTCACACAAGGAATTTTCCGGTCTGATGCCTGGTTACACAGACATCAATGGGGGAGCAGGTTGCTGTGGAAATGAGTGCATTCTCACAATGACAGCCAGTTGGTGAAGTGTTCACTGGGAGCCCAGCAGGGGAAGCAGCTGAGAGTTGCTCATCGGTCTGGGTATGGGTGAGAACAGGGGTTCAGGAAGAGGGACACGTGCCACCAGCTCACCTCACTCCAGGCCACCCCTGAGGCCATTAGCTGCCTCTGCTCTTGTAAAAACAAAGGCAGAAGCCTAGGAGGGGAAAAAAGTGCTCTTCCCATACACCACAATTTCTAGTGGTGGAAATTTTACTGATGAAAATTAAGCACTCCCCACCTTCAGGGAGTGAAACCCAATGATGAATGGCCACACAAACCCCAGTTCCTGTTAGTAACAGACAGGCTTGTCCTTGGTAAGACTTGGATCCCTGAAGTGTGTTTCCAGTATCAATCTTTTTGGCAGACTAGTGGAAAAAGAAGAAGCAGAGCAATTGTGCACAAAGAAAGCACAACAAAATGTGCTTTTTCAAGTAGAAATAAGTAGAGGTGTTATTTCCTGCCTGCTTACAGTTTCTTTTCTCTGATTCTTGTTTCAGTGCTATATAGCACAGAAATATTCAGATTAATAAAATTCCTGGTGGGAAAGTACATATACCCCTAGCCTACTCAGTAGGGCTGAGTGGACAATGACACGAGTGAAGCCAAAGCTACAAGTTGCTGAGACCAATGGGATGAGGTTTAACAAGGCCAAATGCTGAGTCCTGCACTTGGGGCACAACAACCCTGTGCAGTGCTACAGACTAGAAGAAGACTGTGTTCACTTCTGGGCCCCTCACCACAAGAAGGATGTTGAGGCTCTGCAGCGAGTCCAGAGAAAAGCAATGAAGCTGGTGAAGGGGCTGGAGAACAGGCCTTACGAGGAGCGGCTGAGAGAGCTGGGATTGTTTAGCCTTGAGAAGAGAGGGCTGAGGGGAGACCTCATTGCTCTCTATAACTACCTGAAAGGAGGTTGTAGAGAGGAGGGTGCTGGCCTCTTCTCCCAAGTGACAGGGGACAGGACAAGAGGGAATGGCCTCAAGCTCTGCCAGGGGAGATTTAGGCTGGACATTAGGAAAAAATTTATCATAGGAAGGGTCATTGGGCACTGGAACAGGCTGCCCAGGGAGGTGGTTGATTCACCTTCCCTGGAGGTGTTTAAGGCACGGGTGGACAAAGTGCTAAGGGGCATGGTTTAGTGTTTGATAGGAATGGTGGCACTCGATGATCTCGTGGGTCTCTTCCAACCTTGTTATTCTATGATTCTATGATTCTATGATTCTATGATTCTATGATTCTATGAAGAGTGACTAGAAAGCTGCGTGGAGGAGAAGGACCTGGGAGTGTTGGTTGACAGCCGACTGAACATGAGCCAGCAGTGTGCCCAGGTGGCCAAGAAGGCCAATCGCATCTTGGCTTGTATCAGAAATGGTGTGGCCAGCAGGCCCAGGGAGATTGTTCTCCCTCTGTACTCAGCACTGGTGAGACTCCACCTCGAATCCTGTGTTCAGTTCTGGGCCCCTCACCACAAGAAGGATGTTGAGGCTCTGGAGCGAGTCCAGAGAAAAGCAACGAAGCTGGTGAAGGGGCTGGAGAACAGGTCTTATGAGGAGCGGCTGAGAGAACTGGGGTTGTTTAGCCTGGAGAAGAGGAGGCTGAGGGGAGACCTTATTGCTCTCTATAACTACCTGAAAGGAGGTTGTAGAGAGGAGGGAGCTGGCCTCTTCTCCCAGGTGACAGGGGCACAGGACAAGAGGGAATGGCCTCGAGCTCTGAGAGGGGAGGTCAGAAAAAAATTGTTCACGGAAAGTGTCATTGGGCACTGGAACAGGCTGCCCAGGGAGGTGGTTGAGTCCACTTCCCTGGAGGTGTTTAAAGGACGGGTGGATGAGGCACTGAGGGGCCTGGTTTAGTGATTGATAGGAATGGTTGGACTCAATGATCCTGGAGTTCTTTTCCATCCTAGTGATTCTGTGATTCTGTGATTCTGTGAAATTGTTTCTGTACCTGAAGAACTTCAGACCTCCAGTAAACAATTCAACAGGGACACATAAATGTAACCACAGAGATTTAATTTAAAAATGCTTATTCTCAAACTGAATTATAATGGGGCACCTGTAACTCCTCTTAAGGAAAGGTTACACAGATATTACACAGTAGTTTCACGGACACTGTGCATCACATACTCAGCTAGCTCACATTTATCTGAATTGAAATATGGGTAAAGGAAGCTCCCCTCTGCTCACTTGTTACCATGGAGCAGTTGTAACCAAGCCCTTTACAGGTACGAGATCTCTACTACAAACCCAGAACTTTTCAGTGCTCGATTTTATATTCTCTGCTGTTATGGGGACAACACTATAAACTGCAAAGTGCAACCTTCTTTCTAGAGAGCAAAGATGAGATGCCAAGCTTTAGAAGTTTTATTTTCCTTGCAGGAGGTGAACAAGTCAAAGTGAGAGTATGGGCAGATAAATGCACACAAGAGATATGTGGGTAGAAATACCAGGAGAAAGCAGTGTCTGATTCAATATTAGACTCAAAAGTCAGGTGTAATTTGAATAGCAACAGAAAATCTGAGCACTTTCTGTTTCCATTCTTGCAAGTGTGCCGGAAAGTAATGAGATCTCTGTACAGGACAACAACCTTGGGATAAATGCTGAAGTACTGGCTACCAACACGGCTAGGGTTCCAACAACCTACTGGCAATGCATTTTATTGTTAATAACTCAAGCAACTCTGTTTCCAAACATTGTAATCCAAGGGTTAGTCTTTTATCTGAACTCAGAAAAAAAGAGCTAGTCTTTCCTTGTAAGGTTTTCCTAGTACAGAGTAGCAAAAGTCACTTTATTTCCTCCACTCTCCAATGAAATTCAAAATTCAACATCACCAATATAATTTTGACCAAAATTCTAGTTGAGTTCAATATACGCTAACTAATACATGAATAGGGATCCATATTGCAGCTCTGAATATTGCAGAAGTTATTTCCAAACAGTGGTCAATAATCAGGCTACTAAAGCTAAATGGAGATGGACTTCTAATGTTCCTGGACTGCTGCACTGATGACAAATGGGAATTAAAAAAAGTAATCCTCTTTCTCATTTCAGTGGAACTAGAAGTGAGATAATGCATCTGGCATGTAGGTTAATAAGAAATGGGGCAAAGAAAATGCTGGACTTGGTTTTGGACCTAAAGATACCTAAATAAATTTCTAAATTAGTTTATCATAAAATGGAATCTCTCACTTTAGTTACACAGAACATATGAGAAGAGATTTATCTGGAAGGAATTCAGTGTAAGCTAGTGAATACTGTTAAGGCTTCTGTTAAAAAAAAAAAGTCTACTAATTTTATAAATATTAATAAAAATTATACCTACTTTGTTACATATCATAATCAAATGTTTTCATCTTTTGACAGAGGCCAGACATCACATCAGAAATCTTCTTTTTTCTCTGCATATTAATGAAGTAATGCTGCATTTGTAGTCTTTTGTCCAATTGTATTCTTCTCTCCCTTTTCACTTTTTTACCTCAAGACTTCCAAAACTGTTATGAAGTAATATCTTTTTTTAATCCTATATTAAATATATGAAACATAAAATTAAATTTCTTTGTGTCTTACTAGTGCCAGCTACATGTGAAAGAAGAGCACCATAATACCTTTTATTTAGACTTTCTGGGAGTCTCAGCCTGGCATTATTTGGCTTTCTTATGGAAACCTTTGAGGTATATTTTTAACTATTACCTAAAAAAAGTGCAGTAGCATACCAGACAGGGATTCATACGAGTCTACTAGAAATATCAATATGATATCATGGTTGAATATGACCATCAGTTACGTTGCCAGCTTCAAATGAGATGTGGTGATCTATACAGCTGAGGTTACGAACCAGTAACTTGACAAGAAAAAAATCAATAAAATTATGTTTAGAAACTATCATGCTGAACTAATATGGAGTCATAATACAGAGTGTCTACTACAAATGTGATTGTGGGTATATTTATATATATTTTTTCCCAGGTACTTCCAAAAATAATTATTTTGTTTTACAGGGTATGAACCAAGTTATGTCTTTGACTAAGTATTAGCCTGGAAAAAATCATCATAGAGCCCTGAAGGTCAATATGACCATTTTCCTCCCTATACATCAAGTCCAATAATACAGGTCGCATAAGGCTAAATGCTGATGTCAGAGGCCTGGGCAGGCAGATTGTTTTTCTTTTACTGCCTTGAGCAATACCTGTGCATTTTCAATGCCCTTGGTGGATTTGTTCACGTCTAACACTCACCCAGGAACTGGGCTACAGGAAACAATCTACTGATGAGATGTGAGCAGAAGTACAATCCAGCTCAGTCACTTGGCAAATTGTGCTGCCTGGAGCAAATGGATTATTGCAAACCCATTCTACTCAACCATATTTATTAATATATAGACAAGATAAACAGGGAATCAAATCTATTGAATAAGAAGGGATCATTTTCACACCAGAACTTACATGATCATGTCTTATTTAAAACAAGGAAAATTACAGGAAAAGTATTATACATTTTTAATTGGGTTTTTCAGACAAGCAGAAGTGGAATGTCCTGATGAGCTGATTTCAAAAATTCACTGCTTATTTCTACTAAACCTAATAAACATGTGGACCTATGCCTTCTCCTTTTTTATCTATTCACATTTATTATAAGCAGACATTTCAGGCTGAGCATTTCATGATGGTTATCTATAGCAATTCTGAGGTGGCTGAAGTCGAAGGGCTTTTAGTGTCGTATCTTTTAAAGCTGGCAGGTTTGCTATAATTAATCTGTAATAAAAGGCCTATTAATTAGTTGGCAGAACAGAACAGGAGTTACAATGGGTTGAACATCCCAGATTCTCACACATATTGCCCAATGGGTGCTAAGCTCTTTGCAGCATTAGGTTCACTGGTTGATAATAAATAAAATACAGGTGTATCAGTGTAGAATTTGGTCTTGGTGTAAAACAAAGTTGTTATCTATTCTTTGCCTTCCAGTATAGAACAGCAGAAGAATGACACAATCGCAATGTAAAAGTACTGTGTGATGTTCATCCCCATGCACATCTTTCAGTTCTACTGCAGCACATTTTTCTAGCCACAGCCATTAGTGGACATAAACACTCTCAGTTCTTGTTGCTATTACCACTAACTGTGATTAAGATTGGGGTGCAGTAAGTCTTCTTGTGATTGCTATAGATTGTTCATTTCAGGAATTTTGGCTTTTCTTTCAAGGTTATTTCATGGTTACTGTGATTGAGCTATTGCAGATACACTGACAATTTTTAGATATTCTTCTTACCATAGGCCTTCACTCATTCCAGCTCCCTCCAAACAAAATCAAAGCATTAGCTTGTCCAAAAAAAAAAAAAATATATATAATTGCTATGATAGAAGTGCCTCTACTAGTTCCTACTATTTTATGGAACAATTTTCAGAAACTCTTACTACATCTTGGGAGTGAAAAAAAAAAGTAGTTTTCAGTTTTGACACAAGTTTACACCCAAGGAGACCAAAGAATTAGTATGCAAATACTTATATCAGTAGGTTTTGTTATCCCTGTCCTCACCATCACATCAAGTCTGAAACCACAAAGGACCACTAAATTTGCCGGTGTACCTCTTATATATTTGTGGTCAATACATAACAAGCACTTACCCACTCAGGTGAGCGTTGTCACATTAGTCTGTCCAAAATCTGTAACAGTTACCTGTAAAGCATATTTTCCTTTTTAAGTATCCCATCTTAATACAAAATTTTCTTTTTGATAGTTGGAGGATGCAATGCACCTTGAAAGCATTTCACACTTCACATGTACAGTGATAGAGACTATCAGTGCAACTCCCTCTGAACTGGTGTGTACATTGTGTGGAAAAATATCACATAGAGAAACTACACTCCCAAAGCCATACAGATATGTCAGATCCTATTGCCAGGAAAGCTTCCCCACAGTGGAACAATTGTGCCTCAGCAACCCCATGTAATGTCCTCAACATCACCATAGATGTACATGTTTCCAACTGTGGTTGGAAAGCAGAGATCTTGCATAAGGAACTCCAGGCAATACTAGCTATGCTGAATTTCAGAGTAACTCCCACAGCGTGCATGCTCATGTTACATTCAGACTTGAGGGCAGACCAAACTCAGACCACTACACAGCCAAACCACCACAGTAGTCTTTACTGCAATCATGTGTTTGTTCTGTGTTTCATGCACAAGAAGTGCAGCACAGAGTGCATGTATTAGAAGAAATAGTACAATAGAACAAAATAATTTCAGAGAAAAATTTCCATACAAATACAATATCAAAGTTACTATTATGACAATTTTCCTCTATCACTGGTTCATAGTCTAAGAAAATAAATTGGGATAAAAATTCCACATCAGATGCAAGACGTCATTGTGCTCTCCTAACTGCTGGTTGGTGGCAATCTCAGCTAGCAAAAAGGAGTTTTACAGTACTCTTTGTCAATAGCATATCTTAACTCTGCAACTGAAATGAATTACAATGTACAGAAGAAATCTTGTCCCCTGCATTTAAATTTTTAATCTTTTTTATTGTTTTGTTTGAGCCTACTGTGTCTTTTCTAGTGTTTTTAGTTGTAAGGATCAAGACTGTAAGTTACAGGGATGGACTGGGAAGTGGGATGAAAGAAGTTTCTCCATTTACTAATGACACTTAATCACCCAAAAACTGTGTAGCTATTCTGAACTACATATTCAGGATACAGTATCAGCAATGAAACAGACAAACAACACCAGACACACATAAAAGGTTAACGAGCGTCAAATTTCTTATATCCTTCTGTAGCTAATTCCCAAGATGTGAGTCCCTCCCTTTTACACTCAGAATGGTCCATAATTGTTTTCAAGATGATAATCTCTTTATAATGCCCATGTTGCTGTTTCATCATTATAAGGGAGACTTAAGCAAATTTTCTAATTGTTAGCTTTCTGGTTGTGTTACCAGTTTTTGAGCAAATGCTTTCTCAGAATGGACAAGTTTTGCAATTCTATTCACATACAACATTTACATTCACATAGGTACCAGATCATCTGTTGTCATCTGGGCTATGTTGTCAAACGAATGCAGTGCAGATTTTCTAACATCATCATCATCATCAAAAAATAATAATAATTATTATTATTGTTATTGGTGGTGGTGGTGCTGCTGCTGCTACTCCTCATCCTCTGCCTGCGGTATGTACTTATGTAGCTCTTTTTATCCTGAGCACCAAATTACCTTTGAAGTGTTGAACTGAGCCCCTAAAAATATAAGGCAGCTTAGCTTGATGCCAGATATCTGTGGGAGGCAAGAAAGGATGCTAGATAGCACCATTACAAGAAGTAGTCTCAGGTGTCAGCAGAAGCCAATGTTAAAATCAGAAAATGAACCATGGTCCCTAAATCTCATTCTAAGACTCCAGTAATTCAATAATCCTTTCTCCCTTCACCCTACTCTGCTATGAATGTAATGGTTTTATCCTTTGTAAATATAATAAACTTTTTTTGTAGCCAAATAGGATGGTGCAATTATTTTTTTATTCTGTTGGAAAAATAATCACTTCTTGATTTTGCCTGTGATGCATATTACATATCTCATATCCCACATTTAACTATTGTTATTTACGGTAGGATCAGCCTCCACGATATTGTGAAGACCAGTTACTAACACTATAGATGTATTGTTAATTGCAGTACGCATGACTATGGATTTAGCACAGGAAAAATGCAAGTCAACTAGCATGTGATATTTCCTGATGTAGGAAAGTTTAACACTGTTGCCAGATGACCAGTTATATCTCCAGCCAGAAGTTAAAGCTTGCAGAGCCATGAATCTTCATTACATGTTTTTCTGAGTATCCCAGAATTGTGTTTAAAATCTTGATGCCATATTGAGAACCAATCAATTGCAGGATGAAATCAACGCTTGAGCTAGTCACTTAAAAAATGTAAACAAAATTACTTCGAGCTCTAAAAACTTTGCATATGTTGTTTAGGTGTGTTACACATAAAGCTATAGCTGCCAAAGCAAGGCAGTCTTGATGGCTACTCTGGTGGAATGAAGGATAGTATTTATTAAGTGGGAGGTGGCGGTGTCCTAGTTTACTGTGTATGCATAACAGAACAATGGTTTCTCTGTTATCTTACACAGTTTTTAGTATGTGTCGTCTATTTTTCTGCTTTCCTTTATGTTGTTTTCAGAATTCTATACAAACCTCAGGGCAATATAAAATAGTTTATCACTCTCAACCTTCAGTTTCAGAGGAAGATGGAGATTTCATGTCATGACCACTATAAAATGATGATTCATTAAAATTCAATCATATGTATGTTGTAACACTGACTTTTTTTATAGCTTTCTGCAGGCTTCTGCTAGGAGATTTATAGCATGTGTTATACCAATTTTCAGTCCTTCAATGTTCTAGTGTTAAAAATTTTCTGACCTTTAAAGAGCTAAATTTGAGGGGTTTATTGACACTTAGTCATTTTCACTCATCATTGCTCCCATACTCATCACTATTTTTCTTCTTGAAATACCTACATGAGTGTCAAAATGGTAGCCAAGGTTATTTTATTTCCAAATGTCCTTCATACAGATATTTAAAACTCTTCCAGAATGTCAAAGGATTTTCTTTGCACTCGGTGTTGTTCCTTTCTTCTCCCTCTGGTGTTCCACACATTCATTCATCCTGATGTATGCTGAGTTTCCAGGGAAGCCCAGGAAGTGCAGTCAGTCACTTCACACACAGAAGTGAGTGATGACCTGAAATGTGCACACACTCATCTCAAGGAGCCTTATCCAGATTATACACTGCTGTTATGTTCCAGTTAATGTGACTGCTGATAGCACAGGTATAGCTTGGTATTAGTGTCTGCTACAGCCAAATGCTTGATAGTTTAGGGTGAAGTTAAGAACTGTGTGTGTCTCAGAAGAAAAAAACGCACAAAATAAATCAGTGTAGTGTTCAAGCTAGCCATCCCTCAGCTTTAGTAGCCCCTAGGCAACAATCTAGGGTAGACAGGCAGATGTAGGCAGAATCATACCACATTCACCCTATCAAAATGGTCCAGAATGGGGCAACTTACCACAGCTGAGTCATGGTGGCAAACTTTCTTGATCAATGCACTACATATTGCCAAAGATCTCTGATTAGGGACACCTCTTTAGACACAAATAAACCAAATCTTATTAGTTTTAGTCCATACTTGGGGGCAAAATAAAATCTTTTATTGCCTTAACTAGTCTTTGTACTCTCCTAGAAAAAAAAAGAAGGGACTTGAAAGCAGCTTGAAGAAAATGACGGCAAGACATAGCATGACCTCAGTTCATCTGTACAAGGGTGAACTGAGCACTCAGTTTTGATACTCTTGTTGCAACAAAATTTTTAGCAGGCAATGGAAAACTTTCCAATGCAACATCTTTTCTAGTGCCAGTCAGAGTTCACATTTTCTTTAGAATTACTGACAGACTTTGACCCTGCATTAAAAAAGAAGGTGAAACTACAATACCTTGTATTACACAAAAAACTTATCACTTCTCTGTATTTCCAGCATTCTCCCATACAAAATATTTTGCAATTCATAAGCCCATCTTCCAGTTTTGCCAAATAAACAAAATACTTGGAGAAAATTTTCTTCCTCTCTCCTCCCACAATAAAATTTCATTAACAGCATTCAAAATCCCTGAGAATCCTTTAGGCTTAAATCAAAATATTTTATTCAACGACTCAAGATTTATTCCTCTTAAATACGCGATTCAGTTGAATATTAATTTCAGCCAAAGGAACATATTACACGAAGTACTGCTGTTTACCAGCTAAAAGGAGTGACAATGACCTTTCTTATTGGTGTAAAGATTATTTCTTTAATGGATGCATTATGAAGGCTGGTAGAGAAAAACTGTTATCTGATTATAGTTGATTATTTATGGTTGGTACCTTCTTGAAATGGAAATCTGAAATATCTATTACCCAAAGCCAAAGATGTTACATATAGTTAAGGGAAGAACTCCCATAGAAAGCTGAATATAGCTTCTGAGTCTCCTTTCACACAGAAGGTCCTTTTTCTTCAGTATGAGAGACAATGAGTATATAGTTCTGGATATTAATAAGGATTGATTTTAATAGGCAAAGCCTTCTGGATCGAAACCTTGGATAGAAATTCACTCACTGAGAACATTTACACATAAAACATAGTACTGGGAGACTTATAAGTTAAATACCAACCACTGAACAAAGCCACTAAAAGTAAAATCTTAGATAGAAATTGTTCTGTAGTATTCAAGTTAAGGGGGTGATGTTGAATTTAAATTGCACTGGCAACAAGCAGTGTTAGCACTTGATCTTTGAAAGCCAAAAGATGACTGAAGACCCACCTCTTCCAGCTTTCCAAAAAAACAAACAAGCAGGTGTAAAAAAGTAACCAAGTGAACTCCTTGGGAAGATTGCTTAAGCATTTGAAAACTCACCTTCTTGATGACAACTGAGTTCAAAATCAGAGCAGCAACCACCAGAACATCCTTTCTTACCAGCTGTGCAGAAATAGGGGAAATGTATTTCTTCAATCTCTTGTAGCATCACCAGCCAGAATACTTTTCCTGATTCTGTATTTCACAGCAGCTAAAACCCACTACTCTGGGTGCATTGCTGAAAGCCAAGAAAAGACTTCCAGCGGCTAAAATTAAAAAAAAATGAAACCAAGACCTTCAAGAAGGTCTAGATTTTTAAGACAGTACATTACATATTTCTTATGAGATATTATAGGTAGGACCTACATGTCTTACTTTCTAAAGACCAAAATGCATTTTATCATTTGAGGTGGTAATTTGAGTTGTGTTGTCTCACCAGGTAAAACTTTCTTAGCTTGTGCTTAGCCTGGCTGTCTGGGGGAACAGGGGAATTCACTACACCTAGCTGTCATAGAATCATAGAATCATAGAATAAACAGGTTGGAAGAGACCCACCGGATCATCGAGTCCAACCATTCCTATCAAACACTAAACCATGCCCCTTAGCACTTTGTCCACCCATGCCTTAAACACCTCCAGGGAAGGTGACTCAACCACCTCCCTGGGCAGCCTGTGCCAGTGCCCAATGACCCTTTCTGTGAAGAATTTTTTCCTAATGTCCAGCCTAAATCTCCCCTGGCGGAGCTCGAGGCCATTCCTTCTTGTCCTGTGCCCCTGTCACCTGGGAGAAGAGGCCAGCACCCTCCTCTCTACACCCTCCTTTCAGGTAGCTATAGACAGCAGTGAGGTCTCCCCTCAGCCTCCTCTTCTCCAGGCTAAACAACCCCAGCTCTCTCAGCCATTCCTTGTAAGACCTGCTCTCCAGCCCCTTCACCAGCTTGGTTGCTCTTCTCTGGACTCTCTCCAGAGCCTCAACATCCTTCTTGTGGTGAGGGGCCCAGAACTGAACACAGTATTCAAGGAGCGGTCTCACCAGTGCCGAGTACAGAGGGAGAATAACCTCCCTGGACCTGCTGGTCACGCCGTTTCTGATACAAGCCAAGATGCCATTGGCCTTCTTGGCCACCTGGGCACACTGCTGGCTCATATTCAGTCGGCTGTCAACCAACACCCCCAGGTCCCTCTCCTCCAGGCAGCTTTCTAGACAGACTTCTCCTAGTCTGTAGCTCTGCATAGGGTTGTTGTGCCCCAAGTGCAGGACCCGGCACTTGTCCTTGTTAAACCTCATGCCATTGGACTCTGCCCAGCGGTCCAGCCTGTTCAGATCCCTTTGCAGAGCCTCCCTACCCTCCAGCAGATCGACACTTCCACCCAGCTTAGTGTCGTTTACAAACTTGCTAAGGGTGCACTCAATGCCTTCATCCAGGTCATTGATGAAGACATCGAACAGGGCTGGACCCAGCACTGAGCCCTGGGGAACCCCACTTGTCACTGGCCTCCAGCTGGATTTCACACCATTTCCCACCGCTCTCTGGGCCCGGCCATCCAACCAGTTTTCCACCCAGGAGAGTGTGCGCCTGGCCAGGCCAGAGGCTGACAGTTTCCCAAGCAGAATGCTGTGAGAAACTGTGTCAAAGGCTTTACTGAAGTCCAGGAAGACTACATCCACAGCCTTTCCCTCATCCAGCAGCCAGTCAGTTTAATACTTTCAGTAAACTCACTTATAAGAGAACATATCAAGACAGGCAAGATCTCCATTCTCTCTGAAATACCATTATTCTTTCATGCTTGTTAGTTTAAGATTTTTAAGAACACTGAACAGGGCTATTTGTACAAATGCAATCTTGGGATTTCAATTGCTATTCATAGAATTTTATCAAGCATTAGATTATGGTATGAGAGATTCCTTCCAAAAGTAAAGAATGACTCTGACATATAAGAAGTTATAGGAACACAGTTGGTAAGACTTCTGTATAAGCTAGTAATGAGCTTGTAGAGTTGAAGCTAAGATTTCACTGCTTATTTAAAGAATACCAGGTTGCCTCTGATACCCACAAATTAAATTTTCACTTCCCTCTTTCCTTCTTCACCAACTTAAAACTTTTTTTAATAAAAATAATCTCTCATTTTGTTCATGACTAGGAAACAAATGCATAAAAAAATTAAATGCAAAGTCAAATAGAAGGTCTCTTGGAGGGTTAAAATTTGACCAGCTCTCCAGAGTCCCATCTCCTCTAGAATTTAATGCAGACATGTTCTCTCATATAATTATTTGAGAAACTTTGTTCCATAATTAAATTTTACCCTATCAGTGGATATATTTAAACTAGACTAGACACAGTCCTGGGGAACCTGTATTAGCTGGCCCTAAGCAAAGGGGCTAGACTAGATAATCTTTTCAAGAGGTCTCTTTTGGTTCCTAAGCAGAGAGGTCATATATGTTTGCCACTAATGTTTACCTCTTGTGGTCAGAGATATATCCAACTGCCAAGTGGTGTTTGACAAAACTGAGTTGTTGTCTGTGGAGTTTAAAGATCACCAAGGAATTTTCCAAGTAAAATCTTTAACTGTGCCGTGAATTAAAGTCTAGACTAGACCACAGGCACAGCCTATACATTCTTCAGCTTCAATTATATCTTCATAAGTTAATCTACTTCAGAAATTGTTTTGAAGGAGTTTGCAATCTTTTATAGGTTCATCAGCTTATGGACAGGAAGATGTTATAATAGTCTAGTCTGATCTACTGACTAGTATATGAGAAAGTAGCTTACTGAATGATTACTGTATCCCAAACAAAGTTTCAGGTTCAGTTAGACCTTACCTTTCAGAAAGACTTCAATACTGATCTGAAGACTTCAGGTAACAGTGAAATTATGCAATTCATTGGTAAATCTCTTTGATCATTATTAAGCCTTAGTACTACATGTCCTTATTTTATTTTTTCATGGCTGACCATACTTAAATGGCAAAAGAATGGTTTCTACACAGCTTGCATGCTAAGTAAAAACCAATTTTGTATTGCATATGGATATTACTTTTCAGGATAAAAAGTGAAAAAAAGAAACTACCTGAAAATACCAAAAAAAGAGAAAATAAAACACAGGAAATTTCTCATCAATGTTTTGGCTAGTGAACACCAAGAAATAAGGCCAAATAAAGAAAACATAGTCATAGGAGACAGGATGGACGATAGTGATGGATATGATTATCCTAAACTATGCTAAATACACCGGAACAAACAACACTTAAATGCATGGCAAAATCTCATATTAAAAAGGCCATACTGTAGATGTTTGTTCTGTCAGGAAGTCCTGAAATTAATACAGGAAGGAAAAAAAGAAAAATTTTCACTAATGGAAAGCCATCCTGGAAATTCATAGCTTTGTTGTAGCAATGCTGGTACAGCTGTGTATGAAAATGTCATTGATAAGAGGGTATCCAGAAGAACCTCTTTTTTGTTTTTATTAGAAAAGTCAGACTACAGTTGACTGTTTCTGCTCGTATCTAGGAACTCTTTTAAAATGTAGAGTACTGCTGGCATTCAATCTTGCTTTTATCATTCCAAATAAATATTATCAGTGACTTACCTTGTGCACTTTTTACAGCTGCTTTCCTCAGGCTATTTCACTTGACAAATAGACCCATCAAAATCAAACAAACATGCATGCAAATGCATGCTACTAGGCAAGTTTCATTCTTATTTACAGCCTTTGCACAGGTGATAGTCTTGCTGCATACAGCAACTTTGGGCCATTTTGTTGCCTCTTTTGTACTTGTTATTTTCTCTTTCCTTCATTAGTTGGGCATATGACACAAGCACTCCTTTCTAATTAATCTTCTCTGATCTGTCTGATACTATTTGGTTTTGTTAATCTGCATTCTGATTGCTTTAAAATTGCTGTGCTATAACACGACTCATGCTAACTTACACGACTGTTTAAATTTCTGTTTATTCAAGAATAAAGCCAACGATAGTTACTATTAATAGTTATTTATTAATATTAAAGCAACTATGTTGTTTTAAGCAGATCTACTGCATTCAGTTGTAAGTTGGTGAGCATAAAGAAATTTTTTAAAATGTTCATCCTTCGGCCCACAACCCTCTGAAATGATTATGTAGTTTAGAATGGGGATTTTTTAGGGCAGTGAAGAAGCTCTCATACCTCCTGGCAAGACAGAGCTCCCCATCTCCAAATACTGCTATGTGAGTGATTTTGCAGTAGCCTTATGGCTACCTTACTATGGCAGTAATTATTTCAGTTCACTGAACCACTGAGTGTGCTGACTGCAACATCCTGACAGAAACAGTCCCAGGTAATTTAAGGCTGCTAAGAAGTTATTCAACAGCAATAACATTCCGGTGTGTTATGTAGCAAAGCAGCTCTGGCCCTCAACCTCCATGAGAGAACAAAACTACAGCTGGTTACAAAGGTGTCTCCACTTTTGTCCACTTGACCCTGGCATCTCACGTGGCCAGAGAGGTGATGGTGAAGGACTGCAGGCCACACAGGAGGGGAAGAGCCCAGCACTATATGATAGTTGAAAAGACCACTATTAAGTAGCCATCATTGGACAACAGAGCCTTACATGATGTAACAATCAGGCAGTATGGCCTCAGATGCCCACAGTCTGAGACCTATGAGCATCTCCTGCTCAAAAGGTTGTGGCACAGGAGGTGAGTTTCTAGATGCACAGCCTTTACTCCAGCGCACATATGTTGGCTTCTCACTCTTTTTCCTTCTCATTCATTATCATTTCACATAACCTTGCTGCATTAGTCCCCAGCTGCTTCTTCTCTTTATATTATATTATCTTGTAATGCAAATTCTCAGAGCATAAGTCATCTGCATCTGTCTTGAATTGTTTTAGCCATCCATTAGGCTTTAAATAATTCATGCCTTTTCTTATTTAGCTACATCCTTTCTCCATCACATACAGCATTGCTTTCATCTGTTTTGTCTGACTTAGAGTAATATAACTCAGAACATTTAAAATAATTTACATCGATTTTTTTTCAGCAATATATCCTTTCTGCTTCAACAGACAGAAGCAGTATTCCTTCTTCTATTAAAGTCATCAACACTGTTATGAGTGACTGAAGGAAATGGGGTTTTTGTCCTTGTTCTTTTTTATTCTGCCCTCAAAAGTTATATTAGAACACAATAGACAGAAATCATTTCATTGCCTATATGTTTCTGAATAAGCAGAGTGAAAGAGGAGAAGACATACTTATCAGCTTCTTTTGCATAAGGCAAAGATGGATCTGCCTTTGTTTTAAAAAGTACAGGAATTGGCTGGAAGGTTACTCTTTACTTTTGTTAGGACTAATAGCATGATGAACATGGTGTATCCACCCTGGAGAGTCACATATAGCTGCCAAAAATAGTCAGATGACAAGAAGTACGTTTAGTGGCCACTACAGATCCAGGAGATTTCCAGGAAATTCCTTAATTGCTTAAGGCTTAAACTTCCCACTTGGGAAGCTGAGGAGAGGACTCTGTCTGAAACATTCCATTTTGGCAGTATACCTAGTACAACTCTGGGCAGACATCTAATGGAAAAAAGAAACTTTAAACCCTCTTATCTTCCCTCATGTACTTAAATGACCCCTTGAATAACTTCTTTCAGCACATAACTTTGCTAAATACTGTTTCTCCTTGCTGCCTTTGTCCGGTAAAATTGCCAGTGCATTCTAAACTGTATTAAAATGAAATAAAAAAAATTGTTTGAAAGCAAGCCATTAGGAAGCAGAAGATTTGTGATATCTTTATGCAAAATTTTCTTTAAGAGCTGAAAGTCTTAAAGGTGACTACAAAGACTACTCTTCTACAAAGCAGAAGAGGTCCATTTTCCATCATTTAATGCTTATTATCATGTATAAAGAGCGTTAAAAAATTTATTTTTCAAAGTAATTAGACTTATAGTTAATGGTTTTAAACTAAAAGAAGATAGTTTTAGGCTAGATACAAGGAAGAAATTTTTTTAAAGTGAGGGTGATGAGACACTGGAACATGTTGCTCAGAGAGGTGGTAGATGCCCCATCTGTGGAAACGTTCAAGGTCAGGCTGAAAAGGGCTCTAAATAACCTGGTCTAGTTGAAGATGTCCATGCTCATTCCAGGCTAAGGTTCTTTCCAATCTAAACTATTCTATGATTCTATGACAATTTTTCTTAAAGCACTGTCTTCCTTCTAGATGATAAATATTAAGTCCTCTTTTTGTTCTCTGGACTGCAGGAAATCTTAGCATCTTTGAAGAAAATCCAAAGAGAGGCTTCACAGCTCCACTGTTTACTGGCTAGCTGGCTCCCACTGGACATACACGTACTTTAACATTATTTCATTAGTTATTAGTATTAATTATGATTCCTTTTGGAACTTTCAGACAGAACTTAGATATCCTAGATGTGTCACATGGGTAAAGTCGATTCAATTTCTTTTAAAGGTACAGAGGGAGAGTTGAATCCCTATTTAAGCCTTGCTGGTGGATGGTCCAGATGACTGCATAAAGTTGGAATGAGCCCAGAAGCTGTATTTTGGAGTCATTGTAGTCAACTCTAATATAATTCTGGGATGTTCAGAAAAGAAGTTATTTTCTGTTGGTGACCTGTGTACAGTAATCAAACCTAAATAATGATTAACTGTTATTTTCTTACTTTTAGTGAGATTCAGACAGTCTCTTCTCTGCTGATTTTAAAACATATACCCTTGAATGAAAGTCACTATGCTGGCAAAAATACTATTGCAACTGTCTTGAAAATATGAATTCATAGACAGATAGAAAAATCATGGACTTGTTAAATTATCACAGTGTGTTCTTAGTAAATGAGAACATTCAAATATGCAGTTTAGCATGAAATAGAGTCAGTAACAGTAGCAAGCACTGTCTTTTTCTTAGCATTATCATTCCTCTTCTATGTGTGATATAGGATTTGGAACAGTATAGATAAAGACGGGGTAACTTATGAAGATAAACATCTTTAAACTGGGCACTTCTTGATAGCACTGAACACTAACATTGTGGTCTGTATGTTGTCTCCAACACACTTTAATTCCTTATGTTCATGAGGAATTCGAAGTGGATGACTAGACAACTTAACATTTTGACACAAAGGAGATGAAATGTTCCTCCCTGGTTTTTTTACAAGCAGTATAACACAAGGGTCTCAGCTCGCAAGTGTAAGAGGTCTTGAAGGTCAGCTGCTTCAGAAAAATAAGGTAGTATTCCTCCCATTGCAGTAGATGTAATCACATGAAAGGTCTTACTATAAGTTTAATCCTTTTGCCTAATATTTCACACTATTAAAAATAGATATATATATTTTATATATATATACACATATATATACATATATATATATATCAAAAACACAAAGGTACCTTAAATTAATTTCTTTTGCCTGTTAATGGAGAAGGATTAGGGCATTTACCCACTAAGTTACTACTTCAGATGATCTTAAAACACATGAGAAACCTCATTTGTGAATGGATGGCCATGCACAAACGTAAAAGCAAATCCTAGATGGGAAGTGAAGGATTTATCTCGCACCACTTTTTTGCATTCTGAAAGTGCAGGAGTATCTCTTTTATTATCTCTCCAGGGCCAAAGTATGGCTACTGAACAGAAAATGGCACTTACAGAGGAAGATTCTCCTTATATGACTTAGAATAAGTTGAAACAGACTCTGGAGGCGTCAGTCTCTCAACAATCACTCTAGGGGGCTCTGAAGTTATTATCGTAGTTAGAAACCCATCTTTTCCTAGTTAAATGGGATGAATACTACCCAATTTATCTGGATAATCTTGCTGTCCTCAGGACACTGAATGTGGAAGAAAAAAACTTAAAACTATCCCTGAAAACATATAACAGGTGTCCTGATTGTATAACATTCTTATAATTACCACAATTTTAAAAAATAAATAAAAACAAAAAGAATGCAAAAACCTGTCTGGTACCTACTATCTTTTACGTAGTAAAGTGCTTAATTTCTCATTCAAGTTGTGGTTAAGTTTGGCCTGTACACAGAGTATAAAATATTTTCCTTGGAGAACTCAGTGCCCTCAAGTAGTGGTGTCCTTGGTTGTTTTGGCTTTATTTTCTGAGGGAATTACAGAAATAAAGCATTGGATATTGTAATTTATATTTTAAACTCATGAACCAATGTTTGAAGTTTTACAGTCCCTCTTGAAGTTATTGCTTCTGATCTGGAATAGCATTGACCTTGCTGGTTTGACTACAAGTAACATCAGAGGTATGGTGAATAACTGTTAAATTCGGCCTAATTTCGTATATACAAATTCCTAATAATTTAGGAATTAATTCCTGTAAATTTCCAAAAATTTCCACATGAAACAAACCTGTTCATTCCCAATTAAAACAAGCAGCTTTCTAATTCTTTTAGTTTTTACGGAAACATTTTCCAAGAGAGCACAAACTACATTGCATTTATCATTACCTGTAAATATCATATCAGGAGTATTGGTTTAACAAATATTTGCAATAATTTAGCAAACAGAGTTAACAAACTGATATCCTACTTTTCATTACCCATCAGTACAAATATAGGGAATGCTAAATGAATTTAAAAATAAACAAAACAAAGTGCAGAGAAGTAGTTAGGAAAGACAAGCTATAATGAAGCCGTAAGAAAAGACTGGCAGTAAGTCTGTAGGCAATTATATCTCCCTTGACACTGGTGTAAGGCATGAAGGGCTGCAAGCTAAGCAGCTTCAACCACCTGTAAAAAGTAGTAAAATCTCTGGAAGCTCGGTCTTGACTTTCTTGCTATTACAATGGGTATTAATTTCTTATGCTTTCTCAGTTTCCCTCGGCTGAGGTACTGTCTAGTGTCTGTAGAACAGAATCAGCCAAGAGTCCAAAGCAAGGATGGAGAGACAGGAGTCATCCTTTCTCTGCCCCTCTCTACACTTGGTACACTTACCCATTCCTTCCTACTAAAAATAAGTATTCCTCCCTCAGTATTTGTCAATACTAAGGCTTGTTTGCTCATTTGATGGTTATTTGAATTAGTTAAAACTATTTACAAAGCACTTTAGCTGTTGTCAGTTAGTACATCAACTTTGTTTTCAAGCTGTTAAATTGATCCTTTTTGGTTCCACTAGCTCCACGTGTTCATCCTGTCCTCTTGCCCCTGAAGATTTCACACACTTAGAGTATGCCAAATATCTACATTCTCACAGGCTCCCCATAGGAGCCTATAGGCTTCCCTTGTCTTATACGCTGCCCAAGAAATCAATGGGATCCAAGAAAGCGTCAACACAGCAATTAATTAATTGGTTTACGGTCTTCTGCACAGTCTGTGTTCCAGCACAAAGCCAAAAGACCATACTGCACAGAACAGAACATGAAAAGAATTACAACAGTAGCAACACAGTTTTATATTGAAGATCACTGTAAATAAAGGAAGCCTTAGACTGACTTGCCAAATAACTTCTGTAATTTCAATATTTACCAAACACAATGTAATAAAATCATCCAAACCACCAGTTTGATTGAAAGTGTTGCTTATAGACGACTATATTTATCATTGCTACACTACATTCCTCAAATAAAATGATGAATGGCTACTATAAAAGCTATTTTCCCATAAGTGCTTATCAGGGAGATGTGTTCATTCGTGGCTCATATAGTCTGCTTTAAAAGAATACATAAATGGAGGATTGTAACTGAGCATGAGATCAATTAAGTAATGGTCACTGGATTCTTTCTGTGCACATATGCCCCTAGGTAAAGGCATCGCAACAGGCATTAGCTGTCAAACATCAGTCTTGGCTTGTGGAATGGTAACTTCATTTACAGGCTCTCACTGATGGAGTGGATCTGAATTGACAGGGTCCATGACTGCTAATGCATTTGGAGGGTATGCCAAAAGCAGATCTGTTGCTCCATTGGACAGCTGATCTGCAAAGACATTGTTGAGAGTAGTGGTGATTTTCTGGTTGTAGCCAAGCTCTGAAGAGATCAGCTTCCTGGGAGCTAGGAGGTGCAACTCTATGTCAGCAGAGGATGCACCTCCATCAAGGTGAACTGTAAACTGCCGCTTTCCCTCAGCAAAATAACACTTTATCCAAGAGAAGAAAAGGGTGCAGAAAGATGTGTGTCAAGGTTGAATAAACAATGCTCTTATCAGATCTACTGTCCATGATACACTTTGGACTCCAATCTTTCATTTTATTGGATGGCTGGAGAGACTCAAGGGCCTTCACAGATCCTTTCCAACTCAAGATGTTCTATGATTTTGCATGTCTCTTCTCTTTCACTGTTACTATTTCCTGATCTATCACTGGACTCTATTACACATATTTAGAGTTAGTCTGACATCAGCTATATTGATGAAAGTGACAAAGTTATTCATGATCATATGAAACACCTCAAATCACATAGTCAATATGAATAGCGTCATTAATCAAAAGGTATTTAAGTAATATTTGTGGTAAATCTAAATAAGATGCAGTTGAAATCCTAAGTCCTTGTAAAAGATCCTATAAAAGAAAGCAAAAATAAATTCATTATTTTGCAAGAATAACAATACAAATTACGATAGTAATAAACTGAAAGACAGATGTTAACTTCCAAGAAACTAGAAAGGTTAAACTTCTTTCTCATCCATATGCAGTCCTGGGACAGTAAGATAGCATGAGATTTTCCTCTGAGCTGGGTTAATTCAATGCAAATAGAAGTTTAGCCTCAACTAACATGCACAAGCTTCAAACAGATAGGTCAGTAATAAGGCCACCCACTAGTTTTAGAAAGGAGGTATTCGATGTTTATACTATCAGTCTACAGGGCAGACTCCCACTAGGACACTTGTCAGACCATAACACCATGAAGAAGAAAATACCTAGGTTTGTACTGTTAAATTAAAGGTGGAGGCAGAGAAGTTTTCTAGATCTTTTTCTCTAGTTCTCCTCTAAGTGAGCTTCGTTCCATCAGCTTTGAGAGGGAGAAGATGGGAAATGTATTGCATATCAGATATTCAGCTTTAGAAGTCAGTATTATCCTTTTTACCTAGGTGATTCTGCTGATTCACACAAGGATCTCATAGTCCAAGTTTGAGCAGAAGTAACCAAAACTCTTCACTAACATCAATTACTAAAGATCAGTGGGACAACTGTAAAAACTTGTGATAAATGACAATTTTGGCTCACACAGAAGTGTAAACTGGGGGTAGCTATGGACACCAATATGCCTGTTTCTGCATCCTGAGCATCCACAGATCCCACTGAAAGGCTCAGGGACAGAGAGGTTTATTACATCCAAAAACTCACATCCAGAAAAAAAAAAAGGAATCTAGAAAATAAAAAGTATAGAACCTATAAAAATCACAAGGGGAGAGGGAAGTCTTGAGAGAGATGTGACATGTTCTTCAACTGAGCAGTAGAAGATGTTATTGGGAACAGAGTTGTTTTGTTAAAACAGAGTTGAAAGAGTTGAACAGAGTTGTTTTGTTAAAATAAGTAGGCTTTAAGCCAGCCTGCAATCCTGCTGGGACAATTTGATGTCCTGAACTAACTGTGTAAATAGTTATATGCCCAAATTGAAAACTATTTCTAGCATCAAGGAAAAATATATAATTCTATCATGTAGGATATTATTATCTGAGAATATTGCAAAAATGTGCTGTTGTGGCCTCCATTTAGACAGAGGTTCATGTACAAATAGCTTAAAGCTTAGCAACTGGACTGAAAAATGCATATTTTTAAACTCTAAAATATTGTATTCTTTCAATTACATTGTTCTGTGCTTTGAAATAAATATAAAAGCTACCATGTTTTTCTAAGTTTGAGATCATATTTCAAAGTTTCAGTTTGTTTTATTCATGATCAACTGGACAGTGATGTATAAGGCTTCATTTTCACTGAAAGGAAACATGATTAAAAAGAAAACTAAGAGTAAGCAAAGCTCTTCCATTTCCCTCTAGCAAATTGTGTTAGTAACAGATGAAATATCATAGTAACTTCTGATAATTTTTTTTTTGTTTATTATGAGCTTCTACTTTCAGAATTCTGTTGCTTTTTGAAATCTGCGTTTCTGTTTCAGTTCAGACATTACCTTTATCAGAATGTGTTAGAATACTTTAATAAGAAGAATTGACTAAATACTCTTTCCCTAGCAGACCTGATGCCATTACACTTACGGTGGAAAAATAATCCAGTCTGCCTGAAGGAGCTGTGGGCTTATGGAGGAAAATAAACACAGATAACAATTTCCTTGAGAAAGGAAAAATATTTACAAAAGGTTTGTACTCTTATGAATAACTTATTAACTTCAGGATAGTATACATTTAAATGTCTACACCATACATATGGATTCCCTCTATCTATATACTATTTATCAGTGGTACACTACTGAGTTTGAGAGCTTAGCGCCTCCTGAACCGCAGGCTGGAGCTACAACTCCTCTTTGTGTGTGTAGTGTTCTGGGAATGTAGTCAGGAAGAAAGTGCATGGGTTTTGATAGTGTGTAGCCAATATATGATTTTTAAAATTATTTATTTTAATCTGCATTGCATCCTACTTATTATTGCTGTCATGTTTCAGTTTACATAAAAGACATAGCTAGATATTTTACATGAAAGTTATGTATGATTTCTTCTCTTAGACTGAGTAATGATATTACAAATGAGAATTCAGAAACTACCACGCATATGTTCAAATGAACATATGCTGAGAATGTACTTCTGGGACAGTACTGGATGTGGTGAAGAACAACCTTAAAATGAAGCAATGGGAATAACTTGCTTTTTGCTGCATGTCCAAAGTTCTTCAAAACATTCATTTCTTTTTTGACAAAAAACAAATGTCAAAAAGTAATAACCAGCATCTTCTTCTGCAGCCAGTAAGTACTGCAAGTTTCTTTAAAGAAAAAATGCAAAGTAGTAAGATTGAAACTAGCATTAGTAGAAACACATAAAACACCCTCTAAAGCCCATGATGTAAATAAATGATGATAAACTCACTGCTGCCAAATTGATCCTTGCACCACATGCAGCCTCTTTTGAAGGTTTGTTTGTAAAGTGATGTGCAACTGAGCAAGAGTGATGCTTTCAGAACCTGAGTTGTTCAGATTGCTCATTAGTCCCTGTTTGGATAGAGTCACTCTCAGTCTGAAAATGTAAGTGACTTATTGCCTATCTCTAAGGTATTCATTCTTATTGCAGTCAACAGGTGAAACATCAAAACCAAAAGAATTTATGTGAGTAGATTTATGGAAAGATCAAAGAAAAAAAAGAGAGGGGAGGGTCACTTACTTGCATTTTTTCATTTCTCAGTTACCTTGAAAGAAATATCAAATGCATAGAGTTTCTTCCCAATCCCTTGAATACTGGAAATACTAGCAGAGTAAAATATACAACCACACGTGCACTGGAAATCTTTAATCCCTAATATAGCTCTGCCTGTATCGTATATGTCTTGTATGCTTAAACAGAAACAACCTGGAGAAGTGGCATGCACTTCATCACCTAAAGCAAATGACCACAGTAAATTATTCATGTATAAATGGGACCAAATGTGTTCCAATCTGCAATTTACTTCCTCCTGTTTGCATGTAGTTTCATAAGCATCAAAATCACTTTTATGTATCTTGAAGTATTCTTTTACACCAGTGAGTCTAGAGAGCTCATGAAATGATTCAGCACGTGAAATCCATCTGGATAGTCTTTATTGCCCTTTTTTTACATAAGCTTCTGTTTGGACACTTAATTTTCACTTCAATGGCAGACATTGCTAAACTCTTACTTCTTCTGCGTATTTACTTCCTTTCATTGGAGTATATTAACAGGAGTCCTTCTTTAATGGAACTCTCTTAGTTGTCTTCATTTTTAGGTCTAGACATCGTAAGAGCTGCATACTCAATTTCTGAAATATATCTACAATTACAGGAATTGAAATATTATTTATAATGCCTGCTCATTAAAATGCATAAAGAAACACAAAGCTCACCAAGTTATTAGCTTATTTGGAGAGCATGCATAAACATCTAACAATACCGACATTTTTCTGAGCTGATCCAGTTTCTGGCATGTGAGGTTAATAAATCCCAGGTGACTGGCCTCTTCCATCAGGACTCTCCCATTTGCACTAGCTGCATTGAACCAAAAAGAGAAAGTATCTCAATATTTGCTCATTTCTAAGTGTTACATGAAGAAACATGATCAAAAAAACATTTTGAATCACAATACTGAATGAGATCAGTGCAAGTCTAAAAATGAGCATTGACAAAATAGACAAGAAGTTTATGTATTGCACAGAATACTTGTACACAATCCCAAATTTCACTGGTGCCTAGTCATAGATGATTTTTAAAAAAGTACTTTTTTCTGACAATGGAAATTCTTTTTAATGTTTTTAAAACATTGTCATTTAGTGCATGCTTCCAACACCCTGCTTTCGATTAAGGACAAGTCAATAATTGTACCATCATGGTGGAAACTATAAGTACATTAAAAATATACAAAATCAACTTTATTGAACGAAGCCTTACAGACACAGTATACAAAAGATGGGTTATAAAAATGGCATATAAAAATACCATATCAAATAGAAGCTGTATTATGTATGCTGAACAAAAGGACAAAATATTCAGAAACATTTAGATGCTAAACATGTGGTTACTTGGTTTTTCAAAGTTAATTAGATGCCCATCACCTAGTGAAAGTACTAAGTATAATACTATGTTGTGCCTAACCTAATCAATGCACTAAAAAAAAAAAAATCTCAGCTGATACCTCACTCTGGTCTGTGAAGCCTCCTGTATACATTAAACTTGTAGCACTAGTGCCCATCTTGCCAGCCCGAGATGTGACAGTCATACCTTGTATGAGTGCAGCAGCCTTTCAGCCACTGGGAAGCAGACAAGATGTGGCTATTTAGCACAAAGCATAGCCCCTAATCAATAGACTAGTCTTAGCAGAGTTACATTTAGAAAAGTTCAGATTCATTTTTGCAGATTCAATTTGCATGATAACTGCACAGTTTTTAGTCTCTGAAGAATCTCCAAATAACATCATTGGCATTTCAACCACTAGTTTGTGTGTGGTAACAGAAAAACAAAGAAACTATTGAGATGAGAGACTGGACACCCATAAAAAGAAAAGTCAAGACAGATGTCTGGATTATTTTTTTTAATCATCTTAATTTTTAGCTCAGTTTTATAAACAATGATGTAAAACTTAGAGCGTAAATCTCTCAAATCAGTACAGCTGGTCTTGACAGTTTGTCAAAAGTAAGTACAAGTCTCTAATGAAAAACATTTGAAAAAGAAATTTTTAAAGGTATTGCCTCTGAAAAGTCAGGTTAGAATATCTAGTCTCTGTTCCACAAATTCCTCTGGAAACTTAGAGAGATGCAGGAGCAGACACTGTGTGTACAGAACACCCTTTGTTCTTGTTGTTATTCACAGCTGAATTTAGAGACGGCTGCTTCTTGTTGCTTGTCTAAGGAGTTAATATTTTGTAATTTTTCCCTTCCTCCCCGTATTACTTGCACTAATGGCAACAATGAAGAAATCACTTTTTTTTAAAAGATGTTAAGAGAATTTCTAATCAAAGAATCCTTCTGTTCAAGCTTCCTTTTTGGCATATTTCAGTGTCAGCTGTATTTCAAATCTAACTGAGAACTTGTTTATGGAAGAAGTACAAGGAGGGAGAGGTTTTGGCTTGGAGTTTCAGGGTTCTGGGTACATAGATTTTGGCTAGAGTTGTGGAAATGTAAAGGCACTACAAAGACATTCCTGGACCCCTTTCAAAAACAGTTGCTATTAGTCATCTGGGATAAGCAGTTGAGGACACTTAGGATAGGTTTTCCTTCAGACAGTTTGGGGTTGTTGGATAATTAACAAGCAGCCAGCAAATTCTGAGCCAGTTATTACACTACTAAGAGTTTTTGCGTTGAATTATGCACTCCTCATTACATCCTTTGGTGCCGAGCATCATGTGTTCCTATGTAGCTGCCAAAATCCCAATTCCTTTTCTTGTCATCAGTGGTATCATTTTGTGACACCGAAATGGACTGCCAAAACATGGCGTAGTTCAATGATGATTTCCCAACAGAGGCTTGGCTATGGAGGGCAGGAGCCTTGTTGAGAAAACGCAAAGGCCCAGCAGATGGTAACTTTATCTAGGGCTTCTTGCCAGGCTACTTTCTTCATTAAGGAAAAGCAGTCAGGCATGATAGCAGGTCATGCAGTTTTTTTGTGTACTAACACAGCAGGATAGCGACCTGTCCTTCTCTTTGGCAGTTGTGAGACTGGCAGAAGAACAAAACTTTACTTACAGAAAGAAAACTTTGAATTTTGCATGTGTCTTCTTTTAAACAGCATGTATATAAACATCATCCCTTTGATGCATGTTTACTGTGTTTACAAGCAGTGGCAGAAGGTATTTTTCCATATCAACTTCAACAATTAATTACTTGGTAAGTAATTTGGCAAGTCCTTATAATTCCCAGTTAAAAATTGATATATGTTTTTCCTACCACAGAGCTTTCATCACAAAATCAAATTTAAAGAATGGAATATATTTAAAGAGGGTCAGGTGTAAAGTCAGTAACATTATATTTATTCACAGAGTCATGGAATTGTTTAGGTTGGAAAATACCTTTGAGGTCATTGAGTTCAACAATAAACCTAATATTCCAATTCCACCCCTAAACCATATCACTGAGTGCCACATCTACACACCTTTTAAATACCCTCAGTGATGGTGACTCCACAACTTCCCTGGGCAGCCTGTTCCAATACTTGGCACCCCCTTCAGTGAAGTAATATTTCCTAATATCCAGTCTAAAGCTCTTTTGGCACAACCTGAGGCCATCTCCTCTCATTCTATCACTTGTTACTTGAGAAAAGAGACCAGTATCCATCTCACTACAACCTCCTTCCAGGTAGTTGTAAAGAGTGATAAGGTCTTTCCTCAGCTTCCTTTTCTCTAGGCTAAACAGCCTCAATTCCTTCAGCCACCTCTCATATAACTTGTTCTCTAAACCCTTCACCAGCTTCATGGCCCTTCTTTACACACACTCAAGCACCTCAATATCTTTCTGGGTGTGGGTGGGAGGTGGGGGGTGCAAAACTGAACACGGTGTTTAAGGTGCAGTCTCACCAGCACCAAGATTTCCTTTCCAGGGAAAAGGAAAATCACTTTTCTAGTCCTGCTGGCCATGATATTTCCCATGCAAGCCAGGATGCTAATGACCTTCTTGGCCACCAGGGCTGCTCATGTTCAGCTGGCTGTCAACCAACACCCCTAGGTCCTTTTCTGCCAGGCAGCTTTCCAACAATTTGTCCCCAGGCATTGCATGGGGTTGTTGTGGCCCAAGGACCTTGTTGAACCCCATACAATTGTCCTAGTCCAGATCCCTCTGTACAGCCTTCCTATCCTGAAGCAGATTAACACTCCCACACAACTCGGTGTCATCTGCAATCTTACTGAGGGTCACCTTCTGTGTGGGACAATAATCCAGATTCCTGCTAACATTGCATATAATGATTCCACCAAAACAAGTTATTTGTAAATGAAAAGAGGAAACTAGGGAGACAATGGAATCAAAGATAAGAGTACCATTGTTAATGAAGAATAAATATGCTTGATTTCCTCATTGAAGGGAAACAAGGACTTCTTTGAGAAGTGGATAGAAAAAAAACCCAATTGTGAATAATGTAGTATGATAATCAAAATAAAGTGCAGATCACAGATGAGGATATTTAGAGAGAATTACTCAGCTGGAAAGCAACTGGGAGAGAAGAGAATCTAAAATCATCAGTTAGAGGTTTGCAAACATAAATCTTCTGCTTAGAAAAGGTATGCAAACAATTCAGAAAAGATGAATTTAACTGAATGCTGTCAAGATTAAGAGTTTGTTAATGAAAAATATTGTTATAAAGAGCTCCAGCTAAAAATTAAAGTTTGTTTTCCCAGGATTTGAGAGTAAATGAATTGCATTAACTATATTAATAGTAATAAATCATCAAGCACACTGAAAGTAATGATAGAATTCCTCGAAAACAAGAAAGATGAGAAATTTTTAGGTTATAAAGAGCCATCAGGTAGGAGACATAGATGGCACAGAGAGAAAAGCTATGCCAAAACAATGAGAAAATGCCCGCAGTTTAGTCAGGTAAATTACATTGCAGTATACAGCAGTACCACACTGATAGAAATTTGCAAGACTGCATTTGAATCTTTTAATGGTATCAATTATTAGAACTTAAAACAGACTGTACGTGGAATGGACTGATACAACAGGAAGAAAAGGGTTTAAGAAAAGCCTAGTGTGCTCTTGCTTAGTTCCTTGGTTGTTTTTTTTTTAGGTTGCAATTACTGAAATGTATAGGAAATGTCACTGGAAAACTAAAAGAAAAGACCAATTTCATAGAATCATAGAATTGTTTGGGCTGGAAGGGACCTTAAAGCTCATTTAGTTCCAACCCCTCTGCCATAGGTAGGGGCACCTTCCACTAGACTAGATTGCTTGAAGACTCATCCAGATTGGCCTTGAACACTACCAAGTATGGTACACAACTTCTCTGGACAACCTGTTCCAGTGCCTCACCACTCTAGCAATAAAAAGTTTCTTCCTTATATTTGTTCTAAACATACCCCCTTTCAGTTTAAAGCCATTACCCCATGTCTTATCACCACACGCCCTTATAAAAAGTCCATCCTCATCCTTCTTTCGGGTCCGTTTTTGCTACTGAAAGTTTGCAGTAAGGTATCCCCAGGACTGAACAACCCCCCCCCCCACCTCTCACAGCCTGTCTTCATAGAAGAAGTGCTCCAACCCTCTGATGATTTTCATGGCCCTCCTCTGGACTCACTCCAACAGGTCCATGTCCTTCTAATGTTGGGGTCCCAGATCTGGATGCACTACTCCAGATGGAATCTCACCAGAGTAGAGTAGAGTAGCAGAACCACCTCCCTCAAGCTGCTGGTCACACTTCTTTTGATGCATCCCAGGATACGTTTGGCTTTCTGGGCAGCAAGAGAACACTGTTGGGTCATGTTGAGCTTCTCATCCACCAACACCCCCGGATCCTTCTCTTCAGGGCTACTCTCAATCCATTCTGCACCCATCTTGTATTTGTGCTTGGGATTACCGTGAACCAGGTGCAGGACCTTGCGCTTGGCCTTCTTCAGCTTCATGAAGTAGAAGGTCACCAAGTTTGTCAGCCATGGTTTACCTTTAATGAAGTTATGTTGGCTATCTCAAATCACTTCCTGATTTTCTCTGTGCCTTGGTATACTTTCCAGGAGGATCTGTTCCTTTGGGAACACATTCTAAGAACCTCCTAGTTTTTTTATGCCTTGCTGTGTTATCCATCCAACATGTATTAGGACGGTTGAATTTCCCCAATGACGACCAGGACTTGCAAATGTGAGGCTTGTCCTATCTGTCTCTAGAGGTCCTGATCCCCTCAGTCTTCCTGGTCAGGCAGCCTATAGCAGACCCCCACTGTAATGTCACCTGTCCCTGTCCCAATCCATAACCACTCAGTCAGGTATTCATCCATATGTTTTATAGATCTTGAAAATATGTAGGTTTTCCTTGATCTTACTTCCTCAGTGAAAACTTTCTGAGATTTGAGAGCTAGTATTATGGTTTATCTAATTACAATATTTAAAATACTGAAGGGAATTACACAAATACCAGAGCATGGGCAGTCCGGCAATGTAGATATAGATAACTTTGGACAGGAGTAGGAGAATCGTGTTATGCTAAGAAAAAGAAGAAAATAAAGAGTATTTTAAGGGAAATAGATTAATGCTTAGGGTCACTTAAGGAACTACAAGAGTCACCCAATTAGATCATATGACTGGGATTAGTGACTTGGTGAAAAGTGGATTTAAGGGAATCTGACAGGAGCAGCAGAAGGAAGTTAGCAGTGTATGAACCCTGGCCTGAAGTGACTTTATGTTGGCATAAAGTTTACAGAAGATGAGATCAGTGAAGGAAGTCAGTGAGTAATGACAAGAAACTATGAGAGATGGACTTACTGGATCAAAACCAAAACTACCTGAGGAATATACTATTTCTGACAGTAAGTCAGAAGTCAGGCAACAGGAAGAGATACCCGGGCAGAAAGAGATGAAAAAAACCCCACATGGAATATCTTTTATGAAACTTCATTGAATAAAATAGAAAATTACAAGTGAGCTGTCAAAGGAAGTGGGACAGAACAGTCTGAAGTTTTAAGTGTGGCTGCTCAAAATAGGTCATTTGCATGAGATACATTAGTACAAAGACAGAAGACTGATGATAGGGAAAAATGGAATTCAGACAATAAAACGTGTCACCTGGCCTCATTAACTGTAAATCAGCTGTCTGGAGATGAGTATAAATTCTTACATCAGAAAGGTGCCAGTAATGTGCAGCAAGAAAGGATTATTATCTTCATGAAAAAGCATTACCAAACTTTTCAAATGTTGCTGTTAATGGAGTTGGAATAAATGTAAGAAGATCAGACGTGGCAAGAGCAAAAAAAAGCCAAGATCCTTATCAGATTGAAAGTGCTGAAAGTATTGAACAGTAAAAATCAGCAGAGAGAAGAATTGGAGAAAAAATGGGAGATGGAAAGAAGAAATGGAACACCAGTCATTTTTAGTGTAATGGGATTTTATCATAAGGATAACACATTAGTACTCTGTAAACTGGAAGTCAGCTGTATTGTAGAAAGTCTTTTTGCGATTAAGGACAAAAAAATAATATCACCCAAATGGCAAATGATGTCTTAGTATTAAGGGTGTAATCCATCCTATGTATGCTTGGTAAATGGCTACAATTGTCCTGAAGTCAGGATTTTGTGGTTGAATAGAAGAGGGCCTGCACATACACGCACATACACGTATATATAACTTATTTTTAATAGGCAAAAGCAAGGGTAAGTGTGTGTGTGTGTGTTTTGTTTTATAAAAGAAACTTTTAAAATTTAAAATGCATTTGGCAAGACTGATAGAAATTATGTGAAATAGGAATGATATATGCAAGCAGTTAAATCTCTGCTCATGATATTCTTATGAGCATAAAAAAAGCTTAGATATTCTTCTGACAAAAAATGGGCTAATTATTAAGGTATGATGTACTCTATGGAACAATAACTTAAAACTGAGCACAGACCTAATTTTTCAGGGACAAGAATTCAAGGACTGAGCTCAGGTTTTAAGAGTGCTACAAACTTCTATTTGGGAAGATATAAGGAGCCGCAGCCTTTTGGGGGAATTTGGGAGTAGACTAATCTATCACAAGTCTTCCAGAAGGCAAATCTGAAACACATCTGTGAGATAATAAGGACACTAATAACATATTAAACACATTGATCTACGGTATATTAATATTAGCAATTAATAGGCTGAGCAATTTGGACAGGGCATGAAAACCGACTGGATGAATTAGACCTGAGGAGTCCTTGGATGTGACAGATAACAGCGTGAGATGCTATGAAAAGTTAGAGAGAGTGCTGCAGGAGAGGTCTGAATTTCGCAAGTTGTTAAGTGGGAGCAACTTGTGATATGGCTAAACTTCATAGATAACTGGAGAGGAGCACTGGCAACAACTTGGGTAGTCAAGTTTTGCAAGGTCAACAGTGCCAGGATTACCAGCTCAGTAATGTCATACAAGATGAAAATTACCTAAGTAATGGTAACAGAAATACCAAATATGGGTATGAATGTCCCAAAACTGGAACAAATAGGGAAAAAGTAGTTTTTTAGGGAGAGGTTGTTTATCTGGGAGAAGACTGGAGTAGATAAATGTAGATGCAAGTGTGGAGAAAGGAAGGAGCAAAAGAGGGGGTAATAAGGTATACAAATTACACAACCAGTACTGTCCAAGGGTCTCTTTCAAGCAGTTCTGTACTTGACCACCACAGCCAGAGCAGCAAAAAAAATCAAATGCACTCTTCTGAACAACTGATAGGAGTTGAATATGTCTCTGCAGTCAGGAGGACAGGTTGGGAAGGTAAATTTCTCCAGCAGGAAAACCAAAGAGTACCAATATGGATGACTGAAGTACCATGGCAACATGCTGTGGGTGACCATCTCAGGCATGGTGACATCAGCAACTGCCCCACACTTTCTAGAACTGAGCTTCTGAGATGCCATGTCATATATCTCACTAGCTGCAGTCATACAGCAATAGTAGATGATAAAAATTGCTGAAGTTTGTGTTCTTGTGCTATTAGGTAAAGCAAGACAAGTGTATGCTAGTCCTGGTAAAGATGCTAGTATTCCAGTATGAATTTAAAAGATATTCACTGCATTGCTTCTTCTGGAGCACAGTTCTAAGAAGAAGAAAAAGAAGGAGGGGTGCCTCAACACAGTAGGGCCTTTTGCTTATTTATTGTTTATTATTTATTCCAGGCCCAAAGAGTTGTGGTAAATGGATTTGACTCCAGCTAGAGGCCAGTCACAAGTTGTGTCCCCCAGGGCTCAGTGCTTAGTCCAGTCCTGCTCAATGTCTTTATCAATGATCTGGAAGAAGACATTGACTGCACCCCAAGTAAGTTTGCAGACCACACTAAACTGGGAGGAAGTGTTGATCTGCTGGAGGGTAGGGAGGCTCTGCAAAAAGATCTAAACAGGCTGGACTGCTGGCCTGAGACCAATGGGATGAGGTTTAACAAGGCCAAATGCCGGGTCCTGCACTTGGGGCACAACTACCCTGTGCAGTGCTACAGGCTAGGGGAAGAGTGGCTAGAAAGCTGCCTGGAGAAGAAGAAGCTGGAGGTGTTGATCGACAGCTGACTGTTCATGAGCCAGCAATGTGCCCAGGTGGCCAAGAAGGCCAATGGCATCTTGGCTTGTATCAGAAACGGCGTGACCAGCAGGTCCAGGGAGGTTATTCTCCCTCTGGACTCAGCACTGGTGAGACCGCTCCTCGAATCCTGTGTTCAGTTCTGGGCCCCTCACCACAAGAAGGATGTTGAGGCTCTGCAGCGTGTCCAGAGAAGAGCAACCAAGCTGGTGAAGGGGCTGGAGAACAAGTCTTATGAGGAACGGCTGAGAGAGCTGGGGTTGTTTAGCCTTGAGAAGAGGAGGCTGAGGGGAGACATTATTGCTGGAGGGAGCTGGCCTCTTCTCCCAAGTGACAAGTGATAGGACAAGGAGGAACGGCCTCAAGCTGTGCCAGGGGAGGTTCAGACTAGATATCAGGAAAAAAATTTTCAGGGAAAGGGTCATTGAACACTGGAACAGGCTGCCCAGGGAGGTGGTTGAGTCACCACCCCTGGAGGTGCTTAAAAGACGAGCAGACGAGGTGCTCAGGGACATGGTTTAGTGGCAGATAGGAATGGTTGGACTCAATGATCCAAGAGATCTTTTCCAACCTGGTGACTCTATGATTCTGTGATTCAATGATTCTATGCTTGGCTTTTCTAGGGTCTTCTGAATTATAGATGCATCAAAGCATGATGTGTTTTTAAAAAGTTAAAGACTTTGATTTCTGTTGCGATTTAAAATGAATAAAGCGCCACAAATTTTGTTCTGCTGTTTGTCAATCTGACAGCATTTGCCATTATGCATTTGCTTACATATTTACCATTCTCCTATGAAAGTCCCAGGAGGCAGGGATTTACTATATTTCAAAAAGTTCTAGACCTCATCAAAAACTTACCAGTCAGGAAGATTTTCCTGTCAAAGTGTAGTTATTGTTTTCTTGTTACTTTGACGGAATTTCTCTTTATTGTTATTAAAGCAAATTTCTAGCAGTTATGCAAAAATTATAAACCAATACTAGGACAATGTTATATGGTGATTATTTTAACAGAGTTAATAGTCTGTCTCCTACACAACAATCTTCTATCCCAAGAGATTTACTCTTTTCTTCACTTTCATTATCCTAGAAAGTTCTGTTACTTCTCTGTGTTCATGCTCATTAAATACTGGAGGACCTCTTTCACTGTTCCAGTAGCCATTAATCACTTGTCCAAGATACCATATGCATGTGTGTCTCTTCATCTTCTCTAGTTAGTCAGTCCCTTTGTCTCTTTGTCTCCTCATCATTATAATTTCTTTTCTCAGATCTCCCACCAATAATTCACACAGAAACAAGGTGTTCAAAATGCAGTGTTGCAGTACAGCTGTTTTGAAAGGGAATGTTACCATCCTGTTCTTTCATACAATGCCTTTTCTTATGATAAATAGATCTTCAGATCCTGTTATTCATCCAGTCCAGACCTTTAAGCAGGCCAGCTTCTAAAGAGCATACACTTCAGCACATGTAGGCAGAATAATTTTAATCATTTCATAGTAAACACTTTTGAATATGCAGAACTGAATCAAGTGACTTTCTCTATTTATTCAGCCTTAGGTGACAAAACCCTTATTATTCCAATTGGCAAATAGTGCTGCGATTGCAGACACAACTTGGGATCATTTAAGTTAGTCTCATAGTTTTTTCCTTTTCATTACCTATTTCTTTTTGTGACCTATTGTTTATACATTTTAGTCATATTTCCAGGCATATTCAGAGACTGTGCTGAGCACTAATGAATAATTTTGAAAAATGTTAAACTCTATTCTTGCACATCTTGGTCAAAATATGCCCCTAACCATTCCTCTAACAGCTCTTAGCTCTCCGGAGAAACAGATAAAGAAGTAACAAGTTGACACTTGCTTGGTAATGCAATGGATTTGTTCTAATCTCAGAGGAAGAAGAGTGTCTACATGCCATATCTGGTTTGCGAAATTGTAACCATGCTTTTGCTGAATAAATGTGGGCTTGAAGATTCAAGTGGTGCTCTGACATGAGGCCACAGCTTCTGCATGCTCTCTGTTGCATAGAAGTAAGTATTTAAAGTAATAGAAATGTGAATGATACTGCTTTTATATTCACAGCAACTCACTAGCAGCTACCTCAGATTCATGAGTGCCCCAGTGAGGATTTCCTATTTAGTCTACATAGTACTGGTAATAAAATATGATGCAGACTCAAGCTAACAAGCTTCTCAGGTAGTAAAAGAAGGCAACACCAGTCTGGGTAGGTGTTTCTTTTATGCCTCAAGCTTCTCCTCTGAATGTACAAACATTGTCCCCTGCATATCAGCAGCTGCTTGACCATGGGTGCTACAGATCTGTTGGGAATTTTTGTAGCTGGAAATCCTTTAAGATCCTGAGTCCTTAATGAGGAAAGGTGATAAAATTGTGTGGACTTGCCTCCTCTCCAGGACAGAGATTTCATCATACTGAGTTTAAATATTGTCCATAATAAAATATTTAGCCAGATTTCTCTGGACTACTATCACTTCCTAGAAAGCATGAAAACACAGAAAGACCAAGAACAAAAGAAATAATGAACTTCATCCAGTTGATTCCTTTCCCTTTAACTTCAGTTTCTAAAGACATTGTGGGGTTTTTTTTTTCAGGTTTAGAAAATCTGTGCATTTAGAATTTTCTGATAGGACTGTTTCCAGTTATCTTTTCTGATGATGCCAGGTTCACTTTAAGGTAACAAACCGTAATTTCTGTTACAGTCATCATAGAGATTTCCATTTAGAATATGAACCTTGATCAAATATAGCCTTTAACAGTAGGAAATGTAGTTTAATCTGGTAATCTCTGTCATGTCTGGGGAGACATACGCACCCTCAGAGTAGTAATTCATTCCATCTTCCGACAGGTGTCCAAGGCAGGCAGTCTTTCATTCTCTCTTAATTATCGGGAGATCCCAGTTGCCTTATTTTTCAGAAGACTATTACTGGGTGGTATGAATATCACTTTTATTCATGGATGCTAAATATTTAAGAGCTTTACCAGTCTTTTCACAACATAAGGACAATGATGGACACGGCCGTGTGTGTGTGTATGTTTGTTTGTATACAGACACACCTGATCAGGAAGCAATAAAAATCCCATTTTACCCTGAAAGAACTGTGCCAGAGAGGGTTTACTGCATTTCTTAAAGAAAGTTAAGAAAGGACTACACAGCCAACACCAGCTTTAAGCTATTCTTAAGTATCTTACCCACTGAACTATCCTGCTGTAGTTTGCTTGCCGTGGCTGACTGCTATTCAGTTGGATATTTCAGAAGTGGAACTATTCATACTAGGATTTACCCAGGGACTATAAAAGATTTAGCTAAATTCTAATGCTTTCTTTATCCAGAAATCACCACTATGGTGTTTAAAAATCCCAAGAACTTACTAAGGGGGTTCACAAGGGTGTTGTGAAAGTTTTACTTCATTGTTAGCATTATTGAAGCTAGTCCAGGCATCACTACTCAAATCAAATTCATGCACGAAAGATTCCTAGCTTATCAGAAAGGGTGTTTAGAGGGCACACAAGACAAAGGTTTTGGCACTCCATAATTTCAATGGACAAGAATTCATAGGAGAGGCTCATACTAACCCTACAAAATCAAAGAATTATTGTCATGTGAACATGTTGCATTTTTATGCAGTGCTTCTTACGCTGTGTAAGGCAGAAGCTTTTAAACACTGTGATTGTTATGATTTGCATACCTCCATGTACAGAGTCAATGCAGAGGGAAAGGGAAAGGAAGCAGTACAGGACAGAAAATAATTCTTTTAACAGAGTCTACTTCTGAAGTACTAGTACTTTGTAGAATTATTTCTATTTAATTATGTGTTTCACAATACACACTTTCAAAAGAGCTGACAATGGCAGTGTGACAGTGGGAAGAATGAAGAATGTAAAACAAATTAAGTGCTAAAGTGGGAATAAAATATTTCTCACCAAGCCACTTCCATAATTTCAAAGTTTAGACAGAAATTATGCAGATAAGTGCAAGGATAAGGATAAGGATATCAACAACACAGAGATAAAATAATGGTTGATGTTATTCAATTCAGACTACAATTGACATTTATCTGCAAAAGAACAGATGCTCTAGCTAGTTCCGAATTATGAAATTGTAGCTTCAAAACACATTCCTCTCTCCAATTAGCAGATTTAAAATTTAAATTAACGTCTCTGTGTTGTATACTGGTCAACTAATTTTTTGCAGGCAGAATAAACTCCCATGATGTCTAGCAAGGCACAGGTCTCAGAAAATACATTCTATCTACAATGACTTGTGAGTGATCACTTAAAATAGATCCTTTACAGTCATGCAGGTAGGGGTAACACAAAAAAGCGTAGAAACTCACAGTGATAAAAGAACATACACAGTTCTCTCCCTCACTGATCTACCAGAAATTAAGACATTTACTGTAACTGATTCCCTGACATGCGACAAACCATAATGTTGGTAATCCTGAACTAAAACACATGGTATAATAGGTATTAACTACATCAGAAGCAAAGCACGGTGAAAATACTGATTTTACAAAATAAAAAAAAAAAACAACTGATGTCCAGAAGAGGGGACAACCAAACACTACATCATTTATTCTTCAAATTCTAAAACTTTTCTTCAGACAGGTTGAGAATGTCTACTCTGAGAAGTCTCAACTTCCTGCTGACAAAGTTGTGAATGGTAAGTCATAAGAATACTGCCATGTTTCTTTTCTATTTCACTCATTAGGATTGCAGAAACACAGAGAAAGAGCGAGAGAAACAGAATATACTGGATAATTTTGTCTTAATTGCATATATAACATTATTTATGCATTTATGCAATAAGTATTTCATCTGTGGAGGAGATGTCAATATCTCACAAAATCATGAAATCAGTAAGAAATCATGAAAGATTCCTATAGCACACTGTTACTTTGAAAGATGTTGCCATAATAAGAAGCAGACTAAAATAAGCATGATGTTGCACCATTGGCATTTTCAAAACATTTGTGTCTATAAAATTACACTCATTGATGTATATAGGCTGTGGCTCCATTCTGTATCCCCCCTGTAGTTGTCCCACTGTGTTTAGAGGAACATCGTAATGACAGTAGATTTACTTAGGGTGACATGAGAAAGGGGAAATTGAAAGTAGATCAATACTAAGGCAATCACAGGAAAAAAATCTTAGTCTTGATTCATAACATTGTAGAAGTTGAAGTGGAGTTAAAGGAGAACTTATTGATATAGACAGGAGAACTTAAGGAGTATACACACAAAAAACACCATTACCAGTGAAGTGGAGATGACCAGAGGAAATCTTTCAAACTGGCAGGCAAAAAGATGAGAAGAATACAGTGACAAATGAACTAAGAAAGACTGTTTTCTGAAAAGAACAATGGGAAAGGGAGGCATCATATAACCCTTTGGCAAAGCAGATAGAAAAAGAACATACGAATTGAGTGATGTGATTAATCAGAGTGAAGTGGAGATCATGGAAGAGGAAGTTCAAAGAAGACTGAGAAAATTACCTAATCTTAAAGCACCAGGAAAAAGAACAGAATCACCAGTCATTGGCTAACAAGCTTTACAAATGAACTCCTTCAATTCAAAATACATACATGAGAAGCTAGAAAAAGATGCATTTAGCTAGACAATGGCAAGAAGGATTCAATTATTTAAAAATATGGAAGTGTGTTAGATTAAAACAGACTCGCGTGAGTGTTTAATGCTGCTAGAGAATGTACGCAACACAGGGAAGTCATAATACATTACTTATCCATTTGGAATGGACCTCCGTTAGTCCATGGAGTAAAAAGGCTTTCTTGGTGCACAAAAGCAGGTCAGGCTATCCTAGCCATTGCAGAAACTTGACAATTTCTAGCAAACAAATTCTTCTGTCAAAGATATAGAGCCCGAGGAAACAAGGCAGGCCTGACAGCAGGGCAGAATAGCCTTTTGCAGGAAAAAAGGAATACATGTTTCAAAACCTCACCAGAGGGGATTCCTCAAAATGTTTTGAAGACGAAATTTATCTCAGACCAGAAAAATAGAAATAGTGTGATGAATCAGTTTGAACAGGAGAAAGCTGGGGAAAGGACATTTTTTTATTCCTTGTAAGACCAGTCAAAGCTGACCTCAAATCCGTGTCACTGTAACCCGTTATTGTTTTATTATTTCATTCCTTTATTCACCTTTCCATGTATTTCAACTGATTTTCCTTTTCCACTGCATGTAATTGGCACCATAATATTCAGTAAGAATTTTTCTTTGATTCTGGTATACTAAGCATCTATAAATTCAGCCACTTGGGTCAAATATTTTTCTGATGTGACAATACAGATATTTTATGATACTCTGAGATTACTGCCAGCAGAATTCAAATTCTGCAGGATTAAAATATTTTGTTTAAATGTAGAGATCTTATACAAGTTTTCTGAATCCCATGTACTTTTAAACTGCATGAAGTCTTTCAGTTTTTCTGTTTGATGTGCATGCTCAGGTTCCTTCCCACACATTATCAAAAAAACCCTGGGATTTCAATGTTATTTTAAGTCAGAAAAAGAATAGAATCACCAATCATCAGCTAACAAGCTTTACAAACTAACTTCTTCAATTCAAAATACATACATGAGAAGCTAGAAAAAGATGTACTTAGCTAGACGATGGCAAGAAGGATTCAATTAATTAAAAATATAACACAATGTAGATGTGTCCAAAAGTTTGTGACTTTTGCTTTGAACTTGAAATTTTTGGCCAAATATTACTTTGTATCACTATGCTAGAATCAAATTGAATAGAATTCTAGTATCATCTAAAAAAGGCAATATGTCAGATGATTAATTGCTATAATGATGAAAAAGCAGGGGAAGAATACTAAGTGATTATTCAGGTTACCTTGAGCAAATCACTAATCTTTCATTTGCAGCTGGGCGAACTGGAGATGATAGGTGATTTGGACACAGTAGAAGGCAAGTGTTACAAGGTTGTAGATGCTAGTGTATCTTTTTTTTTTTTAATTATTGCTATGAGATCACACTAGGAATTTGGCAACAAGTGAGAGTCTGCACTAGAGCTCAAAACTGATATAAAAAATTCTGGCTGACTAACTGAGAAATTGTTCTTTTTCCACGTTGTCTAGTGGTAGTAGGGGAAACAAACAGAGGTAACAGTTCAACTATAGTTGATAGGAATTCATTCAGGCAATCAGGTGGTCTTCAATTAGATGAACATATGCAACACCTGGACTTATAATATTCTAAGCATGTGCTCCTCAGTACTTGCAAGTTTTCAGAAGAGATGTGAATAAATTTAAGCCTTCAAAATATTGCTGCTTTTTTTCTGATTAGTGAAGGATTAGCAAAAAGCAAGCAAAGGATAATGAAAATAGCTTGGATTGCTTCTTTGGTAATACAGACTGCCAGTAGGCATAACTGAAATACCTCTCCTTCTCTCCTCTGCTTTGGAGCCAAGTATGCCTGAAGTATAGCAGCTTAGCTGCTTATATCTGAGTCTTGGCAACTTCGTCCCTACGTTCTGCACACAGCAATATGGAGGCACTGGAACAGGCTGCCCAGGGAGGTGGTTGAGTCACCTTCCCTGGAGGTGTTTAAGGCATGGGCGGACGAGCTGCTAAGGGGCATGGTTTAGTGTTTGATAGGAATGGTTGGACTCGATGATCTGGTGGGTCTCTTCCAACCTGGTTATTCTATGATTCTATGATATATATTCACACACCAAAGGAAGAATGTGAATGAGCTTAGATATATCAAATACAGGCAGTCCACTGTCTTCCCTCCAAAATTGCTCAGTATTAGAGCAGACTTTGAAGACCTCTTCACAGAGAACTACTTCTAGGCACCTGCATCTTTACATCACCAGTCCCCCACAAATTAGGCGACAGAAATGCTAATCCAAATCTGAAGGGGGTTTAGACATCAGTATTCTGAGCTCATCCCAAAAGTACCACAAACTCATACGTAACTCTGCACAGACTTCTCTATCTCATTTTAGTCATTCCTAGTCTCCCCACCATCTACAGCTGCCAACTAACACCATAATAATCAGATCCCCATTAAGATCTTATTAGACCACTGTGGGAAAGCAAGGGAAAAATGTTTACACAGAACTGGGTCTTCAGATAGAGGCTGGACCAGCAGCTACAGCAACCTCCCAGTTGAAGTGAGGAATACTTCTTCACAGGATGCAACACAGCTGAAAAATTAACCAGAGCCCTGAGCAGAGGAATGAGGAGATATCAGTACATCCACACAAATTGATCTTAGAACATGTCCAAACCAATGCAGTACCTATGCTGCTTCAGTTTCTTGCCTTCTGTAGCCTCTTCAGGTTTAAGAGTTGCTAATAAAAACTTTTTCCACCATTTATTTAACTATGGCAACATTTATTGGAACATGCAAATTTAGAAAACAGATTTCTCTGTCACAAAATCTCTGGATGTCTTAAACTTTCATCTTAAATTATATGCTTCTCTTAGCACTCTGAAAGTGGCCCTTTGATTTTCATGTCTTCTGTAACTATTGAAAAAAAAGTTTTTTCTAAAACAATGCATTTCAAAACTACTACAGATTTGCACCAGCATAACTGAAAGCCAAATTTGGCTTTCCATTTGTCATTCCTTACTGAGTTTAGGGATGGCCGACCTTATGTGATCCATAATTTATGACATAAAATATTGCTGCACATAGCCAAATATTCAGAATGCTTTGCAGATATCATTGGACTGCACAAATGGCAGGAACATTTAATTCAAACACAGATACAAAAATTAATCTGAGTTCTCTGTCAAAGGAAAGGAAACAGATTCAATTTTTTCACCCCTTCATAATAATGTGTGCTTTTCCATTATCTTCCAGCATGCTAGTTAGCTGTGGCTATGTGAACAAGTTCCTCTATGAGATACACTTTTTCAATATTTACTGCCTCTCCCAAAATTGTGTACCTACTGAAAGAGCAGTGTTTGTGGATCAAATCAGAGATCTTTCTCGTATTTTTCTATTCAGGTATATTCCTATATGGCTACAGTAACTCCTCAGCAATCTTCTCCTTGCCCAGGATGCTCTGGCAATTTGCAGCAGTGAGATGTCATGGAGCAGAACACAGAAGATTCTAGCAGCTTTCAGCTGTAATGCTGTCATGCCTCTTGGTACAGCAGCCTTGAACAGAGTCCATTAGCTGACTCATTGAAATGGTCCTCTGAGACACGTAGAAATCCATGGCCTCTCACTGAGTTTTGATTCTGGGGAAAAAAAATATTATTATTAATGAGAAAAATATTATTATTAAGATTCCCTGCTGGTAGTTTGGTGTCTTCATTCTGGTGAGAGTTCATCCAGATTTGTCTTACTCCACTAGCAGATATTGAAGGAGATTATTTACAAAAGAGGTCGGGCATTCTTTGGTGTATGCATAGCTCAATGTTTCATCTCTCTCTTGAAAAGCAAGAAAATGTTAACAGCAAGTCTTTACAAACTTGATTCCATTCTCTGTTGCCAATTTGTGCTTTCAGGTGTCAGTGACATGTAATTGGTACGAACCAAAATGGAAGTTTCCACAAATACGCATGAAAATCCCTTTTTTCCTATTTTCCTGGTTCCTTCTCTGTGCCCAGGCTATTCCTGCTAGACTGGCTGACTGCTATGTAAAGCAGGGCTCTCTCTGTGGGTTTTGCTTTGAAGGTGTAAGCACTGGACAGCTAGAAGCAACCAGGTTCTCTTGAGCTCCTGATGGCTTATTTGTTATTGCAAGAATCTTCGTGAGATGTTTGCTTCTAAAGAGGATTAAGTTAAAAGAAATATATTTTGGAGGATGATGTCACTGTTCCTTTTGTTATCACAAAGCAAGTAACAAGCAAAACAACATTCTATAAATTAAACCATTGGAAAATATCTTGCAGTTTTTCAAATGTCAAAAATCAATTTTTCATGCGAATACTATAAAGGAGAATAAATTAAATTTTCTTTCAGCTGAGTACTATGCACAAACTCCAGAAGATTTAAGTGTATTTATCAGGCTGGCCAGAACATGAAATAATAAACTGAGAGACTAGATTCTTATAATTACGGCCTAGTTAACTAGTATTCACTCTTACCTGGCTTTATGCTATTTTCTATGAAGCACAGAGAAAATATATTTACATACAGTTATCATTCTTCACTCTCCTGATTGCTTCTTAAAAAGCTTATCATTATTTCAGAGAACTAGTTGCAAAATTGAGTGCTCGCAAGCTAAGAGGAGATTTATGTCAGGAATAGAGAAGTTGCTAACAGGTATGTGCACTTCCTATCTACAGGTGTTTTAGGAGAACACCCACAGGTAACCTGACCATATAAGTAGAATCATAGAATCATAGAATCACAGAATCATAGAATCATAGAATAGTTTGGGTTGGAAGGGACCTTAAAGATCATCTAGTTCCAACCCCCCTGCCATGGGCAGGGACATCCCACTGGATCAGGCTGCCCAAGGCCCATCCAACCTGGTCTCAAACACTTCCAGGGATGGGGCATCCACAGCTTTCCCCGGCAACCTGTTCCAGTGCCTCACCACTCTCACGGTGAACAAATTCTTCCTTATCCTTTAGACATCCTTTATACAACATCACATCTTTCAGACAATGCATTCCTTTGTAAAACTGTACCATGTTGCTAACTTCTCAGAAGAATTTTTTTTTGTTTAGGAGTCCTCAATGCGAAGCTGAGGAACTGCAGATGATTTGCACAATTTTGCATAGCGCCTTTTCTGTATTTCTCAGTCTGTATGACTTAGTAGGTGAATTTTGTTCAGTGCCACCTATGGCTAATGCTGTGTGAAAGACATGACCTTGCACAAACAATGTTATTTAAAGGTTTCTGAAGGACTCACTGCAGTTTGTCCATTGAAATCAGTACAGATTAGACTATTTGAGCCACTCACTTCAACAAATTCTATTTACTGCCTGAGAGCTCTCTCTTGCCTGCCAGCAAACTGCTCTAGGGATGTACTTCTTACTTGTTTGCCATATGCCAAACTCACTCTTCAGAGCTTTACAAAGTGAAGTGTTCACTCCTATCCCACCTCACATTCTTGTTCTCCAGAAAGTAAAAGTCCTTAAAATCCATGGCAAGTATCTAGCAGGTCAACTGTCTTTTCTCCTAGAACTGAATTAACCTCTTCTTCTCTTCTGGAAAAATAAATAATACACACTTCTTCTGGAGTCTTTTCTTTGTTTTTTTTTCATTTGCTATAGCTTTTAGAGTAGCCATCTAAGAGAACTTGCAACAGCCATGGGGCTTTTTAAGATGGAAATTTTAGTCACTTTTTTAATTGAATTCAGGTACATTGGGTTTTTTCCTCTTCCCGGATTAAAGAGCTGGAATTCTTCAGTCACCTCTCCACTTCAACTTTACTTCTAGGCAAGACAGAATTCAGAGAAGTCAATACATGCCATTAGATTCAGTCCAGTCTTGAAATCTAATCTTTTATTTTCCTGTGATGGAGCAGCAAGGAAGTCTGACAGTCCAGCTAAAGTATTTATACCACTTTCCTTTTCAAGGAAGAAAAACTTTGGTACAGAATTTCATCAAGACAAAATGTCAGGTTTCAGAGGGAGGGAAATGTTCTAGCTTATATGTTCTATGCTACATCTGCTGTGTGTTCCTGCTTGACTTGGTTCTGATAAAGAAATTGTACTGGAAGTTTACTGCACCTAGGAGAATTCATCTAGACTTGGAAGCACAGAAAATCACCCAGGGGATGTACTTCAAATGTATTATATTTCTATATAAAAGAATATTATTTTCTTCTTTTATTAATTACTGTAGCGTTACGTCCTTTACCAAAGTGGTAGTTTTCCATATGCTGTCCCTCTTTTAAATCAATTTTGTTACCTCCTGTGACAGCAGCCAATATGTCTCATAGTAAATGCTAAATTTGTTATGACAGAAGGCATGACAAATGTGGCACAATGTGTACCTGATCCTCGATAAAAAAAAATATTTTATTTAAAACATTATTTTACAATGTAACAAATCTCTGCAAAATGAGTTTTCATAAAATATGCCAACATTTTCTTCCACAAGGATCTTACCTAAACTTTAACAGTTCTGTGTTCAAAAGAAGCAGGAATAATCATTGGAGCAGAGACCATAGCTTAACCTTTTCCCTTCCTATGTGTCAGCAGAGCAGCACAAGGCTTACTCCTTCTTGTCCTGGCCCTTCCTTTCTGCCTCCCTCCTGTGCACTCCCAATGCATCCCTGGTATGACACTGGCTCTCACAATCACGGGCTGCAGGGCTGGGAGAGAATGTGCACTGGGGCTTCACCTCTGGGTGCCAGCTATTGGATTAATTTTGCTTTAAAGGGAAACTGAAGCTTCTATCACTATTCTGAGAGATAAGACAGGTTGGATTTGAACTATGCCTTGTGCTGAGCTTAGTGCTTCTGGAGCCTCATATACCTGTGGATGTCAGAGAATGCCTGGCACTTTTTTTTTCCAGGAGAGCAAAGAAGAGTACAACTTGGAGCTAACCTACAGCTTCCAATCATGGCCATAGATGGGGATTCCTGGTGAACATGTAGGCTTTATGGAGAGTCACTCAATGAACTGCAGTTATTTCAAAGCAAGCTACTTACTGGTGCAAGCACTTAGTAAATGATAACAAAATTACTGTGTAATTAGTAACAAAGGCAAGGGAGATAAACAAGAAGCATGGAAGACTATTTAGGTGTTACAGATACTGAAGTCAGCAGGGCCTGACAAAGTGTCCCCATGTGTGCTCACAGAGGTAGACAGAGAGGTCTCAGAAGTACTAGCACTGATTTCTGAAGATGCTTAGAAGACAATAAGATCACAAAGGACTGTAAAGGGGCAAAGAGAAAATCCTTTCTAAAGAGTGAAAAGGTGACTAAGGTGTTGGCGACTATTCAGCCTAACTTCAGTACCCCAAAGGATAGTGGAACAAATTATTAAATCATCTATCAGTTTGTTAACACCAAGAGGGTAAAAAGAACCATATAACATGTATTTGTCAAAAACAAATTATGCTTATGCAGTACTATTTCCTTCTTTGACAAAATGGTTGGACGAGTCAATGAGTGGGAAGCATGAAATGAGTCATATCTTGTCTTTATTATGGCTTTTGACACAGACCCATATGATATCCTCATAATCAAACTAGAGAAATATGCTCTAGTTATAACTACAGCTCAGAAGGTTGAATAAAAAATAGCTCAAAGTCTGTTTTCTACTGAAAGGAGATCAAACGAATTCTCACAGAGATACATCCTGTGTCTTAAATTCTTCGATGTTTTCATTAAGATGAAATATTACACAGAGAATACATTGGCAAAATTAACAGGTGACACCAAATAGAAAGCTTTCTTTCCATTTTAAATTATCTTATCAACTTTGAGACATCATCTGAAAGGTGATGTCAAGGCACATGACAAGGCGCACCATATGAGAAGGGAAAGATTGAAATTATAAATGCAAAATATGTAATAAAAAGTTTAAAACTACTTCAGGAAAATACAAGGAGTATGTTGTAAATCACAGTACTGGTTCACAAAATGGAAATCTCTTTCTAGCATATGCTAAAGCTTCTTTTGGATCTTAATCATTTTGCTATATCTGGGACTATGTGTCTACTATACATATTGAGCAAGATCTCTATTTTTAAACACTACACATGAACAACACAAAAAATTCATAAGAAAGGAAAAACTGTAAAATATTACAGGAATTCTGAAACTAATGTGATAGTGGAGGTGGCCCATCAATGAACAAGAACAAAGAAACAGTCTGTGGATTCCATTTTCACATAGACAAAAAATTGATATGCTACTCCCATATATATTTCTGCTGTAATATCAGACTGTATCTTGTTTAAATGGCAAAGGAGAGAGTTGCAAATCTATCACTTTCTACTCAAGAATGATTATGCTGAAAAGGCAGAGTTTATAAGAAAAAGTGGTGTTTCTTATCAGCCTGATTGATAAAGTTGGAAAAAACAGCTATATTTTGGGGCTGTCAGGCTATGAACTATGTTAATTCTTTTACTAAAATATACTATCACCCTAAAACCTTGCATATATAATACATTAAAGTGCTGCACAATTAGAGATTGTTTTTGCTGGAAAACATTGAATAATTCTTCTAGATAATCTCCTGAGACACAAGATATATCAAGGCAATTTAACAGATCTCATCTGTAATTTGAAGTATTCTTTATTCTGAAAGCTTGAGTTTATTTAAGGATATACTTCAGGTTCCCTAGTTTCAGTGGAAACAAAACTCTTCCTCTGTTGATTTCCTGAATGCATTAAATCCTCTTCTAAGTTGGAGCCTCTGGATGTCTCTGCAGTCCTCTAAAATTCAAAAGGTTTCAACAAGTATATGTACCAAAACACTGAAACATCTGGAACATTCCAATAGGTTGTAAGGAAATTAATTTTAAAAAGATATCCAGGCAAGATTACATTTATACTGCTTTAGGACAAGCACCTCCAACACAGCATTCAAAGAAAACTATTCTGGTTTATGTCCTGTTCTGCCTGGAAAACAGGGGCATGTCAGGGGGAAGAAAGGAAAAAAAGAAAAAGCTCTCATTTTGTTTTATCTACCTCATAGAGACCTAGTCTCTACAAAGACTATGAGACAGATGGGTGGGCATTCACAGTCAGCTATCTGTCATCTCAGAAGCAGTGGATGGCATCTGGTCCAGACAGAGGCAAAACATTTCTACCTTTGGGGCACTTCAGCATACAAGGAAACTAACATTCTGTTTTCTTCCAATCAGCAGGGACATCCTCTTAGTGGCAAGATACAGTCACTAGCATTTACTGGGTGATGTTACAAGAGAGGAATGATAGTTCTGTAGCAAACTATTAACGACCGTTTGAGTCCTAACACGTTGTATAGCGCTGGGCAGCTGTGCAAGGTACCAGTAAGTCCAGCTTGACATGGTGTGACTCATCCTGTCTAGAGGAAAGAGTCTCTGCAGCCATTATGGGCTTTGATCTGGAGGAAGCTTGCTGGATAGTTGGCTCCAAAATAATTCCCATGAGTGACATCATGCTTATAGAGATGATCAAGAAATCCGTTTCAAAGTTCACTTCCAAGCAGTATTCTGTCTGTCAATGCCACTCCAGGAAGATCAGCTAGTGATTCCTGAACTCTTTCTAGGTAGAACAAAACTATACTATATACAAAACAAATAGGAGCAAAACTCAAGGCTCTGGACTTACTGCAGTTTTCAATAAACTTTGACCAATATTCATTTGAATAATCAAATATCCATGCCAAATGCCTTCTTCACATAAAATGTCAGTGAAAATAGTATTTTAAGCAAGTGCTGTTGTAATGTTTTACTTTTCAAGCAAAACATGACTATCTAGATGTCCCTGGTGTATGTTCTGGGATATCTCACATTTTACAGCTGTTTTAAGTGCTAAATGACACCGCTCTTATGGATCAGGACTACTGAAAACTTTTAAAAGTAAATCCATTCACGTGTAATTTATTACAATAAAAAGAGAGCTAAAAATATGTATTTATACAAATCAAACTACAAGGAAATAAATGAGGAACAATCTGAACTTGGCACTGGTGAGACTGCACCTTGAATACTGTGTTCAGTTCTGGGCCCCTCACCACAAGAAGGATGTTGAGGCTCTGGAGCAAGTCCAGAGAAGAGCAACGAAGCTGGTGAAGGGGCTGGAGAACAAGTCTTACAAGGAGTGGCTGAAGGAGCTGGAGTTGTTTAGCCTTGAGAAGAGGAAGCTGAGGGGAGACCTTATTGCTCTGTACCACTACCCGAAAGGAAGTTATAGAGAGGAGGGAGCTGGCCTCTTCTCTGAAGTGACAGGGGACAGGACAAGGGGGAATGGCCTCAAGCTACGCCAGAGGAGGTTCAGACTAGATATCAGAAAGAAATTTTTCATAGGAAGGGTCATTGGGCACTGGAACAGGCTGCCCAGGGTGGTGGTTGAGTCACCATCCCTGGAGGTGTTTAAAAGACGAATAGATGAGGTGCTTAGGGACATGGTTTAGTGGCAGATTGGACTCAGTTATCCAAGAAGTCTTTTCCAACCTGGTGATTCTGATTCTATTAATAATACTTCCCAGTTCCCTTCTTATAGACCTAACTCCTGCTCTTCTTCAACCCTTGGGCAAGGAAGTTTGCATTTATTTAAGGGATCTTCACTAGCCTTCTTTTTGAAGTATATCTTTGATCAGAAGTTTCCCTTAGGTATAGAAAGCAATGAAGTACATGGAATGCTACAAACTTTCCAGGTGTCCTTTCTTGCAGGAAATTAAAAGAAACCGAAGATCTCTTTGCAGACATTCATCTTTATCTTTACTGTATGGTAAGATCTGAATGAATAATGAAATAAATCTGAAATAGCTTTCCTGTGCTTAAAGCTTGTAGAACAAACATGATAGCAAATGATAAGCACTATGTATCTCATTAGTTCCTTTCCTTGCATAGCAATTACACATGACAACTTTTACTAGTAGACCTGAAATAATGTCCTTGGGAAAAGACACAACATTGACTTTCAGATGGTTGTTATTTAAGGCTGAAAAAGTTATTTAGTAGAAAGCATCATTCACTTACAACATTGCAGCAATTTAAATACATTTCAGCTTTAGTCAGCATAAATTTACAAAGAAAAATATCCTACATCAAAAAGAGAAAGATGCAGACCCAAGAAAAGAATAGTGTCCAACACAAACTTCATGATATAAAAAATATACTGAGTCATGAGTGGAAGAACATATGAAAATTAAGCTGGCTTCACTTTTTCCATGTCCTGAAGTCTTCTGCTCTGAATTTGGAACAGAAAGGCTTTGAAAGCAAGAGGAGTATAAAAGCCAAGATCTCAGGATCAGCCCAACTCCATACATTTTGCTAACATCCTGTAGTTTAACTAATACTTAAAACAGAAATTTGGTCTCTCATAAGGAAAAAAGGGTCTACTGCCTGTAGTACTCAAGCTGTCAAGAGAGCTGTCTATTGCTAAACCAGAGTCCCCAGAATGAAATATCAAAGATAGAGAAATTTTTTTCTTTGAAAACAGAGATGTCCCTTGTGCTCTAATTCCTTTCTGTGAAGAATCCAAAAACTGTGTGTATTTTACTGCAGTTATTAAAGAAAACCTTGCAGAGTCAGGAAGCAGATATTTTTCAGCTGGACAGAATGGATTCCATCCAGGAAGACCTTGACAAGCTTGAGAGACAGGCCTGTGCAGACTTCATGAAATTCAACAAGACCAAGGGAAAGATCCTGCACCTGAGTTGGGGCAATCCCAAACACAGGTATAGACTGGAAAGAGAACAGATTGAGAGGAGCCCTGAAGAGAAGGACTTGGAAGTGCTGGTGAACAAGAAGCTCAACATGAGCCAGCAATGTGTACTTGCAGCTGAGAAAGCCAACCTTATCCTGGGATGCATCAAAAGAAATGTGACCAGCAGGCTGAGGGAGGTGATTCTCCCCCTCAACTCTGCTCTCACCAAGAGGACTGTGTTCAATTCTGGTGTCCTCAGTATAGGAAGGACAAGGATATATTAAAGCGAGTCCAGAGGAGGGTCACAAAGGTGATCAGAGTACTGTATCCCTATAAGGACAGGCTGAGAGACCTTATAGAAGTCTTGCAGTAATTAAAGGTGGTCGACAGGAAAGCTAGGAAGAGGCTCTTTATCAGGGAGTGCAGTGATAGGACAAGGGGGAACAGTTTTAAGCTGACAGAAGGTAGGTTTAGGTTAGATACTAGGAAGGAAGTTTTTATTGTGAGGATGTTGAGGCATAGGAGCAGGTTGCCTGGAGAAGTGAATGCCCTATCCTTGAAGTTGTTCACAGGCAGGTTGGACAGGGCTTTGAGCAACATGGTCTAGTGGAAGGTGTCTCTGCCCATGGCAGGGAGGCAAGTCTAAATGATCCTTAACGTCCCTTCCATCGCAAACCGTGCTATGATTCTGTGACTGGTGCCTGAAATCCCATTTGCAGCACACTATCATCTCAGTCATCACATACCAATGCTTAGAGCAATGCTCTAACCGGAAGTGATAAAATACATTTTAGAAATAGCTCTTCAAGCATGGCTAGATACCACAGAGTCAAATGTGTCACATCGTGAGTATTATATACTCATGATGATACATAACGTAATCCTAATCTTTAAGTCTTGTGTAACATGAAAAGCAATATGAGTTACATGTCCAAGCATTTTTCTAAATAGACAAAATCCATTGCATAACTGATTTCCAGTGCTAGATGGATTTCAGGTCCTTTTAAAGATCTAGCCTATTACATTCTTGTGTATTCTTTGTCAATGAAAAATTTCACTGGTTTAGTTAAATGCTCATCCTATTGCTGCTCGCCTTAAAAGATGGCAGTTTTGCAGCAACTTGCTGAGTAAATTTTGCATCTGGAATATTATCTGTAGCTTTGACACAGCAATATTTCCCTGCTTCATTTGAGCATATGTTTATGCTCAGTTCAGTTTGAAGACTTAGCACATCATCATCTGGCATCCATGTATAAATATAGATTCTAAACACTTTCAAAAACATTCATATGAAAAAGGAAAAGCTGATTATGTAGATGGATTAAGAAAGAGGCATACACAGAGTTACTGACCCTACAGCCTTAAGACACAACTCTGTGATTTCCTGCAAGCTGTGGAGCATTCCCCCTTCTCCCAGCAAAGCTCACAGGTGGCCTGAAGACCCACCAACCTCTCTTCTTCTGCCCTCCCTTTTCTTCAAGTGCCAAACTTCTCTGACAGTACACCAGTTCCCAAACAATGGTATTAACTGCAAAGAGGCCTCTGAGAAGAAATAAGTGATTTTTAAAACATGGCTGAGAAGGGAAATTCTAGTGAAATATGTGTGCCTGAACAAACTGATTTATTGCATTCTTATTCTTTTGAGCTTCATCTTTCTTCATACATTAGTGTTATCTCCTTTATCTCCTCTTGCACTGCATACAAAATTAAAGCATTGTCTTTTCTTAATATTGTTACATTTCATGATAGTATATTTTATATAAGTCAGAGGGTTCTTTTGACCAACTGCAGGGAACAACTTCAATATATGTGGGCACATAGCTATGCATGTACTTACCTGTGACTTACCTCACATGGATTTCCACAGATCAGACACGATAAAATATAAAATAGACAATAAAATAAAGATATTCAGAAATGTTTCCTGTTGGCATCACTATGTTCTTCTTGTTTGTAGTTTATCAGAAACCTGAGAACAATAGCAAGGTTTATTATCATGACAATTATAAGGGGCACAGTGTAGATGTTTACTAGCCCTGTGTTCAGTCAGTCATGTCTCACCTGCCAGTGGAGTTAGAAGACTCTTACCTACACAGTTCACATCTCCAATCACAGCCAAGGCGCCTCCAGTCATCTACCACCCAGGAAGATGTCTTAGTGAATACAGTATGTCTGTAATCTGAAGACTGGCTGTTCTTTCTCCAATACTATCAGGATAAAAAGATTTTTCATAATTTTAGTTTTCTCTGCCTCTCTGTTGTCCATTTGCTGCATTCCCCTTCCACGGTCTCTCAATGAAACCATGCCCCTGCCTTCATTTCTATATGATCATCTGGACCACAATAAATGGATGACTTCTCTCTTTTGGATATTTATCCCTCAACAAGAAGCATAAATTTTTTCTTCATCTGACATCTTGAACATGACTTGCTCACTTTCAACCCATCTGTTCTTCCCCCTCCCAGACTACAGCTGCAACTGTAAAGCTGCATATTGCCTAAGCACATGAAAATGAGTGAGCTTCACTGCTTGCATATGGGGGGTAAATTTAAGAGCACAACATTGTGTCAGGGAGAGATACCAAAGTGAACTCGTAATAGATTAATGTGAATATTGAAAATAGCATTGCGTGCATATTCCCTGCTGTATTATTTACAGCCAACATTGCATTGCTTTCAGGACTCCAGTCAGCATCTGAGAACTACTATCTGCACAAGCCCAGCTCAGCTGCATCTGTAGAGTCTAAAACTAATCCCATAGAGACAGGGACTTGACTGCCAGCTAATTATATGCAAAGATGAAGTTTCCCTACATCCTCCATTTTCATTGATTAGTACTCCAGTCATGAAGCCCTCAGCACTTTCTACTTCCCCAGTAGCTGTAGAACAGGCAGACTGCCCAGCATCCTGGTGAATGGCTCAACAGATCCCTGTTAACAGCCCCCAGGTCTCTGCAGAGACAGTTTGGATGAACTGTACTACTTCAAGTCTCATCAGCATAGGCATAATTTTCTCCATCATTCTATCCCAATATCTGCACTATCTCATCCTTTGAGAAAACACTGTCCATCCTGCTGGCAGTAATTTCCAGACTGGAGTATTAGATTGCAGGGGTTTTGAAACAAGCTATAGGAATCTAAATCAAGGCATTCTGCAAGTTTTTCCTCAAGAGGTGGCTGTCCCCCGTAGCATTTTCCATATCTTAATATCAGCAACAGGAAAAGACACTGTGCTTAATGGTGGTGGGCTGTTTTACTAGCATAAAGACCTTAGAGAATTAATTTCCTGTAAATTTGCTGTAAGTCACTGTCAGCGACTTTGAAATCAGAACATCAATGACCAGCTCAAATGAGAATTTCCCCTGAACCACAGAAAATCTACTAAGACTCTTAGTAGATCTATTCACATATAAGAAGCAATCCAGGATCCTGAGATTGCTGTAGTCTGATGTATCAATATATTATGTAGATAAATATAAACCTCATTATGTTCATCCAGCAAGCAGTATCCACTCCTCATTTATGATTCACAGCGCATTATAAACACCTGTTTTCACTGGTTTCTTTCAGGGCATCTTTTTACTCTTCATAAGCAGACTCTTCATAAGCAGACTCTTCATAAGGTCAGAATGTGATGTGAATACCAAATAAATCCAGATGAAAGGCCACAATGACCTCTAGGACCACTGGACCTATTTTATGTAGGTGATTTCTTGTTCATCTTGTGACTGTTCATCAACAGGTACATTTCTTATGAGACAGAACATTTCCTGTGATCTTGAAACTGACAGGCTTGTTTCTGTAACTGCAGTAATTTATTTCAGGATGACAAACATCTATTAAGCCTTTCTGATATATATAAATTAAATCCCAGGTATTAATTGTTAGAAGTAACATCTCTGCAATTCATCAGTACACATCTTTCAAATCTCACGTGTTAATACATGTTTGTTAGGTTCTTTATTCTTCTTTTCTACATCCAGTACTGATTGTCTCACATGCACCCCCAGATGCCATCCAAATTAACAGTCCTATGTTCTTTCCAGCTCCGTTTCTAGAATTTTAAGCATGTCTTGAGTCCTTCTTAAAGTGATAATAACTGTTATAAACCAGGATTTACCAAATCTGGTCCTCTCTTCTATGAGTTTTTTCTTACAGACATAGATTCACACTACCATGTAACCATAACTATTCCAGCCGTTATATTATATTCTATGAAGTCATACCTCCTATAAAATTTATTCAATTCTGTGTATTGTTATAGTTGTTAGTAATTCATGTTGAAAAAAGAAAATAGGCTTTTAGACGGTGAGGGTCTCAATAAAATAGGGCTTAGTCTCAACAAAAACTCATACTTAAAAACAGCCAGAACTTTACCAGAAAAGAGTCAAGCAGTGTTTGTGACAATTTGAGGTTGTTTTCTCAGTTCATAACTTAGTTTTGATTAGTAAGTTTTTATTCTGCCTGTGGAATTATCTTTCTGGAAGAAGAAGTTCGCAACAAGCTGTTGAAGAGAAAAAGCAAAATAAAAAAGGATAAGTGGATTGTTTATATTACAGCAATATTGGTCACAACATTACAGTTCCTGCTGCACAAGCATTTTTACTGTAAATGACTGTCAAGGGTTTGTAATTCATTTGCCACGTTTCTTTCTGCCCTTAGACAACATTCTAGGAGAATAGCTTTTTGATTTATCTGAATATTTAAACAAAAACACACAATCACATAGTTTTGACAGCCAGCTCGTTGTGAAAGACATAAAATAAATATAATACTAAAAATGGACGTACTTAAAATATGCTCAACAGTTTGATGACACATGCTTTAATCACTTATACAAAGACAGAGGCATATATTTCACATCACCATGAAGAGTAAAGCTTGCAGAAAAATAGAATTTTTCTGAGATTTCAATTCAGCGTTTGTCAGAACTGTTTTACTGCTGCTGAACGAAATACTGTAGACTGGAAAAGCAAACAGCTGTGTTTGTTAGCTGTGGGTTAGCAATTGGCATGCAGTAGCTGTTCCAGCAGGTTCTTCACCACAGCCACAAGCAGTGCCTCCCTCACAGCAGCATGTCCTCATACCAGATGGTATCATCGGTGGCTGTTACACACCCATTTATAACATGGCCAGAGACAGTCAATGGATTTCATTACAGTTGCAAGCAACTTGTTTGTAAGTTATGTAATGTATTCTTGCACACTGTTCCCCTCCTGAGGCAATTTTACATTGTCTGCACTGTGGTTTTCTGAAATTCCTTTCATGACAGTTGCACCGGCTTCCAAAAACAAGGACAATTCTAGACATCTAATTGGAAAACTACATTTGTACTCATTATCCTTTGCTATTTCAGTTAAGGAATAAACTAGAAATTAGATAAGATTTGTACTTTGACTCAGAGAACAACCAATTTTTGTCACTATTAGAAGCCAACCATCTTCAGAGTGTTTGTTTAAAGAAACATATCTGCATATCTGCCTTGTGCTGGGCAGTATTCTTAGGCTTTCTTCCAAGCTTGTTTTGAACTTAGTTCTATCATCATAATTTATCAAATGAATATAAGAAAATTCTTCTTCTGAAAGTATTACACTTTACAGAGGGAACAGGGTTAGGAGAACCTAAAGGAGTTATATATTTTAAATCTTCTTTCTCTGGTCACTAAATATGACCTTCCCTATCCATAGTGCCCACACAAGGTTAGAGACAAGGCTTTTTAATGATTCATACATATTGACACGCACTCTAGGCAAACACTTCTCTGATCATAGCCAGAGTAAGTTGAACATAAAATGTCTCTGGTGAAGAAGCTAAGCACAGCATTATGAGAGCAGCGCTCCCCAACTGAGCAGCCAAACCTTCACCCCAGCAGTGCCCTTCACTCTGTCCCTGTTCCGATGGAAATGCTGCATTAAGATCCTGCACAGCTGTGCCTTTTGTACAGCATGTCTCTGTCCACTCACAGTCCAGAGTAAGTGCAGACATACTCTAGAGTGCACATACAGTAAATATAGGGTGGCATGGAAACATACACACCGATATTATTTTTCCATACTTTTAAGTTATTGCTTTTTGGCTCCTAATTGAATCTGGCTGACTTCTCACAGAAGCTCACAAAGAGAATTTGCTCAACTCACTCTGCCTTCCCTGACGCAGGGACAATAGCTTCTAGGCAGCCACATAAACCTTTCAAAACAACACAACAATTTCTGCTTTGGCCATCTGTTTGTGGAATCAGATTAAAGAGCTTTTAGAGAAAATAATTCTTTGCCCTATTTTTATTATTATTCTTATTCATTCCTTGTTCCCTCTCCTGAGCCAGGGACAACATGATAGGTTAGATTTCTCATACATTTCCTATGGTTTCAAAACAAAAAAAAAAACCTCTCACCAAGCCATCAAAAAAACCTTTAATCCTTAAACTAACAGTGTAATTATAAATCCATATCCCACAGAAATGTTCCCTACTAGCTACCACTGTCAATAGTAAATAATTCATGTTGAGAGGCTGTAATGGCAAACACTCCACTTAAAAGCTCTTCACAGCAGACAGCAGGATAACAGTGTAATTCAAGCCCAGAAGTGAGGAATGTTTGACTCTCATGCAAGTTCTTCACTGACAAAATCCCATGGGTCTTCTTGCTAGAGGAAATGTGCTTAGTGCAATAGAACTGTAAGGGTGCAGGCAAGATGTTTAAGTGCAGATATATAACAGTCTCTTAAAATGAGCTCTGCCTAGCTCTGTGCCATGTGATGCTTCCTGGAATAAAGCTGGGGAAAGTTTTATGAATGAGAATACCTTTTCCCTCACATTAGGGACTTCATATCAGTATCTAGCATGGCATTGCTGGGGAGAAGTGCTGGAAGGAATTCATCCCCATTCTTCACCGTCTCTGCCCCACGGAACAAGGCAGGACCCTTGGGCTGAGCCAGCTGACAAAGACATGGCAGACATCAGCCCTGCATGTTTGAATCTTTCCTCATCCTGCAGGGTACAGGATTACATGAACAGGGGAAAGATTGAGAAGCCATGGAAATGGAATGGAAATATCTGGTTTTTGAAGAGCAGCAGAAAGAATAAATATGTTTAAAAGTAAAGCTGCTTGCAAGCATCTTGTGTTTAGCACTGGTCAGTTATCTAGTCCTGCTGGAGTAACACCCTTCAGGTGAGTGGACTGCCAGGACTTCTGGTCCAGCTGTTCCCACACTGCACCAGGTTAGGTATGGAGAGTCAGGACAGGTACAGCACAAAATTGTCACTACCCTGTGACAGAGGAACAGGAGTCTGTTATTCTTAAACCTTCAAATCAGCAGGAAACTTTTGGTATTCCATGATGGAAAAAGTCAGGACCTTAATCTGTCAGACTCAGATTTCATTTCTGAACCCTCCTTTATTGTAAGCTTCAGCATCCTCACTGTTTTCTGTTGGAAAGAATCGTATCACAGAAGACACACTAAAAGTTAAATGTAAATTAAGAATATTGAACAAGCTTAAGGCAATAACAAACAAAAAGTACTCTTTAAAAATCACAAAATGCTACCAACAAAATAGCTTATTACATTGCCTTGGTCTTAACAGACATATATTACAATCTGCTATTTCATTAATGTTCTCCATATGAAGTTGTACAACCAGCAGAAAACCATCTCTACAACTACCTGAAAGGAGGTTGGAGAGAGGAGGGTACTGGCCTTTTCTTCCAAGTGACAGGGCAATGTCCTCAAGCTGCGCCAGAGGAGGTTCAGACTAGATATCAGAAAGAAATTTTTGACAGCAAGGGTCATTGGGCACTGGAACAAGCTGCCCAGGGAGATGGTTGAGTCACCATCCCTGGGGGTATTTAAAAAACAAGCAGACTAGGTGCTCAGGGACATGGTTTAGTGGCAGATAGGAATGGTTGGACTCAGTTATCCAAGAGGTCTTTTCCAACCTGCTGATTCTATAATTCTATGATTAAAGAGACAAAGTGTTGCTACCTTAATATGTTACTTCCTCTTCCTGCTTGTCTTCAAGTTATAGCTTTTTCTTTCTTGTTTGCATTCCTGAAGACTGATCCAACATGATCAAATTTTATGTCAGTAAAATGTATTAAAATGAGAGAGATTTTTAATTTGCTAATTTTTTATTCCTGAAAAAAGTCATATCAGTAAAAGGAAAGGAAATTGAGTAGCATATATTATTTGCTTGATACTTTCATACTTGAGGTATGAAATACAGATTATTTACGCTTGGGTATTTCAAGGAACAAAAAAAAGCTTAACTGCTTGAAAGTGTCTTATAAGTAATACATGTAATTTGACAGGGTATTTTAAATTACACTGATTTCAAGCTGAACAATTAAAAAGGAACAGGATTGGAGCAGAGCTATCTGTGTGTGTAATATTAACAGAGATTTGTATATTTAAAATAATCTGGGCAAATGACAATGTAGTTTACTCATTTTTTTTTCTGGAAGCATTTAACATGCATCCCAAGAAAGGATACTGAAGAAAATTATGGTTAAATGTATAGTTGACCTGCATCAGTCCATGTATCTGTGTTCTCAGTACCAGGAAAAATCCCTTAAGAGTAGATGGTAAATTTAATCAGAAAAAAGTATTGCAAGAAAAGCTCATATTTTGATTTGCAACTGCAAATGATGTTTCAGGTATGCTCCAAAAGCTCTTAATGAGCTATGGTAGTTGAATACAGTGATCACAGGAAACGCATTCAAATGTGCTGAGATGAAGAACTGGGGTAAAGGCCATGCATCTAGCAAGTCACCTCTTTTGCCTCTTTTGATCAGGAGATGCTAGTAGGTCTGAAACTTCAGGTCTCTGAGGCCATACTCCTTGACTGATAAATCACGTCCAGCTCTGTGGTCTAAAGTTGCCTGCTTCATATCAGGCTTTCCAACAGCTGTACAGCACTGGGCTCTCTCTCTCCAGTGAAGTCCACAGTCCTTCCCTATCACCTCCTCTGGCCATGTGAGATGCCAAGAACAAGTCACTTGAATGGCACTGATGCAGGAAACAGGCTTAATAGTCTTTGTCAGAGCCAATATTGGTATCTTTGTCTACACTGGCAAAAGAATCCGCTTTTCTCACAATTATTGGCTTTCCATATAGTAGTGGCCCAAACATGTGGATCTTTTTCTTGGTAGTTAATTAAAAATGTGGCCTAATAATCACTCTAGATAGCAAAATAAATGCTTCAGATAAAACTCTTATAATTTCTTCTTAAATCAAGGATTATGCAATAAAATGCTGATATTCCATTGAGTGAATGGATTTGATAGTAAATGAAGATCCTGTAAACTGTCCCTATATGTAAATCTAGAACATAGTATTATACATTGGTTTAAGAACAATCTTCCATCTTCAAATGTATGTAACTCTGTAACAATTTGCTTGCGGATGCAGCAAGTCTATGTATTCTGCAACCACAGAGCTTACAATCTTGCTTTTTGGTGGGAAAAGGTATTGAAGCATCATTTTCAAGTCCTGCTACTTGGTGGTTGTCTTTGATCTAGCAATACTAGCAGTTCAACATTTAATCTCCACACCAAGATCTGGAAAATGGTACTGGGTTAAAAAAATATGAATATAAAAAATATTGAAAAGACATATAATTCTATCATCTATTCAGCTCTACTTGGGCAAGCTTTTTTCCACGCCTGAAATCTCCGTAGTCTAAAGACTTCTGAGATTTGTTTAAAACCTCCAGACTTTCCACAGGCCAAACATCTTCACTGTTTGTGTGTAGGCTTGAAGCCAATCTGAGCTTCATCAGTCTTCGGGTTCAGTGAGAAAATGGTGATTTACAGCCCTAAGGGTTTCTGTCTGGGATTTCTGAGACTGAAATATGTGCTCAAGAACTGCACAGTGGCTAGACAGTGAGTTCATCATTGTGCAATGTCTCAGACTTCCATGCACGTGCTAAAACAAAGGTCGTCATCACCCTGGTAATCACCCGGTGCAGTGAGCATGCAGCAAGGTTCATGGGAGCCAGGCACATAAACCACAGTTCATCCGCAAACAAGACAAGTGTGTAGATGGCTATGGGAGTATTTCACTCCTTCCCACTGTAATTCCTGAGGCAGATGAGCTTAAGCTCAGCATGTGATATAAGTTACCTTGTCCATTCTCACAAATGAGTTTTGAAAAGGGTAATCGTCAGCATAGTGTCAACTCACTTTCTTGCTTCGCTGCAATTGCTGCCCTTTCAAAATTAAGTCTGGATGTATTTTCTCTTGTGAAAATATCTTTGTTACTGTTCAAGGCTTACGCGAACAGCTAGTAGCCCTAGGTATTCCCTAAACCAAGTGAAAAGTATGTTGACTGAGTTTAGACACTCCAACCCTGCAAACTCCTCCACCTACTTGAAATGAGAACAGATCCCCTTTGCTGGATGAAAGACATTGTGGGTGTTGGTCTCTTCTCCCAAGTGAAAAGCAACAGGATAAGAGGAAATGGCCTCTAGCTGAACCAGAGGAGGTTCAGAATAGACGTCAGGAAAAATTTCTTCACCAAAAGGGTTACCAGGCACTGGAACAGATTGAGCAGGAAAGTGGTCGAGTCACTATCCCTGGAGGTATTTAAAAGAGGAGAAGGCAAAGTGCTCAGGGACATAGTTTGGTAGTGGACATGTAAGGTTGGATTCAATAATCTCAAAGGTTTTTTCCAACTGAACAATTCTATGATTGTATGACTAACAGAAATCAGAAGAGTCATCAAAACAGCTTTTGATAGCAATTTCTCAGCACCTTGCAAAGTAGGATGATGCTATGCATCAGTGTATATAATAAATTTCATTCCCAGTACTTAACGCATTTCAGACCTTCCTTGATCTTGGTTAAATATAATCCACAGAAAAAAATGTATGTCTTACAAGTTCCTCCCATTTCTACTTTTCCATCCTTGAAAAGACTCATAAAAATGCAGCTCTTCAGTGAGCAGTTTTCTTACTAGATATGTCTTCAGTATATACGGTGTGACTTCTCCATTCTCCAGGGCTGTGGCAGGTCCTAGATCCTTTAGTTTTCATCTTCAGCCTTTACTCAAATAGCTGAACACCCCTTCATTGCTTTCTTATGTCATTCCAGTGTGGACATCTCAGTCTGGAGTACTGTCTATATCCACACTGCTGGTGCTTAGGATGCCACACAGCCAGATATGTACATCTGTTTATCATGTGGACAGGACACCCATGAACACGACAGTCACTTACCTGCTCAGAACTGGTCATTTCTGTAATTTACACCACTTCTTACCTGCACCAACCTCAACCCATAACTTGACATGATTAGTGAGAATAATTATCCTATGCGCTCATGGTGAATGTAGTCCTGCCCTAACAAGGATGGTGCCAGCTGGAATGACTGCAATGATTCCTGATCCAGGGAAAACAAAAGGGAAAAAAAATGATGTATAGGTACATACATTGACAGCCTTTCTCAGTGGGTCTAGCAAAACCCGCAGGACTCTCAGAGTACATAAAGGACAGTTATTCTTACAGCATTATAGACAATGATGGTCTATATCACAATTTCTTCAAAAAAAAGCCAGACCTTCACCACTTTGGAACATATTTAACAGGCTTTTCTCGTATAAGCAGGCTTAGTGAAGGTATCTCTTTCCTGCATTGTGGATTCATAACTAACCATGACACGAAATACATGATTATTATAGCCATGCTTACTACACTTTCACTTCCATATTTACCGTTGTTAAATGCACCAGATTTTTGTATTAGACACACAAGATTAATTAATTGGCTTTCAACTATAAAGATTTCTTGTTCATTTTTTCCTACAGATGAAGTGGGATCTTTTTTGCATACATGTGAATTCAATAGTACCATAACTCAGATGGGATATGATGAGGAATAATCTAATGCTATTGAAGCATCATCAGGCTATGTCTGATTTTAATTATGGACTCCAGACATCTAGACCCAATTTGGACCTCAAGACTTACATTCACAAACCAACATAAGTTGCCAAGAAATTCCTTTATTTCTGAGGAATTTTCAGTAGAGACCTATTGTAAGTTTCCATAAAAGCTTTTTAAATTTTGCATAAGCAGATTTGCATCAGGTGTATTTATTTATTTTAGTGAAACAACAATTTAGCACAGAAAGCAAAAACCTGGCTTTCAGAGGGGCACCAAGATTAAACGCATCTGAGATTAGATCCCAATTTGTCAAAAATATGTCTTTTAAAAAATATATTAGAAAGGTGGGGGCCCAACTCTGAATTGTTCCTTATTGAGCTGATCATATGCTGTTTCTGTGAGGTTCGATCCCAGTGCAGAATACAAATGAAGTAAGTCTGGTTTTAGGGGAAGTGTATAGGCATTTTTTGCACCACTGATAGTTGTGATTTCTTGCTTCTATCATTTAAAAAAATGCAAGTAATAACATATAAGAAAAATAAAATAGAATTACTTTCTGCTTCTTTCATTTCAGTTTTACATACTTTCATTGTCTATAAATAAATTATTTAATGGTGTCAGGCAATGTAAATTGTGGGCAACAAGAGCAAAGCTCTTCCCAAGTCTGAGAAGAGACATTTTTCCAAGTAGATCAGTTGGAATCAATCTTCCTGTTAATTGCTTCATTTTCTCTTCCAGATTCTCTGATTGATTTTCTATTTCAGATACTGGGAGTTGGCTCAAATCTGCTGGTAGCAAACACTGTCAATCTCCATTTCCTTATTTATCTCAGCCCTTGAGTCTCAGTTAAAGAGAGCACAGTATCTTACAAAGGGGTTTTTGTGCAAGAGTTTTCTTCAAATATATCTCATGTCACAATAAAAATCGGTACATCAAGCTCTTGCTATCAGCATATTCACAGTAGCCATCTCTCGACCACGTTTCCAAAGGGATTAAGCTAATGTTTCTATTGTGCATAGCTCAACAGGAATCTCATGGGCCTCTAACTAGTACTGTAATAGAGAGGAGCATACATACAAATGCACAGAAGATCTTGATTCCATTAAATCAGAAGTAAAAATCTAATAACCACTGCCTCCATGAACAATATATGGAAAAAATTCATTCTTACTGTGGCTTGTAACATGTTCTGTGCTTCTGTCTCATAACATTAGTGTTGCAGATGACTTTTTCATTCTCCTAGAGATGCACCAAATTCCCATCTTTTACTTTCTACTAAAAGTCACACTGTTCAAAATATTTGATGGTGCTTTATGAAGAAAATTGTATTTATTAATGAGACTTGAGTGAAAGCCTGTTGAAGCTTTTCAACTGACTTTCAGAAAACTAGGATTTAATCCTGAGTTTCTTAGGCCGAAGAATAGTTTTTACTATGTCAGAAGACTTGCAGACGTCAGGGGAATTTCCTGTAGGGCAAGCCTATTTGAAGAACTGGTATCCAGCAGCCAAGCTCACGGGCTTAAGGATGCATGTTTCAATCTACCCAACAAAGCCAAGGTTTTCCCAGAAAATCTCTCTTCCTTTTGATAATTTTTAGCTCTGTGTGTACAGTAAATTCACAGTTTGAAAGAAATTTTTATATTTAGCTGCTTTGAGACTCATACACATAATTAACAGCATAATCCACTGAGGAAAGTGATTTGCTACAAAAAAATGAATATTTTCCTAAATTATTTCATTTCCATAAAACTGCATTCCTTAGTTTTCGTGATTAAAAAAATAAGCTAAAAAAAAAAATGTTAAGAGAGCTAAAATACTTTCCTGACTAGTTAGCTCCTTAAATTGTGCCACAAAGTAAGAGAGACAAGGAGCAACAAGGACTGACATCCATATGTCAAATAATATTTCTGTATGACTAGAACTGTAAGCCCAAGCATCCTTCTGGAAAGTATGCATTTAACATATTTATTCCAGTCTTTCCAAAGTCAAGTCTTCTGTTCACTGAAGATGACAATGCATCCCCCAAAGATTAAAATTGTCATCAGAGACATATTTATTTCTTGCAATTGACTATATCAAGAGTTTAAAACAATAGCATTTCTAAATTTACTGCGTGCAAAAAGTGCCAAACTTAAACTAAGATGCAGTCCACTAGAAACCTGAAAGAAATACTACCTTCTTAGAAAGGGTTCATTGTTTCTCAAGTGCTGGGTGAATGGGCTTATTTTTTCTCGAGTGCTGAAGCAATAGAAGCAGAAGAGCAGGGAGGAAGCTACATCCTCACCTAAGAAACTAGTCAATGTGAAGTGTCTTCAATTTTATGTATTGGGGAACCCCTGGTGCCAATTCACAATTCTCTTTTCCTAACTGTGAGTGCATCAGACCCCAGTGCAATGTGGTGTGGCTGGGCTGGAGTGTAGAACATACTGCTGCAGAGTGCTTTGCAATTAATAGAGAGCATGGGGCACTTAAGTTGGCTAACAGAGTATGAGTATGACTGGACTGCTAAACCATAAGATGGTCAATAATATTCTAAAGTGTTTCATCACTACTCAAACATCTCTTTACTATTGGTTTGTTGACGTGTGTATCAACTTACCATATGCTATCCTATGCTTTGACTGTAAACTCTGTTTGGCATGATTGTTTCCATTATTTCTTTTCATTTTGGATGATGATTATCAAAATTTGTACAACTTGAAATTAATTTTCATTGTAGTTTTCATAAACAGAGAACAGATAATTGCTAATCTCTTGTATTTAATAATAGATAATTTCAATATAGTCAGGAAATATTCATCATTCTACTTATTTTAAAATCTCACAGAAGCTCACAATTCATAATTAGATTTATTTCAAGAATATTATCTTTTTGGTAACTATAAAATATCTGTAAATGACACTTTTCTACTATATTTTATATTGGGCATTAGTTCTGGCTAATTCTAAAGCTCTGAGATTTTTTAAACTAGGGCTAAAATTGTGGTTAACTTGAGAATCTGAGCAGCTGCAGACAACGGCTGGTTTCCAGAGAGCTACGAAAATTAGGCTCACCGTCTCTAGCTCTTGAAGAAGTCACATGAATTCTAAACTGTGATTCTGATATAATATGCACATGAATGTCAGAAAAGAGGTTATTACAGTCACTCACAGACAGGCAGGAAAGGTTGGTAATAAATGCACAAATGCTGATATTAATGATTCAATTCGTACTGGGTTATTACGCCCAGAGACAAAAAGTTCTTTCCTTCCACTAAAGTGAGACATTTATCTTTGCACTAAAAACTAACAGCTAAGTTCTCAAAAGTAGTTTGTTTGGGAAAAAAAGAAAACAATTGCTGAAGTGATCATTACTGACATTGCAATGCTCTTTTTAATGTCTGGTTTTTAACCCCTGTTAATGAGAATATTGACCATACGAATATTCCTTCATCACTAGAAAGAAGCAATCTTTACTTTACTTGGACCATAGATGAAAAGACAAATAACTTTCTAGAGAATTAGCTCCAGGAAAGATTGTGTAATTGTCATATGCACTGAGAAAAATCTATGGAATAAAGCAGGCATCCAGTTTCATTTCTTACAGTAGTCTAAAAAAAAAGTCATTAAATTGCTTAAAAATATTGTTAAGATAATTAAATAATTATTATTGGTTTTGTTACTGTTATTATTATTATTACCAGGCTAGTTAGTGTATTTATCTTGACGATATGTACTCTGATGTGTTCAGAATAGGAATTTCCACAAATAGTGCATTTTTAATGCCACCAAGGGGAATTATTTGCAGTACTAAAAATCATATCCTTTGTTTTCAAAGGCTCATATCTTACAGCTTTTGGTCAAAGTAAGAAGTTGGATCTCCAGGGGCTCCAGTGTTGCCATTAAGATCTGTAATACTGGTTTCCCATTTCTTTCTTCATGTGCCAAGTGGCAAAACAGGGCAAGCTAGTGGTGGTTTTAAAAACTCTCTCTTCTTACTAGTTTTATGTAGCAGAGAAAACAGAACTTGAATTTAATGGGATCATATTCAGGATTGAAATAAATCCTGCCCAAGGAGGTTGCAAATCTATTAGAAGAGGGTCATGTGTTGTAAGTGCTGCTGCTGGTACACTGCAACGCCACAGAGCGGCATCCCGGAGCCTTGGAGCATCAGGTCTCCAGCATGACACAGACAGATTGGCTGAACTGCATCACCAGAAGTGGTTTTAGTTTCACAGAAGAGAAGTTAGGTATTCTCTTTGACAGTCCCACCATGTGCAGATCAAGGCAGTTGTGTGGTCTTAACACCTGTCTGGTTTTAATTGGCTTTTTTAATCACTCCAAGAAAGGTAGTCTGGATTTATCCGGTTACACAGCCTGCATGACACAACATTAAAGTCATATAACTATTTTATGTAATAAGTTCACAATAACCAGGAGATATTTACTCCTTGAAAAGCACTTTCAGGTAGTCATCTGTATTCTTCTATATTTGTTTCCTTTCTTATGTGCTTGGACAACAAGATTTGGATAATTATCTTTGCAGCTATATCTATCCCATGGAGACAAAAAGAGTAATTTATAAATAAAAATCAAGGCAACACTTTTAAGAAATATGAAGCCATTTACAGCAGGCCATCAACAAATATGCCAAGCACAGAAATTATTGGTTGAACAAGTCTAAAATTTCAGTGGAATTGAATTTTTGTTCACTTTCTGCCTTCCTTTGTCAGCACAATTTAACAACATCTTATTCTTTTGCTCTGAAAAGCAGCCACCTTAAATCAAATAAAAGTCCTATTAAATTTCCCACACCTTCCTTTAGAAAAATGCACTGTAATATGGCATTTTCTATTATCTGTTTTTAGTGTTGCTTAGCATGGCCATTGTAATGACGCTAATACAGCAGTACAGGTAGATGCAGAATGTATTAATAACAAAATAATTGGAATGTCAGCCCTCATGAATTAGTACTTTTCAAATCCAACTGCAATCAGCAGATTATGAGTTTTGTGCCTTACTCAAACTATAAACACTACAGTTCATTATATGCACATCCAATCTTTTCTTCTGCAGGCTTCTTTGCCACTGAGCACTAAATTAAGAAATTAATCTTTCAGAGGTCAACGAAAAAGAGTTTATTGCTATTCACAAAATCGAATACTCGGAACAACAAACAGTTTGGGCAGCTCTCCTAGCCCAGTATATCACCACTCCATCTGTGCCTAGCATTCCTTCCCTAGACACTTGGAGAGGAATTTTCAGGCTGAGCTGAAAATTCAGACAGTTCTCAGCTATTGCTCCTTTCTCGTGAAAACTGACTTCATTATATCAGACAAAATATTAGTTCTGTAGGAGGAGAATGTGGGCATAATTAAGGTTTAAAGCCTTCCTCCCTGGGCCAGTCCCTCTGGACTGATCCTTTCTTACTTTGAACATAGTGGTTTTTGCTGAGCCCTCTTCCACTCCCATATGAAGTAACATTACTTGCATACAGGCACAGATACCAAACAGCTTTGTAATACTACAATGGACAATGACATATACACGTAAGCCAACATCTGTTTAATTTGTAGACTAGTGAAAAATAAGTTGGGGAGGCAGTGGGCAGTAAAACTCTCTTTTGTTGCTCTACACAACTGTGTAAGACACAAAATAAAAACTAAACCACACCTAGTCATTGTACCTTTTTGATGTAGGGTTCTGTTGGAGACATTGGTTTCTTCATCTGGTGTCACACAGAACAGATGGAAAGTTCAGTTCAGGTAAAAATTATTCGGACTAGAAATGTAAACTACTTTTGGTTTAATTATTTAAAGGATTTTTTTTCTTACATAGAAAACCTAATGGAATGATTCATTCATGAGTTGCCCAGAGGAAAAAAATCTTTCCAAGAATGTCTTAACTCCTTTATACAGCATCAACAGTTCAACCCTGTGTTCCTCTATATCATTGATTCTTCTAGTCTGTAGAAGTGCCTACGCCAAAAGAGCATAGCCTCTGAGAGTATATAATGTGACATGTGCTTAGATTGTTTTCTTAACTCTATCAAAGATGACAGCTTTTTCTGTTTAAAAATACCTCTCTTGCTATATAGAAACACTATGTAAATTGTTGCATAGGAAAATACAGAAACGGTAACATCAGTGCAGTTGTACGGCACAGAAACTCGAATTTGTAACTGTCTTGAGCATTAAAAAAATCAGACACAAAAAGATTCTGCTTTTGTGTCATACAGTAATTTTACTTTTTCCCCCTATCACGAAATGTTCATCAGAAAATAATTCCCTCTTCTCCATCTCTCAGCGTGACCTGGGCTCTTCCTTTGCTATGATAATCCCTTGGAGCATCTTCCTCTACCGATGCTAACCTGCTTTTTCTCAGTCTCTAATTGAACATAAGCAAGTTAAATTCTGAGCGATTATTCTCCACTTGTACTTAGCTTTGAAGGTTGATGCCTTATATTTCAAAAGTGTTGAAAGGTTTTCATGCCTTTAAATTTGTCTGCTTTTTTCTAATGATATCAGCTGGTCTAGTAAAAGGTTTTACTTATCCCCACAAACCTTGCTTAACCCAGATTGCAAAGTATCCCATTCATTTTTACAGGTTTTTAAGGGATATTCTATGAAGACCTTTATGTTTGCAAATATCAAACACCTTGCTGAATGTTACAAAACTGACTTCTTGCAGCTGCCACTTAATTTATTTAAATACCAGAAGTAATGCATTTTATATTAAACAACTAGTGAGGGAACAAAAGAGAAAGCACTCTTTGTCTTTATCTCCCCTACAGCATTCTAGCCCTGCCTGTGGTCCTCTCAATTTAGGGAATACATAATCTCTCTGTAAATTCCACAAGTGAGTGCTGCCTGGTGATTTTCTTTCCATAATGTCCAGCAAGAGGAAGGAAAGCTTGCAGAGGGATAACAGAGTATCCAGATAGCTTTGCATAAATATTGCATAATGGCTTCCCTCTGAGAGATTTGTAATGCTCTAATATCAAAAGACTTATGCATTAAAAATAGCCAGAATGCATATCAGATTACCCTTTTCACACTTTAGAATTATACAGTTTGAAAGAGCACAAACCAAGTGACAATGCAACTCCCATTTCATACATTCTGGACCTCATGTGAAATAGCCTTTTCCAAAATAAAATATCCAAAATAATTTATTAAAAATTAAATTATTAGTCTATTTATGAATGTATTTCAATTTCTTCCTTATGAATATAACCATTTAAATAGGCAGTTGGATAGTGAGTTTGTACAATAAATTGTGGATCTGTGGAGTTTTCAGTCAAAAGACATCAGCCCATACCACTTTGGGAAACATTTCTAGCATGCAAACAGCAGGATCAGACCAAAGAACTTTGCCAAGTTTTATTTCTGTACTTGCCTTCTTATATTGATCTCACATACTGATGTCACAGACATGTCATTTACCCAGCAGACAGTATTTCACTCCACAGAAGGCAGAAAAAGCTAAGATTTTTTTTTTTTCATTGCAAGGTTCTTGCTCTGAGGAAGGTCTCACCAGCCTTGTGTAAAATGGTTTAGCAGTGGGACTGACTTCATTCCCCTGGAAAAACACAGTTCTCAGCCTAGGAGTGCTTAATGTTGCTGAAATTCCCCTGATGAACAGGATACACTTTACTTGGCTCACTATATATTTAATTTACAGATATTAAACTGCAGATCCTGAAAGACACTGAAATTGAATACAATCTTGCAACAGGACAATTTATACCACAGTCATTTGACTCTTTTCACTTTAGGAGTGAATTTCCTGATAAATTTATGCATGTTCATCCACAGTTGACTTCTAGACAGCAAACGTTAGCATGGGAGGATTCCCTCTTGAGGGAGGTTACAAAAAACAGCAGCCAGGAGAAGACTTCCAGGTGATAGATCTCCTCTGCTGAAATGCATTTGAGACGGAGCCAGGTAACACCTCAAGGGATGGCGACCTTCAAATATAAAGAAAAATATCCCCATACTCATATTTTCCTGATCAACTCACAGTTTGAATATGACCCAATGACCCCAATATACTACTTTATTCACTGGACAACATTGGCTTCTCTCTCTACCACACTTACCTCAGCCTGATGACCTCTGCAGAAAACAGCAACAAGTGAATTCCTGTTTATCTGAACCCTAACTCTCTTACCAACCCTAAAGCTAGACTTAATCATTATAACAATATCTTTATCTGAAGTTAAACAGATTTCTGTTCATAGATTTCTGCAAGCATTCCATTTTAGTTACTTAGGACTTCCCAATCCCATCAGTACAATGAGATCTTAAGCTTCTGGCAGCAACAGCCCCTTCCCTGATCTCTGTTCTACAGTTCTCTTCCTCCAAACACCTCCTCTGCCTCTTATCTTCTACCCAGCTATCCTGACTGATCACCAGTCTTCCTAGATTAAACAAGAATTAAAGAACTTATTGAGTTTAAGCTACTTTTCCCCACACCCTCAGATTAAGCTAATTCAGTTTCAACATTACACCATCACTGTGACCCATGCCTAAAAATGTACAACTTTCACTCCTGGCAGAATATGTTCCCTGAATCTGAACAGAAATCTCTTTATACTACTTCAGAAAGCAAGGTCTACGGGGCTTCGTAATGAGCTCTCAGGCAGGTTGATTAACTGATTTGGACTGGGGAATTTAATACAGTAGCATGAATACTAATCATGGAAAAGATATGGCTGGGATTAGGGTAATGCTATGGACAGAAGTGGTTGCAGAATTCAGTTCATTGTTAAATTCTGCAAGACAGGGTGTCTTAATAGGATGACAGTGCTTGCAGTGGTGTCTCATGCTTATTGCAGGGTAAGACTGGAAACAGTCAAATGTAGCTTTGGAGTTTGAGCTTGAGTAAGGGTGAAAGTTTAGAGCTCCAGGTATTAATGAACAGTTATTTCAGCATTTCAGCATTTAGGATACAGTCCTTCAAACCATTAAATTCCAGGCAAGCAAAATTTCACAGAACCTGCTCAAACACAAGATAATTCACTGCACAAGTTGGATAGAAACCTTCTTTCTAACCAGAAAAGGAGAGATTGGGTAACCTGATCTAGTAGGATGTCCCTGCCCGTGGCAGGGGTTTGGAACTAGATGATCTTCAAGGTCCCTTCCAACCCTAACTATGCTATGATTCTATGGTTCACAATGAGATAAGTCAGCCTGGCCTACACAAACTGTCTACCTACTACCCTGCCATGGACCATGGACCAGGTTAGAACAGAGACAAGAGAAGAAAGAAACTTGCTATGGGGAAGTGTTCAACTGAGATTTGGGGTTTCTCTTCAATGCCTTTTGTGCTCTGTAGTAAATAAAATTGTGTCAAAGCAAACCTACAGCCACCATCCTTTCATCTCTACCACCATTTCATTTTAACATAGTGCCTATTATACTTTTAGGTCCTAACAATTAGAACTCTCACAAAAAAAATATCCCAGACACAAACTCCGGGTTAAAGCAAAAATAGATGAGTTAAGGGTAAAAGAATTTAGCTCTATGGATGTAAGCTGTGCCATATCAGTTAGCTTTTGGACCAAATGGTCCCATTTGGATGCTTATCCAAATTTCATTTGATTCACACAAAATATTTGGTATGTCCATCCCTCAAATTTCACTGGCTCTCATTAAGGAAATTACTGCTCAGGTCATAAAACAACATGGACGCAAGAAGTCCTGAAAGTCTTCTCTCACTTCATCACTGGATGCCTTGATTTGAAGACACTCAAGTTTCACCCTGACACCTGGAATCTTTGAGTAAGTTTTTCAAGCCACTTGCAAGAGGCAGGATTGTTTCTCTCTGACCATTTCCAAATTGGTATAGCTGAGGTCTTTGCCAATTGGCACAACAGGCATAGATCAATAACTACAAAAACTAAGCATTACTAAGAGTCACTGGTCATAAAGTAAGATTTGTTGCAAAGCCTGATCTGTTTTATGCAGATACCTTACTGCAATGGCCAAGGGACAAGGATTTCTATTACCAAGTATTCTATTATTGATCTTTTTTTCTAAGAGTTTTTCCCTGCTTTTTCCAATATATCTGCTCTACCACATAAGGGACATGCTGAAAGCACTAGGTGTCCAGCTCATACACTGTAAAAAAAAATGCAAATACAGGAGAAAGGAAATCCATCACTATCATTGACAGCACTGTAAGACTAGAAAATCAGAGAACATTAATTAATAGAACATTTCTTACCACATACAAATTTACAATTAATAAAAACACACCTTAGACAAATGCCACAACACCCATGAAACAGACTTGTTCTGGAGCTTCACTGCTGTGCTCTATCCAGATCTCTTGTATGTGAATTAATAATCTTCATCAAATATTATCAAGTGACCAAAGGAAACTATGTAGCACCCCTAATTCCGCACGTACTCATACCTATGCTTGATTTCATGTGCATAAACTGTCTCATTAATGTCAATGGGATAAGTTATTCGTGCAAAGTTAATTCTGAGGATAATGATTCACAGCATTAGCAACTTTTGTAATATGAAGAAGCAGAGATCAAAACTACAGTGTTGCTTATAGCAGTGTCTTTGAAAGACACTTTTGTACAGTTTATCCTTATTTTTTCCTTACATTTCCTGCTGTCAGTACATCCAGAAACTTTTTTTGTTTTACAATAAATCTAGGACTTTTCATACAATGAATTGTGGGCCAGCATGTATGTCCATATGGACATGTACAGGAACAAATATATATTTTGTAAAGAAGCCATAAATCAATTTCTATGCATGTTCAGGTTTTGGTCTAATCTAATCCTTCTTTGTTATCACATTTTGTATAATACACATTTTATGGATAAACTTGCTATAGTGTTATCTAGAATTTCTACCAGAACTCCTTATGGCCTAATCCCAAAGTTTACAGGTTTTTCTGTAATGAAAAGAAAAAAAAAGAAAAACCATATGAGAAATAGAGTCTTTCAGTCTCAAAATTTTATTTTCTGGATTGTAACTAAGCATATCTGATATATCTGATGTCTGCATATACTAGGTTTCCTCCACCTTTGACCTTCAGGTGGCTTGATGTTCTCAAGACACACAGAAGAAATACTGTCAAGGCTTGTTCCCTACAGCTTGTGGCTGTCTTTTTTGCAACTAATTACTCATTATGGCAGTCATGGAGGGATGGGATGGTTCCTTGTTTTGCCTATGAAGATCCAAATGCAATTCTCTCCTGCAAGTATCCTAACACTTAACAGCACTTAAGCCCATTATTTTTCCTTACCGTGAGTGACTAATGTAAGATAACAGTCTAAAAATCTAGACACTATTCTCAGGAATGAGCATGACAAGCATTAGTCTACAGGTCTATAATTATTTTATCTTTATCTCTTTCTGTCTCTTAAAGTATCTTGAATTGCCATCACCTACCAAAATTGCCCAGGAGGTGAGAGCTATCTATTTGAATCTTCATAGCCTGAAGCACTTCCAGAGTGACTAGTCTAGGAGGCTAGTCTGGAAGAAATATGCAGCTGCAGAAGTAATTAATTTTCCTTCTTGTAAGGAGACCTTACTCCTCTGGGAGAAAGATTATAGGTACCTGTCTTCAAGTGCAGATCTGGCTTTTGGATTCAAAGACAACAGAGGCGTGCGCATCATGGAAGGAGATGACATTGCAGAAACTTGTCTGTGCTCAGTGTTTCAATTTGGCTGTTTCCCACCCAAATAAAGTGATGCGTTTGCATTTTATTCTAAGGTACATGTGTTCTTGTAACTGTTGTAAAAGGAAACTTGGGAATGGATCAAATTTTTCACATCCAGAGCTGTTGCCTAAAGAGTGGATTGAACAGCCTTAGGCTTGTAATACCCCAATATTTGCAGATCCACTTCAAGTGTTTTACTGGATTTGATCTCTATTTCTTTTAGAAATTCAGCACTGTTCTCTCATATTTAAACATCCATTTTCTTTAGCATGCAAACAGGCATACTTCCATGTGCTTGATAAAGCCTGTTAATGTATATAATTTTAAATTAAAAAAATAAATGAATAGAATAACAATTATTATTCATTTTCATAGTAAAAACCATCACCACGGACTTTTCATGAGAAATGAAGGTCTCTATTTTTTATTATCAGTCTCCAAATACATAAAAATCATCTTAATACTTAGTTTTTATCTTTGCTTCATGGCAAATTAAAAATGCAATCTATTTAGATCTTCCATGGTAGCACATTTTTGCAGTAGAATCACTGAGGCAATAGATTCAGATTTTCTCTCTCCTTGTAAGCAGAATATTTCATATGAATGTAATTAAGACCTGACTGCAAAATCTATGCAATTCACTACAGCATATATGAAACAGGATAGAGATCAATGTTTGCATCTCAGTAAGGATGGTTGCCAAGGTGTAACAAAACAGCAGTCTTTTGAAAAATGGAAGGAAACAACCTTGCAATACAAATGAAAAAAGAGATTGCATCACATGGTCTATTGTATTAAGATAGAATACCATTTTATATACGGTATCAAAGTTTAATTTAACTGGCTATTCTTTCCTATTATTCATTAGCATTTCAAAGTTTCAAAGCCTTCACTTTTTTGGTTTCAGCATTGCTACTAAAGAAGACTAACGTGGCCTCTTGTTTCAGCCTTTCTTTAATTTTCTCCTGATAGATTTTCAATGCAGTTCTATTTTTCTGCGAGTGAAAGCAAATTACCCCTCATCCTTTTTCATGCCACAGCATCGATCATACTGAAGGCAATAAATTTTCTTAATATTAATTTTGTAAAACTCATTGAGCAAAAATGACACAAATTCATTCATATATGTAGATCTAAAGAGGCTGAACAAGTAATTAACTTTCTGGGCAGTTTTATCTGGGTTCTGCATACCAGAAGATTGCCGCCAATGTCTTAAATAATTTCCAGTATTTAAGGCTTAAGACTTTCTCCCAAATTATACATAAGAGCACTTCAGTATTGCCTCATGAATCTGACATTCATAATGTAATTTCACATTCTAGATCAGGTTGGGAAAAAAATCCAACAAAACATTTTCCTTTAGAATTTGCTCTTTTCTTTTTTGGGGCAGGGGAAGGGAGGGCACGGACATGGAAGAAAACGCTTGAACCATGGAAATGAGGGTCCTGACATCCTGCCCCTTCTTTATCTTTTCAGCCCCATAGATGAAAACTCCCTACACAGCCATACACACTGAGTTAACTCGATGACAATAGTGTTATTGCTTTCAATCACTGGAAGGAAGAAGTCTCCACTTTTCAATTGCAGAATCCCTTGAACAGGCGGTTCATCTGATTTTTCCTAGGAGGTGAAGTTCTAGCAGTAATTTTTATAGGCCGAGAGTTCTTCACTTTTAAGAAGTCAACGATCAATGATCAGAAAAAAAATTAGGAGAGAAAAATCTTTTTCCTATCCTGAAAGAATTCATATTTCTGCAAAGTATGCTACTATATTATCAGGTTACTGGCTGAAGCACAGAAATTCACTCCTTATGTCAATAAAAGCAAAATCACAATCAACCTATATCACATTAGGTTGGGGCAGGGTGGATGGGAGTATTGATTTTTTTTTTTGGATGAGCTATATCAGAAATATATTCCTCTTGTTTACTTCCCATATAAAGGTATGGAGGAATGACTTTAAATTCCTGTTCAGTCTTGGATATGGAGCCAGAGCACTTTGAAGAAAATGTGGCAAAACAATGTACTTTCTCGGCCATGCTGCTGGACCCAGAGGTGTTTTGGCTTAGGCAGACATCTAGTATGGAATATATTAACCTAATTGAGTAATGTTTTGGCAAAATCACGAAGTATTTGTTACTTGTCTCGTAAAAGGGAATTAGACGATGTCAGTTAAAGCAGTACTTCCATCTCTGTCATAAACACAGAAGAGTGCAAGGAAACTTTTTTCCTTATATCCAAAACCAAGAAAGGAACCTGAAAGGAACTTTTATTGATAGTAAAATTTTGTTCCTTACTGACATTTTTGCTCCTGACAATTTGCTGTCCTCATCTTTATTCAAATGAAAATTAGGTAATTTGTGTGCAGTTAGAATTGTATAACTTTGCTGCTGCTTCCGTATAAGACTGCATCCTTTCTTACTCAGATCAATAAAAAAATATAACTTAGGTATCACTACTAAGACTGAAGACCTAGCTTTTAAGAATTGTAGTAGTTTGCTACAGATATCACAATACAGTTGTGCATTTCTAATGCGAGCTTTCAAGTTGTACCATTCAAAATATATAGTAGAGATGAAACAATGGGAAAAAATTATCACAGAAAGATGTCTGAGTAAATCTTTGAACAATAGATATATCTTTTTATTCAAGTAATTTTAGAAACATGTATACCAATTGTATGAATGGTATATTAATCAGGGGTATGGAATTCCATTAATCTATACACAGATTATTATTATCAGTGCTAATGGAACAAGCAAATAAAATGCAAGCATTAAAAGGAAGTTTTATTTTTCACAGAATCACAGAATCACAGAATAACCAGGTTGGAAGACACCCACCGGATCATCAAGTCCAACCGTTCCTATCAAACACTAAACCATATCCCTCAGCACCTCGTCCACCCGTGCCTTAAACACCTCCAAGGAAGGTGAATCAACCACCTCCCTGGGCAGCCTGTTCCAGTGCCCAATGACCCTTTCTGTAAAGAATTTTTTCCTAACGTCCAGCCTAAACCTCCCCTGGTGGAGCTTGAGGCCATTCCCTCTTGTCCTGTCCCCTGTCACTTGGGAGAAGAGGCCAGCACCCTCCTCTCTACAACGTCCTTTCAGGTAGTTGTAGAGAGCAATGAGGTCTCTCCTCAGCCTCCTCTTCTCCAGGCTAAACAACCCCAGCTCTCTCAGCCACTCCTCATAAGGCCTGTTCTCCAGCCCCTTCACCAGCTTGGTTGCTCTTCTCTAGACTCACTCCAGAGCCTCAACATCCTTCTTGTGGTGAGGGGCCCAGAACTGAACACAGTATTCGAGGATCCGTCTCACCAGTGCCGAGTACAGAGGGAGAACAATCTCCCTGGACCTGCTGATCACGCCGTTTCTGATACAAGCCAAGATGCCATTGGCCTTCTTGGCCACCTGGGCACACTGCTGGCTCATATTCAGTCGGCTGTCAACCAACACACCCAGGTCCCTCTCCTCCAGGCAGCTTTCTAGCCAGACTTCTCCTAGTCTGTAGCACTGCATAGGGTTGTTGTGCCCCAAGTGCAGGACCCGGCACTTGTCCTTGTTAAACCTCATTCCATTGGACTCAGCCCGGCGGTCCAGCCTGTCCAGATCCCTTTGCAGAGCTTCTCTACCCTCCAGCAGATCGACACTTCCACCCAGCTTAGTGTCGTCCGCAAACTTGCTAAGGGTGCACTCAATGCCTTCATCCAGGTCATTGATGAAGACATCGAACAGGGCTGGACCCAGCACTGAGCCCTGGGGAACCCCACTTGTCACTGGCCTCCAGCTGGATTTCACACCATTTCCCACCGCTCTCTGGGCCCGGCCAGCCAACCAGTTTTCCACCCAGGAGAGTGTGCGCCTGTCCAGGCCACAGGCTGAGAGCTTCTCAAGCAGAATGCTGTGAGAAACTGTGTCAAAGGCTTTACTGAAGTCCATGCTGCCAGGTGTAGTGATCAACGGAAAAGTATTTACAGCACTGAAACATATACTTGCTGTTGTGGAAATGCTGGCAATGGATCTAGAAAAAACAGATCATTAGGATGGCAGCATTTTTTCCTTTTCAGGAAATCAGGGCAAGGAAACCCTTTATAGAAATTTAAAGTACATTTGGTGAAAGTGCATAACATCACCAATCTTCATCAGTCCTCCAGAAGACCTCCGTAATATGACTTACGGGGAGAAAAATCACCACCAACCACATGCAAGCATGCTGAGTTCAAGGACTCTTCTGAAGTTTTAACCTCAAAGGCAAAATGCATTTCTCTGCACCAAGGAGACATGCTATATTTCTACTCTCTCCTAGAAGCCCTACAGGCCTCTGAAGTGAAAGCTCAACATAATTACTAATTAAGTATTCCAGCTATGCAGAGAAAAGCAGACAGAGAGATTTCACTAGAACAGAGAGCCAGTAAACCATATACTCAGTTTAATAAAAATTCCCCAAATGTGCATTTTCTCTCTTGTTCCATTACTTTATCAGATTTTTGTCAAAATAGATTAAACAATTAACATAACCTTCAGACGAAAAGTCTCTCTTCCTCCAAGCAATGATTAACTAAGCAGAAGCTGCATGTTCCTCCTGGGCTTTAGCCCTCCATGTAATACTCTCAACAGCTATTGGGATATGAGCCATTTAGACTGATATCTGTTTGTCAGAATACGGTTTTTGATGGTTCCCTGGTGTTTTTGCTTAAATAAATAGCTTTTACTGATAAATGATAACATTATGTTATACACATACTTAACACTGCCAGCAAGACACAATTGAGCCCATCACAAAAGTGCTAAGCAATGATAAGATCAGGTTTGAAGCTGATTTGCAGGGAAAATAGATTGTGCTTGGCCAGCCCTTCATAAAATGTTTGGGAAATATTAATAGAAACATACCAAAAACATGACCCTGAAAAAGCCACTCGTCATGCATTCTCAGATGACATAATCCTCCCTGAATGTTATTGATAATGAAGCCTTTTTCAGCCAAAACTTTTCGTATTCTTGTGGGAGTCCATGTATCTTTGCAATATGTTTTCCCAAACAAAAAGCCAGAAATGTCAGAGCGTTGTTTAATACATAAACCAGAAATCCAAAGAAACCAGTTCACGTGTATATACCTAAGCACAAAAAAATATGAGAAGCTGAGGAAAATAACTTCATAGCAAATGTGCAGCACATCCCTCATGAGAAAATACATTTTTAAATAAGTGTCAGGAACCACTTTTTATCTATCTCTCAGGCAATGTTTTGGATATAACATGTCATTCTGAGAAAACAAAGTTCAAGATTAAAAGGTGAGGTGATACTTTCTTAAGTTTTCACTTTTTGAAAACTGGGAGTAAATCAGTTTGTTCTCCTCTGCCTTATTAACAAAAGAAGGCAGTTTTAACCATCCTATCTAATTTAAATCCTCCAAACTCCCTCCACATTATTTTTTCAACTGTTTCTTTTCTTCCATAAATTCATTACTTTTATATTAAGACAGATATATGAGGACATTAAAAGTTTCAGAAAAATCTTTGGCTCCCATTGCAAAACTTCCAAAGGACACTAAAACATTTTATTTGAATTAAAGCTGAACTTGGTGGCATCTCTGCATAAACCAAATGTTTACAACTAAAATATTTGCATTTCCTCTAAATAAGTATCTTAATTTTTCTTTCTTTATATTCATCAAGGCTCTAATAACTGTTTTTTGAAGTCTCTCCACAACAGGAGAATAACAGCAGGAAAAAAGTCTTATTTGCAGAATAGGCAATTTTGCAGAATCTGCATTTACACTTTTTTATTGCTTAATTTCTTTTTCTTAGGCTAGGATCAGAATTGTTTTGGAACTAATACTACAGTGATCCACAATCGAATTTTTGAGTGGCTGTGACTCCTGAAACAGGAGACACTTCAGAAAGCTTTAAAACAAGAGAAGATAGTTTAAATGTTTAATAACAAATTCAGGCAACAGAGCAGAAAACTAGAGCTTAGGCAAAGCTACCAAATGGAGGTGCTTTCAAATCAGGCTCCAGAGAAGGTAATTGGATCTATGGAAAGTAAGGGAGGAAAGACCTTATGTTCTGCATAGATACAGGGAAAAGGTCATGAACTTGAAATAAAAGCAACATACCAGTTCAAGTTGAATACTAGAAGATAAGCGGTCTCACCACTGTTTCCAAGAGGTCAAGGGAACGAGAAAATGCAGAGAGAGGTATAAATGTCAGGCAATAGCATTCATTTTAGTTTGCAGAAGTTACAGTACTATACCCAGAGGTAAGCTTGGAACATTAAAGAAAAAAATGTTTGGAAAAAGAACAGAGATTAGACACAGTGTAGCTGGTGCAAAATTTGAAATAACAGGAAAGACTGCAGTCAAAGTACAGCTGGTGCAAAATTTGAAATAACAGGAAAGACTGTAGTCAAAGTACAGCAAATTTAAAGTCAGTGATTGAAAGAAGAAACATTTCTATAGAAGAAGAGGACAAAGTCATATATTTTAAAATGTTTTTCATGATACTAGGAGGAGGTCCCTGTTGGACAGTGAACAGATTACAGCAAGGGGTGTGTGTACAAGTAATGTGCAACCTTCATGCTTATAAATAAGGGACAGGTATCAAGCGGATTAGGCCAGACTCTTCTCAATGGTGCCCAGTGACAGGACAAGGGGCAATGGGTACAAACTGGAACACAGGAAGTTCCACCTTAATATGAAGAAAATCTTCTTTACTGTGAAGGTGACTGAGCACTGGAACGGGCTGCTCAGGAAGGTTTTGGAATCTTCTTCTCTGGAGACACACAAAACCCTCCTGGACACGTTCCTGTCCAATCTTCTGTAGGTCAACACGCTTTAGCAGGGGGTTGGACCAGATGATGTCCCTTCCAGCTCCTACTGTTCTGTGATTCTATGATAGTATAAGGGAAGTCCCTAGCTAAGGGATTGCCGCTTTTTATTGTGCAGCATTCATCTCCAGGATTAAGTGCTGCAAGAGTCCAGATACAGCAGCTCTGGTGGAATCTAAAAAAGCTGCAAATTCTATCAACACTTATAAGTTTTAGAAAGTTTGAAATGATGCCTAGGGCTGTCAAAATAGAAAAGAAATTAAATTGTACCCATTTATAGTCTAAGCAGAAAGCAGCCTTCCTCACAAGGATGCTCATTCTCCTGCCTTAATTCATAAGCACTGAACACCTTTAATACAAGACACAGCACTATATCACAGTTTTGCTGTGAGCCAGTAGGAACTTTAAGCACTGTCCACCCTGAAGAGTACTTAAATAGGCTGTGAAGCGTTGAGCTCTCAGGGTCCCACTTCATTTTCCATCATGGTAATCACAAAACTGCCATGAACTTCAAAACTTCTGGAGCTTTGTAGTAGGAATGTCAAGTCAGGACTCCAATCCTGACAAAATAATTCCTGCCTCTGGCATATATATGAAAAGTCATTTTTATCGTCGTTAAATCAGTTTATTGTTTTACAAGAGCCATTTGCTCCTAATAGTAACACCTCATCGCTGATACTATTATCTGCTTCAGGAGCACACTATGGCTTTTTTTCAGACTTGATTGCTCAATGTGGCTTGAAGGAAAATATCTCCACATTTTTAATTTGATTGAACTGCTCTTTATCTTTGAGAAGACAGCTGAAAATGAAATATGCTATGTCTGCCAGTAGCAGCTTGTGCTGTTCTCTTGTACTTATGTTATCTACATCATTATGTTTTCTTTCAGATTGAAATTTTAATTTTTATAGACCGTGATTTTAGTAGTTTAATAAATCAAGAAGAAAGGAAGGAATGAAAGAAGGCTAAGGACTGCTCAGAGAATGAAAGGAAACACAAGAATAACTTTCCTTACAGATGGCCTTTGAAGTGAATGAGCAGTTGAGATCGTGCCTGCTCAGAGGTGCCATAGCATAAAAATATAGTGAGTGAAACAAGCAGGAAGGGTCATACTGTGCCCTCAGATGTACTCAGAGGACTCCCAATGACTCCAGTCAGAGTCAGATGCCAAAATCCTATAGCAGAATTTAACCCCAAGCAACCTTTTCAAACAACAGACCAAACTGTGGTTTTGATACACACAGAGTTCCCAAAAGAGCAAGAGATTGATTCTAAGTGCTTTGTGTTTCTTACTGGCTTTCCAGCTATGCTTGTCTTCACCAGGGATCTCTTGTTGGCTTAAGTATCAATTTTGCTCATAGAATGCATTCCTAAGTAGTTTATCACTGCTAAGCCCCCTATCACACACTCACTTCTCAAAATCAGAGAAGTGAATTTTATTTTATGAAAAAATACTACCACACTTCTGAAATACCTCCCATGGCTTTCATAGCTATGTAAATAACAAGCAGGTCCACTGTAAAAAACTACTTACCCCAGGTGCCACACAACAGATTAAAGGGGTTGAGTTTATTTTTCACATACATAGTATTTTTGCAATTAATTATGACTAGTTTGGACTGGGAGATTTGGACTTCTGAACAGAGCATCCTACAAATTTAACTCCACCCACGTATTTTTAGCCTAAAAAAAGTTCCCCTTAAGAAACTTATTTTGCACACATATTACACTAAAATTCTTCAACATTTAGTGTTCCCGTAAACAGAATAATTTCCAATAAACAGGAGAAGGAGCAGGTGCTAGCCAATTAGTCTTCTTAAGGTGCATTGACCAGCTTGTCGATGGGCTTCTCAAAAGACCTAATGAATTGTTCATTTTACCCCAAAATGCTACATTAATATCAAATTATGGATGCATTTTACAGTATTTGATGTGCAGCTTTTCCATCTGTCTCAGTTGCTACTGACAGTGCACATGTGTCTATTTGTGTTTCATCTCATACTTAAACTATGCTTGGAAGCTGAAAATCACTAAATATGCAGGTGGCATACCATCCATGGTACCAGTGAACAGATGTGGGAGCTAAGTACTCAGGATCATGTCATGATTCATTATCTGAAGACAAACTGTTATTGCACAGCTTTATGAATATAGCAATATTTAAAGTAGTTAGCTTCAAAGTAACATCACTTTCTTTATTTAACTGTAAGCAAAATTAATAGTTCCATTGTACATTTTTTTACGACTAGAACACAAATTATCCACTTCAAAATATCATTAATTACTTCATTTCCATCTTCTGCCTTTGTTCATAGAAACGAATTTGGATGAGCCTCATAATCTTGTAAGTTTAGCTATTGAAGAGCTTTTGATAATCTTCAACAATGGAATGAACCCACATATGCCAAGAAATCCAGTAGAAAGTTTTTGCCCTGTAACAGTATGAGAAAAATTCCTCATATGCTATGTTTTCTGTAATTTTTGCTATTTAACATGGTCTCTCAAAGCAGCAAGTAACAAGTCAACAATAATTTATTGTAGTCACAGAAGATACATTTGCTCAAACAAGGTGATTTATCAGTAAGTCTTAAAAAATTGTGTATGGAATTACATATTTTTTAGGATGATGTATGTATGTTTAAATCTAAGGTACGTATTTTTACATCTAATGTTTCCAAATCTATTATACGACTGCTTCTTATTTTTACTCTTACTCAGAACTGAACTGACTTACACTGAATCTTCCCTATACAGATTTTTTTAAAAGAAAATAATACCATATCTTTCTAATCTTCTAGATGGAATTTTATAAAACTTTAGCATCATAAAAATTTCTCTGAACTCCACACTTATACATTCAGGAAATATTTTTTCTGTTAATCAAGCTATGTTAGTAGAATTCTCTACTGCTAATATGGAAGTGATTCTCCTCCCTCTCCCCAAAGATATAAATCAAATCAGCAACTCTTTGTGAAGTTTTCTTTTATCCTTCTCTTTTTTTTTTAACAGTTTCTATCATTTTGATTTATACCCACAGCAACTCACAGTAAAGTTATATTTACAGTATAACAATTTAACAGCTTAGCAATGCCACGTGAATACTCTGGGCAGTCTGAGTACTAACTCAAGACATCCTGAATTCAAAGCCCAGGAATCTGGCAAGCTCTTGGTCTGGACTTTAAGCAATGTAGATTCTTCTTTTTTTTTTTTTTTTTTTCCTGATACCTGGGTTTCAGGGTGAGAAGTTAAAACCAAAATTGAGATTTTCACAGATTACCAGAGAAAAGCAAGTACCCCATCCCAAAACCCAGTGCACTAGCGAGCAGAATGTGTCTGAGCTGTGACTCCTCTTGGGAGCTCAGAAACCCATATTTCATCTCACTTAAGCATTGAGACTAGACAGCTGAGTGAACAAGCAAACTATAGTAGCCATAAAAATCTTCAGTAAAAGGACAACACCTTGGACCACATACCCAATCTCCTCTCAATGCCTTCTGGCCACCATGTGTTTGCTACATGATGTCAAGTTTGCATGGTGGGAGGCAGGGTACTATACTCTTCTCCTCCACCCCAGCTCATGCCTCCAGCATCTAGGCTGTCTCCACGGAGGCCTGTTTGAGCCTACTGTACACAAAATTAGGGAACTAATGCTGTTGGTTTTTAATTGAGTGGTCAGATCTACTCCTGTTTGCAGTGTCTGTTGTGCTCAGAGGATTACCTAAGAGATGGAGGCAATTTTTCAGTCACTCCAGTTGACTGAGCCGAGCACTGACCTCAGTACGTGCCTTTCCCTACCAGGGCATCAGGTGAATGGAAAGAAAGTCCAAAAGGCACATCAAAGATTACCAGCCATAGCCCCTTACATAAATACCAGTGTTCTCATCTTTATCAAACCCTTCCAATTTGTTTGAGGAGTCCAGGCAGTCTGTGGGATACATTGCAAAGAAAAATGAAGATGTAATACCCAAAGGAAGCTCAGGCACATCCCAAGAGTAGTCTCGGATCTGTATTTGTGCTAGGACTCACTTGCACCAGTGCAATCTTCCAATATTCCAGCGCTGCTCAGACTTGGCACTCTGCAGCTCACCCTATAGTGGCTTTGGTGCAAGGGGTACCTGAAATTAAAAATCTACTGGGAATTGCAAGTAGTAAATTTAGTTTCTCAGATTGTAAGAGTCTTTGGGGAAAAGAAACTCTTTTTGGAGAAAAAGAAACAAAAAAAATCCAGCTAGCCATTTTTTAAAATGAAAAATAAACTTTTAATTTATTCCTGTTCCTGTCTCATCTGTCCTGATCTGATATGCTTTTTTTTAATTTCATGCTGAACAATCTAGCATTACTTAACCTTAGCACTTCTGCAGTTCACTTACTTCTAGTCAATCACTTCATCTAGTCAAGCACTTCACAGACTTCAAATTTCACTACATGGAGCATGGACAGATTTTCAATTCCTACAGTTCTTAATCAGATATAATTCAAAGCACCGTTACATGCACTTCCAACTCTAGTTTTAAAAATGAAAACAAAATGAGGTGGCTTATCTTTTTGGATGCTTCTGGCTATATACATTTAATTAAATCAATATCCACAAAGGGAAATACATTCTTAAGGTAGCTTAGAATACACACAGATAAGAACAGCTCAATAGATCCCGAGGGCAAATTATATTAGTCATAATGGACCAGCTGGCAATAAGTCAAGATTCACTTGCTGTGTTTTATTTTTAGAGATAGTGACAAAGGAGACCCTTCACAGAAAGACTGTTGTCTGAATGAAATTTATAATATTGGAATATATCATCCATAAAGAGATTGAATATTCATGCAACTTCAGAGACTGGAACACATACTTAGAGAGTTTTTGTAAAATATCCTATAAATCTTTTGAGTAATAGTAAAAACTCTAAAATACTCAATTTTCAAAATATTCTGAAGATATAGTTCTAGAAAACCAAAATTTTCAAGTTAAAAAAAAATTTTAGAAATCTCACATTTTATCTTCAGGTGATCATTTTTTGTTATGCTAAAAATATCAAATTTTCACCTGATTACATAAAATTGATTTGTGTCTTCCTTGATAAGCTCAGCCTCCCAGCCAGATCCAAGTGTGACTTTCCCCAAATAATTGTCACCTGCTCCCTTCTCCTCAGAATCCACACCAACTAATTGTTATTAATACAAGTGTTTTATTCCTGATGCTTGATGCTGGTTGATGCTAACCCTCAGCTGCTTTTCAGAGGAGAAGAGACATTTGAAACAGAAACTAAAATTGAATTTACCCCATCTCAATCTGGTCATTTTGAAAGAATTTTTCTTTTCAGTGTTTAGTGACTTATAATATAATTCTAAAGTAAATAAACACATTTAAAAATTGAACAGAAAATGGCAATTTTCCATACAGAAATATTCACCAAACCTTTGAGGTCCAAATGAATCCTAATATCATTGCAAAAAAGAAATCATATTTGACATTTTTTTGTGAATTTTTTTTTAGTTTTCTTAGAGAAAATTTGACTTTCAGTAGTAAGAAGAGAGAAAGAATTCAGACTAAATTCCCTCTATTTATTTTTCCATTTTCTGGATTTATTTCACATAGGAAAAATGTTTGTAGCTTTCGTCTAATCAAAGAAAATTCATTTTCTGAAAGGTCTAATTTTAAGAAATAGAAGTTGCTTTTTCTCTTTCTCACTTGCTCAGGAGATGAGAAGGTCTAAACAGATATTATTCTCCCACTCTCAAGCCAAACATTTCCATAAATACAGGACTGTATCAGGATTTTTCTAAATTCACTCTCTTTTTAAACACTTAGAAGTGGTGACTTTTTTAAAGAACACTGACTCATACTCCCTTTTTTCCACTGAGAAAATCTTATTCATGGAAAAAAAAGAGTTCTGATCGGGACAGAGATTCCCAGCAAGCATGTTGAAGAACCATTACCCCATTTTCATCCACATAATGAATTCTTAAGGGGACAATATTATTCCATTTGACACCATATATTCTGCAATTCAGATCTATACTACAGGTGTAGTTTCAGACTCTGGAGTCACATAGGCATTATGAGTAATTCATTTCTGTTGAAGGGTCAGGAAGAACAGACATTAAACTAAAAAACAGAAATCTCTAGTCACAGCTCACACTTACATAGAGCTGGTTTCATTTTTCATACATCCAGGAACAGAACTAGCCCCTTATTAAAGATGATATACACACAAAAATAAAACATAATGCCTGAGACTATCCTTATTGTTAGTGTAGAGAGAATTTGCTACAAACATCCTCATAGATAATGTTTTACTAACTATGCATGTTTAAGTCCTCTCAACGGTTAAGTCTTTTGGAGTATGCTACGGAATGTGAGCAGCCTGAGCAGTTTGCCATTCTATATTGCTAGCATCACCAACTGAGCAATTGTTTGCAAATGTGACTACACTTCCAACAGTTCTCAAACCCCATGTTTTCACAAGACTGAAGGCCTAATGAGTTTAATAAGTGGGTTTGTACCAGAAATTCAATCATTCCATGGCAATCCGGAGTAAAAGGCATTGATTATTTTGGAGAAGCAAATTATAATGCATAGATGGCTGTTTGCATAGGAATTACCTTATTTTTTGAGAAGTATTTTGGCAGTAGCAGGCAGCAAAGAAACAAACAGAGAAAAATAGTAAGGGAAAGTTTTCAGTGAGAGATGGACAAAATAGTCCAGGTGGCCCATCGACCCATATGACAAAACAATCATGGACTTCACTGATAAATTTTATTGTGAGGTTAGAAAAAGTACAGTTAAATTCTTGTTTGCAAATTGCACAACTCTGTTTTCTGGCATCAGTTGGAATCAGAAACAAAATTATAGGAATATAGAAAATTGGCTGAGATAAATAAAACACTGCTGACCTCAGGCTCTGTCCAGAATCAAGTGTTACAATCTTAGAAACATCTGGAAAGAAATCAACTTTAGTTTCAATGTTCTTGAGGGTTACGTATTTTTCTCTTCCTGCATAATCCTGAGCACATTAAAGAAGTGAGGCATTTTTTCAGCCTTAAGTCTTTTCTGTTCTTTTACTCTTTGCTGTTTTTATAAAAGTCGGAAGCATTGGTTTCAGAGAGAAAGAGTGAAAAGAAAAATGCATATTGTTCAGATAGAGCCTCAGAAGAAATCACAATGATAGACTCATTTGGTGGGGATTTTTGAGGGGATTTGCAATGCTGCTCTGATCTATAGTAAGTAGCTAATTATAACAAGGAATAACCCAAGATTAACAGCCTGTGGTTTGAGAGATTGCAGTCACTCTGTCCTAAAAGGGCAGGATACACCTTTCTGTGTCTATGTTTCTCCACTTGGTAAATTGTCCAGTTTGCTCTGGACATTTATTGGAGTATAAATAAATAAGAGAGTGGTGTGGACAATCAGTTGTGTGAATTCAAGTGCAAGCTGGACACCTAATTTAATGAGACAGTGCGGACTGCAGTAAAGTCTGTTCTGGAGTAGGGTTTCTTAACACCAAGCTCAATCCTATAACTAACCATGTAGATTCCCACAACAAATCTACCCATAAAGTTGCACTTTGGAATGTTTTATCAGTGAAGCATTAAAGCTGCTGTCAAAATTTGTTAATCTAGAAATTTCGTACTATCCTTTTCAGTTTTCTGTTTGCATTACAAATGAAGTGCTACTACCCTATCACAGTTTAGCCCCAGCCCAGCCAATTTCAGCAGCTAAAACCAAGCAATTAAGCTCTCAATTGCCATCCTGCCTATTCCCAGGAAAAGGGGAAAGGGAGATGAGAGGAAAAGACTTGCAGGTTGAAAACTAAAACTAACATAGATTTAATGAAATAATAAGTAAGAAAATACTATTAATAAGAAAATAATAAAATATAGACAAATCTATGAAATTGTGCCTCCACCTCTCGATGACTATACATCACCACAAATGCTGCAAAGCAAGCCTGGGGAAGAAGGTGAGAGACAAGAGGGAGCTGGGCTCAGGAGCTGTATTCAGGAATGCACAGACATATGTTCAGGGAAAAGAGACAGACAAGGTCCTTACTGGATGTCAGCAGTCAAAGAAGAGAGAGTTAACCCTTGTGATCCCTCAATTTTATATGGAGTATGATGTGTATGGAATGGAATACTCTGTTGGTCATTTTCAGGTCATCTGTCCTGTTCACCCCTGCCTGCAGATGTGACCCTTTTTCATCTTTGAATGACAGTATTCTGTCAGCTTGAGGATGTCTTGGTTACTATAGAAATAAGTATAAGCAGTGGTCATTCTACACATCAATGCACTGTGTTATCACTTCTAGAGAGAGACATTGTCTGGAAAACATCGTTAACTTTCAGAAAATGAAGTTACTTAGACGAGATTTAGCTGAAGTTAGAAAACTGATTCTACTTTAGCCCAAACCAGAACATACCCTTCACTTATACCTGGTTATGTAAATAGCCAAAAGAAAATGTAAGCAATATTTTATTTCAGTTTCTTTCTTTGTGGTGTGATAGGCAAAGTTTGCTAGTGAAGAAATTTTCCTGTTGTTAAAGTAGGGATTGGATTAACCTTTGTAAAGCCATCAAATACAGAATCACACAGATATTTTGGAGTTACTCCCACTTCTTTGCACCATATGGTATGGATAATAAATTGATCTGGTATTACCTCGAGAGCAGTGGATCACTATCTATAACATGGCAAAGCAATGTTATAATGGCTGGTGAGGAAGGCCTGAGATGAGGCAATGAGTAAATTACAAGCACAGTCAAAACTGTGGAGCCCTTCACCTGTCCACTCTTAAATCATCAGCTTCACGCTACTGTCAGTATAACATATACTGCAGCAGACTTCTAAAGCAAGTACCTTACATATAGTTCTAATGAATGCTTGCAAACTTTGGAAGGAAATATCACATCCAAGACTTCCAGGGTAGACATTACTTTTTGCAGCACGCCATTGCTCAAGAATTGTTTCCCTAATTCAAGATAACTTTAAAATATTTCACTTTCAGTACTAGTGATGAATACTTTTGACAACTCAGACCCTAGTTAATACACAGCTAGACTAACATTTGTAATATCTGTTAATACCCAAATAATATGCCTAAATAGAGAAAAAATCTGTTTGCCTGCTTGCTTACCATTACTCTTACCACCACCATGTCAGACCTCTCCTGTGCCAGATTGTGCCTCTTGTGTGAAAGGCCAAATGGAAGACTGGATGAATGAAAATTTTCATAAAATATACTCCTCCAAGAGCCTTTCAAGACACACTGTTCTCTACAATAGTGGTTAGAGAAATGCTATCTCAGAGAAGAACAAATCTGCAATATTTCATAGGGAAGAATATTTGCAGACAGGACTCCAGTTCCACGCCAGTGAATTCTATGATGCTCAGGCTATAGTTACCCTTGTTAAGGTGGACCATAATTCTTTATCTATGATTTTTACTTACTTTCCGATACAATTTTTATGGTGTCATATGAGAGAGAAAATTTCATTCTACTCCCCAGTCCCATCTTTTGTTGGTCTGCAAATTTTCTGTTTCTTAGAGCTGCGACCATAAAGCATGCCAGTGCAGGTTTTACAGAGTTCATCTGTGAGAAATGTCCCTGCAAAGGCTTCAGATCCTTTTGTTCTTGTGCCAGGGAGGATCTGTCCTGTCCAGGCAACTGCACGATCAACAGGCAAGTAGATACTCACCAAAGTGACAGCAACCTACAAAACCTACTCCACTAAAGTAGCAAGTAATGGCATTTTTCATCACAAGAGTATTTCCTACTTCCAGATATCTCATAAATATTCACGTTTACTTTTCCAGACTTTAATTTGATCACAGTGCTCATATCCTTCAGCTGAGGACATCAAATGATTCTGTGTTCATATCTCTCTTAAAAAGGAAGTCATACAAAATGATCTGGTGCACAAAATTATAATTTCCTTTTATTTCTAACTCTCATCATTATAAAAACCTCTCTCCCTTGGTTCAGCAAATCTTTTGGGGTCACTCAACACATTTTTAACCTAATATAAGACATTGTTTTGTTTTAGAATGAATTAATATAGTCCTTTAAAACACTTCTTAGATAATTCTGCCTGTTGTGTGACAGATTTGAATGAATATTTAGCATAATTATTTAAGGTAATTTATGTTTGTCATCAATTAGTATTAAAGTAAGTTACACAAAAACAAAGTTAAAAAAATAAACCATGTTTAGTAACAGCACAGATTAGTATGGGAGACGGATGAAAGTTGTTATTGAACACATAATACACTAATTAATAATGATGACAAAAGGTCCCTTGCACTCTTTCTCATTTGTTTGCCAGCTGTGAACTGCTGGTTAGTCTTTGGAGGATATAATTCCTACCACTACAACGTAAAAACCAAAAGTATGACATTTAAGGCTTACAGTTTAAGATACTGCTTCTTTCATATCTAGGATTAATAAATACCAAATGTCGTCTGCTCAGCACTTTTTAAAATTGAAGGTGACTTACTGATGCCTCTAGTTTCCTTTGTGACTGGCTCCTAATGAAAAACGAACACTCGTCTGTTTTACCAAGCAAAGTGGCTCTATAGTTTCAGAAAGTTCTCAGGAGTAAAGCCATGACAAGTTAACTTGTAAGACTATTAATGGGATCATCTACTGTTCATATACCGTAAGTCATAATACTGCTCACTCTAGGTTAAGTGAAGTAGCCAGGTAAGAAAGAGCAATGTCAGGCCCTTGGAGGCAGAGAGGTGTTTCTCCTCAGTTCTTCATTGTAACAGGTCTTCCTCACAGAATGGTTCCTTCTGCAAGAGTGACATCCTATAAAGATAGAGGTGACATGTGAAAATGAAAACCATTGTGGTGTAGGTATACTATATTTCCCATTATGTATGTATGAATTACATTTGCTTTGTGCAATCACACCAGAGTAGCACTGAGGTAGCTATATACAACTACACTTTTTTATTTGTAAACCATTATATTTCATTATGACCAGAAATATCTACTGTCCCCAACATCAAAATGTGAATAGTTGCCTCCATGCCTCTGTGGCAATATATGTATCTCATTTTTCCTTTCTAATAACATCCTTGGAACTAATTAACCTGTTCCTTTTCTGGAAGTCTCTACATTGGAGCAAAGGGTCATCTCGTTTCTTCATTATCTGTCATTTTAATCCTGCTACAGAAAACTGGACTGCAACAACCTGCCCCAGCATAACCTTCCCTGAATTTACTCCTTAGTCCAGGCACACATACTTTGTTTTTAAAAACACATCTGCTTTACTGTTTTCTTAGTTGTTTTTCAAAAACATAATCCAATAAATGAAATCTAATTTATATCTGATATTTGAGCAATAACTTTGCTGAAACTTTCTGTATGGTAGACTATTGATTTTGGGGTTTTTTTTTTCCCTAAGGGCCTTTGAAGTTGTCTGCAAGAGCATTCTGCTAACCTATCTGATACTGTTAGCTGATAAGCAATAGACAGAGTGTGCTTACCTGAATTTCTCCTTAGGTGTATTTGAAACTTCACTAACAGACAGAGGACCTTTATCTGAAATAGTCTCTTCAAATAACCCATAAGCAGCAAAAGGCTATGTCTCAGCTCACCTCAGCAGCTGAAATACTAATTTTGTGGATTGGTTTGGCCACCCCAAACCCAATTAGGCAGTCGCTTACACTTTTCAGGTTCCAATTCAGTTAGGGCGGAAAGGAACAGGCTCTAACCTGTTTGTTGGGTCCTAAATAATTTATTCAAGTATGGTCAAGATATCTCTGAAAATATAGCCAATTCAATGTTGCCATTATTTTTCTGGAAAAAAAATTTATAGGATTGTTTTGTTTGTTTCCAAAGTGCAAAGTATTCCCTTGCATAATATGATGATGATAAGTATAACGTGCTGCTTTAAGAGACAGTCTTAAAATATAAGGTACAATGTGTTAACCTATCACAGCTGTCTGAGGTGGAGAAAGGTTCCCTTAAAGTTAAAAAAGTCATCTTATCTCCATGTTTAAAGTGTTACTATATTCAACAGACCCTCTTGTTAGCATATTTGGATTGAAGCTTATTAAAGAGCATATAAACACAAACCCCTAAATAACGGAAAAAATTACCTTTCACAATTTATTAATGATTATCTCTTCTTTGGCTACAGATAGCCTTTCTTCCAACATGCTGAAGGTTAAAGGATTATTTTTTTTAAAGTGTAGAGGGTAGGCTTGTTTCAAATCAACTAGTGCAGCTTGTTCCTTGGCTGACCAGCTCTCTCCTCTCGGGATCTCTTTTATCACTAAGAAAAACATTTTTCACTTTTTCCACAGAAACCAGTTCAAGAGGGAAAGGAGCTCTTGGGATTTGTTAAAGATGGCTAGAAAGTCTAATTTTTCTCTCATTTCTCTCTTTAAATTAAGACAGTCTTTCACCTATAAGGTTTTTGCTAGATCTTCATAGTTCATTTCATCCTGTGACTAGAAAATTTAAATGTCTTCATAACATAAATGTCACTTTTCCCACTAGAATTCAGGTAAGGATTTTCCCTTACTGCTGTCTCTGTAAACACATGTATAAAAATACTACTGCATGTCCTGAAATTGTGTTTCATATTCTTGCCATTGTCATTAAATTGAAAATCCTCCATGCTTTTTTTTGTCCTTTCTACTATTGCTATTTTTATTCTTGTTTAATAACAAGCAGTCTCTCACCACTTCTTCACTTTGCTAAGCCATTTGTTTTCACATATCCCGATCAGCAAATTGATTATTAAAAAAAAATCCCACAAAATCAAAACCAAAACAAAACAAAAAAAACCTGTCTGGGCCTAACTTTATTCACAGATTACTTTATAATGGAGAAAGAGGTAAGGACAGCGCAAGATTACAGTACACTTTAGAATTACTCTTTCATTCCTCTGTTTGTCTCCTGGTTTGACTGGGAAAATAGCTTCCCAGCTGTCCTTTGCCAGGGTAGCACATGATTTGGAGATCTCTACCTAAATCCAGGAGCCAGTATTCCCAGTGGCTGTGGGAAATTACACTTCCAGATGTCCTGAGAACTTGGTGAAGGTGGACTGTTCAGTCTTTTTATTTTCTGTTGATGTGAAGCGGTTAGAATTTATTCCGGCTGGAGCCATTTTTAGGGTATTGGGCACACTGGAAAATTTTTGCCTAAGCCCACACATCAATCTAAAATGTTAGACTTGCTCACCAAAATAAAATTATTTTACACTGCATGATCAATGAAATAGGATGCACTATGTGAGATGTAGAACTCCTTCAAGTAACTGGAAAGACAGATAATTCCAGACCACCTGGCATTACATCTTTGTGCATGTATTACTTAATGTACTGTGGGAGGCCTGTTCTGCCTGGAACATTAGGATTCAAGCTCTGTGGGATCAGATCTTGAAATAGCATTGGTTATTTCCAGTGCAAATAATCTCACTTCTCTATATTAGTTTTTGTCTACCTCATGGGAAGATATTTCCACCCCCATCATGCATTCTTCTCCAGCTACAGGCATAGCCCACTTGATATTCCTTTCTGTAATCTAAGAGTCTAGAGCAGGAGAACAAGTTAACCTGTACAGTAATTGCTCTTTAGCAGTGGGGATATCATGGGAGTGTATAAAAAGTGGGGGTGGTGTTTAGTGAGTGGCATATTGGCATCCATGTCCTCAGCCACATGTCCTGCCATATGCTCTCTACTTTTTAGAATATGCACCATCCCCACCTGTTGCCTGGTGTCCTTCGGACAATGTGCTGCCTCTGTGCCATGGAGCCCAGATGCCCTCCTGTCTAATGAATGCCAGCCTGTATACCCCAGGTCTCCCTGTGCCACCTGATCAAACTGTGCCTACTGTGTATCTGTTGTTCTGTCTTGCCTGGTGATGCTGGGGGAGGACAGAAAGAGAACAGAACAAAATAAAATACAGGTGGTCAAAGCACAGGGCTAGGATGAGGAAGTGCGTCCAAACTATCCATAATGGAAGTGAGAATTACAGTCGTAATCCTGTTAATGTTTGCTCTAAATAAAGGAATGAATCATAGAATCGTAGTATCATAGAATCATAGAATAACCAGGTTGGAAGAGACCCACCAGATCATCGAGTCCAACCATTCCTTTCAAACACTAAACCATGCCCCTTAGCACCTCGTCCACCCGTGCCTTAAACACCTCCAGGGAAGGTGAATCAACCACCTCCCTAGGTAGCCTGTTCCAATGCCCAATGACCCTTCCTGTGAAAAATTTTTTCCTAATGTCCAGCCTAAACCTCCCCTGGTGGAGCTTGAGGTCATTCCCTCTTGTCCTGTCCCCTGTCACTTGGGAGAAGAGGCCAGCACCCTCCTCTCTACAACCGCCTTTCAGGTAGCTATAGAGAGCAATGAGGTCTCCCCTCAGCCTCCTCTTCTCCAGGCTAAACAACCCCAGCTCTCTCAGCCACTCCTCATAAGGCCTGTTCTCCAGCCCCTTCACCAGCTTGGTTGCTCTTCTCTAGACTCACTCCAGAGCCTCAACATCCTTCTTGTGGTGAGGGGCCCAGAACTGAACACAGTATTCGAGGATCCGTCTCACCAGTGCCGAGTACAGAGGGAGAATAACCTCCCTGGACCTGCTGATCACGCCGTTTCTGATACAAGCCAAGATGCCATTGGCCTTCTTGGCCACCTGGGCACACTGCTGGCTCATATTCAGTCGGCTGTCAACCAACACCCCCAGGTCCCTCTCCTCCAGGCAGCTTTCTAGACAGACTTCTCCTAGTCTGTAGCACTGCATAGGGTTATTGTGCCCCAAGTGCAGGACCCGGCACTTGTCCTTGTTAAACCTCATGCCATTGGACTCTGCCCAGCAGTCCAGCCTGTTCAGATCCCTTTGCAGAGCCTCCCTACCATCCAGCAGATCGACACTTCCACCCAGCTTAGTGTCGTCCGCAAACTTGCTAAGGGTGCACTCGATGCCTTCATCCAGATCATTGATGAAGACATTGAACAGGGCTGGACCCAGCACTGAGCCCTGGGGAACCCCACTTGTCACTGGCCTCCAGCTGGATTTCACACCATTTACCACCACTCTCTGGGCCCGGCCAGCCAACCAGTTTTCTACCCAGGAGAGTGTGCGCCTGTCCAGGCCAGAGGCTGACAGTTTCTCAAGCAGAATGCTGTGAGAAACTGTGTCAAAGGCTTTACTGAAGTCCAGGAAGACCACATCCACAGCCTTTCCCTCATCCAGCAGCCGAGTCACTTTGTCATAGAAGGCGATCAGGTTAGTTTGGCAAGACCTGCCTTTTGTGAACCCATGTTGGCTGGGCCTGATCACCCGGTTCTCTTGCATGTGCTTCATGATAGCACTCAAGATCACCTTCTCCATGACTTTCCCTGGCACTGAGGTCAGACTGACAGGCCTGTAGTTTCCTGGGTCCTCCCTGCAACCCTTCTTGTAGATGGGCACAACATCAGCCAGCCTCCAGTCCAGTGGAACTTCCCTAGTCTTTCAGGACTGTTGGAAGATGATGGAAAGGGGTTTGGCCAGCACATCCGCCAGCTCCTTCAATACCCTAGGGTGAATCCCATCCGGCCCCATAGACTTGTGGGTGTCTAGTTGGGCTAGCAAGGCTCTGGCCACCTCCTCTTGGATCATGGGAGCCTCATTATGCTCCTTTAGCTCCTGGGTTTGTACGCAGAAAGAACGACTTTCTTTACAATTAAAGACTGAGGCAAAGAAGGCATTAAGTACCTCAGCCTTTTCCTCATCCCCTGTCACTCTTGTTCCTTCTGCGTCCAATAGGGACTGTATGGTCTCCCTAGTCCGCCTTTTATTATTTATATATTTATAGAAAGATTTTTTGTTATCTTTCACAGACTTTGCCAATCTGATTTCTAGTTGAGCCTTAGCCCTTCTGATTTTTTCTCTACACAATCTCAGTTCCCTCCTGTAGTCCACTCAAGAGGCCTGTCCCGTCTTCCAGAGCCCATAAACATTTCTCTTCTTCTTGATATCACTCAAGACCTCTCTGTTCAACCAAGCTGGCTTTCTCCCCTGCCGGCTTTTTTACCGGAACATGGGGATGGCTTTCTCCTGAGCTGCTAGGATTTCCTTTTTGAAGAGCTCCCAGCCCTCATGGGCTCCCTTGCCCTTAACTACTGTCTTCCATGAGACTTTGCCAACCAGCCTTCTGAAGAGATCAAAGTCTGCCCTCTGGAAATTTAATGCTACTGTCCTGCTAACCATCCTCTTCACTTCACCTAGAACAGAAAACCCTATCATCTCATGATCGCTTTGTCCTAGGCGTCCCCCTACTGCCACATCCCCCACAAGGCCTTCTCTGTTCACAAAGAGCAGGTCCAGGAGGGCACCCTCCCTTGTTGGTTCATTCACCAGCTGTACAAGGAAGTTGTCTTCCACGCACTCCAGGAACCTCCTAGACTACTTCCTTTCTGCTCTATTGTACTTCCAGGAGATATCAGGAAGATTGAAGTCTCCCACAAGAACAAGAGGCATTGACCTAGAGATTAACCCCAGCTGTTTATAGAAGAGCTCATCAGCTGCTTCTCCTTGGCTAGGCAGTCTGTAACAGGCTCCCATCATAAAATCTAGCTTCTGGTGGGCTCCTCTGATTTTAACCCACAGGCACTCAATCTCCTCATCACCACAATCCATCTCAGCGGTGTCCAAGTCCTCCCTTACAAAGAGGGCTACCCCACCTCCTCTCCTACCCTTCCTATCCCGCCTGAAGAGTTTGTACCCCACCATAGCTGCACTCCAGTTATATGAGTCATCCCACCACGTTTCTATGATGACAACAACATCATAGGCTCCTTGCCCTGCGACAGCTTCCAGCTCTTCCTTCTTATTCCCTGTGCTGCGTGCATTGGTGTAAATGCACTTCAGATGAGCTGCCGAGCTTTCAGCCCTCTTAGAGGGAACAGAGTTCATTCCCAATTGCCTGGTAACTGGAGTAGCTAGTGCCAGAGTGCCCGTATCTCCCTTAGCAACCCCAGGTGTGTTCTCCCCCACTTTTTGCGTGGTGATGTACTGGCGGTCCTCACCAGCACACCCTCTCCGAATCACCATTGCCCCACGTCCAGGCTCATTCTTGTCTAGCCTGGTCTCAACCCCCTCCCCCTTCACATCTAGTTTAAATCTCAATTTATGAGCTTAGCTAGGTTTTTAGCAAGGGCTTTAGCCCCCCTAGGAGACACACGTGTCCCATCTTTAGCAACAAAGCCTGGGGGTGTGTGAGCCACCCCATGATCAAAGAAGCCAAAGCCCCTCTCCTCACACCAGGCTCGGAGCCAGGCATTAATTGAATGACAGAGGGCACAGAATAAAACAAATATAAGCTTGGATAAAAAAATAAAATTTTTATTTCCTTTCTCATTGTGCTCATCCATTTTATTTTACTAAAAAATGTGTGTTCTGAAGCAACATATGAAGTACGATGTTAACAGAGATAAACATAACAAGTGATTTGCCTTTTTTCCTGTCCTTTTTGTAGGATAGGTAGAAAGGGTATTGTGCAAGCACCTTGCCAAAATCTACTTCTGTCTTTTGTCAGGAATTCCAAAGATTTTGATGACTGATTCATTTATACTTAGCCCATGGCCAATAGTTTTCTTCCCTAGTAAAGTTCACCTTAAAGCTCTTTCTTGGTTGTTTGAGAACTTTTTAAAGCAGAAATTATGTTCCACAGAAGACTGAACCTTTAAAGGAAATGGCTCTCCACACCCCTAATTTGATCAGAGGAAACAAAACTGTGAGGAATACTGACAACAACTTACAGACATGCTCAGCTGAGCACGACTGCCTAATTAAGGTCTTACCACCTGGTATGTCACTCCAAATAGGTAGAGTAGAAAGGACGGACTACATTCCGTGTATTGTAGCACACAAGAATCTAAGTACACAATTTTTACTGAGGTTTGGTGACTAAGAAGGGCAACCATGTATACCATACACATGTCGCTACCTGTTATTAGCTACTACCAGCCAACTTTTCCTTCACTCATCCTTACAGTCTGAGGGTAAAGCAACACATCACAATACTACAAGCTTAGTACTAGCATGGCTTAGTAATAAAGTGGATTTATAATTAGCTCTTTGCTTTCAACTTTCCCATTATTTATCATTCACAAGAATGATCCTTGCTGAATGACACTACAAGTTTTGGCTGTCTAGGGTCCAATACATAAAACTCTGTTCAATTTTCTGTGTATGTCCCAGACAATAGACCGAAGCACCCTTTTCAGTAACAGAAACACAGGTTTTTGACACCACAAAACCCGTCTTCCCCAGTAGTTGGCCTTCTACTACCACTGTGAAGACCTCTGTTCAGTATAACATTTAGGGAGAAATTACTCAACAGAGGTGATAGGATTCTGGCTGAGGGATGCGTACACTGCCTGGAGCTCATTAACTGTGCATCACACACGTCTGTGCATGTGCTTGTGGCTGCGTTACAACAACAGCTGCCAGTACAGTGTATTATTGTAAATAAATAAGATTTTCAAAAGTGTTCCTGAAGTCTGGACTTTACAGAAACTTTCATCTTCTTTGTTTCTTCGCAAAAGTGTTCTAGGTGTTTTTATAATACACAGTAAATCACTGGGTTTGCCACTTCTGTGAACTGGATTTGCACCCATGACAAAATTCTCCCTAAAGTCTACTCAATAATCCAAGCGCACTTGCAGGCTATTACAGAATCACAGAATCACAGAATCACAGAATAACCAGGTTGGAAGAGACCCACCGGATCACCGAGTCCAACCGTTCCTACCAAACACTAAACCATATCCCTCAGCACCTCGTCCACCCGTGCCTTAAACACCTCCAGGGAAGGTGACTCAACCACCTCCCTGGGCAGCCTGTTCCAGTGCCCAATGACCCTTTCTGTAAAGAATTTTTTCCTAACGTCTAGCCTAAACCTCCCCTGGCGGAGCTTGAGGCCATTCCCTCTTGTCCTGTCCCCTGTCACTTGGGAGAAGAGGCCAGCACCCTCCTCTCTACAACGTCCTTTCAGGTAGTTGTAGAGAGCAATGAGGTCACCCCTCAGCCTCCTCTTCTCCAGGCTAAACAACCCCAGCTCTCTCAGCCACTCCTCATAAGGCCTGCTCTCCAGCCCTTTCACCAGCTTTGTTGCTCTTCTCTGGACTCTCTCCAGAGCCTCAACATCCTTCTTGTGGTGAGGGGCCCAGAACTGAACACAGTATTCGAGGATCCGTCTCACCAGTGCCGAGTACAGAGGGAGAATAACCTCCCTGGACCTGCTGGTCACACTGTTTCTGATACAAGCCAAGATGCCATTGGCCTTCTTGGCCACCTGGGCACACTGCTGGCTCATATTCAGTCGGCTGTCAACCAACACACCCAGGTCCCTCTCCTCCAGGCAGCTTTCTAGACAGACTTCTCCTAGTCTGTAGCACTGCATAGGGTTGTTGTGCCCCAAGTGCAGGACCCGGCATTTGGCCTTGTTAAACCTCATGCCATTGGACTCTGCCCAGCGGTCCAGCCTGTTCAGATCCCTTTGCAGAGCCTCCCTACCATCCAGCAGATCGACACTTCCACCCAGCTTAGTGTCGTCCGCAAACTTGCTAAGGGTGCACTCGATGCCTTCATCCAGATCATTGATGAAGACATTGAACAGGGCTGGACCCAGCACTGAGCCCTGGGGAACCCCACTTGTCACTGGCCTCCAGCTGGATTTCACACCATTTCCCACCACTCTCTGGGCCCGGCCAGCCAACCAGTTTTCCACCCAGGAGAGTGTGCGCCTGTCCAGGCCAGAGGCTGACAGTTTCTCAAGCAGAACGCTGTGAGAAACTGTGTCGAAGGCTTTGCTGAAGTCCAGGAAGACCACATCCACAGCCTTTCTATTACAGACACTATTTCTGTCTATTACAGACACTATTGCCAGTGTCTGTAATATTTTGTAGTGCCTATGGGTGCCAAACAAGGGAGCTAGTTACCTATTTCTTTTTGGGGACCTTTCTAAAATCCCAGACATAATTCCATCAGCCTGGGACATGGTATACCTACAGGGCCACAGCAAACCATTCAGTGCTTCTTTGACACACGAAGTAACCAGAACTAGAGGCATCTAGCAATTTCTGGTTGGAACATCAGAGCACTTTAATAATTACCTACAGCATGTGAAAAAAAAGCTGCTAGGAAAGGTGGTGTCACTTACTAGCTATGCATGGCTTTGTCAGCACTTCCTCTATAACTGCTGTTTTACTTGAGATGATATTTTAGCTAAAAGCTGGGAAAGTCTCTTGCCTGACAGGAAGTGACTTAACAAGTTTTGAACAACATAACCTATGACAGTATTGAAGTGAGAGTGCATGAAAGGATTTGCTTGGTTTTGCTTGTCTACATGTTGACTTGTTCTTTTTTAAATTTTCTCTTCTGGATGTGCATATATTGAAGACCTTCCAATATTTGCATTCTGTGAGACTGCTGAGATGCTTGAACCAAAGGTGCCAGATAGGGTACCTACTTGTCTAAGTTCAGCAAAAACACACAGAATTTTTTGCAGGGATGGCAAACACAATTCCTGTCACCTTCACTTGTAACATATGTGGTGAAGGTCACCATATAGTCAATAGACCCCTGTAGTAGTGTTCACAGCCAGCAGAAGAGTTCAATACTGTGTCACTATTAGTATTGCAGCATTTTACCATGGTTAGAATTAGGCCACATTCTCTTTATTTTATTCCTTGTAAACCAACTGTAACTGGTCACACAAACATTTTCCCTGTTAAAAATTAAATTTTATAGGCTATCTCAACTACTAAGCTCTGCTTGAGGCAATTAGCCTTGAATTTTGAAAACAAACTTATGGCTGAATTTACAGCTTAGTTCACTAATGAAATGCAAAGATTTTGTGTAATGGAAATCAGCCAGGTAACGGAAAATAACCAGGTAATGACTATTCATAATTATATTACTGATCTCAAAGGGGAGAACGGTAGCACTCTTATAAATATTTAATTTTAGTGGCTTTGTTGAAACTAGTAAGGGAAAATCTGGAGTTTAAAAATGGAATAGCCTAACAAACCGTAAGCTGATAATGAGTGGAGGGAAACATAATTTAGCATTGACAGGAAGTGTACCAGCTCTATGACAAATTAAGTTTTCAAGTTGATGTGATGCATCAGTTTGGGAAAGAATATCTTTTTACTAGTTGGAAACAAAAATCATTTTGATAGTTGTAAATGATATTTGATGGGACAACCTATTTTAACTGAAAACAGTGTGTGCATGTGTATGTGTGCATGCATGTACACAAGGTTAAGCGTAGATGATACTATAACTTAACGTGTGAAATAGTGTTTCACAAATGAAGGCAAGCCAATGAAATATTGCATATCAGATTTGTTGTTGAGTTGAGAATCTTACAGGTATTTAATGAAACATATTGATGACTCTATAATTAACTTGATTTTAAGTGGAAATGCTATTAAAAACAACATACAGAGCTTTTCTACAAGATGATACAACAGGGCTCACCATTCGTTTTTTTTCCAACTCTCAAAGAGTGCTGAAAAACACTAAATTTTGCAATTGACCTCTATATTAACAGTAAAGGTTATCTTTTCATGGTTTTCTCCACATCAAGAATACAATATAATGTAAAGAATTTCGTGGGGCAAACCTAACAAAAACAACCATCGTGAAAAATGAGGGATTTAACAAAGAAGTTCTAGCATGAAACTCTACATTTTTTTTTTCTTCCCTAAAGGAAAAGGAAGGTTTTGTTTATGTTCTTAAACTTACAGGCCTTATTAAACTTTATGAAAAATTTTTATCACTTAACGTGCAATCTTCTCTTTTGCCATATAGATAACATCAAGAAAATGGGCAAGAATTTGGTGCTCTGCCGACTCTTAGGCTATGTCTTCATTCACATTATACATAGACAGATTTTTTCTCTAGCACCAATGCTAGCCAAACTAGAATGGATTTAGACACATAAGTCTCCTACAGAAGGCTGTCCTCATTCAAATCAGCTTTAGGCATCACTACAACAATACGTGAGACCATGCTAACTGCTTACTATTATAGAAATAGTGAAATACTGGCAGAGGTTGTCTGGAGACATGGTAGATGCCCCCACCCCTGGGAATATTCAAGGCCAGGTTGGACAGGACTCTGAGCAACCTGATTTAGTTGAAGATGTTCCAGCTCGTTGCATGGGAGTTGGACTAAATGACCTTTAAGGGTCCCTTCCAACTCAAACTACACTATTAAAACAAATTTATTCTATGATTCTGGCCTTTTCCTGTTTTAAGGCTAAGAATTTGAGGAGATAAGTTGTTTGGAAGTGATCGATTCCTTTATTGTTAGTTTGATTTTCCTTTATTGTTAGTTTGTTTATACAAGGTTCACATTTCCTAAGTAGTTCCACTGGGGCTTGTTTGTGTTGTTTTGAGAAGACTCTGCTAATGCTACAGTTTGAGACCAAGCAGCTTAGCAAGAGACACTCTGATCTCAATCCAAATATAGGCACTCAAAGTCATCCAAAGGCACAGTACACCCTCATCACAGGTATTTCAGATCCCTGGGACATCTCAAGGACACACTAGAGAGATCTGTATTTCAGAAACTGAACTGACACATCCAGTTTTCAAGACAATGTTTAAACATAAGGGCTTTGCATGCATACAAATAAGTAAAACATGCTACTTAGCAAAGATTTCAAGATTTTCATGGAATGCTTAAATATATCTCATCAGGTTTACGTTCCAGAAAGCAGACTTCAGATGGATAAGGTTTAGATATCCTGGGAGTACTCACAAACTTGCCTGAGTTATCTTACCGAGAGAATTTCATTTCACAGGGGTACCTCCTTACGGCATTGCTTGCATTTTCTGAAACATGATTTCAATAAAAATCTTGAAGAAGAGGAAGTCTCTGCCTGGAATGTGCCTGCTATATTGTTTTGACATGACACCTGTGTAAAATGCACCCATCCTGGGAACATAATGTGAGGAAACAGGTGCCTCACCTCCAGCATCATGTCACACAGCCTTGGCCTCAAAGTGTGTCTAAATACAAAACTTTTCACTAAAAAAAGCAAGGAAGATCAGTACAAAGAATGGAATATGCTACAAAGACTGCATAGAGTTAACTCAGGAAATACAGTTAAGGATAACAAATGATGGATCCTAGTAACAGAATACCATACGTCCTGCTTCCTGTACAGTGTTCAGATTACATTGCTTTATGCTTCAGCAAATTCAACAAAGTTGCTATTACAATCAATCTACAATTACTATAAAATATTCCATATTTCAAATCAGCATAAAATGAGAATCCAACATCTTTAACTGAAGAAGTTAAAAATTTAATAGCATAGCTAAACATTATACAGCTGCTATTTTTCCTTTTTAAAATGTTTAATTCATAGTCCATAGGATAATGCCGCAGCAGATAGGACTTAGTATTCAATACATTAAGAATTCTAATTATGTATTACATCTAGTACAATATTTCCTGTATGCCTTAGTATTGTTTATTTCAATGACAGTTATAGAACAAGAAAAAAAGAAGGTAATGCAATATATTCTCAAATACAAACAAACAAGACCAAATCTGAAAGATGATAACTAAAGCTCTTGTCTATAAGCATCCTATCCCATTTCTAATCTCTAGGGACAATCCTATGAAGAAAAAGACATTTTCAGAAAGGGTGCTCAAAAGACAGGTGATGAAATAAAACAGACCAAGGCCTGACAAGAGTAACAAGAATGCTGAGGATGAGGGTCTTTCTCTGAACCAAAAAAAAAGTGAGATTTTGAAGGAGGCAGAAATCATGTAGATAGATTAGTGTCTTATTATATGATGTCTCAGTCAGTCTAAATAAGCTATACTTTGCTTCCAAAACTCTGTGTCACTGGCAGCACTTGAAGTGCAAAGACATAGAAAAGAATATTATGCTTTTACATTTTTTTTTATGTTGAAGTCCATTTGCTCACTTGTTTATTTTAAGAAAGATACATATCAGTTTTCAAGGCGTAAAGACTTCATTAGAAATGTTTGCTGGAACTCAATGTGGCTTTCTCTGTAAAAATCCTGAGTTTACACCTCATCATCCAGACTTCAACAATCCCAGAAAATATTGGTCTGATGCACTTGTACCTCCATAGTCTCATAACCTACGGGAAGATGAGTTCCTTTGGAAGCCTTGGAGGGCTCAGCAGGAGGCTAATTTCAGAAGCTCATTCTTTATTCAAAGTAATCAAGACTCACTGATTTTGCATATTGCCATAGAATTCAACTGACTTCCAATGCCTGCTGAGATCAGATGTAGGACTGCTTCGGAGTCCAGTTCCTGCTGAGCTGGAATATCTTCCTTCTGGTTTACTACATGCTGACCCCTGGGCTTTGTCTACCACTAGCACTGCTGCAAGGGACAAAAGTGCATGCAAGGAACTAAGGCTTGCTGGGGTTACCATTGGGAAAGAACTTCATTTGAGACTGGTCTGTGGGAGTCCTCAGAACAACAATAGCAAAATACCATATTTTTTTTCCATTAAAGTCTCAAAATATATGGAACATGGTACATTCGAAAGTTTAATAGAAAATTGGTACCCATATGGCAGTAATTTATAGTATTTCTTCAGGCTGGCATAGCAATTCAGTAGACAAAATATTATCCATAATTCAAGTCCCCCAGTCCTGAGAGATGTCAAGCTCCTGCTGACAGATAGAGAGAGAGAGAGAAGGGAAAAAAGTGAACTTGGGAATGAAACAGAACATGAAACTCATGGCTTCCGTTCACAGTTGCACAGTCAGAATTAGGGAAGGTGAGGGGTGTGACCCCTGTGCTTCTAGGGATGCAGTTTCACCAGCTGCTATTACTCCTTTCTGTCCAAAGGCACCTCATGTCCTCAGACATAGCCATAGTCTTCATTGTCTAAAAAAATGGAGCTTTAACAAATATTCTCTAAGGAATTAAAGCTGAGAAGTCAAACAAGATGTTCATGTAAGGAATTTGAAGAAGAGGTCAAGAGATACATTTTCTTCAAGTAGTTTATTCATTTACTTCCTATCAACTACCAAATTATTCATAAAAAAATGAACTTGCTTTATAAGAGGCCTGATTTGTATGATTCTTGCATAAGCAAAACATATTTGGCTGCTTGAAACCTTGGAGAGCCAGTGTAAGGCTGCCAAAGCACCGGTTTTCTCCCATCTCAACTTTCTGTCACAAACAAGATATCACAAACATACTAACAAGGCTAGTACATTAAGTCTTTCTTTTTCCTGAGAAACAAACTCATGGCAACTCATAACAACTAAACCCAGGAAGGAACAAAGCACAGCCAAAGCAGAGACAGCAAGATAAAAGATGTTCCCCAAGTGAACATGAAAAACAGACTAACTGTAAAGAGGAAACAAATTATTCTTATAAGATGCCAGCATGCAAATTAAGCCTGCCTGGGGAAAGATGAACTTGTGCATTAATTTTATGCAGGTTTTCAACATACAGTTTGTGTACAGTTATTCACTCTTCAAACACCTTCTTCCAGTACAGCGTATATATGCTACCTGTGTTTTGAAAAGAACGAGGCCTCAGCTATGAGAAAATACTTACAGCATAGTAATTGTGAAAACTCTGAAACTGGTCTATTTCAAAATCATTTCATATGATGAATACTTACATGTATCTGTTTGCCACGTAACCATATTTTGTAATGTATTGCCACGATTGATTTGTAATCTCCTCTTAAAATACGATAATTTTGCTTTAGTGATATAATAATCGGTGGACTTGTAAAAAGCAATTGTATGATAGGAGTGGATAATGTGGGCAGTGAGGAGCACAAATATCTCCTGATTCAAGGGTCCTGAAATACTCAAAAAGAGAGAGTCAGAGAACAAGGAGAGCCCCAAAAAAATGAAAAATATGTGACTTATGGGATATCAGAGGCTCAACATGGGAGGAAAACTGTTATACAGAACATATCTCAGGAAGAGAAGATGAGAGAACTTTATATAAGGGGGAAAATAAGGTGTACATGTAGCCCTTTGCGAGGAAAGGACTGCAAACAGGTTCTGAAATGGGATGTGAGGACAGTGTCATCTGAAAAAATGAAAGCACACATACTGCATGAGTGCAGTAAAGCATCCATCCCTTTACTTATCTAAGACATTTAGTTTTATTCTTATTGAGGGTGGAGAACCACATACACAGTGTTTCTGATTCAGCAGATTTTCCCTTCAGAAACTTTACCACCACTTGTAAAGAAGAGTTTCCCTTCCCTGTCCTGAGCATCAAGGTGCAGCAAGGAGGGTGTGGCTCACAAGGATGGGGAGGCAAGTGCCAGCCAGGCAGAGGCCTCAGTGACAAGGTCCGGTAGTGTGCGAGTAGGGCACACAGAGCTGTAACAGCATGGTTGATCAGCGTTCACCATGCATGTCCCCAGCCCTGAGATGCATCCAGGATCAAGCCAGGAATTCAGTCAGAAGCTTGGGGTCTAGAAATAGAAAAATAAATCAGGTGATAAAACATAGGGTGCCAGCTATTTATTTTTACATACAAGAGTCAGGACTGCAGTGCTCCACAGAAGAGTTAAGAATATTTTAAAAGCTGTTTAAAGTACACTAATGTTCTTAATGTGAAGGATTCTGATGTACACACCAAAACAAACAATTAGGAATACTGATGATTCAAGTTACTGAAAATTAGATAAATATCTTCAAGCTTTTAGATAACTATTTGAATTTAATCCTGTATCAGTAATGATTACCTATTGTACTCGGCAGCTTGTTTGAAATTCTTAGGGTTAGTTTTGAACACTAAGAGGTGGCATTCATCTGCCTAATGCAGACATCCATATGATCTAATCACCAAGGTTTTGCCTACGTTCAATGGAAATCTGTCTAGTCAGTGCAGCAGAGACAGGATTTATCTTATCTAAAGTACATTCATAGAACAGTTAAGAGGAATTGCACCCACAGTGCCAATTTTCCTTCATCAGCTGTAAGCGGATACTTAAGAGACCAGTTCCCATATAGAAGAGGACACTATAGACCTCTGAGGTCAGAAGAAATTATTATGACTCTATGGGCTCACATTACAAAAGAATATTGCTTATTTCCTGAAAATAGAATTGGCTGGCCAAAGACACAGCACCTGATCCAAAACTTACTCAAATAATTGAAAAAGTACACCTCAATAACTTGGATCAGACGTTCCAAGTGTCTAAAACCTGAAACTGTCATTCACTGTCTAGGGAGATCCTTCCAGAACATGCATACTACATATTTGAGAGGTAATTTTTAAGCTATTAAACAAGGTTTCCCAGAATATTAAATTCAAAGAGTTTTTCTCCTTTCTTGTATGCAAATGATAATGAGATGTTTTCCATCAATTTACTCTATTTAACTGAGAGAAAAAAATATTTACACTCACATGTGCAATTCTAAGTAACATACAAAGATGCTGTGAAGATAATTTTGCTATGTATTACTATTCTTAAAAATATTTTTAAAAATTAAAAAAAATAAAAAATATATAAGAACCAGAAGCAGGGCTGTACTGAGGAAAAGGGCAAACAGGCAGATAAAAGCCAGTAATGAGGCACAGTCACTTTTGAAGATTCATTTTCATATCATCACTACCTAGGTAAATAGTTTTCTTTGTTACTTTATATTTCTAAAGCACTTAAGCATACAACTAAGGCCGTGGTAAGTGGGACTGTTGCTACTAAGGCAGATATCCTGATCACTGCTTGTCCACTGTAGTGCTAGTTGAAGTGTCACCACATGTCAGATAATAATCAGTGGCAGAAGCATTACTGCTTGCAGAGGCTATAACTGCTGCTGGTCTTTGTGATTATATTTCATGTTCATAAAGAGAAAAAAGGATTTATTTTTAACGGGTTTTCTGTCAACACTTCCCATTTAATTTGATGTGAAAGTGGTACTTTTCTCAGACATAGATATATTGTAGATAATCAAGAATTACAATGCCACACTGATATCTAGACATTAAGTTCAAGTCTTAAAGTTTGTTAAAAAAAAAGGAATCAAATTTAACCAGATAAAAATATTCCTGTAAAGCCCTGAATCAGAGTGATTGTGTATGACTTTCTAGGCATAGTTTGATGAGACCACCTGCACGAGCACAAACACACAAACCCCTTTACCAGTTTCTAAAACCTCCCACCAGCTACAGATTTAAAAAGAAATAAAATATTTCCTTAGACTTTTTTCTGCTGTATGCTCCTGGGTAAATAAGATTCCAGGTATTTCTCAGAACCTTCTAAAGAAGACCTGCATAAGAATATAAATAACAAACATAAGTCACTTTTCCCTCTTAATCACTCAAAGTGCTTTAATTCAGAACTGAGGAACTTCAGCTCTACTGTGGAGTCTATTATACTGTCTTTTCTTTCTGTCAAATTGTTGAATAAGTCCTTTTTTCCATCATCAAAGCTCATATTTTACAAACGTATGTTGTCACTATGTGCTCTCCGCTTCTCTCTTACCTTCCTGACATTTTTTCCTTCCTGAGGACTTTTAGCAGATTCTCTGCATCGGGTCTTTCCTGCTTCCAAGATATCTGTTGGTAGGTTGCCATTGCCTTCAGCCTTAATATATTCTAAATATTTCCATTTTCATTTCCAGGCAGTATTAAAGTATCCTTGAAATATCTAATAAAACTGACTATTGTAGATTCTTTTCTTCCCTGAGATCTTCACTTTCAAACCATTTAGTCATGCATTTATCCTTTTGATTTTCCCAACTTTCTTATCCATGTTGAAGTGGAAAGAGTATCTTGGCTGAAGATTTACTGCAGTTGTCTTACAGTTGTACATTTTTCTCTGAACCAGTCTTATTCAAATCAGTATATACACTAGTGCCTTATCAGCTTGTGATGGTATTTTTGGCTGAATTACTCCCTTGTCATATGCATCACTGTCAAAGCATGTGAAAGGACACACCCTTTTTTGACCTTTTCCTTCTGACAGAATGCTTGAGTGTTCCTGTGACAAACCTTTGAAAAACTGAAAGTTTTAGGTGGAAGTGTAGATTGGCTGAAAGGAATTACAACCATTTCAGCCCCATTAGTCTCTGTAAGTGCCTGCCAGTGGAGAAAATAGTACAGGGCAACACCTGTCTCTGGACCACCAGCCTTGAAGCTGAAATTATAATAGAAAGTGCTGATATGTTACTTGTAGCTCTTGGAAGAGCCAATGAAGTCTGAGTGGTCAGTTACACCAGGCAATCCTTCTTTAACAGTCGTATATTTTGGCACCAGCCCTGCTATAATCAAATTACGAATAATACTGAGGCTTTATACACCATCAGTCTGATTTTCCACAAAAAGTACTGCTGGAAACTGCATTTAGTCAACATAGTTATAGTACTCCACTCCATTATACGTCTTCTATTATTTTTCAATTGTGTATAGTATTTTGTAAAACAGATTATAACATATCCTCTGATGAAAATTTAGTTCATTCTTTTACACTGTCCTTAAACACAGATGTAATGGTCCTCACTAGTTCTATTACTACACAATAAAATACAAAAGTTAACAAAGCCCCTAGACTGAGGCCAATAGCCTTTTCTTAAAATTTTGCAAGAGAGATGTGTAATCCAATGAGACTAGTTTTAATGAGGAAAGCATTTCATTTTGGCAAAATATGTTTTATGTAAGTTGTGTAATAATGGATGTTTGATGATTCCAGTACATCCCTGTTCCCCATCAGCATTATTTTGTGTTCTTTGTGTAACATAGAACTCCAAGCTTGAACCTTGGAGGCTGTTAAGCAGGTGCAAGAGGGGTGTTAAATCATTCTAATGTTGAAACTTTTTTTTAGAAGAAGATAAATATCAGCCAATCATCCTTACACTATTCTGATATGTCACAGGGGACTCTAATTCAAAATAAAGTTTTCCTTGCTAAGGACTAAAACGAGGTTCTAAGTGTGCTAAAGGAAAGATACGATAAAGTCTCTGCGGTGATCTGAACCCCACCATGGGCCCCATGAAAACAGCTGTTGAGAAAGAGTGCAGTATCTGCAAACCTAACTGCAGCAGGCTAGTAATCATACACCTCAGAAAGCAAAAGAAATAACCTCCCCTTCTCTGACCAAAAGGATTTTTAGTCTCAGCTCTAACTGCAGCTGTAGGCACTCTGAGAAGCCAGCCTAACACTTCCTAGTAACCCTTAAAGAAAAGTAAACACATCAGTAACAGTTTTCTTGATTGTCTAAAATGAACTAGCAAGGGTAAGAATGATCAGTTGAAAGATGTTCTGCTGAGGTATATTGTCCTTTTGCATCCTACTGCTGCAAAATATTTCTTCATTCTCTTCTATTTCTTTGCTTTTGCAAAGTTTGCTACAACTTAAAAGCTATTCAAATATATTCAGTGCTTGAGATTACATTAAGCTAACCATGCAGTACACTGGCTATTACAGTCACTATTGCTCCAGCCAGCAAGTCAGGCACTCTAGGCTCCTTGCTATGCGATAGTTGCTAACAGATGATGACTCTTTGATGGCAACCACTGTAGAAAGGATCCGTTATTCCTGTTTACTTTCCAAATCTCATGCAGAGCAATTGTCACTCCAGCAGCGGAATCCAGCTTCCACTAAGAATAGTACATCCATTTCGGAAATGTTACCATGTAAGTGCTCTTTTATAAGGATAAGTAAACTTACCTCACCAACTCAAGCTCCAGAGGAACAGAAGGAAACTCATCCATCTAGTACACATAGAGCTACCACGCTGCCAGAAACAGCATATCTGTGAGCATATCTTGCAGGCTAGGTAGATTTGCTGGGAATTGCATGCAAAGCTGAGTTCTAAAATGCCTTAGATAATAAATTCAGAGCTAACATGAGCATCATGGCACTATGCTGCATATACGCACAGTCAGCTACCCAGAAAAAGGATAACTACAAATCAGAAGTGTGAAACATCTGCTCATTGTTTTAATCTTTTAATTCCTAAGAAGTCTAGTGAGGTACCTACTTGATTTCTCAGATGTTCTGGAATGGGAATTATCAACAATTTCTGCCACCAGTGCAAAGGTATGATTATTGCTCTACTACTTCATTCTGGTTTGGCATGAAATAGGTCAGCAGACATATCTGTATCAACTGAAAATCTTCACTACTTGTAAAATTAGCTATACTTTTTAGCATAGTTAGCAACAGCTTCTAAACTATTCTGCACATTGCTGTATATTTTCAATCTGTCATGCCAAAACCAGTTTTAGACACAGGAGTAGTAATTTAATAAATAGTGAAAAGTCATGCAAATGTTACAGATATGATAATTTTGCTAAAAAGTCATGCAAATGTTACAGATATGCTAAATTTTGCTAAAAGTCACATCCACAGTTTCTACTTCTTATTGGTAGGCTAGGAGACACACAAGAAAGGAATGATTACCACAAAGGCCCAGACACTTGAAAACAAAATGGCATGGACTGTTCAGACAGCTTCATAACTTTAGAATTGTGCAAAGACAACCTCACCTTTGTTCTGAACAAACTAATCAGAAACAGAAATAATATAATTTTTCAGTGTTTGTGAAGATATTTTCCTTGATATGACATCCAGAAGACTAATCACAGTTAAGGAATCATGCTAAATCTTTATGCAAATTGTGCAAAATCAGTTTAGTCCAGATTTCCATGGAAATCAAAGCAACTTGCAAAACTAAATTTGGCTTCCACTGAATCACTCACTTCTCATGTGCCAACAAAAACTCCAGGCTATGAGAGGCTGACAGTTCTGGTCTTACAGAAGAGGACTGTCTCTAAAGTTACCTTCCCACACAAAGCCTGAATAAGTCTAAGTGATTGATACAATCCCAGCCTCTGTAAAATATTTTCTGTTTCCAGATTGAGAAAGAAAGAAACATAAATGTTTAATTTTTAAAATACAATGCGAGGATTTGAATTAGTTTCTTTCTGGGAATCTCATTAAGTGTCTGCTGTCCTTGGGAAGAAACGCAGCTCTTTTCCTCCATATGCTGGGTTTGGCTGGAGTAGAGTTAATTTTCTTCACAGCAGCTGTTATGGGGCTATGGTTTGGATCTGTGCTGGGAACAGTGTTGATAATATAGGAATGTTTTAGTTATTGTTAAGCACTGCTTACACAGAGTCAAGGCCTTTTCTGCTTCTCATACCACACCATCAGTGAGGATTCTGGGGGTGCATAAGAAGTTGGGAGGAAATGCTGCTAAGACATCTGAACCCAACTGACCAAAAGGATATCCCACACCATATGACATCATGCTCAGCATAGAAAGTGGGCAGGAAGAAGAAGGAAGGAGAGGACATTCAGAGTGATGACCTTTTTTTGTCATTTGTGATTTGTCATTTGTTACACATGATGAAGCCCTGCTTTCCTGGAAAGGGCTGAACACTCGCCTGCCAATGGGAAGCAGTAAATGAATTCCTTGTTTTGCTTTGCTTGTACAGGCACCTTTTGCTTTACCTATTAAGCTGTCTTTATCTCAATCCACGAGTTTTGTCACTTTTAACTCTTCCAGTTCTCTCCCCTATCCAACCAGGGTGGAGTGAGTGAGCAACTCTGTGGTGCTTAATTGCCAACCACCGTTAACCTATGACAGTGACAGTAATAACCTGGCAACAGGGAGAAGGACAAACAGTGGATGAATTGGCTGGCCAGCTCTGGCAACATGAAAAATGTCTCTCTCTTTCTCTCTATGGGCCTGGATCTTGGCTGTGGAGAAACTGTCCTGGGAGTTCTAGAAGTTTAAAAAGGATATGTCCTACTTCCCGACTGTATAGACTAACATCTCAGTTAGGAGTAAGCATTCCTCTGCTCAAGTAAGAGAATATAGAGGGTACACACCAAGGGCCATCCTGTGGTTTTACCTGTGTGACCACAGAGAGAATATGAGTAAGAGGGCCAGAAAATCTACCTCAACCCTCGGAGAATGTGTATGTGTGTTGCAAGGAAATACAACCACAAAAAGGGAAGAGGTTTCTTACAGAAAAATTGCTGCTCCCCAGACAGACTAGAAGTGCTGATCTTATTTCTGATCTTAATAAGGGGATTTAAAATTTTTATTTACAAAAATGAGTAATGAAGAATATGACCAGGACTAGAGGGGCCCTGCCTCCATCCAGGTGGAGGAAGTGAACAAACATGTTTATTGGACTGTGTGGTTTTAATGCCCTGCCACATCAGACCCACAGAAGTATAAGGCTCTAGCAGACACTGGTGCACAGTGTACTGTAATGCCATAAAGATATAAAGGGGAAGAACCCATCTGTACTTCTGAAGTGACAGGGGGATCCCAATAGCTAACTGTGTTGGAGGCCAAAAAGTGAGCCTAACAGGGAATGAATGGCAGAAACATCCCATTGTGACTAGCCTAGAGGTTCCATGCATTCTTGGCATAGACTACCTCGCAGGAAGGTATTTCAAGGATCCAAAAAGGTACCAGTGAATTTTTTTATATCTGCTGTGGCAACAAAGGAAATTAGACAGCTTGCAGTGACAGGACAAGGGAGAATGGGTATAAACTGGAGAAAGGCAGATTTAGGCTTGACATAAGGAAGAATTTATTCACCAAGAGAGTGGTGAGACAATGGAACAGGTTGCCAAGGGAAGTTGTGGCTGCCACATCCCTGGAGGTGTTTAAGGCCAGGTTGAATGGGGCCTTGGGCAACCTGATCTAGTGGGATGTCCCTGCCCATAGCAGAGGGGTTGGAACTAGATGATCCTTAAGGTCCCTTCCAATCCAAACTATTCTATGATTCTAAGTTTAGGCTCTCTGATTTATGCATAAAAAAGCATAAGAGATCCTGAGCAAAATAATGAACAAGAATTCTCCCTCACCACACACTCTAGAGGGATTTTGCAAGTTGTACAGCCCTTCAAACTCTCAGGAGAATCAATTTATTTTAAGAGAGATGGTGTCAGAGAGCAAATTCTAAACTGTGAAGGTTAACAAGGAGTTTTTCATAGATGTAAAGGGAAGTTAGATGCATAACTTGCATTAAAAGTAAGTAGGAATTGAGCATTTATTCCCATCAGTGCCTTGGAAAAGCTGCTTCTGAAAAGAAACTTTTATGCTCTTATTATATTTCGAAGAACTATTCTGAAAATTCCTGAGTGGACTTGAGTTCTAAGTTCCCTGCATAACTGAGCAACAGTTAAAGGAGGTTTTTTAAGCTACACAGCAGCTGGGATAAAATGCCAGATACATATGAGGTGTTTTCACCCACTAGCTGTCCTCCCTTCATATACTAAATACCCTGCTATGTGACAGCTGACCCTTCTTTCATAAAGACAATTTATCACTAGTGATATTGCTCTCCTTTCCCCTTACCAGACGTTTTCCTTCCTTGAGCATTGCCTTCTGATGAGAAAAATGTTTATTTTACCTTAGTTTGCCTTCAGCATAGTGCTTGCAAACCACTTTTTCCTATCACTTAGGCAGACTCATGTTTTCTTTATCTGTGTTCATCCACAGCCCTCCATAACAAAGGGCTGATATCCATTTTGTAAAGTCAGCTAGGCAAGTTTTCCCTGTTATTTACAAAGTTTTCCCAGCAAGTTCTCTGTATTTACTGACTACAGTTTAATCCATCTGAGCTCACATATCTCTCATTGTAATACCATAATTGTTACTTAGAGTTCTGAACTTGGAAGATATTTATTTATCTGGATGCTGTCTCAAGTTACTTAGCTTAAAGAATATATGTTCTCTGACATTGACTGTTTAGAAGCCAAAGTTGGAAATAGATAGCATGAAGATTAATCATCTAGATTTGTCATTTCAAGGAGAAGGAAAGAGGACATCCAATCATGACCCACATTTCTATGCTACGAGAATCAATTTTCTCTAGTATAATAAAATATTAGATATTCTGAACAGCTCAGGGATGCTGAGACATAAGATTTGGTTGAATCCTTCAGTTTGATGGAGCAAGGTAAAGAGATCCAAGTATGGTGCTCCATCGAAACATGCTGCTGCATTGCTCAAAAGCCCAGGAGCAGTCCCTAAGCAGTAGAGCATTCCTATTAAGGAAAATCTCTCTAACAGGTTTCATACACCTACCACCAGAGAAATCTGTCAACGGAAAGCAGCAGGGAAAAAATTATACATCCAGAAGCTGAAGACATCCCCACAGACTCAGCAAAGTGAACAATTCAAGACTAAGGAGTGTGGCTGCAAAGCAATGTCCCAGAACTATCGACATGTTTTCCACTCTACTTACTCTCTGCAGCATCTCTCAGTGATGATACATCCATGACTTATGCACTGTTTGCAGTCTGATAACCTGCATTTGACTAGTCCTCATTGTGCAAGCAGGCACAGCTCCTTTTCATTTGTTGGTGACTATGCCAACAAAGGATTACAGGCATTAAGAGTTGCACTAACATTTCAGTAAAGAGAAAGGTGGGGAGCAGAAAAGAGCCTGAGAAAGGGACAAGTCAGTCATATAGATACACTTTAAATAAATACCCCTGAATCTTAAATAGCATTCAGTAGATCCTGCTGAAAATTAGCAAGTATTTTTCATGCTGTCCTCAAAATACCATCAGTAAGAACAAATTTGGTTTTTAGAGTCCCTTATTTTAATATGAAGAATTGGAAGCACATTTTAAAAGTAAATAAATAAACTATTCTGATTTTCTCTTCCTTACTTTCTTGATTTCTTAGTGAGCAAAAGAGGAAGAGAAGAAATAAATGTTTTCCAAATTCCCTCCTTTTTTCCTATTTTTTGGTCTTCCCAAGTAAGAAAACATAAATTGATGACAAAGACTGTTGTCTCCACCATGCAGCACTTAATGCTTTTTCCTCTCTCTTTCCTTCTATCAATGGAAAAATCTGAGTATAAAACCAGAGCATAGGAATTTTCATGTAATTTTGGAAAAGTTCTTGTAAAAAAGTTGCTTAAGAGAAACGGTCTTGAATTAATTACATTTCAAAGTTTGCATTCCAGATTTGCCAGCTGAAAATACTGTGTCTCACTTAAGGCTTATCTGAATGAAAATCAACACATTGAACAAAAACATTGCTGTAAGCTATAATTTTTGCCAAAAAAATGCAAACCAGGGATAAAAACAACAGTTCCTACCAGGTGAAGTACTATTTTGATAGAATTCTGCACATATAAATGTTTAAATTTTCTATCAATCATCTAGAAAAGGAAATAAATTAAAGTTAAGGAAATGTAAATGTTGAGACTAGTATTATATACAAATTTAATTTATAACTATTATATATATTTAATATATGTAGTACAGCATAGAATTTTATAATATAAAAGTTGCATTTAATAGCTTTGAAAGTGCAGCAAAAACTATTTGTGGCAAAGAATTAATACAGAACAAATCTGGAAATTATAGAAATAAATTATAAAAATCCCACAAGTAGATGCATTAAAATAAATGTATGCTCTTGAATGGCTATTGAGAGGAACGTAATCTTATAAATCAAATACTGTATATAAGTGAAAAATGTGAAAGTGTGAATGCTATAACTGATGTTTGAGTGACAGAGCATTACATGTAAGACATACTTGCAAGGAGATGTAACTACAGAAAATACTTGAGGAGTTTTAGAGTGCCTAAATAAAGGCATCATACTGCGATACAATAGTAGGGATGCATGAGATTAGGCATGCCAGCAAATCTGTAGGTAGTGTAAACTGTGATGGCTTCATTGCTTTTTTCACTGCTGACAGCTGGCATGGCTGCAGGATGCATTCTAGGGCTATTGCACTGGAGCAGTCCACTTAACTGGGGGGGCTTTATCACCTTCAGGGGGGTCTGTGGGAAGCTCAGAAAGTAGAAACAAGAATGTTCAGAGCACAGTAGGACTGCAATATAAGGAAATTAGAAGAGCTCAGCACATGTAGCTTGGCTAAGTGTACCATTAAAGGGCAAGGAAAGGGAGTATAGCCGAGGATTGTGAGGCATCCTTCAGTATGACACATGAAAATACAGATATCAGCAATGATATGAATTTAAGAAAAGGAACCTCAGACCGAGGGTCAGACAAATATCCTTCTTGGTGTTAAGTTCTGTAAGACTAAAATAGTTTCCAAAGGAAATCAGAGAAACTTCAAGACTTTTCAAGTCAAGCTGGACAAAACACTTGGAAAATGGAGAGAAAAAAACAGTCTTACCAAGAACATAGACTGGATTTTTTAAGATTTTTTTGTCACCTTTTGGTAAGACTTCTATGGAAATAACACTGTAGTGTTGAGAATAACAGATATTAGTCTAAAAATACTGAACAGCTAAAAATATTCGTGAACTAGATTAATCTAAACAATGTGAAGGAAATTTAAAAGAACTGCATGTGAAAGTGTACTTGGAATTTAAGCCACAAGTCAAAACCAGTTGTGAGTGGAAAAAGTGCAGTCTGGCTGCACTCTCCCTCCAACACAATCTATTGTTCTGGCCAACACAACTTCATAGTTTGTAATGCTTGTAAAGTTCAGAAGAAGGGCAGTACTACTGATCCAAGGACAAAAACATATGAGAAGAGACCATAAAATCTGAATTTATAGACTATAAAACAATAGCCTGATGAGATTTAATTTTGGTATATAGAATCTCAAAGAGTATAGTTAATGCCAAATACACTTACTATTTTTTTTGCTGCGAGACAGATAAGAGGACAAAAGGCATAATTGCAAAGTAAAGAAAAACAAATTTGAAACAGATGTCATGTGTCCCATTTTCTTTGCACAGAGCCACAAGTGTATGCAGAATAGCTTATGAGTCAGAGGCTGAAGCTTAAACACTGGAGGATCATTCAAGAAACAATTATGGCAAATGGCATCCTGAGGGGATTAGAGTAATAAAAGAAAATGAACCTTAATAGACTGAATAAACTCCACTTAGTCCCTGAAATTTATTATGTTCACAAACCCCACAACAAACACAGTAGCAGAAAAAAAAAAGCGAAAGGTAACCCACTTACTTAATAGTATTGTCTTCCTTCTCTGTATTTGAGAAAAATTCTGTTCTTCAGTTTTCCTGTTGAATGGTAACAGAAGTATTAAATGCACATAAATACATTAGAAACAATTAAAGCCATTGAGAATTTGCTTCAGGCAAAATTAAGAAGAGCATTGCCTCTGAAATTTGGAGCAGCTGTTACTAATAAGAAAGCTAGTACTGCAGGCTGAAACAGCTGGGGATGATAAGTGAAAATAGAATTAAGGCTCAGTAATGCAGGTCTGCGTTCTGGAAGGAATTCTAGACAAAACCTGCATGTGGACTCAGGTCTGATGAGCTTGTTCTGTACAGGACCCTGGTGACATGGCACACAACACCCCAACACTGGCCTCTCTGAGGATGCCCGTGCAAGTTCTGGCAGATGGGAGGTTGATGTATTCATCTGGAAGATCCATATGTTCAGACATGCATGAAGATGAAAACCTCCAAGTCAAATTTTGTCCTGAAGCACAATTCCTTCTTCCCTGCTGCCTGCCTTTCCCACCTAGGAGACCACTGGTCTTTTCCTCTTCATGTTAAAACAGTCACCTGCCTACCCTAAATGTTCTGTGTCTCAACCACTTTCATGTGCATGGCTGGTCTTCCCTGCATGCTGCAATGCACAGGTATTGAGAAAAGCAATGTCACACAGCTTTAAAGTCCTGTTTTAGCTGGTCACCTTGCTCTACAAACTCTTCCAATGTTTTTTACAATGTTTTTCAAGACTGGAACCCTCCTACAGTGAAAAGCAATATTATATGTGCTACAGGCCCTTCCTGGACTCTAGGTGAGAATGGACATCAGGTTCTTCACCTCCAGCTGCCTCAGAGGCAGTAAGAAGGGGAATAAAGGTGCACAAGTTGCCCTGGGGCTGTCGAATCTGATATCCTACTCTAAGAATGGTAGCCCCACCTGCTTCAGAAGAAAATTCAAAACAAACATATAATGATATACCCTTGAGAGGATATTTCTATCTGACCCCAGGCTACTTGTGATTGCCTGTTTCTTGCTATTCTCAGAGAATTTTACAATATTCTGCTGTGCAAGTGCAGCTCAGGACTAACAGGGTATGCCTTGTACCAGAATTCAACTTGAAGTGTTCCTTTTATTCCTCAGGAGCACTCATACTGGGGAACTTGGCACAGAGGTCTTCAAACCTGTATAAAATAAAAAAACTTTGGGAAGTGTATGTAACAGAGTATCAGGCTGCATAATGTATCATCTGGATCTGAAAACAGTATAGTCATGCTCTCCAGGTTCTATTAGTGCTGGGACAGCACAGACCCAGCCAGGCTGTAAGCAGAAGTAGCTGAGACAACACCAAGTACTGATGACCACATGAAATAAAACCTAAATGTAAATCTTGATCAATTTCTTTTATATCTAGCCTGAGGCTGATTTACAGCCTACCAGGATGAATTTGCCTACTATCCATTTCGGGCAGCTGCTCACTGGTCCCGACTATTTTCCTTCCTATAGACATTTTCCATACCAGTGCAAGGGTTATAAGGGAAAGACAAATTCATGACCACCCTCTCCTTGCCTTTATTACCACTCTTGTTTATCCTCAGCCACATACATATCTCCCAGGGCCCTACTCTCAAGTTTGATGAAAGCATGTCTCTTTAATGCCTGCATTTTTTGCATTGCAGCCATGACCTGAAAATGACTGAACAGAGTTTAAGACTTAGTGCTAGCTGAAGCACAGCAATTCCACATTTCCAGGCTGATAGCACTGTTTTCTGCTTAGAGGAAAGCATCTGTCAACATTTTTTCATAAGCACACACAGAGTCCACATAGCTTATAATAAACAGAAGATATTGCATAGTTTTTCTACATGCAACAGATTTCTGTTGAGAATCAAGATGTCAGGAATAATTTATACACATCTCTTTTTGTACCACCAAGCAGGCATAAATAAATTTCAGACAACCTGCACAGCTTTCTTCCTAATAAATACTGTTTATTAACAGCTGTTAAAATTAATTTTTTTTGTATCCTCTCAACATTAATCGTTTTTAAATGTGCTGTGTTTGTTGTTAGTGTGGCATGATCGGCAGTAGAGACCCTTCCTCTCATTTTAATCTCTAGAAACTTACATTATAGTGGAATCCTTTGGGACTGCAGTGTTTTGGATACACCAGCATTCCCTTTTACCAACAGCCGTTTTCATGCCTAAAATTATACACTGCAATGGCTTGACACTCTGCACACAACATCTTATATCATGCATTTGATTCTCAAATATTTTAAATGTGTCCTTTCTTAACTTACACAGCAGGCAAAAAGAAAAAAAAAAGAAAGAAAGAAAAAGAAACAAAGCCCACAGGTGATTGTAGTGTAAGATTTGAGCTTTGTACAATTCTGCATAAGAAGGTCTGTGCAAGCATGCCTAGATGGAAGAATTAAGGCTTGTGTTTCAAATAATATCACTAAAATCAACAGACTAAAGAAACTTCAATCATTAGGAAATCTAGAAGGAGTCAACCTTAAGCCAAGTTTTGCAGTTTCTCAAAATAAACCCACAATGAAGCATATGTTCACCACAACTGAAAAATGTATTCACATTCACTACTGCTCCCAGAACCTCTCCCAAGTCACCTGCTGCAGCTCTTGAGAGCTCAGTGAGGATCTATCCTCCAAAGCAATCAACTACACACACCAAATCTGTACTGGATTTGTGGGTAGAAAAATACACTGCAAACAGCAGCCCTGCAACAGTGAGCCTTTTTTAGCTGAAAATTAACATAGTCCACAGAAATAATTCAAACATATGCAAATATTTTATAACTTATTGCTATATAATTCTATGTACTTCTCTTACAAGGGGCTCCAGGCCTGTGGTTGCCTGTCATTTGCAGAGCAGCAAACAGTGATCTGAGGCTACAGAAGAATATGGATACAGTTACTTGAGGAACACTTTACAAAGGATTAATTAAAGGCCATATTGCAATGCATATGCTCCCCTGAGCAAAGCAAGTGCTGTTGACAGTGTTCATGTCTCCAAACAGAAGGAGACTGAAGGGATGCAGAAGGGTTTGTTTTTTAGTCCTGGAACATGCCCAGAAGCTATCATGTTTACTCTTGTGCTTTCAGAAGCTTCTAGAGACATTGTATTGCCTGCAAAACTAAATCTGCAGCCACTTCAGATGATTCCTTCACTGCTGTTGGGAAAACAAAAAAAGGGAAATACAGTACATAATCCCATGGTATAGTTGCTGGCCTGAAGAGACCTTCAGTTCCCATCAGACTCTATAGAAACTGAGAACGCTCTATGGATCACAGACTCAAATTCTTGGACATTGAATAGGGCCCAATAAATGTGGCTAATACAAAAAGAGGGGGGAATACAAACCCTGAGCAAGTGTATTCTCTTTATAATCCCAAACACCTCCCTTCTGCAATCTATCCAGCTACCAGAAGCTAGGGGATCACAGACACTTACACAAAGCTGTGACAAATACAGTAACAAGGAAAGCTTCTATTAGTGATGCCAAAGCCACTTATACTATATTTTCTTGTGGATTTTTTCATATCTCATTCCTTCATTTTGTTGAATTGACTGTTTAAATAGCAAAATAGTATTTCTTTTTGAGGAAAATCACCTAACACAAACAAGGCCAGAGAGAGAATGAATGTGCTGTGTGTCAGTTACTAAGATTCAAGATCAACCCCCATCAGAATATAAAAAAGGAAACCTAGGAAACAAAAAGGCGACTGTTTTCTACAGCAACCTATAGAATCCCAATAAACTTTACTATAATTAATGTTTAATAGAGGCTGAGCAGATATTCCAGAGATGGGAAACAGTGTAAAAATCCATCTCAGAGGGAGTTTGAAAAGACTTTTGCTGAGAAGCCAACAGTTTACTAGCCAAGATCCAGAGATGGGCAGAACATGGACATGAATGAAAGGGACATTCACAGTGCCAGTAATTAATTTTAATGAAAACTGCGGGGCAAAGAAAATTTTTTTGTCAGAACTTGTTAGATATCCCCATAAAGTTTAGTGTTAAATACCTACCTTCCCTCTGGTCCTGAAACACCTCCAACTGACCAGAGGAAGAACAGGGTGAGGTACCACAGGTCTGAGCCAGTGCTAAAATTTGATGACTGACATCAAGCCCACAACAAAGAAGGCATTGTTCTTCTTGAAGTCTTTCTTTTAAACATTATATAGAGATGCTTTAACCCTGAAAAGTGTCTCCCCCCATCCCCAGTCTGGTGGGGAACACACTGATTAACCTGCTTTTGGGTGAAAAGAGATCAGGAAGCCTGTGTGTGGGCACCTGTCAGTAACTCTGCCCATCTGTCAGACCCCATCCTCCTCAACTTTCTCTCACAGCTTTTGAAATGTTTGGCAATTCCAGCTGTATTTGACAGAAGATAGTAAGTCTCAGTCACTTGGGACAAGAAAGTAAATGGACATCAGCTTTCCAAGGCAGAACAAGGTTAGCTTCAAATGCCAGCATTTACAAGTGCCTCTGATCTTCTCCAGCTGACACAAAAGGTACTGAGAGGGAACTACCAGGTCCAATAACTCTGAGGACGTGGCTGCCTTCCCACCAACGTGTCCTCTGGACTTGTGATTAATAAGGAACTGAAGCAGACGCTCCATTTGCTTTTCAATGGGAAAAAATCCAGTAACAATTATAACAAAGGAACACACACTCAACTAATTATAGCAGGAAAACAGAGATTCTTCATAAGTCACTGACATCATACCTGTCACCAAAGTTCTTCCTAATTTAAGACAATGCTTTCAGTTCTTTTATCATGGCACATCTAGAAAGGTTTATAACTTAACCAAACTGATTTCATCTTAACAAATGTAGGTACAGATAAAGTAATTTTTCTACAATACTTTATTATCTGGACAGACAGTAACATAAATTAGAGATGTGGGCACAGAACATTATTGTCCATGTACAGAAATGCCTATCATCTGGCAGGCAATGAAATAAATAATTATAAAAGCAATTAAAAAAAATAACAATAAAAACATGTGAACTGCTGCAAGTAAGATTTGCAGGATATGTTTCCAGTCTCATGAAATCAGGCCATTAGAGCATGCATACTTGGGGAAATTGATTGGTATAAAGACAGTGTAATTTAACAGAATAATATATTCTCCTTCTTCTCCTTGGCCATCCCAGTTTACCTACTCCACGTGGATATGATTTCTGATTGAACTGATTTTATTAAGCAATATCTTTATTAAAAATAAAAGACTATTAATCTGTCAGTTTCCTCAAGTGGAAAAATTTCTAAGAACATTTATGAGATAACCAACTTACATAAAATTAAACAAATGGCTTCGTCGGCTATAAATACAGAGTTTTTGCCTCACATAACATCACATTTCTGAGGGCAGAGCGTGCAAGCAGGCAAGAAGGGCAAAGCTGGGCTTAGAGTTCCACAACATATATCTACTTAGGACACAGCAAATGTATAAAGTCGAGGTCTGCTTTTAATACAAATCAGTTTCTACAAATTCACCTGCTGTAGCAAGACTTGGAAGTCTAACATGACAGAAAAGAATCACTGAGGATACAAGGAACCAGTAACTGCTGTCAGTTGTAGCAAAACAAGTGTAACAGAAGTCCAGCTTTTGCATGCTCTAAGGAGAGTTTTTGTCATTTACTTTCTTTGTCAAACATTAATATGATATCTGTCTTTCTGTAGTCTTGTATGGTGGTCTGTGATAAGCAGGAGCTGGTTACAGAGGAATGGTAACTAAAAGGTAAGCAAGCTTACACAGAAACACTAGGGCTGCACTTGATTGTGAAGAAGGTCTGGACATAACTCATCTTGGTTCAAGCATTTACCTGTAGTGCCTCTGTTGAACATTTAGTACACCTGTACATTATTGGAAGTACCAGGATGATTCAGTTCATCTAAGAGCTAAATTACCTTTTAAAAATTAGATGTCACAGTTCAACTTTTTTTTGTGGGTGATTGCAGCAATCCATTGGGTGAAAGTAGGTCCTCACGCCTACATTAAAACTTTGTTGTCCTTTATCTGTACCGCTACAATTACCTCAGCAAACCAACCACCTCTCACCCAGAAAAACAGCTATGCTTTTATGAAAGTATTCACACTGATACTCTCCTAATGATGACAGCATCTCCCCAAGGGGGGGATCTTACCCACTTGATGATGTAAATCAAAAATCTTACACCTCTGCATGTAACCGATATTTCCTTAGCATAAATTCTATCTCAGTGACATTTGGAAATAGGTCACGGATTCCCATCTTACTTTGTGTGTTAAAAATGTTTATGACTTGACTTTAAAAGCATTTATCCAAAGTCACTTATACAGAGCATTGTTTTAGCACTGCTCTCTACAGCATTCTGAAAAATGGAGGCTGTCTGCTGCTCTGTTGCTCTTTTCCCTCCCAAGTGCAGCAGTTCCCTGCCATGTATTTTTCTGTTCCAAACCTGATCATTAGACTGGACAGGAGTTTAATAATAACTAATTGCTCATGTTATGCTTAGTATTATATTTTCATGCAGCACAGCTCCAGATTACACTGTATACAGTACATACTTAATTTGTTTTGCTGCTTTTGGAAGCCCAATGTGACAGCAAATTTTAAATAGTTGTCCATTTTACAGAGATTGCCTTTAGAATTTTGGGAGGAAGGATTAACTCAGTGAATATCGACATGATTTGATTATATGTGCATGTATGCATCTTTGTAATCCATATATTTCTATATAATTTGCTATGTTTATATTTTCAAAACCAAGGTAATTGGCAGAGTAGAATGGTTAGAAGGTCTCACAAAGGATCTGTAACACAGGTCTGAGCTTCTGCTGAGGACTGCCTCCAAATAAGCAAGGACTAAGTGTGTCCTGGCTTGCTGAGCTAAGGAAACAAAGACAGCTAGACATGCTGTATTATTTTACAGATGATTCAGAAGTAACCATACCTTAACCACGTTAACTTGATAGGTCTTGGTCTGACATTGCTGCTGAGAAATTTTATGGAAGGCTTGAAAGACTGTAAAATAGAGGAATAATTCAGTTAAGTGTTTTGTGTAATTCCTTAAGGTCTCTGGAAAATACTATTTGCTCATTCATATCTAATGCTATACAAATTTGCTACAAGGCATGTCTCCAGAGAAATATTTTCTCCTCTCTTAATACACATGCTAACCTAGCTTTTCTGTGTTTTACCTCTTACCCTAGTGTCCTTTTCTGAGCTCTGTTGTTCTTAGAAAACCTACCATGCTATAGCTCCTTCCTTGGTGTAGGTCACGTCTGACCTGAACCCAGGATAAGGGATCTGGCGTTTAATGCCAAGCGTAAACCCTTCTCTCTTCCTTCATCATCCAGGTACAGAATCTAAAATTAACTCCACTGGGGAAACCAACAGACATGAAGTAATCAGATTTGATAGTCTGCTCCATATCTGATTAAACGTGTATTTTATAGGAGGCAACCTCAAATTTTATGGAATCACCCAATTTATGTCTTTCTCGTGGCGGGAATTGGGAATTCAGCAGTATTATCCTTCACTCCAGTTTATGCCTCTGTTTAATATGCCTTTACTAATATCCTAGTACTTTTCCATCCATCAGAGAATCTGAGGAAGCTAGTGGGGTAGAGAACATAATGTTTTTTCAACATGGAGGACACCTTGTCTGCTCATGAACTCTGTGACAAAGTGACCCAACAAATTGTTCTACCAGTTCCCACTGCAGCTTAAGTCTAAGTGTACCTTATTATGCAGCCTTGATATTTGTATTAAAATCAAAGGGCTTAATTTGAGTGATTATACATTTACTTCCCAGCCCAACAGATGCATTGGTATTGGTTTCTGCTTGTTTGTAAAGAAATACTGTGCTAGCTGCCAAGTCATTAAAATGTTACAGGCTTCAATCATAATTTTTTAGAGCATTTCTTTGTTTACATTTTGCTGTCCCGAAGGTGATTAGCTCTTTTGCTGGAAGGTTACTTTGTTATTCTCCTGCAAGGTTCTGGAATGGAATTCACATGGCTTTAGAAACAGCCACTTGCAAGTGTTGCTTCTATGCAAGCATATGACAGCATTCAAGCTTTGGCCCTAGTGCTGATATTCCTTCTGCACCCCCTTGTCATGTACTCCTATTTGCAATGTTTCATCAGACTTCATTCACGGACCATAAAAAATAAAACACTAACTCATTCACTGCTACTTCAGCTGAATAACCGAAGATTTCTGGAGAGTAAATCCAAAAGGTCAGCAACTTTGTGTAGTGTTTTAAATCAGCATTAACTTAAATAATATGACAAGGTAGTATAGAGAAAATTAAAAAATAATACATAATTGTTTCTATGAGCTGAAAGATTAAAAAGCTACTCTAAATCCACTGGTATGCCTAGAATTGCTGATTCCTGAGGCTTTTGTACAATCACCACTTTATATTCTGTCCATACTCTGTATGAATAAATGTGTTTAGAGCCTTAAACTAAGCTGAAACTCAGTTTGTACAGGCACACAAAAATATGTTTGCTCATCTAAACTATTACTTATTCCGAAAATGAAGTCAGAGCCTTATTATACTCTGAAGCGAGTAGATTTGGGCTGGAAATCTCAGGAGAGAAGATATTCTTAGGTTTTAGGCTTCCAGTTTTTGGAAACAGCCCAACAGCAAATATATAGAAAGGCAAATATAATGAGGAGAAGTCAGCCAAGCTAACTCAAAGGCTCAAAAAGAATTGAACTTACTTTATAGTTGAAGGCTTTTATTTCATGTTCAGTATTGGTATGTTCTGAGATATTTTGGCCTGAAACTCAGCATACATAGGGCTTCACCAACACACACTTAGAGCACAAACACATAGATATATTTATGATCCTTTGAACAGATACTCATGTTTTTTTCTCCTCAGATCTGTCTAAATCAGATGAAGAATCTGAATGTACAAGTCCAACCCAAGAAAAGAAAATATGAGACTAAACCTGTAGTTTAGGAACCAAGAGTGGGAGGGGAAAGACAGAGAGATGGTTGTTAAACATGTTCTAACGTGCCACAGTGTGACAAGGCTCAATTCTACTGTTCCATTAAGTACAAGTGGATGCTTGTTCAAATATAGATGTTTTCTTACCCTCAGCTGGAAAATGTCAATGTGTATCAACCCACAACAATTTATCTGTGAAGAAGTTTTTAGGTAGTAACAATATCATTGTGCTTGAGCACCCATCCTATTTGCCAGACCTGGCTCCCTCTTCCCAAAGATCAATTTAGTGCTCTAAGGAACTTATTTCATTTTAGTAGAAGATGTGGAAGCAAAAACAATGGAGATCCTCAACAGCCTTTTGGAAAATTATCTGCAGAATTGCTTTGAACATTGGTAGCATCATATGCAACTGTGTGCCAACTCAGAAGGAAACCAGCTTGAAGGTGATTATAGCTGATTTATTAAGTAAAGAGTGTTACAGGCACAGTCTCAGGAATTTTTGTTAGTCCTTGTATTTCATATGTCATGTTAGACATTGAAGTGTATATGAATCTTGAACTGAAAGTTACCTCTTTAATAATCCAAAAATGTAGATTAGAAATTAAGCAGGAAAGAATAAAAAAACAACTTCAAAACATTCCAACAAAATTTCAAAACATTGAGTATCATGTCATCTGACCATGGATATGTAAATGCTTAGTACATGCATTGCTTATGATCTTTAGGCATGTATTCTCAACAGAACTTGTATTCTGTTGTTCTATAGCAAAACGTTTCACCAGAAGTGCTTCACTGTATCTTTCACTTCTTTCATAACTTATTACTTCAGGTTTAGAAGATTTCCTGCAACACACACTCCCCTGGCTCCTGACTGAACTGAACTAGACTAGCCCGGGGAGGGTCTCTTTCACAGGCAAAGACAAGGTATTTAAATGAAACCCTCCAGGCAGAAAAATGCCATGTTTTATGAAGACTCTAGGAATCACCTCGATTATTAGTACACTGTAGCCATATCAACAGAAAGTAATCATTTCATCTTTTTCTTAGAGAAACCTTTTATTTTGAAGGGGATAAACAAAATGTTTACTCTGAAAGAAACACATTCAATATTTCAGATTGAGCACTTAATTAAATTATACTGAAGAGCAGAAAGGAACCGTATTTTGAAGCTATTTCATCTAAAAGGACTTATATTAAATTAACAGAAGCCTAGATCTTGAGGTCATTCTTTATTTTTTAGTCAAGCAAATGTTTAAAGTTGCAGTGGAGATGAGCCTATTTAAACACAGGTAAACAAAATCACAATCTGGATGGTTTGAGCTAAAGCTGAAATAAAACAGACACAATCCTTAGCTGGTGGATAACTCCATTGCTTTTAGCTAATGTATTTTTCATTTATACCAGGCAATTTCTTCTCTCTGTTTTGTTTGTCTTCTTTCTCCTAATCCCCTGCAGATCTAAGAAAAACATTTTTAATTGAATTCCAGTCTAAATGAATTTTGCCTTAGAGAAAAGCAAGGATGATTTCAATGTCTACTCCATGGAGAAAGTAAGCACAGATCTGGGATGGAGTCAGGGACTGCAATGATCAGGAATATATTGCCTAACATTAACTTAAATTATAGAATTCACAGTCCTATACATGATCAATGAGAAGAGAGAGAAAAGCAATTCAGAATTAAATGCTTATAAACAGGTTATAAAGCAATACAAGTCAGCTAACAGGGAAACACCGAACTTAAGAATATGTCCTCAACCCAAACCATCTCTGAGGCATTATTTCTGTAAGATGAGGTTTAGTGAGACAGATGAGCTTATGTCAAATTTAATTGCCAAGTGCTACCATGAATGATGGTCTTACTCCTCTTTCTTTTTTCTTCCTTTTTCCAATTTTGACAATTTTGATGAGCTGAACTCATTAAACTACTCATTTTATTGCTGGGGCAGTTTTCTGCCAAATTCAATCAAATGAATCAATGTTCTGACAGACTCCAGAACTAGTGTAAGGTACAGGGATGGAGCATGCACATAAAGCAGGAGAGGGGACAAGGAGCAGGACGGCCCATTTTACAATACCAAATTATTAGATCAGCCATGCTTGGCTCATCTTTTTCTGAACTTCAGGAAGAAACCTTCATTTGATCAAGATGCAAAGCCCAGAAATCTGAAGTCCATGGAGTGGGGTGAAAATAGGTGTTCAGCTAATTCTGTTACACATTTTTGACCAGTGATTTTCACTGTGTTTTATTCATACCCCAAACTTTAGACAGCTCTAGGATTAGGAAGCCGCTCACTGAACTCATGAGGACTGTAATTTTAGACTTCAATGTTCAAGTCCTAACAGCAGTATCTGAACAAGGCATAGCCTTATAGTAAAGGTTACAACTTCATTTCAGTGACAATAATTTCAGATATTGTATTAAAACCAGTTGTGTTTCTGAGGCCTTTAGCCAACCACCACTCTAAGACTACATTTCCTCAGTGAACTGGGATGCAGCATCCCTCCAGGCAGGGCTGCTTGGTTCCAGCTCTGTGAGACTCTGACTGTTCAGACAGCACAGCATTAATGACTCTTGGAGTAACCCACGCAAGGTTTATGCAAGAGACAATAGCAATGTAATAAACAAGATACAAGTATCTAGAGAGAGAATAATTACAGACCCCCTTCAGATACTCTTTTAAATCAGAGAAGGAGAGCTGCAGAGAAGGCAGGAACCATGTTATGGTGATAATGCAGAAAGCATTTGTACTAAAGTCTAATAAAAGCCACAGTATATATTGAGTAATTTAGTGGCTGAGAATAGAACAAAGCTATCAACAGAGGAAGAATAAGATGAACCTGTACAGCAATGTGTTTCTTAAGATACATGATTTAGTCTGTTACTCTGCAAAAGGAAAAAAAAAACCACTGTTCAGAGGCATCACTCTTAGTCTTGGAATGAGCACGTAGCATTTACAAAATCTCTAAATAGCTTTATCTGATTCAAAGAACTCCCACTGTCCACTTGCCCTTCATCACTAGTATCTTCTTTTGTAGGGAAATAAATGTGGTACTAGTTCTTGTGTATGAATCTTTATATGCTATGTGTGGTAGTAGGCTGGCACAGGAATCTCAGCAACTCTGTACAGGGCGTGTAAATAAGCAAATGTGTAAGACCCTGAATAATATGCTGAAATACCCATTGAGAAAAATGCCCCAAGGATCCCTATTTCAGATCAAGGGTCTGACACCTCATAATAGTGCAAGCTAGCCCCAAATGAGGATATTGTCTTAACCTGAGATTTTTTGTTACTACATTCTCAAAAACTTCCTCATTAAAAACTGGAACACAATTTTGAAATAAAATATGATAAAACTGCCGAGAAACACCCACCTGGATTCTAGGCATGAGCAGCTGCATGAACCATCTGCACATACCATATGTTTAGTGCTTGATTTAGGGTGAATTAACAGGGATTGGAGAGAGACTGAATGTCTACAGTGCAGTTATGAAACTTCTTTCCTTCACACTTTCTCACATTTAAATCTCCCTTTTATTTTACTTTGATGTAGTTTTGTTCTCCCTTGTGTATTGGTAGTAATCAGTGCATACGAACAAAAACATTATCCAATCCCAGTCTGGTGTAGATCAGACACTGACTGTTTCTGATAATCAATAAATTCAGTTATTTTGAGATACCCCATTTAGTTCAATGGTTTACTCCTCTTCCACTTCTGAATAAACAAATCCTATAAAAAATATAGAAGAATTTGTTAATGAAATCAAATGCAGCATACTTCTGCTTCAAGCCGTGCTCCTCTTTACAGGCTGTGAACAGTTCTAAGCCAGTTTTTATAGCGCTGCAGCTCTATTATCTGGCTCCAGAATGTAAGCTCAGGTTGACCCAAGAGTTTGCAAGCCACATGTCAAAGTTGGCTCAAATTTCCCATGAATGCAGATCAAAAGCTTCAAGGACCTGAAAGAACATTTGAAAAAAAAACCCAGCTCTATGGATCCAATGGAATTTTAGTTTGCTTGTGGAGATTTATTTAAGTCTCAAGTGTATTCAGAAATGCCAGAGTATGAACTTACACGAGCAGAAGCCTATAAATTTCCTATTAACTTTGAATTCTCTCTCTCACACCAAATATCAAAATGCTTTTTTTTTCCATCAGCCAGGATTGTAGCTTGTTAGCAACATCCTGAGCCCAAGAGCTGTAGCTGAAGCATTTATTACTCTGCCTGCAAACTAAGAGAGCATTGTGAATACCTTCAGAAACAAAATAGTCATGTTATAGGTACATATTGGTACTAGTATTGGTACTAATGATCCACCTGCAAAAGAACTAAAACCTAGTCCTAATCTCTACAGTGTCTGTAGCACCAATTAATACTTTTGTAAACTTATGGAACATCTATAAAATGTACATTTTAAATCATTTCAATTCTTGCTTAGTTGCCTAGTACAAACCCCGAGCAATTAAATTCAGTAGAAAAGATAAACCAGACAGAGTAAATAGTGTTTAGTAAACATGACTTTTCAAGATGTTAACAAGTTACAGCTGTCGCTTTGGGTGAGAAATGGCTTGAAGATTTGAAAAAAAGCAGGCTATTAGGTGCACAATAAAGTGTCAAAAAACATGTGTATAAAGGTGTCTACAGATACGCTATTTTGAAAATTTTTAGAATGTACATGTCAGAAATCTTCTTACCAGGAATTTTATCAGAAGTAGGCATCAGCAACAGAGATGTGTTTTCAGAGATAAGTGTGTGTTAATTCTAGCCATGTGTGAAATTTTCAGTGTGTTTGAGAATGAATCCAGTCTATAAAAGCTGTGCTTGAAATCTCTTCAGTAATTCTTATAAGATTTCCTTTGTGGCATGATTCTTGGAAGTCTCACAACAAAAATTTTCAAAGATTTTCACCAACCTGAAGACAACAAATAGCGCAGCACCAGCAGGTTTCCCTGATTGTAATAATATTAAAAATGAAACTTGGAAAATTATTATTTATAAACTAAACCCAGAAGTGTTATTAGGTGCATTTATATCTGGATATTTGATCCTACACTTTAATCTTCATATAACAAATCAGAGTTTTTTACCATTTTTTTTTCATTGTGAGCACCCTACACTGACAGAATTTATTTGAATTCTTTTATTCATCCACAAAGAAAACTACATAGTGGTGTGACTTCAAGAAATGCAAAATCCAGAAAGTTTAGTAGAAGGAAAACAATTAAATTGAATGCTTCGTGCCCACATTGTTCTATCATTATATCTTAGTTGATCAGATTGTAGTTTCAATCAAAAGGACTCAAACAGGTTTCCTCATGCTTCACATTTTTCTAGGGGCAGTGGGCTAGCACAACTCCATCTGCACACCAAAGGGTGACACTTTTCAACAGTCTTTTGAAGATATATCCCTCTCTCAAAAGAAAATGTTAATTGTGTTAGCCTGCATAACTTGGTAATAAGAATGGACTCGTTATCATTTGTTATCCAGTAATTACCTTGTCAGTACTTTACATCTTGTTGAAGTTTGCTGTGAACTCAAAGAACACAAGCTTCCATCCTTCGTCTCTATTTTCTGATCCCAAAACACCCTAAACATCCTCTCATGGATATCTGCACAAGTATTTAATGTCAAGACCAATGCATCTCTCATCATCACATTAGAATCAACAAGCTGACAAGCAGCTGCAGGTGATGACTGCTACTGAGCTGAACTGTTTTACAGCTCAGCTTTTGGCACCACTCTTGCTGCCTGGGCTTTCAGCAATAGGTAATGGCAGATTGCCATGTTTAGAAGGCTCAGTTAATTCTTTTGCATGTATTGCAGACTCCAGCCAAGATTTTGAAAGTTAGAATCCTAAAAAGAGTTAGGCAACCATTTCCATATGTGAAAGCCTAAGCAAATGCTTTAAAATCTAACTGATTATGTTGATTAATACAGCCTACTTACCTTTATGGTCCTTACATTTCAAATCCTGGTTAGCTTCATGGCTTGAGACATTACTATACAGGATTCCAGCCACAATATTAGACACTGCAGGCTGTGTCACATGCATGACAAAGACCACACCATCCTGGAAATAGAAGGTACACATGAGGGCTGAGTCCAATGGCATGAGGTTTAACAAGGCCAAGTGCCAGGTCCTGCACTTGGGGCACAACAACCCCATGCAGTGCTACAGACTAGGAGAAGTCTGTCTAGAAAGCTGCCTGGAGGAGAGGGACCTGGGGGTGTTGGTTGACAGCCGACTGAATATGAGCTAGCAGTGTGCCCAGGTGGCCAAGAAGGCCAATGGCATCTTGGCTTGTATCAGAAACGGCGTGACCAGCAGGTCCAGGGAGGTTATTCTCCCTCTGTACTCGGCACTGGTGAGACCCCTCCTCGAATCCTGTGTTCAGTTCTGGGCCCCTCACCACAAGAAGGATGTTGAGGCTCTGGAGCGAGTCCAGAGAAGAGCAACCAAGCTGGTGAAGGGGCTGGAGAACGTCTTACGAAGAGCGGCTGAGAGAGCTGGGGTTGTTTAGCCTGGAGAAGAGGAGGCTGAGGGGAGACCTCATTGCTCTCTCTAACTACCTGAAAGGAGGTTGTAGAGAGGAGGGTGCTGGCCTCTTCTCCCAAGTGACAGGGGACAGGACAAGAGGGAATGGCCTCAAGCTCTGCCAGGGGAGGTTTAGGCTGGACATTAGGAAAAAATTTTTCACAGGAAGGGTCATTGGGCACTGGAACAGGCTGCCCAGGGAAGTGGTTGAGTCACCTTCCCTGGAGGTGTTTAAGGCACGGGTGGACGAGGTGCTGGGGGGCATGGTTTAGTGTTTGATAGGAATGGTTGGAATCGATGATCCGGTGGGTCTCTTCCAACCTGGTTATTCTATGATTCTATGATTCTTTCTTTGACAGAAGTGGCTTAGGGAAATTCTCAAGAACAGAGAGCCGAAGACATGAGTGGCATAAATGTCTATGTCTAAACTGTCATTCTTAAAACCACATTCAGCTGACAAAATAGACCCCTAGCCAGCCGCCTGAACTTGTAACTTCAGAAACTCAAGAGGATTCTTCCAAACCAAATAATTTTGTTATTCTATGGTGCTTTCTATATAGGTACTGAAAAGAAAGGATCACTAAGCCTTGGTTACATTCATAAAACATAAATGACTAGCAGAAATCTGCCTATTTGTCATCATCCATATTCTACATTTTTATAGCCAATTTTTTTACATTAATACAAATTCTTCTATCAATTAAATCATATCTCTGAATTAAAATAAAGAAGAACATAAATTTTATTCTCCTTACTAGAAAATTTACCATCCATTACTTATTTCCCCATATTAAAAGCTATTTCAAAACCAGAATTCACTAGTGACAGACAATATAAAACCAGAGATTCAGGTTAAAGAAAAATATGAACAGTCACATTTATTCTTCTCAGCTCAAACTATCAATTAATAAATTCTTGCTTAATTGTTATTTTTTCTGGTAGGATTTGAAATTTAATCAAGTAAATTACCATTTCATGTCAGTTCAGCCTTCTTTAGCTTGGCCAATAAATTTTTATGTCATGTAATTTTTCCTTTATTTTTTCTCCAGTTTGCTCACCTTTGTTACTCATTTTCTCATATTTGCTGAAATATTTATTTTGCCCCTTTCTTTTCTAGACAGATTTTGCAACATTTTTAGTTATTTCTACCTTTCTTCTTTTTAATCCATATGCGCTTTATTTGTCTTACTTATCCAGCACATCCTTCTTTTTTCTGCTGTGGAAGTATTTACCTACTACAAATAGGAAAGTATAAAAAAGTAAACAGCCCTTCTAATTAGTTGGACAGAACTTTTGTCATTTTCTTGAGAAAGCAAAACTTTAAGGCTATCTTTTGCAGGAATACGTTTCTTCTTGAAAGAAGAGAGCTCAATGCTTTTACATACCAGACACATTTCAACAAAGTAGGAATAGTTTCCATAGGATTCAGTGTTTTCAGAAGCAGAAGATATTAGTGGTGCATCTAGGTAACTTTTTTCTGAACATTTCATTTTTGAATGTGCCAGAGGAACTAAAAGAATATGTTGTTTATGAGGGAGTGGACACATACAGAATTTCACTTTCAGACCAGTCCGAAACAAAGTCAGATTTTACCATATTTGCCTTTGACAAATTTACCAAAGGTTCGACATTAATCTTTAATATCCTGGTTATCATAGATATTTTCTACTGCACTGATTCAGAGATTTTATATTGCCATTAATTTGTGTGTAGTTTGTCACGCATGCTTTGAGAGTAGATCACAATTAAATGCTCATTGGCTTATTAAATCATCACAGCTAACACTGTTTGCAGAGCTTAATGAAGCCATTGTGAACAACTCATGTGACGAATATTCTATGAAAATGCCCATACCTGATTACCATTCTTTGGAAGTCAGTTATTATGCTGCAGCCTAGAGTCTAAGGGTTGGGTTTTTTTAATGCACATTTCTTTGGAAACTGCTGCCTTGAGTTTGTTTTGCAGACCCAGTGAGAAATCCATTTTATTGATTCTAAGGTTAATAGCCCACGGGTATAAACAACCACAGCTTTACATTACTTCCCAAATGTTTAAATGTCAATTTTATACAGAGAGCTATATTTCTTAAGAAATCTCTTGGAGGAAATAACTTTTCTATGACAGTATTTTTAAAAAGGCTACACACCACCTTGGACAATCAATCAACCTTGGTATTTTAGCTTCATGTTCATCCTTACCTAATATATGACAAATATTCCCACTACCTAACTGGATTACAGATAGAAGAGCGAGCGAGATATGTAGTTCATGTCAAATTACACAGATGTGTGCAACAAGATGGGAATGCAGAATGGACAGAAAAACATGTCAGGCACAGAGTGCAACTCCTATCCCCAAACATAAATGTGTTCAATGCAAATGTTTGGCATTCACTTAAGAACCTGCCAGTCAGATGCCTTTTCATGTCAACAGGGAGCTACATCTCGATTGAAATTCATCACATCTGAAGATCTAAGACTCCAAGAAATCTAAAGCAGGTCAGTTGAAGCACATCCCAGAAATGTTCATTATTTTCCATTGACCACTAGCACGAGTAAATATTTCTGCTCTAGATGTCTAAACTTAGGCAAGAGCAATTCCACTCTGAACATTCAAACACTTATTGCAATTCAAGTTTAACATTTCAGCTTCCCCAGTGCTGCTTTAAATTAACCTCGCACTTGCACTCCTCTTATTATTGGCAAAGTTCTGGCAGAGAGATAGTGACTAAATTAATCAGTGATCAGAACATGTCTAATATCTCATGTCCAGAGACAATTTTATAGCTTTAGAAGCAGAAAACAAAGTAGGAGGAAGCTGTCTGCCTTCAGTGACAGAAGGTGAAATACAAATTTAAAACTTCTGACTCTTTTAAAGTTCTAGAAGCACAAAATGAAGATATAAAATACCTCCATTTACAAATTTCTTCCAAGCAGGCAGAAAACAAAGCTTGTCGTGATTTTGATAATATATACAGCATGTCTTCTCAATCTGCAGTCTAACATATTATCTTCTTTTTGGTTGAATTTTTTACAGGGTAAGAAGAATAGCTGCTGCATTTTTCACTTCTTCATGTTTCCACCATCATGACTACTTTAACCAGTCAAGGGACTCTTTTTGCGTTATACACTGTAAAAGCTGTACATATGGTAGAGATGTGTCATTCAAAATAATGTCGCACAGATACATCACTTGAGGTAAGAATAAGGCTTTGCGCGTATTAAACACTTCTGCTTGCATTGGCAAATATATTAACCATAATTTCACAAAAAAAATCATAAATGTACATGCAAATATGTACTTAGCTGTCCAAATATCAAGCAGTTTATGACTTTAGATATATCCTATAGAAATATGAACCAAAAGGCTGCTCCAAAGCACATAGTTGACACAAATCACTCCAAAGTCTGCTTCCGTATACTCACTAAGTGACACTTGTAAAGTGAATTGTCACTCCAGTACACTTCAGCCACTGGGAATAATACAGGCAAAATTCTTGAGTATTTTGAAATGAAAGATAAGAACACAAATAAGAGATTATTATTATTTTCATGAATTAACAAATATACACTGAATTGATTTCGTAATTGATATGCATTCTCTGCAAATTTTCCATGAAAATAATTATGTCTCTACAGGGTGGTGCCTGACTCACCACAAACAAAGAGAATTAAGATTAGAGAGACTTTTTTCCTTAGCAAGCACAAATCACAAACCTTTGGGGAAAAAATAATAAATAAATAAACAAACAACAATGTTAAAAATTGTTCTTTTATGTCTAGGATAATAAATCTGTGAAATCCCAGATAATCTGTTTTCCACAGCAGCAGTGGAATAGGGAGGGCAGTAGAAAACAACAGAAATCAGAAACACAGAGCTTGGAGTTTTATGATGGGACTCTCAAAATCACATCAGTGCCATTACGCTCTTACCACTGTAAAACTCACGAGCCTTTTAACTAATGAGTGTGGAAGCTTGTTATCACACCGAGTCAATGATCCCTGCTCAGAAGAATCCTTTTGACTACCAACAGTCCATACTCCCATCCTTCACTGCCTCCAATAATTAGAAGAAAAGAAATTCCTCAAATGTGCAAAGATGATATCAAGTGAAAAACAGGCAGGCCATTCATTCTTACGTAAGGCTAGAACTGAACAGGACGCTCTGCCCTACAAATTTTACTGTATTTTGGGTATTTATGTCCCCAAAGGCAAATGTGGAACACAGAGACACATGGTTTTTCTTATCCGTCCTTGGCACATACATAGGATGCAGAAACCTGCTCCCTCTGTTTTCAGCCTCTCATGATTAGTGGTCTCTATGGAGAACCTTAATACACAAAGGATCCAGTGCAATACTTATGGGCAGGGATGACAAGAACAATCCTTTTCTCTTTGAAGAATTTTTGATGGATAGGACTGGTGACAGCTCTGTGTAGCTAGGATGTCACATCTAAAGTATTCATTTTGCACTTTGGATTTTTAGGAAATAATATAGTAAGAAAAATCATTTGCATTCCAACCAACTTCAAAAACATTGCGTGCAGAAGACAAAGCTCCTCTGAAATGCTGGTAGCTTAAGTCAGCCTTCCAAAATACTACTGATATACAGAACCTGGTATAATTAACTAAAAGGGTCAAAAACAATGCAATCCCTTCCTCACAATCTGCCTTGTCCCACCGCTCTGGGCTGGAGAGGCAGGAGGAAACTTTGCTTACAGCTATAGTGCACACATACTAACTCATGAGGGAAAGCATGCATGGCTTAAAGCAGCTTTGTACTCCTCTGATCCCAGGCCATCTGTGTAGCAGCTGTCCTCTAGTGTAAACAGGAGCATACTGAATGTTTGCTGTGGGGCTTTTCACACATTTCTTTGCCTTGTCAGCAAACTTGTTTTAACATGAGAAATTTGTCCCCCACCTTACTCTGTTTCTCTCTCTCTCTTTCTTATACATGTACATACCCACACAAACACCCTATCTAACAGGCAGAAGAGAGCATTTCAGGACAATTACAAAAGAGACATCAGAATTATTAACTGCCCATCACTACTTCATCTATTATCTCACACTCCGTATCTATTTCTAGGTATCCAAATTACTTTGTGCAGTATTCAACCTTTTCCTGTTTACATTGTCAAAATGCTGTTAAGAGTATTCTTGTATGCTGGGTAATTTGTGTTGTTGGTGGAGCTTTTTCTTGCTGTATTTTCTTTCTTGTCTTATTTGTGTAGATTTGGGGTAAAAAGGATTTCTAATGTGGAGAGGTTGAGGCCATCATTCTCGCCATGTTAGAGAGAGGAACGTTATCCAGCCAACTCCAGAGACCACACAACACTTGATCCCTCTGTCCTGTTCTAAAATTTAGTTTCATTTTTCATTCTTATTTTTCAACAGAGAAAACTTTGATCCAGGTACTTACAAACCTTGTTCTTATTTTTAAGTCTGCTATGACACTTAAAAATCAAACAGAAAAGATCCTTTAAAAATAACCAAGGTTTGCTGCACCAATGGCTCTGAAGACTGAATCAGGACACTTAACAGTCACCAGGAGTCCAGCAATCACTATGGGAACTGGAGTATGTGGTAGCCTGAGCCATATTGTGTACCAGCAGGAAGAGCATTATACAGTAATCCCAATTGGAGCTGACAAATGGCTCGCTGTGACAAATGTTCTCATTCAGTATTTGCTGTGGATAGCTCTTTGCTCAAAAAGAAGGGCTGTTTCTTGAGAAGCTGGAGGTGAGAAAAGGCAATTTTAAACACTGACATTTTCCAGTAACCCCAGCTTAGTGAGGAGGCCGGCAAGATGCTGTGTGCTTTGATGAATGGGAGCTTTAGAAGAAAAGAATTAAGGTCCCAGGTAGTTTTCCAGAGCCTTCTCTCTCCATTTTAGTTCAGTTTAGTTGAAACAGCCATTGCTCAGCCAAAAGATGATTTCTTACAAAGTGACTTTTCAGAGCTGCCTCATTATTGTATACGAAAATAGCTGAATGTTGACAGAGTTTGTGGCTGTTAAGTTCATTGCATTTCATCCTATCTCTAAACAAACCAATGCCTGTTCCAGGATAGCATATTCCTGCAAGAGATTTTCAAAGGAGGTGCTACCAGCCTCCAGTCTGCAGCACAGCCTGCAACTGTCAGCATCCTCCACTTGGAGGAAGTCTATTAATGCCACTATATAGCTCTGTCTCCTCAGCTCACAAAGCAGCAGTTTAGCAAAGGCAAGAGAGAAGATCGACAGCATGAATTTAAAGGCTTTGTCCACACCACTGCCTGTAAAGAGGATAAGTTCACTGCACAGGAATTCACAAACACATATGACATCATTCTGGAATAGGAAGCAAATATTTGCAGAAAAAAATCTCAAGGGAAAGTATAAGTGAGTTGTCCATGTAACAAGTGGAACTCAGGGATTTTCTGCTGGGTCACACACAGCTTTGGCATCCCTGTGATTTCAGGTCATGGAAATGCCACAGAAGAATAAAACAGCACTTTGGTGAGAATCAATGTAGAAAGGGTTGATACACACAGAGGTGCTGTGTTGGCCACTTCAGACTAGAGAAGCAGTCATGAAAATAAGGCAGAAGCACCAGAGGTAGAGGCTTTTCCCCTTTATTGAAAAATGCTCTCTCTCAAGAGGAACCTAGTCCAAAGGGATTCCCAGCAAAGAGCTCTGTGAAGCAGAGAAACACTGGACAGGACATAAAAAAAAAGAGGAGAAAATGTAACCTTAAGTTTCACCGCAAGTCAGTTCAGCTCTAGCACCAGAAAAGGTTTTCTCTGTCTTTTGATACCTTTCTTTGCTTCAAAGGGAAACAAACGAGAAACAGGCCTTTAGAAGGGGCTCTTAGCTGTGTATCCAGTAAAGAATAAAATTTAGCAGCTTTTCTTTGCCAGCAGTCCAACCCTAACGTTACCAAACATTGTTCACGCAGTTCACATTGAGGTCATTCACAACAGTCTTGCCACTACCAGCACCAGCAGACTACTAAGTATGTAGAGCCAGATTCACCAGTGGATACTGGCTGCTTTGTACCACTCCAGTGATGCGAAGCCGCTGTAAACCAGGTTTAACTGGCCAGTTAAACCAGCTTTATTATTGTTTTGTGCTGCTGACACTATACAAAGCTGCCAGAGCAGCCCAAGGACTCTGATCCCCTGAGTTCTTTTTGTGACAGAGCAGAAATGTTAATCCCAACTTTGAATCCTGTCAAAATATTTCATGAAGTCCACTGGGAGGATTTCATACATTGACCGGTTTAAACTGAATTCACTAACTCTTCCCTAGATAAACTATTTCTTTCAATCTCCCTCCAAACATTGGATATGTTCTTTGTGTGAGGGGCTATTTAACTTTTTGCAGTAACATACATTCATATATATCAACAACTTAAAAATTAAAATCTACCCTCATTGACAGTAGTTATTTTTATTTTTATGATGTAAACACAAAACCTTGTGATAGCTGCCAGCATCATGACATGTGGTCTATTCAAGCAAGACAGTGATATACAAAATTATCAGTGTGTACACTGATAATTGCCCGTACTTACACACTAATCCTGAAACAAGAAGATATTGTAACAACACATTTTAATTACTTTTATTACAGACCAAGAAGCAAGAGTGCAGACCTCCTTTCAGACTCATGATGAAGCAAACTCCTGTTCTATGAAGCTATAAATAACACAAAGTTAATAGATCTGAGGCATCAAAGGCAGCTGGATGTGTTGATAGGCACAGAAAACTGGCCTTTCAGTAGCTCAGTGGGACACCTTGGCTCAATCAGATGTTCAACTTTCTGAACTCTGTAAACAAAGGGTTGAAGAGAGTGCTCTATCCAAAGAATCCTGTTAAAATGGATGATCTGTAGATTTAAATACTGAAGTGCGGAGATCAGTATCGTTTATCTACACAATCTTCCAAATCTCTGCTAAATAAAATCTTGCCAGACCCCACTAGAAAGCAAAAGCTCTTCCTTTCATTGTAAAACTGCATTTGCATAATTACAATCATTCTCATTACCTCTTTCAAGATTTACTCATTCATTTTCAGCTTGAAATAAAAACTACTGCATAAAGTTATAAGGTATTTTTTGTGGAATAATTAATAGTCTTCAATATAGCTGTTAAATATGCTATTATCAAAGGTGAAAGAAGACCGTCCTTCTGGATTAAAAATTATATAACTATGCAATATCACTCTGACCAATAGTGTTAAAACTCTTCTATAAACCCCCAGTCTGGCAATCCATTAAAAATATATGTCTTACAAATTACCTGTAACATCTACATCTACAGAACATTTGAACTCCCCATTTCAAGGATAAAACCAGCCACTCAGAAATCCCTAGACACCTGACATTAAGATTTAAAGAATGACAGACACATTTTTTTTGTGTACTGCTTTTCCCATCAGTGACTGGAATAAACCAAATTGCACTAGGCACCAAGAATGACATTTTCTGTATGCAGCAACTGACATGCCTCAAAATAAATTTCCAAATAACCTGTAAAACAGCTAAGAAAATAAGATTCTGCTACCAAAAAAACTCTTAACTTGTTATTCTTTCTCCATTTCCATTCTCCTCTTACCTTTACCTTGCAGAGAACAGGAAGATTCACATTCGTTAAGGTACTTGGGAATCTGATTTTTTTCTGGATGTCTAGCTTTCACTGAAACGAGCATTCAGTGGGAAATAGGTATCTAGTCTCATTTCTGGGCACGGACATATATTTAAGAAAGATGAGAGCATTCATGTCCAGAGTAAGTTTCACCTGGGAGACAGTAAACAAGACTTCTTTTCTCTTTCCTGGTGCAGAAGAGCTACACCAGCAGACTTTGTTGGTGGTGATATATATATACACATTTAGATAGTAGTTACAATAATGTTAGAGAAAGAATACCATCTAGTCAGTGTGCCCTTGTGGGGTGAAAGGTGCAGCTTGGCTTCCAGGTGAATAGTACTGGGACAGGAGATAGCAGGCTATAAAAGGAAAGGGAACAATTCTGTTCACCAAACTGTTCCCTTCTGCCACTGCTGACAAACCAGGGGGCTGGCTATGTGTAGTGCTCCACAAGCAGCTAATAGTAAGCCCAGGCAGGAGAAGCAGGTGAAGAACATTAGATGGCACAATTAAGGGTAAGTTATCCTTAAGCACACCAAACAACATGGCTGCAGAGCACAGTGAGGGAAAAGGGCAAAGATTATGATAACTTTAGACTATCATCAGCCGTTCATATTCTCATAAGTATTAGATGATTTTATTTTCCTCTTCTCCCTTCTTCAATAAAGATCTGTCTGTTAGAGACAGTTATTAAATACCTTGCTCATTGTGCTTCAAAAGTATTCTGGATAGGACTTGAGTTATTAAGATTTAAAAGTTTGAGGCACAGAATGATAGAATCATACAATGATAGAATCATTGAATCATAGAATAACCAGGTTGGAAGAGACCCACCGGATCATCGAGTCCAACCATTCCTATCAAACACTAAACCATGCCCCTCAGCCCCTCGTCCACCTGTGCCTTAAACACCTCCAGGGAAGGTGAATCAACCACTTCCCTGGGCAGCCTGTTCCAGTGCCCAATGACCCTTTCTGTGAAAAATTTTTTCCTAATGTCCAGCCTAAACCTGCCCTGGTGGAGCTTGAGGCCATTCCCTCTTGTCCTGTCCCCTGTCACTTGGGAGAAGAGGCCAGCACCCTCCTCTCTACAACCTCCTTTCAGGTAGTTAGAGAGAGCAATGAGGTCTCCCCTCAGCCTCCTCTTCTCCAGGCTAAAAAACCCCAGCTCTCTCAGCCACTCCTCATATGGCCTGCTCTCCAGCCCCTTCACCAGCTTGGTTGCTCTTCTCTGGACTCGCTCCAGAGCCTCAACATCCTTCTTGTGGTGAGGGGCCCAGAACTGAACACAGGATTCGAGGAGGGGTCTCACCAGTGCCGAGTACAGAAGGAGGATAACCTCCCTGGACCTGCTGGTCACGCCGTTTCTGATACAAGCCAAGATGCCATTGGCCTTCTTGGCCACCTGGGCACACTGCTGGCTCATATTCAGTCGGCTGTCAACCAACACCCCCAGGTCCCTCTCCTCCAGGCAGCTTTCTAGACAGACTTCTCCTAGTCTGTAGCTCTGCATAGGGTTGTTGTGCCCCAAGTGCAGGACCCGGCATTTGGCCTTGTTAAACCTCATGCCATTGGACTCTGCCCAGTGGTCCAGCCTGTTCAGATCCCTTTGCAGAGCCTCCCTACCCTCCAGCAGATCAACACTTCCACCCAGCTTAGTGTCGTCTGCAAACTTGCTAAGGGTGCACTCAATGCCTTCATCCAGGTCATTGATAAAGACATTGAACAGGGCTGGACCCAGCACTGAGCCCTGGGGAACCCCACTTGTCACTGGCCTGCAGCCGGATTTCACACCATTTCCCACCACTCTCTGGGCCCGGCCAGCCAACCAGTTTTCCACCCAGGAGAGTGTGCGCCTGTCCAGGCCAGAGGCTGACAGTTTCTCAAGCAGAATGCTGTGAGAAACTCTGTCAAAGGCTTTACTGAAGTCCAGGAAGACCACATCCACAGCCTTTCCCTCATCCAGCAGCCGAGTTACTTTGTCATAGAAGGCGATCAGGTTAGTCTGGCAAGACCTGCCTTTTGTGAACCCATGCTGACTGGGCCTGATCACCCGGTTCTCTTGCATGTGCTTCATGATAGCACTCAAGATCACCTGTTCCATGACTTTCCCTGGCACTGAGGTCAGACTGACAGGCCTGTAGTTTCCTGGGTCCTCCCTGCAACACTTCTTGTAGATGGGCACAACATCAGCCAGCCTCCAGTCCAGTGGGACTTCCCCAGTCTTCCAGGACTGTTGGAAGATGATGGAAAGGGGTTTGGCCAGCACATCCGCCAGCTCCTTCAGTACCCTAGGGTGAATCCCATCCGGCCCCATAGACTTGTGGGTGTCTAGTCAGGCTAGCAAGGCTCTGACCACCTCCTCTTGGATCACAGGAGCCTCATTATGCTCCTCTAGCTCCTGGGTTTGTACACAGACAGCACGACCCTCCTTACAACTAAAGACTGAGGCAAAGAAGGCATTAAGTACCTCAGCCTTTTCCTCATCCCCTGTCACTCTTGTTCCTTCTGCGTCCAATAGGGACTGTATGGTCTCCCTAGTCCTCCTTTTATTATATCATTGAATCATTGAATCATAGAATCATTGAATCATAGAATAGTTTGGGTTGGAAGGGACCTTAAGGATCATCTAGTTCCAACCTCCCTGCCACGGGCAGAGACATCCCACTAGACCAGGCTGCCCAAGGCTCCATCCAACCTGGCCTTGAACACCGCCAGGGATGGGGCAGCTACAACTTCCTTTGGCAACCTGTTCCAGCATCTCACCACTCTCATGATAAAGAAATTCTTCCTTATATCAAGCCTAAATCTGCCCCTCTCCAGTTTATACCCGTTCCCCCTCATCCTATCATCATAAGCATTTATGAATAGCCCCTCTCCAGCTTTCTTGTAGATTCCTTTCAGGTGCTGGAAGGTTGCCATAAGATTTCCTCAGAGCCTTCTCTTCTTCAGGCTGAACAAACCCAACTCTCTCAGCCTGTCCTTGTATGGAAGGCGCTCCAGCCCTCGGATCAACTTTGTAGCCCTCCTCTGGACCCGTTCCAACAGCTCCATATCCTTTTTACGTTGAGGATTCCAGAACTGGACACAACACTCCAGGTGAGGTCTCACAAGAGAGGAATAGAGGGGCAGAACCACCTCCCTCGACCTGCTGGCCATGCTTCTTTTGATGCAGCCCAGGATATGGTTGGCCTTCTGGGCTGCAAGCACACATTGTCAGCTTACATCGAGCTTCTCATCGATCAACAGCTCCAAGTCCTTCTCTGCAGGGCAGTTCTCATCACATCATCCCCCATCGTGTACTGAAAATGGGGTTTGCCCCAACTCAGGTGCAGGACCTTGCACTTGGCCCTCTTGAACCTCATGAGGTTCACACAGGCCCACTTCTCCAGCCTGTCCAGGTCTCTCTGGATGACATCCCATACTTCTGGTGTGGCAACTACACCACTCATCTTGGTATCATTTGAAAACTTGCTGAGGGTGCACTCCATCTCGCTGTCAGTATCATTGATGAAGATATTAAACAGCACTGGTCCCAGTACAGACCCCTGAGGGACACCACTTGTCACAGATCTCCATCCAGATTTCGAGCCATTGACCACTACTCTTTGAATACGACCATCCAAGCAGATTCTTATCTACCGTAACTGTGTCCTTTCAGTCTGACTGCTGGAGTCATCAGCTTCCTAAAAACTCTTGATGAGACCCTTATTAAAAATCACTGTTATCCAAAAAAAGCCAGTCAAAACAAGCAGAAATTTGCATAATTTTCTCCACTGATTGTAAAGGAACTCCAGCATGTAAAGCTCAGGTGTAGCCATCCACACCACAGATGTTTAAAGTTAGCTTATAATGAATTTCAACCCTGATGTCTAACAACATATGAGCAACAAATGACACATTTTCAAAAGAGAGGACAGCCACTGCTGTCTCTGTTGCATGTGGAATACCTGGTGTCTCTGCAATCTCTCTCAATAAGGATATAGTAAGACATATCTTTTCAGCCTGGCTGTACATTTTTTAAACCATATAGGAAATTAGGATTCCTCAGAGCACTTCCCCTTTTTGTTACATTGTACTCATCTGGAACAAGATTTGGAAAACTATGCAGAGACATGCAGTGTGTTACTACAACCCTTCTTCCCCTAGGAACCAGCACTAAAGGTATGTTAATTAAGAAGTCTAGAAAAAAAATAAGAAATCCATTAGAAAAACTGTAAAACAGCAGTTATTGTTCTATGGCAAGCCTCCAAACAACACCTCACCTTTAATAAGCTGCCTTTTGTCTTATTTATTTTAAGGAAAATCAACAATTGATAAGTGAACCGAAGCAGAGCCCATTCTTCTCTGCACTCCCAGCAGAAGAGTCGACAACACCAATAATTCATGTAAAATGTGTCATACAACACTGACATCTGCAAGGAGCTCATCATTCTTTGATGTTGTTTTCTTTTATAAAGCTTCCCTCTTTTCTTTAGCCTAAGCACCACACACACATGTCAAATGAAAATCTGACAGCATAGAGTACACTAAAGCATGCTAGACTGAAACTGAAGACAAGCTGGAAGAGTCAAAGACTAGAGAACTTGAATATTTCCCACAGCTGGCCATCACTCTTTGTAAATTAAGGCTCATATTTGTGAAACATTACCAAGACAAAAGCACTAGTGGAAATCTTTCACTGACCAGTACCTGAATATTATTCTCTTCAGTAACTCAGAAGACATAGCTGGTTCTCTTACAGCAGACCCAGAGGAAATCTTTGCCAGGCAGAAGTTTAATTATCAAGCAGGATATTAAAATCCTTAGATCAATGTTGTCAACATTTCAGTAACGAGTACTGTTCCAAGAATCATTGCTTCTTGGAATATATCTTTAATCACTCCCAATGTAATAATCTCTCTTCAGCAAGGCCTGTTAATACTGGTTAAGTTAGCACCCATATTACTCAGTGATACAGATGGATAAATGCTGACAGAAAACAGCAGCTGAACTGATAATAAGTTCATAGAATCATGGAATAGTTTGGGATGGAAGGGACCTTAAAGATCATCTAGTTCCAACCCCCCTGCCATGGGCAGAGACACATCCCACTAGATCGGGCTGCCCATCCAACCTGGCCTTGAATACCTCCAGGGATGGGGCAGCCACAACTTCTCTGGGCAACCCATTCTTGCCAACTTTATGCAGAACTACCTTGATTCTGAACTCTATGGTTAAAAATTCCTCTAATTCTACAATGGCCAAAAGAGAAATCAAAATTTCCTATAGAGCAGTTGAGTATACTATACCTAGAGAGTATTCTGACTTGGGTGCAGGAGGGGTTCTGTAGTTTAATTCAGTAAGAGCGCAAAGTGGTGTCCCAAGAAACCAATAACAAAGTGATAGATCAGCTGCCCCTAACTGCTCAGTCACGCTCAATGATATTTATGTGATTAATAACACATGTGTCCTGTGTAAATTCACCAGAACTAGCCTTCTAGTCTGCTTCAGTCTATGGAGGATGAGTTAATGCACAGCAGACTCCAGGGTGCGATTCTTCTCATCCTAAGGGAGGCATTTAAAATAGGTCAGATGAATCTCACATCAGAATTCTGCTCCATACATTGCCTACAAAGAGAGTAATATGGTGACAAATCTAGCTGAAGCAGGCATCTTCATGGATGATTCTAGGGCAGAGTTTATTTATTTAGGGGTATAAACAGGACAGGATCTGGCAGCTGGAGGCCAGGTGGGAAATGCTAGGGCGTGTGAGTGAATACAAGTCATAAACTGAAGTAGAATTAATCTTATTCTCATCTCTCCTTCTGTGATAGGACAGAGACTAGAGCTCCACATCCAACATAACTAACTCAGTTTTGCAGCTATTCATGAAATAGAATCATAGAATCATTTAGGTTGGAAAAGACCTTTAAAACCATCAAGTCCAACAGTCCGTCTCTCTTTCAACAAGGAGCTTCATATTGCTCTTAGTTTATTTGGCACCTGTGCAGAAGTATCACCAAGGAAGCAGCATGTTCATAAATTCCTCACAGCTTCAATCCCAGTCCTTCGACTCTCTCATTACATGGCCTTGGACAGGCATTTGCCTTCTTAAATATGTTGTCTGCCATAAAAGAATAGTGCTACAGTCTACCCACCTGCCTCATAAGGATGCTGTATTGACTAATTGAGAGCTATGAAGTGCTATGTATAAAAATATCACGTTATTATTAGAGTGACCAGTTTTACAAATAATAATACAAATTACAAATAAATAATGGAACCAAAATCCATTGTATTTGTTTAAAATACTAGTCAGATGAGTCAGTGCGTTAAAAATTATAATGATCATATCGGAGTTGAACTTGATTTTCTGCAGCGTAGCCTGGTAACTATGGCACCTTCCTCACACTTTGTTTCCAATGGCTTTGTCACAACAAAATGGCACCCTATAGGTGACCATAGGCCAAACCTAGTTGCAAAAGAAAGAAAGATAATTGTAATAGCAATATTACTAACACATTTTATAATGTACACTCACCTATTTCCACTACATTGTAATCCTGTAAGAAAAGAAAGCTTTGCTTTTCCACTGCCTGATAGATCAGTGACAACGTAAAGCAGATCCTTACTTATTAGTGCACACTGATAAAGCAGAACATGAGTGTGAGATAGTGCTAACACTGAGGTGACACCCTCAGTGTGATTTTATTTTCCAGCGGCTGATACAGTAATTTTGTCTGGTTTCATTATAAAGATGTTGGTCCTTTTGCATTTCACAGCACATTGTGAAACCTGGTACCTGATTATCACACAGTACCACTTAAATTATGCAGCTGACTGGAAATAAATTCATTATTATTATTATTATTATTATTTTATAATGTTTAAGATAGTGTGGTAATTATCACACTTCCAAAAGCCATCTCTATTTACTATCAAAAGAGGATGCAATGAGGCAGAAACTATGGAAACAGCTGTCCAGAAAAGTCATCTTCTGTTCCTGGAATACTAATGTTTTAGCCGTAAGTTAAAAGTGCTGTCTAGCATAATACACAAAAAAAAAATTACAAAATTTGGAATTTATCCTTCTTTAGTGCTCTCTACATTAGATTGTGCCTGGCTCTGAAGCTCTTGGAACTTAAGTAAATTCTGTTTCCCTGGAGTTAGCTGCAGCATTAAATCTCAGATTGTTACAATATGTCCTATCCTTGTTTACCCTCCAGATTCTATTACCTACTGCTGTCTCTAAAAGTGCATTGTTATTATAATAGTTCAAATATCTTACTGAAGTATGCTGCCCTTCTAGAGCTAATGAAAAGTATTTTGACTTCACAAAATTTAAATTCAGGCCAGTATTTCCCCCCTGCTTCCTAAAACATATTTCAAAAGCTGCATTGTGCTGCAAAAGGATTTAGAGGTTTTTGTGGTTTATATACTATGCCTCTTGTCAGCCTTCTAAACTGCACAGGGCTCAAGGCTGCATTTTCAGAGCAGTCTGTAAACTTTACGCTATCCCTAATAGCTGTACGAATACCCAGCTGCTGCCTGATCTCCAAGGCAAGTGAAGAGTTATATTGAATAACTTGATCTGATAAAACACAGAATTCTTCTACTGATAGCAGGACAGGGGATGCTAACTTTGGCCAGACTCCCCTTCTATGTATAAAGTGAATATCAGAGTGATAAATTGTAGGAATAAAAACTACATGTTTTGAGTTTGCAAAGGCATGCGCTGTTCATTCTTTTTTTTTCTATTTGAAAAAGCCTGGCTAGCAGAACTAAGGTTTCAAAGATCATTCAGTCTTTTTTGCTGCCTGCTTCTCACCAGACCTTTAAAAGAAAAGAGTGACTTGGTAGTGTGCATCCAATTAAGTCATGTTTATAAATAATTTCTCACTATCTGCCTAGATTTAATGATGACATATGGTCATTCTGGAGATGCATACTAAGTTTGAAACTTTAAATTTCAGACATAAAATCTGAGTCCTGGTGGTTTTGTTAAACTGCAGTCCTTCTCAGAGGAAGAACCTCACTCAGTCTCTCTCAAGGGACTTTATATCCGTTATGTTAATTTTCAGATTCTTTAAATATATTTAAATATATGCATTTCTGGGCTCTTTTGGCCATAGTTTAACTGAAAAAAAAAAAACCAAAACAAAAAACCATGAATGATTTATGAATACATGGCACTTTCTTACTAGTATGGGGGAAGGGGGAGAAAGAAAAAGACTTTTTAAAAGTCTTGCTCTCCTCTCTCCTAGGACACAGGGATGTGCGGTGGATGTAGTCAGAATTACTCTAGTACTTGTTATTTCAGATTTAAAATTAAGACGGGAAGACTTCATCGTCACCAAAGACATTTTACGTATTTGCCTTTTTGCTAAGCAGAAGGGGGAGGGGAGCACCTAACAGGGTTACTGCGATGGGAAGGTTGGGACTTCTCCTGCACTGAGTGCCTGGGCACATACAATGGGCAAAGGATAGATGAATTCATACAGCTAATTCACCAGCTGAACAACTGCTCAGTGGGTTGCTCTGATATACTAAGACTGTATGAAATTAGGAAATGTTGTTACTTCATGCAGACTTGAATAGAAAGAAGCTTCCTGACATATAAGATGTAAGCAAACATTGTGTTAGGACTAATAGTGGATTTACAGGAGTGAAAAGAATTATTGAATATATGCACACAAAAGCATAATTTAATGTGTAAAGTGTCTTTCTCTTGATGAATAGGCTAGAAATTCAATAGTAAAAAAAAAAAAGTGAATGTCCATAAGACTTTTAAAGGGCTAAAGATTGAAAATTGTCTATCTTTTTTCATTCTAATAGAGTTACAATCATAGTCTTCCCACAAAGTCAAAGCTCCTTTATTGCTAATTGGGCTTGCTTGCAGAAAGCTGAGGCATTCAAACATGGTTTCATTTCCTTCCTTTCTATAATGTCTTGTTTTATAAAGCAGTCACTCTCAATCATTATCTTTTCATAATACAGAAAATATATTTAGATTCCTGTGGAGGAAGAAAAAAACACTGAAGGTAACAACTCTATTATTGCTAATGAGTTTATGCCCCCAGGTTAGGAACAAGGAAGGGAAAGAATTGTCATCAAAGACAGAGGAAATACCCTACCTGTTTGTCAATACCTGTGACCAGAGCTGGCTCTGTAATTTGCATTATTTCAGATCTGCACAGGAAAACAGGACACATGCAACCAACATTTATAATTTTCTTGCATTCTCATCTCTGCTGAACCAAGCAGAAGAGGTTTATATGCTTGTTTCTAAACACAGACCACGAAAGCAATGAACACTAGTGTGAAATGATACATTACTTGTTTTTAAAGATATCTCTAATGTTAGCCCATTACTAATAAAGGGATTAGATAAAACAATATGCAGATATTGTTGGCACAGAACATGTTTCTGCTGCAAGGCCACACATACAGAATACATACATACATAATGACAGATCTTAATAAAACATACATCTATTTCCTGTAACAGCCTGACAAGTTTGCTCAAGTTTGCAATGTAGCTGAACATTGTTAAGAGAAAGGGCACTGATTTTCCAGGTAGCCCAAGAATTTTCTTCCTCTTAGAAAAGCAAAGTAAAGTGGACTTTTTTCACAAAAATGTCAGTCTTCCTTTCCTAAGCACACAGGACAACCTCTGTGCTCAGCAAACCAAGGGCAGAAATTGATGTTCCTCAGTGAGCTCTATAGTGCTTGAATTTGTTTAGTGTCTGTATATCTCAAGTAAAATCAAGCTCTGGACTACCTTGCTTTTGGGGCTTATTACATCCTTGTTTCTGTTCTTCCCCTTGGACATAATCAAGGGAAAGAGCAAAGCACAATTTCCTGCCCACAGTCTATGCTTTGCCTAGCACACTGTCATCTCAAATTGCAATGTTTTCCCTAACCTCATGAATCCTGTTCAATTTTGCTGACACCCGAGCCCTAATTGTTGTTTATCTTCTACTTTGCATTATAGTTTCTCTCGTATTTGCTGGAAGTACACATGCCTGCTCGAGTCCCTGCTGTTCAGGTAAACGTGTTCAAGTTAGCTTTGATGTATCTAATTCAGTATTGACAGCTACGGTAGCATAGAGTTCAGCACAGCAAAACACTGAAGTTCTCACCTTGCTCCTTGATCAGGTTTTACTTTGCATACTATGGCTTCACAGCTAGCAGGATCCAGGCTAGCTCTCTTAGCATACCTCAAATACATTTACCCAAGCTGCATAGAAAAGCATTCTATATTTATCTTAAGAATCCTAGCAAACTTCCTTCTAACAGCAGGTTGCTTGGCTTATAGAGTGGGAACAAGCTCAAAACATTGACAGACGAATTTAAATTCTTATGGTTGTGTTTCTTTCACACAAAATTTGACTTTAAAATTCTTAGTGATATGAGATTATGTGAATCAGCAGCTATGCTTTGTCTCAAATCTCATCTACATTGGACAAATATATCATGGCAGTAACATGACGATCTCCAGTGAAACAATACAGCACAACAGAGCTTCCTGTATGTCTGCATCTGATGAAATTAAACTGGTGTTAGCAAGGTAGGACATTTAGCTTTTACAAGGCCTGCTCCTATTACTGTTCTTATCCAAGACAGAAACTTCATTGCTCTTTATTGTAAATACTTTAAGAGATAGGAAAAAACTTTTACAAAAAAAACCTACATAAATCTAAGTAGATTTTCTGGTTTTTTTAGAAAATAAGTGTGTCCTACAGTCTGGAAAACAGCAGTGAAAACAATGCTATAATGTCACTGAAGAAAGAAATTCATCTTCTACTAATAAGCTTTGACAGGTTTTTTGCTCTTTCCTGGCTGACCTCTGCTACTGAGTAGCAGCTTGCATTCATCAGCCATGCCAGGACCTGGGATGGGGAATTGATCAAGGTTAAAACTAACTTCTTTTGTTTGTGGGTTAGCTGTAGTCTTGCTGGATTTGGTTTACTGTAGGGCTGTACAGACACTTCTGCTGACCTAATAGTGAGGAGGTTACAGGGCAGAAAAAAACGGCTGGTCGGGCAGGGCTGGGTCTTTTTCTCACTGACACAGATCACATCAAGTAAAACAACCTACAGAACTGCAGTTATCTCAGCTTTTCCACTTTACACAAGCAAAATTAAATTCTAAACAGCAAAGTCTCTGTTAGCTTTTCATTTATCTTTTATAATGGTGAGAGGTAGCTATATATATACACTTCAAAAGAAGCTGAAGTCAGAGCTTCTAAATAACAACTAAAGTAGCATGTTTACTACAAGAGTTTTTTAAAATATTGACAGGCATGTTCCACTAGTTTATACAAATGTAAGCAACTTGCCCGATTTGTATACAAGCTCTTGGTAGGAATAAGAACCTAGGGAAAGTAAGAGTGTCAAAACTTCACCCCATAAAGTTCTTCCAGCAGACAATCATGTAATATCCACTTGATAATTACAAATGAGAGCTGAAAGATATTGGTCACTGATGAATATGTTTTGCATCCATGATAAGCATTGCCAAGAAAAGCTACTCAGTCACTAATAACCTGTTAATAAATTGTGATTATTCTCCAAATTCTCGGTATTTCTTCAAAGAGAAAGCTGACATAAGACACTTCAAAAACATACTAAGACACTCCTGATCTTCGGTATCCAACATATTTTGTCATTGTTTTTTACTTTTTGGCATTACTTTAGGTTTCATTTTAGACAGCACAGATCAACTTCCTCATTATATGAACAGAAATTAAGGATACTTGAACCTCAATACATACAATGGACCGTCTTTTTATGCCATTGTAGAAATTGTATTTAATATCTGGTGCACAGTGCTCTTAGAACAATCTCAGTCAGAATGTAGAGATGTAAATGTGTTCTTGATTTCACAACAAATTCACTGCATGAGCAAAACGAAGCACTGACTATTTGGAACCAAGAACTGGAAGAGATATCCAGAGGCCATAATATTCTTTTTGGTTCTGGGCCTGAAATGAGTTACCGTCTCTGATAGTTGTTTGGCAGTGACGTTTTCAGCCAGGGAAACAAGAAGCGAACTGTAAGCTTTGCAGTGCAACTTCAAAACACCTGTCAAATCCTCTTTGAACTCAGCTCCATGGAGTCAACAAGGCTTACAGAATGAAATCCATTAAATTATTTGACAGGAGATGTTTGAAGATCTACAAAAAAAGCAAAATAACATCACAAGCACTTCTCAACTGTTTAAGACCAATACATGTTCTACTGTCCTGTTTTCTCTCCTTTCTTCTGCCTGTCACTTCTCTCAGAATTTAATCTGGGGCTGGCTGAGAAGATCACCTGTCTTCTTACTCAAGAAGAGCTATTCAAAGTACATATATAAAAAAAAGGAGAAAGAGTCACTAAAATCTTCAGGAAACAAATATCCAAGTTTTCTCGTTTTGCTGGAAAATCCAGTATTGTTTCATCCAGACTTATTTTCTAGACATTGCATATATAAGCTTCTCATGGCATGACTTCTAAGTCATAGTACCATCAGAGATAACTTTTTAAACAAATGTCATTAAAAATTATCTGCAGATTACTTGTTGCTTACAAAATGTACTGGCAAGCCATCTTGGGAAGTAACAGCATTCTAGTGTAATATGGAACTCAACAGCCTGGCTCTGTACCATAAAAATCTGGTCAGTGTAGCAGCCTGGACCCTACCTAGCATATCAAAATTGAATACCAACAAAATCAGTGTCCTGTCCACTGAAATAAATAAATTATTGTGGAAGTAGAAAATAATGACACAAACACAAATTGGATCTGGATGCAGGGAATAATACTCCTCCTATTCCAAATGTATTATAAGAGCATATGCACAATTTTAATGACTGATTTTACACACGGCAGCATATTGCTCTACAGCACTCTGTGTCAGGATCTTTGAACAAACCAGCCACAGAAGTCAGTCCTTTCCTTAGTCACCATTCATAGCTCCTACAGCATGGACAGGCAGCGGAGAAGTATTCTTGATTTGAGGAATCGTAGAATCATAGAACCGTTAAGGTTGGAAAAGACCTCTAAGATCATCAAGTCCAACCTTCAATACCAATATGGCTACTTAAACTATGTCCCAAAGCACCACACCTACACATTTTTTTAACACCTCCAGGGATGGTGACTCCACTACTGCCCTGGACAGCCTGTTCCAACGACAACATGTCTGTAAAATTGTCTGGTTTAAAAGCTTCACCCAGGTTTCCTGGGATAAAACTTGTTTGCTTTTTTTCTCGTGAGGATAAACAGCTATTACATTTAGCCCAGCTTGTGTTCATTAGCTAATGTCTAGCTGTGAGATGTGCTGAACTTCAGCACTAAACAGTCATTAGCCGAACATAATTTGGTGCTTTACAAACACTCAGTAAATACACTAATGTTTCTCACAAATCTTCCATTAAAACTTAGGAAATGCTTTTTTCCATGTTTTGAGAGGGCAGAGGTCAGAAGCAACTTGCACAATATGCCCGGACAAAGATGATCAGCCTAAAAGAATGGGTTGGCTAAAACCAGCTGTCTTGCCCAATGTAGGTTAATAAACACCAACAACTAAAACTTGAGATAGAAAACAAACTAGTGTTGAAAGATGAAGCAGAGAAATTGTTTCAATGACAGACATTTCCTTTTCACAGACCATAAATTTAGTCTTCATCAAAGCAGTGGAAATGATCTTGTAAATTTTGTAAATAATGTACAAAGCTTAAAATTACTTGTACAGTGTTAGCATGTTTCCTGTGGGACTGGATCAAGTTGCAAAGAAATCACTTTTAGCCCAGGTTTACACAGCAGGAAACTGGAACTTAAAAGATTATGACATGCCAAATAACTTTATTTTAGTACCCAGCCTTCATGCTTTCAGTAATGTTTTGGGTTCTTTTTATTTAAATCAAAATGTCTCTATAACATATTGGCAATGACATAGCTATAAAAAAAAAATCTGGAATTAAACTTAAGCTCTCATATCTTCTGCTCTGTTCTTTATTACATTCACAAAACACAGTGGAAGAATCCAATAATTCCATAGTCAAAATTAACTATGTAAATTGTTGTCTGTAAAAGAAACGAAAAGCAGCATAACAAAAATAGAAGTTGCAAGCAGCTTTGGAAGCCTTCCTAGTAAAATTATGTCAAAAGTGACAGTTATTATGACTGGAAAATAGAATGTGTAGAAAAATGTTAACAAAGGCATCCCAGTGATATTCAGGTTAAGGAGCCAGGGACATAACTAAGGAATTTATTGAACGACAAGCATTAACTTTTGAATACTCAAGACCATGGAGATTCCTTAAAAGTAACATAGGCCCGAGTTTGAATTCACTTTCATCCAAAAAATGCTTTGATCATCAGCTATATTTTTACATTGCCATGTTATTCAATTCTACATCAACTGGACCTCCAAGACCAGGATACACAAGTACAGGGAAGAGCCACAAAGGACCCAGGTTCATGCACCTAAGGTGGAAGAAAGTGGTAAAGGAGATGTAATTTTACAGAGCTAATAAATATCAGGGAACAAGTGGAGCTGTAAGAACAGTAGATTTCCTACAGAGGCCCAAGGGGAGCAGAAGCCAAGCCTTCACAGTCTGATGGAGGAGATGCTGCCCAGACTCTTTGTCATAATCAAGGGCCTCAGCTAGGCCCTACAAAACTGGCTTCATATGTTCGGGCAAAGCAGTTCTCCTTCTTTCTGTGCTTCTGCTAAACCTTTCTGAATTCTTGCACTCATTTTAGGCAAAGAGAGAAACAAAGAGAAAATAGGAGAAATTCAGAGAAAAACTGAAATTAATTGCAATTGGCATATGAAGAAAAATTTAAGAAAATACATTTGGCAACTGTGGAAGAGAGACTAAACTTATGCTTATCTAGAAAGCATCTATATAAAAGAAAGCAAAGGAATCACGTTATCATGTCAGTTTTACAGGTCAGTAGGTAAAATGAAGAAATTAAATATTTAGAGACCATCAGTCAGGGATGACCCTGACTGACAGCTGTCAACAGTTTGGAAAAGAACATCCTCATTTTTTAAATGGAACAATCCAAGTGAGGCTGAGAAATGTGCTTAGAAGTATGGGAGGCATCATCTACTCGCATCTGTATTATCTCCAGCTGAACAGAGCCCCCACTGCTGCAAGGCAAGTTTTAATCATCTGATGGCACAATAACAATAAAAAGTGAGATTTTAAACAGTCTTGAGTGCTTTTTCCTTCTACAGAAAAATGAACATTTCCAAACGAACACTGAATTGCAGGCTCACCCTGTGTACATATGTGTAAATAGCTTATCCTCTTGCACTAATTCCATTAATTTCAACCCAGCCACAGTGAAGTTCTCATTAAATACCCCTGTTCTTTCAAAGTTTCATCTTGCCTATTGAAAAATTTCAGATTAATCTAAATAGAAGATGATTTTTAAGTTAGCATTGCTTGAGTAACAAAGTGTTATGTTAAGCCCAAGTCCAGCCAACAGTAAAGGTTCATTTTTAATGAATCACATGAAATAAAATTACTCCTTTTATATCTAGCACTTGAGGGGGTTTTTAATTTTTTTTTAAAAGTATCAAAAATATTAATTAGTTTTGGATAAAATTTGAAACAGATCAGGTAATGAAGATGCAGTGCACATCACACCAAGGAGAGGTTTTGGGAGGAAAATCCTTCACTGCATGAGTATTTGTCTCTACAGCAAATTAATTTGTCTTAATAGCATAATGAAACTACTGCTGCTGTAACATTTCTTATAGTAGCTTTTTCTCGACTGTGCCTGCTGCACTGGCTTTCTTTTTGCAGTCTTATACAGCATTTTATACACATATTTAACTTGATGAGCTCCTAAGACATCACCATAGGCACCACCATAGGCTTCTAAATAATTATCACTGTTCAGGGAGCACATACACATTTTTACGTACTAGGACACCTTTAAGCACCACAACAATATGGTGCCACTATGTTTACATTTTAAGTGTTTAATTATGACATGGTTCATCTCATCTGATCCAGTAAAAAATATGAATGAAACATATTTTTTCCCTAGCTGTCTCTGCTATTGATCTGGAAATCAAATTTTGCGTTGATAAACCCTTTCACTTTCATGTAGAAATGTATTTATTCTAATTAAATATACGGTACAATTTTACTGAAAACACAATTGACATCATAGCCATTTACGCACAGAACAAGATAGTTACCGGACTCCATGCTGTTGTTAATTCTGATCATTCATGAACACGATTTTAAGCTTGAAGGCTCTTTTAATGGTGCACATCTGCCCCCTAGTGCCACTTTTACACGACTACTGCCCTTATTGCTAAGGGGACTACCGAACTGTGGCTCATCCAGTCTTGCAAGGCTGTTTTAAAAGCTCACGTGCAGGTTTTTTGCTCCACAGCTTCCTTTTCGGCAAACAGTAGAAAAGGGGAAAAGAGATATTATTGGATGTTTCTATCTCAGATCCCAGATGGGGTTATTTTTTCTAAAACTGCAGAGAGATTTAGAAAAATGTGACTAGGTACAGAGCTATCGGTGGTCTTTGTAGCAGAAGGATTACAGCAAATAACTGTGGCAAATCGCAATTTCTGAATGTCTTCACTGCACCAGGTGAGGAAACCTTTGCTTGCATCACATCAGGAAACTATCCAAATAAAATAAAAAAATGAGAAAGCTTGCTCTGCACTTCAACAAGAATGAAAATAAGTGACTATGAAGGTTGTTTTTCAAGGTAAACCCTACCACGCTTGAGAAATGGTAGGCCAAAGGGAGGCATCAAGTGCTTTCAAGGATAATTTCATCTGAGGGGAAAAAAAAAAAAATTTACCCTAGGAATGCCCCTTCTGTTCCTCCAAGTTTTGTAGTTGGCCTGGAGACTGTAAAAAATAGTGCTTATGTAAATACTTAGGAGAAATGGTCCTCGAGCATCCACCCCCCTTTCCTTGCCTCCATGACTGGGAGCAAGTGGTGGGGCTCAGTTCCCAGGTGACTCAGTCTATTCCAGTTCAGTGGGGTACCTCCAGCTCTGCACCTCCTCCTGCCTCCCCAGGGTCTGTATATGCATCCAGCACACACCTCCACCAACTCTATAGCTGTGCTCTCACCCCGAGATAACATGTCGCTGTGTGTCTCCTGCCACAGCTACTGATGAATGGCACAGCTGAGCCTGAAAAGGCACAGGTTTTAAAAAAGGTGTTCGCAAGGCCACCCATTCAAGCAACTTGTCCCAAGGAGGTCTATGCTCAGGAGCTGCTACTTCTGGCAGAGAGATACCACTAGCTCATTGGGGGCAAATCTTTCACCTCCTTGGAGCTTTATGAAGAGCTCACATAAGAAGCTGGGCCATAAAATTAGGAACTGAGCCTCATTTTTTTCTAGGTGGCCCATTTCTGCCCTGTCTGTTGAAGACTAACATGAGCATTCTCTCACTCATTCCACACATGATTTTAAAATTCCTCATGACATTTTCAGCCACACAAGATATACCGAGTCAGGGTTATATGCTATGTATTGACCCATCATCAATTCTTGACAGTAGTTAGGAAATGCTGAGGCCAAATCCAGGTCTCAGATACCTCTGAGCTTAAGCACCTCACCTGGAATGGCACAGGTACCCACCCATCCCAACTCAGGTTTCACAGCTCTGAATACCTTGCTGAGGGTGTACCTCAGCCCTATTACAGAAAATCAAGAAAAGATGGTCTTTTAGAGCATGAATAGGGGACATACTCAGCTCCCTTTTAATCCAGTAACTCAAATCCTCATCCAGGATTTGTTTATTCTTCTCAATGTCAAAGGAGTTCTGAGTATGTCCAAGAATAACATCTTAACTGCTAAACCTTGGAGAATTCAGAACTGACATCCATTTCACTGACGCTGACCCATTTCATTTAACCTAATTAAACATTCCTTAGACTAAAGAGCTGGAAAAGGTGTTAACGTAGCTCTAGCTTAGTTGTTAGATACTTGGTTTAAGGGTAAACAAAATTTTTGTGATCCATAAATCAATATAACATTTCACTATTTACAGTTAAGTCATTAAAGGATGATTGATTTTTTTTTTTCTAAAGCACATTGGAGTCTTAAAATGTTGAGTGAAATTTCCGATGTTACTCTGTAACCAACACCAATTATTTCAGCTGTAATTTGAAAATCTCACCTCTCATCTTCTTGATCCTGAACCTAAAGATATTGTAAAAATTTGCCCCTTCATCCTTGTTTTTGCCTCAGCTGAACACACAGCATAACACAGACAAGAAATGTAGCAAATTAAGAAACCTTAGTGTGGACTAAGAAACAAGGTCCAGTACTCTGATATGATCCATGGCTACCCAACTTTACCTTCCAAAACCAGATATAACTGTTCAGTCTTGTACAGAACACTCCCCTGCATATTTGTACAGAATTCAAATGAGAAGGTAGGCTTGTTCCATCTACCTTATTGAGCTGCAAATTTCTCATCCAGGTGTAGGCTCCTTATGATCATCAGGGTTAAAGAATTTTGCAATAAGACATGAAAAGCCTATTGTTATTTTATCAAGAAAAAGTGTGCTTATCAGATAGGATTCGTGTAACCCTAAAATATATTGTCATTAGACCAGCAGTATTTAAAGAAGGAACATTTTTAGGCACACAGGACTGTGTGTGCCCCATGGATCACGCATTCAACTTACTGGGCAAATTAGTTCGATTGTAACCAGCGAATGTGCCTTTGTTTGGAGACATTGTATACCAGCTCAGATCACAATTCTGGTCTTCTTGTACAAGGACAAGTACATTCCAGCACATATCCTTGGTCTTTGAGAAACAGTTTGCCAGTTCTGGGGAAAAGAATAAAGGCTTAAAATAAGAAAACATACTTCTTTGGACTGGCAGAAGATCCTCCCATCACCAAGTCTGACATATTCTTCCAGCTCGGCCATCATATCCCAAGAAGTAGAAAAAGAAAGCAGTAGAACACCAACAAGAACATAAGCAGTAACTAGTCAAAATAAAATGTAAAACCAACCTGTCCAAAAGCAGCTGCACCTGTATTTATTTGATAGCCTCTGGAAAATAAAACAAGTTGCAAAATTACAGCTTTACCGCTCTTGCAGAACAGTGATACCACAATGGTGGCTAATTCTTTCAAAGGAGTGATGAGCTGAGAAAGCTCTCACAGGAATCTTTGTGAGGTGCTTGGTCTGATGTCAAGATTGTAGCTAGTGTCATTGTAACATGTCCTCCCTTTCATAATAACCACAGCTACGCAACAGAGCATCATGGCTAGTGGTATGTGAACAGTGAATACATTGTTTTGATCCATTGCTTGAGGGATGAATAAATGGCCTTGGAATGGAGGATATGTCACAGATGTTATTTAGCATAGCAATTAAAAATTGCATAAAGAGAGTTATTTGGTGTAGTCCAACTTTTCTGGTCTTTTTCCCTTCTCACAAAGGTAACTGCCACAAGCAATTCAACAGTGAAAGTACAATACAGTAAACAAATTTTAGTGGGTTTGGGGGGCGAACAGAAAATGCAGAGGACCAAAGTAAAATTTCATTTAAGTAACAGGACCTTAGGAACTTCAAGATTTGAAAACACAACTGTAAAATATTGTCTTCCAAGACCTCACTCATGCCTGTGAATCTATTCTTCCATTAAAAAGTAACGTCCAACAGCATGTTAAGTCATGCTGGGAGGAGCAGAGCTTTCCCATTAGTTGGGGGTTTTTTTAAGTTAGAAGGAAATATAAAGGTTGGAAGGACAAGCACACTGCACAGCAGTCCAAATGTCTAGTCTGACATTCAAACTGCTTGTTCCCTCCAACTTGCACATGGTTTGTTAAAACTATCCAATTCGCTTTCTTCACTTAGTGTTCATGGAGGAATTGTTTAAGCAGCATAGATAATTACCTGATTATAACTAATTGTAACCTAATTCTTGCATTTGTTTTCAGCTGCTGGAGTAGAAATGAAAATGACAGTTTCTTGAATAGCTGGCTCACTCATATAAACACATGAACTCAGATCTCAGTTGAACCACTTGCCAGCAAGACCTGATATGCCTTTTATCTCATCTTGAGATATCCACACTGTATAATAGCTGCAGTCATTAAGGTCTGTCTAAACAGACCCTTAGAGCCTAATTCATCTAGCTCATTTTAGATACGTGCTTCCTAAGGTCAGTGCAAGCTAGAAGATGTCAATGTCATTTTGAGTCAGATGAAACACAAGTCAGGAAAAGTGTTTATTTTTTAATGACATCTTTATTTATAGAAAGGCTGGATTTTGGTACAGATAAATGCATCTAAAAGAGATCCTATCTGATGACTTCAGAATAAGCAGTGCTAGGAACTGAAAGGTTCCTGTAAGCAAGGTAGTGCCTTTCAACAGAGCTTCCACAGTGAGAAACACAACAGCTACATGGCATTAGACCTTCACTCTGATGCTGACAGAGTGCATAAGACTCCTGAATCAAGAGTCCATCCCAAAATCAGCAATAGCATAATGGAGATGCTAATCCTCTGAAGAAGAGAAGTCTTATGAGGAGCAGCCAAGGGAACTGGGGTTGTTTAGCCTTGAGAAGAGGATGCTGATGGGAGATCTTATTGCTCTCTACAACTACGTGAAACGAGGTTGTAGAGAGGAGGGAGCTGGCCTCTTCTCTCAAGTGAAAGGTGATAGAACAAGGGGCCTCAAGCTGTGCCAGGGGAGGTTCAGACTGGACATTAGGAAAAAATTTTTCACAGAAAGGGTCATCAGGCACTGAAATAGGCTGCCCAGGGAGGTGGATGAGTCACTATCCCTAGAGGTTTTTAAAAGACAGGTTGATGACGTACTCAAGGACATGGTTTAGTGACAGATAGGAAAGGTTGGACTCAATGATCTAAGAGGTCTTTTTCAACCTAATGATTCTATGATTCTAAGAGAATGAAAAAGAACTGACATAGGTATTGGCAAGATAGCGAAAAATGTGATCACCTTCTTTTCTGAAATCAGAAGCTGAGCTCAGAAAAGCCCAGAAGCACCCAGAGGCAAGGAGGGACAGTGAAAGCACAATCAAGAGTGCTCTTCACAAAGAATTGTTCCCAGCTGAACCAACAGAAATATAACTTTCTTTGGGGCAAACAGGAACATAAGACCAAGAACATAAGTTCTGCTCAAAGGTCTTATAGAAGAGTAAGTAGGTGAGCCATGTCAAAGTTCCAGTCAGGAGCTACAGATGCTAGAGAGTGGTCTGAAGGCCCCAAGCCCATTTGGTTTAGTGACAGAGACGTTAAAGGCTGGTTGAAAGAAGAGGAGGCAAAAGGCCAAGACGTGTAGTGAAGGCCACGTACAACTGCTGGGGGAGGGAGAGCTTAATAGGGAGATAATGCTAGCATTTTTCAAGCAATTTAAATTCTTCTCAGTGCCTTGTGAAGCCTTTTAAAAACGTTTCCTTTGGGTCCTGGCAAAGCTGCTGTTCAAAGCAACATAGTCCCAGAGGCTATAAGCACATCAAGAGAGGAAAGGTGGAGGAGGAAAAACACAAATTATGGCTTGAGTCAATGAACAATCACAAAAGCTACCAGCTTTTTGTTAAATCATTGCAAATACATATTTATATGCTAAGCAATATTTTAAGTGCCAGATGTTAATACCTGGAGATTTCTCTTCGTAGATACAAGTGTTCAAAGCCACAAGGCACTAGTCTTCTGCATGAGAAGAGGCCTCTCTATATGTATATTTTATCAACAGCAGGCAGGTGGGAAAAAAGCAAAGTTAAAATATATAAAATCAAGGACTTCTCAAGACTCTGTTTGGTACATAGTGCATAAATATGAATCTCCACTTTCTGCTGCCTTTGTTAAAACATGTGCCCACCACATAGCACATCACGCAGTATCAAATTTGTGGTGGAAGTGAGCTCTGTGGCACGTCATCTCATCTATGTACTTACACAGTTCAGAGTTGTTCTTGCTGCAGTGCCATGGGGCTCAGTCTTCTAACTGTATATGAGGGGGTTATTTCCTGCAGAGCACGAGAACATGAAGTTTTAATCAACTGACAATTCATTCCCACTGTACTACTGAAGGCTCATTTTCTGGAAAGATAAATTTGTCCTCACTAATACCATACGGTAGTGGATGGCCTGCAGCTGGGATTCAGACTAATTGCTCAAAAGCTGAGCTAGGTATCTTCACTTTACCCCGTAGCCACTTCTGACACTACAGCACAGACATATGCACAGAGACAGGTCAAGCACAGCTACGCAGTATTGCTCATCTTATGGGTTAGTTAGCCAGCACTCTCAGACATATGGTTGATTTGTACTAACCTCTGCAGCAAAACCTAAGAAATCTGTCGCTTATCACTTCAGCCATACCTTCCCACACAAATCAATGCTATCTCTTTCCTTATGCTGATATTACTGTTTTGCAGATTGTGCAATAAACAGAATCACCAATAGAAGGATTATTTGGCAATACCATTTCAGTGTCCCACAGGTAGCTTCATGTAAAAAAAAAATAGAGGTACACTGCAGGACAGGATTGGAAACATGGGTAAGCTTGGTGGTTTGAGAGGGAAGAAGGACGATAGGTAATACTTGTCACAGTTAATGCATTAAGCAACTATTTCCTCCGTACAGAGAACTCTTCATAAAATTAGCTTACTCTTGCTACTTAACACAACAAAGAAAATCAAAAGCCCAGTCTGTGACAGAGCAGAAATTAGGGCATCCTAAAAACATTAGGGCATCCTAGAAACCTTCATCCTATCCAAAATACAGCATGGAGGGTCTCCACAGGACTTGCAAGTACCAGTACATAGATTCTTTTGATAATGATACACTATTGGGTCAGTCAAGACAGAAAAGCCACCTTCATTTCAGTTTTTTGTTAGACTTGACAATCTTATTGAACAAGGACATAATCCTTCAGATGCCCAACACAGGACTCCTCCCAGCTTCACAGCAGTGTCTCTCAGGAGAAGAATCTTCACCTGAAATTCATATTTAGTATAGAAATAGAAAGTCAAGTCCTCCAGTTGCTTTAGTAAATAATGGAAGAATTTACAAATAAAACATATTCCAGGTGCTTGAGGTCCATTTTGGCAGCTCTTAAATCTTTTCCTTATCGACAACTGCTGTTTGCTACAGTATATAAGGACTGGATTTTTCTATACTGACATACTGACAGCATTTCAATACATAAAAGCACCACAGAACACAGAATCAAAGCTTTGTAACTAGTTAGTTACAACCTTCATAAAAAACACTACTATGCGTTTCTTAAGGCAAAAATTACTGTGGTAGCAACTATACCTCACTCACCTAGAATGAACCAGCTCCATTTGTAGCTGCCATTTGTCTTCATTCATTGTTACCAGCCTTCTTCAAACTAACAGAATTAAAAGATTCTAATGCAGTCCATCGGACTCTACACTCAAATAAATACATGTCCCTAAGCATTATAACCTTCTTCAACTACAGGCAATGCAGTTCCGAAATACTTCTGTATTTTATTTTAACTTAAAATTTCTTACAATATTGTAAAAATAATTTACTTGTGTAAGTGAATAAAAACAACCCAAAAACCACATTTGTATATAAAATTGTCTCAAAGAGACGAGTAATCCAGTCTGTTTTCATTGGTGTTGCACTGAGAGCATGTCTAACCAAATGCTCACTCACAGACCCGCAAATCAGTATCAGTCAAATCAACAGACCTTCTTCACTTACTAACTTTGTTTGTTTAAACAGGGAGCATGGAAAGTAACTTGCTGTTCTATTAAAGGGTTAAAAATACAGACTGAAAAAGCAAATTAACCCTCTGAGGAGAGGATGCTTCTGAAATAAAATGGTGGTTTAGGAAACTATTTTCTGAGATCAGGCTTGAAGGGTAATAGTGCTAAACATTCTACTTAAGTTTGAAAACTCAAAGCTTCCTTAGTTAAAACAAAATACATCTTTCATAGTTTAAATTACTGGGTATGGTAGCTTTGCAGAGTATTTTTTATGAATATAATACATACATAGTGCTGGGTTTAATATTTTATTTCAATGATGTTTAATGTTACGCAAAATAAATTTTATGTTACATCCACTGTGACATCAACTAAAATGTGAACTAGCTTGCATAGGTTAGTACTTTGGGCAGCATGATGTTGCTCCAGTCCACCAAGGCTTAAATATTCACAGTGTAGAGGAAGAAACAGGAATTAAAGCATTTCTACTAAAATATATTTTAATAGCTGGTGTTAACTTTCTGCATAACAAAACGCCAAATTAAGATGTTACATCATATTATCCAAGAGTAAGTATATCTGTCCTTTGAAAAACAATTGTTACCTTCATAACTACATACTCCCAGATACAGTACAGTTTTGCAAAATAACTAAAACTTTACGCACTTTAAAGCAAACATAAGCCAAACTGCACAGCGGTTCATTTTTGCTTTTTATATCACATTGCAAAAACCAACAGCTGAGAGAGATTCCAAATCATGCTAATCAGTTTCAATAGTCATTGCTGTCTTCCAACAATCTAGCAATTCCAACAGTCTAGCAATTTCTAACAGTAATATTAAATACACATGATTGAAATGCTACAGTATAGCTTATTTCCCCCCTAAAATAATTATAATTAAACAAATGTCAACAACAACTGGATTACAACTTAAGTACAATATGCAAATTTTATTTATCAGACACAAGAAGCATATGAAATTCCTTTGAATATACTGTTGTAGTGCAGGCAGTTTAGGAAATATAGCTTTCAGATTTTCTTTCGAAAGGAGAGATGGGGCTCCTATGGCATAAAGCTGGAGAAAACCACCAAAGCATTAAAAAATATATGTTTTTCTACAGCTCAACAGTACTTTGCATCTGCCAGCACATCAGTTTGGAGATCTTCTTTCAATAGCATCTTTTGCCTGTTTCAGTACATTATTTAAACATTTACTGACTAAAGCGTATCCTGTATTTTAAATGGAGTAGTAATCAAAATAATTAAAATCTAACATTTTTTACCCTGTATCACTTTCTGTCAAAGACTTCTGTATTTGTCATTTCTTTTTCATTGTACAAGATGACGTGCAGTCACTGTTCAATAAAAACAAGAATTATTACCTTTCCCAAATATTGGAGACCTTCCATATCCCTAAGGAACACTTGATAGGGACACATTTGTCAAAAATATAATCCATGGGAGGTGATTCCCTGTCAAATCCCAGTCTGCTGAAGTGGTTTATGGTATGTCAAATGTAATCAAGAAAACCCTGTTTCATCAAGATTAAATGCTAATGTTCCATAATGAAAAATTACAACTGCAGTATCCATAAGTAGCTTTGTTTAGAAAATGAAGATTAGCCAGGCAAGAAAGCATAATGAAAAGCAAGGCACCCATTTGTTCTTGTATATATGTATGAATATGCTCTGTGTTGTTTTCTACATTTATACTCATGTTAGCAAAAATTACAGCATATTGTATCTTCTTTACTTCTAAAATGATTAAAATGGGAATGTGTGAACTTCCAACCTGAACTTTGGAACATCTTGGGAAATTCGGCCCTTTAAAAGCTTTCCCCTTCCTCCAGAAAACTGTTGTCTACAGGAAGAAAGTACAGCGAGGGGAGCATGCTATGTTAAAAAAGAATATATACTTAAAAGGTTACAAGACAGCATATAATGTCTGTTCACTCCTATATCCGACTGCGTGTAATAGACTCCAACATATGCCTTGTAAAACCTGTGCTGGTGCAATTACTAGTTGACTTCCTTTCCCTACCTTATGAACTTCAGATCTTAAAAAGCATTTCTTGTATTTACGCTCTGTTAATTTGACACCTTTGATAGCATTGCTTAGAACAAAGCTGCATAATGACACTAAAGTTTGTTCTATATCAAAAGGCCATCTGAACATGAATTACTAAGCATGTACAACATAAAAACCTGACTACATGAATAACTTAAAAAAAAGATCTTAATTCTGCTGACATACCATTCTCAAGAGAAATACAATACTGTTTTGTTTTGTTGACCTTTTTTACTTTGCAAATTGCTTTCGCTGCTCTACCAGGCTAATGAATATTCAGAATTCATAAAGGAAATTTTATTTTCATTGTTTAGCATAAAATAGTCCTCTAATGTCATCAAATGCTTGTTTTCTGATTTACTTTTCACTATACATAGTGTTCAACACTGCAAGCTACCTCATCACTTAGGAAGAATGCTAGTGTAGTCACAGGCGGAGGCTATAATTTTCGTAAGTCACTAAAAATTGCAAATTCATACAATATATCTATTCCCTGTATTTTCTTTTTATTCATATCTCATTAACAAACTGATAACTTGTTTTTATTGTTGTCAGCATTACATGGCTAACGACCAGCACAGCAGCAAGCTTCTCCCTCAGGCATCATCAGAAAAATTTGCCAGCCATACTAAGATGGGGTTCCTCTCCTTGCTGTTGATGGCTGGTGATGCAAATCAACACAGAAGCAGACTGCTCATTTCAGAGTTTCTAGCTCAGCTTACCACATCAGCCTTTTGAAAAAGCCATTTGACTTGCAAAGCTTGCTAATTCAATGTGGAAGACACCAATGCTGCAGAAGGGTATGTTGCAGCAACAGCTCTATATGCAAAAGTTTCAAGAATTTTAAAATTACATCAGTGTCACCCATACAGTCTGCTTATTTACAGTATCACATCCCTGGTTTTAAATTACAGTTTTTGAATTTAGATGCTTCTGGTCAGCTTTAGCCTTGAAATAAGGTAGCTGACAAGTAAGTACAGATGATTCCACAATCATGAACATTTTCAATTTTTTTTCCCCAACACGCCCTCTTTGGCAGCTGAGATCAGCCCCATGTAGGCAATACCTAAATAAGAATTGCACGAGCTTTCCAGTTCATAATTGTGTGCAAATAATAAAACTAGCAGGTATTTGCATTGACAACTTTCAGTTGACATAACAAATGCATACTGCCTCCCTTCTTTATTCTTTAAATAGATAATGCAGGCTCGTCTGCTTTGTGAAACTAGAAGTCATCTATAAACTCTACATTTCATTCTGCTTTTAAAATTTCAGAAATGGAAGAAAGCTGCACAGGCTCAACATTCTGAGAGCTACTCCCAAATTAACTTCTCCAGCATGCCTGAACCCCACAAATGATACTACTAGCAAAAACATTTTCTTCCTTACACATGTATGCATTCTCATGGTAAATTCTCACGTGAACTCTGTTTATCCTCCCAGAGTTTCTCCCTGGGAGGAAACACAGCACCCTCCTGGCAGGCAGTCAAAGCAAAAGCAACTTCCCTGTGACACAAGCCTGCTGACTCGGTCCTTCTTACAGGTCCATTATGTCACCAGTTATTTGATCCTCTGCTTAGCCTCAGAGAGTGAGACTTGGATGTCTCAGTTCTGATCATAAATTAATGAACTGCAAATAGTGTGTGTATGTCAGCAAAACATTTTTACTGTTTTCTACAGATGGCTAAACTGAAGCATGATGGCATAAAGTATGTTGGGCTTCGGTTTCATTCATTTTCCCTTCAGTGTCAGTTATGAGAAAGATTAAATCAGAAAAAGAAAACAGTATTTCTCCATCATTAATCATTTGGCAAGTGTACAACTCACTGTTAGTTCACCAAGATTTTTGGAGAAAACTGAAGCAACAGGCCATTGGGCTGAAATGCACTACAATAACCAGAGCTCTCCTCCACTCCTCAGTGGAGGTGCAAGTATTTCTGCAGCAGGGGTAGGTATATTAGCTCATTAGCAAAGCAGCCATTAAGCGAGTTACCTGTGGTAAGTAGGAGGAATGTGACTGCAGGCTTTGTGCGACCGCACAGCAATGGGGTATTTATTTACAGCAGTACAGCAGAAGGTAAAGGAACATGAAGTATTGGTTGTACACTGCCCTAATGGAAGTTTAAATACTAAGTATTATTAGGAAGAAACAGAATAGGTGACAGGTTTTATATTCTAAATAGTATTTGCAAGGAATTTTCTGTGGAAAAGACAACAAAGAGCCACAAATTCAGGCATGAATCTAACTGATGAACTGGGAAGGAAGCAAAGCTGATAGAAGAGGTTACTGTTGGAAACAAAAGAAAATGGTAATCCAGGAATAAATGTGGGTATGCAAGAATCAGGAATTTTTTTCTGTCAGAACTGTTTATGCAAGGCTGCCGAACAGCAGGGGTTTTTATTTGATGGGGGTTTTTTACTAGCATATTATTTGTCGTTATTTCAAATGATTGAAATATCTGCTAAACATTTTTATTTTTATTAGGATGCTAACTGTTCAAACATTAAACACCTTCATAATAATCTGAAGATGTGTTCAAACTCAGTTTGTTAACCTCCTATGACTTCAGAGTGCCATAAGAAGTAAATCAATTTTAAGGTTGTTATTACAAGAGAAACAATGTCTTTGAGGTGTAGGGAAAAGTTATTTCCCCTTTACAGCTAATTGACTGAAGTCTTTGTAGGATTGGCAGCACCGGGCTTCCATATGTTTTTCAATTTGAGGGAGAACTATCACAAGCAATGCTGTTCTCAAAGCTCTGAGCTTCTTGTTGATTGTTTATCTTTCATATAAGGGACTCTAAATTGTATTCTGAGTGAGAATGCAGACTGTTATAGCGGTCATAAAGTAATGAATGTGTACATTTAAAAGATTCTTCTTTTCTAAAAGATTAGATTTTGAGTAAACCATAATAAAGCTCAAAGGACTACAGACAAAAATTAGTTAACAAACTCAATATAATTTGCTGGAAGCATTCCTGTTTTCCCAGTTCTCTGAACAGTGCCATACATCCAGCCATCATCAATTGGTTGCACATTGATGATATAATCACCATCCCTGAAGGAAACTTCATCTTCATCTTGAGCACTGTAGTCATACATAGCTCTGTATGTTCTCTGTTGAAGGAAAGAAAACAAGGCTGTAAAGTCTGAAGCCTAAACAGAAATAGATTCATTGTCTTCTTCACACAAAGAAAATTAAAAGAGCAGGAAAATAAGAACACAGTGAGCAAGGCCGAGAGAAATCAACAGTTACCTGTTGAAAACCAACAATACACCCTCGACCCTGTCAAATATACAGTGAATACAGCCACTTTTTCTGAGTAACAAAATATTTTTGTGATTTTTGTGAACCTACATATTGTCCAAAATCCTCATACAAACAGATTTCAAGCCATTCACTGCCTCTTGAAATATTCCAACTGTTGTTTTATATATTCACTAGTAACAGTTCATTGCACCCTGCCATGGCTAGCTGTGCTTCTGCTCCCTATTTGCATGATTCCCAAACAGCTTCTCCTGTGCCTTCACCACAGAAAAGAAACACAGTCTTCATCCAGACCATTAACTTTGTCATTTCACTGACTGTCCTTCATTTCATTAGCATTTTACCCTGAATTAGAATTAGGAATATATTATTACCTAACGAAAAAACAACACCAACAAGATTTCAAAAAGTCTGCAAAAATTAATCTTTAGAATACTCATTCTAGTATATTTAGATAAAAGACAGAATACAGTTCTAAACAGAACACAAAGGCCTATCATTAGCTAAGCGAAATTTCTCTACACCTCTATCCACTGCAAGCCAAGATTTCCATATTCTTTCTAAATAGAGTACGTATTTCCACTCATAACCAATAAAATGCAATCATTTACTTGAATTCAAAGTGGATTTTCAAACTCAGAGGGAACAGTCTTCCCTTGTATCTGAATGCAAAAGAAAATAAGCCCATTTTAAAATTCCCATGAGTACTTTCTTTTTCTTACCCTGTCTCTCACCAGAAGTCAAAAGCAGTTCAAGCGTCACTGATAATATTCAGTTTCCCTAGCAGCACTTTTTCATGTGTCACCATATCTAGCTGAATTTTTCTGGTACAATGATTTAAAGAGAAAAAACAGTAAAAACAATATTTGAGCTAAATACCTAGTACTGTGGTCTGAACCTCTTTAGAGACAGCAAACTTTGTTCTGCTTCCCAACTGAGAAAAACAACTCTGTATTAGTTTTAGTCCATCTCATATATGTTTTTTGAGGATTTTTAATGATATTATTTCCAGAAAAGATGGAGATTCCTCCTCACAGAGTGAGTAGGCCATTTGTCACATCTTGGAAATGTGGGATTATCTAATCCAAACACTATAGGACAACTCATTATTACTGTACCCATGCTAGAAATACACTTTTTTTCTTGATTCTGCCTTTATCATTGGCAGTGCAGATTAAAAACTACCAATAAATCAACTTCTAGTTAAACACTGGAGACCACTCCTGACTAGTCTACTCTGAACTGTATTCGAGTCTTGCTCTTTATAACTGTTCTCTGCCATGCATTGTAATGTTGCTGTCCTACAGGGTATGACCCAGTATAATTTTCAGACAGAAGTTTGTGGTTTCTTGGTGGTTCCTTAATGTCTTCCACATGTTCATGGAAGGCAATGAAAAAAACCACTGTTATTTATACACTACATGGAAGCAACTAATTGGGAGTGTTCTATTGAAACAAAGAAATTTACACTCAATAACCAATGTGGTTATTAAGTAGGGATTCTTTTTATTCAGCGTTGGAGCAGCACTGGGATTTGTCCTCAGAGTGCTTCTACCCAACAGGGATTTCAGAGAACTTCATATTCATAGTTTTTCCACAAAATGACAAGCACACCTTATTCCTGAAACCTCATTGCATATCCAGGGGGTTAAAATTAATCCCATACAGAGTCATTAAAGCTTGGCCACATCTGAGCGGTTAGTCTTACAACTCTGAAGGACAAGAAGGTAAGGAACCTTATCATTATTTTAGTTGTTAATCTTTTTTTAACAGTTGCAGATGACATTCCATCTCACCATTTACAAATTACCATTTCACTATCATCACCAAAAATTCCCAAAAGATCCACAAAGCAGAAAACTCACAGTCAGAACTGGTTTCTGCCTTTGAGAATCTTGGGTCTTTTCCAACTATTTCAACCAATTTCTCTATTGCGCCTTTAAACTAACTCAAAAGAAAAAAAAAACACAGTGAAAAATACACTATTACAACAAGCTCAGCAGTAGTTAGACCTTTATACAATTTATTTCAAAAAAATGGTCCATTTAAGAAAAATGGTAGTAAGTCAATACCTGACATAAGGTAGAGAATAGATTTTCCTGTGAGCCACGCTTACATGTCTCCCTTAAATGGGCAAAGACTGGGGAAGAGATTAAATGTTTTACTAAACTAACATATAATTGGAGAAAAAGAGAGAAGTTTTCACTCACCAAGAAGGATGTTCACTCATCTGAAGAACTTCATGGTACAGGACATACAACTGCTGTGTCCTTTAAGGCAGTTTGACTACATCACTATGGTGGCACAGTTGAGAAGACAAACTGATAATTTCAAACTTTAAAAAATAAAATTATTAGGGCCCTAAATGCTGCTGAGAAACCTAAATTTATGGCCTTAACACCTAATTAGGTGTTCAATGGCTGTCAGGAGAAATCTCCATAATAATCCTGTTAGCATTTAACGCCTAATTATCACTTCAGAGTGTAGTCTGGGCTATATAATTGAGAATTACAATGCTTAAAGGACTCAAAGCAGGGATTTTTAAAAAGTATTTTAGTGAATTATTCCTCTGTCAGTAGTGAGTTTAGAGCACAAGAGAGTATAAGAAAAGGCTGGAATTAAGACAGTCAAACACCCACTTATATCCAACCTCCTCATAGGTCTAACTTGCAGCTACTGCTTAAACAGAACAGTAAGTCTTGTGCATATGAAACACTGAAGCCCAGGTTTCATATTCCCAGCTACCGATCCAGATGTGAGCTGACAGATGTACAGCTCCACTTCAGCCACCAGTTTGTACTTATTCTATGAATTGCTCCTTACAAGGAAAAGTACCTGCTGCAGAGTCCTTCACATAGAACAGCCATCTAGGAAAGCCAATTTGCAAACCTAGGTTTTGGTTTCCTACCACTTGTAGTTATCTAAAGAGGTGAGAACACTCTCTATTATCTTGCAAAGAGACAAACAGACTGCAAGGGTCCATTATAAAACATTCAGTACTCTAAGCAACAATTTAATTCACCTTCTTATGCAGAACTGTTCACAGAAAGTAAGTAAAAGTTCAGAATCAGAAAATTAAACAAGTTAGCCATAAACAAAAAAATCTACTCAGCAACTGTGGTAGAATGATGTTCAAAATTAAAATAAATAAATAAATAAAACCACCATAATTTGAAAATTTAGAAATTAGAAAATTTATATTTCTCAGTATAGAAAACTGGTGTATGTGGTTATAAATTTAACTCATGTCACTTGGGAATCCTGATTTTATAACAGTGCAACAAACCAGCCAAAATGGGTAGGTTTTACTACAGCAGCTAACTCCCCAATCATCCTCGCCCTGAGATAACCCATGGGATCTTAATCACTCTCACCCTAGAAATGTCTTGGCCAAACTCAGGCACTTATGGGTGATTTTGTCACTTCCACTGCTTTAAGTTAAGTCTCAAAAACTGCTTGTGTTTTGAGACTACTATTCGGGCTTGGATTTCTTTTCTTTCACCTCTTCACCTTCTTACTTTCTTCTCTTAATTCTCTCTTCTCCCTGCCTGGCTTAGCTAGACAAGGCTTCATCTCTGGCAGTACTACTCCAAGCCCAGAATCATACAGGCAGACAAAAGGAATGAACTTAAAATTGTCTGAGTTAGTCAGGTCTCCTAGGGCACGTCCACACATTTGAAAAGCACTCCAATGCTGCCTTCCACCTCCAGTCTGTGAGAAACGCTACACTTAAACCCATCCCCAAACAGAGGCTTCCCCTAGCACACACTGGGAACCCCTTGTGCCATCCCAGCTGCTGAGTATAGCATGCCCAGTACGCCTGGATAAACTGCACAAGCTAAAGAGTCTTTTGATGTGAAAAACAGGGGAGCATGCCTGGTTTCTAGCTGCATAGAGATGACTTATTTGGAGCAGAATCATTGTCCTAGGTGGGGTGATAAGATCACACTCTGACTTTCTCACCAGCCTGGCAAGTTAGCAGTCAGCAACAAGCCAGCAGGCCTTGATTTTCTCCTTCTGTACATGTTTGGATCCTACTGTCTTCAAGAAAACCCAATCAGTTTTTAACAGCAACAAGATCCATTCAAACTAGGGCATTTTCTGTTTCATTTTTTCCACCATAAACAGCTATTATCACTTAAAAGAATATCAAATTACAACAGTTTCATAAAAGGGATAAGAAATTCTGTTGAAAGGAGAAACTTGGTCAATTCTTTATTTTTCAAATGCTTTAACTTCACTCCCTTCCTTGACCTATTAGCTTTGCATTACCAGTTCTGGAGGGAGAGGCAAGTGATTATTCTCAAGATGATTGAAACAATTTTCTTTCAACAGGTAAGCCAAGTAAGTCACTGGGAGATAGAAATATCAGGGAAATAGAAGCCATCTACCTGTCCAGATAGCTGCAAATGCTGCTACATGCATTTCAAGATTTGCAGGCATCTCCATTCTCTATCTGCTGGATTTGAAGGCTGCTTTGCTCCTCACTGACTATCGAATGTGCTGCTAAAGCCCACGCTTCCAAGTCTCCCACTTTATGGACTCTGGCCCTTTTGGAAAGCAACCAGCCCCTCAAATGCCTTGCAATAGCCTTCAAAATTAATGGTTGATTCCATTTACCAGCTGCCTCACGGCTGTCATGCAGATGTCCAAAGAGTTTCCCAGGATATTGGTTCACCCAAAGATGCAGGTATCTGGAACCCAGACTTCCAAACAAGTCAGTCCCCTCAGCCTCCAAGCAGCTGAGAAACTGACAAGTCTGAGAGCACCCAAACTTCCCAGAAAGCCATGATCTCTATAACATAAAATGTCATGCAGTTTCAGTCTTAAATAAAATTGCAAGATTCAGCTAATCTTTAAGACAGCATTTTTCAGTTCAGCAAGCTCCAAGTTTGGTTCATATTTAAATACTTCTTCAAGGTGACAGAGGTAGTAAATATACTTCCATTCAAAATAGTTTAAAATTCAAAATTATGATTCAATATTTTTAAGGTAAAACATGACTGTATCTGAACTATAAAATCTCTAGGCAGTGATAAGATAAAAACATGGTAACCATTAGAACTGAACTTTTCTACAGAGAGTTCGAAAAGAAAAAAGAAGCTTGATTTCCTAAAAACCCCAGCTGCATACCCACTCAGCACTCCTTCCATGACAGCTACTTCTAAAATGAAATATTCACTCCAGCTTTATATTCCCATCAACGACAATTATGAACCACAGTCATGGTTTCACGATAAAGCTTCTTCTCAGTCACCCAGCAGTAACTCAGTTTGGATCAAGCACGAGTGGGTGCATGACTTGAATTGGGAAGGGCACACCAATACGGATTCTGAGCTAGCTTTATAGAAGCAAAGACAAGCAATGTGGATAGGTACAAAGCCTGCAAGTACAAAATCAGCAAGTCAAAAAATTTAAAACCAGTTTCAATCAAAAGACTTCTCTTAAGAGATCTGTGGCTTTCACACAGCGCTAGGAGCCTGAATTCATTGCAGAGCATAACATCAAATCTCAGCCTATGAAATACTGTCCAAGTATTTACTATTTGTTTTATCAGGTTGAAGATTCAGTTCAAAGATTCTCCAGCCTTCTGGAGATCATAAAGGTGGTGGGGTTTTTTTAATCCATTCTGACATAAAAAGTTCTTGCCATTGCCCTTACTTAATCCTTCTTATACACAAGGACTATTACTTAGCGTTTAGGACTAGGATGGTCAAATAGACTACTATACAATCCAAAGGGGACCAATTCACTCATATTTAAAAGACTTCACAACCGCCGATGATGTTGCTTACCAAATAAAATTGTTCCTTAAATCAAATACTCACCAGACTTGCTGAATGAGGCTGTGAATGCATGGACCTCATGGATGACATACTGGTCTGGTGCATGTATCCATATCCTTGGGACTGGCTTTGCTGATATGCCCCAGGGAGAACAGGGGCTGTGTGTTAAAGAAATAGAGACATATAACTGTAAATATTTTTTTAAAAGTCCTTACCTAGCATTTTGTTGAAATTGCAGATTACTTGCACTGTAAATAATAATTTATTATGAAACAGTTCAGAAGTATTTCCATATACAACTTAAGGTTTTCCATGGGTTGATTCACACTTAAATGTAGCCAAAGATATAGCAATAGATCCACATATGCTACTAATGCTAGTTGAAAGGGAAAGTTTAATGTAGAAATCTGACCATAAAATGGCATACAAAAGCTTGCGACATCATTAACTCAATTTTGACACTGCCATAGATGACACACTAAATATCAAGTTCCATAAACTGCTACTTCATAAATAAAGATTTTTGAGAAAAGCTATTTACTAACAGAGTTTTGAAATGTTACAGTAGAAATTCCCTACAATTAATTCCCAAATTATTGCAAACCAACTCTTATCTATTGGGCTATGGACAGAGAAGGACTATAATTCACAGGTAGAGACAGAAATGTAAAAATGTGAGACCACAGTTGAATTTCTTAGTTTATTCTGATTCAGAGATCAATGGCTACTGAAATCTTTCGAAGTCCACCTCTTCCAGTATCTTTCTCTTACCACACAATTGTTCCACCTCTTTCACAAATATATTATTCACGTTATTTTAACAAGTATAATATTTTAACAGTCCCATAGGTTAATCATCAATATGTTGACTCATATTGTACCAAGAGCTGTTGAAAGAGTTAATACAATCAACAAGGTCTTCCTGCTTCTATTGCTTAGTAGGAAAGCATTTGTGAACCTTCCACAGCTATTGAAACATCCTACTTCATAAACAGACCAAATCAGAATAGGTGAAAAACATGTTCAATCAAAAATCTGTGAGAAATAAGCACAGCATAGTTGACTATCCACTATTTTCCCAGCTAGCCCAAGAAGCATTTTTAAAGTAAAATTAAGAGACTGAATTGCTTTTCAAAACATAACAACTAAAAGTTTAGTCAACACACATCTATGCATCTATTGCATGACTCTGGTACACTCCGAGAATAAAGATTTTTGGTATGTATAGAGGCTATTAGCCCATCCCCCACTTTTCTTTACCAGAATTTTACTAATTCAAACAGAAATTCATTTGGTTACACTGAAAAGAAAATGCATTTCTGTGGATACTTCTTCAAGTGGTCCATTTAGCTGGTATTCTGTCTAACCCTGCTGACAAAAGCTGTCTTCTGCTTACAGAAGATGGAGCCCATGCAGCCCATGAGTCAAAAAATCTTCAAACATGGGGTCAAACAGCAGTCTGATACTTTGAGATACAACTCAAGGGCTTGCTAGGAACTGGAGAAGCATTTCTGGAATAGGCATCACACACAGATTCCAAAAGGGAAAAAGCTAATGTACGATTTAATGGGGTTCACAAAGTATGGAAGGACCCAGGACTTGTGAAATTAAGATACAGGTGAAGCAGGAAACAACTATTAAAAAAAAAAGCTAGTAGCATTCATATTTGCAGTAATAATAGTTTATCCTTTTCTGCTTCTTGAGTGAAAAGGACAATAAATGCGTGTGAGAAAGGATGACAGAGAAAATGTTTGCTGAATTTCAGAAAGGTCAATCTTGCGCTTTCAGCAAGGTGTTTTACCTATCCTTCTTCCCCAAATAACAATATCACTTATTTCAATAAAGTTTTTTCTTAAAACATCCATTTAGTTCTAGTTAGAATGTTTGAATGCACCAAGTATGTCACTGCAATTCAGGATGCTATGTTTTGCTCCACTCCACTTATAATGATAAGTAATGCTGTATATTTAACTAGGGGGTTTCTGATTTAGAAAACGTTTCAAACTATTGTAATAAATAGATTTCTTCGCTAAGTGGGTGAAATTAAAGTGATACACAGTCAGATGCAACACTGGAACATGATGAATAATGGATGTTTTAGAAGTGCCAAGTTCATTCAAATGACATATGAGTACAAAGACATTTTAAAGCAGTTTAATCATCAGAGAATTGCTGCTCATTAACATGTTCACAGGATTATCACACATTAAGTGTGTCCTAATAGTCCTAAGTAGTTCATCAAATAATTTATGTTTCAGTGTTGTTACAAGCTCTTCTACATGACCAGATGTAGCCCTTCATGAGAAATCAGAGAAAAACATAACTTAAACAAAGGTTCTGCAATCAAGCTGGAATTAATACATTTTGCCTAATTCAGCACCAGCATAAATGTGGGTCAGTCCACAGAAGCAAATGGAGTTTTGTCACCTCATACCACTAGTAAATTGGTCATGTGGGTTGAAAACCAAGCACAGCTTGAATTTTCTAACTTAATGGGAAGTATTATCTTAAGCTGATATTGGCCACTGATCAGTCAGCACCCTGCTTGCTCCACAGTGACAAAGGGCTGGTAGCTTTTCCCTGGTTCCTGGCAGGGGCAGACACTCTAATAGATCCTTCTTCTTCCTAAGACAAGTGAAGATGCTGGTAGAAACTTTTTTACTCTTGCTTCATTCTCCTCAAAACAGATCTTTCTCAACTCCTGCCAATCATTCCTTTTCAGTGAAGGCGGAAAGACTAATGAAGGTCAGCTTCATTATAGCCTCCAATCAACAGGCTTATTTCATGGAGGATAACCCATGCCTCCCACCTCCATGACAACTGCCAGCAGCAGGTCTGATATGTGCTTTTCTCTTCTGCAATCAGCTTCTCGCAAGCTGAGAGAATTCTATGAAACTGCCTCAGTGAACCTGTTTGCTAATCTACCTGCAACAACGGAAACTGTAAGCCCAGGGAAATAAAGCATTCCATCCAAAGCAGGAGAAATTCTGGGAAGCATTAGAAGCTGAAGTATTGGAAAAAGACTCTATACAAACAAAAAGAAAGAAATTCTAAGACTAGCTTTGCTAATTATCTTCCAGTCTTTTATTTAGGTGTTATACATATGAGCACATATATCAGCATGTATCAGTGTTGAAGACATTTGACTGAATAATTCCACCCCTTTTTCCCCATTAAAACAATACTGTAGTAGGGCTGTGAAAAATTATCAACAGTTTTTAACGTTTTTTGAGCAAACACAGTTAAGAAATCTCCAGATAGTTGTCTATTTGGGAATCACACAAATAAGCAGATTAGTGAAGAGACAACAGATCTGAGCTATGTTTCTGGTGACAATTCAAGGTGAGATTAAAAGATGCAGAAAGAGAGTTCGACTTTTCATCATCATCGCCCATAGTTAACTCCAATCTTTTGGCTCAAACCAAAGAATAAAGTTCTATAACATCACTGACTGCAACAGCAGTAAAAGCAATGGCTTAGTTAACCTAAGGGAATGATAAAACACTGCTGGAACACAAAATTCATTTAGCTGAAGCCAGATTTATTGGTGAGGGAGCTGAGGGCTGACCATTGCTCTCAGAAGTACAGGTGGATGTTTTCTCTTGTTGCATTAAGACTTCACCAGGTGCATTCTGATGTATAAAACCTTACTTATTTTTTTCCTGTCCCACTTACCAACCAAGCCAGATACTCATTTTAAATTATCTACTTGAAGGAATTTATCATATTTCTTTAACCATATCTTTATAGGCTTCCCCAGTGAAAAGAAAGACAAAAATGAATGAACTTAATAAAAGGCAAACAGAGAGGAAGACTCCAAGAAAAAGAGAAAGCTGAAAGAATAATAGCAGGTATCAACTGGCTGCAGCAGACAACGGAGTCAGCAGAGCGTGTACCAACCAGGACATGCTTTCAGCAGAGCCTTGATAATCCATGGTAAAAAACAATGTATCCACAATACTAACTACTGTGTTTTTGCCATTTATTACAATACATGCCATTTAATGGACCAGATGTAAAATAATAATCACTTTATTTACTCGTACAGACATCATGCACTTTTAAGCATTTATTTCACTTTACATGTAGAAGTTATCTCAACTCATGTTTTCACTACCAGGCTACTAAGATGTCAGAGAAGACATAAGAGTATTGCAACATTTTGTAATAACGAAAACAACATGAGGGAGTAGTCAAGTGAAAAAAAAAAAAAAAAACCAAAAAAAACCCAGAAAATTATCATTATGTGCTTAATTCTAGCATCTGTAAGAGCATGATCAAGCTGTAGATTTTCTTGGGAGCACAAAGGTTGCACTAAAGCCAGAATATAGCATTATCATACACCTTTGTGTTACTGACATTATGACTTGCTCACCTGAAACAGACAAAGCTGCTGATTGGAAACATTTGTTCCACAAATACTGAAATCCTTCCCTTGTTTTGCTTTGCTGCCGCCTTATTTTCTATAGGTTGCAACATCTAAGGCAGCCCTCATGGTCTTACTTTACAAAGACTCTCCCATAGCTTTAAGTCCCTTCTTTCTTTTGCCCTTCCCTTAGAAATTACTCAGCTACTTCCCGTGCAGCAGAAAACACTGTCAAAGGAGTGGGCTATAGGCAGCCCATCCCCGATTCCCACTGCATATCTGAGGCTGATGCTCCATGAGGTGGCTGAGGCAGTGTAACATCCCTACCACTCTTTCTCTTCCTCTCAGCTGGATTGTTTTTCTGCTGGCTTGGTGACCTAAGCCAGCTCAGTAAGGGATCAGGCCAGCAACAGATGTAGTGCAAGGAAGGAGGCAGGACTGGGTACCCAAGGCCACAGGCAGCAGAAGGCAGTAAACTGCTAGATCAGCTCGGTTGTCCCAAGGTATGTACCCTCAAGCACCTCACTTCTGCCCAAGCTCCCTCTGAGTTCAAACCACAAAAGAACCTCTCATAGATGCTTCCCTCCAGATATTCCAGTATCTAGCTCAAAACAATGCATCCTGTGTAATGCAGAAAGCCATTGTGTGCTTGCAGGTGGCATGCACTGCTCAACCATGTGCATCCTATGTCTTCAGAGTATTTGAAAAAGTCATAGTGGAAGTTTAGAAAAGATTAAGCCTAATGCAGCCAGCAAGAGCTATTTACTTGACAGTAAAAACAGATAACAGAGAACTTAAAGTCTACAATGAGTGTGCAAGGACCGTCCAGATATAGAGATGGTGAAGGGGTTGAGATGAGGTACAGAACTCTGAAACATGCCCATTGTACAGAGCATGTGGATAGTCACTAAAGGACAGCATAAAATGTAGTCACGAAGTACAGAAAACAAACAGAAGAGTGCAGATGTTAGATACAGATAACATCAGGAAAACCTCAGTTATAGTTTTCACTGTAGAACTGTTTGCCAAGAATGCTCCTATCCCAAATTACGATTAAAAAAAACACAAATATGTCAAAGGTTCATAGAAAAAAGAAATTTTAAGTATCAGATAAATAAACAATTCTATGCCAGTAATTTCAAAAGACCTACATTTAGTTTTTATAATTTTCAATGTTTATTATGATGTATGGACTCTTTAAAATTAAACATGTTTCCACATAAAGCCAGATTCTTTGTTTCAAAAATGTCAAGCTATAATCTTAACAATCTCAAAACTGAATCAAACTGGGGGGGAGGGTGTTGGCACTGAGACATTAATCACAAGTGATGCATTCCTATGAAGAAGTTTGGCATTAAGCTGCTATCTTCTGATGAACAATATTGAAAAACTCCCAGCCAGCTCTAAAGTAAAATTGCTCAGCATTAACTTTTCAAATAAGCTAGGAAATAGACACACATACTCTAAACTGATTATAACTCTTATCTATTATAGAGTTTTATTATTTTCTAGCCAGAAAAAGTAGCACAGCACAGTCAAATTTAGTGGGAATAGGTCAGACTGCATAAGAATATAAAAAGAACTAACCTGAAGATTGCAGATGGTGAGACCTGATACAGAACAGTGCTGTTTTCATAACTGTAGAGAACAACATTGTAAAACATCTTGGCATTTTTTCTTGTGACAGTAACTTTCTCTTCATTTCTTTTCTTTCCTTTTTTTTTTTTTCCTCTTTTTCTTGCCCTTTACTTGTCAGTTAGGCTGCTTTCATGGATGTTTGAGCTACTGGGCTTGTTGCTCTCAGTGGTGCTGTCAGAAGCAGCAGTTTGTCTGCATACTATCCATTACAAGAGTCAGTAATAGTTAGTAAATTGGAATATCAAACCCAGATATAATTAGGTTGTTAAAATAACAACCTGAAAGTATGGCCTAATTCACACAGGATGCTAATAAATATCTGCCATGCTCACTGACCTCATTAGAATTGAAGCTCTGAACTACTTGGAGTCAGTGGCAAATTCAGAGCACTAGAAGCCTAGGAAGTTTCCATAACCTAAATTATAAAGCTATAAGAAATAAAATATGCACTCTTCAAATCAAGGTGAATGCAGGGGGTGGGAATCAACAGAATTATTTATTTTGTATTAAAATAACTAACAGTATTATTCACAACGCAAAAATCAAAATGCTTACAACATTAATTACAATGGATAAAATAAAATGTTTTAAACTAACATTTGTGTCATGATTAGATTAATTTGTGTCATGATTAGACTAACAGACTGTGTTGAGTGCCATTATTTTATAACACCATTTTATCAGCTAGCAATAATTAAGCCTAAATATATGTACCCACTATGTAAACTGAAGTAGATTATTGTGGGAATGCAGAATCATACAATTATAGCACTTAACAGTAGCTTCATTGTAAGAAATCAAAATTTGATTCTGAATTAAATTCGTAGAATCATAGAAACTCTTGGTTGGAAAAGACCTTTGAGATCATCAAGTCCAACTGTACCTGTCCACTACTAAACCATATCCCCAAGCACCTCAGGGATAAATTACAGGGAACTTATAATAGAAAATCACACATACCTGTTTAGCATTGTCAAAGAAAACAGATTTTGAAAGGAATGACAAAAACAACATCTAATGTATTCGTGCCACGTGAAATGCTGTATTTTGTTCATAATTTGTTCTCCTTTTAGAAGGGGGACTACCTCATATTTCAATTACACCAGAGAGCAAACACAGTCATAAAAGTCTGACCTGTTACAAATTTCCTGATTTGTATGAACAACCAATAATATCAATACTGTTTACACCTGTCCTTGCTGTATAAGTCCATCACGCATCGAAAAACAGATGGAGTGGGAATTTGGGAAGTGTTACCTAGCCCAGGGGAAGAATGGCTGGCAAATTGCCTCTAGTATATCATAATCTATGTGTCTGGTCATTTAGGCCTTCTTAATTCATATTTTGACAAATGGTGGACCAGTCAAGTCAATTATATTGTATTTCAGGGCAATCTATTTCTTGAAGTACATTCTGGTCTCCCTGAAAGGTCTACATCTCTTTAATGCAACCAAAACAGGCTCTTGTGGACATTTTGCCTTTAAATAACAGCACAGCTTTTATCCCCTTTCACAGTACCTGTATGAAAGCCCCATATTCAGGGAAAGCCCAGGCTAGCAGTCTGCAGAAGTCATGTCTGCAAGACATTAAATATCAGAGTCCAGAGAAAAATGAAAGAAACCAAGGATGTCCTGTTTTCTGCTGTCAATGTTAAAAGAAATAAGGACAATCAACTGAGTATTTATCCTCTTCAGCAAAAGAGGATGATACACGGAAGATTTTTGCCAAGACATGCTTGTGGATATTCCTTAGAGCGCCATTTCTTCTGAAAAACAGGTGGTGAAGGGATACCAAGTCACAGATCAAAAGCTTTGCAATCACTGACAATTGTAGTTGTAAAGCACCACAGAGTTTAAAGTATTAAATACTCATAATATTGTGCTCTGCCAAAGGAGAGGAGAAGAAGCCACATCCCAAACAACCCCCCTGAGTCCCTGCCTGTGACTATGTATGACTGTCAAGCAGTGGAGGTGGTGAGTGGCAACTTTACAGCCTGCAAAGAGCATCAGCTAGCCCTGTCCTGGCAATGTATACAGTTTTGATGAACCAAAAATGCCATCAGCTTCCCAAGACTGCCTTTGGAAAGGCTATTTAGGACTTACAGGCCACAAACACTTAAAAGAAAAGATTTTATAAATGTAATTCCATAGCAGCCCCTTAAAACATAAGCTTTTTCACAAATAAGCTGAAGGTATCTGTTATAAAACAGGGTGGTAAATGATCTCCCATGAAATTCAACAAGTAAAATGTTTCAAAATGTTACTAGCCTTTAAAAATATAGGAAGAAGCTGTTTGTATTATTTGCTTATACTGACATGTTTTTGTGGGTTTTGCTAAACAATAGGATAAAATGGAAGTGAACACAATACAAAATTACAATTTAGAATTAATGACAACAATTATTGTCTTCATCTGTATCTGTCATTTAGATTTTTATGGGCAATTACAATAATCTACATCACTTACAATTTAATTCACTTAAAATACAAACCATAAATCCCCCTTCCAGATCCCAGTGAACAATTTTTACTACAGCACCGTTTGGCTTCTAACCTCAAACCTAGAGTCCTATTTGTCTCTAGCTTCAAATCCTAAAACATCGCTTTAGTGTCATGATGATGAACAAAGAATATTCTAAACCAGTTAAATGTAGTGCAACTGACAAAACATTACATTTTTAATATTCAACTACAATTTTTTTTTCTAGATGTTTAATTCACTCATTTTCCTCACAAAAGCAGATTTAATACATTAAATACTCTACTGCAACCCAAGGACAAAATAACTTCTAACTAGGACTAGATTTATATACTTGGGTCATTTTTTATATGTATATTTGGAGCACAATTTATACAGATGCTATAGGAGTGGCTTGGCTGGTTGGTTTTGCTTGGGTAGAACCATTGACCTATCTGGATTGGGAAAATGATTTTTTTTTTATTATAGCTTCTAAAACATAATGTCTTCAACTCATCTCTACATCCTCTAATGCATGTACTTCCAGATACATGTCCTATATTGTATTATGGCTTAGGAAGTGTTGCAGCCCTTCAAATATAAAAGCAGTGCCTCCACTCATTTTCTATAGATTATAGCATAAATTGCTATTATTTTGTAATTAGTCTTCAATGTTAGCTGTACAGTCTGAAGACTTTAGCCTATGTATCTATTAGTTACTGATGTATTATAATACTTACATATACCTCCATTTCTACCACTGGTATTGTAACTGGGACATAATCATATCACAGGGCATCCTGCTTTGAAGTTCTGAATAAGAATTACAGTCAGGATTTGGTGTCACTGATGAATAAACCTTATTGCCAGCTGTCCTTTTTTGGCTGTTATTCTACCTAAGCTGCAGCACATCTCAGCTCAGAAAACACAGTACAATACGCCTTGCCTTTCCTCACACACCGCACCACTTTCTTTTACTTATGATGGCACAAATGTCTGAAAGCTAGCCTGAGGCACCCCCAGTCTTGGTGGGGCCACAGTGCACCACAGGAAGCTGCAATTTCTTCTTAAATTGTGAATAGACAGGTTTTTGCTCTAGGCTTCCTCACAAATGGAAAGAGTTAGCAAAATGTTAGCATGTTATGCTACTCACATGCCTTCAATTACAATTTGAATTCACATTTATTGTCCATCGACTGTTTCCCATTTGTTTTAAAGAGAAAAGCCTACAGGTTCTTCTCACAGAAGGTGTGCTTTGATTTTTGTGCAGCTATTTATTTGCATAGTGGGTACAACCAATCTGAGCAATGGCAGAAGGATAGCATCAATCAAGATAAAGTATGTGACTGCATATAATGTTACTAACGATATTTATTGTCTGCTGGATATAAAATTCTCTGAAGTGTACCAAAAGCTGCTCTAGGGGACCACACTGAATAACTGAAACAACTGCTTGCCAAGGGAGCCATTAACACTTCCAACTGTTGAGACACAAAAATTCCACTTTCTGCTCACTAGCTGTTTAAAGGAAATGGGAACATCAAACTCAGCCAAGTGGCAGGACAAACAGAAGGATCCCCTGAACTGCTGCCACACTACCTAAAAAGGAAACGGGATCTCTTCAGGATTCTCCTTCACCTGGATGTGTGGGAATTAGTTTTCGGTGCTGCCAGTTCCCAAGGTTATGGGAGACAAGCATGGGAATCAAAAACAGGCAGAGGGAATATAAGCAGAAATATTTTGGAAGTGTGAAATGTAAACCTCTCCCTAGAACACTAACTCATCCTCATGAACACACACTGAATGAAAATGTGCTTTCAGACTAATCACAATTTATATATTAATGTGGGTTATTTAGTTTTATTTCCAGAGGCCCGAATTGAACCTTACTCAAAACTTAACTTAGCCCTCACTTGGAGTGCCATAACTTGGCAGCCCACCTTAAATGCCTCTATGCAAACACACATAGCATGAGGAATAAACAAGAGGGGTTAGAGATGCGTGCACACCTGCAGGACTATGAGTTTATTGACGTTACAGAGATGTGGTGTGATGGCTCCTGTTACTGCAGCGTCAGACAAGGAGGATACTGGCTCTTAAGGAATGACAGACAGGGGAGATGAGGAGGGGGTATTGCCATCTGTGCCAATGACTGGCTGGAATGAATGGAGGTCTGCCTGTGGAGAAGATCAGGTTTGAGACTGTCTAATGAACCTGAAGGTGAACAAGTCCATAGGACCTGATTAGATGCACCCCCAGGTTCTGAGGGAACCGGCAGATGATGTTGCTAAGGTACTATCCATCATATTTGAGAAGCTGTGGCAGTCTGGTGAAATTCCCACTGACTGGCAAAGGGGAAACATAGCCTCCATTTTTAAAAGGTAAAAATGAAGACCCAGGGAACTATAGGCTAGTCAGTCTCACCCATGTGTCTGGAAAAATCATGAAGCAGATTGTCCTGCAGACTATGCTAAGGCACATAGGAAATAAAGAGGTGATTGGTGATGGCCAACATAGCTCACTAAAGGAAAATCAAGCCTAACAAGTATGGAGGGCTTCTACAATGGGATGATAGTATTCGTAGATAAGAGAAGAGCAACTGACATCACCTACCTGAACTCGTGTAAAGCATTTGACACTGACCCGCACCACATCCTGTCTCTCAATTGAAGAGACAGAGATTTGACACATGGACCGCTCAGTGGATAAGGAATTTACTGGATGGTTGCACTTAAAGAATTGCTTTCCAAGTGGAGACCAGTGATGACTGGCATTGCCCAAGGGTTGCTATTGGGACTGGTGCTGTTTACCACTTGTGGGCAACATGGACAGTAGGACTGAATGCACCTTCTGCAAGTCTGCTGACAACACTAAGCTGTGTGGTGTGATTGACATGCTGGAGGGAATGGACGTCATCCAGAGGCGCATGGACAGGCTTGAGAGGCAGGCCTACGTAAACCTCATGAAATTCAACAAGGCCAAGTGAAAGGTCCTGCCTGGGGCAACCCAAAGGAGAAATACAGGAGATTGTATTGAAAACAGCCCTGTGTAGATGGACTTGGGGTTACTGGTGGATAAGAAGCTCAACGTGATCCAGCAATGTGCCCTTGCAGCCCAGAAAGCAAATCATATCCTGGGCTGCATCAAAAAAAGCAGCATGACCAGTAAGTTGATGGAGATTATTCTGCCCCTCTACTCCTCTCTGGTGAAACCCCACCTGGGGTATTGCATCCAGCACTGGGGCTCTCAAGATTAGAAGGACATGGACCTGTTGGACAGAGTCCAGAAGAAGGCCACAAAGATCATCAGAGGGCTGGAGCGCTTCTATGAAGACAGGCTGAGACAATTGCGTTTGTTCAGCCTGGAGAAGATAAGACTCCAGGGAAACCTTACAGCAGTCTTGCAGTACCCAAACAGAGCTTCAAAGAAAGATGAGGAGGAACTTTTTACAAGGGCGTGTGGTGATAAGACATGGAGTAATGGCTTTAAACTGAAAGAAAGTAGATTTACATTAGGTATAAAGAAGAAATTCTAAACTATGAGGGTGGTAAGGCACTGGAACAGGTTGTCCAGAGAAGTTGTGGATGCCTCTTCCCTAAAAATGTACAAGGCCAGGTTGGATTGGGCTTTGAGCAACTTGGTCTAGTGGAAGATGTCCCTGCCCATGGCAGGGGATTTGAAACTAGATGATCTTTAAGGTCCCTTCCAATCCAAACAGAATCACAGAATCATAGAATAACCAGGTTGGAAGAGACCCACCGGATCATCAAGTCCAACCGTTCCTATCAAACACTAAACCATATCCCTCAGCACCTCGTCCACCCGTGCCTTAAACACCTCCAGGGAAGGTGAATCAACCACCTCCCTGGGCAGCCTGTTCCAGTGCCCAATGACCCTTTCTGTAAAGAATTTTTTCCTAACGTCTAGCCTAAACCTCCCCTGGTGGAGCTTGAGGCCATTCCCTCTTGTCCTGTCCCCTGTCACTTGGGAGAAGAGGCCAGCACCCTCCTCTCTACAACCTCCTTTCAGGTAGTTGTAGAGAGCAATGAGGTCACCCCTCAGCCTCCTCTTCTCCAGGCTAAACAACCCCAGCTCTCTCAGCCACTCCTCAGAAGGCCTGCTCTCCAGCCCTTTCACCAGCTTTGTTGCTCTTCTCTGGACTCGCTCCAGAGCCTCAACATCCTTCTTGTGGTGAGGGGCCCAGAACTGAACACAGTATTCGAGGAGCGGTCTCACCAGTGCCGAGTACAGAGGGAGGATAACCTCCCTGGACCTGCTGGTCACGCCGTTTCTGATCCAAGCCAAGATGCCATTGGCCTTCTTGGCCACCTGGGCACACTGCTGGCTCATATTCAGTCGGCTGTCAACCAACACCCCCAGGTCCCTCTCCTCCAGGCAGCTTTCTAGACAGACTTCTCCTAGTCTGTAGCACTGCATAGGGTTGTTGTGCCCCAAGTGCAGGACCCGGCATTTGGCCTTGTTAAACCTTATGCCATTGGACTCTGCCCAGCGGTCCAGCCTGTTCAGATCCCTTTGCAGAGCCTCCCTACCCTCCAGCAGATCAACACTTCCACCCAGCTTAGTGTCGTCCGCAAACTTGCTAAGGGTGCACTCAATGCCTTCATCCAGATCATTGATGAAGACATTGAACAGGGCTGGACCCAGCACTGAGCCCTGGGGAACCCCACTTGTCACTGGCCTGCAGCTGGATTTCACACCATTTACCACCACTCTCTGGGCCCGGCCAGCCAACCAGTTTTCCACCCAGGAGAGTGTGCGCCTGTCCAGGCCAGAGGCTGACAGTTTCTCAAGCAGAACGCTGTGAGAAACTGTGTCAAAGGCTTTACTGAAGTCCAGGAAGACCACATCCACAGCCTTTCCCTCATCCAGCAGCCGAGTCACTTTGTCATAGAAGGCGATCAGGTTAGTTTGGCAAGACCTGCCTTTTGTGAACCCATGTTGACCGGGCCTGATCACCCGGTTCTCTTGCATGTGCTTCATGATAGCACTCAAGATCACCTGTTCCATGACTTTCCCTGGCACTGAGGTCAGACTGACAGGCCTGTAGTTTCCTGGGTCCTCCCTGCAACCCTTCTTGTAGATGGGCACAACATCAGCCAGCCTCCAGTCCAGTGGGACTTCCCCAGTCTTCCAGGACTGTTGGAAGATGATGGAAAGGGGTTTGGCCAGCACATCCGCCAGCTCCTTCAGTACCCTAGGGTGAATCCCATCTGGCCCCATAGACTTGTGGGTGTCCAGTCGGGCTAGCAAGGCTCTGACCACCTCCTCTTGGATCATGGGAGCCTCATTATGCTCCTCTAGCTCCTGGGTTTGTACACAGACGGAACGACCCTCCTTACGACTAAAGACTGAGGCAAAGAAGGCATTAAGTACCTCAGGCTTTTCCTCATCCCCTGTTACTGTTGTTCCTTCTGTGTCCAATAGGGACTGTATAGTCTCCCTAGTCCGCCTTTTATTATTTATATATTTGTAGAAAGATTTTTTGTTATCTTTCACTGACTTGGCCAATCCAATTTCTAGCTGAGCCTTAGCCCTTCTGATTTTTTCCCTACACAATCTCACTTCCCTCCTGTAGTCCACCCAAGAGGCCTGTCCCTTCTTCCAGAGGCCATAAACATTTCTCCTCTTCTTGATATCCCTCAAGATCTCTCTATTCAACCAAGCTGGCTTTCTCCCCTGCCGGCTTTTTTTCCGGACCACGGGGATGGCTTTCTCCTGAGCTGCTAGGACCACCCTTTTGAAGAGCTCCCAGCCCTCCTGGGCTCCCTTGCCCTTGAGTACTGTCTCCCATGAGACTTCACCAACCAGCCTGCTGAAGAGATCAAAGTCTGCCCTCTGGAAATTTAATGTTCCAAACCATTCTATGATTGTATGAAGTTTCAAGTTTTACATTAAAAAATAAGGTTTTACAGGTACTTGATACCTCTTAGTAATGGAAGAGAATAAAATCCAATTTCTGGAACAATTTCTCTCACATTCTGCATTAACAAAGCACTCAGCAGAGGACACTGAAAGTCCAATACTCCAGACTAGGACAGATAGATTTGATAATGCATGAGTTAGTACATAAATGTAGTTCCATTGCCATTCTGGATTCTTAGAGTTAAATGGCTAAAAGGGCTGAAATAGATTATTCAGAGGAGACCAAGTTACATACTAAGCGGTCAGAAATGGTCTTTTCACAGTAACTTACACAGAACTTAGCACATGTAAGATACACACTCACTCTATTTCCAACTGAAAACTGAACGCACAACTAACCTGTATCTAATTTTCCTTCTTACCACAAATCTAGAGATGAAAACATATCACCTTTCTAACACCAGGAAACCTCCCACTGTTTTCCAAAATTCTTCTATCTGTAATATAGTTATTTTTAATCAGAAATAAATAATGCCTTTTTGAGTATCAGGAATCACTGCAAAACATGAGGCAAAAACTGAAAAAACAAGATACTTCTCCTTCCAATGAAAACTGCAGTTTCCAGAAGTGAGAAAGCTCTGTCTTGCTGCCTGAACAAGCACTGTCCTTTTGGGGTACAGCATGGTTATGGCAAAGTCTTACAAAGGAAACTATAATTTCAGCAAAAATCTACTTGAGAACAGAAAAACGGGATTCACTAGTTTTGAAGAAGCATAAGCCTTTTAATAACAAAAACTGTTCACGCTGAATTTGTGTTAGCAGAAAGTTACCAAACATACGCATGCACTTGTGCCCATATTACATACACAGAGAACTACTTAGACAAGTACAAAAATATTACATTTACGAGTGATGTATTCATTATTCGACTACAAGCATTTGTACTACATTATACACTTAAGAACAGAAAATCATCTGATAACCAAGATGGAAAAGCACAGTTTTCCCACAACACTGTTGACTGGAAGAATATTTACTCCCACACACTATCTTTCAGGTTGGCAAACCTGCTGAGGGCTTGCATGTAAAAGAATCAAAACCAAAGCACCATCTAGTTCAAAACAACAACAACAGCAACAAAACCCAAACAAACTCAGAAACAGATGTAAAAGTCTGATGGATAAGGGAAGTGTGGCTGTGACCCCTACCAAAAGGGAGTACACAGAGCTTTGTTTTAATGTGTTCAGCCTTCTGTTGCAGTGCAAGCCTGCTGAAATACTTGAAAGAGGACAAGAAACTCACAAGAGCCTATAGTTTTTCCCATAAAATCTACAATTTCTCTTCCTCCAAATGCCACGTTTGATTACCAGAATCTAGGGAACATTACAGAAACAGAGTTCAGCTATCTAGCGTAAAAGAATTATTCTTCTTTGGCTGCCAGAGAAGAAAACATAACTGCTCTGTCATTCTGCTTGACCTCCTTAAAATGACAGAGCTTAGCAACTGAATATGAATAGGAGTGAAGAATTTCTGTATTCCTGCCAGCTGCACATGAATTCTCCATATTACAATATAAAGAGCAGACAGTTATTAGTCTCTCTTCTTAACTTTGCCTTGTCTTTTACTAAGGGTGATTTTCCCCCTCAAAACCAGAGGTGTCTTAAAAGAAGTTAAGTGAAGGACAGAGCAAGGAAGGAAACTAAATCCTGTTTCCTCTCCTCTTCTACCATATATCAGCAGAAAAGAGTATTATCACTGTTCCAACACAAGTAAACTCCCTGGCCCACGAACAGGGGAGCATCTCTGCAATTCCAACACAAGAAATGAAGAGCTTTTTCCTCCATTTCATCTAACTAGTTTGTCTTATGACCAGACTGACCAGGAGCAGAAGCATAGTTTCTTGCTCTAAGATTTTCTATGGTACATACAGGTGTCAAGGCCTCAGCGAAATCTTACAAATAAACATCCTGGATACAGAGTCACAGATATTGGTGTGAGCTGGGGGGAGAAAAGGAGAAATCACTGAAATCACTGTTTAAAATGTCCGTGTCAGGCTGAGGAACAAAAGCCCTCCTCATGAGCACATACGCAGTGCAAGGCTCTTGTCAGTGATATACAGTAATTCATAAAACATATGTTTACTCTTTGCAGAGCTTGTTTAGACTATAGTTCAAACAATACCACTTCTAATGGCCTACAACACCTTCCTGTCTTAGTGGAGTAAGGAGAAAGATAACCCCTGGAGTATGGTGAAAGGGTGAGGAGCAGGCACAGCTACTCTGGAGCCTTTCTTCTGCAGAAGCCTCATATCACACAAAGAGGACGTGCCACTAGGGAGAGAGATGAAAGGACTTACTGTTTCTCATTGACTTTATTTCCATTACAAACTACATAAAGACTTCAAAACCCATATCCCACAGGAAGATAACTGTGGTTCTGCAGTCTCCATAGACTTTGGAATCAAATTGACTGCACACCCCTTTGCCATATTTACTGTTCAAAGGCTGTTTGCACTAATCTTTTCCGGGTTTGACTAATAGTTATGCAGTGTCAATGAAATCTCTCTTATGAATTTTCAGTTTTTTCATGGCAACCTACAGGTTAATTTTAAGGTTGATGACAAAAATTAAGACTGTATCAAGATATAAATGGAATTTCATAGTTTGTTGCGATTTTCTATTTGGATTGCCAGTGTGAGTGAAAGAATGTAGCTTCCCAGGTAAAGGAAAAGTGAGTGACCTGAGTGTTAGCTGAAGACCCTTTTCATCAGAATAAAAAAAGGAAGACTTAAATCCTCATATCAAGGCCTCTTTACACTAGTTCTCACTACCTGTTTGGTGGCATCAGGTGAACTGGATCTGAAGAACTTAGGCTGAAGGAGACAAGCATAAATAGTGAACGTAGAGCCATCAGTAACACACTGGCTCCAAATAAATACATTAAATTTTAGCACTCGTTTTTAAAATGCAACAAAAGGCACTTGAAAGTTCTGTCCTAATGTCCACTAAGGTTTCCTACATAACATGAGATTTTTGGGAGCACAGCAAACTTGATTTCTGCTTCCTACAGACATACTTCTACATAGATTTTAAGATATGAAAATTACTTAGAAAATAACCAAGAAATAAAGTGTTTTTCCCAGCAGAGAAACAATATATTCATGACCAACAGAAACTGATACTGACCTTTGACTTTTCTCCATCTATAGGCTATATATAATTTAAAATAAGAACGAAGAGACACTTCAATACCCTTAAAAAATCGTAACATATGGTAACGAAAAATTTATATACCATGTCTATATACTGATGCATATCAATTAAACTAGAAGGTAGGAAGAAATAAAAGACAAAAAAAAAAAAAAAAAAGAAGAAGGTCAATAGCATAAGAAGAGAAAGCCAACCTAAACGGTTTCAACTATGAAGAAGAACAGGGACAAAAAAGTTAAATTCATCTATTGCAGGATGTTCATTAAGATAATATAAAAGTATAAACTTTCAGACTGAAAGCAAAACTTGGTAATCTTTAAATAGAATCCTGCTGATTTAAATCAAAGAAAACCAGGAGTAAGCTAAATAGAAAGCCGCACCGAGATACAACAAATTGAAAGATGATTAAAGTAAAAATTGAGAGAAGGAAGGATATTAGAGAGTTGAATGAAAATATTCTGCAGTTGAAACAGGATTCAAGGAAAGCAGCATAAAAGGACTTCGATAACTAAAACAAAAGGAGAAACCCTAAGGAAATACTTTCACTGAAATATAATGAAAAAAAACCATGCATACAAATTGTTGCATAATAAGAGAGACAGACATACAGACAGTGAAATGAGAACAGAAGTGATAGTCTTGCAGTGCAGATGGCTCTTCTCGTTCCAAACACAGCAAGAGGAATTCTTCACCTCAAAATGAGTCGAAGACTGATGCAAAACAGAAGTGACAAAAATGGTAGCCCTAGTAGCAGTGCCATGGCTCATTTGCTGTCATCCGGCCAGTGGTCAGAACGCGCTGTTCTAGTAATACTGAAACGTGCATAGTTACTTCCCTGCCATCACAGTAAAGGCAGTAGGAGCTGACTGACCCCTATAGACACTAGGCAAACTCTCTTAAGGACAAGTTTCTGTGCTTTCAAAGGCTTAAATTGGTTCACATTTTAATACTAAATCAGAATTTACTCTGGTTGTAGTACTTTGTTTCTCTGCTTCCTACAAAGAATAGGCCTTAAGAAAAATATTAATTAACCTTAAAGGCTTCCTTGCAGACTTCATTTTATCTTGCTACTCTCTGTCTATTACCTGCACAGACACGGCTTTGAGCAACTGAGCTTGGTTTCTATGACTGACATTGGATCATATACCACAAATTAATTTACGCATCTTACACCACACCACATGGTAACACTCTAGAGTTAAAAAGTCTTTTCCCTGCCTCAGTCTCCAGAGATGGAAGTACTGAGAAGAATATACATAGGAAGTGTGCTAAAATAACAAGCCTTTAAAAAAAAAAAAGTCTCAAATATTGTGAACCTGTGCTACCTTCAAGGATCTTACTCTTGCCTTTGGGGGTATTTAACTAAACAAAAGAGTCTTGAGCCATGGAGAATGCAAACTTAATGCCATTTTCCCTTACTTAAGTTACTAGTAAGAGCAGGTAGATTCATTTTATATGGAGACCTTAAAATTGAAGGATCTTTATAAAAAATGCATGCTTCAGTACAACTTCTAAGAAACACTAGAAACCATGTATACAAGAAGTTGAACTAGGCGATACCTGTGTTCTCTTCTGTCATCGGACACTGAAAAGTCCATAGTTATATATAAATGTGAGTTACACATAAACACAATTCATCTCCTTCATGGAGAAGATGGTTGAAATACAAATACAACTGTTCAAAATAATGCAAGGTGATTGAGCCACATGAACAAGAACATCCCCTCCTGGTGCCTGAATGCAAATTTAACAGGATGAGACCTTACATGTAGGGAAAGAAGGTGAGAAAGACAGTAAGTGTGAAAAGAACTGGGTGAAAAGTAGTGCGTACAACTGCACAGAAAATCAGGACAGAAAGGAAAGTCTTTATAAAGAAACTCAAAAAAAACCACTTGATTTTTTTTCAGACACAATGCTGTCAAGAAAGACCTGAATTGAAAGCAAAGAAACTGTCTCTAGCTTTTTTTCTTCTACAGTGTTCTGTGAAGAGGGAACTGTTTGGTCTGTCTTTATAAACAAAAATAAATCTGACATTCTTATATCCCAACTTCCCTTTCTAACAGAAACAATCCAAAAAAACCTTCACAAAAATTAATTAATAGCTCCACATCTGAGAAGTTGCAACACCAGTGTTATAAGCAGGATTGAAAGACAGAAATCATTACCTTTTGTTCCTCTTTAGCCAGGCTGAAAATAACTACTTGAAAAACAGCTGAGAATTTTGCAAGAACTAACGTTGCACCCAAATGCTCCTGGGAAGTCCTACAGAATGGCTTTCAGGTAAAAAGGAAATCCTTTCAAGGGTAGTAATTAATTACAAATCATTTAGGCAGACTGAGAAGCTCTAGTGCAACACCTTCTGTCCAGTATGGCAAAAAAATTCAATGATACCATAAGGCAATAAAGACAACCTTGAAAAACACTAACAGAGAAGCTGCAAAAAGGACAGATAATACTGAAAAATCATTTGAAAAATAATATAAAAATGAATGTTCATTGCCTCCATCAGGTTTCCTATACAGTCTTATCTGCAGAAGTCTAAAAGGGAGATCAGAGATTTACTCCGAATTTACATCATGCAAAAATTTACCAATTTTGTAAGTAAGCTCCCTGGGAAACTCAATGTTTTCATTGAAACTAATGGTCAGGGGAATCAAATAGGAAGAATTAATTCTACTGAACAATGTTAGTAGCCCTGCTGTGATGTTGTTACTGAAATTCCCAAAGACAAGAGAGAGCATTATTTAAAACTGGATAAGCCTTTAACATCTGGTATGAAGCCAGGAATCCAGCTAAGGGCTGGAAGAGGTGGTTAAGGAACAACTCCACAGGCAGCAGCAGTGGATTGGTGAAGACTTGAATTGTGGGTCAAATATCAGTAACAGTATCTACAATAAATAAGCAATCGAAAAACAAATAAATACCTGAAAGATAATGAGACAAGGCCAAAGACACTTAGAGGCTGTAAAACTGGTCACAGGTCTAAAATTCTTTTGTGCTGGTGCACCACTGGATTGAACAATTGCCAGAGAGAAACACTGGTAGATCTAAAAGTTCAAACTCCATGAGGAATGGCCATGAAATCTTAGCAAAATGGATTTGGTTCTCATTCATTCATTGTGGTACATCATAACACACAAAGTATAAAAGTCAAGGGCAAACTCATCTTGTGGTTACATGCTAAGTAACATCTTAGATGGGATGCTGCCATGGTTGGTATTTTTGACCAAGGATGCTATCTTCTGCTGGGTTTTTTTTTGAGTGTGTACACAGAAACGGCATTTTCTTATAAATCATTGGGATTATGTCAAATTACTTAGCTCTGGCTCTGCAATGATAACTGTCTGCAAGTGCTCAAATGCTGGCTAGCCAGCTGGGTCAAAAGCAGAAACAATACCTTGCTAAAGTATGTTCATCTTGGCAAGGATCTCTTCAACACATCACCACAACAACAGATTTAAATAGAGACACGAAAAGCAAGCTTGCTAGTGCCAAAACAATCACTAAAATAAAGCCCATTTCCTACTCTTAATATAGCAAGTAACAAAAATTATCTGCTAACAATCAAATCAATCTGACAAAGCAACGCTGAAATGGTATGGAATAGAGCCAAAAAGATCAGAACAAATACAGAGAAACAATATGCACTGGATTGTGAAGCCCACTTTGCATCATCACAGGAAGAGACATAAAAACCAGCATGATGTGCATTATTGCTATCCTCCATTAAAGGAGCTGGGAATATGGTTAAAATATCAAATAAAGATGAAAAGACATGATATAAGGAATTACAGTACTGTCAAAGATGTGTGTTTCTTTCTTTGTTCAGGGTTAGTTCTTAAGGCTGAACACTTTCTTTCTCACCTGTTCTTAATCAGAGCTGCTTGTATGTATTTACATGGCACCTAACACAAAACTCTCTAAACACTAATCACCCCAATAATTACTCAGGTGGGTAGGAGAACATGAACAGGCACAGTCTACAATGAAGATGCCTTAAAATCTTCTAAAAGTATGGGTAATTCAAGGATGCTAGGTAACTAAATGGTAGCAATTTCTTTACTCTAACACTTTCTTTAAAAAAAATAACCCTTTGGATAAACTTTTCAATGCACATTTTTTCACAGCTGAGCAGTGGAAGTCACAATTTCTTTAAGACATAAATTTAAAATGCCATCTTGCTGATTTACAAGATGGCATTTACAATTTGCCAATCAAGTCTAATACACATTGGAATGCTAGCAGGATGACTAGGCCCTTATTCAAGATTTTCATAAATTTTATTCTAATCTACAGCATGAAACAGATGCAAGATCTGTTTTTGTAGCTGGGAATGGAGATTCGTCAAAGTATTCTAATATTAATCCATGTTAAACAATATCAGACTATATGTTTGCCAGCTGGATATTACCCTTGTTCTCAAACTACTGAGACTATAAGAACGCTTCTGTAAGAGAGAAAGCTGCCAGTTGATACTTCTTTTTTTTTCTCAGATGGAAACAGAGCCACAAGCACCTGCACACCTTAATACAGGAAGAAATAGCTTCAGTCACTAAAATACTATTATATGCTTTATTTGCCCAGTTAAAAGCACAAGGTAAATTTTTTTTTTCAGTTCAGAGGTGAATTTTTTACATTGTGTCTTTCAAGAAAAACAAAACCCACCCAGATTTATACACATTTTGTATAAACACAATACACCTTCTCTTAAGCACTGTAAATGGGAGTTAGCAGGACTTTTGGACTGACCGCGTTACCAAAATAGTGAATGAGATCTTGAGATTTTACTTTGCTTCTTTAATCAAGTAATAGCTTACACAGTTTCTAATGAGTTGTGACTACACAAGGATATGGGGTTAATACAGGCCTGTGAGGTCTCAACACACTGTGATAGTGTCATTAGTGAAAAAGGTGGGAATAAGGAGTACCTCCTCCATCAGATGGCCTTGTTACCTCACTGCAGTAAGAAAACGCAGGGTTCGTGTCAGAGCCATCTGACTTATAATCTCCCAAACTGGTAGAATGTAAATGCTGCTTACTGTAACGGCTTGCCCTTTCTACAAAGGTAGAAAGAAAGAATTTCAAAGTAAATAGATAACACAAGAATGAAGATGAGCAGCAACAAAACCCCCAACACTGTTAACATTGATTCATACACAGATGGCATTAAAAGTAGAGAAAAATTAACTCATCACGATTTTGTATCCATTTTGAATACCATTAGTTCAAAAGTTTTTTTAAAAATCAGACACAACTAAGCTTGTTCTCTGCTTTAAAAGAATAGTAGAAATGGAGGCAGGATTGAGACACTGGGAAAAAAAAAGGATGAAGATGACGCATGTGAAAATTTCCAGTGGAAAATCAAAACACTCTTTAACTCAGCATGCATATAAGAGCCTGTGGAAATACTGCTGAATGAGAGTCAAAATAATATTTTATGATTCCACTATCAGTAGCAAAAGAAAAAGACATGCAAAATTAAGCATTCAAAACAAATATTTTGTGGTGAAATAAAATCCTAAAGCCTGGAGAGACAAAACATGGCTGTATTAACTTCTCTCCTTTTCCATCTACCCTTAAATTATGAACACCTTGGAGTTTTAAACAATAGTACAAAGCATAATATCATGTGCCATATAAGCAAAATGTGCAAAGTAATGAAATCAATTTCATAAATAGTCCCTCTTCTATATCTCTGAAATTTACTAAGGTCCAATTATTTGAAAATTCTACTTATAGCGATGGCAAAGAAAGTCGATGCTTTTCAAGTGACTCTTTCTAAGTGGTATGAATAACTGCTGTTTAGGATAAGATTTCTTTCACTATTTCTTATCTGCACATGTGATTACAGCTCAAATACCTATAAAACACTAGTTTTAAAATGTGACAGATATATATATGAAAATATAAAACATATGGCTGGCACATCCACCTGAAAATTTACTGCATCAACTTAGTTTTGTAAACATTAAAAGCTATTTTGGGGAAAAGTCAGGATATAAGCAATACCAGAAAGCATATGCAGACTCCTAGACTGAATATTGTCCTCCAGAGGATCAATGTCGAAGATGGAGCCAGGATCTGTGCGCCAAACTTTAAGGTCTTTTCCCAAAGCACAAAAAAGATGAGACAGACAAACAACAAAGGAAGTAAAAGCATGAAAGGAATAAGTTTTAACAATCAGCGACCAATTTCCTTCACACAGAAATTAACCAAAAGATCTAAATGTTCACCTGAAAGGTCCAGAAAACATTAATTTCCTGCTTAAAAGAACTTGGTGCCTTTGTTTCAAGCACTGACATTTTAAGAGGAATTCTTTCTCCCTGTTTTTCTTGTCTTTTGCTAAATATGATCATAGCAGTATCTTAAGTCTAAATAAATGGAAACAAGTTAAGTATCAGGCACCAGAGCTCTTTTTCCACTAGCAGAACTAAAATCATCAGAGTTTAAAGATCATTGCCCCAGCCCATCACCAGCATCCTTACTCTATGGAGATGTCACAGTATAAGTCCCTACAGCTGACAGTTGGCAGCATAGATCCCTACAGCTGACAGTGGCAATGTAGGCCCTCCTTTGCATACAGAACAGATCAAGTCAGCCTAACAAGCAGAATCAGTTGTATAGGTGATCTTACAAAGAATAAACTTCTTGCTCAATTAATTTAAACTCAAAAGTATTCATCTTTCCCGATTAATAAAAAAAAAAATAGGCTAGGGTGACTAACTCAGCTGTAGAAATCTACATTATAGAGATCTACTGTTAGGTAAAATGAAGTCCACTCCTGATCTTCACTAATAATTCCCCTTTGTCTTCCAAATATCTACACAAGCTGGGACACAGATTTACTGTTAATCCACTATCAAAAAGCATTTTTTAAATTCATTGTGTAGGTTCAATAACAGTAGTAACAGTAAGATCTTCAGGTCTTATACAAGTAAGTTACTAATATCTCTTGAATTCACAGGTCTGAACTAGATATTGAAGGAATAAAGAGTCCATAAGTAATAATTAATTTCATGTCAGAGTTCAAGTTATAACCACAGCAGAAAAGCAAATACAGATTCCACCATGTTTTTTAATAAACTTTTAACAATTACAATGTTGTACAAGTTAAAAGGAGGTTTATAACAAATGCAGAAGTAGCTACAGTTTAAATTCTTGATCTATGCACACAATCTAATATATACAACCTGTATCTGCTATATTTAAAAATATAATAATGATTTAATCTCTCCAAAGTAGTTTAAAAAAAAAGGACTTGACTTAAAGTACAGTCAGTTAAACTACAAATCTACCAGGTCACACCTTTTTACCAGTAGTTTGCTTCTTGGGCAGACACATCCGCAAGATTTACTCAGTGCATTGGAAGCAGGAAAAATAATTGTCTTCCCAACTCAGTCCTTTTTCTGTTGTGAGTGGTACCAGGCTAAATAATGGGTTGGTAGGTAAAGTAGGACTGTGGGGACCCCAAACATGTCATGTTTAAATTATTAATAGCCTAGAGGCAATGGAAAGAACAGGCAGACCTAGTAAAATAAACCCCATGGTTTTAGAATACATTCAACGTATGTACGTTACACGTTATCTACTGCAACTCCCATAAGGTGAGGCATAGCACTAACTCCCTCTTGACAAGATGAATAAAAGCCAATGCAAAATCTTTTGATAAATGATGTGTTATTCCTAACAGTGATAAACTATGAAACTACGTAAAGCATTGACAGGCATGAAAGGGGTGGGCAAACTGCTGAGCTCAACTGTTCCTGTTTGGTCATGCCTTAATAAGTAAAAAAAATAACTACAACTCCATGGCAGCATCAGTACAGCAACCACTGATTTTTTTATTGATTTTATCCATCTCTGTAATCTGAAACAACATACACAGAATCAGAATCTTGGCAATTTATAGCATCAATCAATTTTAACTTCCTGGTAACTTTTGCTAATTTAAAATAACCGTATACTTGCGTGAGAATCATGGAGCCTCTTTAGTCACAGATCTAATGCTCAGTTAGATTAAATTATCTTACAGGTTTAAAATGGCTTTAGCAAGGTTAACGCTACTGCCTGTTTTACAAAGCAGTGGCATTACTTCCAGCAATCAGACATTTGAAAAAGATGTTACTGCTTTACAAATAATACTTTTAAAACCAATCAAATGGTCTCTAACACAAAGGTGCTTTTCCTAACTGACTGAGCAATTATCAGCTAGGAAAAATCTCAAGAGAGTCATAGTTGTTTTTTTCAGTCTGTGATATTTTTTTCCTAGCTGCCAAGGACATTCCATGAGCACTGAGCTCACTACTTCTTTGTAAATAAGCAGATATTATAATTGCAGTTCACTCTGAAACAGCATTAGCTGAAATATCACTGGATATTAGGCTCACAGGTTTGTCATGGCCTCTTTCCTTTAAATAGCTGCACTATTTTTTGCTATTTGGCAAGTATGGGGAGAATTCCTGTGTGTTTTGATAGAGTATTTTAAGGTGACAAACACTACTAATATTTCAAGAATTTATCGCAGGGATGTTCTTAATCCTAATCTTTTTGCGCACCAAGCCTTCAATTACTGAGCATAGGACTGCATACAATTTTTATACAGGTCTACAGCACACTGCAAACTGTATATTAAATTTCGGAGGAGTTTTTCTCTTGTTCTTTGGCTGCACCATTTCTAGGGATGGAAGTGAGTTCAAGTGCTTTGCTCTCTACAAACAATGATCTTCTGAACAAGTTGTTGCCCTAGATCCAGAACGTGTGATCCTCTGAGACCTGCATGGTCTTAAAAGCATCAGTACCTTCACAGAGAGCTCTGTAAACATTCACTCATGAGAAATCTCTTCTGACATAAGGTTGTCACTACAAACATGTAAAAGGTGGCTATACAAAAGGAAAGAAATACGCTTTTTTATGTAGCAGAGACTCATTTGAAGACTTTAAGCAAAAGACTGAAGAAACATCTGCCAGGAATGTTCCAGATATAGTTAACCTTACTATAGGCAGGAGGATGGACTATATACCTAATGATGAGTCCATCTGACCTGCAATTTCTCTGATTTCTGAGAAGTAGACTTGAAGTCAGCCCCTGCTATTATTAGTATGCATGAAGGATTTTAGAATGCTATCTCAGCATGCTTTTCCACATGCAGACCCTCTGAGGTCTAGTGTTACAAAGCAAAAGAAACCTGACAAAGGACACATAAAGAAGAAGAAAAAAAAATTTAAATGTCAGGTTACCATTTCTTTTACATAGCAGACTTGTTAACTTCTATGAGATTTCAAGTATCCATTTTGATTCTGAAAAAGTGTGTATGATGAAGACCCCAAATGACATCTCAATGCAATACTCTGTCTCTATGTACCAAACCAATATTTACTGTACCCTCCAAATATTTGGTCTTATGTTGGCCATCAGAACATCACTTCTTAACACTGGTGTTTGATCTACCAGAGACTTAATGAATTACAGTTTAAAAAATATTGAAACCTGTATGAAATTCTAAAACAAGAGGTAAATAGAGCATGTGTAGCTCTGGAAAAATTGATGACTGACAGACTGGTCTCCAACGCTTAAACATTGAAATCTTGGAGAACCGCAGCTTTAATCATCTCTCTTCTGTGCAAAATGAAGACTACTGCAGATATTTTGGCCATTCATTCAAAATTCAAACTTAAAGCAATAACAACGATTATCCGTATTCCAGAAAAAATATTACAGAGCAAATGATGATGTATCTCCCAGTCATTCCCATCATTACTTCGCTAGAAGTTGCCATTGAACCAGTAGTTCAACACAAGTTTCATGCTGAGAAAAGAATGAAATCTTGGTTATAATGGAGAGCAAAAGCAAAGGCTTTCATCTTCCCCACAGTGTTTTCAATAGCAATGTTTTTTAACAACTTACCAACAATTATTCCAGGTCTTCTATCCATTTCAACAATATGTGGATGCACACCTTTATATGCTGCATCACTCACAATTTGGGTGTTCTTCCGCACACGTTCTGTTATAGGATCATCTACCACTGGGGTGAAGCCTCTGCCCTTTGTCCTCTCAAAATCTTCATGGTATTTTACCTAGGAAAACAAGAATTACATTTTTCCCCAAGCTGCAATTGATAGCGAACAGTTATCCTATGCACACGTTAGTTTTATGAAACACTTATGTTCTTTGGGTTGTGCACCATAACAGAACTGTTATACACATAAAACAGAAAAGTCTTGGCTGGCCATCCAGCCTATCCCCCTAATTCATTTCCTGTCATTTTATTATCATTTTTGCATTTGTTTTTTGTTGCCACTGAATTAGACACTAACTCAAGCAGCAAAGCATCATCTTACAGTCACACGGGACAGGAAAAGCCCTCAGGAGATCATTTGGTCCATTCTCTTTTTCTCTAAGGTAAGACAGGTCTCCACTGCTATAGACAACTACATCTGTCAGTAAAAAAAACCTTCCAGCAGTTAACAGCCCTAAAGAACTCAAGAACTCAAGTATTTCCATTCACTGGGATTAAGATTTTGATTATACACACAGTTTCATACTAAAGATACTCTTTTGCTCTTTTGTATTATCATATACCATCTGACTTTAAACAGAGGTTTTTAGAAAGAATTGCAGTTATTCTAAGCAGCCTGTTTTCAAAAACAAAAAAGTAAAAAAATTAAAACCAAGGACAGTAGGGTAGAAGTGTGGGAACAAAACCAGTATTAGTAAGAGTTATAAAGGTAGCACCCTGCTAATACTACTTTTTATATACATACTTAGTAAATAAGTAATTAATACATCATTACTTTTTAAACAGTCTTAAACATTCACAAACATTCTCACACAAGCAAATGCACACAAAACAACTCATTTCAAGAACAAAAGTCACGCAGAAACCAGGAACGTGCACAGGCACAGGGTGAAGTGTGTCACCTAATCCAGTCAGACTGTGCGATGCTCAAACGAGGTGTGTATTTTTTCAAAGGAAAATAAAAACAAAACAAAACCCAGATATTTAACTGTTAGAAAGCTGTTTATTAGTATTTTGAAAAAGTGCATTACAGTCATATGTAGTTAGCAAACACTCCCTCAACAGGCATAAGAAGAAAATATTCCTTCTATATTGAGCAGAGAGTTTCATTAGTTACCCATATTAATGGAAGACAAAATCCAGTGGAAGTCAAGCGCCATTCCTTAGTATAATATAGTTACAGAAAGTACCCTACCATTGAGATGTTGTTTTGTGTTTCTTTAACATGCCTTAGCTCAGGTGTGTCTAGAAGCACACTACGTCTACCTTTCATTTGCCTCTGATCAGTGCTGTACTTGACCTGCAACACAGCAACAACAGCACACATGAAGTTTTTTCACAGTAGAAAGGACGGTGAGAATCACATCATGCAATGTTATCCTTTCCAAACCACAACAACCAACATTTTTCTTGTTTCTTTCTATACACTCATTTTCTAGTAACTTATTTCAGAAGGAGAATATAGATGTGCAAGCATATTGGCAAGGCCAAAGGGGATGTTTATTCCATCAACCACTTACTCAAAAAAATACTGTTTACCTGAAAGCTGAAACTCTTGACTGTTTAAAAGGCATAACTGAAATAATTCATTTATCAACTGAAAAGTAAAATAAATAATACAAAAACATCACTGTGACTTGGACATCTTTAAAACAAATTTGTACAGCTGCTGATAGGCTACCTTCTTACTATCCAGATAGACCCATATTCTGTCCTCAGTCTGCTTCCAGGTCAGGATTAGCTGAGAATCCCTGGGTTCCCAGGGAATTCAACTCTTACAAGCATGTTAGTCCTTGGGCAGCCTTCTTACTCCTGTTTGGAAGCTGGTCTTTGCTAGCAGCACAAAAGCAACGTCTGCGACAAATGTGAATATGCTGTTTTCAAAGAGAACACTTGGGCTCTGTGCTTTGTGCATCTGTGAGTACTGAACCTCCTATGTCACATTTATCCTAATTAGCTCCTTTTGTGGCACTTCAGAGACTTGTAAAGATGCAAGGTTAATTATATGTTTTTAAAAAAGGCAAAAAAAATCACATACTCAAAATGCTAAAACAGTAAAAGTAGTTGGTCCTACTTGTTGGTTCTAGAGCAAGTACCCTTACAGTTTCTTCTGGCTGGCTGAATTCTACTAATGGACTCTCTTAGCTCCTACATTGCATTGTAACCTGTGCACTCAGTGTCAGTAAATATTTTAGATTTACCTATATACTCCAAGCATTACTTTTCAAATCAGTTGTGCATATCTATTTCAACATGCATTTTTGATAAGAGAAACCAAGTATTGAAATTTTCTAACTCTCCTTACAATTATGCATTTGCTAAGCACAACATAACTATGAAAATATGAGTCTTGGTGTCTATGTTTCATAGGTAAATTTGAAGTAATGTACACAGAAACAGAAATATATGGTACTGTATATAAGGCATTTTCAGGACACAGAGCCAACATAATTCAGTTTTCATCTAGCGCTTATTAACATTTATCCCTGTAAATCTTGAGGGAAAAAAAGCTAAGGAGTCAGTTGGGGAAAAAAAAACAAACCTTCTTTACTTTTCACTTCTACATTCTGAAATGTTCACTACTAATTCTCTTTCTGATCTTGAAACAGTCACTGCCTGAAATCTGTTCTATTTACCATATGCAGGACTTTGTCACTGATGTTGTTTCAGTGAGGACACAGATTGTAATGTAACTAGTCTGGTCCTTTACTTCATTATGCTGTTTTGACTTCCCCTGGCTCCTTATTAGAACTGTCTGCTGCTTCTTGTACTGCTGTAGTGGCAATTAAAAAAAAAGAAAAAAGGTAAGCATGATCATAAAAGCCAAGAAATATATAGTATTTTACCCTTTATTGTTTAGTAATCAGACTACTCAGCTCTAACATAGGTGGTATGTCACAGAGGGGAATGGATGACTACATATTTCTGTTCTTTGAATCATAAAACCAAAAAAAAATTGCAATAAAGTATAACTCGTTTCCTTTATCTTTACTGTAATCTACTCCTGCAATATAGCAACTAAAAACTGGTAACAAGAGATGAATATTCTTGAAAGAATGACTGACCTCTACTGACTCTCCCTGAAAAAACATTAGCACCATCACAACCACTTACTATTTTTGCCAGAATAATCAAGCAACTCTGAATATTTTTGTTGCTCGTATGTCCAGTGCATGTACTCAAAGGATAAAAAAAAAATCCAATCAGTGGATAATGCCGTTGGAGTCATTTGACACATCACATCTAAACAGAAAAGCATATCTGTGTTATATTTCTACAACGACAAAAATCTAAACAACTTGCCGAGCTGATATTTTCTTGATTCTTCTTGACTCTCTCCATCTCAGGAGTGACACTCACAGCAGTAGCTTTGCCAGGCTGCTCTCTGTAGTGAACCTATTATTTAGCAGAATAAAATGGTACATACTATTTCAGTTAAAGCAGCATTACATTGCTTTACATTAAAATGTATGATTTAAAAGGTCATCCAGGAAATAACTGAAAAGCTAAAATGCATTTGAAGTTTATTAAAGCTTATAAAACTTGGGGTTTTTTAAGCCTAACCTTGAATCCTTTCTGCATAGTCTTTGTATTACTACATTTGTATGGATATATATGCACATATGTACAAAATATCTTGACGTGTACTACACTGGTCCTTGGCTGTACAGAGAATTATCTTATATTTGGAATGGGGTAGGACACAAATAATGCATTAAGGTCAAGTAAAGCGCATGAAAAGCTGGATTTCAGCAGTCATACATATATTTTCCAGACGCAGAGATTCCATAAGCATACCATCCATGTTCTAACTTTTCTACTATACATTCAAAGGTGATTAAACACACTGAGTGCAATACATCTGACAGCTGCAAATTTACTCCAGCTGCCTAAATTTCACCATGTGTTTATTTAGATGCACTGTAGGAATATCCCCTCTATCGCTTTTAAACAAAAATATACTTGCAGCAATGATAAATTAACCAAATGCACACTCAAGGCAGGATGGGAATTTAAGGCAGATAAAGGATAGGATGCGGTTGACAGACCAATCAGTTTAACATTAACCCTAGCCCCAAACACTGGGAAGTCAGATATGATAAGCATTTAGTAAATAATTAAACACTCTTGTACAATTTATGCTAATCCAAATAAATGTTTCCATACAATCCCCTTTTTTTTTTTTAAAAAAAAAAAATAAGCTCTTGGTTTTGTGCAATAAGGATAACTGTGCTGATATGTTATGCTAATAATTCTGCAGTGCATTGCCACAGTAACACATGCATTGTTTGAACAATTGTCTTCCCATGCAACACAGTTTTGGCCAGTCCATATGAACATACTTCAATTGAAAAAATTAATATCTGATATCTAATGGATATCAAATGGATTAAACTTGCAAACTGACATTTGCAAAGGTAAAATGATTATTCAAGATTTTGTATATCTAGACATATCCAAAGTTAAAAAATCTTCATTCAGAGCTGTTCCAGTGATCTGAAAGAAAATTTAAACTTTCCAATTAAAATTTGTACAACACAAAAGAAATGGTCAAACGTAAACAATGAGATGAGTAGAAAACTACACAGAATGGCATGAATCGCTTGGGACAAGAAGTTTGTTTGAACAGCATGCATTTTAGCAGGGCTAGACTTATCAAAGTAAATATCCTGCGAACAGAATGACTTTCTAATGGTTATGTCAGCCACTATATACTAAACTCTGATAGGAAGGTTACTGCAGAACCTGAAAGAGACAGGTAAGAGAGCTGGAGTTTGAGTACTACTGTAGCTAATTTTTTACAAAGCAAACTAAAAGAAATCCGGAAAAGGAAATTTTGTTTACAAAAATCTGCCAAGATTTCCCACAAACATCCAAGATGGAGAACAACATTTCTTTAATTGAATATGTGATGTTTCATGCTCCATTTCCCAAACCAAGCAATGGCTCTTCACAATTCATAGAATCATAGAATAACCAGGTTGGAAGAGACCCACTGGATCATCGAGTCCAACCATTCCTATCAAACACTAAACCATGCCCCTTAGCAGCTCATCCACCCGTGCCTTAAGCATCCCCAGGGAAGGGGACTCAACCACCTCCCTAGGTAGCCTGTTCCAGTGCCCAATGACCCTTCCTGTGAAAAATTTTTTTCCTAATGTCCAGCCTAAATCTCCCCTGGTGGAGCTTGAGACCATTCCCTCTTGTCCTGTCCCCTGTCACTTGGGAGAAGAGGCCAGCACCCTCCTCTCTACAACCTCCTGTCAGGTAGTTATAGAGAGCAATGAGGTCTCCCCTCAGCCTCCTCTTCTCCAGGCTAAACAACCCCAGCTCTCTCAGCCGCTCCTCACAAGGCCTATTCTCCAGCCCCTTCACCAGCTTTGTTGTTCTTCTCTGGACTCGTTCCAGAGCCTCAACATCCTTCTTGTGGTGAGGGGCCCAGAACTGAACACAGGATTCAAGGAGGGGTCTCACCAGTGCCAAGTACAGAGGGAGAATAACCTCCCTGGACCTGCTGGTCACACTGTTTCTGATCCAAGCCAAGATGCCCTTGGCCTTCTTGGCCACCTGGGCACACTGCTGGCTCATGTTCAGTCGGCTGTCAACCAACACCCCCAGGTCCCTCTCCTCCAGGCAGCTTTCTAGACAGACTTCTCCTAGTCTGTAGCACTGCATAGGGTTGTTGTGCCCCAAGTGCAGGACCCGGCACTTGTCCTTGTTAAACCTCATGCCAATTGCGTCTTTAAAGAGTGTTTTCAAGTAACTACCTTAGTGAATTATTTTTGCACACAAAAATTATAGAAAGGATTAAACAAGAGCAACTTCCCATGCTGACATTCTCTTGATTCCTCTTGACTCTTTCAATCTCAGGGGTGACACTCACAGGTGTAGCTTTGCAGAGCTGTTCTTTGTACTGAACCTAACAAACATTGCAGAAGATGTTACACAGAGATTTCCAAGTAACACAAACATAGCAGTGTTAGACATCATTTAAAAGCACACTACATTTCAATGGAAAATACCATTCCTTAGTAAACAACCCCATCTTTCCTAATGACACTAAGTACTCACCTTCTTGTAGTTCTTCTATTTCAGACACAGACAACTGATACTCCAACAGGAATACTTCACTTTAATTGATGTTAATCAAGGTGCAAGGCCAAGGAGTTATTATTTTACTGTTAATTGATTAAATTAGTCTTTGTGGACAAACAGGAACTAGCACAAACACCACAAGCGTATTCACATAAGCACAAACACATTTAATACAGCAGAGAGATGTGTGCAAGAAATGAAAATGGGGCACACATTGCTAATATTCTTCTGGTTTTCCTTGACTCTCCTTATTTCGGGTGCATCAGAAATAGCTGTTGCATGCTGAATCTCTTCCTTGTATTTAATCTGCACAATAAATATTGCAAAATATTAGCAATTAAAAGATACAGAAAAGCATTAAACACAACAAACATTTTGTTATCGCTCCATTACATATACTGTACAGTTAGACCACACCTATTGACCTGAAAAGGAACACTCGAATTTCTGAAACAGTCTGCTAGGGACACCAATGCATTTTGTTTGATACAATGCAGCAGAGAGTGCATGTAACAAGCCTAGTCTCCTAGAACTCTTACAGTGGGAACATACATCACATGGCATTGTGGCTACCTTCACGATAATTGGGATGCTGCATATACTCCTTGGACATCTGCATCACACAATTACTTGGTCTTGCAGAAGATGCAATTACTTGGTCTTGCTATTAGTTGGCTATAGAGTCTACCAGTCCATTTCAGAAGTTAAACATTCCACAGATGTGTTCTTTAAAGGGCATATGACTTCAAAGTCTCATTTAAGTTTTCTAAAAACACACAAAAACACATCAGGAAGAATGTAGATGTTTGGATGGATGATGCCTTTGAAGATGCTGTCTGACATTTGCTGTTGGCTTTGCCACATTTAATCTCTTCTGAGCAGCAGTATGTTAGGAAATGGTAGACTCCATAATTTGAAAGATGAACAGAACTAGAATTTTTTCAATTGCACATCATATGTACCAAAACTGGAATTCAATTTAATGAGAAAGAATTGTAAGGATAAGTGGATGTGATACTAAAAAGAAAGGCGTTTTTTTTTTCCCCATACATTATCCAAAAGAGTCATCTTGGACAAATGTGTGCATTGTCTGAATACTGTCTGTTACTAAATACCTATCCAAGAACTCTGCACATTCAGCTTCAAATTTCTCACATCACCATAAATTAAATAATACTTATTGACCATGCCATCCTTTACAGTGATATGGCATGCTTTCTTTTTCTTTACAATGGTCGTAAAAAAACAAAGTTCACAAAATTATTCCAAACTGGGGGGTCTGTGTGATATATAATAATTAAAAATATTTTTCATTAACAGAACTCAAGGAAGGAAAAGCAGAAGAGAACACCATAATGAATCAACTTGTATAGTTTCATATTAATGTGGCATACAAAACTTCTATTACATACATTTTCAGGTTGCAAAAATCAACAACTCAAAATCCAGAGAATGACACAACTCAAATGTAACATTAGTTCCACCCCTTGTACAGATACATTTTATATTACTTCATTCTTCTCATATTTAAGTGCTTTATAATCTTCTTTATCTATTATCAGAACATGTTTTTCTTAAGAATCCTGCCCCATTCATTACACATAATCAATGAGCCTTAGTGAATAGTTTGCATGTGAAACATTGACTGATAGCTTTTTTTCTTTAACTGTTCTAAGGTCCTGCTCCGATGACAGAATTACTGATTTCTTCAGAAACTTTTCCATGTTGCTCCTTGCTAAAGCACCTGAGTTTTTCATATGCATTAACTCACTGATTTTGCTGTGAAATGAGGAAAAAAGGAACTGTGACAAGTCACTATTTATACTAGAAAGCACAGACAAGTGTCACCTAATCTGGCTACATAATTTTTTAAAAAACACAGAATTATACAGCATCTGCATTCAAATGTGAATTCGTATTGAAATCTAGTTTATAAAGGAGAAGTTCGCCTCTACGGCGAAGTTTAAAATCATATACTTTGGCAATGAATCATCAGATCTAGACACAGGGATTTCAATTCAGGTTCTTGCTTCTGAGTATTGACTTAGTGAATTCCCTAAAGGTTATCTCTTGGAGAGGCAATTTCTCATGATTTAAAAAAATGCAAATGTACATTCCTTCATGTGCCTGCTTGTTTAGACTGACTACACAAACCCATGAGAACAATCATAGTTGTGGACAACATCATTAAAACACAGGAAAAAATACTTGACCAAGGGCACCTCAGATACATGCTGACAGTGAGGGAGTGATGAACCTAAATGACCTTGGATTCTCGTCCAGCTCTTCTTGAAGGAAGCATCTATGCACAGAAGCACATCACTCTGCTCTTTTTTTCTCATATTTGGTCTGTCCTATTCGACCAAGCCCTTCTACACTTTCAGTTCCTCATTCCTGACCTCTTTTTTTCCCAAATCCACTTTGTCAAATGTCACTTAGATAATTTTCAACTCTTTTTCTCCAAGGCATGGTACTTATGAGGAGTGCCAAATTTTTTAACACAGACAAAACAACTTGTTTTCCTCTAAGGTCATACTTGGAAGCTGCTTTGGCTGAATTTTATAAACAAATAAATAAAACCAAACCAGACCAAAGCACAGACCAGGAATGGAAAATTTCAGTTCAGACAGTTTAGGATTGGCAGAAGTACTAAACCACTGCAAAAAGGGTCTTTTAGTAGAGACTGTTAGGTATGATTAAGAATTGGCAGTGCTACTAGTCCTTAAAATGCTTCAAAATGTTCATTGCTTGAATCTCAATTAGGCCCCAACTTTGCGGAGCTGATTGACATATCATAGGGGTTTCCTCATGGATTTCATACAAATAAAAATACGATTTCAATCTTCCCCAAAAAACTTTCTTCCCAGTACTGTGTCCAGCCCAGCTTGTCCCACAATATAAACAAATTCTTTAAAATCCTTTTAGTTATTTGTAGCATCTCAGTTTTGATCCAGTTACAGTCCACAAATCTGATGTTTGTTTTTAAAGTTCTGTGAGATCTTAGCTCCAACTATTTGGGAGGCTGCTTCTTCCAAACCAGTCAACACAACAGGTGACATGAGCTCAACCATCTTATCCGTCACCACCTTGTTTTTAGGATGCGAAAACAGACTTTTCTGAGCTTTGTTTCCAATATATGTCATCTGGAAGAATTTGATCACTTTCAGAACATGATGCAATGAACTTTTTTGCACGTACAGTGTTATTTTGGTTTGGTGTTCTGGGCTTTTTTCCACTGCAGAAGCGCTTCTCATTTATAGATTTATTAAGCTTAGCAAATAGCTTTAAAGCTGTCCTGAGTCCTTCTGCTGAAATTCAAATATACGCATAAAATGTTTAAATCTAATGGATTTAAAAATGGTGTAATATACCCTTCCTTTGGGAATCCTGTAAATTACACAATATAATTTCCTTCTTGTTGAAATACAACTTAAAACTTTCTTGCACATTGCCTTTAAATTTGGCAATTATAATAAATATTACACAACACTTAAGTAATCTCAAGTACACTACATGTAATGAAATATTTTTTGTAAAATATGAACTCTACACACAGGCTAGCAGGTAAAGGCCATGCTACTTACATCATACCACTAAACCACTAATGCATTCTGTGTTTCTCTTTATATGCTTTTGTTCAAGTGTGTCTACTGGCATACTGATCCACCTTTCATTTTCCCCTCTCAACCACTGTCTAGGATTGCTAAAACAGCAAGAGCACTGCACATTGTTTTTCCATTTCAATTTGCAAGTTACTGAGAAAAAGCATCAGAGTAAGCCTAATAAGCCTCTGTGTGTGTGTGTGTAACTAGTCTTGAAATAAATGTCTGTGGTAACTGAAAATCAAATAGGTAACAGGAGATCACATTTTTGTTTCTAGAATTCCATTCTGGCAAAAAAATATTTAAAAAATAATTTTTAAAACAACCTTAATTGCACAGCAAGGGGTAACAAACAAAAAAAAATCGAACAATAACAGCAAGAAAACCTACTCTCAAATCAAGAAAACCTTCAGCTTCCCAAAGAAAACCACTATTTCAGTATTTATGACACATGATAGCTTGCACTGAATTTTTAAATTGCATTGTGACTCAAAATGACAAGATGAAATGTGATGAATGGAGCAGAGAAAAATTCCAAGGAAAATACGATAAAAAAAAATTATGGAAATTCCCTGCCTGATCTTACTTCGGTGGGAAGTGCAGTATTTATTAATACTCAGTAAACAATTCTAAGTAAAAAAATAAAGTAAACTATTCTAATAGAATTGGTGACCAGAGTCTCTAATATGAATTTCAACTAATATTTAAACACAATCTAGTGTCATGTCTATGCTTTTCTTTCAAACTTCATTTTTAGAAAAGCATCTAATAACCAAAAAAGTCATGTCACAAATACAAAGAATAGTTCCAGAGAAAACACTTATTTTTATATTTTATTTTTATTTGTGCATTAAAGTGCCAAAGACATTGGGCATCCACAGATAAACATCAATTCAGACCAGTCTGACCAGATCTACACATCAACTTTTCATCAGCAGGTAAAGAGCCACAAACCCTCCACCTTTTCACATAGTTCGACTTTGGACACAATTTTCCCCTTCTTGAAGTTCAGACTATAGCAACTCCTACGTAATACATGTGGACTCTACAGTAACCTTACAGATTTTCTCTTTCCTGTTATGGTATTTTTCTACACTGCAAATTACAATTGTTGTTAAGTCAGTCATGTCGGAATACATTTCATATTTCTCACTCTTGAAAGAGAAAACTTTTCCCTCAAATATTTAGTTAAAAGTTTTTCCTATTTTTCATGATGCTTCAATTTGAAATTCTACCTTTGTTCACAGAATAACTACACTAGAGTGGAGCTCTATATCCAAAATCCAGTGGAGCAGTATTTGAATGAGATGAGTGATATGAAAATGTATAATGTTTAGTAAACAAGACAGAAATAAAATTGGACCACCATTTACTCTTGTAAAGACTAATTAATGTTAATAACACTTACCGAACTAATATTCTGTTGATTTTTCTTCACTCTTTCAATCTCTGGAGTTTCTTTTACAGCTGTGCCAGCTCCTACTTCCTTCTTATAAAACACCTTCATTTCCCCAAAAGAAAAAGTAATTATGAGACTGTTAGCAATGCAAGTACAAATTCTCATAACAGGGCTGGGCAATTTTCCAAGTTCCAAATTGGTCTGACTGTAACTCTCGCTAAGAAAGCAAATACTTTAATTTTTCATAAATCAAACCAATTATCAATAACTACAATAATATTCTGTTTTCAATTGTAACCCAGATCATCTATTATTAGACAGATCTCAAACATTTGGAAGTATTTGTAATGATAGGTTTAACTTGGAAAGAAACTAATAAAAATTAGACTGTAATCTATACAGGTTTACAAATGGAACTTTATGCTTGAGTATCTCTTTTCAATGTAATTGAACATGCATGTACATGCAAGATTTAAATTGTTTTTTTAATCTTCAGATCTTAAAATACTCTCATAAGTGAACAGATATTATTATTTCTAATTTAATAAACTAGAAAATTGACATATCCATGATAAAATAACCAGAACGGCCAGAATTACAATCCAAGTCACGCAATTTTTTTATTTCTGGGTTCAAGCCAGAAAGCTGAGGACTGCATCTAAAAACAAAGCTCACTTCTAAAAATATACGCATGCTGTTAATATAATTCTCCTCTTTATTTCAGTTATTTCAGTAAAGGATAAAACACAAAATGCATCAGCAGAATCAATCATTCAAAGTTACTGAAAGAGACAGTAAATAACTGCTCCACAAGTTCCAAATGTGGCTTTGATTTAAAAAAAAACAACAACAATATGGAGCACCAGTTCATGCTGAAGAACTCCTTAAGAAGTTTTACTTGAATTTCAGTTTTCGGTGCCACAGCAGTTGCCGCTCCAGTAAGTATTTCCAGGATGGTAGTGTAAAAATAATTCCAGTCCTGGAGTTTATAAGATAAATCTTTAACATTTAGTATTTCTGCCTTTCTTAAACCAAGATTGATTTAACTATTTTTTCTCTATCAATAAACCTTAAACAATAAAACTTCATTCTTGATGCAATCCTCTTACTTCCTTGAAGTCCTTTGCAATCTAGTGTGACCAGCACTGCAATATATTCCAGAGGAGAGTGAATTATTTCTGTCCATGACTAGTTTTTTAATTATTCAGAAAACCTTTAACAATTTAGAATTTTGTTTTACCATGTGAGAACAGAGATGGTTTATGAATAAGAACTTGAAAATTCTTCTGCACCAATATGTCACTACGAGGTAGAAAGATTTACATAGTGGACTGAACTAAAATATACTTTTCTACTCTACCAAGGAGGGAGTGGTAAAAAACATTTGAGATGAGAATTTTTCTGTGAAAGAGATGACTGTGCACTAAATACCCTATTGTAAATCATCTGCCAAGTAAGCAAGTGAGCTAAAAGCAGCACTGATCTTATCTGCAGAGCCAGCCACTTTTTTTGTCTCTTAAAGCAGGAAAATACTTGAGATGGAATCCAAAAACTAGAAGCCTATTAGAGGTCATTATTTTTTTATATTGGGGCTGCTCCCAGTTATATCTTAACTTTTTTGAAGGTAACTTACCTTTTGAAACTAAATTGCACAGAACGCTGAAAGATTAAAAAGTAAAGAAATTTAAAAAAAAAAAAGGATAATTGAATCACAGCTATAAACTGCTTTCCTACATCCGGAGGATCCAGTTCAAAAACAAAAGAAGGATGACAACTAAATAAATAAAACAAAAATCACCTCAAAGACAAAATGTTTATATTTTGTATTACATTAACAAAGAGGATGATTGTCAGCCCTGTCACTGAAAGCTCAGACTGTTCTGCAGGGCTGCAAGGGGTTCAGATATGTCAGAGGCTTGTCAAGGCTTAATTATGCAGTGGAAGCTTACTATGTGCCTGGTACCGAACTGTTAGTGAGTCCACCCTGCCTTACCCACTGACCTATTTGAGGACTCCTTCAAATGCTATCAAAGACTAGAGCAGGGAGGAAAGCAGATCAGTAGATGCTAGCTTGGATTCCCTCTGTCACATGGAGTTTCAGCACAGCATGTTAGGATGCCAGTGGCATGAGATACGGTGCCAATCATCATCACACTGTGCAGCAGGGCACTGCTTAAAACCAAGAAGAAACAGATTACAAGAAATGAAATTGGGGCCAGTGTGCCTGTCAATAGCTCCTGTTAGAAAGATGTAGCTTTGAGCTACTGTAATCTGAAGGAAGAAAAGGAGCAGGTAATGGCAGGCAGATGTTACAGGAGAGATCACTACCCAGGACAGCCACAGAGACTTTTCTTCTCTCCTTTCTCTGCAGGCTCTTACTCCCCTAGTGAAGCTGCAGTGCTGTGGGATAGCCGCAGGTGAACCCCTCTGAGAGAAACTAACTGACCTTGTACTCTTGCAAGCTGGAGAAGATGAGAAAATCTCTAAGCTGAAGAACAATATCCTTGTCAGATATTACTAAATATTTAAATAACTCATATTCCTTTCTCTCAAATCATTGGCTTTATTAGTATTACTTTGTCTGCCATAAGAACAGACAGTAACTGGACAGTCTTTCATTCCTGAGGCCATATTTATTCTTCTCCTCTGTCACATTACAAGCAAAGCCAGAATTACAAACAACAGAATGAACTGGCCCAAAAGGGAAATGGAAACAAATACATCTGAAACTGGGCAATTTCAGATATCCAAGCTCATATTTTATATTTAGGAATAAAATTAAATTTAAATATAGTGTAAAATTAAAAAACATATCCAGTATAACATAAAATCATTAGATACATAAACTTATGAAACCTGATCTGTCCTGGATCTTGATGTTCTGTACATATGTTAGGAAACAGATGAAAAATCTTATATGCACAGTAACAAGCCTTAGGGATTTTTTGTCCTTTTAAATAAAGTACTTCCTGGAGATTGATGGAAAAAGAAAAGAAATCTTAATTTAAAAATAACTGTGGCTTGGCAAGGTGGTCTAAGTGGTTTCGCAGTTCAAAATAACAGTGTCACACCTAGAAAAGCTGCATATTTTTTTTACTGAAAGAAATGAGTAGTACAGGTTTGCCAGGAAAATTATGCAAATGGTTCAAAAGACATTTACTCATAAGTTCCCTATTTCATGCTGTGGGACAAGAGAGCCTGTTTAAACTGAAAAAGACCTGAAAAGTTGCAAGCGAAGAGAGAAGCACTATTACTCACTGAACTGATGTTTTTCTGAGTATTTCTTATCCTTTCCATCTCTGGAGTGTCTGGGACTGCAGAATAGTTACAGAGCATCTTCTCTGCTTCATTTTTGTACATTTTCTGAAAAATAAACTTAAAATGTCAATTTCCTGCATTCTTGCATTCAGAATATCCAATCTGCAACACAGGATGTTTATTGCTGATTAGCTTCAACATCCTTGAACAGTATTTACTTCAACCTCTCTCCTACACGATATTGTTATCATTGTCTGTGTGGGACACCTGACACTGTATCCCACACTGAAAATACAAAATACATATATACACAATGTATTTCCATATATATTACATATTTTGCCTTCACTGTCAGGATATATATCTCCTTCTCATCGTGTAATGTAAAAAGACCTGCAAGCATACATAAAGAATTAAAGTCAATCTACATGACATGACATGCCTAAATACAAGTAAGAATCAGGCTGTAAGATTTTTTTCAACATGTGAATTAATTTAATACGGATATGAAAGCCTCTACAGAACTAAACAAGTATTTTGAGCAATGTTAAGCACTCATTGTTACACAGAATTAAAACGTGCGGCCTTTGAACTATTCCTACCTGGCTTGCTATTTCTGAAGCCCTTTTGACCCTCTGTATTTCAGGAGTATTTGGGCCAACTTGCATCCCTTTTCCAATAATTTCAGTCTCCAGATCCTTTTTGTATTCTTTCTGAAGAAGGAAACAAAAATTATAACTAATTCTACATGTATTGTATGAATCGTCTTCAAAGCTAATCTGATGGCATTGATCAGATTTTAAAATAAATTCTTCAATTTCTTTGATTTTTTTACTGTGCACTACTTATTCCTTTTAGCCCAAGTATGTTCAAGAAGATTTTATATTTTTAACATCTCGTTGTGCTCTACTTCCAACGTAATCTTAAGAGATTCATTCTGTACTCACCTGGCTTGCAATTTCAGAAGCTTTTTTGGCTCGTTGTATATCAAGGGTATCCATGCCCACTTCCATTCCGTTTCCTTTAATTTCATTCTCCAAATCTTTCTTGTATTCTTTCTGAAATGAATAGCATTAGAAATACTCATGTCTGACAGCCAAATTCTTAAGTTGTTCTTACTTTAGTCTGTAAGTCCTCTGAACAGCATTCACATTGAACAGCTTTTGAGACAACAGTATCAACTTTACAGGATCTATCTACAAGACACTTACGCTGTAGCTGCTGACCAGTTAAAAAATTCTTTTAATAGGCTCCTTACTTCAAATCTGACATAGTCTTTCACATCTAAATGTCTTTGCAGCTTTGGTAGCCACAGAGACACATGTAGATGAGACTTTCTCACTCGGGTGTGCTTTGCAAGACAGGGGTCATGAGGATTTAGCATCTCTTTAACTGTTTATTGTTTTGCCCTAACTAAACAAGCAGCTATTTAGACTTAAAAGCAGTAGGGCCTGCAGCTACTGAACACAGCCCAGGCCAGGTGTACTTCATGAAGAGCAAATCCCATCTGCAAAAGATGAACTGCAAAGTTCCAGGAAGTCTTAACTTTCACCACATACTGATTATGCAAATTTTAAACTCTATGCAGCTCAAGGTATTTGGTAAAATCTGTGGTATTGCTACTGTCTAGATTGATCAACATCTCGAATTCTCAATTCCCATAATTCACTGCATTCTGTCAAATGTACTGACCATGCTTGCAATTTCAGCAGCTTTCTTGGCTCGTCTTATCTCAGGAGTATCTGGACCAACTTGCATGCCCCTTCCTTTAATTTCAGTTTCCAAGTCCTTCTTGTATTGTTTCTGCAAAGATAAAACTTCATACATTATATTCACAATAACTTAGATATTTACACGTAGGTTTTTGTACAAGAAATCCAATGTAAGATATAAAGCCAACCAAAAATCTTAAATTAAGAGCTTTTGTCAGAAAAACACAAAACCAACTACAGGAGAAAAATTTGAGGAGATACTCACTGAATGTACAAAACTCCACAACTGATTTTTTTAATTTGGCAGATGTGTGGGGAAGTTAGTCCATACAGGTTGCTACAATTATCGTCTAAAGTACAAGGGAAGTTCAGCTTTGCAGAACATGGTGTAACAAGGTGGTACTTGGTGCTAGCCTAATTGAAACACATTTTACTTTTAAGAAAACATTTTATTTATGAAAAGATTGTATGTTAGAAACTTAATATCATATGGAATTGTTTCCAGTGAACTTTCAGGGCAGGAAGTTGTCATTTATTCATCTAATAGGCCTTTCCTGAACCACAGCCATTAGACAAGTGGCAGCACTCATCCATGATTACTACTTTTTCCTCACAACGTAAATTATAAATAACCAATAACCAGGAAACAAAATTAATATTTCATCTTCAGCTTATCCAAGCAAGGATGCATGTCTTGCTCATCAGCAAATTATATTAAAATGTAATACTGAAATATTGTATACAATAATTGTACCTTTCCTTTTAATAAAAAATTAAAAGATTAAAATATTCTCACGCAGTGCTATTTCTAGTAGTGATCATTCTTTTCTATTATAGTTTACCTCTGCCTGTGGAAAATGGTTATTTTTTCCAAATAAATACATATAATTAAAATATTTTCTTACTTTTCCTGTTCATTAACTATTTTTCAGGTTGCGTATTAGTTACAGGAAGGAAAACATCCTTTTATTCAACACAACAGACTGATCTTACAGCATAAACTTACAAGAACAAGAGCAAAAGACTTTCAGTTTTCCATCACTGTCTCATTCTGATGTGGAAATAAATGTGATAAAACATGTCTCAATTTCCCAAATCACAGGTTTTTGCAAAATTTGTAAGCTAATATTTTTTTTGTCTCCCCACATCCTCTAGCTCCCTGCTGCTTCCCAGGCAACCAGTGCAAGCTCATCTACAGGAGCTGCAGCTGTGCCAGCTTTGGAACTTACAGCTCTGCTGAGCACACAGGCTTACTGAGCAGAAGCTCCTCAGGTTGGTTGGTCTTCAAGAGACAGTAGACAGATCAAGGAGTCTTTCATTTTCAGCCCTTCATAATGGCACTAGATCACACACTCATGTTCTCTCATGCAACCTTCAGAGCAACTTAATCCAATGAAGTTCATTTCTGAAATAAACTCTGGAAGGAGCCTCCACCTATCTACTTGCATCGGAAGAATCATAAGCTCAAGAAAAGTAATTTCTTCTGGAGCAACTCTACTTTTGGAAAAGTCTTTCACAAGTAGAATAGTTTGTTTATATAAAACATCTTCCCAAAATTCCTGGCAGTCATTAGCAATATTTATTTTCAGATGGCAGGTACATGGTTCCAAAAAAATCAAAATCATTTCATTGACTTTTCTTTACAAGTCCATCAACAGTCAATGCTTTCTCCCTTGCAGTATAAATTATACTAGCTGAACAAATAAACAGATAGAAAAATGAACCCAGTTTTAAATGCTGCATCTACTGACCCCACTAACAATCCCCACTGACCTTTTAATTGCCTGAAAACCTGAAATATTTGTCTAAGCAGGCTTTTTTCCAGTGCTTTTCTATACTCTCAAACCAAAACAGAAATAGCCTTAGTTTTAATACTTATGTATTTCAAAGTAGATTATGTAAAAAAAAAAATGGAACATTTTCAGTACAGTATAACGTGAAGAGTACATTTTCTGTGACATCAATAACATTGACTAGTATTACATACCTCATTTAGTATCTGAGCTGCATTTTTCACTCTAACCAAATCCGGTGTATCTTCAAACACTGTCATTCCTTTTCCTTTCATCCCTTCTTCCAAATCTTTTCTATACTCTTTCTAAGGATTTACAAAAAAAAAAAAAAAAAAAAAAAAAGAGGGGGGGAGAGAGAGGGAGAGAGAGAGATTTCTCCACTTAGTATTGTGTGCAAAATCTTGAAAAGAAATACCATTTATTAAATGTCTGAAGGGTTTATTTGATATTTCTATGAAATATGAATTAGCTGAAGTACAGGTTTTAGAGTTAAAACAGAATTGGAAATTATGAACTCAAAAGGTACAATGATGAAAAAGTTTTAAGGTAGCAGTATATTTTCCTGCTCTACTCTCCTACACAGCACTAGCGCATTGTTTAGAAGCTTCAGGTGCATCTCTACAGACATTTTAACTGCAGTAGTGTTTGCATTTACAGACCAATATATGCTGTGCTGCCATTTTTACCTGTGTTTCACTAATGGCATCACAATCAGCATGGATACCCTAGTGTTATTATGAACGCTAAACTAGGACCCATTAAAATGACTGCTTGATAAATTATGAAGTAAAAGCAATATTCCCACCATATCACTTCTGGGCCCGTTAGCCACTGGACCACTGATATGATCCATCAACATTTAGCAACTTCAGTCTCCAGAGTACTCAAATGTTCAGTATAAAATTAAAGACACATTAGAATGTGCCCATGGACATTTGGGTCTTTTTCTTCCCAGTTCGTGGAGTGCTGAGGTAAGCTCACTGAAGTTGAAGTTTTTTTAAGGATTTTAACTGTTTTTCCCATGTCCAAGTTTGGCTTAGTTATTTTAACCAAGGAAACTAGGAAAAAAAATTTCAATGTATTTTTCAGAAGGATTTATATAGACATGAACTAACACTCCTAACCATGTATTACATTTCATAAGCAGTACTGAGCATCTTTGTCTCTGTATAAGCTCTTTGTTTAAACAAAAGGAAACTAAGTATTTTTAAACAAGCTTCTACTTATCACCAGAAGCACTTCCTACAACAAGCCAGAAACAATTTCAATTAATTTAGAATTATTAAATTTAGCAATCTCTTCTAAAAGAGTTGTGAATGTGGTTCCAGAGAGGAAAGTTTTTATTGCTAAAAAATGCAATTATTTTTAGATTTCTCTACAGTGGGAAGGCAACAGAATAACCTGGAAAACATCTGACAGTGTTTTGGTGGTTCTTTTTTAAAAACAGTTGAACAAATAATTAATTTTTAATTACTCCAAGTTCTCCCTGTTTCATGAAGTATCTAAAGTTTATTATGAACCTTCACACAAAAAATACTGAGATACATCCTTGACTACGAAGTAATAAATCACCTTGTCGTTATCTTGAAAGATAATAAATATGACCTATGCAATCTTTGGTTTTTTAATCTTTTCCTTGAATGTAGAAATTCTTGCAGTTATGCATTAAAATACTATTTCCATTTTCTCATATTCTTCCCATCTGGCTTATAAGCATGGTTTACTCCCTAAGTAATGAGTCATAAAACTTGAGGAGGTAAGAATAAGCGAACATCTTAATGCATATAGCATACAGTACTATGTAGGGAAGTTACATCAGAATTTTCAAAGCTGAACATTTATATCACATCTGCAACTATGCATGCACTAACTGCTTCTGTAGACATGAAGAAGGCAGCACGTTTAATTCAATGAAATGCAAGCATTTGCATTTTTCCCTCGTCAGTAGGCATACATGAGACATGTACACACAGAATGGTACCGCACAAACTAGACCTAGTTTGAGACTTGTCTACCTAACAGCCAAGCCAAATTATTTATAAGGGGATGAAAAATTAATAAATATATGCAAAGAAAATCTTTTTTTTTACCCATATGAAATCTAGCATAGACTGACATAAGTTGTTTAAAGAACAAGGAAAGGAACAATGTTCAAAGGTTTTTCATTCTAAAATCGTCAATTCGTTCATCTGGAAAACAGCAAAAACATCAATTCTTAATAAAATAAATATGGAAGGATTCTCAGTTAAGGGAAAAAATGATTTAATTTTTAATGCCACAAACACAGAAGATCATTGGACAAACATTAAAAAAACAGTGACCATACAGAAAATGCACCCCTTCTAACAAAATTTGCTTGGAGCAGATTATGTAATATCACAGCTATATTATGGAATTTTGGTCTTCTTTATTTTGATCCATAACATGTATAATAAATAATGATTTCAATTAAATTAATTATTAGTGTCTACTCACAGCATGAGGCATCCATATAACCACCACAGACTATCATAAACCTGAAATAATTACTCAAGAGCAAAAACGGCCATCTGGACACCAACAGAAATCCTCCTTTCCACTCCTTCATCTGTCTGGAAAGCAAGCCCTAGGCCCTCTCCTAAATGCTATCAAACAGATGTCTTTGCAGCATGCCTGGAAGGTCACCAAATCGGGCTATTTGAGCCCAGGGGAAGAACCAATTCCAAAACTGAGGCCCTCAAGGGAATGTTCTGACAACGATCCATTTCCGTGGAGTTATCCGACTTCTTCATTAACTCTGTTTTTCTGGTTCAGACTTCTATCATTTCCTTACATTCATCAGGAAACTTCAAAAAATGTTGATTCTTACTACAGGATTTCAGAATATAAAATGACACACTACTACGTTGACTCATGAAGTCCCTCTTTTATTTAGCTATAAAGCTAACTCTAAGTTGTTCAGCACTCAATAGCTCGTAGTGATACTGTTTATTGCTCATTTATAGCTTAACAACATCAACAAAAAAGAAATAAAAATCCTCCACCTCTTTCAGAAGGCTAGTGACTTGTTTTATATGCAGGAACTCTGGAGTCTTGTCTAAATCCATTGAGGGTCTTCCCTTGATCTCTTCTTCAAAATCTCTGCGATACATTTTCTGTTGAAGCAAAGACAGCAATTAGTGGTACGTACATGCATATTTCCAAGTATATTTCAGAAAGAACACTGTAAACAGACCCAAAAATGAGCCATGCTATAAATGAGTTTCCAAATTAATAAATAACTTTATCATTCATTTTTTTACCTAGATAATCTCTACAAGACACACCATTTAGACAAAAATACCTATGTATAATATTTATAAAAAGAATTTTTAACAGTATCTATGAAAGAAACAATTTGATTGGTAGAGAAAAGACAGGACAAATGACACACAAGGTAACAGCTGTAAACACATAAAAGTTTCTGCCAAGAAGATGAAATCATCTGTTTTCCATGATACACAGCAAAAAAAATGAACTCAAACTGCAGCAAGGGAAATACAGTCTCTCACGACGGGTGGTGAAGCACTAGACTTGATTGTCTGGGAGGTCACAAAACCTCCAGCACTGGAAGTTTTTACTAACAAGTTAGAAAAATATGGTCTGACTTATGACAGACAGAGCTGTTCTGGAGCCCAGGAACAGTCTTTCCCCATTGCTGAGCTTCCAAGGCTGAACAGGCAGCAGAACATTTCAGTTAAGGCGGGGGATCAGACTGGGCTTTGTGGCTTCACTCACCCCCTCCCAAGAATCCTCCATCATTAAACATGGAATTAAATGCAAAAAAGTAAAAAAGTACATACAGTCTCTGCCTAGTGTTAGCGCCGATGGCCTTTTGGAAACTAAAAATAAAATTAAACCAGAACTGAGCTACCAAATAGCAAAGAGAACCACTGCTTCATCCATTTTCTTAACCTTAGTACAAAATGTCTTAGCTTCACTGTTGATCTAAATTTTGCTAGTTCAAGCACACAGTTTTACTAACCTCACTTTGCATCTTTTGAGCCTCCTTTGAAACTTGATACATTGGTGTATCCACAAACTCCAGCATTGATTTGCCTTTCAGTTTTTCATAATTCTCTTTATACTTGACCTAGGAAAATAAAATAAATGCTGTCAGCAGCTGACACAATGTGAGATCTGATTGCTTGCTATTGGTGATAGACAAATACCGTCTCAGCCATAATTGGCTTTTGACTAGGAAGACTCCTCCCAGATTTAACCTGTTGGAGAAATAGGGCAGCTAGACAATAAATTTTTTTCTGGAGTCATTTATTCCTTTTCTTCAAAATGTCAGACCTATAAGTGGCAGCAGAAGTTAGGGGCATCAATCACAGTCCTATGAACTAATTGTATGATTTTGATTGAATGACCTATGTCTGAACAGGTGGCAGTTTTTCAATAGGAACCTTTGTCATGTTTCCATTAAATAAAACCTGTTTTAGAACCAGGTCCCACAGGCCTGTCTTTCTGGCTCAGAAGCACCATTCTGAAACACACTTTTGTTTGCACCTGTGGGAAGGCAAACTACTTACTCAGTAGAGTCTGCTATTGCACTAACTTTCCCCTCACAGCTACTAATAAAGCTAGCTGCTGCAAAATCACACTAACGGACACAGGGTTAAGACGCCAGCACACAACTTTTTGCTAAGTCACAATGCAAATACACTTTGCTTGGAGAAGACTTCTGAATTCATTCATTCCCACTCTTTTGATTAAGACGGGCAAACACATTATTCAGCTTTAATCAATCAGTCTGTGATATGGTGGAATATTTTACAGAAGCCATAAAGAAAACTAATAGCTACAAATTTAAGTAGGAAACTCAGAATGAGTAATATTTTGTCTCCTCAAAACTAGTAATGTCTGAATTTGAGAAAAGCATTAATCTCTTTTTTGAAAGCCTCCTGCATTAGGTTCGGGTCCTGCAAAAACACTGTCCCGTTACTGGGTGCTTCTGATGAAATATGCACTGTGTATCATTGTATTTTTTCATGCAGTTCTGTATTTGATTCAACCATTGTTAGAAACACTGCATTTTGTCTTTGCAATAAGCATTTATGATTGCATATACCTGACTTTGAAGCACTGCATTTTCTTTGTGATGGATTTGTTCAGCTGTATCCGGGATGAAATGATAGAAGCCTTTGCTTTGCTTAAATGATTTCTTATATTCATACTGAAACAAAAAAATACCCAAGAATGTTTTCACAAACAAAATCCAGAAGATTACAAAATTTAAATACCATTTAAAATAACTATGGGAGAAATAGCATCAAAGAAACTATATTTTAAGCCTCCCAACTCAGGAGTTCTACTGCTAAATTTGAATTTAAAATATTTTTATGAAATTAAAAAAAAGGATTAAATAAAAGAATAACTTTTGTAAGTTCCTAGAGAAAATGCTTGTCCTGCTCATCCAAAAATCAAATGTTTATGTTCACTAGAAAATAACCACTATCATTTACAGTTGAAGTTCAAAGGAACACATAAGATGGTCTAGGTTTGCCTCCTAGTGGAAATAATTATAAATGTTACACAACAAAATCCTTTCTGTGGAAAAGAAAATTATCTCCATCTACAGATATGGACTTCATACTTCTACTCCATTCCCCAAATAATGACATAAAATTTGAAAAAAATAATTCTATAAAATCAAATGAGGTAAATCACACAAACTTTTGCTACACTAAACTACAGGCACCAGATTCAGTCTCTTAAATCCTACTTATTCACCCTGTTCCATAAAATGAAAAACACCTAGGTTCCCTTTTTTTCCGCCTGTAGTTCACTAGCATCTCAAAGTCTCTACAATAGGAACAGATATAAAATGTGCAGAATAATAAACTAGTCGTTGTACATATATCAAAGTTTTAAATTTTATGTCTATGCATTTCATGCGAGAGAATTACATGTGTACCATATGAGGGGAAAGTGCCACCTTCTGAATTCTCTTCCTCATGAATATAAAGAAAATAGGATGAGCTTGACCTGTCAGACTCAGTCTATTTGTGTCAAAACATGCCCATCAAGCTTCCCTCTTAGCTGTTGGTATTTATTTCCATGGAAGTTGACATGTATAACAGCTTTGCATTGGTATTATCGTATGTATGTTGCATAAAGTTGCACACACTTCTACACTCTAGGTCAATCAGCAAACCATTTCAATCAACCATATTAGTTTATGAGTTTAACTAACACGTTACAAGGTAACACACTGGAGCAGGTGTAGCAACATTATGCAAAAGATGAAGAGAAGCATAAAGTTCAAGGGAGAAAAGTATACTTCAAGAAAACAGAGACATACAATCAATCTTCGGAAACTAGTTAATGGCACAGTCAGCAAGACTGTTTCACAGAATGAAAGCAGACTTCAAGAAAGATTTGGTATGAGCTGTGGAGAGATAAGGAGAATAGAAGGAAGGTATTGGAAAAGCAAGGAGAGAGGCAGGAGAGTAAGCCATGTTGAAATCGGAGACATGATATCAGGAGGTCAAGTCTGAGAAGGATTTTGAAAATGGCATTTCTGTAGAAGACAAACAGCTAGTGGAGACCTTAGGGATTGATAAAGCATGCTCCTTCCTGCTTGCAGCAAGAAAAAAAAACAACACCAACACTTGGACAAAGCAGACATCAGAGACTTGGTATTTATGCTTTCCTCAGAAAAGGGCATAGACAGTATGAATGAACCCTTCCTGGGCAACAGAAAGAAATAAATATTGCAAGAAGTGAGCTGCCTTAAAGTGAAAGTCCAGGTTTCTATCCCATTAGGGATAAGATGACAATTTTATGAAGTTCATTCTGAGGGTGGTCATTTAATCAGCACAAAGAATGCTAATCCTACTTTACACTGAAAGAAACTAGAATTAGGACAAAACATACATGCAGAATGCAGGAAGTAAAGGCTATCAACTCAATTATTACAAGTACAAAAGGGGATAGTCAGCATTAGGTTCTCATATTGGAGTGAGACAGATAAAAAGCAAGATTCAATTCACCAAAAAGCAACACAAAAATCAAGTACAGATGGGAAGGCTGGATTGTTTTGATTTTAGACATAAGCTTTCATAAGCAGGCACTGACTCAGAAGATGAACCAGTATGTTCCAAGTCTCTAGGGCTAATCCTTTGTGTATGAAGCATTTGCCTCCTGTTGATGGTGAGCAATCTTCTTTCCCAACACCACCCACTCACACCTTTCCCACAGCAGTCCTGTGGCCTTTTTGTGGTTCTTGGAGTAAATACAAATGCAGTTAACCAGCCTACAGGCACTGGGCATGTATCACAGGTGCTCTTGGAGTATGGGAGAAGCTTCAGCATCTCACAAAAGTAGGCATTTCTTACCCATTTCAGCATCGCACAGAAGCAGGCATTTCTTACCCATTTCAACCCCCATCACTGTCCCATGTCAGACTACCAACCACATCAAAGGGCACCTCTTATTACATGGCAGAATGGAGTACATCTGTTATCTAACACAGAGTAGGAAGTGTCACACATTTAAGAGGGGAAAAAAGTTTATACAGAGAAGCTTTATGGGAAGCTAGCACTCAAGAGGCTGTTTAAAGCAGAAGTTCAAACATTAAACTAGCCTAATGGTCACTTCTGTACAGAGGCTTGCAGATGAAAGCAATAACTAAGATCATAGGCAAAATGAGATTTGCAAGGAAAGAAGTATCTTAGATCAACAAGGGAAAATACAGGCATGGTTTCAGACACATAAGAAGAAATGTTCAAGTACCGTAAGTCTGTGTGATTTTTACGCAGTTCATTAGTTGTTCTAGTAAATGACCTATCACTCCCTAAAAGCAAGTACCAAAAATGTATGTATTTTACAGTGCCTATATATATTGCATTCGTTACTACATACTTTTTTACAGATCACTCTTATAAAGGCAACTTACATCACTATGTGTTTTGCTGATATTTAAAGCATGGTTTAAATATAGCAGGTTTGGTAGATCAGAGGCTGGATCATGTAGGCTTTCCAGATCTTTCTTGTAGTTCACCTGAAAAGAGAACTCCGGTTATGTAAAATAAAGATTAACAACATAATTCACTGCTTCGTATTACAGAATAGCCACCTGAAAACAGAAAGCATTAAGGGCTTGCCTGAACAATCTCTACCAGCCACTAGATGGCAGTAATTTACTATTATTGGGAGGAAAAGAAAAAAATTGATTCTACTGCTCAAATTTTTCCGCAAAAAGGACACTTACAACAAAATCATACTTTGCATGACTTTTCAGACTAGAAAAGAATTATTATCATTAACCTTTTTCCACCCCCAAAAACCTTAAATCAAGGGTATCTTCCGCAATACTTCCGAGTTCACTCATTTTAAACACTGTTGATTCTCGTTCTTTTTCTCTTGATTACAAGGAATTACAATAACTGTCCAAATAAAAAAAAGTTGTATGTAAAACAGTTAAAGGGAAGTTCTCTTGGATATTTTATTTAATACAGATTGCTTTCAACAAAGATGGGCAATACAGTCACCTAAGGCAAAAGACTTGATGAAGTAGCAGAAGATAACTTCCTATGAGACTACAGTAAGATTTTCCATACATCTGATTGCTGGATGTCCATCTTTACAGGAAGAAAATTAGCCACATCACCTATCTTGGCTGACAAATCTTTTAAACCAACAGCTTTAGTCATTTCCACATACATATGTTCTTCACTGATGTAGGCAGACTACAAATAATCAATACTCAATTTACAAATTTCTTATAATAATAATCACTTCAACTCATTTTTTACCAAACATTTAGATTTTGGAAACAATTCCATATTCTGTTAGACCTTTCCCAGACCTGGCCTCTGCTGTTCGCATTGCATAGTACCCTAAACTTTGGAAACACTGGACAAGAAAAACAAGACTTCTGTCCTGGCTACCTGGGATCACTGTCTCAAAGAACAGCTCACAGGTTTCAGCATTAGACACACTGTTAAATATATCACTCCAACAGCATTATCACTCAATATAAATGTTTTCTCCAATTTGGCTCTAGCAGCAGGTACACACTGCTGAATCTAGTCAGTGCTGAAATTCATAATACTATTCAGAAGATCTACTGGTAGAATGAAGTCTAAAAGATGGACATAAAAATCTGAGCTATTCATGTAACCTCCTTCTGCAACTACTGGAGAGCTGTTAGTACTTCATTTCTCTAAAGACAGGCATCTACAATAGGTCAGAAGAATTGCCCTCTAGACACGTTTATTTCTTTCCCAAATACAAAGGCACTGAGTACAAGGCAATTAGCTTAGAGTAAGCAGTCATACTTTTTGACACAAAGTTAAGTGAGGTGAATCTCATCTAACATAGTTGTGAACAACTCAGTAGGTCCTTATAGAAAGGCTTTGTCAGAAACAGAGGAAGAAATGGATAACGTGCTGTACCTGCTATACAGACACACTGTACAGCAGAGACTGCTGCTGAAAATAATTCGTAAAATGGAAAAAGAAATTATGCTTGAGGACAAATGCTATGTTTTTCAGGATGTAAATGCATGCAAAATACAAAGCAAATACACTTACATCACTTGCCAAGGTGGACGCAATCTGTGCTTGCTTGAAGGAAGCACTCTCAAGAGGATTGTACTGGTGGCTCTTCATTTCCTTACTGAACTGCTCTTTGTATTTCACCTTCCACCAGAACAAACATATCTAATATTAACATGCAGCTCTTACATAAGGCACAGATAATTCAGACTACAAAGGAGTTTATTAAAGGCAATTGCCTTATCCATAAATCTTTAAACAATGAAGATGTTTAAGGAAGGTCCGTTTAGCACAGCTGTAACTGTTTTGTGCTGGTTTCAAAGTGCTTTTTATGTATCTGAATTTTACTGAAATAAAAAATAATATTAAGATTGTCATATGCAATTACTCAAGCTGAAAGATTTATAAAAACAAAACGGAAACAAAACTATAGGATTCATCCGATTAATCAAATAAATCAGAACTATTTGACTTGCAAGTTATCTATTCACAGAGAATAACTCAATTAATAATTAACATTGAAATTGTGTTTTTAAAGAAAAAAATCATAAGATAAACTTCTTGTAAAACTTGTAAAATCATTTGTAAATTTTTCGGCCATTTGAAAGCAGGAAGTCAGAATCATACTTCCCACTCGACCATCTTCCCAACACCAGGTCCATGTGTCACTTGCACTGTGCTCGGCTGTCACCCAGGTCTATTTTAATTCTGCCAGAAATTTTCCACAAGACCTTGAGGAATCTCTCTATAGTACAATCTCTTCTTGAGGACAATGCCCACCTCATTACAGTGTTAGAAAGCATAACTAAATCACTGTCTGCCATCACTTTCACTCTCTTCTTATTCAAAAGAAAAAGGGGAAACAATAACACATGTAAGAGAAAATAAGCAATAAATAAACGTTGAAGTAACAGCGTTAAAAGTAAACAAATCACAAGAATTCCATAAAACATGATGAAGAACTTAATTCAGAATCTGAAAACATGAAAATGAACAAATACTGAATCGCCCTCATTTGCACCCCTTGTTGTGCATGATCATCAAACACCTGCAGACTTTGCACACACACCTTGCTTCTTTCCAACAGCTGGTCATAATAGAGGAGAATAAAGTTCGGTCTGAATTATGCTGCTTTCATTAATGTCAATTAGACATCTGATATCTGAGCCTATGCAACATACATTATAATTTACCACACTCTGAATTAAGTAAATACATGGCTTTTTCCTTATTTCTTTTTTCTCAGTTCTCACAAGAATGTTTGATAAAGTGATTAAACCACCTCAAACAATATCCTTCAAAAATCATTTTTTCTCAGCTTTAGTTGTGAAAAAAAATTTCTTTTTCGTTTTTAGTTTTCTTTGCCTCAAAATACTCTTAGCATGATTTAGCTTACACAATCTCATTATGTTTAGCCACAATGCCCAATATTTCATCAATGTGGATAACAAGAATCCAAAACTAAGACACTCAAACAGAAACTAACTGTATATGTTCAAGATCTACATTATGATTCCAACATGTTAATATTTTAAAGGAAGGAAATTCTAAAACATTGCTACCTTTAAAGAGGAAACTTTACTTGAACACATGATGAACTTCATACTCTTTCACACTAGCACTAGAAAAGAATATCTATTGCTTTCTGATATATTCACCTGGTTCATATTGTTTGATATTTGTCTTGGCTTTGGAGCAAGTGCAAAAGCATATATCTGAATACAAAGACACTGCCTTTGTCAAAGGCAAATCCACATTCTGCACGACCAGTGAAGGAACAAATCAGAGGATTTTCTCTTTAAAAAGTTGTATCCAAAACTTGTCTTCTAATAAAAATCAGGCAGTGGTGGCATATGTGATTCAAAAAGCCTCCAAAACTAGGGATCAAGTTAGTACCATGAACAAAACTGTCTTTTACTGCTTGGGTATCAGCTTACATAATAGTAACATGTTGCAAAGAGTTTAAGTATCCAGCTACTACAGGCTGTCTACTTTCCAGCCAACAAATAGCCACAAAGTGTGCACAGAGACTGAACACACCATGTGGTCCTTCATATTCTTAAGTGCAAAAGCACCAGTGCTGAAGGGACCTCTCCTCACTACTGGCTTGCCATCTTCCAGCAGCAGCCGTTTCATGCCATTTTTTTTATAAGATTCTTCTAGCAATACATTTCAATCTAGAGATTCCAGCAATAAATCCTAAATAGTGTCACTTCAGATCACATAGCTGCTGAAGGGAAGCCAGTGAACCCAGTCTTCACAGGGCCATGTGTCCTAATGCCTGTGTGCAGGAGAGTCTCAAATTTAAGGACATCACCCACCAATCCAGTTGCAAATGTTCCTGTTGCAGTGAGGAATGTCTTGGTACCTCTAGGCCCTGCCACCTTGTCTGGCTGCTCTGTTTATTGCTTTTGCTCTCATCCTCAACACCACTGCACATGTCGCTCTGGGGCAAAACGGAGGCTACACAATAATATCAGATGACCCGGGCAGTATCTCAAGAGCACTTCCAGCAGTAATTTAACTCTGACTTGTCATAGGGGATTCATCTCATTCAAAGCCACACAGGCATTCACTTTCTCTTTTATCAGTATTTCCCTGTTTCTTTCTCCCTTTTGAAACAAAGCATGCGGTGGGAGAGGGAAAAGAGAGAAGAGCAAGCCCATGGATGAGTCACAGCGAAGTAACAGACACAGTATTTATCCTTCTTTTGAACAGGAGAAAGTTATGAATGCAGTTAAAAGAGGAAAAATACACCTGAGAGAAAGGGTTCTGACTGAAAAAAAAGGAGAAAAAAGTACTTTGGTGATTTCTAAAACATCTGAAGGGGGGAGGTCTTAGTAATGTTACAAATAGTGGAAGAGCAAACAAGAAGTGGGAGTAGAAATGACAGTTGTTAGTAGAAGCTTATCTACGAATTTCATCATTAACCAAAAGCTTTACTTTAATGAGAGTTTGAAATGGTGGCAACTTATTTACCAACTTAATTAAAGTCTTACATTTGTTTATTTTTTTTAGAGAGCACATAGTGGGTGTTAATTTAAAAGAAATGCGTGGAGGTTGCTCTCTAATTGTTGCTGAAGAAAGAGCCGACTTTGCAGGCGTTTAACACAACAACATACCCGAAAAACCAAACTGGAATTAAATAGGGCATGGATAAACAAACTTCTCATTGGCTTTGTACAAAACCTATAAAAGTCAGAATTGCAGCTGGACAGAGCAGTGTCTTTGAAGTTTTGCAGCAACATTCCTAAATCAAATCTGTAGTTCAAAGCTGTTCACACAGGGAGTGTTCAGTTTCAGAAGTGGATGACATCACCCACTGTTCAGATTTACAAAGAAACGACAAAAATTGAATCATTCAGCCACTGGGATCCCAGGATGAAGCAGAGGCAGCTAAAGCGTTTCCTCACAACCATATGAAAACAGATCAAAAAAAAGAAAAAAACTGTCAGAGCACATAGACATTGAAGGAAATGTAACATTAAAAAGCAACATAGAAAAAAAGCGCTAAATTAAAATACTGGTTGCTAAAAGTACTAGAGTACTTAAAGCAAAGAGTGAGAAAAATCTTAGACTCATTGTGTTGCTACTGATAATCTCAGCAAAGGTACATTTTGAAAAACATTCTACCTCTCACAATTTTATCCCTGAAACAATAAGCACTGGATCCAGCATAAAATACGAATATCCAAAATTATTCATCATAAACACAACTATTGAACACCATAAGGGGAATACTTCATATAAGCAGCTCTTTGAAAAAGCTAATTAAATGCATTAGAAGACAAAAAGAAGAAACAAACAAGAGACTGTTTTCATGAAAAACACAAAAATAATCCTAAATTATAAAAGGTACATTCAGCAAATTGACAAACTTCATGTTTTCACAAGGGCTAACACAGTTTCTGATTTAGATTTGGTTTAAAACCAACAGAAAGGGGTTACCGCATGCTGTGGGTAAATATGCTAGTCCTAGGAGCTATTATTTTTGTTGCTGCTGTTGTCAAAAGCTTTGCTAAACAAAAAAACCCAAAATTTAAAGAGAGGGGAAAAAAAAAAGACAGAGAGAGAGGGTACAATGATTTTTTTAGAGCCTTGAGTGCCAGTCAAACATTAACACTATTTTCTTCACATTCTTTGCCTTCCTGCTTGCCTTGATTGCTTTCTCCCTTTGTTACACCCACACTGCCTGACCTCTTCTTGCTCCTGTTCCCTATACTCCCTAAATTACCTACCCATATGCACCACATTAAAACACGTTATCATCTTCTCTTCCCATTACATCTATCAGAATTGTCAACTTTGCAAATTTACTGTGAGGGTCAAATAACCAATATTTCTCTGCATGTCGCAGCTTATAGATTCATGCTATTAAGGGAGATTATCAACTTTCAGCACAAAAAGTTTATAATGCTCCTATTTGCTGAGAAACAAATGGAAATCCTAAAAGCCAGAACGTCTGGAGACAATAAAAAGATCATTAACTTCACTATTTTTTAAATTTTTTAATTGTTACAATCCTGCTTCATGATCCTTGCATGAAGAGGACAGACATGACTGACTCACATTCAGGGCACCACAGGTGCGTTCCTCATCCTGCCCCTCCACCCTGCTCTTTGGACACTGGGGTCATCTTCATTTTTCTGTGCTCTCGATTTATGACCAGTGTGTCTAAGTGTTATAATGATTCAAATAATATATAAAAACATTAGACAACTCAGGGCCACTACCTTCCCTCCAGAGGAGCTGGGGAATTGCTAGGTGCAACGCCCCACTTCTGAAAGCATTTACAATCTCCATGTTGTATGGAGGGGGGTGTCAGACTGAAGCACTGCTTCTCTTTCTAGAAGTATATGGCCCATCTCACACACTACAACCAGCCACAACAGTGGAGAGCACAAGAAAAGGAAGGATCCCAAAACTTGGATCCAGGCCCAGTGGCTGCAGAGTTTGGACCACCAAGGTTTAGTAAGAATCATCTTTACAAATGAACTGCAAGCAAGCCACACTTTGTCAATTGCTCCTCTCTTCCTGCAACATCTTCTGCACTATTTGAACTCTCTAAAGAAGTTAAAAATGTACACCAAATGCTCTCTTCTGCAGAACTATCTCAACTGGAACCGCTGCCTTCCCAGTCCCTGGCAGTGAAAACACTCTATTATAAAGCTTTTGCAGATGCAGCAGGCGTTGTCCAAGGGGAAAATCACATCTAATAAAAATGAGATAAAAAGTGCATTGCTGAAGCCTGTGATGCAGCTGGCAGGTCACCAACCTGCAGGACCCCATGATTCAGCTGGTATTTTTTGACTGTTGCAATTGTTGTCCACAATCTCAGGGCCCAGTGAGATTGAGACAGCTATTGGAAAGGGATCCACTTTGGTTCCATTTGTGATGACAGGCAGCTGCAAGCTCACTAGATTCTAAAACAGGCTGCAAGGAAAGGCGGGCATAGGGTGCCACTGAGGAGAGATAAAAGATACCACACACTAAACTCAGATCTGATCTCTTTTAAAAATCAGACAGCTCCTTTTCCTCTAAGTGACAGCAATGTAGCCCTCACTCTTCCGAGAGAGCACAGGTTGACTTACAAGCCTGCACAATGCTAAACACAAAAGAATTTCTAGCAGACTTGCCCATCAGCAGAGGAATGAGCACATGATCAGAAAAGAAGAAATCTATTTGGAAAACACAAACCAATTTTGATTCTGAACACATCATTAACAAAGCAATAAAAACCTGTGTATTGTTTTCTTTTTCACTTTGTGCAGTATTAATGCTTCCAAGTTAATGATGGTACAGAATGAAATAGGAAATCACCTACAGATGTCTAAGGACAATGTTTGGTGACAGCAAAAGGAGCTCAATCTCTTGCAAGCAGACACTGTACTGTTTTGCAGCTTGTTCTCAATTATACATTATGCTCATTTTATTCTGGTTCTAGGGTAGGCATTTACTACCTTGCAAAATCACAAGTATTTGTTACCCAATACCGATTTTCAGATGTTCTAGCGTACAGGTAGGAGGTTCTAGTGCTGAGAAGACTGACATGGCCTACTCCAGTCAAAGGGCATTATACTCCTACAGGAGGACAGAATATTTTCCTGGGTTTACAAAAGCTCCAAGTGTAGCTTGACAGGATTACTAGCGAGGATTATGCTAGGCACTATTAAAGAACTATTCTAGAAAAAAAAGAAAGAAAAAAGAGGTCAGCAGTCAAAAATCCCCTCTCGCAACAGGGTGAGCTGTAGTAGAGTCTTATGAGTGGATCTTATGAGTAGAAGACTCATGAGAGGAAAAGAGGGAATATTTGCGTTTTCAGCTTTCTTTTTAGTTATGGACTAAAGTAATACCTCTTTTTTTTTGTTTTTTTGGTTTTTGTTGAGGTTAATATATAACAGAAAGTAGTACGTAAAAGGTTCAACTTCAAGGCTGATGGTTTACATGCCAGGCCAAATTCAGATCCCATTACTCACATTAGCAAGCTGTAACACAAAAGATCCCAGTTAATTCAGTGGGATTAATCACAGGTTCCACTCAAACTGAATGAGTAGCAGAATTTGCCTCTAAATTACACACAATTAATATATTATAAATTCTAGACAAGCTGTATAAATACACACCATCTCCACAAAATATGAGTTGTAACAGTCAAAGTTCATTGTATTTTTGCATAAAAATTTATTTTCTGTTTCCTAAGAATCTTGAATTTAGTAGTTATTGCAATAATACATGAAAAGAGTTTGAGAACATAATCTTTGTGTAATTAGAGACAATCTAAAAATCTCAACATTTTCGTGCATTACTAGGAACAAGTAATCTGAATTAAGTCATTGTAAAAAGACATAGAATCTTACTTGGCTTAACAGTTTTGAAACTCCTTTAGCATGTTCAAAATCTGGTCTTCCAAGTACAGCCGGTTCCTTATGGATGTTTCCCCTTCCTTTCTTGTACTCAGCCTTAAAAAAATTAATATGAATCACTATTAAATTGTTTGTTTTTGTTTTATCAAGAGAAATGTAAGCATTAAAGCTACTAGAAAAAGTTCCATTTAGTAATCTGCATAGACATTACTTTCAAAGCTGTTCTGATCAGCTCTAAAACAAAATAAAAAAAAAAAAAAAGCCATTCTCAAGGCTTTGGCACCTTAAAAACGTAGTATTTATTGTAAACCACAATGCACAGCATTCATGAAATTCAACTTTAACCAAATGCATAGCTTAAGCCCAGGAAATATTGTTCTCCCAAACAAGGCAGAGTGAGTTACAGTGGCTCAGCATTTCTTAGGACAGGGTCTGCATTTCACACAAGATTATTTCCAGCAGCTGAAAGTAGTTTTGAAACAAAACTAGGTTGAGCTTTTTTGAAATGTAAGGTCAAATTTCATTCTCAGTTTTACCATTGCAGTCATGCTGTATATCGGTGAGGTTGCAACAGTGTAACAGAGCGGAATTAGTCCCATAGGACTGGTGTTACGTGATCTTTCCAGCTGAACTGCCTCCCATGCAAATTGCTGCAATTTTTTTCCACAATGCATTAGAAAATAGCACAGATTAATTGACAATAGGTGCTTTGCGATATCACAAACTAAATTACCCGTTGCCTAAAATAGGCTTCTTGCATTACTCAGGCACTGTGAATCAGCAAGGACACGTCATAATAACAGACTGAGAGAAATTAAAGTCCCCAAACCATTTTAACTCAAAGGAGGCTTGAACAGCAATTAGTAAATTTAAGTGTTGAACATAAGACTTAGTAGTAAGTCTCTGGTTTTCAGAAAATCCTGAATATTCAAAATGTGAATCTCAGGTCCTTAAAACTGTCTCTCTGTGTCTAGTCAGTCTCACATGAAACTATCAGCAGTTGCTTAAAATCTTGGTTCAGGGCTTTTAACATATACATTGTTCAAATTGTCTACAATAAAACATTGACCTGCATCACACTTTGCTGCTTCTCAAACTGCTCCTTGATCTGTCCATTAGCAGATGTCACAATGGGAGAGAAAATAATTTGAGAGGGGAGTTTGGGGAAAAGAGCCCCCATGCAAGAGGCAGCATGTTTGCACATTTCTCAGAAGGACAGCAGGGAATTGCATTTCCCTGTCACTGTCTGTCGAGATGGGAGGAGGAAGTGGAGTCCTGGGATGCAAATTTCTGTTGCACTGAGGTGAAAAAAGCCTTGGTATGTCTTCTGAAGTGCACTATAGCATACATGCCTATAACTTATTTTGAGAATTCTTATAGTGAATCAAGCTGAAACAAAACCAACTTTAGTAAGCTTAATGTTGTCTTTAGATCAATAACCAAAAAATGCAAATGTCTTACTGTCAACACCAAAACAGAAGAAACGTATAACTTCATAGCATACCAGGTAAGGGGCCGGGGGGGGGGGGGGGGGGGGGGTGTTGGGTTTTGGGGTTTTTTTCAATCAAACTTCCATTTCAGATTTGGGATTGCAGATTTTCTGCCCAGGACATTTGAGAATCTCAGCAGCATTCTAGACAATCTTACTGAAACTGGAATAAGTAAAATAATGTCTAAAAATTACAAATAGAGTGACAAGAGAACATACATCACTTATTATCTTTGTTGTCTCAGTTGCTATCTTTACGTCTGGCCTATTCAGCACTTCAGTGTATCTATGAGTATCTTGCACATCCTTCTTATAGGATACCTGTCAAAACAAAACCAGTTTTGTTTAAAACAAAAAAAACCCAAACAAACAAACCCATTCAAAGTTTACAAATAATCTTTAAATTATTTACCTACTCAGCCATCAAATTCAATAGAACTTGGTCTAATGTATTCCAACACAGTACTGCTGTACAGGGATTATTTAGTAAGACCCACATGTAGGTTAACAGGATAAGGGAAGAAATTCAGAAGCATAAAACACAATATTAAAATGAAAAATAGTTTTGCTTATAACCATAGCAGAAAATTAAAGCACTGTAAAGACGTTTTATGATTAAATTTCAGAGGACTTCTAAGAATACAGCATTTTTATTATGCTATGCTCTTTTTTTGTGTAAAATACGCCCCCCCCTCCATGATAATGAGCACTGCAGCCTAGGAGATTGCAGCTACCCACAGTGAATGTCTTTCTAATAGGCAGCACTGTAGCTGATACGTAATTCAATGACATAACTCCATCCTAGCATTCCCTACTTCCCACAACTCCACTTATCTGCTCCTTTACACAGTCATGGAAACAAGGAGGCTGAGTGTTCCAGCACGTGGAGTACAACATTTAATCTTTCTGTTTGTCCAACAGTCATTACTATAATGAACGGGCTCAGAAACTTTGGTCAGAAGGCTAAGCTGCAGGTAGGAGAGTCCAAACATTCTCTATTTAGAAAGCAATCAGAGGAACAGCACAGATTTGAGGGATGCTACTGAGCTCCAAGACCACAAGTTATCCTTTCTCTCCCTCTCCAGGGTCTGCAGACCTTTCCTCTCCCTTCCTGTAGCACATGTGCCAATCTAAGCTAATTTCCAAGAGCTCTTACTGAATTACTCTGAATTATTAAGAAAATCATCCTGGTATTCAAAAGTGTCAAAGAAATTGAAATTCTAGGCAAAAGTCAGAAAACAAAGTCTACAGGGAACAGAAAGCATCAGAAGAATTCCTGCTTTACTGGACTGTCTTTTAGATCTTCTGTTGTTTAACAAAGTTAATCAGCCTCTCAGGACTGTACTTCACCATCAAGTCCTCAGCCCAAGGCTTCATTAATAACCTCTGCATCTAGCTCCTGTTTCCAACATAAAGTTTTACTCCAGGAACAATGCCAATGAAGAAACTCAAATATAAATTGTAGAAATGTTATTGTGAAAAGAAAAAAGAAAAGAAAGGGGAAGAGGAAGGGAAAGAGGACCTTACTTTTTGGCACATATTTTACAAGCAACAGGAGAGTAACTTTGCATCCATACGGCTTCAGGTAAGTAGACAAGCTAAACAGGTTTCTCTGTTGGCTGCTTGCCCACAAATACATCTTATAATTTTTAGCCTACAATGAGTGACACACAAGTGTATTCACTGATTAAATAAATAAATAAATAGGTTGGATGAATACAGGCCAAAGTACCATCTACCAAGAAAATAGAAACTGTTTCTTATAGCTTGTTAAAAACGCTGGAAGTTGTATTTAGACTTCCTCTATTTTTTTAAGAAACCAGATGTAGAGACAAGCATTTACAATTCCGGACTTTACATTAATTTAGTTAATTATATGCTGTTCATCCTAATGGCCACATGAGGTGAGGTGAAAACCACAAAGGCATCAGAAACAGGTTTCTGAATAGCACCCTATCATCCATGTAAATTGCAAATTAAAGGCCAGCATATGTGCTCAAAATAGAAATTAGGAATGGAGTGAATTTAACAACAGAGAACCAAGAATAGTGGTGATAAAGTTGAGGAAATGTGGTCACTTATTGCTCCCAAATGACATGATCATATAGTACATGAAATAATGGATTGTGGTTAATTTCAGGAGGAAAGGAGGTGGGGAATAAGACAGTGACAGTCCTTTATATTTCACCATTTTCAATTATATTAGATGCAAGGCCAATTGCTATAGCTTTCCCTGAGTGAATTATTATTCTTCCTGCACCTAAACCAGTATACCTATTACTTATGTCTGAGGCAAAGTCATCTAGCATTTTACAAATGTCTGCAATATATATTTGCTCCATTCTGCAGCTTGTCATACTCCAGTGAGAATAAAAATGTTATGCAGCAGAACAGTAGTTTGTCAGAGGTAGGCCAAAGAAAGAAAAAATATGTTTCCCATTTCCTGAATAACCTCAATCCCTGGATGTTGACCCTTTCCCATTGGGACAGTGTGCTAGCCTCTATTACACAGCTGCTATACTGTTTCACCTAGTGATATTTTTTTTTTCAATAGTGATATGTTACAACAGTAAAACCAGAGCTATTCCAGGAGACGCAGACAGGGCAAAGCAACCAGCTTGGCATGTGCACCCATGGTCACCAACAAAATGTGGAGAAGCCTATGAGGGGGGAGAAAACAAAGTCTGGTCAAGCAACAAAAGAAAGGAAACAGCAGAAGCATCCGCAGAAGGGGTTATCTTTTCTCTGGAGTTGGTTTAGCCTCTTACCAAGAGGCTCAAACTCTGACTGGAACCTCCACGATGCCCGTATTCAATCTTCACGTTAAAGGATTGCTCAGGCTCTACCAAAAAAAAAAAAAATCACTAAAGCCTCAAGAATTACTCCTTTCTGTGAGGTCTACAAAAAACCTGCACAAACTAGTCTTTGTATAGGAAAAAGTAACTGAGAGGCTGACAACTGAAGAGCAGCAGGATAAGACCTAAATGGAGAGTTAAAGCAGACCAGTGGAAATGTGAGTAAGAAAAAAGCTAGGATAAAAGGTGAAAAAAATTGCATCATCTGTAGTTTTGAAGTTGTAAATAGTAAATTACAAATAGTATCTCAATTTAAAGTGTTTTTCTACCTCAATTTGAAATTACAATAAAAAGTGGTTACATTGTTAAATATATTTTTTAAAAAATAACCTGAACAAAACATTTCTCTCATTTTTTATCCCAAATGTGATTACATACTCTAAATTGCCAGTACTTTTTGCAAAGCATGGAAAATATTCAGGGTTTGCTCATAATTATCAGACTAATTGTAATTGGGCCAAACCTCCAGCTCTTATAAAAAGGCAGAAAGTCCACTGAGAATAAACGTGCCCGTCTCTCCACTCCAGCTGAGGCTCCTGAAGATGTTTCACCTTTCATGATGGTGCCAGTTCACCAGAATGCACTACAATGCTGCAATGTAAACAGATTTCTAACAAGGCTGCAAAACATCTCAAGCTGTCAACAAAGGGAAACTTCTACATAACCCCAGCACGCTTAGGTTTAAAGGACTCGGACTTTTCCTGCAGTTTTTTTTCTTCTTCAATACTCCATTTCCAAAACTATTCCAAGCTATAGGGAATAAATTATTAAGATATGCAAAAGTAGTGCTGAACGTGTTTCACCCTCTTCAGTTGCACACACAGAAATCAGCAAGGAGCTCGGCATGACTATCTGCAAGAGAATTTGTCTTTTACTGTTCATCCCTCCTTAGTATTTCCTAAGAGCTGGAAGTCCACTAACTAATGGACTCTCAGCTGTGTCTCTGGTCCTTTTTTTCTCATCTGCACCTTGGGGTCCATCAACACTAAGAAAATTACTAACTGGTGACAATCATCATTGGCAACAGCTTTTCTGATCCCCACTCAAATGGTGTTGAAAACTGTTTCCCAGCTCATGCAGGAGAGGCAAATACATTTCTGGCCCATTACAGATTGACGCAGTCATCTTCTCCAGTAATGATCAGTCCCAATTACACCAGGAGTAAACACATCATTTTCCGCACTGGTTGGAAGTGGTCCAAGGGGACCTGCTGTTGACAGCCAGTGTCAGCACAAAGTTAGTCAGTGAAAGGTGATTTTTCTAATGCAGATGCTGAACAGAGAGCCAGGAGGAGCTTTAACATGACTTGCATCAAAACTAACATCAACATTTTGGTATGCTATTGATCAACTTTAAGATTTGCTGATTAGATCTTATCGGAACTAATGTAAATTTTGTTTGTGCAGGTTGTGGCTGCACAATATCCTGAACACGATAAAGAGCTTGCTCCTTAAATAGATTTCTTAAATATTCAAATTTAGATGGTCAGTGAAACATTATAAATTACTACCACCAACATCATATGGACTGCAAAGAGCATAAATATACATCGAAAGTTTGCCCAGCTAACAACTAACAATTTTAAAGCAGTAGAGTTTCACACATGAATGTAAGATAAAAGATACCAGGGCTCCAATCTCAAATCTGGCTTTTCAATGTGTACAGATGAGCCTATCGCAGTTTCTTATTTGTAAAATCAGAACATCACTTGCTTATTTCATACAACGTAAAGCTGTGAGGAGAATCAATCATTTGAACCAAGCAGAACATATAAATCACTGTGCAAACACTTAATATTGTTTTGCTATTCATAACGTCCAGTGATGGACCAGGTCATGGAACAGTCAAAACTTGATCCACAGCTTTGAGTACCTTCATTAAATGCTACGCACAGCTTCTACCCAGACACAATGTGGCAACTGTTTTCTTTGTTTTAGAAGCTTAATCGTCATGTCATTTCACTGTTCAGTTACTTCCTTCGATCCATCTGGTCCACAGCTACACATAAGGCAAAACACTATTCTGTGACCTGATGGTTTTCTAAGGGCCACCACCTAATTTTAATCCCAAGTTTGGAAATATCCAAATGAGCTAAACTACATCAGCAAAGCATAGGCATAAAGTAGGCTCATGGTCCCTATTTCACATTTCTACAAATGTCTTTGTGTGCCAAGGTCACATCATTAACATTCATTTCACAAAACAGAACACAATTTGTAGAGAAAAATATTCTAGTTTGGATAAACATGCACTTGTTCAAGCACCATGTAGTATTCGAATTATTTTTCAAGTAAATTCCCTATCATTAAAAAAGTCACTTGCGTTCCGAGAGCAATTTTCTTCAGTCTAAGTATTAAGAAAAGAAAATGTTTTTCTTATACATGATCACATTGTTCAGGAGATTTTACAGTACTTTCCTATTATGCAGCTTCAGCCCACGCTCATGCAGCATGTTAATTATATTCGAAGTGGTGTGAAGGCCTACAGCACATGACAGTTTCAAAATGTCAGCACAAATGTATTGTAAGTTGAATACTGTCTTAATTTTTAAAGGAAATTGCACATTTCACAAGGCTGAGTATAAATGTCAGCCTTATTTTAAGGCTGAGTAAATAGTCTTAAACACATCCTAATCCTATTAGATGCAAACCCTGCTTGTAAAGGTTGAATTGAGTTGGCAGAGCATTGTAGGTAAACATGCATTCTGCTCCCATAGGTATGCTGTACTGAGTGGTGGATAAAAGAGCTTTGTCCTTCTATTCCCCAGTAGCTTCCCTTCTTTTTCCCTGCATTTTCAAAGCTGTGATTCTACAAATAGCCTGAAATAGTTTGGCAAGACAAACGCTCCACATTTGGGATGCTCACTGTTCCACGCTCTGATTCAAAGACAAAAACTCATAAAGCTCTTAATTAAAGCTGTACTTACAAAACAAGAAATCCACAGCGATTCACAATGATGCCCCAACAATTACCTGCATGACCTGTGTAACTCTGCTGAACAATAACTGGACTTACATAACTTGCTCCTTTATTTGTGATAAAGATATATCCCCATTGCACTGCAGCTCCCCACAAGCAACCAGAAAGAATCTGCTCTTGAGTAGATGAAACTAACTCGTTAGAATTTTATGTTGGATACAGAGGGTTTGTTTGATTTTTTTTTTTTTGAAGTTTGCTCAGGCTGAAAACAATTTCCTTCATATTTTTTTCATTATTTCTAACATGCTGTTAAAAGTTCTCATTTATCAAAACATCCTTCCCTCCTATGTTTGCCTTCATTTCCTTTTTTTTTTGCTTGCTTTAAGGGTGAAAGAAGATGAAACAACTGAATTTCATTTACCCTCACATCTGTACCCTGCTCTCCTTAATTCTGTTAGCAGGTGATGTACAGATGTAGAAGGTGAATGGGGTTTGCACTACCATGCTAATCCTCAGGCCATGATGAATTTGACGGAAAAAACTTTTTTCATATTCCTCCTGGTCCACCACCTTCTCTAAGAGTGATTCAAATCTCTCTTCCCAAAATTATTTCCTTTCTTGTAGTCCAACTTTATTCCTACTGCTTATAGGGAGAGAAGTTAGCATTCCAAGCTCCTAAACCCTGTCAATCCAACATCCTGATGCTTCCAAGAGCAGAGGCGGATGGAGTTTGACAGGAAGAGGGAATTCTGTAATCAAGGCAGGTTGCAAATTACTGCTGGGAGTTCCAACACAGGTATTTCCCAGCAGAAGAAAAAAGTTATTCTTCAAACATAATGCTTCCCTGAAGTTTTCCAGCAGCCTTTTAATCAGCGACCAGCTGTCAAGATTCTGCACAAACAGGCATACATCTAACACTGACATTTAGCTTTCAGTCTACATAACCTAAGAGTGTTTGTTACATTGCCAGTAGGGAAGACAGGGTAAATTTAAATTAATTCAAAATGAATGCCCAAGTTTAATTTTCTGTATTGTTATCAGCAAATCAATATTATATTTATCTCAAAACGAGAGTTATAAAATCACATAACTACCTGACCTGAGTTGCTTACCTAAGAAAAATGGAAGAATGGAATCATAACTTTAATAGCTATGTACATGTCAGCTTCTCTTAATGGTTTTGTGTACCCTTTAAAATGACCTCGATATTTTAGCCAATCTTCTCCTAAAATTTACTTTTCTCATAATTAAGCTTTTACAAAACTTAAGATACTTTTCTTCAAAGTTGTGTTTCTATAATTCAAAGCACTAATCTTGGCATCATTTACACCTGTAGAAATTGTCCACTGAGCTAGTAAAACCTAGCTCAACTGTGAAATCAAACCTGACTTGAAACTTGTAAAAAATGTAAATACCATTATTAGGTTTTTTATATTGTGCAAACCTAAAGAAATACAAGAAGTTAACAAGCAGCTGTAAAAACAAAAAACCCACCATTTAAAAAAAATATTGCTAACTGCTCTAATTTAGTTGTAAATTATTTAAGTAAAGCTACAAGAACAAATACCTTGGTCAACGGCATAAGCTAGTGCCACGCATCAAACTGAACTCTATGGCTCAGATTCTATAAAATAACTTATAAATTGTTCTTCGGAACTCATTCGATATGTATTTATGAGACAGGAACAAAGTTATTCAGCTACATAAGTGTGCAAGACTGGGGCAGAAACAGATCCCTTCTCTTCTCTAAACAGAACCCATGAAGAACTACCCAAATGCTGATAGTTTAATACACTGAAACCATGCTAGTGTTCATGTAAACAAAGAGCTTTACACACTTTTAAGTAAAAGTAGGTGCACATGAATTCTGAGAACTTGTCTTTGTGAATTTATTTCAAACTAATAGCACTTAATAACAAATACTACCAATAAACAATAACAACAGCTTTCCAATACAGTTTAGAATGAAAGTCACATACAAAACTCATAGCATATTTTAAATAAAGACCGTGTCCCAAATTACTTTAGAGCAAATAATGTAAAAAATAATCAACTAATGAAATATGAAAATATTCATCCCCAATCATTTCAGTTAAGTATAAAAGATTTATCTACCCAAAATAAGTACTTACATCGCTCTGGTATTTACTGACTTTCATGGCATGCTTAATATCTGGAGGCTCCTTCATATGTGCATAATCTGAAGTTCCTTTCTCAGCATCGTGCTTTCGCTTGTAGAGAACCTGAAAAAAAGCAACATTATACTCCTGTGACCTCGACAAAGCAGGTATAATAATAATATAAACTGGGTTAAACCTAGTGTCATAGTGCACCTGTGTTAATGAAAAGATGTAATAAATAATTAAGCTCCTTAATGGAACCAGAACCCTGAAACAAGAGCAGCTTCTACCAAAAACAGAGACATATGAGACACAGTCAGCAGAGAGATTTCTCTGAGTCTGTATTTGCAGCAGAGGTATGAATAGGCAGGAGCAAGAAAAAGAAATATACAAAACAGCAAATTAACCTTATCAAGTTAGGGAAAGCTTTTTTTTGCTCAAAACACACTTGAATTTGTCAGCTGAGTAATATTTCCTCAGGTTTCTTTTTTATTTTTCGTGTTATCAGAAATAAAAGAAAATATTTTGTGTACTCCTCATAAATAAACAGGTTTACATGAAATACTCATAGCCCAAACACCTATTTCTTCCACTGTCAGGAAATTACTAGCATAATACATTTTTTTAATAGCCCCCAGGTTCACAAAGAAAAATAATATTTACATTCAATTGTCATCATGGTAAAGGAAAATAGAATTGGATTGTGAGTTCATTAAAAAAATTATTTTTTTAATAGAAACTGAGCTCAATGTTGGGCATTCATCCAGCTTTCACTGTACTGTGTTATACTTACACATACACACACTCACATACTAAAACTGCCTGAAAAGCTGATCTTGCACTTATCCTTGTCAGAAGCTTTTAGGCTTACATCAAGAAAATTCATCAGGTTTTGATGCCTGAAGAAGCAGCAAGCAAATTCATTTTCTAATAGCTCTCAAGAGTAAGCATTAAAATAATCCCCAAGAAAACAGCAAATATGAAATAAGACTGAGAGATGACCAGGATGAGGAGAAGGAGGATTTGACACTAAAACCCTCGATAGCAATGAAAGAAAACTCTAAAAGTTTTGAGGTGGGGGGGATCTAAGAAAACTTCTTGGGACAACTCTACACGGACAACTCTCCATAGGGACAACTCTACACAGACAGCTCCCCAGAGCGACAACTCTACATGGGGAGCCCAAACCCTAACATCTAACCCTGACCGTAATTCTAATCTACACCTCCCTGTGTAGAGTTGTCCCATGGAGAGCTGTCCATGGACATTTGTCTCACTGAGAGTTGGCCACAGAGAGCCAGTCATGGAGAGTTGGGCTTTTCTGCAAGATGAGAACTCTTGACTGTGGTGATTCGGACTGTTTTAGGACACGACAGAAGGACTGTGAGAAAATGTTGTATCTCTCCGTATTTAAGGCAGCAAGATTGCATCTGAGTCATAGATCAGGGTGCCCAAGACAAAATATCAGTATCTGCCCTATCTCAGATTACAAAATTATATATAGGCTGAGAGATTAAGACAAAGGTTGTTGCACTTTTTTGTTGTGCACTGATAGTATATGAATGAAAGTATCAAACTAAGAAACTTTATAAGTGCCATGTCCTTATACAGTGTATATTCAACATGATCAGCCCTCCGGTGAAACAAACGCAACTTAAATTGAAACAATAGGAGGTCTATAACCTTTCTGTATTTATTACATCTTGCAACTGACACAGAAAAAAATTATTTAACAAGACTGAAGAATCACTGACAAATTATCCCCTGCAAAAGTGTAATAATGACTATATAAACATAAGCTACAAAAACTCTTTTCCTAGTTCTCCCGCTTCACATTATGAATTTTAAGATGTTTCCCACTTAATACTATTCTGAAAAGCAGACCCATACAGTTACTTCCAAAATCTAGTAATTTACAGATACCTTACTACATTCCTACTTTGCTGGTTCAACATCTATATTTTTCTGTTGGCAGATGGGCTATGTAATCAAGACATCAGAAACTAAAAGCCCATCAACTCCCAACCTGAGAAAACTAACAGAAATTGCAATTGAGTGTCTGCTGTCTTGGGAAAAGATGATTTTTCTCTATATTAATGTAGGAATATTTGACTTGCTATTTGACAGCTGTGTTATTCCTATCTTTTCACATTATTCTCATTAAATGACTTAAGTAACTTTGAAGCAATCACAGCCTAGGAGGTTATCAATAGTTGTCTTGCTTAGTTTTGGACAATTTAGTGAAGAACTTCTCCCAGGTCTGTAAATCAGTCCCAAAGAAGCATGAAAAAATGTTTATGAGGATTATTTCATCAATATTGTTAGACCTATTATTTTACATGTTAGCACGTGTAAAATCATTTCTCACTTCATGCTAATTTTCAAGCTTTAGCTAAACTGAATTTTCTTTATCAAATCTACATTTGAAACTACTCTACAGAAAGATCAAGTATTATAGGTCACTAATGTAACTTCCACTCTGAATTGTCACTATTTATTAACTTCAGAAATACAAGGCAATTATTTAAGTAGGTATGACTTCAGACTGTACTAATTTGTAAGTACTCGTGTTTTATTTTTCTTCTCTCTCTTGTGCACCAGTGTGTCAATAGGAAGCTGCATTAAGGAAAGCTTTGTGCTCCTTTACCTTAACTCTGACTAATACTTCGGTTTAGAATACTTTAAGCACTATTAAATTTTTGTTTTCCTATTTCCCTTTACAATCAATAAGCTGAGCTCCAAACTTAAAAAATGCAAGGTAGGATTTTGTAGTAGGAAACATTCAAGAACACAGAAAATGCCATTTTAGTATCTAGATAGAGAATTAGATTTTCTGATGTATCTGTGTAAAACAAACCAAGCAAGTCTCAGAGACTAACACTTGCTACCATAAAAAAAAATTAAAAAAAAGATAAAATCTTGAATATGAGATTAAATACCATAAAAAACATGCAGAATTACATGAAAAATTCTGATAATGCGTAATGTAACTGTAAATGATGTAGTAAACCACACAAATAGCTTTATCATAGTAAATAATCTACATGCAAGTAAAAGCAGGATTCTGCCTACAAGTTAGCAAAAAACTCTGAAACTTTCTCTGGAAGTTGAAATTATTGCTTAAAATTCACTTGGCTCACCATCTTTACAAACAAACAGGAAATACTGTTGAGCATTGACATATAGTTACTATTTGAGATATTGCCCTGTGCAAAGGAGAAAATTAAACTGCCTTCAGTTTGCTTTAGATTATTCCTTTCAGATAAGAAGAAAAACAGTGCAATCTCTTCTCATGGCAGAAATAAAGTGATGAAAAAAGTGATGAAATACGTAGTTTTTTTCCAAAATTGTTTCCCCCTCAAGCAATTTTAAATACCTTTATCATTGTTTGTGACACCTTATTAAAAAAAAAGTTCTGTGTAAGGAAGAACTCAGTACACTGGTCTTCAGACAAGAGAAAGACTTGGCACAAACCTTCTAAGGATCAGAATTTTTCCTTCAGAAATATCTTCCACAGGAAAATTGCAATTTTTCTCAAAAATGTCCATTTCCTCTCAGGAAAATGAAAACAAGGTCTCCCCGCCCTTATGCTTATATTGCAGAGAATAGGGAAATTGGTGACAGCTTCTTAGGCTGGTAAGGCAGGTGAAATTATGTGTTGAGGGCAGACACTTCTGCTCTCTATAGCTTACCCTGGGGACAGCTATGACAAAGGAGAGAGAGGGAGGAAAATCTGGTTGCTCAGGCTCAAGAAGGCTATTTAGAAGGCAACAGTCAAACTTTCCCTGTAGATGAAAAGCTGAAATTGATAAAAGCCACCCAAGTCCACATGGCTCTGAAACTTCTTTTTCATTCTCCCGAAGTCTTTTTTTCCCCAAAAAATATTGTCATTATTTTTTTGGTCAGAATTTCAGAAGGATTTCCTTCTCTATGGGTATTTATTTCCATTTTCGTGCCAGTTCTACATAAAACACAAAAGAGCAAATATGGCCTTTATGCAAAAGCCAGCAGAGGTAGTCCTGGTTTAGCCTTTCCTCTGTATCTTGAAGAGGGAATTGAGCATAGAATCATAGAATAACCAGGTTGGAAGAGACCCACTGGACCATCGAGTCCAACCATTCCTATCAAACACTAAACCATGACCCTCAGCACCTCGTGCATAAATCAATATAGCCAATACGGGGACAAAGCTCCACAGGAGGAGAACAACAACCATTAGGTTGTTATACTCTCCATTAGGGCAAGATTCTGTCAGTGCTGACATTGTAGAGCTGGAACCCTGCAGAACAAAGTCCTGCCTCTGTGGAAGTTAATCACACTTGCCATATCAGTTAGAGCTTGCATAAGTGATAGATGGTACTATGGCAGCCTGTTTGCTGTGGGAATGACAGTGAAGGGCAGCTATGAGTGGAGAATAATTTCTTGTGAGAAAAAAGAAATTTTCTCTAGTCGCCTCCAAGTTCCTAAATCCTAAGCGTGATTTGCAACAGTGTACAAGATCAATAAATTGGGCCAGATCTAGGTAGCCTGAAAATGGAGCTGCTGGGCAGCAGCAGTGCAGCAGCACCATTTCAGAATTAAACATCAACTCATGGGAGAGACCATTTGCCAACTATGTAAAGAGAACACCCAGGGGAGGCATACCAGCCTCAGCAGCCCTGTGCCAGCAGGCTGTAGTAGGGAGAGCCAGTGGAAATTTTTTTTCATACTGTGATCCTCTAGTCCCTACAAACCTGCTTGGCAGGTGAGTCTATGGATCCTGCCAAGAACATGGCATCACAGAGCGAGAAAGCACTTATTGGATCTTATTGTAACTGCAAAACAGACTGCAGTTCTGTGCTTGCAACAGCCTTTTTGCAGGAGAGTTGGCACAATAGCCAGCCAGTGCAGTTCTCTCTCCTTCCTATAGCCTTAGACTCCTCTCGCTGAAGTTATGACCTGTAAATTCACAACCCCAGATAGATAGATGCAGTAGAAATCCTCTCTGCCATATCCTGACCCAGTTGAAATCTGAAATCCTTGTATTAGCTACTTAGGTACCGCAGTGATAGACACAATACAGATTAGATTTGAATACTGCAGAGAAGATTTTCCACTAGAAAATCCCCTAGGATGCCTCTCAAAGTAGCATTAAATTTAGGTCCACTGCAACACTAACCACAAGTTGGAAAAATGTGTCAGCATATATTTAAGTTTTATGGTAGATTATGATTTATAATGCATTTATTCCCATGGGGATGGTATGAATTTTACAGGAAAAGTTTTCACTTTAATAAAACTCATCCTATATGCATATTCGTTTCTCTATGACTGTTGGATGACTGCAGAAAACCTTCAAAAATATCAAATGAAAATGTCAGTCTTTTCCTTTAAAGGGTTTTTTTTTGATGAATCAAATGGTTTCATTTTTACTCTGAGTTATTTATTTTTCCCTGGCACATCACCAATGTTAATTAACCTCATTTGCGTAAACTAATGTAGAATGTACTCATATGGAATTAATCCAGGAGTAAATTTGTGGCAAACTACTTAACTACTGTTTTATAAATCAAGCTAAGAGTTTAAAACTGTTATACAAGTTTAATTCCCAATTTATTTCTACTGTAATTCTTCTAATCACTCACTTTGCAATGAAATATCACATTAATGTCATTCCAGCTACTATGTTGCTTTAGCTTGAGTGCATATATGTTCCACTTCAAACTATGAAAATTAAAATATATTTTATGTTATTATATTTGCTAAGTATAGCTCTGATGAACACATTGTTTTAAACAAAAGCAAGCTGCATTGAGATTTCGGTGTTCTTTTTTGTTATGAATATCTTCCCTTGTTTGAAAAAAAAAAAATCACTGCATTAGAAGAATGCATATTGAGATAAAATGAACAATATGGATTTAGGACAGTGTTTGCTTCACTGACTGGTTATATTAAATTATACATAGTTAATATCTTTAAGAGAAGAGAAGGGCAAACCATGAAAAATGTGGAAATGCTTGGTGGATAGAAAGTCATGACCATCTATCAACTGTAATTCTCATGAGTAACAATGAAAATCTGTAACTTCATTCATATTACACACACTTAACATTTACAAGTCCACTGAGATCAACGGAAGTGAAGGGTCACCTGCCTACAGGGTATTATATTCTTAATTACCTGGAGGCAACTGAACTGGAATTTTCAGTTTTACCGTGCTTGCATGTTTTACACTACATTCAATAAATTTGATTTCGTATTTTTATATGTATAAAATATGTTGTGAGTGGTCGTACATAGACCATCAGAAAAACATTTACTGGTACAAGGAAGTGCCTTTAAAATTCATTAAAATATTTTTTTCCCCTTCAGCATCAAACATTTTATAAACCTAATATAACACCCAAATTTAAATTGTTGTTACCTAAGATTCACCTGTTCTATAAATGCAGTGTAGTGTCATTGAATTCATTAATTCCTTACTGCATTCATGGATTTCTAATAGATTTCATTGGATTGCTGAATGCACTAGAAGTTTTTAATTTTTTATTTAATAAATATAACAGGTAAGATGGTCAAATTTTAAAAGTGAATACTTCTTGAAGTTAAGAAGTTACAGTGATAAACTCCAGATGATAAACTTACCCAAATAAATCAAGTCTCCATTCAAATATATTGTTTAAATTGGTCATATTCTGTCATACAATTCATATAAAGATCATTTTTGTGATTTAAAGTTGTACCTTGCTCTGAAGCTGTGTTAATTCTTTTGCAAATACACTGTCAATTGTGGCTGGCATCTGCTGATAAAGAGAGTTGGAAAGGCCTTTCTTAGCAGCTCCTTTATACTTTACCTAGAGGGGAGAAAAAGGTGACATATAATGCAAAAATTAAGACACAGTAAGCACACTAACTGCTTTTTCCTTACAAATGAAATAGCATAGATAATAAGAACTGGAAAAATCTAATGCTGTCATGAACTTTCAAGCAAAACCAGACCTTTAAATATTAACTTTAAAATACTTCAGGTGGATGTGTCTAATTTACGAAAGAATTAAAGTATCTCCTAATGAAATTCAGTCATTTTGAAGAAGTATAAAATACGGTAAGCAAGGCAGTTATTTTTCTATCCTTCTTAAAATCATTTCCAAAGAACAAAATTATCTTTTTCTTTCTGTTTTCCCAAGTTTTGCCCAATGAGAGCAATGAGAGGCCAACAAAAAAAATATTTCGCTTTTTGATAAGTAGTAACAATTAATTGTAACTGGAAAGGACAGGAACACTCAAGTTATCACGTCTGCCATCATTTCCACTTAACCTTTTTATATGAAAGATTAATTTTTAAATTACTTTTTATTTATCCTGTACTTTCTCCAGCATTCAGTACTACCAGTACCTTACAGAAGGAATCTCTTAAAAAAGATAGGCCAGAATAATAGTTAAAAATCTGGGAGGATTTGCTTCAGATCTACGTTTTTCAAATTCATAAAACAATACTGAGTATCGCTGTGAAAGTAATCATAAGTATCAAAGATATCTTAAATAATACTGCCTAATTATATTGCACAGTAAATTAAATACCAGATGTTCATTACAGACTAGTTCCCCATACATATTTTATATATAAATAATTTGCTGTAATGTTTATTGCTGTCTCCTAAAACAGAGGTCTCTCACTGCAGTAGACATGCTGTTAAGAATTCAGTGCTCAAGTTTTGCAAAAACAGGTTATGGGACACTAGAGGTCAGTAATTTACAGGATACACCATCCATCACATCATTGGCTTCAGGTAATGCTGCAATAAGCAGAGTGCCGAACAATGTGATAACATAAAATATATGGGGTTCAAAATTTTGAAATTTCTATCTCTAAATCTTTGACTATTAGTTAGCATCTTTTCTTTGGAATCATACAGATGGATTCAGTAAATACTCTCTTCATAGTGTGCTTTTGTAGGCTACAATAGTCTGTCTGTTAGAAAGTATAATTTCAAAAATTTATGCTCCTTGGGATGTACCACTTTCTTATAAAATATGAAGATAAATATTACAAAAATATTCAGTAGATGCATCCATATTGAATGTAGCCACAGCAAATTGATGTATATCAAGAATAGAATGTAGACTGTATAAAAATTACATAACTCAAGACAGATATATTAGGATGTTCTATATCACAATCATAAAGGTAGCACACAAAAACTGGCACCAAAAATTTAAGTCTTCTCATAGTCACAGTGACAGAAATATCACTCAGAACCAGCAGTTCCTTAACAAGAGCAACTTTCTGCCACGGAAAACTTCTGCTGCTGTTCTCACCTGTGGAAAATAATCAGAGATGCAATCCCGCAGCACCTTGTATCTGGAACATGAAGAGCTATCAGTAAACTCTGCTCTGGCATTTTGGAATTTGCCGTTCTTTGCCACTACAGTTGTGTTTGTGTGCACATGAAGACCTAAAAACTCTGACATGGGTATGTATATATGTGTGTGCAAGCGCTCAGGGGACCTTTAGATGACATTGACCTGATGCCTGACCCAGTCCCCTTGCTGAAGGAGGCAGGGGTGATAACATGCTAACGGTTTCCTTGTGTCGTTTGGTTTGATATCAGACCATGAATTCTCCACTGCAGGGAAACTATGCATGTGTAGAGTTTGCAAATCTCATCACTGCAGAATAAGGAAGAAGAAATCCTTTTCCTATCTTTGTTTATCCATCCATAATTGGGACAGTTAGGACTACCTCAGAATCATCAGTAAAATATCTTGGAATCCGAAACTAATACTGTTGCATAATTCCAAATTTTTATCACACACAGTATATACTAATAACAGCACTTTAAATCACTTCAGCTTTAAACACGATTGTTATTTGAAATAAACCATCTTTCCCCTGATAAAAAACACCATATTCAATTGAGGGAGTTTTTAGGAAGGATGAGAGGCAAGGAGAATTCTTCAATCTTTTAGATCTTACCTCAGATATAAAAGCACCAAGACTTTTCACATGTTTTAGCTGCGGGGTGTCAGGAACAAATATGCACTTGCCTTTAGATTTTTTAAACTCTTCTTTATAGTGTATCTACAAAAAGTAGGAAAAAAATCATTTTCTTTAAAAAAAAAAAAAGAAACAATGGCTATTTTTATTTAATATTCTTAATTATTATTTTTGTTTTATTTCATTTATGAATACCATGCTGAGTGGCTTTCAAATACCTCAGGGCTGGATCAAATTAAGCCATAAGGGGAAACACCCAGTTCTCACACACAGTACCAGGGGCTATGTAAAAGTCACAGAACAATTTAATAAAAAAAGTGAAACAGATATGACTTTTCTCTACACCTACAGCACATTTTCACCAGTGTTGCAGATGTTCCAGTATCTCTATAGAAAGGAGAATCAAATAATAGATCTCCTTGATCTCAAAAATAAAATTGTTAAACTAACTTCTAACACAGATCTGGCAAACACAGAATCTGAATAACATAATCCAATGCCTCTTTATGAATCCAAGAGATGAGAAGGATACTACTCATTCATTGGCTACAAAGCATCCAATCAGTCATGATATGCAATAACAAAATTTCTTTAAGATCAAACAAATTTTAAATTAAGCCATTTTTAAGTCATGTGTATGCATGAAGGAAAACATTTTTGAAGAAAAACACAACATATTTTGAAAAAAAAGCAACACACCAGCCCTTTGTGGTTTTTTTTAAACAACCAACCTTTTTCTTACCACAAGGCAAACAATATGGGCAGGTAAAACAATCACATGACTGCTGGTGAAGTTAGAGTTACTGTTCATATTACTGAGATTGCAAAAAGATAAAATCTATGGACATGGTAAATGTGTAGGTACCTTTATTATGTAATACTGCATGAAGAAAGACAGTGCATAATGATGAGATGGGCTACATAAGTTTTAAAGATAGACATTTTACATTAATAGCCTTAAATGTTTTTAGTGACATTTCTTTCTTTGCACATAGAGTAGTTCAGTTCAATGCAAACTGAATTATTTAGTATTAAGCTTTCATGGTTATTATCTGCTACCATTTCTCTAACCTCATTTTCACATTCTGCCTAACAGCAGCTTGCATTTATGCACTCTAGACTTGCTGACAAGCACTGACAGAAGCAATATGATCTGCATCTGAGCATTACAGAAATACGCAGCCTTAATTTCCTCTTTCTCTGAATCGTTAATGGATATCACAAGTTCTACGGTCCTCTACAGGGACTTGGAAAATTCATGAGAAGGATGGCAGATTACACAGAAGCAACTCCTGTACTTTCTGATGCAAATTTTTCGACCACCACAAAATGGATTAGATAACGTCAAATTCATCTCAAACTGATGTCTATATAATTCCCACACAGGCAATAATTTTGGTTCCTGTTGAGTTCATTCAGATTTGTATTGCCGAAGAAATCTACATCTAACTATATTGTCTGCCTTTGTGGATTACAGTGTATTCTAAATAAAAACTTTTTGGTGAAAAATGGGTGCAAAATTTCCGTGTATCATGATTTTACTCAGACACCCACAAAATCAATGTTTCATGTAATTTGTATGTGACACTGTATTCACAGAATTATGTTCATTCATAATTACAAGGCTGAGAAGGGACATGGGAAATCTACAGAGCTGATTGTCTACGTATGGTTTATGTTTGACGTGTGCTCCCAGTTGAAACTCCTGTTAAAGCTGAGGCTCTGGTGGAGGAGATGGAGAGTCTTTCTGCTCACAATTTAGATAAATCACCTACAGATATCTGAGATCTGATTGTAACTACATCCATTTTAATTAAAGAACAATAATCCATTCAAAAATCAAACATGAAAGCTTACTAGAGTATCCCTTAATTGGGTGGGGGATGACAAAACATGACTAGAAGAAACAATCAGAGCTATTCTCCTGTTGAAGTCATGCTTTCAAAACAACCAAAAGCGGCAGAAGACTAATGCCACCTCCTTGCTCCTTTATTGTTCACATTTATTATACTAATCCCTAGAGGCCACAAAACGAAGGCAGGCTCACATGAGCAGTTTAAAGAGGATATATAACAAAATTCATGGTCCAACTCTGATGCAACACACTCCATTCTGTTACACAAGTGTCTACATCACTTGGAATCAGAAAGATGGAAGATGACATGGGACAAGTATAATGAAGTCATGACATCTGCACTTAAAATGTGTATTTATTGTAAATGACATTAAGCTTAAGAGGTTGGCTATGACTGAACATAACCAATGGTTGGAAGGAACATGCAGAGAAGATAATATTCCTTTTAGAAGTTTGGGCTTACAAATCTAATACCTAAAATACTGAAGAGGAAATTTTGCCTGTGAGTGACTTACCCTTCACCACAAAATACACTGTTTAGGTTGACTGGATGCGGCAAGCCTTTTGAGAAAAACAAATAATAGGAAAAAATTTGCAAATGATGGCCTGGAGCCACCACTGATATACTGATACACTTTTGAAGTCCAATAGCTCACTAAAGGTCCAATTTTTAATAGCTCTCTTCTGATCCATTTCTTCTCCCTGACTCATCATAAAACTACTACACTCTGACCAGCAGCACAGCTTTCCAGTACAAGTAGATTAAAATGTCTAGACAACCACCAAAACAGTAAGCTTCAATTCCATTTTTTTTTTCTTAGTGGATGTTTTATGGTGAGACCAACTCTATAAAAGAAGGGCATCCAACCTTTAGGCTGAAGCTTCCTAGCTTGCCAGGAAAATTCATCTTGCCCATGGTCTGTTTCATCAGCCTTTTTCACAGGGGAAACACAGGAGGAAACCGTGTGCTAAAGGAAAGGCTCAGATAGTAAGCCATCTTTCCTTTATGTTCAGGGGCACATATAAATCTAACTTGAATATGAATATACTTAAAAACCTGTCCTTAATAACTTAACATGAATGATGTAACTTTGTCTACAGGTAGCATGCCAAGGTCCATTTTAGCACTGTCGTCTCTCAAAGATCCAATTAAGTTTAGAGGAGCCACAAAAAGGTCTAACCTTCTTATCTTACTCTTATAACAGACCAAAAGGGAACTTCTACCACTAAGGATTCCCTTTCAAACCCTACACTTCTAAATTTATAATATCTCATAAGACTGAGAGCTGTGTCAGATCACAGATCTGTGGCTGCAGAAACCTAGAAGAAAGCATGAGAACAGGGCAAGCATACAGTATTTTTGCCTCCCAGTATTTTACTACTTTCCAGCAATTTGGACCTCAAAGTCCTCCTGGCTGTGGCTACTAATGGTGAGTCCAGAGGAACAGCTCCACCTCAAATTAGGTGGTCACAAACCTAATGGTATGAGTGGAAAGACACTTTGTTTCTGCACTTGACTCTAGGTCTCTTTGGTCCTTGCTTTATAACAGACATGCTAAAGCACATGTGGACTCCATACAAGGGCAGTTCAATGGCACATAGTATTACTTCTTGCTATAAGGGAAAAGAAGCACTGCTACCATACACTAGCAAAATTCAGCAGAAATCTTCAGAAGACAAAGTGTCTGCCTGTCTACCAGAAAGGATTATGATGGTTTGGTCAGTGATGATTTTACTGATACACTAATTCCTGTCTCTGCTTAGAACAGTATTCACAATGTCACACCACACAATCAAAATGAAGAAGAGAGAAAAATATACCAAAATGTAAGTAAAACAAGAAAATAGACACACTTAATTTTGTTACCAAAGACAAAAGGCCTGGAAAACAAGGTAATTCATATAAATCAAATACATATGACTGTTTTGAAAACACCTGTGGACTAAACTTGCATAATGGAGGGAGATTAAATAAAATGGCTTTAGGGAGAAACAATCCAGGGGGTATTACAGCCACAGAACAAATGTCTGCCAACCTCCAATGAAAACAGGGATTTCCTCAAGAACCAGAGCACATAAACATTTCGCAGCTTTCCCTATGTACAGTTCAAGGCTGACAGTTAAGCACACACTCACAGCTGCCATCGTAACACTTTTTAAAAAACATATTGCCAAATTAAAGTCAGCCTGAAAAGAATGCAGGGCAAGTGTAGTGCAGCCCTAATATCTCAGTCATGAGCACCATTGGCACTGTGTCCTGATGGAGAAGCTGTGCTGACAGCACCACTGGCAGGAAAGGACAATAACTGATTTTCATGGTCAACAAGGACACTGTCTGCTGTCCCAAGGTCATTTTAGGGCCAAACTTCAGGCCCCATAAAATTCTCTTACACACAAAATGTACAGATTTACTCCAGTGCTACAACCAGACAAACAAACAGCAGTTTGTGTAAAGATTCAAGCTAAAAAGGATAAAGGATATGTAAAAAGGTCTGAATGTAAATGAGTTAAAAATCAAAGGCAAGAATGCTAACTCCTTGTAGACTATTAACCTCCACAATGAAGTATGCACGGTGAGAAACTTACTTCCCAATACAAAGGACTTCAGTGGTCACAAGACATACCAATTATAGCAAAAATTCTGGGAAACAAAAGTTGCCTCTCATACATACACACATTCCATTCAAGCCAATGAAGAAATACCTACTGATTTGAGTAGAGGCTCAATAAGTACCCAAAACTGGATACCATTTTTAAAAACAGAGTCTCTTCATTGAAATTGGTCTGGGCCATTACATATTGCTACTGCTCTGAAAGCATTAGTGACACTTTGCTATAATGCTTTATATATCTCAAGGAAAATCGAGCGCACTTATAGCCTAAATGCTTCACAAGATTTCAGCAAAAGCCCACAAAGCTGAACCATTATAGCCTTCAGAAACCTGGCTTTACTTAGTTATTCACTTTAGCTCCCAATCCCCTGCAGAAAATCAGAAAATACAGCTACTCCATTTATCAGTTAATTAACAGCCACATCCAACATTACTCCTAATGGGTACACTGCACAGTAATAATTCCTTTTCAATTAAAGAAAACATTTCTTCAGCATTTTTCAAGGAATTTTTGCCTTTAAGAACAGCAATCACCTTTAGAAACAAGTTGCATGGAAGCCATAAACATATTTTGGGTCAGATAAGTGCTCCAGGTCCATTTTCATTTTGGCTTTTATTAAAAGGCACTTATTGTACTATATACCACTACATAATGTTTACACAATGTCTATATCTGATAGGCAGTTATAAAAATCTGTAGTTACTAAAGTCAAGAATTTGCTAGCTGAATGTTTTTGAAGATATTCTAGCATTTCAGTGGATTGTTTCTATAAGTGTAAGTAAATAACAATATACTAAGTAGCTTTGAGCATTTATCACCACAGACCAACCGATAGCACTCAAAATTAATCTATTCTATTTTTATCCTCCCTCCTTACAGCTATGTATATTGGCAACCAGTTCTGTTCTAACCAATCAAACTTCACAGGATTAGGCTATGACTATAAAAAAATACTGCATTTTTCTGATGAAATCATCCAAGGTGTTCTCATGGGAAACATGCTCCAGGTGAAACCCACATCTTCCTCCCTAGGGCCTTCATACCATCCAACTGCTCTAAAAAGCTCATTCTTCACCGGTTGATGATTTAAAGTACCAGAGTAGGCTGTGCTTTTCTATTATTTTGTGTGCTTTATAGTAAAGCCTTGGATGGGCCCATGCTACATTCTACATATCTGAAAAAATACGTATGGTAAATATAAACTTACTTGAAAAGAGAAATGCAAATGTAAGGATGCAAAGAGTAAACATCACTTACATCACTTATTAGTTCACTGCATTTTCGGGCCAATTCCATATTTCTATCCTCAATAACAGGCTTGAGGAAGACCTGTAAAAGAAAGGTAATCATTGAAGGTTTATTGTCCTAAAAGGGTAACAATAGAAGGACGTAAGTATTTTCCAAAGCTATTGGAGTTTAACTCACCTTTTCTTCTTCTTCTCCATCTTCATTTTCATCTTCCCTGAAATCCTGAATGACAGATACTCGCATTTTAATACTTTGCAGAAAACAACAATGTAAAGTCTAAAAACATTCAGCACTACAAGAAACAGCTTGGATCCTACAGCACGCCTGGAATCAATGCTTCATTTGTGTTCTCCACTGCACTTAACTCTACCAAGGCTCCTTCTTTATTTAGGCAGCACTTGACAGTCTTTATCTGAACAATTCAGTGTGAGTGAACTGAAAGGCATTGCAGATGGCCTTGTTAGCTATCAGTCACAGCAGAGCTAATGCCTTCTTACAGATAAAAGATAATTAAATGACCTCTCTCAGTAAACTATTTCTAAAATTAGTATGAACACACTTAATTAAAATACTGCTAATTCATAACATAAGTAATTAAGTAAAATTACAGGCTTAAAAGGGGAACATTGACTCTAGGGCTATGTAGGAAAACAGCCCAGTTCTAAGATTCAAGGCATCACTGACAACTGATAAAACAAAACTTTATTTTGTTGGTCCAATTTTTTTTTCTTTTTTTAAAAAAGCACAGTATTTTCATTTTCCAGTAGATGCAACTTCTGGTATATTTTTCAGGAAACATTCCTTTTCCATAAAGCAGCTGAAGGTAAAACCTGTGTATAAATAGATGCAAACACATCTGCACACTTACAAGTATACATGGTTATGTATTTAAACAAACATGAATGTTCCTTCAGTGTTAAAAAGTGTCATGGTCTGTAGTCTGAAACCAACCTTTTTCAGTATGAAGTAATTGACTTGAGCTGCAAGGAAACTGAAAGATATTCTTATGCTGATGGATATAGTGTCACCATGTTTGCTTCTGTAAAACAAGCAGGGAAGTATTACAGGACCAGTTAAAGTAACCATTATTTTAACATTATTTTGCTTTCCAAACTGTAGCTTGCGTGCCTCTCATTTTATAGAGGTGATAATTTTTAACTTGATCTAGCAGAGTGGGTCACCACTACATAGCTTTGCAATCAAGCAAAGATATAAAGAATGTGTGCTTTTAAAAAAATTCAAAGAACTTTAAGTACATGTGCCCAAACACAATGTCCTTAGAGCTTACTAAAAAACACATATTTCATTAGAAAAAGAAACATTTTGAAGAGTAAAAATGGATCATTTGACTTAGTTAAGTTCTGAAAATTTGGAAGAATAAAGGCACAAATTCCTTCCAGTCTGTAATAATCAAGAGACAGAATTCTTTCTATATTAATAGTATGGAAAGTTTCAATATTTTCCATTCTACACAACCATTTTATACGTTGCCTAGATTGTTCACAGAAGTACACTATTTGCAGTACACAATCTTCACTCACTATGAACTTTTGATAGAGAAAACAAGCTTTCTAGAAGCAAACTATATGATTGATCCTATGAAAGGAGACCACTGAACCTCCCAACACTTACAGCCATTATTTGATTGTGTCTATGTACCATTTTCAGACACTGAACATTACTCAAGTACTAGGTCTAAATGCATATCTGCTGAGGTAGCAGAAGGGAAGAAACACGGGGTATAAAGGAGCCCAGGTTCCCATGAGTATGAGTAGGCACTGCACACAAGTGGCTTAGGCACACAATTGTACAGCTTTCCTGCTTTGATCACCCATATTTTGTGTCCACATCTGGCCAAATTCTGCCATCTCCTCATCTTTTTATCAGCCTGTTAAGAAATACATTTGGAAGATGTTAGCCCAGAAAGTTAAAAGGCTTCATCTCATTTTGGTCCTGACACATGTAACAACTTCGCAGCTGTCACTGAGCAAACAATACTGTTGGACTTTTTTTTGGCATAATCCCAAAAGCCTTCCAATATCTGCAATATCCGTATGCACTGTTGAGCTGGAAAAACTTCTTTACCACTTCACAGAACAGCAGAATCTGTGCTTGTCCTAGAAAAGGTACCAGAAACATCATAGTTCCAAACCTACTTAGTACAGTTCCTCATTGAGTATTTGAACATAGGTTGCAAGTTATGGATCGAGGTGTTTCAGCTGGAAAATCTGCACAGCATTATACTGAGAGGTATATACATGTTATGAGCACACTCCTTCCAATTCTGGACTGAAAACTCAGTAAGAACAGAGGCAGAGTTTTCATGCTTTAACTATCCTGCTTCCAATGAGTTAAAAATCAGCCCACAGACAACCCTGAAATGAAAACATTATTTTCTATTCTGGACAGACACACGCATCACTGAAATAAGTACAATTAATTCAATACAATGCAGCTGGTGGTCTCTTTTCAAAAAGCACACAAGACATTTGTAAGCGCTGAGACTCAATTACTTGGCATTTCTAGAAATACTCATCCATCAGACTGGATGTTACTAGCAGCCCTGCACAAGGAAGTTCATCGTCAGGCTATCAGCACCACAATCACAAACAGAAAGAAAGCGAGGGATCCCAGCCTTCCAGTTTTAATGTCCCCTGAACATGAAATACCAATTAACACTAACGAAAGAAATTCAAGAGATGGCTCAATTAGATAAAAAGCTAACTCATAAGCTTGCATGTGTCAGATCACTGCATTTATCAACAACACTCCAAAACCTGCAAATATCTCATGGTTCTAAGCAAAGTTTTTCATTCAATTGAAGTTATTTTATTTAAGGTTTTGGTAAAGCAGAGAGTGACAATGATATTTTTAAAGACAAAGAGAAACAAGATGTTAGAATCCTGATTTGTGTATCCCAGAAAACTTAATTAATGACCAATGCTTAATAAATACATAAATACAGGCATTTTTGCAAATACATTCATGGAGATATATACTAGCCCAACTGGATCTTGAGGAGCATTTAAGACGCCTTTATGGTACAACTAGTTCCACATAATAATATTCAATTCGATCCATTTACCAGGAGCACTGTAGCTATGCTAGCATGACACTGCCTGAGTTAATAAACTCTTTCCAACAGCTAATTATCCTGAGAAATGAACTCATTCAGAAGTGGAAGTATTTATCAGGGCACAAGACTGTGCTGTGCAGATGTAACCTTAACCGTCATCAGCAACAATACACTGAAATAAACCAACACAGAGCTCTTTCAGATACGAGTGTATTCTAAAAAACCACAAACCCTCAGCTTCCTTTTCCTGTCAATACTCCTAATTATCTATTTCATTTGCACAACAGTTTTTAACACTTAAAGACAGTATTTCACTCAAAGACAGGATATGTAGTTTCATCTATTTTTTTCCTCATTTTTCATTTGTTAAGAAATTAAATAATCAACAATACAGGAATTTGGCCTTTTCACAGTATTTTCAGTTTAACCAAAAGCCTGAAAAATCTATCTGCTCCTGCAAGTCTCTTCACAAGTTGATGCATCAGGAGCTGAGTCTAGAATCAGCCACATTTGACTGCACTGCAACTGTTTGATCCACTCTTCTTGATATCGCTGCAGCACTTCCATTTCTTGCCAAGTGTCGTGAAATCCCTCTCTCCTTATGCAAGTGTCCAACTAGGTATGGGAATCCCCCAGACAAAACAGATCTGGGGCGCAGCAGCTGAGGCTCTTCAGCACTCCCCACTTCTCACTAATGCTGCTACAACAATGAACTGACAAGACACTTATTCCTATTAAATACAAAATTGGAGCCCTGATACTAGCCCTGCACACCAGCAGTGAAGAGACCTGCACCGCAGTCCCCTGTAGCCAATGCAGAGCAGTACACATCCAAGCTATCCCTCTGCCCTGCAACTTGTGGCTCAGATTTCATAAGGCTGTTCTACAGAAGATGGCTAGAAAATGAAATTATAATGGCATTATCAGCTGCCTGGGTTACTGTGAGGTATCCATAAACACAAAACCACATTCAGCAGAAGAGGTATTTGATAGAGAAGTTACAGCTTTTCTCTTCAGAATCCTTAAATAGAAAGCTGCCTGGAGGAGAGGGACCTGGGGGTGTTGGTTGACAACCGACTGAATATGAGCCAGCAGTGTGCCCAGGTGGCCAAGAAGGCCAATGGCATCTTGGCTTGTATCAGAAACGGCGTGACCAGCAGGTCCAGGGAGGTTATCCTCCCTCTGTACTCGGCACTGGTGAGACCGCTCCTCGAATACTGTGTTCAGTTCTGGGCCCCTCACCATAAGAAGGATGTTGAGGCTCTGGAGAGAGTCCAGAGAAGAGCAACAAAGCTGGTGAAGGGGCTGGAGAACAGGCCTTATGAGGAGCGGCTGAGAGAGCTGGGGTTGTTTAGCCTGGAGAAGAGGAGGCTGAGGGGAGACCTCATTGCTCTCTACAACTACCTGAAAGGACGTTGTAGAGAGCAGGGTGCTGGCCTCTTCTCCCAAGTGACAGGGGACAGGACAAGAGGGAATGGCCTCAAGCTCCGCCAGGGGAGGTTTAGGCTAGACGTTAGGAAAAAATTCTTTACAGAAAGGGTCATTGGGCACTGGCACAGGCTGCCCAGGGAGGTGGTTGATTCACCTTCCTTGGAGGTGTTTAAGGCACGGGTGGACGAGGTGCTGAGGGATATGGTTTAGTGTTTGATGGGAACGGTTGGACTCGATGATCCGGTGGGTCTCTTCCAACCTGATTATTCTGTGATTCTGTGATTCTGTAAATGGAGAAAAGTTTAGGTAATAGATCAAGGATTTTCATTTCATCCAAACCTAAATCCTATGGAAGAAAGAGCCAGGACTATATAATGAGAATTTGGAAATTTTACCTTGCTATAAATCACAGCTGCAATTACCAATGATTGTAGGTAAAAGGTATGAAGCCAGTTATGTTTCATTTTGCCTCAATGAATGCTTACAAACTAAAGACACTCCCTTTCTCCTTTCAGTGACTATATGTTCATATATAGTCTAGTGTAATCTGAAATAATAGAAAGATACATTTGGTTTATATACAGACTCTTGAATACACTTTCTTAGGTATAAAGACTAGGCATGTGTACTTACCAGGAATTTATCATTTGGCATTACTTCAAATTCAACTGCCTGAACTGACAGCATCTCCCAAAGCAGGAAGAGAAAATTAGACCTTTCCTATAAATTTAATTTCAGTTGTAATTACATCCACTAGCCTATAACCCTCACTTACTTAACGAATGCTCTTTTTTCTAGAATCTAAAGCCACAGTGGTTTATTTTACTTCTATTTAATTGAGGTTTTTCTTCTCCATATTTTTGCACTTCTTGTGTTTTGGTAGACCAAATACTGTAACTTGTCATACCATCTCTGGAAGGAAAAAACACCCTAAGTAACACATACCTTTTAAAAAACCTGTATAACTTTACTCTTCTGGAACATTTCATGTTACTACGATTCTGAAGTAAGTTCAATTTGCATCAAATTGCTACAGACAGCTAAAAATAAATGAAAACTAAGTTCTTCATTGAAAGTTATTTAAAACAATAGCTTTTAAATGTCAGAATAGTCTTCAGAAAACTCTCCAAAACAGAGAAGATTAAATCAAACATGCTAGGATAAAAACAGAAATATAACAAACATTTTTGAAGTAACAGAAGTCACTTGTTCAATGATTAAAATTCAGGTTTTGAGGGTTTAAATCTAGATTGCCATACTCAAGCTTCCCTCCCTCTTAGCCCACCATTCTATGCATGACAGGTTAGCACAACTATACAAAAGAGCTGTACTGTGAATTTAGCAGTTTATTCAAAGACAAAGCACTTACAATTTAAAATTCACATTCAGAAAATAGCCATCATTTTCAAGGTAGAGAGTTTATAATGACTGACAGATAGCTCACTCTTTCAAAAAAAAAAAAAAGCTGCTGTGGCAATATAATCTGCTTGAATACAGTAAATACTGGTTTTGTGATTTTTTTAATAGGATACAATGGATTTGGAAATACAACTGTTAATAACCCTGTATTAAAAAGAATCTTACACCAAAGAACCCTACACTAAGGGCTCTCTGGATAGCCTAATCCTGCAATTGAATTCATGGTTGTAATTCAGGAGAGCAACTTACAAGTTCTTAAGCATTGACTATAGCATTGAAGAAACACACTAAAAATACAATAGTTGACAATAAGTCACGGGAATGTTAGATCCTTACAGTCTATTTAACAATGATATACAGAAGTTTCCATGACAACAGTGACACGATGATAAAAAAAAAATCCTCTTTCATCATCCACTGAAAAATACATTTCTGCTTATATCATTGATGAACTGGCAAGCACTTAATTTAGAAATGTCGACTTGCATTTAGTTACTTATTTTTATATTCATAGAAGTGCACATCATATTTTTAAAGGATTTAACTGAAAGTCTAAAGCAGAGAAAATTACTCATGATCTGATTTTTTTATCTTTTAAATCAAGTTACATAAAACTTTACTTTAGTCATTGCCCATAGTTTAGCTGCAAATTTCAGCTTAACTTTTTTCCCCTCATTGAAATCTATTATACATAGATTAAGTAAATGCTGATCTAGCATTTCCCAGATAAATAGTGCAGACTTTAGCAGAAGAATGCCTTATTTTTAAATTGGCTTCTTTTTGCTCCATCATTCACAAAAGATGATGATAAGGCAGTTCCGCTTTATTAGTTAGTTAATTTGCTTTTGTATTACAATATCATCTTACTTCTGTTCTGCATTGTTTTCTTCAGAACAGCAATGGACACAAAACTGTCATTTCTTCCTTCAACTACTTTATCATCATTCCTGGGACCTGGTTACCCCTGAAAACAAGCAATTCCAATGACATCAGTGGAATAACTTGCAGTTACCTCAATAATGGTACTTCTAGTTGAGCATACTTCTCAATCTATGTAATACCATCACAATACTTATTAAAATGTCAGTTCTCCCATATTATCACAGGAAAAAATAGTTCCTATAAATTAATAATAAAAATTTAGCCCTACAGTGCTCTTGATATAACAGTACATCTAAATTACCACATTAAAAGCACACTGAATTATAGTTCTTCAAATCAAGGATTGTTAATACCTGCACCATGTGAAATAACACTGCAAGTACCTTCTAGAAGAGGAATGCAAAGGAAATAATATAGCAATGTTTTGTACACTACAAATTATACAGAAATAACACCTTTGGGCATAATGACTTGTTATTGCTCTTAAATGGTATTAACAGCAGCTACTTTATGCTCACACAGCTTCTTGTGGATAAGATTTTAAAGAAAGTTATAAATACAGAGCTAGAGCCTTTCATGGACAATACTGACACAGAGCAGGCCAACTGTCCTCAGGTATTTGAGGACTAGGCTGGAATCATGCTTAAGATCAGTCATGGGTAACTCTAATTAAGCCTCACAAAGAAAAAATGCTCCAGATCATACTGCTGAATCACATCTATTTGATAATCACAGTACAGTCAGAGGTCTGTGAGGTGCAGCAGATGAGATTTGGGGAACAAGCTGTCTTAAATCTCCTTCAAACATCTGGAATTTTGTAAAGACGATTCAAACCAGGATAAATAACCGCGCCATAGAACTGCTCCTTACTATATACCTGAAGATATATGATCATCCTATAATTCTGGTTTACAAGTTGGAGAACAAGGGGTCATGAAGTAAAGCAGCATCTCCAAAGTAAGAAAGGAAGCCTGTGATGAATCAATATTTCTTGACTCCTAGTCCTACAGTTTTAATGCTGATACCATAGAGATTCTCACCAGGATTTTTCCTAGCTCTTTTTTCAGTGACATTTCCGTTAAGTCATTTCCAAATTATAGTATTCTACTTACAGCACTGCAGATCTGTTTTTTTCTAGAACACTTCACTGAAAAAAAAATTAAGAGCAAATTTTAGTGCTAATATAACTTTAAGAAAGGAAAAAGTAGGAGGAGAACAGAACACAGAATAGTCTTTAATTTCGAACCATATACTAAATTATAATTAGTAAGTGACTGGGTTAACATGCAGCACAGTTAGAATAATAATGTAGTTACTGTTACGCAAATCAATTTCAATGTCTATTGAGTTATGGGTAGTAACTATTTGGCATGAAACAAGCAAGATAACCTCTCCGAAATTTGGCATACAGAAAGAGAGAGAAAATGCTGTGTTTCTTCTCTGCCTTCTGAAATCTAAATTAAAGTTATAATAACATGTTTTTATGTTGAATTCAAAAGAACAGGTGATACTAAAAAGTTAATTTCAAGTACAGTTGGGTAAGGTTCTATTTAAACTGCATTTTTGTAAATATTTATTCATTTTTTACAAACATAAACCATCACCAGAGAATTAATTTATGTTAGGGCCTAAGGTCTAGCTTTGAAGAGCTTTTAGTCTTTTTATCTCTCTGATGATCTCATGGGAAGTCTGAGCCTGCCTTTCAGAAAAAAAAAAAAAAAAAAGCCTTCAAAGCCTGAGGATGCCTCTGGAAGAAATATATTTGCCTTCAGGTTTGTAGTAAATGTATTTTGGCAGCTTTACACTACAGCTAAGGAAATTTCTCAATCTCATCAGAAAAGGGTACGCAATAATGATAATCTGTAATACAAAACTGCAAACCCTGGGGGTGAGAAGTGCCTAATCTTACATACATGGGACACTGTTCTACAGCCCCAGAAGCAACTACACGTTTCCCTTCCTTTTAACAATTTTAAACCATCTCTTTGCAAGATGAAGTTGCAGTTCTAATATGCTCTCTGTAGAAATTCAAAATATGTCAGACTCAGCTTCCCCAAGCTTATATTTAAATCCTAGGATATTAATACCCAGTACAGCATAGTATTTGACTAATGCTACCCGCAGGGATTTTTAAGATGTTATAATTTTCTACAGCGGAAAATCAAACTGAGGTAAAAAATGAATATTGGAGCACAAGTTATGTTCATCTCATGCTAGCTGTAAGACTAATAATGAGTTTAATCTTACTGTTTGATCATCATTAAACACACAGACAGCCTTTGGAGAAGCGGACAGAAACCAGGAACCGTGTCTCTACCGTGTGCTAAAAGCAGAACTTGGCCAGAGAGCCCTGCTCCCTTCCAAGACCCTTCTCTCCTTCCCTGGCCCATGAACTTTCTGTTCTTGTTTATGCCACGGTACAACTTCACCAAAATGCCTGTTAGGACCCCATCATCGTCTGGGTTTGGTCACTCAACTATGGGCTCAAACACCTGTTGGGCTGGAAGCAATGTCTGTCACTTCCTAGAAGAATGCCGTCACACCTGAACTAATAGAAAAATAGGCTTATGAAGGCCTTACCCTTTCTAAACACTTGGCACGTTTGTGACACATATGATCTAATTGGAGAGGTAGGCTCCAAATTAGATCTCGACACTTCAGATGGGGGGCTCTTATAAGCAACAGGCAGATGAGGGACCATTTGGAGGGATCATGCTGAATACCTGCACTATGCTGTAACAGATCTGCAGATTCTGCTCACACACATTTTGAGAGAGAGTTTTGAAAATGACATTCTGTATAAGTCTCACCTAAGCAACCAAACTTTTTATGGATGCACAATCTTCAACTTCTTAATTTAATAAGTCAGATTACCAGACCTCATCTTACAACATAACTGTAGATGGAATATTTTTAATATCAAAACTCTACAATGATGGACCAGTGGACCATCTTCAATAGCCTTCCTGAATTGTATTTGGATAACTTCATAATGCCATAAAAGTAGATGTAGATATCATTTACCAGACTGTCAGCATTTAAAGTTAAATTAAGAAACTAAAGTGTAAGTTAGGTGCTCATGAACTTTGCTTGACAAAATAAAAGCTGTTATTTGCCAAATACAATACAAACTGCCCTACGTGAAACTGCTAACAATCTTAAAATGGAGAATAAATACTTAATATTTTGTCAGGACCAAATCCAGACAAGTGAGATGCTACCCTGAAAGAAACTCTTAATTTCTGAGACTCAGTTTTAACAAAGCATAGGGTTACTTCAAGGACAGAACTCCTGAATCTCAAAGTAATATAAAAGCATCCTTAAATGCAAACATAAGACTCAAAAAAAGACAAGTAAACCAGAGAACAATACTAAGTCTACACTCAGGTTTAATGATCCTGAGACATATGTCCTCTGTCACATCTTGAGACAAACAAAATAGTAAGATTTAACTTCCTAAACTTCTTTGAAGGCTGCTTCTATCCGCAATTTAACTGCAAAGATGTCATCTTTATCCCAGCTATGACTAAACAGACGTACAGATACAAGTTACACAAACAGGTAAGTGAATTTTGTCCTTATGTATAAATCTAGATGAATCTGCAATTTGTCCAACTTAATCAAAATCAAGCTTTATTACATAAAATTTGCATTACCTCTACTTCCTGCTCAAATCTGTCAGACATTGCTTTTTTGAAAAGCAGAAATTCTGCCATGATTTGCTTCCTCTAGTGTAAAATGACTTCCAGACAATGTAAGAATATGGGCATACGTCACAGATTTTCTGTCCGCCACAAATTATAATTCATTCTGCTGGAGACTGAAATTATTAATCTACTACTCATCCCTTGTATTCTAGCCACAAAAGAAAGAAAGGAAGGAAAGAGTGTTTAAAAATAAACATGTTCTATGTTCTAAAAACCCCAACAATAACTGTTTTCATCCCATATAGACAGTCATTATCTTTCCATCAAGGAAAGATAGGAAACACAAAAGTAATCCCTCAGCATACAGTCTTGCCAAATCAGTTATGTTTAAAACTAAATACATGAGAAGTTCTCCTCCATGTACCATTCTTATGCATTAAAATGGCAGAATCCGTATGAAAAATTACAACTAGACGAAAATATTACAGGTGCTCAGCATTCACTATGTAACAATTTCCAAGCCATGTAACATACGATAACTGGCTAGGATCTACATTATTATGTTTGAAGAAATGGTAGCTTAGTTGTTTTCTGTGTTTCAATATGCCTATTTTAATCAAAAGCATGAATATTTACTTGTACAATGCAAAAGCAGTGTTAATTATATTTAGCACAAGTTCTGTACACAGTGTAACATAATCTCATCTCTTTTATAGACTATCCTGAATTAAAGATAAGTACTTTCAATAATTCATTAAAATCATCTCATATGTGAAAAACAATTCTCATTATTAACAAGTTAACTTCATGTGAGCTTTGAAATTACTCACACAGATTAGAATAATCTGAAGAACACAAGACATCAGAAAGTTTTATGTTCCAAAAGTATCTGTTTAATACCATTTAGTACCTTTATCAATAAACAAGAACCAGCTGAAACCACTGCCAAGATAATTCTTATTTTCAAAGCCCCTTACGATAGGATCTTTTCAGGTGAACTCTAAAGAGCGATACAGCAGTGATCTGTATTCAATACCAATGCAATTAATATAAGTATCGCAGAGTCCAAAAATGGGTTTGTTTTAATTTTTTCGGAGTTGAGGAGAGCCTGGAAAAAGGCTAAAATTAGCTAAGCTTTAAAATCAATTACTTATAAATAGAAGATGAACTTATTAAGCAAGTCTCAGTTTATAATTAAAACACAGGATTTCTTCTTCTACAGGATGTATTATCCACAGTATAGTTTAGTTTATTGCATTCCAAATTGCAGATCATTCCCCACAAAAAACAGTAAATGCACTCGCTGGTATGGAAGAAGTCTATTCATATATTTGCCATACACAGGAAACAAATATTTTGGAATAGAAAAATGTTCCTCTATCACCTATTACATACTGAAATATGCATTATTTGTCTTGATACAAATCTAAACAGAAAAAGATGAAAGGTTTTCATGGTTTTGCTCATTAAGAAAGAGAATGTGTAGGTTTTGAGTCAAAGTATGCTAAATATTGTTTGCAGGTATTTAAGATTCACAAAGATGCAGAAATTCCTTCTTCTATCTCACTCTTTTCAAGAACCAAAGATTGTTTCAAGAACCAAATCCTGGTTTTAATTGGACAATCCTGTGTTTTTCTACATGGTGTCTCAGTTTCCCATCACCTCCTTTCAAGACACCTAGATGTCCTAATCTTTCATTTAATATATCAAAAGAAAAATACTTTGTCTTTTCAAATAACTACAAAGTGTTTGTTCAAAATATATCAGCATGAAGAATTTGTTCTGCATTCACCCTGGGCAGTCCAGTGGAATGAGCGTTCAGAATGATGGACGGTGTTCAGAATAAAGTGAAAAATGGAGAGAGAGCTGACATTAGTAAAGCTTTTCTTTTGTTCTGAGTGAATATTAATGACTCCTGCTCAGTCTTTTATCAAAAATTCATTCAGAATGCTATGTTATTGGGAAAAAATTCTCTATTTGGAGAGACATGCTCATGTCATTGCTGAATCAGAAGCTGGTAACAGCTACAATGCACATCTTCAAAGCACATCTTTGTCTCCTGAATAAGACTTCTACATGGTAAGCTTAGATAACGTGCCTCCAGTGCCCCAGCCTTATGATTTTGAAAATGTCTCTTTGCAACTCTACTCTCAAAACTCAACTCAAAAATACAAAGTAAAGTGATTAATGCAAGAATTACTGAGGATGGCAAACAAAATATTTCATAAAAAACAAGGGAAAAAAGGAAAAAAAAAAGAAAGAATGCCCATATAAAAAGACTAGAAAATACTTCATAGCTAGGGACAGTTCTGAGCTCTGCCACATACCATTTATAATTTAGTTTCAGTAAGTTTTCATATTCTTTTTCCATGCATTATTATTAGTACTTTTAGACTGCAGACAGTACCATAAGAAATTTAGCCTGTATTTAATTTTCAACCATACTGTTATATTCCCTTCCATATATTTGTTTTAATTCCCAAATTCATCTGTAATGAAAGATTTTTTTCCTCAGGTGAAACAGTTCATTAAATGCTGTATTTACATGAGGCAATGTCTTCTGTGTATTGATGTTAATTTCTTTCAGTATTCTACCTGCCTTAGCTCCATATTTTTTCCAGATACAAAAATATTTTTGTGGGACAGTGGTGAAAACGATGCTTATTTTTCCTACAGATTTCCTCCACACCACTGTGGCTTCTCATTCTTTTTTCCAACCTCCATTCACCAGTGGAGCTTGGCTGCACAAAGTCCCCACTATCATTTCAGATTTATTGAAGAAACAAACAGAAGGAAAAGCTTGCAGCACAGAACCATTCTTCTTCCAAAATCTGAAGCTGAAAACATTTGTGAAAATACAGCACTGTTTGATAATCTCAATAACATATTCTTGTATTGTATGGTGCAGTTAAAACAGTTTTTTACTTAAATCTTGCAGCCAGATCTTATCTGCCAAAAACTGCTGCCACACACTCAACTTTGCACAGGACATGGTACAAAGCAATTCAAGATGTCAGAGTGACTATTACAAATACTCTGTCTCAGCCTCCTCATTCTGCTTCAATCTTTGGATACCCTAAACAATGCTAATTTTCTCCTTGCCACTGAATGAACCTCAAGAATCCCTGACTTCATGCTTCCCTTCCCCAAGTCCATTTAATGTGAATTTCACTTATGGGCTATACTAGTCCATTCTCAGACAATATTACAGCAGCTCCATACACCTGTTCAGAAGCAAATTCTGCTAAGATCACCTACACAGAAAACATACTGTATATCCCACAAGATGGTGAAAATCAATACCTGCTCTAACAGATCACATCAGTAATATCATAAGCATGCTGTTCACACTAGCACAAGGTTCCTGTGACGAGGAGCTGAGGAGGATGAAGGGTTAGCTTTCAAAAACCTGCCAAGATGAAGACAGCCACAGTGAAAACTGCAAACTGCTTTCCAGAGGTGCCCCAGGCTAACCTCTTGTCTGTTCCTGTATTATCACTGCTGTCATTCTTCCACTGGTGACACATGCAAGCCTCCCTGCGTCTGAGTTAGAGCACATTCTCTATGGGCATGTGAGAATTAAAGACTACAATCTTTATATACCAAATATGCTCCAGTGCAAAGTCAACCAGGGTATTTTTATTCCACTGTTTTCTGGTCAATGACCTCCTGAAAACTGTCTCTAACAAGAAGATGGTGACATACAATAAGACAACTATCCCTACAAAGAATGTATGACCACAACCAGAGCCAGCTATCTTACAAAAACATACTCTATGGACCTTACCTGAGTTCATATCTCATAAAACAGAGTCAACACCACCAAGATATAAAGCAGCAAATATTCATTTTCAAATTAAATCAGTAAATGATTGAGTACACAAAAAGCAGATGTGTTCAATCTCAAGATGTCAGTTTTACATTGTCACTTCTCAGATGAGAGCTCTCTGCTTTTTTCACAAAAGCATTGGGAAAAGAAAACATACTTCTCCAGAAAATCTACACATTGTGAAGAGCTATACTGCTTTCATCTGTATTGTTGGTTTTAGAAGAGAACTTGCTTAGCACTGTTTTGAATACATGCACTACTTAACAAATTTTATTACTTTACATCAAATAAAACAAACAAATAAAATTAGTATTTGCTTTCAGTTCTCACTGAGTTACAGACACAATTTCTGTAGTCTATTCCTATCTAAACCAGTATATCCAACAGTAATACATGCTGGTTTGGCTGACCGTCATTATTTCCAACAAAAATAAAATCTTGGCAAGTACTGTGACTTCATTCACAGTCTTTTAGTAAATCACATGAAATCCCGGAGAGCATAAAAGTAAACCCTATCATCACTGGGCATATTAAACTATAATTACTAAGATTGACACTGTGATTTAGGGATATTTCATTTATCATACTGTACTACTAAACCTCAGGAGAACCCCAGAAGGTATTTTCTCTTGTTAACAATATGCTTGTTCTCAATTTAAACAACAAAGCTGAAGATTGTCCTTCTGGTTACAGTTAGTGCTTCTTGAGTATGTCATATTACTATGTACAAATGTAGCATTATGACAGCAAGAGACCAGAGTCACATCAATCTAATTCTAATCCAACACCTTTGGTCTTCCTCCAGCCCTCTCTCCCCACTTCCTCTCTGAATCTTTCATTAACTACTCTCCATTTTCTTTTTGTCCTTTTAAAAAAAAAATCAAGTCTGAAAGCTATGAATCAATAATGCTTCAACATCAGTGGGTTACCACAGTATCTCTGGAAGTGGTTAATTTTCCTGCTTTGGCACTATTTCCTACTTTTGGTACTATTTCTCTAACTATGCTTATACTCTTTTTAATTGGTGTCATACTCATTGGCTGAATAGAAAACTGTGCTTTCAGATTTTATTGAGACATTGCTGAGTGGTCTTGTTCTACAATTAAGTCCTAACTCCCCTAGATCCTAAAAGTTGCCAAAATTCCCCTCCCACTGAGCAGGAAATACTCTTAATATACATTGATGTCATCCTTTATCAAATCCTGAACTCCAGTACTGTTTATCTTCTGTACTCTGGAAATGTACTACACAACTTGGGTTCTGGTAAGAATAAACATGAAAGTGTAATAACCCATTTACATTTCTATAGCATTCCTCATCTTATGATGCCAACTCCTTTTAGATGTGAACGGCAGCTTCTATATCAGATTGGATTTTTTTTCCTCAACTAGGAAGGTTATGATTTGTCCGAGGTCAAAGAAAAGTCCATGGAAGACAAGCAAACGTATGAGTCCTTGAACAAAGGACTGCACTTCTTTTCTCAGTATATGAAATTTAAACTAAGAGCTTTATTCAAAGCATCCCAGAGCACAAAGTCCATCTATATGCCTCCCATTACCTACTAGTTTGGGATCTTTTTTGATTTCTGTCCAGACTCTAGTTCTGATTTGAAACAAATTTTCCCTGACTTACTCTCCTTTTACACTTCTAAACTGCTATAAAGTCAATGGAAAAGAAAAAGATGCAACGAAATGACCTAGAGTGCTCTGCCTTCTCAGCAGTTTACTGGTGTCCTTGAAAACACAAGGCAAAAAGAAGATGCTCTTAATGAACTAATGTCAGAATAAATCCTATGTCTCTGCTGACTAGGTTCCAATTTTTGTAACATTTTTCCATACATACAGTGGCATATGAAACCAATTCCTTCTTCATAATTCTACATAACACCACATTTTCCTCCCCCCCCCCCCCCCTAAAGTAAATACAAAAAAAAGCTTCTCCCAACTCAAAGAAGTCTCACACAAGTTAAATTCAAAATTAAGATCGGTAAACCGTGGGTCTCAAAAGTGCTGTTTCATTTCAGAAGCTATCATATCAGCAGCTTCAGAATACCCAGGTAGGAAGTGCAGTTTTATTAACGTTCCACAGAAACAGTTAGACACAAGTATCACACACTGCCCAAAAAGCAGTGCAGTCCTTTCCCTTAGTAACAGGGGCTGTTTCAAGCTTCCTCCATGAAAAAGAAATTTGGACTGTATGCAATATTCAAACTGCACGCTGATATTAGAACTCTGTATTGATACTGTAATTTCTCTAAGTTATAATGCAGGCTTACTTTCCTCTCTAGACGTCTCTCTAAGAGAGTCACTGGTAATGATATTTTCTATAGAAATGCCAACTGATGCCAAAATGACACTGATTGACCCCAGACTGCCAAACTCAATTGAAAGATCAATGAAGTCACTAAATACTGCAAAAGTTGTGTTCCATTTCATTCATAATTCAAAAGATTATAAATACATGGTTAACACTAACACTACTGAAAAGGAAAGCAGAAATTATACTTTCCTGGTTTTTATATTTGAGTTAGTATAGATGCACCTTAAAGCAGTTGCTTTTCCTTTGCTTTGCTGTTAAACAAAGAAGTTCTGAAAACCTCTACAAAAGCAATAGAAAAGAAACTGCCTCAAATCTGTGCTCAGGTAACAGGCATGAAAAACGGACACAGTAAACATGCATTAACAAGATTAATGAAATACTCAATGTGGGGGCTGTTCTACTGACTACCTAAACTTCATCCAGTAATGGAAATGACATTGCTACATTTTCACAGTCCCCTGTCAATGTACCTAACTTGAGGGGAAAACACTAGAACTCCCTAAAAGCAAAAAAAAAAACACACAGTACCAAAACCCTCACGTTCCCAGGCAAAGTTGTATTAAACTGGAGACATGACAGAAAATTTGTATCTGTAACTTAGGAGTAAACTGATTTTTTTCACAAGTCCCAGCAATGAGAAGGTCTGATTTCCTACTGATTTTTGTTCTTCAGAAGCACCATCCCTACTAGCTGTGACCTAAATTCTCTGAAGACCTCCACGCCTATTTGCATCTCCGGACCTACGCCAGCCTTTCCCATATCCCATTCACAACTTAAGCAACAAACAGCCAGTGCTGTGCCTGGTCCACATTTCTCAGGGGGATTATGTAAAAAGAAACCCAACAACAACAGCTCTAATTATCCCAAAATAAAATATAAACACAGAATATTCAAATTTACTGTTAAACTTAAAAGAAATCAATCCTGAAATTTTGAATTTTCAACCAAGATCACAGTGATATATATTCTTAACTTTTGGCCCATGAAAACTCAAAACATTTCATAGTAATTCCTGCATCACAGAATATAGCATAAATAGATAACTGCATTTTTCTGTAACTACATAAAAATGAAAAGCCTTAATCTAGATTTATTTTGTTATCATTTAATGCATTTTGACCTGGCAGCGACAAGGGCCACGGAATTGGTAGACAAAATATTAGGGCTGAGGAATTTATATTCATTCTGTCCATTTGAATTACTATAGAGTTTTTGCTTGGGGGGAGAACAAGAGAAATTTACTTCTTGTGGCACGGTCCTCATATTTTCCAGCAATCTCAATCTATTTCCATTCATTTTCCAGTATTTTCTTTGCAAAAAAACATTTCATAAAGAGGAAACTGAGCTTATGGCTCTAATTCTGCTTGGAATTCTGCGTAACAACTTTTTATGTCCCTAGGGAATTCCAGCACTGTCAGTGGAGCACAGTGTAAATACATATTCTCATGAAGAAGTGTACGCATCAGCAGAGATCAAATTACCTTTAATTAAAGGGATTTCTACTTAACCATAATCATATCAAGTATGCAGAACAGAATACAGCCAAGCATCTTTAGAGTAACTTAAAGCATGTAATTACTTTGCTTTATCTTTAGAAGGTGGCAAAATATGATTTTCTCACAGAAATTATATACAACTTCTGTTTTCATACCGCACAGGTATTTTAAGTTAGTCTTTACAGCTACAGTCCTGCAATGAGCTTCACACATTGCCCTTATGCAAAATACTAAAGACTTCACAGTACAGGCAAAATCATCTACCCATATGAATTTCCTAGGAGCAGTGCTTAACACTATGATCAAAATTGTACACCATGGAAATTATCTGATTTGAAGGAAAAAATAATGTCTATCATTGGCATATACTAGAAATTGTCTCTATCATTTTGAATTATCGAGAGATTGCTCCATGGACAGGAAAATACTCGGTTTAAGGCTCTTTAAAAATATAAAACTTATATTCTACTTATTCAAACTACTTGCAGGTGATACATTACTCAGAAAACAATGACTTGCCTTTTTGAATAATTATGTATGAAGTTATGTAGAGTGCAAACAAGCAGAGACTTTGGGGGCATCCTCTCACTGTGCAGAAAATAAAAACCTGATGTCTACTTCTGATTCCAGCTCACAAGAAATGAATAACCACAGCCATTACCACATGGAATTTAATTTATTTTTATTTGTGTCTGAGAGAATGCTTTACATTATGGACAAAATGCAATGGATGTCTCAATGTTTGCCACTGATTCTATAAAAACACTGTCTTTATTGCTTTCTAAGGGAAAATTTATATCCCTACGAGCAATTAAATTGGTAACAGAGAGTCAACACAAGCATCTATTGACATTGTAACACTTATAAGCACAATAAGCATCTCAGCACACTCTTAAACCACTTCCTCTCTCTTCTTGGAGAACATTTTAATTGCATAAATTCAATACTTATGTATCCATTCATTCTGAATGCTAATCTTTTGAAAATCAGAGCTTGTACTACAAAAGCCACATTTGATGAAAAGGTAATTTGCGTGAAAAATGCCAAAAGGCATACACAAAGTGGTATTTCATATACCAAAAAAACCTCATGAAGTCTCTGCAAAATTAATTTCATCCATTATCTACATAAAGCCAGATTATAATAGAAGCATTTTTCTCTGTAGTGAAATGCACTGAAATTGCAGCATAACTTCAGTGTAAGAAGTTTACTACAGTTCCAGTATTATCTCACTTATAGTCTTTGAAATGACCAATTAAATGCTAAAATTCTTCTTTCTTATTCTTTATTACAACTGGCACTTAAAAAGTGCAACAAGGAACTGTGTAAATACAGTCACTGGCAACCATTTTTTTTATTTCCATTTTTACCACTTAAAGACATGAAAAAACATTCAGCTTCTATTCTCTTTTATCTCCCTTATTTTCACCATTCATGAAAAGAGAGGAAAAAAAGAGGCGCACTTTTGCCTGAATTTTATGTTTTTCTTATAATCGTAATTTTAAAAACTCAGTTAGAAAAGTATAAAAGTATAAAGACTAAGTGAATAAAGGCAAAAATGACAAATGTAACACTATTAAGGTAATATTTGAATGCCCTTCTTAACTTTAATAAAGTGTTTTCTTTGACACTGAGCAACCAGCACCTACTGGTGATTATTTTTTTTCTTAATGTAACAAACTAGGAATTGTTTCGAAAATGCCATTAGAGCTTTAGAGCACTTTGAAAATCCTAATTACTTTTCTACAGAGGATAATTTTATCCTAAGTGGCCTACCTCTATTCTCCCATGTCTCGGTATCCACTGCCTAAAGAAACCCAGTCTCAAAGACTTGTACAGCTCTATAACCCCTATAACCATGAGAAATATCATAGTTTCACTAATGTACGGATCATCTCAATTATACAGCAAGTACTAGAAGACACAACACCCTTTGAAATTGTAGAAATGTCCAAAACCAGAAGTTTTCTGTTACTTCAATGTGCCCTCAGTGTGTCTATCGGAGAACTCCAGTCCCATGCCAGGGCCAAATTTTGCCTACATGTGAAAGGCAAGAGAAAGGCGAACAGAAAACTCTTATGAATTCACAGTTTTTATAAGCAGGACCAAGATTTAGCCCGTGAAAAAGGAATTTTAAAAAGACCAGACCATATTTCAGAAGAGTTCCTTGAATACCCTATGTGAGGTTACACATTTCTCTCATTTAGCATTAATTCTGCACACAATGATGCACCTCACCTTTGGTACAGCTTGAACCAAAATTCTCAAGGCATTAACACAATTTCTTAAAACACAAAAATAAGGATGAACATTAAGAGTGGAGTAGCACTAAATGTTTTAAACTTTTAATTATTTGTCTGATATGCCTCTTAGGCCTCCCAGTGTTTTACAGAAAGGGAGTAGATCATACTTTTCGACCTTACCTGTTGTGAAACCGTCTCCAGATATACAGCAGTTGTATTAGTTCAAACATATTAAATCCTAATTTAATTGGATCAGTGTGAAAAGTACTTTTGCTACCCACCTCCATCAGCTTCCTAGCTCCTCATAGATAAATATATGAGTGAACTTCACAGTTTTCTTAAAATCAATTCAGAATTCCTTTGTCCCTCAAAAGAGCAATGCTGTCCTCTCCCCATCTTGCCACACAACTCACAAGTATTAACTTCCAGCATAGATGGATAGGAACTTATCTGGCACTGTCACAGCAGACAGCAGTAGCACCTCTTCAAACAACAATGTAATGACATTGGCTCAAAATGACTGTCACACCACAGCTGGAAATGCATCCTTCTGGTCAACCATCAGCCCTGCTCGCACAATGACCCCTTGTAGAATAGTGTCTCACTTCTATAAATTTTGTTCTTTGCCATCCCTAATTTCTGGCAAATGTATGCAAACCCTTCTACAGTTTACCTACTCTGTAACATATTGACCACTTTTCAAAATCCCAAAACTGCTGTAAAACATGAGCTTTTTGCTCAGAGAATTATAAGCATGACTTCGCCCTAGCAATATCAAATACTAACTTTTTCTGGCAATCCCCATGGTTAATTATCTTTACTCTTGAAAACATGAACTTCACTTTCTAACTTGGACTCATCTTCCAGATGCCAGATTTTGGATTTATTTTCTTTTAGTTATACAATTTCTTTCTCCACTCAAATATCCTCTGTTGTCATAAGATCCTTCAAAATTATCAAACATTTTCAGTATTTTATTCAAAACGAAAAATTCAGTATTTCATTCAAGAACAAAAAGAAAAGGATTAAGGTCTAAAATCTTGCCTTAAATCAGCCCTCTAGCTTTTCTCCAAAACTTGTCTGGATTGTTGGACTTTTCAAGTGCATCCATCAGAACTGAAACCACTGTTTCTACAGAGGAATGTTAATACTAATACAGAAAGAGATGATATCTATAGGCTTACACCTACAAGGATTATGTTAATGCTTCTAGTCCATGCACAAGCAGCTGACGCCCATCTTTTACATTATTTTACCATCTTCCCTACAGAAGTAGCCACATCCCAATCCATATTCACACAGAATCACAGAATAACCAGGTTGGAAGAGACCCACCGGATCATCGAGTCCAACCGTTCCCATCAAACACTAAACCATATCCCTCAGCACCTCATCCACCCGTGCCTTAAACACCTCCAGGGAAGGTGACTCAACCACCTCCCTGGGCAGCCTGTTCCATTGCCCAATGACCCTTTCTGTAAAGAATTTTTTCCTAACGTCTAGCCTAAACCTCCCCTGGCGGAGCTTGAGGCCATTCCCTCTTGTCCTGTCCCCTGTCACTTGGGAGAAGAGGCCAGCACCCTGCTCTCTACAACGTCCTTTCAGGTAGTTGTAGAGAGCAATGAGGTCTCCCCTCAGCCTCCTCTTCTCCAGGCTAAACAACCCCAGCTCTCTCAGCCGCTCCTCATAAGGCCTGTTCTCCAGCCCTTTCACCAGCTTTGTTGCTCTTCTCTGGACTCTCTCCAGAGCCTCAACATCCTTCTTATGGTGAGGGGCCCAGAACTGAACACAGTATTCGAGGAGCGGTCTCACCAGTGCCGAGTACAGAGGGAGGATAACAGAGGGAGGATATTCAAGCATCATACATCAGATTTTCTATTTGTTTGTTCTAGGAACTGACTTTGTTGAGCGAAATGGATAGCTCTAATAACTTAAATGCTGAAATACCAAGAAAGTGTGTTCAAAAGTAGAGTTAACAGTGAATGAGAAAAGAAGGTGGTATTACACCATAATATGTCGGCTTTGCTTAAATAAGAAAGCTAAAATTACATCTATATGAGAATACATCATAGAAGTAACAAGCTGATTGGAATCTCTTTACTCACAATTTCTTTGCTTTATTGATTAATTTATCTTAGCTAAGATGATAACAAATGTAATATTCATTGATCTAAGGCATCCTACCAGTAAGCAATAAGTGAACAAAACACAGGATTATCCAGAACCTAAGATAATAATAATTAACTTCAGGTATTTATATATTCTCAAAGTAGTTCTGCCACTCCTTAGAGCAGAATATAAATGATAAGGAACGCACAAGCACTGGAATTCAACAAATACTGCTTAGCAAAATATAACAATTTCCCCATTTGCAACAAAAAACATAACCAAATTCCAGCTCAGCTGCCATTACAGTGGTTGGCAAACTTACAGTATCTGTGAATATGTTATAGGACAATCACAAAGTCAAAAGAGAAAGCAATCTAAGGGCAAAAATATAGGGTTGCTAACAACAATAAGGTTGGACACAGAAATTACAGCCTTTTCTTAACTTTTGTTCTTTTTTAGACTCTATGCTGGGTTCCTTGGAGATGGTCTCAGAAACTGTACCTCTTGGACACCACAGATGCTGTTAATCTCTGTGCAAGCCATTCACGCTACGTTATATCTTCTTAACTTCTACACAGTCAGCAGAATTTCAAAATAGAAAGTCAATTTTTTATGTGCTGAAAGACCTAACAACAGTGTACATAGAAAAGTCCTTATTAATAGCATACATTTCCCCAGTTCACTTGCTTTGCCGTATATATTAAAGAAACGCGTAAGCACTGGCAAGAACAAGTCAGACAGTTTAAAGATGAGATGCTCTAGAGATTTTACAGATGCTCTAACAATTACAATCCTTCCTAATTCTAAAAGGAGCAGTAGCAAGGGAAAAGGAGTAAGTCTCATTTTATATACAGTGCAAGCCACAGTGAGCACATGGAGAAGACACACATAAAAACTCTGAAAGACAAAAAAATACAATAGTCATAGAAATGGGACAGAGTACCAGGATGATGAAACTCTTGCCTTCAGCAGCCAAGAGCCTCTGTTTCTCATATGGATGTACACTTCATGTGTGGCTTGCTTGCACCCCTCTGCATAGCACAAGACTGCATTTGGTACTCCAAAATCCTTCACTGAATTCAAACTATTGGGACACATTAAAAAAATTTCATTCTGAGGATGGTAAGCAAGTTGGCACAGACTGAGAAGAAGATACAACCACACTGCAGAAGAAGAAAAAAGGCCTGAAGTCCTTTCCAGTATGTGTGGGGAAAAAAAACATCTCCACATCCCAAACCCAGTTAGCCTGAGGCTGAACTGAGCAAAACACAACAAGGCGGCATTTAAGATAGCGTTCTCTGTAGCACTGATCCAGGTCACCTCATCTCTAAATAAAAATATAAACTGCATTTAACAATCTTCAGGAAGCTACTGGTTATTTAATATTCCTTTTAACAGGTCATTTATGACCATTACCTCTTAACCAAGACTGATTCTGCCTGGTGTAATTTTGCATTTCATATTTATATTACAATTTGATTACATTTACACTACATAACAATTAACTGGTTTAAGCTTTGCAAACAGGATATTTTAGAGGTCCAAATAAACAGTACTGCCTGGAGTCATGGTCTGCTCACACATAAGAAGTATAATCAGATCATAGCCATAAAACCAGCTAATTTTCAAATATTCACTTAATTCTCCTCTGTCAGTGGAAAGACTGATATCAAGTAACACATATTGACTAAGGGACTGGTTTAAGAAGCTGTCACCTGTTAAATTTATAAACTGACCTCATATAGGTTAAAGTTGGCTATTAAATTCTGCTTCCAAACAGTGACAAAGCTTTCAAGTATCCAAAAAGTTTCCTAATGAACTTTACTTTGTTCATGCAACCTTTCTACACAACCTTGCATACATCCAGTCTAATGACCTAAACAGCTGAGATAATGGTTATTTGTGTGTGCAGATGCTGATGTGAGGGACTATTATAGACAATGAACAAAAGCATTGCTTTTAAGAAACAAAAAAAAAAGATTTTTTTCACTACTCAGAAATCTCCTACACTGTCAACATCTCTATTCTTAAAACACATTTTCAAAGTGAAGCTTGCAGGCAGAAATCTCTGGGTTCTGCAAAGCAAAATTCATCCATGATGTTACACTCTTCATATATGTAAGACCTCTTTATAGATTTCAAAATAAAAAAACCTTGCTAGTATTAAATTATTATTTAGGGATTTTTAATTGTTTTTTCAAGACATCACAGCCTGTCACCACATTGACTATAAGTACCTTTAAATTAGCATTAATTTATTTTCATTAAGGCTATTTTTAACAATCTGTCAAGCAGGTTTCCAGAAAGCAGTGTAGTAGGGCATTCTCATCATCATTATATATAGCATTACCATAACAGAATTCCAACAAAATTTACTGAATTAAGACTGACCAGAAAATCCAAAGAAGAAAAAAAAGTCAGCTTTTAAAAAGCCTTGATTTACTTTGTTCTGACTTAAGAGTATTTCTACCCAACCTGCCAAAGCTACAGATATGTGAGGGGGAAGTATGGAAGGCATCTGTGTGGGGAAGCACAGACAAAGCAGAGATGTTGGCAAAACCATGTAGAAGACTTCCAGGCTACTAAAAAGAAATATAGTTTAAACGACTGCAGAGTCTTTATAAACCATCATTTTAATATGCAGCAACTTTTTCCACTTGTAAATAAAAAACTAACTTAACCAAGAATGTAATCAGGAAAATATGGAGAGGGAGAAAAAGGAAATAAGGGAAAAACACTGATTATTGCTAGCCATGTGGTAGCAGACTTCTTTTTGAAAAGTATTATCATTAAGGAAAAGGGAAAACCTAAACAATTGTTTGAAATGAGTAACTAACTTAAGAAAGGATCCCACTAACCAAATTAGAGCAAAAAATTATGTCTATGAAGCCATCAAGGTTCACTGTTGATAAGAAAGATTAAATAGCTTTTTGTACAGCACTATTACTAAACCTAACAAAAAGCATACTTGAAAATACCTGTTATTCACCTACAGAGTTCAGGCATCACCATTATCATTCAGAAAGTTATTAGCTACAGGACACTGTAAATTGTTAAGGTCATTTCAAGCACTGACTGTAACATAAATAAACTTTGCTTAGCAAAGCAAAGGGACATTAAAAATATATTGACTTGTAGACAAGCATGGGTTGAATGACTGCATTTGAATAAAGTACACTTTCTATCAACAGGCTAATAGTGCTTTAGTATTATATAAATGCAATAGTCTTTATGTGTCAGTGCAAGAAAACTTCTGAAAAATTTAAAAATGTTTACAATATTCTACAGTTCATTTCAGGAAAACTTTTCTAGATCAGACTTACAGCACTAAGCACACACACCCAGACTTAAAATACTACAAGTCTGCCAAATAATAATCTGATATAACCCTAAAAAAAGGTTTGTAAAAGCAACACAGAAGATGAAATAATGTAGATCCAGTTTAGCAGTGAAGCACACGTGACAAAATAACACCAAAAGGAGTAGGCATGGCATCTGGAGCTGACCACACAGATCTACCAACAGGTTTGGCCTCCTGGACTCTGATAACGGGAAGTCTTTGGAACAAGTATGCAGATTTATTGTTTCAGGAAAGCAAACTGAGAACACAATTGTGCTTCTACTTTTCCTTTTTTGTAATGAAAATAACAAGCTAACATTAGATTAATCCCATCCTGAGAAACACACTCCACTCCAGTAAGATGTCGCCAGAGAGCATCAGAGAATGCCACCAACCACCGAACTGGCAGAGGAACGTCCAAGTGAAAAATGAAGACAGAACAATCAGAGGCATGTCAGTCCACCTCACTGGCAAAACTAGCCTCCAGAGAAGAAATCACTTTGCAATCCATTCATGAACTAGATAGAGCTGAAAGGACAAAAGAAAAATAGGAACTTTGCTGTGAGGGCAAACTAGTTGTGGCCATCTAAATTTCTTGTCTTAGACTGGGCATCAGCAGAATGGGAGACACACAGAGACCATACAAAAATTGTGAATTACTGGCTAGTCTCTGTCAGCACATTACGGATTCCATGGTTACGAGGATTTCAGAATCTATTTTTTCCTGTAGCATTTACCACCAGCTGAAGCAAAACACAGTAGTATTTCATATTTTGCTTTCCTCTCCCCCATTAGCTATGCTTGCTTTACAATTACCCTATTGGCAGTTGGTTGGATTAACTTAGCATTTCTACTGCTGCCTGCTATGAAGGCAGGCAAGCAAGAATGATGACAGGTAAGGAAAGAAAGGATAACAGGAAGAGATAGCAAGGTTCCTCAGTAAAATGTGCTGCATAAGTACACTTAAGAGACAGCACGGAAGTAAGTCCATGAAAAAGGGCTAAAAAGTGTCTATTTCTTTTGCAGAAGGCAATGTTGGAGAAGTTTGTTCTGATCCAGTGGTGCTGGTAGAAAAGTCGGTAGGAACAGGTCTGCTAAAGAGAGAAATGAAAAGTATTGCCCTGTCTTAGTACAAATCGACGACTGTTGATCCATGCATTCCATCATGTCTAGGAGAAATTGGCTAACAAACAAGAAAGATCTCAGGTAATACCTGGTCAAACACTGAAGGCCAAAAATCTCAAAGCTTTCAAGAACAGGCTCAAAACATGCACGACATGATTTCTGTGAGGAAGTGCGTTAACAGCTGAGGACCTGACTCAGTGGCCCTTAAAATGCAACGTTCCTAACTGGAGCGAGTTAAAGTGCTCATTCAACAGGACATGCTTCCTAAAACCCCTCTCTTCTGCCCACTCAATGCTAGAAAACAAGTCCAAGACAGCACTGAGCAAGTGGCCCTGTTTCTTGTAGTACACCCTCAGAACAGAAACCAAACACAGAGCAAGATACACAGGTGAATGAATGCCAGATCCACAGGATGCATTTTAACAGCCGAATTTATTAGTTTAACAGAGAAGGATTATGTGCCTCAGCTCTCAACCCTCTATTTGATTCAGAGTTGGTGTCAGGAAAGGTCGTATTGCAACATATAAACAAATTGCTAACATGGAACAGATTTCCTTGGATTGCCCAAGTTCCTCAAGCTGTTCTGGACCGTAGGAATATCTTTTCCTGCAGACCTTAGCCTACCAGCTAACTTCTAAGTCTCATTTACACCTGTGGAATATGCTCAATTCCCAAGTCTCATTTACACATCTGGCATATATAATACTCCTCCCAAAGCAACAGCAACCAGCACAGCTACATTTCTGGCTACCTGCCTTCCCTCATGTATCACACATACATACACGTACACAGAAGGACTGTGCACCTATCTTCTGCTGATACAGACACAAAAATCATGGCAAAAGTCAGTTCCAGCATCTGAGAGATGCAGTATGCCATCTACCAAGTTCAGGCCCAGTATATCAGATGTGATAACTCCCAAATTTATCTTAGTTCTCTATCATTAACATTTTGAGGCTCTATCAGATGCAGCCTGGCTCAGTGCTTATCAACTAAGCTTCTCTGTCAGGGGTCTCTGACCAGGCTGATTTTGCATGTGGCAATAACCACCTAATCAATCCATGTCTTTCAAAGTCCTAATGGAGCACCTGCACATCCAGACATGAATCTCCCTCCTGACATCCTCCACAAACATAAATTACAAGTTTACTGCACACACCAGACAAGTTTCAGTGACCCCTTGACAGGGCAAACAGAGGTCATGCAACAATCCTATTTTCAGGATCCACTATTTCCACCCTTCATCTTTCTGAATTTCAAAGCCTGTAGCTGTAGTTAGTATCGCTCTCCATTCTCAGAGGAACACAACTTTGAAGCAAGGACTGGTTCCTAAGCTGGATAACATAAGCAACGTTTCCACTAGCACTGCAGCACAATGAGAGCAGATCTCTAGAATGAAATGGTTCTGAGGACATAACGTCTGTATTTTACAGCAGGAGGGAGTAGCTATGGTCTAGCTCTACTCCAGCTGAATGGGCTGGATACACTTTGTTGTTTGAAGTGCATCATTCAGTTTAGTTTCATCTGGAATTAATCCACTTTGTATATTCCAAGACAGTCCTGTGATGCCAAGGGAGTGTGGTAGGATGATTAAATCATTTTACTCTTCACTAATACTTGGTCCATCAACTGGCCACAGCAGTGTAACAACACTTGCATGTACATAAGGAATATCTAACATATTCCACTTACCTTTCCACCTCAGCCACCTCTTAAAAAATTTACCATTCAAGGCTCAAGAAAGGCTTTCTGGTTTGTGACAGAAAGGCCAGGAAGACATTCATATGTCATGAACAAAGGCTGGTATTAGAGAGGGTATAGGGTCAGACATATACTTAATAATCCTTTTTAACTCTGACCCTCTAAACTCAATCCAGACATGTATAGCCAATGAAGCAACGGGTTGATCACTGCTTGATCACAAGTGTGGCTAGAAATAGCACAAAGCGCTAGGCTAACTGATGGAGTCATTGGTCTCATCGATGACACCATCATGGCTCTCCTATTGCTCAATAATGCATGCTTCAGAAAGTACCTGTGAAACACAGTATTCCCTTTGCTAGCATCCTTCTGGTTTACAGCATACCAGAGCCTTCCTGACGCTGTCACTAGGTTTGGGTCACAACAGTTAATATTTCCTGATGGATTTAACTTTCACAAGCTTGTCTAATCCTTCCTTTACCATATTTTATATTTTCAGACTTCACTGTCTCCTAATGAGTTTCATAGTTTGATTGTCTGCCACAGTTTTGTTTTTCCGACAGCTATACTTCCTCATCCTAGTTCTTGCCTTATAAGGAACAGTATAAAATCACGTTCACTTTTTCAGCTCTATGCTACCTATAACTTTATACACTCATTCTGCTTGGCCTTTTTTTTTTCATACTGAAAGCTCAATTCTCTTTGTGCCTTCTCAGTGTCTTTTTTACCCATTTTCAATAGAGGCTGATCATTTAACCTCCAGTACCTCAGTACTGAGAAAGCCTTCTATAACTTTTTGCCACCATCTTCATTGATAATTCTGCTTAATTTTCTATCACAAACAAACTTTTTTGAGCTTTTCATCCAGTTCATTTATGTTGAAAAGGAACCCGATTGCTAACTAAAATTCTCAGTTCAAAACAGCATACCATTATCTGAGTCAGAAATACACACTGCACAGAAAGAAATGCTAAACAAAAGGCAATGCCAAAGAAGTGACCTCTTTCCATGTCTGCTGCCCTTGCCCTGGCCATTATCTACAGCTCTCCTGGCACAGGCAAAGAAAGCCTTTGGCCATTTCCCTTGGGCTCACAACACTGCAGCCAAGGGCAAGGCAGCCCAGCCCACACTGGAGAAGGTTTGACCAGACAAGAAAACATTAGAGATGAGATGGAGGCACCCTCCCAGATTCTTTGAATCCTTCGCTTCCCCTCAGTGGTGCCTAAGGGAACAACACTACTGAGTGGTTACAGCTCTGCAATGAAATGGTAGTCAATATTATTCTAGATAAAAGGTGGCAAAGTGCCTTTGTCCCACGAGCTGAGGAGAAGGAGCAGGATTCCTACTCAACATTGGTGCATTGAGGCACAGCCTGAAGACAGTCAGATGTTGCCCTGATGCAAGAAAGTTTTGCCCCAGCTTCCCTGTAAGCCAATCTTCCCTTTTTCACCCCAAACTCATCTCTGCTGTGCCAAAACCCACAGCCACACTATCTTCCCCAGCTGCTTACACACTCACTTATCCTAGAAAATGGAAAGAGCTCCCCTACTACATCAAGCCCTACAAAAACTAGTAAACCGCAACAACATAAGTCAAACGCTCTAGAGTATATTTCCCTTCTAAAAGCTGGAAAAGGGCTGGACTGGCCAAACTGGGCAGGGGTTCATTTTACACCATCATTTCCTAATGAAGAAAAGGGGAAGCCAACATAAAGCAGGGGTGCAGCAGGAGTGAAGCTGAGAAAGGCTGAAAACAAGCAGCATTGTAGTTCAAAACAACCACCTCTCAAATAACATTTTCCTCAGACTAGACTTCCCTGAAATTCAGTATTTAGTCATCACAGGACTAAGGTTCAGACTCCCTCTACTTGCTGCCTGTGGCTTGCTTAGTGAAATATTGTGTCTGCCCCTTTATACTTTGACTTTCTGAAGGACTGAACAGGGTCACTAACTTACCAACTGAGCAAAGATAGAAGCGAAAAAAATTAACTCAAGGCAGATCTGGGAAAAAAAACCAAAAAAATATCCTTCAGTTCCATTGGCACATCATGGTTGCTAGCAGCAATACTATGTTGGTGGGAGACAGAAAAAGAATCATTCAAAAAAGTATACAAACATTTCTGTAACTAAATTGTCATTTGAATAATATCAAGAGCAGAAAGGGTTAGAAAGCCATGCCTGTGTCACTCTAACCTGGAAAAGTAAACTCCTATCCTCCAAGATCTTTGTAGGCACAAGCAGAAATGCCATATGCAAACTTCTGCTACTTCCCCTCTTGTGTAAGAACAGTAAAAAAGTTTAATCATTACACTTACTACAGTGCTGGCTTTGTCACAACTAATGTACCTACTGACAGGTGAAGGGAATCACAGACATATGTGTTAACATGCAAAATAAATAACTGCATGCCACAGAGGACCAGGTATCCCTGCTGTCAAAGTCAATGAAGTCTGTGAGCATCACAGGATTGAGACATTCAAATCTCCAGGGATCAAGATTAAAGATGGTATTAGCTTTGGAAGAAGCAGAGCACCTTGTTCTTCAGCAGGAAGTTTACTGCCTAAGATGCTGCCCTAGCAACTGATGCACAGTACAAAATCAGATATGACAGAATTAAAAGCTGAAAACATAAGCAAGCAATGAGCAATACAGGAAAACAAGGAAATTAGAAATTATCTTTTTCCTTGCAAGCATTTAACTACTCAAGGATCTCTGGAGGTGCTAATTCCATTTCTCAAATTTTTGGCTAATTAATTTTTCTCTCATTCCAAAAGCCTCATTATAATTAGCTCCCAAGTTGAGCTACTAATAAGAGTTTTCATTTTCATCCTCTTTTTAACTATATGTAAAACACACTGGCTTCAAAAATATGTACTCATTAAAAATAATGAGTAATTTTGATAATGCTTGAATATATTCAAGAGATTCAGCAAAAAGTTGTCGTTTATTTTTTGTCATGCTTTAGTTGCTGAATACCACAACAGAATAAGCCACATAGTTTAATATCACAAACCATCCAAGTCAACTAACATTTGAAGTCACTTGTAGAGACTGAAGTCCTTTAGTCAGATGACAGACTACTGCTCACAATATTTGCTAAAAAACACTTTTTATAGTTGCCTTCGTTACAGGTTGGGATTTTTCATTCCAATAAACCACAGTACAGAGGCATGTACAATACAGTCAATACTGCAGCAAAACATCAAAATGGCATAATTACTACAATTTATTGCTCATATTTACATAACTGGTTTAGCCTCCAATTAGGATGTTCAGTTTTCTATTGAGCTAGAGGTTTACTTCTGTATCACATGCATCTGTTAACAAGATATGGTAACTACTGTGGATTAAAAATTAAGTCCCTGAAATGTTACGTTACATATTTGAAGATTATGTAGTAGTTTCTTAAATTACTGATGCCTTTCAAATAAGCTTTCCATTGCAGTATGAATTTCATACCACAAACAGAAGATGAAAAAGATAGAAATGTATATCTTTACCTTTTCTATCTCCTAATTAGATATTTCTATTTTACTATTATTTTAACCAGAAAAAGCCCAAGAGGTATTTTTCTACACTGGATTGAATGTTTTGATCATCGAGAATTCTTTACTGAATTAAAATGTAACTCATGTAAAGCAATCAATCCAAATACAGGTTTAGCAAAGTACAGGTGTAACTTAAAATTCACCAGTGCCAGTAACATAAATTAATATAATGCCTTCGATTTTGGAGTTGAATTACACTGTCCTACTGCTTCACAAATACATGTTTTAATTCTTTCTGTATACTTCTACTTAACATCTATAGTTTTGCAACCAGTTTACAATTAGCATTCATTTCTCATGCATGATTTGACCCACTTACACAATGCAGTAAATCCCCTTTGGGGATTTTTCAAGATGGCTTATTTTACTTCCACCATACAACCCATTTTATTTTGTCAATATTGTGAGCAACGTTGTAGTCAACCTGTCAAAAATATTTAGCTAAATTAGAATTAGAAAAACTAAACTGTTCCCTGGGGAACTTCACTGAAAACTTTTTGAAACTTTGAGACTTATTTTAACATCATGAAGGCTCTATAACTTTTGTAATCAACTAATTACATATGAAAACAATTACACAGAAGAACATAAACACTAGTTACAGGACTTTCTTGTATAAACTTATTTTTAAAAAAAAGACTTCTAAAAGACTTACTAGAAAAAACATAATAAATGACAAAAATATATATATCATATTATATTTGCTAAAAAATGAGAGAAAAAGAGGTTTTTCTTACCAAGCCTGTAGAATAAGGCCAGATGGAATAAAACCATTTAAGAGGCAGCTATGTGGGTGTCGCATCTGCTTGCTTTGACTGCCAGAGATCCACTTAACCTAAAGTATTTCTCCTTTATGTCTCTGTGGACAGTTTCAGATTCACATTTGTAAGGGTTCTTTTGAGGTCACCTACCCATCCTCACTGTGGAGCTGCTCAAAGGAAACTTTCCCCAAAAAGAAATCATCCCAAGGTCACATGTCACTCAAGTCCAAATAGACATGTGTCTGAAAGACAAGCACTTCCATTTTATACACTGTCATGGTGTGGTGCTTCTCTCACACATTAGTAGCTTACGAGAACTTTAGTACAGATTTGGGGTTAGTGTTTCAATTCATTTACCCAAATGCCTATCTGAATTTATGCATCTAATGCTATTACGGCAAATATGGGACATAATAGATCAAATAACTCACTAAGACCCATTATAAATTCCTATTTTTAATGCTAATGGTGTTTCCAAATGCAGTTGCCTCTCCTGGGCATGAGTTTCTTTTCCAGCTTCTCAATGGTAAAATGTTCCTGTTCTTTCTGGTGAAGATTTATGCGTTTTTCCACCTGTGCAACAAAAATAAAATAGTCTGATAACAATGTCATTGATAGACTCTAATGCTTTTCCAATTCTGGACCAGGAAGTTGATTTTCAGCAGGTGAAGAATGTCACCATGATAGGGAAATCAGTTCTAGTACTTCCATGGAATATGACCTAATGCGACCAAGTTATATATTGCTGCAAACTGAAAGTCCACATGGTCAGTAGAACTTTTCCACTCCTTAAAGTCAACTATTATAAATTATTCAATTCTACCTGTACTGACAGATTCATACAAAATAATAGTACTGAGTATATAATATTCCAAAAAGTATCCATCGATTTGGCACTTTGTGGTCTAGAAATACTGCTTCTTCCCACATTTTGAGAGCTATTATCAAGTATATCACAAAGATTAAGAAAGGGAGACCAACAAAGAGAATCTTAAAACATTACGAGGACAGAAAAAGAAGTCAGTGCCACTACTGATGAATCACAAAACACACTGCTCTGGATTTCCAGCAATCTTTTCCTCCACAACAAACAGCTGTAAAATTCCCCAGCAAAGGTTGTGCCTTCCTCTACCTCTTATGGAAGAAGATACGGGTTTGCTCTAAGTGCCACTTACTGGATTAGCATGAATGTTTTAATCTCTGTGCTCTAGATCTTCATGTATATAAGGACTACAGAAAAGGGGGTTCCAATACCACCTTATTTCTTAGAAAACTCTGAAAACAATTTCATTCAATACAGATTAAGAAGTGAGAAAGAAGCTTTGAGGAAAACTCCACAAAGAAGTTACAGGTTATTTTTACAACATTTTATGATGTGTGGAATATCATACCACAAAGTAAATAAACAGTAAATTAAAGAAAACATTACAAAGCTGGATGCATGGTGACTACTATCCTACGCAGGGATCAAAGCAGGAAGAAGTACACAATGCAACATGCCATTAAATAACTTTAGACTTTTTACTGAAAGTACAGGTAAAGATTCAAATACATAAGGGCTAATTTAACATTCTACTCTTCTAACTTTGCATAATACTTTGATAATGATGGTTAAAGAAAGATTTTCTTTTTCAAGTAAAATACACATTGAGGTTTGAAGTGCATTCTCAAAGGTTTCCAGTTGCTCATTTAGAATAAGTTGTATCTAAAATATTACTACATTTCCTCAAACTCATCATTTCTTGATCATGTGTTCAGATATTTTACAAATTTCTGAAACCTGTACAATATACGGATGCTACGTAAAAATCAGCAAACAATACTCAGTCATTGAAAATTAATGTGATTCTTTTCCTAAGTCATTTCCAAAGCATTTATTAGGACTTTAAATTTAAAGGCAGAATTATTTCTGCTTACTCAGAATGAGAAGTCAAGAAAACGTAGAAAGCTAAAGGACTTGGGGCTTCTCATTTTATCTATACAACACAAGATTAGAAGATAAATCCCAAAAAGGAACAAGGTTGGACATGTATGCATGTATTCTATGCATGTATGTTCACTGCACAGGAGCACAGAAGGAACTCTACCTTCTTGCAGAGATACACTTGATAAGCAACAGGAATGATTTATTCAACCTTCTAGCTCCCCCAGCCAGAAAAAAATGCTGTTGAACATAACTCTCAGATGCTTAATGATATGAGTTATATGCAGCACATTTGAAATGCAGTTGTGTGGAACTAATCCTACATCATAACAAAAAATGAACAGTTCTTGGAGTTGCAGTTCATGTTAAACTGTCAGAGGAACCAATGTGAGCAGAAGGTAAATGGTACCATGGTGCACTGAGCCTTCCACACCTGCTACAGGCATACAGCACTTCATACACTGGTAAGCAAGTGCTCTTCTGTCTGTTCCTAGACACAGTTGTCATAGAGGACTAAATGCACATTTTCCAAATGAAACAACAAAAATACTTAGGAATATAAAGAAAGTTAGACCTAAGTGTCAATCACTTCAGAAGCAGTGAAAATCCAAGCATTGTCTAGAAAATAGAAGATCTTTTTGTATGCGATTTAATATGCTTACCCAGCATCTCTGTTGACGTGCCATGGCTGGTTTTATGAAATGCAGACACTGATGTTGCAGTCAATTTTTCTTGTTCCCTTTCATGCTATTCTCCTTCATATGAATTCAATGGAGGGAAAAAAGCTATTAGAGATGACTATCTGCAAGCTTTATACTATGAATCCCACAAATGGAGCTCTAGGCCTTGTTAACATCTTCTGCTACCAATTTTCTCTACCATCTGTTTTGGAGAGACCACTTAATGTTTGAGCAAGTAAACAGGTTGAACAGCAGTGCCAACAGCTTCCATGGCTCAATGTCTGTTAGGGACACTTTCTAATTTCAGATGTGAAGATGTGCACAAATACAGTAGCAACATCGTTTGTTTCCTCCTTTAGTTGCTGCATGAAGTAATATTTATATTACACCTGAGGTAGCACCCAATTCCTTATTCCTGTCTTTCTCCAGAAAACAGGTGTTTAGTTGTTTCAAATTACAAGGGAAATCTTGTCCTCCACAGCTTCCCTTGAAGCTGTATAAATTTAACTGGAGTAGAGTGGGACCCTTGATACATGAAAGAAAACACGAACCACATTTATTTAAAGACAATTAATATATACCTTTGCTCATTCAAAGCCACGTACACTGCTTCTGAGAATGTTACAAGATTTTAATTTATAAGAAACTTCTATTATATATAATCAAAAATTATATCTAAAGAAAGTGCAATTCTACATAGTAATTCAACAAATGTTTAGATATTGTTTTCACAAAAATATGCAAAAAGCTCTGTTAATTTACTTCTTGGAATCAAGATCAAAAAAAAATAAAATTAAATTTAAAAAGATTGGTTGTCTTTATTTGCAGCTTCTTCAAAACCACTGGAGTTCCAAGCTCTCCCTCTGCATCCAATACAGGCTTTATTAACGTCAAGTGTACATGCGAAGACACTCTCATCCCCCCGGAGTGATTCAGTGACCTCTTTACTAACTCTACTGTCCTTTCTAACTTAAGATCATCACCACATTAGGCTACCTTAGAAACGTGTTTTGTAAACCAAATTTAATGTTTTTCCTATTTTCCTTTTTATCCTATGGCACAGTTTTCATTTCATATACAATTCAAACCTCCTGGAAAATGAGTTCAGATACATATAAATGAACTGTGTGCTCTCAAAGGGAAGAAGGGCACAGATGTGTACTGCTCCTTGCTCCCATATGACTTAAGCTCATAACAGCATGAATGTGGAAGTGAGAAATGCTTACAAAGGCTCTCAGTGTAATGGGAGTAACCACTGTGAAAGCTTCCATACACCCTTCCAGCCATACAACCAAGCCAGCAAGCTCTACTATCCAAGCACTGGCCTTTATCTCAATGAAAGCTTCTCACTCCATCAATTTGTATGGACACCTGTTTTGCTTTATACATTGCAGACATTTACCAGGAACAGATTTAAGAAAGAGCAACTTATTTCACATGGATAGAACACACTTCAAGCCATATATCTAGACATAAAAGTGCAGTGGCAGTAAGCTGCAGTTCATTGCTGCAAACTGCTGGAAGTGTTCCATTTCCCCAAAGGAAATATCATTAGACTGAGTTCCATTTTCTTCATTTAGCCATGTGTCATGATAGCTCAACAAATAGACTTTTACCATATTCTTTAATTATTCTTTTCCTTTTGCCACCTTAACTTTTTCCTTGTAACATCAGCTTACACTTAGCTTATTAGCAAAATCACCTATAAAAATACATTCATTTTGAGAATATTTGCATTCAGATTGAAAATCAATTTCAAGATGGACAAAAAACACTGCACTTTCTTTTAACAAAACTAACACATTTTTCTGTGTGAACAGCATAAATTTTGTGCATATTAACTACATATTCAACACCAAGAAAGAGTGACTTCTGCAGCAGATGTGATGGAAGTTTTATATTTGGAACAATTGAAAAAATACTAATAAACTTTTTAAATACTTATAAAGACTTTCACAAGTATAAATTTGTAAAGTCTATTTAAATTTTAAAACGCCTGCTCAACCATGTAAAGGGGGCAAAAAATCCTGCAATCAATCAGAAAAGCTGCTTAGTTTATGCAGTCTTCCTTGAATCAATCTAGAGTAGCATGCCAGTAGGTCTGGTTTACACCTTTAAAGGTAGCTCAGTGCTAAGAAGCTGTAACAGTTGTCCTTTACGGCAGCTAAACCTGAATGTCCCAGAGAGGTTTCACAATTCTGTCTAACAAGCATGTTGCACATGTGCAGGATTAGGCTTTTAATGCCAAAGAACATGAGACACTAGGGTAAATTTCATTTTTTAATAAGGGACTCCGTTCTGGCCTTGATACATTCATCGAGCCACAAAATAAATTCCATAGTTCAGCCGAAGTCTTCAGAGGTGGGATTGCTGCTGGCAAAACAGCAACCCGAATCCAACATATTCCATCAACCCACTCTCCTTCCACTCTCCCCACTATCTTCTTTTCATGCAAGGTTTACACTGATAGCATTCTTTAAAAAGTAAGAACACTGTGCTCACATTCATGTATGCTGAAAACTTAATATCAGGACAAAAGGAATATTTTCAAAGATTTCTGCTAAATAACATCTATTATCATTAGTTTTATTTTGTTATTTATCTTCAACAGAAGCAGCTACATGCTTAACTGTGCTCACTTACCCCTTCAATGAAGTTGTTACAATTTTGTTACAAACAGGATCTTTGAGAAGTTTCTAATATGTCAAGATGAAAACAAAACTGAAAATTAAATATATAGATTAGTATTCTTCCATTTTGCTACATATTTAAAGTAAAACTATTTTAGAATTATTAAAGTGCTTACCTTTCAGTGCCTTGAAACTTTAATTAGATCCTTTGTCCATGATGTATACTGTTTATCTGATGTATACAGAAACTACTCTGTGTGGAATGCATTTTTATAATAAAGGAGTTTTCTAGATTCAAGTTGTAGCCTATGCAGAATTATCTTTCTAGTATATAATGCTATAAATCATATTATTATTTTAGTGTAAGTATAAATGAAATGCAACTTCTTTTATCATGTACATTTTAAAATTCCATTTTACCCTTCATGATTAATTATGTCAAATGGTGTCCATGACTTGGAATCTCTGTCAGCTCCATACATCAAAAAAAGAAAATAACTCTGTGTTGTTAAGATAGAATGGAACAAATCTGTGTTGTTAAGAATGGACAGAACAAATCAATATTGTTAAGTCTGGGTGATCAGGATGAAGAAGCAGCAGTGGTACATTTAACCACCAAAAAAAAAAAAAAAAAGCTGTAAAGAAAAACACTTTTCACGTTTTAAAGATACTTCTGGATCTCAAAAGGTAGGTAGATACCTTTAGTTCAGAAGCCAGATAGCATCATCAATTGTGGGAAGAAAACTCTCAGCTCACAAAACTTCTTATTTGCTTTTTCCCTTTCCACAACAGAAAACCAAATATACTTTGAACAAGAGTGAGGGAAAGAGTATGCAAGCAAGCTGTGTCACACTATCCCATACTCTATCGGGTACTGGGCTTAGGAGATCTAATTGAATTTCTTGTAACAGACTGGTATCGAAAACTGAGTACCATAGGTCTGCTGTACGGTATTACTCTCAGACTCTTCTAACAGAGCAGACCCAGGCAAGGGATTAAGTATTCATCAGAGTACTGCTCATTTCATCACCTTGATGCATTGCAGGAGTACCACACACAAAACAAAGTGTCTTGCTTGAGAAAACTATGTAGGACATGAGAGGACCCAAGCTAAATTTCTGGTCTGAATAAAAAATGCATCTGATTAAAATCAGGGACTCATTGAAGTTTCCCAGATCCCAAGTGGAAGTCTTAATGGCTATGCTTTTTGCTACTGTAAAAATACATCTTTCTCTCTCTCAAACCAGAAATTTCAGTTAGCCCCAGCAATAATCTAAGACATGAGCTTTTGTTCTCGTCTTATCTACCAAAAGAGCATTTGCACGACTCTTAAATTAACTGTCCTCCCCATTGGCCACAGCTCCATGAAATGAGTCCAAATCTTCCACCTCAAAGACCAGCTCTGGACATAAAAATCTTAAATAGCAAATGCTCCTGGAAGAATGGTACACCTCTATTGCTGTGATAAACTAGTATTTTTCAGTGGCTTTTTTTTCAATAACATCCCAACCAGAAAAAAGGTTTCTTCTTTCAAGTAAACAAACTCCATCACTTTCTTCTGACCATACTTACGCTGGGTGCCTCTGATGCCACACTGTTCTTTTATTACTACAAGGAAAGATTCAAAAAACAAATAACAAAATAATTTAAGAAGACAAGTTCTTGCAACAGAAGAATGATCAGAAGGGAAACCAAGACCAGCTAATGGTATTGATCCTGTATAATTTCTAGTTTCCTATAGTTCTTACCCATTTCATACATATCATAACTTGCAAAGAACATCATCACCCAAAACTGCATCATGCAGTGAGTTAATTGTGCTACAGGGGAGATAATATAAATAAACAACTTTCCTAGTGAAAATCTAAGTCAGGAAATGTCCCATTTTTGAATATCCCACTCCTGAAAGCATTCTGTATTCACGCTCTAAGCTAATGAAACATATGGTTAACTTTTGCTATTTGTCATTTTTTTCTCATCTTGCAGAACATTGTCTCACACATATTTTCTTTTAAAGCTCAGTATCAAAATCTCATCTGCTTCTAGAAAATGCCATCTTGCCAGTTAAACTAATTTTGACAGCTCCTGTTAAAAAAAAGACAAAACTATAGTTTACATAATGCATAGAGTTTACATGCAAATAAAAAGTTACAATACTATTCTTACTTGCTGGAAAATCCATTTTAAAAAAAGGCAAAAAAAAGTGTCAAATCATTTTAATACAGAAAATACTTTGAGCATACTTGCTGAAAGCTGGAGAGGTGAACACACATTGCCAATGTGCCGTACAGGTCCGTGGTACAAAGTTACACACACTTCAAAATCTGACATACACAAATCAGTCACCAAAATCAGATTCTTCACTCTCACAGACTTCACTAGAAACACCAACAAACATGCCTTTTCTTACACACACTATTTCTCCATCTACAATCACTTTAGATGGCAGTCACATACATTACTGATTTGTTCCTGAGTCCTTTTCAGTCTTTGCAACTCGGGCGTGTCGGTGACAATACTGAACCCTCTTCCTTTGCTTTCTTCAAAGTCTCTTTTGTATTTTACCTACAGAATAGAAAATACAGAAGAACAGGGTTGTTCTCATTTTCCACAATGTGCCCTTAGCAATGTGGCGATTCTCTTTTACTGTAAATAAATCATTAGGAAAAGGCTTTCAGCCTTTAAAGGGGAAGCCTTCCTTTATCCATGAACAGAGATAGGCAACAACTGGGAAAAATTCCCCAGTGTCTGAGGAACTGGCTCCTTTGGGAGTGCTGTGGCCTCACCACACATATTGCAACTGCAGAAAGAGCACTCTACATAGTCATTTCCTTCTCAGACCAGTAACCACAGAATTACAGATGCCAACACAGCATCAAGCAAATGCTTATTTTCACACACAAAAAAAAAAAAATTAGCTATAACTAAATCTGGAGTCTTCTCATTCCCACTTCTCTCTTCCTAATGAGCCTATCCCTCTCTTCCCTAGTTGAAAAATAAATTACACATTAAAAAAACGCTGCATGAAAAGAGTATTTAGAAGACTGCAAAGTCAAACATTCATAAGTTAGAGAATTACTGCCTACACAAGCTTAATTTGTCCCTCTAGCACACACGTACCAGGATACTATCTTCAATCAGGTATTCAGATACTACCCTTTGACAGGCTCCCCACTTTGTTCTGTACACAGCAGAGATGGTTCCATGTGTGGTTGTACCCTTTTTTCAGACCACACTATTCAAATCCTACTGTCAAGGTAGGGATATTAGCTTCCTTGGAGGCTTTTTTTATAGCTGTCATTACAGTCATTAATCAATCTTCACAATGCACCCTGGAAAGTAGTAATGGCATTATCTGCACTTCTAGGACAACCTGCGAACTGATATGAAAAAGCTTAATTCCCAACAACATACAGGAGTCTCAGGGTGTTCACTCTCAGATTCCTAATGTTCACATTACAGACTTTAGTTACTTGTACGAATACTCAGTAACTCTGCAAATCAGTCTTGAGGAATCTCAATTTCAGCATAACAAAACAAGATGAAATCTGAAAATCTTAAGTCATTGTTGAGCAACAGACAAAACTCTGTAGCAAAGACAGAGTCGGGACCCATTTCTCCACGGATGGATTCAGCTACCTTATCTGTAACAACTTCCTTTTACCTCCTATGCTTTATTCACTACACACATCCAGATTTTGCAAGGCATGGGAGAGCAGTAGTACAAACAGTAATATTCTCCTTTACACAATTGATATCCAGAAAATACCCAGTTTATGCGCCAAACTTTTAGTTGGTTTAGGCTTACTTCACCCGCAAGCAGTTAATGTTATGATGGTAATATACACAAAAAACCCACCCTAGATCACAAAACAAAAGCATCACAAGGCTACAGAAAACAGTTTGTCCTGCCTATCCTAAACCTTTATGTGTATGTTTATAACCTTCGTGTTTTCTTTAAATGGCATTTTAGTGTATATAGTTATCATTGCATACAGGTCACACACAGGCCATCATACAAATCCTTGAGAAACTGCAGTAAATGACCACAGCAACAACCATTCTTCCTGTGAAGGCAGCTGAATTTCATTCACAAATGACTGTAGATTTCACACACGTATATTCTTTTCAAACCACTCTGAGATTATGAAAATGTTCCTCCCTCTCAGGCTTTTGAGGACAGCATACACTGGTGGCCCATGCCCTTCTGTTCATCTCCCTGAGGCTCAACTCCTTCCTTTCCATTTGACCACCATTATCACATATCACTTTGTCTCCAAGCTTCTAAACTATTCTAGTCCACCTCTCCATGGCTAAGTCCCTTTGCTTAAGGCACTTCAAATACCTTTCTCAAATATGCTTTTTCCATTGCCTATTACCTCCCTTTACTTCTACCAAATGTTCTACAACTTCCCACTGACACTCAGAGGCTCCCTTGAACATATTGGACAGACAAATATTCCAGGACTGCCTGGTGCTAAGAAAGAGCTCTTACGAGTATGTATGAACTTTCTTTATTTGAAGTTATACAAAACCTTACCAAATTTGGACAGACTTTTATACCCAAAGACACGTCTCTAGCACAAAAGACTTCCTTCCATCTCAGCAAGCTTTAACACTTCAGCTCTAAATACTAAGACAACAGAGCTGTTCAACAACAAAGAAAAACAAAGCATCAAGAATTTAAAATAAGGGAATAAAAGTCTGTCATAGTGTTGGCCTTGGAAACAGCTGAGTATTTTGCATAAAAATTCTAAATTTGGCCTGAGGCAGAAAGCTGACATGGAAATGTTCAGCCTTACTGCTTAAAGTTTATCAGAATTATGAGCACGTGAATACGTCTTATAATGGGAAATGGACCCAGCCCTGCCTATAAGAGACACTACCTATTGTTAGAAAGAGCTGTATTTCCTACAAAAATGGTTTTCAGCAACTCAGCACCAAAATCCCAGCCAATGGTTCATGATGCCTCCTTCTTGGCTCCAAAATTCAGTGCAGTCTCACAAATGTAGAGTACCCTCTGTCGTGAGTGCCCTGAAAAATTGATCCTTTGAGAGACAATGTATGGCATAAATGATAGAAATAAAAGCACCATAAATGAAAAAGTTTCAAGTGAAAACACTTTATGAGAAGTAATTCTGCACAGACCCACAGGGAAAGGAATAAGTGATCCAACCGATCTTTAACAAATCAAACTTCTCAGATTCATGACATCCACAAGATATTTGAGAGGCTCAAAGACAGGATTGTGTAAGTGTGTTCAAGAGGTCAGCACGAAGCAGCCAAGGACAGAGGGGCCATCTTATTCTCTACATAAAATCTTATGCTGGAGAAAATGCTGCTCTTTTTTTATTTTGCAGGTATACTTGGTACTTGGCAGCAAAGCCACCTATTAGCAAAATAAGGTTAATTTTTCCTGGGAAAAACACACTGAAAATATAAATGAAGCCTAACAGATTGATTATTCTTTGGGGGGTTTTGGCACCTACCCTTTGCCCAGACTAATTTGCAATAACAGAAGCACATACCGGTTAAACAAACAACATGAGAGTCCAAAAAGACAAAAAAAAAAAAAGAGCAAAAATTCACCATGGTAGATCCTGGAGAGCTGTAAATAATGCCACCTTCAGGAACACTCTTCACTCCATCTCTGTCTCCAAGAGTTATTCAGCCACTACGAAGCAAACATCAAATTCCCAAAACCTAAGGTGATGTCAAAGCTGGTTTCCTGTACAGTTCCTCCTCCATTTCCTTGTACAGACTAGGTAACTACGTCAATAATCTGCTTCCAAAATACCCTCTTTCCTTACTCTGATACATTACATAGCCCCACAGACTATGGCATCATCATGCATGATGTCCAGCAAGGAAAGAGTAAGCAGGGTGGAATGAGAGGACAGGACCACGTTTTCCTCGAGAGGAATGTTCATAGACCTAAAGTCTTTACTACAACCTGAATATTTATGAATTTGTTTCAGCATGTTGTATTTAAGGAGCCATCTGCTCCTTCCATGCCCAGCACACACAACTACTTCCCAAAGGTCACCATCTGCTAATACACTGGTTTTCACAGACTGGCAAGAAATCCTCTCCCATAGTACAGGTCGTAGAAGTGCATCTTGGCAAAGATGCCTTTGTTTTGATCTGTTTCTTCCAGAAAGCACCTGCGTCTGTTGATTTTGCCTTGATTTATCTTCCTTCTTACAAACTTAATGGCAAGACAGAAAAGAACTACTCTGTAAATCAGGGGGTTTTTATGAATATGATTAAAAAAATGTATACAGGTAAATCAAATGTAAAGAACAATTCCATTCCAAACTCAGTAAGACTTCCTTCTAGTTGACTCAGCTCTCTTATGAAGGATTCCTAACATTATTCTGTCTGGCAAAGTTAGGTTTCAGTCTTCACAGCATCACCTGTCTTCTAACACTGCCCATAACTCTAAATCTCGTTAAGCTCTTGCTCATATTAGAGGTACATTTAAGTCCCATCCAAGACACAATAACAGTCAGTATCCAATGTGCCCATGCACTGCTTTTGTAATGGCAATAAAACATGGTCCTCCCACTGTCACTCAATTAGAACTGTTGGCCACAGTAAATCTAAACAGCCATCTGAGATGCAGGAACAGAGAACAGTTCACAGGGCAGACTCAACTGTCTTCATGATTTTTATATGAACTGGAAGCTATAGGTTGGGTGTTCCTTAGAGAAGTCAAGGAGCCATGGACTTGTGAAAGGCCCCTGATTAATTAATTTTGCTGGAACAAGGGACTGCAGGGTTTAAGATTTCATCACCTTAGTTTTATTGCTCTTAGGCAGCTAAAGGAATCTGCATTGAAAGAAAAAAATGAACGTGTAGGGCGTAAAATAAATAAACAAACAAATAAATAAATAAATATCCTGTGAGACTGCACTTTGCAATTTTTTCAAATAGTCTTTAGAATGCATACAATCATATTTTAGATAATACAGTAAAAAAAGGCCATTTTCACAGCTCGCTGCTCTGAAGCATTCATTGTAACAATTGAAAGAGAAGAAAGTTTCTCATTCAAAGCTGTTTTAAATCTGGGAAGACCAGCACTCCAACACTACAAAAATATTTGCTATACAGAGCAAAAAGTGCCATCACTAGCATCAAATACTTCTTTCTCAAATACATCTTTCCATACACATCATTCAAACACTAGGCAAGTCTGTCTGCACTATTCCGTAGAGTACATCTGAGCAAGTCTCCAACAATCTCTGTGTTATAATTCCCTGAGGACTTCCACAGTTTTGCCAGGGATCTACTTCAAAAAAACAAAAATCATGGAATCCACGTCAGAACAGTTACAATGTTAGATGGGTGCAAATTAAAATGTATAAATAGTACTTCTGGAGATAGATGTCTATATAATGTGGTCTCTTTATACTGAGGATGGCTCACAGAAAAAGCACAGGGGAAAGCATTCCAATCCCCAGGATATGTAGGAACAGGAAATTGGAGGCAGTGAGAGATGAATAATTTCAAAATGAGAAGAAGATGGAGTCCTCAGTTTGGATGCATCACAACAGTATGTGAACAGTAACTGAGATTCAAATAAAATTACAACTGAAGAGACAGTAATCTGAGACTGTTTCTACAAGTTTACGTCCAAACAAGTTGCTTAGGCTCTACTCCATCAAAAGTTATCACCATTGAAACTACTTAGGTAGTTCTGATCAAGAAGTCATTTTTATGCCATTAAGTACGCTGCTCAAGTGCCTTGCACCTTGTTTTGCAACCAGGCAAACTGGAAGTCGGTCATACATTTTTCTGTTAAAATACAGCACTAATGTTCTCCAAAGAACAAACCAGTGGCAGATCAAGCTGCTTCTCCCTCCACTTCTACCAGCAACTACCACCCATTCAATTTGTGAAACAAACTTTTTATCAACATTTTAGAAACAGAAAATAAATTCCAAGCAAAATTGTAGCTGAGGAGAGAGAAGGCTACAATCTTCATACCAGAGAAATACTGTCAGATTGTCTGTCTATTCCCTATCACTTGGTATATTCTATATTTTAACTACTTTACCTCCAAGGAACAGAAGTCTGAGGAGGTGGAGAATTTCTTACTCTGACGCAACAGAAATAGACCTGCCTTTACCATATCTCATCTCCAGGCAGAAAGTGAAAGGTCTATTACACATACAACCTGAGTGCAACCTGATAAATTACCAAAAATTTAAATAATATCCTCATAAATTAAATCAATGACAGCAAACTCCCCAAAGCAAAAAGATAACTATCAGATGTAAGCATAGTAAGACCAAAACAAAGAAAAAAAGCCCACAATAAAAAACCCAAACAAAATTTAAATGCCTCTGATAGAGATTTGCTAAATCCTGGAATGCGGTTTTAAATCCAGAGTCTAAACTAAATATATAGTCATGGTCTTGCTATTCCCTCCATCAGAAAGAAGAGGCAACTAGCAGGAAAATTATGAGCTTTCAACGAAGAAAATTATGTACTCTCAAGGAAGTACACAGTAAAATCACAAGCATATGTGAGCTTGCTCTGCCTACTCTCCAAGGTGGACAGAAAATGCATAACTGCTGGTTGGCTAGGGCATCTAGACTGAGCTACGTCCTGCTGAGAGGCAGGATATGTAACCTTGGGTTCAGCGCCATGCACACCATGGTCATGCAGCCTTTAGTTGGCTCATAGTACCAGCAGAGAGCTCAGAGGCATCTGCCCACCGGGTACCAGAAAGATATAACACAAAAATGCACATCCACAGAAGAGACAGGCAGCCACAACAGATTGGGGGGAGTAAAGGGAGAAAGCCCCAACATTTTGCCTCCTGCAAAAATACACCAAATAAAAAACCCCAAAACCTACCTAATACATCTTCCAAACAACAGAAGGGCCATATTGGTCCAAAAAGCATAGAAAATTCCATGGAAAGAATAAAAGCCAAAAACTGAACTAAAAAATACAGCATGAGATGTAAAGAAGATTGAGCCCAGGAGGGATGTAAAGAAAACTGACCTCAGAAAACAGTCATACAGACCAAGGGTGGAAGTTGTAGTCATATATTACAAAAGGTAACCAAAACAAACACTAACAGGCAGCAGAAGCCAGCACACGGCGGGGGTAAGAGGGGAGAGAGCCTGTAAAACCCTCATGAACAACTGCCAAAAAAACAGGGAACATTCGCTGCTGTAGCAGAAAAGGCTGAAATGTGTCCAACTGAGAGCAATCAGAATGCAGAGCAGAACAAAATGAAGAGAAAAAGTATCTGAAAAATCTAGATTTGAGCAACACAGACATACCGGCACAAAGGCATTAGAGAAAATGGGTCATGGTACAATTATACCCTCCAGCTTCTGCTAATGTCTTAGCAAAACTTGGGGTGTCTTACAGCTGCCACTCAGAAGCCACGTAGCCGGTACCTTATATACCACTCTCATTAGAAACTACCCTCATGCCTCTTTATCCTACAGCTCCTTTTGTCTACTTCCTTGGTAAGGACATGACATCTCTTATTCCACAGAGTTAATGGATCTTTTGCCTTAAGGTGCTCCTATAGAAGCTCCTTACAACTGTTCTTTCTGTTTCTTGGTTATTTCTTGGAAAGTGATACAAGTGGAAGCGTGTAGTGCAACTCTGGTTGCAAAAAACGATGTCCTTTGTACACAACCTCTGCTCCCTTTGCCATACTATAGTCACCCCATGCACTCAGTTCCTATAGCTCTGCATAACCAAGGGCAGGGCAGAAGGACTCCCCATCTTTTCCATTTAAATGTAAGCAGATGCTGAAAATTCTCAAAAATTTTCTGCCCTTCAAGTTATCTTTCTGCCACTCCATAATGAAAATAAAACTCCAAGCTACTGAAGCCACCGTGAAGGTACCCTAGGGCATTAGAAGGAACTTCCTTTCTAAAAGTTGGAAGTAAAAATGGGAAAAACATGAAAGTCTATGAAATCAACTTCCACTTAATGTGTGCAGCTTGGAACCCACAGATTAGTTTTAGTTAAACCCTAGTTAGAACATGACAGTAAATCCTCTGTTTTGTTCTCCCTTTTAAAGTGGGAAGGAAAGGAAAGAAAGGTGAATGGAAAATAATACATTTAAGAAAGGCAGTTTCATATGAGAAAATACATAGACAGCTCAGCCTCGTATGTTTAAATTTTCATTTATCTTCAACTCTGAATGTCAGATATTCTTAAGAAATTTCAGCTGCAGAGGGGAAAAACACAGAAAATACTATTTTGTTCCAAGTAACAATCCAAAAACTATCAAAAGAGGCATTTGTGAAGACAAGTGAATCACTGCAAATTTTAATATTTGGAGTAGTCCATTAGCTGAATCACTTAAGAGGGAATAATTTCTTATAGAATTCAGTATATAGGCAACTTCCTATAAATGCAAATCTAATATTTACATCATCAGCCTCTCAAATATCATGATAACAAAAAGCAGAGTATAACTGTCAGAAACACAGGAAAGCCATACAATTCCAAAATTACAGCAACATGAGCTGAGATCAGATGATACCAAAGGCTATCAATAAAATCAGTGTTACAACCTGGTTCTATCTTTTCTTCATCCACTCTGATGCTTGCACCACCTAAATATATGGTTTCCAATACCTCTCAACTGTTGCCTCTACACCTAGAAAACACTTACACAAGTAATTTACCTAATTCACAAAGAGGATACATGCTCATGACCCCAGGGTCCCTGGTTTGAGCCCACGTGTCCCCATGCACACCATGAACTGGACCCCAGTCACGCCACAACTCACTGGGAAAGAAACATAGGTTATGTCACACCCCTGAAGCTCCAGATTCATGGGACACATAACAAAAAAACTCAGCCACATGCTCAAGGGAAAGCAGCACAGAGAGAATATTGTAACTTAAGGACAGTTTTGCAGTGTTGATGGTAACAGGCAAATTAGGCAACATCATTTGTCAGTTAATCTAAGTAAAATGTGCGGTAAAAATACACCCAGCCCCTTTCCCCATTCAAAAATATTTGCTGCTTAGGCTCTCGCTCTAATACCCTTAAACTGAGATCAGATAATTAAGTCTGGCCTTCAATTTTAGGATCTTGTTTAGGAGCCTCAACTAAACCTTGTTACCCTTAATAGGAAAATTCTGAGTAATTTCAGTTTTCCCTGAACACAGCCATTAATCCAGTGAACTCCTCAGATGGTGATAACTGGCCAGGAGTAGTGGGCTCTTCAGACAAAAAGCAGATGTCTCCAACACAAACACCTACACACAACCTCATCAACCAACCTGCATTTACAGTGAGGGGAGAGGTACGAGTCATTTTTCAGGAACAACTGAGCTCATCCTGAGTAAGATATTTAAAACACCTTAAAAATTCCTATATTTAAAACATATTAAAATACTGTAAGATGTAAAAATACATCTTAAAAATAGCTAAAATACCTTCAGATATCTTAAAAAGGCATCAAAAGCTAGGTGAAATTAATTTTATCCAGGGTCTCAACACTTCCCAGCATGTTGTATATACATCTCCAGTCATCCTATATTTTTGCAAGCTGCTTCAAAGTAAATTCGTGACCAGCTTTCTAGACTTGTAGAATTCTAGAGTGACACGTGGATGTTGGGACAGAGTTTGGTGTGGGATCAGTTTTCAGATGCAGTTTTCAGCTGCATCCCGCACAGTTTTTTAAATTGAGAGCTGAAACACCAGATTTTTCTAAACTGTGCCTGTAGAGCAATATGTAAAAACAAACTAAAAGAGTGGTTATTTATGATGTGCAAAGGGAAGAGAAGGGCAAGGTACCCTTTAAATATATCCATTATTCATTCCTACTGAATACACATGACTTCTGCTTCAAACAGCAAGGGATATGTTGTGAGAGATGCCCTTCTAATAAAAACAAGTCAGGAATGTTAGTACCAGAAGGTTCCCTGCAGGCTAAAAAGTGACAGTTGGCTGGGCTAGAGTCAGAGCAAAAGGTGGGGTGTAGCAGCATGGCATGCCTACACACAGCAAAAAAAGCAGAAAGAAAAGTCCACAAATTAGAGGAATTATTCCAGAAACAAACTAAAAACTTCTAAAGAAAAAAAAAACTGTTTCTGAAAGGAAAGAACAGGCATCCTGAAGGACCAGATAGGGACATTTCTTACCAGAGATGTTAGCTAATAACAATGAGTAGGAGGGGAGAGAGGGAGGGAGGGAGGGAGGGAGGGAGGGAGGGAGATGAAAGAGCACAGTTACAAATCATCCCAGTTGTAAAATCTGTTCCCTTTGTTATATGGCAGTTAGTGGACAGAAGGTGCGAATTTAAAAAAGGATCTTTGTTATTTAAATGCTACTCTGCACTACTTTTTCAAAACTTCCTTAGAAATGTATAATAAAACCAACTATTTTTTACTTCCAAGCACTAAAGGCCACAGGTCTGGGTCAAGAGTTGGGCATTTTTTCCTTTACAGGAAGAACTAGGAAAGAGACCATTGCCTCTTATAAAAGACAGGAACGACATTCCTAAATTTGTATAAATCCTACCTTCTGACTGCTTTTAGGTTTTTACAACATCTACACAGACAAGCTTTATCATTACTGTAAAGACTTTCTACTTGTGAAGCAAAGTACACTCATGGGAATAATTTTGTTATAACTTTCAATACTGTTTATTTTTCTTTAATAAGAAAATGTCTCACCTTTAATAAGCAGGAACTTTTCCTTCCCCAAGACATTCTAATCTTTTTATTGTAGAGAAGGGACAGTAATGGCAAGGATAGTCTGACAGTAATGATACAAACGGTGTCATTTGTATGCAAGGAAATAGAAGGACTGGCACACAATGTTAAGAAAAACTCTGAAATATGCTAATTTTCTTAGATATTAAATGGCTTGCCTATTTTTCAGAAATTTGTTTACCTGAAAGTGTAAACAGCCTCTGTTCAGCCAGCATGCTATCCCCCTTTTAATAGCTAACAAAACATCATATCCTGCAGGCAAGATGCAACAGGGATTTTGGTCTATCCTGTTTAATTCACCTGTGCAAGGAAGTATATTCCACAGAAGCAGCTACAGCTTCTGTGAGTAATACAGTCAGCCTGCACAAATCAAATAGGCTGAAAAGAAATCCCATTTAAATGCGCTGAAATGTCCATTAATTGCAGAGAATTTCATCCAAAGCACACAGGACTCTTACACACTGGCATAATATGAAAAGGCACAACTTGGGCAATTGCACAATGTGCTTTCCAACATACTTACTTGAATTGCGTGCTTCTGTGTGAATTACAAATACAAACTTCCCAGATTCCAAACAATGACTGCCTTTCCTTGATAATTTTTAATATTTTCTGTTGCAAGGAAATTCATTTACTCGTGGCAGTAAGTTTGATCCCCAGATCTCCTATCAACTTCAATGAACATTCATATATTTTGAGAAACAGTAAATATGGCAGAATTAGTTCCAATCTAACACAGAAAAGAAGTCTGAAGACAAACACTGCTTCTTCACAACAGAAAAGCCCCCAAAAGTAATGTCTCCGTCACTCCATGCAACAGCCTCTGCAAAGCACATTTGAATCATGCATGGTTGCTAAAACAGGTAACAAAAGCAACTCTGGGCAGGAACCTTATAGACATTATTATCACTTTTTTCATTATTTTTCTATCAAAAAACTTAAAAATATATTATAAGTCCTGCCTGCTGGAAAGATAAAGAGTATTTTCAATTTTCCAAGGGATGTGAAATTTTCAAGGGAGGCCATTCCACTATCCTTTCCCCAAAAGATCCAATGCTGCTGATCTGGTCAGTGTGTGCTGTAATGGGACTGTACACAACCTTCTGTAGCCAGCAGGAACATAGACCTCTAGAAACCCAGCGTCAACTAGAGTCAGTGTTTGCAAGAGATTGTTCTGCATGACAGCTTGTAGTCAACTAGACAGAACACATTATCAATGAGGCAGGCATTGGTAGAGCAATAGTGTAGCTCCAAACCTGCCAAACGAAGGATGAGTGCCTCTTCCGACACTTGAAGAACATGCTGGAAACAGGTACATGATGTAAGACGACAGTGAGCAAAGAAATACAGACACCATATGCCCAGCACAAGACAGAGAGCTCAGAGAGGAAATTTCAATCCTGCCACAACCACTGCCATCCCACACCCCACAAAAGAAATCACAGGAAATTAGTAGACACAGGTATATTATACACAAAGCATTACAGACAACCATTTGTTACTCTGCCAAATACCTCATCCGTTTACATCCTTCTCCTGGCTCGTACAGAGTATAAGTTCTTTTCGGGCAGATACTGGTATTTTCGTGTGGAATTTGTACAGCTCCTAGCGTAGCATGCTAGCACTAGAGCCACTAGGTACTGCATTAACCTGGGTATTTCCTGACAGCTAACATTGTGGTAACTGTTCTCTCTGCCAGAATTCAGCCAGGGTGTTCAGGTGGACACCGACACTCACTGAGCCACAGCACCCAGCCATTCACATTAGTGTCATTCAAGGGATTTGAGGTCTACAAACCAGCAGGGTCCAGGAAATGGGCTACAAAAGGCAGAGGAAGGAAGGAGAGGAGGCAAAGAAGGACTAGCAGTGGCTAAGTGAGGAGTTACGCTCCATTCCCTAACCCAGACCTGTGTCAATATGGTGTGTTAACACTGCTGGTGTCAAAGACATATCAATACTGAAACAGGCACTGCCTATACCAGACTTCTGAAATGTGTAAAAAGCACAGATTTGAACAGCTTGTCTGTCACCATGCACATGCTGCAGCTCATCCCAGCATATGGCACTGGCATGGGGAGCAGGGCGTAGAAGCAGTTCGTACCAGAAAAAAAATATTTTTGGTTTGCTTAGCCTAGCTCCTGCCACTCAGAACAAACTGTGCACTGTGTGTGCACTCTTGTACCCTCAGTCTATGATCATGTCAGTCTCAATTCATGCTGTCACACCCCCGACAACAGCTTTAGTTCAGATTTGGTCGTCAAGTCAAGAAGGCATCAGATGTCGACCCACAGGCTGGTGCATCCAAAACACCCTTCCTTCAAGGTGCTTTTCCACTTGCTTACTATGCATTAGTAATAGCCCAAGAGTGGGGAGAAGCTCTTGCTGGAGTCTTAGTAGGTTCACCCTGTAGGATTCTGCTTGCAATGAGAGCTCCTTGTCCAACCCCAGCGGCGTGGGTGGCTGCAGAGGTGGCGGAGTAAGCAGTGGTCAAACAAGGTCAGGCGTTCACCTGCAGCCTCAGAGAGGCACCTCACTGGAGCAAGGGTCTTCAAACCTGAGCACTGGCAGCAAAGAGCTTGAGTGGGAGATGGGAGGGGGACAAGAGAAAGAGAGAGTAAGATGGAGTTACCTGAGAAAAAGAAGAACAGGGAAGAGAATTATAAAAATAAACAATATTGGGATATTTGTCTGGCTGCATGTAAACATTTCTTGGGATCCTCAAAAAATTCTGGACCTGTCTCAGTAATTTTATAAAGAAAAATGGAGGGGAAAGTATATTTGGCATTGCTGGAATACCAGGTGGCTTCACTGTTTGGCAACCATCTGGTCTCAGTTTTCTCTTTGTTAATAGCACCAGCATCAAATGAGACAGAAATAGGAAATGTTAACTATTAAAATGTACACAATTAGACAAATAAAAGCTACCAAAAAGCAAAGAGAAGCCAGCAAATGGAAAGCAGTGTTAAACACATGGCAACTCATTAGAAGAAAAAAAAAATTAAAGGCAAGACCATTCTGAATTATAACTAAATAGCAGTTAATTTAATGCTTGTAATATTACACATGAATTATGATATTTTTGCTAATGGTTTATTATTGTCCTCCCCTCCAGCTCCTTCATATGCCATGTAGTAAAAGAGATGCAGAAACAGACAGAAATGTTCAGATTACAACGAAGGCAACTCAACACAGTATAAAAAAACTAGAGGAAGGAGGGAAACAGAAGCAAGGCCAGAGTCGTAAATGAGTAAAAAGGACCGAAGGCTCACATTTATTAATCTGTCATTTCAAATTAAATTGAAAGGAAACCATATTTGATTTTCACATGGAATTTTTTTGTCAAAGATAGTAGAAACTGCACAAAGCACTTAAAACTTCTCTGACGTCTCTTTATTTCAAAATGGTTATTACTATTCCAAACTAAGATCAGTTATCACTTCAAAATATGAAGCGTATGCAAGACTAGTTTTTCAGATGGGGGAGAGCAAAGACAATCTGCAGGTTCTTTTCCCTCCATGAAAAACCTCTTGTTTGCACATATGCAGTAGGCAATTACATGACATGTTGCTGTTGCACATTACTAATCTACACCCACAACACATCTAATTACAATTTTGCAGGCTGAGTTTAAAGACTTCGGGGCTAAGTGTTTGCTTTTTTATTTTATAGATTAAATAAACCACCAAGTATAAACAGAATTGAAACAACTGCAGCAAGCAAATCTCACTTGAAAATTGAAGCAGAGAGACAGTTCAGAAACCGGAGACCCTTACAGCCTCTGCCACTTGACTTCATGGTCTTAGTCAAGATGTTGGAGAAAACAATAGCTGAAAACAGAGCAAGAAGATTGGGTATTCTAAAAAAATGCAACTATGTCTCATAAATGCCAACATGTGTAATGTAATCATTGCCATAAAAGAATAGTCCACTTATCATGGTATATATGCAGAAACTTGTCACCACAATCAAACTCTACACTAAGATTAAAAATAACTCTGCCATGAGATAACTCTTGATTTGCAATTTAATTTTTTTTATTATTCATTTATTTTTATTAACTTCTCCTTTTCACCAGCATTGTATTGGGCAATTTTGTTTTGCCCATTTCAACCTGCCAGCTAAATTGCTGACAAATACTTTATGCTCTGAAATTATTAATTACTAGTAAATGCCAACTGAGGTATTTATTAGTTCAAGCTAATAAGAGCAGTCCTGCTGAACAGAGATCAAAGGGCACACCAGGCACAGAGTGAAAAACGATAAACATCGGGAGCCCTGAAAATACAGTAGTGCTGCCACAGGGCTGCATCCCCATGGTATCCAAGGGGAATCCAGTTCAAATCTGTTATCAAGGGCTCCACAGTAGCACCTTTTATCAAATACACAATGCAGTGTTAATTGGAGCACCATAGCCTCAGTACCCTATCTACTCTCTGATACCATGACAAAAATAAATGAAACTGTGGAAACACTGGTTAAGAGGAGACCAATGACCCAGGCTTTTCTCAGCCACCCATCAATTTGCTAAGTGATTCAAGACTTTAAAATTTAAAGCATAGAAAATACATGACTAAGTGATGATGTAGACAGATCTGCAGAAAAAGAACTGAAAATTGTATTTTGGCATGGATTTAGAGTCAATTTGGTAACATGGAAACAATAAATTTATATCAAAGGTGGATTGTTTAACTAAAACTCCCTATCATGCACACTTAATCTCCTATAATTTCTTGCTTCTGGTCTCTTTGATGTGATAACTGCTAAAAGACTATGTGTAAAAAAATTCAAGTCTTTACATAGTGTTTTCAAATTCAGGGCACATCATTCTTTCAGAACAATTCAAATTTGCTATTATTTTAAATGCTAAGAGTAGTACATAAAGAAATGGAACATGCTGAATTGCAGGAACAAAAATGTTTTGAGTTATTGAAAACATATTTGTTACCAAGATGCAGAGGGTTACTGTTGCGTTTTGTCTTAGGAAAGCCATCCTCAAGTAGCTGAAATTGTTGCTTTTTTAAAGTGTCACTAGGTATTTATATCACAGTTCATCATAATCATCTACTACAGTCTCTGTCTCTTTAGGAGTAAAATCTGTGAATTTAGTTTTTCTTAGATTTATCTACAAATCAACACAAAGCTTGCAATTTTGACTAGAAAGGAAATCGGTTCAGCGAATATGGAAACTGTTCATAATTTCTGTTATTACATGTAATACATAGTAGTGACTGTCCACATAAACCGCTGCAGATGTCATAAGCCAGGCTGAGTAATCAGCCTGGTAGCACAACAGTTTTCTGTAACATTTCCCACATTTAAACCTTGAATTTAGAAACAAAGAAAACTGTACTAGCTGGTGGAAGGAAAACACAAACAGATCATGTTCTGTTTTTATTTCAAATGGGTCGGTGGTGATCAAGCATCTTGTACTTTAGAGGTCTCCAAGTCCTTGCCTACTAATTAAATTCAGACACTGACCAGTGACACATTTGAGTTTGACCTCAGCCACCCAGTGCTCTGCAAAGAATGTGCAGGGAAAAAGGTCAAACAAATCCCAACTGACTTTTAACTACAGCCTGAAATCCTCTGTGAACTCCATACTACATCGTGCTTCTTTAAAAGTCAAAAAAAGCTTCAGAAGAATCCAGAGAAACACCATCTTTCCCACGAACCTTTTAATGATTCCTTCAGCTTACACTAAAGGAATTCCATGACGACGGTAATTACATACATATCTCACAATCAAAACAGATTCAGTAAGCAAAAGAGTGCACTTCTTTCTCAAGAAAAATGCAAAAATTCACCAAGCACAGTATATATTATCTACTCCAAAATGACATACAGCCTTTAAAGTTAGCACTGATTTTATTGAGAGTTCCATAACTAAATCCACATAAATCTGGAGTTTAGGTCAGCCATTCCTTTTACCATAGTTTGATAGAAGGGCCAGGTGCAATTCTTGCTGATTCAGCTGGAATTTCTGCCCGGAATTCAAGGGAGTGTACATGACTACAGATGCTCAACCACATTTTGAATGGATGCAGTGTATGCTTTTCACGTGCTTAAGTTGCTTTGCCAGCTAGTGCATCGGAGATGGTGCCACAATCCCAAAATCACGTTTCCTGCTTCAAAGCAAATACTGCCAGATGTGCTATCTCCATCCATACAGAGATGCACAGGGACTGTGGATGAGTTTGAGAAAAACTTCTCAGGCCCCTGCTGAGCCATCACTTACGTTACTGGCTGACCCTCAGTGTAAAGAAAGCAGAAGGCAGGAGCAGAGATTGCTTGTGGGTGCTTTTTTGCAACACATTCTGAAATACCATCTATTTATTCTTTTTTCTTTGCTGAAAATAACATAGGCCCAGTGGAAAACCCACATTTAAGAATAATAAAATTTCTTGTAATTTAATTATTCTTATTGAAGACCTAAATGTACAGGTTAGAAATGTATATATAATGCTCAGTCTTTCTTATCATGCAGTAGAAAGCACTGACCATAATTAGTATTAACTAATTATGACTGTAAAAGATATTCACCACTCAAATCCTGATACTGTAACACTGCAAAGGATTCAAAACGCTCCACAATAACCCAGAAACACTATGAACCATTTTTAATACAAATAAGACATCAGACACTTGAGAAACTGACTGAATAATAGAAGGTAGATTTACCTCCATTGTAGCTATTTCTTCAGCCCCTATCACATTAGCGTACAAGTATTCCACAATAATTAGCAAGAACACAGAACATGTTCTAAATATGTCTGTTTGCCATAGTCCTTCAAATCAAAATTTTTAAGAGGTCTAAATGTTCAGGGTTTTTTCTTCTTAACCTTTTCGTTCTCTCATGCTCTCCTGCTTTTTCTTCTCTTTTTCATCTCCCTTCCCCCTTAACCCAACAGAGATGGAAGTTTTTTCTTTACGCTCATAATCAATCCCTCCCAAGCTGGATTCCACTGCATCTTGACATAACAATCAATTACTTTCCGCAACCAATGGTTTTCAGAGAAAAAGAGCCCAACATAAAGCTTTACTTATTTGTTTTACAAAAGCAAACTTGAACTTTTGAACAAAATTTTAGGGATGAAATAGCTAAGAGTTTGACAGATAACTATGTCATTCGAGTACATGTAAAATTCTTTTCAGAAGAGATCAGAGAAAAATTTAAGAGACAAAAAAATATGATAAGGGGAAATCTGAAAAATTAAGGACAGATTATTAACAGAAGACTAGAAATAAAAGGAAACAAACTTAAAAAAAATTCATGAAGTAGCAAGACCAAAAATTTTAATACGAAATAAATAACAGATGCATTACCTTCAGGACCTTCACAGCATCAGTCTCATTTACAAGTATGTTTTTCCTTGCCTAACTCACAACTCGGGCTTTTCCTTGCTGATTCAACACTATTTCTCCCCCAAGCCCTGAGACTGTAAAAGAAATATATAGGCAATACTAAATGGTAAATGTTTTAAAGAAGAAAGTAGGATCCAAAACCCATGGATTCCCCTATTCTTATGAAAATACAAGTGCTAATATTTAGTTTCCTAGTAAAAGCTACTATCCATATACTGCTCAATACCAGCAGGATAAATCTGAAGTCACAAATGAGCGTGCTTATAATGCTGAAGTAGGAGACAGCAATATTGGTTTCTCTGTTCTTCCTACGCATCAGCAAAAAGCCAACAATGTGTTATTTCACAACTGCAAGACATTTTCTCTCATTTATTTTGTTATATCCTGAAACACAGGAGGTCAGTACTGCACTATCTTAAGAGTTTTCTAACATCAGTTACCACAGAATTGAAAGAAAGTTTTCTTATTTTCAAACATATAGTCTAATATATTTCCCAGGAGTGAAGAAGTCTACGGTTAACCCTCTTCCTTTTTCTTTATTTGTATTTCATGACTAAACCCATTTTTTAAAAAAGAAGTTGCTCTAATCTGGAGGATGTCTTTTTCTTCCCTTTGGAAATATTACATCTGTGAACCTTATAAGGAACCCTGTACAATTATTGCAATGCATCCACATAATTCAGGTGCTTTAATCCACTCTACTTTTGATGAAGGACAGAGCCTAATCTATTGCCTTGCTTCAGTTTATATTTTAAAATAAGACAAATGTTTGTAGCATATATTGCTTATACAAACATGTGATTGTTACCTAATCATCTTGTCACAATTTTTACTTTTAGTTTTCCTATTAAACCCATATAAAGCCATGCTTTTACAAATGTGCTACAATAAATGCTCATCATTTTTCAAAGGACAAGATCAACACAAGGGAATATTTTCACATGACACTCTCAGTGAACTCCAGTGAACTCCTCCTTCCACTCCTGACAGTATTTGTCTGATGGTTTTTGTTGCATTCACAGTCTGTGCCCCTTGAGCGGTGCTATCAGGAACTGCAATACAAAAATCAATACCTATCTATTAATATCAGGAATATATCTTTATTGACAGATTTTATTGCTTCTTTCAAAATTCCAAAACCAAACCTTTTTTCCTTTTTTATAGCATAATTTGAGCAATCTCCCTTCAAACCAAAAATATACAACCCCAAAAATTTTAGGTAAACAGCAACAGAAAAATGTACTCCTACAACTTAAGTCCTGGGAGAGTTTGTCTCCAATTTAAACTTTAAAATTAGCCTGTTTCACCAGGCACAAAACCCAAGAAATTTCACTGCTCTTTTATGCACCAATATATTTCAACCCCAAATGGCTTGTCCCTGAGGAATATCTGCTAAATTCAAAAATGGTTGGCTAAAAGCAAGTAAGATTTTAAGATTTTAAACTAAGTGTTTATTGGATATTATTTGTCTAGTGTGCTAAAAATAAGACAACTACCCTCATTTTAGAGATCACAGAACTGATAAATGAGGAGAAACCAAACACTCCAGTTACCAGAGCAGTGATAAGCAGATCTTAAAAGACGTTGACTCATATGAAGTGTACTGTTTACTGAATTATGTTTCCTTTTCAGTTGTAGGAATTTCATTTGTTTCAAAATCCCCTGGAATCTATACAATGATATCTTACATATTTATTACATTTCAGCTGTGTTGAGAAAACTATTTAAAAAAATCTCCACACCAATACTCCTTGTTTTCATGAAGAATCATTAGGAAGCAGTTAGGAGACCATGTGGGCCAACCTTCTGTGGAAAGCGTGGCCTTGGACCAGGTTATCCAGACCCCTATCAAGTCAAATCTTGAATTATTTCCAGTAAGGGAGATTTCACCACTTCTCTAGGGAACTTATTCCAACAGTTAATTGTTCAGAAGGTGAAGACATATTTTCTTATAGCCAGAATAGAATTTCCCCTGAAGCAACTATTCCCAATGCCTCTTCTCCTACAACCACACAACCTTGTAAAGAGAGAATCTCCACCTTGCCTGTAGATATCATTTTAGTTATTGCAAGACTGTCATTAGATTCCCTGTTAGCCTTCTCTTCTCCAGGCTGAGAAAACCTAGTTCCTTCACACCTACTTCAGAGGTCAAGTTCTCCAGCCCTTTTATCATCTTCGTGGCTTTACTGGGTCTAGTTGGGATGTAGTTAATTTTCTTCAAAGCAGCTTGTATGGTGCTATGTTTTATATTTGTGACCAAAACAACGCTGATAACACATTAATGACCTAGCTGTTGCTGAACAGCGTTTGCATAGCATCAAGGTCTCCTCTGTTTCTCACTCCGCACCTCCAGTGAATCGATTAAGAGTGTGCAACAGGTTGGGAAAGGACACAACTAGGCAGTGGGAGCAGCATATTCATTTTAAGACATCATGTATCCCAAGTATAATACCTGATTTTATTTTTAAAAAGGTACTGGCTTTTATATACTAGTTATTTTAGTACTGTTTTTTACTTCTAATTAACCAAATCCAGCGGCCAAATTATATCAAAATTATGGAATGAAATTACTAAAACAGATTTCTTAATGTAATTTGGATTTTTTTATTTTTGAATGATGACCTTAGGGCAGAATATGCTTTTCATAAACCTATTACATGACTTAATCTTCTAAGTCTCAAAAAGCAAATTAATCATTTGAGTCCCTAGGACTGATTTAAACATTCAGATGTTCTGGTTGTAATGAACATAAATTGGACGTAGGCACTTGGGGGAACTGACTCTTTGGTTTGTATGTCAGAATGAAATTAGATAAATGAAAACCTTATCTTATGTTTCATTCCTCATAACTTGAAGGTTACCAAACATCATTTTTAGTCCCATAGAAGTCCTTCCACCATCAAAAAGGACATCTTGCAGAATACAAGCAAAGAAATACAATCTTTCTTAGTCTCCTACTTTGCATTTTCCTAAATTTATGTCATATAAAACTAATAGCTTAAGGCATTTGGAAACAGCTCACAGTCAGTTTCCTGTAACTAGGTGTCTCAACAGAAAAGTAAACGGTAGCCTAAGCTGAAAAGCAGGTCATCTTAATACATTGTCATAGTCTTGTCATTAGGCATAGACTGCAGATTTGGCTGCTCTACATACAGCATTTCACATTCCTATCTGTAAGTTGGAGCTCTGGAAAGTTACAGACATCCAGGATTTAATCAGTTTGTGTTACTGTGAGTGGAGATCCCAGTAAAGGTTAAGATACCACCTCAGAGCGGCTGGAGAGAGGCCCTGGAATGTTGCACAGCTACAAAAGAGAATCAGCAAAAAGCTAAAGTTGCAAAGGAATCATTTTGGCTCTAGCAATAAATTTAACTTGTTTCAGAAGTGGAAGTTCCCTGAAGACAGGCAGAGGTTGAGAACACGGATAGAAGAAGTTCTCCTACTTCTGATTTGTTGTTGTTACCTTCAAAAGTAATAGAAAACAATTAAAAGATGATGCCTGAAACTAGGGAACAGAAGTCCAATAAACTTTGGTGCAAGGTAGTCTCAATTGTTTCTCACTAAGCCTCAGATCAGGTGCAAAAACATGAGGGTAAATTACAGCTGAACAAGAAAAATCACTACTATTTGGTGTTCAGATGAGGGAGGCGGAGATGGTACAGAGATCTCAAAATGTGCCAAAACAGCCTTTTGCCTTTTAATGATTAGGTTTGCAAGAGACACATAACTTTTGGCAACAGCCAAGAGTTATTTAGCATACGTTCACCAGGGGCTTTATGATTTTATTCAGATCTGGACAGTAATCATGCCAAAACAATGGTAGAGCTAGTCAGTATAAGGGATGTGGGCAAGAAGGCAGCCTGCTTTCTAGAGGCAAACCAACCATGCCTAAGAGAAAACTGGATGTCTGAGAAACACGGGGTTAGCTCTGGAACAATAAATGGGATTGGTGGGGCAGCCTTCTCAAAGAAAGATTATGACTGGTCTTTTAATGCAGTCACACACGGGAATCATGAGCAAAACTACTTTGATGGAAGAAAAGGTACTAGGCATTCCAAAAATACAGCAGTTTGCGTGTTCTGGATTTTCAGAAGGGCTGTTCTTTCCAGCCTCTCGGCTCCTTGCAACAGCTCAAAAGAATCAAAGAAAAATGCTCTCCTGGCTTCGGCATCCATGGGGACGATTGCAACTGCTTCAAAAGCAGAGAAACTTAAGTTAATGTAAGATCTCTAAAAGCCTCTTTGAACTCCATTAGAAAACAGGATAAGGGTATTCAAGAAGCATTATAGACCTCAGTATAGTAATCTTTACACAGTTAACAAAAGGTGAACCTCAGCATAAGAAAGATTCTGTCCTCATTTTATAACATATCAACTTCGCCTGCATGTACAGGTGAGTTACTGGCAGTGTGATGTGGCATCATAGCATAAGGTTCAGCATATGTCACACTATCATTTGTAAAAAGTGCTTGTTTTCATTTGTGTCAATTCACAAATCCAGTAATTTGCAATAGGTTGTTCCCAAAATTAGTACAAATTAGCAAGGTTCCACTTAATTGTCTTTAATTACTGGACTGGAAAAGGCGATCATGTACACTGAGAGATAATTAGCTAAGTGGACATTCACCATTTTTGTGTATGTGAAAATCTCCCATCATTCAACTAGACAGGGACTCAGGCATTTCCTTTTGAGATGGATGTTCCCAATGAACCCCATTAGCTCCCCAAAGCTGCACAGTAACAGCTGGAAATCACTGTAGGCAACACTTGAAGAAAAATGGGCTGGAACAGGAGAAGCTATTCCCTTCTGAACTGGACTGCCTTATACTAATTGAGAACAACTTCACAGGGCTGACAGGGCCTGTAGCTTCAACATGATAAAAATTATGTTTACAGTCCCAGGGGGTACTAAATAGACGCCTGTCTTCATGCAGAGGAAACATATTAGCGATTGCATCAGTTGTGAAAAACAGCTGCCTGAGCACCACACACACAGACCAAAAATATTGGACAGCGACTGTTAGTTCAGAAAGAGTAAAAGAAGCCACACAGTCAAACACAAAATATGCACAAATGACCAGCACTGGACTGAGTGGCACATGAGTGGCCAATGCTATGGTAACAGAAATCAGTTTTAATTGAAAGAGAGGTAAGAAAGGATAATAACCTCTGGTTTTCAGCAACACACATTCCTACGATAACTGAAACACCCCTAAGACATAATATGCTTTAGTAAATTATTTCCACATCAGGACAGTTGTTAATATTTGTTTCACTTCTGCTGCAAAGAACATATGCCTTGAAAAGAAAAACTGGCAAGTAAAGGAAGATACGATTAATAGACACCAATTGTAAGTCACATGTTTCTTTCTGATTAGCTCTTTAAATAAAATATCAAACAGGAAATATATTTTCCCAACCTTTTCTTTTGTAGGTGACATATGTATTTTTGCTTAGACAGACAACATCTCCCCATCGCTGTTGTAGCTCATTACCAAGGTAGTAACAACAACCAGCTATTCAGCCACTTACATAGCAAACATGAATCAGCCTGGTAAGCACAATGAACCTCAGCGATCAATTCAGTACAGAAACAGAGTTTGCAGATGAATAATTTACTGCTGTCAGTCCAACAATTACAAAAAGGAAATGGTCTATTTATTTGTAAAGCAACATTACTGATAAATGTCCAGTTTAACCCTGGGATTATATTACCTAATGTTTTACCCTCAAAGTATTATTCTACTGTAAAGCTACTTTTTTTTTTGCTTACAATACTAGTATTTTTAATAGCCAGCTGGCACAACAAAGACTATTTGCTTAACTTCTTTAGCACTGTATTTCTAAGAACATCATCCTACAGCTGAAAAAAGAAAAATCTCTACTAAACCAAATATCCAATATGAAGTTCCTATTCTATAGTTTGATTTTCACCACTTAGTGAAGGCTTTTGCAGTTGATTTATTTACAGACCCAATGTCTGCATTGCTCCATACAGCCTCTCAGAGACGTATCCAAGACACTGAAGCACTGCTGTTTAACTGCATTTGCAATACAAACTACTCCGCTGAATAAACTCACTCAGCTGAGGATCCACACTACAGCAGCAGCTACATTGCATCCAGTTCCCAAGGAGCTACAGATCACTGCACCATGTAAGGGAGGTTCCTGCTGCGACTACAGTGTCAGCTTGTTTCAGCAAAGGAATATTGTGCTTTGATATTGGTAAAATTCCAAGTTCTAATTCCCATCACCAGTGATGCATTCAGATTTGAAGCAGAGGAAAACTAATGATAATTTAAAACTGTATTGTTTTTAAATAGAATATGAGCTTTCTCCAACATACATTAGAAACAGATCTGACTACTACTGAAACACTCCATTCTAGAAAAAAAAAAAAAAAACTTCTCTGTTTTAACTGCATCAGTGGCAAGATTTACAGATATCAAAAATAACTCATTGGACCAAAATCCTTCAGGCTTACATGACTTACAGAGTAAAAAAAAAATTGCTAAGAATGACCTAAATTAACTTATTTATTTTGTATTGCAATTATTAAAAGTAGAGAAAACTAATGTTCATTTAATACGCTTGACTGAGTCCTACAAGTTCAACTTCCCAGATTATTATTTCTCCTGCTGCTAATGATTTGTATCAGAACTAAATTTTCTATAACAAAGCATATGGATGACCTTAAAATTAAATGATACACTTATTAAAGAAATTTAATTTCCATGCTGATAACACTGCAGTTCACATTGACAGCAAAGGTTGTCACTCTCTTTTTAACTAAACTGGAAAACAAAGGAAATCGATGAGATAAAGTAGTTTTGCACAAGTTGAGGACTTAGTTCAGCGTGTTTAAAGGGGAATACTTAAAGCTTTGACATTTATTCCTGGAAAGAGAGAACTTAACTCTCTGAAATATATGTTGTCTATTTTTATTGAACCTAGGTGTTGAGAGAAGAGAAAGTGGCTGAAAGCCATTAGTATACAGAGGGAATCAAAAATATCTAAGCCTTCCTGTTGTCCAAAACAGAGTTGAGTGAAATGTTTACATAAATATTTTCTAACCACATCTACTTTTTAAAAAGGGAGGTGGTGTATCTGAAAACTCAGAAACATTTTATGCATCAACTCTAATTCTTAGTATTTTTCACTTCAATTTTTCTCCCTTCTTTTTACAAAAAAGAATAAATTCTAAAAGCATTTGTTCAGCTTTTGAATTTCCACTGTTTACAATTTCTGGGTCAATGTTTTTGAAAAAAAGTCCATTCAAAACAATATTTTCAATTTGTTATTTCCAGCATATGAAAAAACTTAGTCATTCACAAATCAGCCTTTCAACCAATCAGACAGATCTGGAATAAGTTTAAACCAGTGATTAGTTGCCATTTTCTCAATATATCTGAAGATACACCTAATCTTTTATACTATCTTATCCTACATCTTCTTCCTGATTATGTGGTTAGTCATATTTAAAATCAACACCTTCTGTTTTCCTAATACTAGGCTCTGTAACAACAGCTGTGGTACCCAGTTAGAGTACTTCTCCCCAGTTAAAGGTTGTAAGAGGAGAAAAAACTCTGTTCAGAGTTATAATCAGAAAATTTAAATAAACCGGTTTCTCAGGAGAGTAATAAAATAAAAATTTTAACCACTAGAATTGTTTACTCTTGCCAAAAGAAAAAATCATCTCCCTGTACTCTTTGTACATTAGATCTAGACATTCTTCCTTCATCAGGGAAACATAAAACCTAAATGACTCTAGAAAGCTCAGTAACAAAATTAATGATGAAGTCCCCAAAGTATATAAACTCTTAATTAGTAAGACACAATTTTCTTGAAAGTAGACAGGAGTGATGAGTCAGAAACACTTAAATGCTCCAAAAATTGATGCTTACATCAAATCACTTGCCATTAAACAAAGTCTAAAGAAAAATCAAACAGAGAAGCCCATTAAGAACATCTGCAAACATCCACTCCTCGACTCATCAGAAGCAGGTGGAACTTGAAGGTCAGGTTGGATGTGGCTCTGAGCAACCTGATCTAATTGAAGATGTTCCTGCTTCTGCAGAGGAGCTGGACTAGATGACCTGTAAAGGTCCCTTCCAACCCAAAACATTCTATGTTTCTGTGATTCCCTCAGAACAAGGGAGAGGTCATATTGCATAGTTCTGCACATTCAGTGCTTCTATTTAAAATAAATACCCTCTACATCTATGGTCACCAGGAAGTTTCTTTCCATCCTTTCTGAACACGAGAAAGCAGCAAAGTTAAAACATTAACTGAAAATGTTTTTGCTGAGCCCCTTCACTATGTTTCTGGGTACAAGAATGTGCTATAGGATGCTATAAAATAAGATGACCACCATAACTTTCCGCAGCTTGCTAGTTGAGGACAGCAGATGTGCTTTTCACTGGATTTCTCCTGTGCCCTATGGCTCTTAGGTGTTTTTTTCTTACATTTGACTCCAATCACCTGCAAAGCCAAATTTGGTCTGGTTATTATGTCATTCAGTATTTGAACACTGCCTCCTATTAACAAGGCACCAAATTCTACCCTGCTTTAGAAGAATTTATCCAAGACAGCCATCTGACACTTCCTTCATAGTTAATGAGCAGAAACAGCATTTTCAGGGCCACTGTTCATATAACCTGGTTTAGGTGTTCTGATCCATCCAGGTCATATTCCATTGCAAATGTCAGTTAAATGGCTTTACCATTTATAAAAGCAGAGGGAATTATAAAAGTTTTCACCTACTAGTTTAATCCATCATCAATACGCATGTATTTATATCACATGTAATTATAACTCAGAGCACAGGGGTGTCAGAGCGAAGTCCAGAGGGGCAGTTCTCTGCACAGCCATGCACGCTGCTTAGCTCAGTTATCCACGTGCTGAAAGTTTCTCTGATGTCTGACTCTACTTGAACTGAGGCTCTGCCTTAAGCACAGATTTTTACCATTAGTCCTCCCTTTTTGCCTGCTCTACACATCCCTTCTGCTTCTCCATAAGCAGCTGCTGACCCATTGAGCTCTGCTCTCTCTCTGGTGCTGAGCTCTGCTGACACTTCCAGGGCTGCAGCAGTTTTTCATTGGTATCACTCATTTCAAAATATTCCAATTCCTTTGTGCTCAATTCGCATATTATTGAGAGAACCTGGCAGTCTGGACTGCAAAGCAGAACTAACACAAAGTAAAAACAAAGACCAAAAGTAAGAACCGGGCTAAAGGCTGTAAGATGGCATGAGATATAGCAAAGGATGAACTTTAAATGAAGGAGATAGTTAAATCTAAAAGAAGAGAAAAGGAAGAGTAGCTTCTGTTGCAGTAGCTGATGGAGACAGCAGCAACAGTATCACAAGAGTCCAGTGCTCATTTTATTCCATACAGAGCAACCATGGGCTCAGGTTGGTGGCAAAGGCCATCATGTTCACAAGGCACGGTGCTAACAACATAAGGGTATACCAGCCAACAGCGTAGGAAAAAAAACCCACTGAATTCAAATAAACCATTACTTGATTTTTTTTTTTCTCTATTCTCTTCTTACGCAGTGATCAAAACGTCTTTTATCAGAACAGGACACATACCCTACTTCTTGACCTGCCTCTGCAAAGGGTGCTCACATTCCAGCCTTATCACCCAGGCATTGGAGCATCCTGTCCTCGACACTTATCACTCTTACTCCCTTCTTGACAGGCTTGAGCAACTTGCACCATTCTTCTGACCTTGTTTCCCCATTGAAACATATATCAACAATTTATTTACTGATCATTATGCTGTGCTATTAAAATGTTATCTTATTTGCAAAAATGAGCACAGCTGTTGATGTACTTGGTAGCTTCATTCACATTTGCATTTCTTCTTTTAGAACTTTAAAGAAATTTACCTGCACTTCCTGAAAAAAAATTTAAGCAAGAAATTTATGCTTAATTTTATCCAGTAAAATTATTTTCTTTCAAGTGAAATTCAACTATTTTTAATTCACAATAGATTAAAAGTTAATATAGTAAATGTATATTTATATATTAAGGTTTAAATGTTAAATAAAATGTAACTGAACCATAAATTTATATAAATGCAGAATATTTACATTTTTTCATTGATATCAAATTAGCATTTTTAATTTGTGTTTCTGATCTGCCTATTTAATGCCAAAGGACCAGAAAAGGCAGTAGGCAACAGATTTTTTATTTTTTTTTTAAGTTAAAACAGCTTATGTATTTCGCCCTTCAAAATTTGCAGTCTAGAAAGATACTGGGGAAAAATAAAACTGTGCTCCAGGCAAATTCTAACATTAAATCTTTGGGGAGAAAAAAAAAATCTACTAAATTTCTTCAAAACTCTAATACTTGGTGCAAAGAAAGTATTTAGTATTTTCTTCTACTCACTTTGTTTTGGGCAAGGTTAAACATTATACTAATCCTACTCTTTTTCCTTTCTCTTTCTTTCCTGACCCTTTCACTTGAAAGCTCATCAACATAATCTCCTGCAAGCATAGCACTACCTGACAAACTATCACCCTGAATAGACCTCAATCCATCCTGCGAGGCAGCAGTTACAAGAAATCACTGAACTCTGAATGGTCCCTCCACCATCTAAATAAATCAGGAGGACAATATATTTCTTGGATCTAAAATAGCCCCATCAATAAGTAACCTAAGCATCAAGAAAATGGACCAACTTAAATGCTGACGAACACTCATGGCCTTTTATTGGGGTCAGGGGGTAGGACTGCCCAGGAACCCTCCTGCTTTTTTTCTTCTTCCAAATCCTCTGAAAGGCCTAATACCACGCGATTTCCGATTCATATGTTGTTTTGGCCTTGCACCACCAGGCAAGCCAAAGCTGGTTTCTTCTTTCTCTTTCTCACAGTCACACTCAGATTAATCCAAGTGCTCTTTGCACCATAAGAGAGCTCCGACTACAGACAGCCAGAAATTCTGAAGAACTGAAAAACAAAGTTTAAGAGAGAGATAGGCAGAGAGAAACATCCACAAAGCTTCCGAGTGCAAAAAGCGTCTCTGGCTGGAGCAGACAAAGCCCTTCTGAAGCTATGCAAAGTCTAGGAGCCAGCATACTACATTTTGTTGGGGAACGCAGTGGGGTGAGAGAGATTTTTATTCAGTTTTTAATTTCTCCACTAAGGCTAAAGCTCTCTTTTTGCTGTTTCACTTGCTTAAAGCTTCCATTTTGTAAGACTTCCAATTAAGACACTGTGACACTCTCACCAGGCTTGGATTTCTCCTATTAAGCAGCTTTGCTGGTCATTTTGTTAAGGCCACCTCCAGAACAAATGCTGACTGAAAACAGAATTAATAATGGATTTAAAGGGTACTACTCAGTCACCAACTCACACAATGGGGACAGCTGTTTTACACAAAGGAAAGATACACATCTGGATAGACTTTTTTGTTACATTAAAAAAAAAAAAGAGAAAGAAATGCAGCCAGTCTCAAGTGTTATATGGAACTCTTTAACAATTTAAAATACTTTAGCAGATACAAGTAACAGCTAAAGTAAATGCATACTTATAAAGGCTCCTCAAAAGCAGATTTTAATCACAGTTAATCACATGGGAGAAGTTTGTAGGTAAATAAATATTTTCCTTTTATTCAATATAGATCTAAAAGAGTGCATGTATTCTATGAAAAAAATCACTGCATCAAATATGCTCATATTCTCTAATTCTACACTCCCATCACAACAGAAATATGCACATTTACTGCATGTCAGGGAAAAATGTTCAACTACTGGAAAAAACTAAATATGTATTTGAGGTAACTTCCAGAGGTATGTTAGAGTAGGATTTGATGCCTCAATCTCTTGGTAAACTCAAATATTTGTTAAAATGTTCCATTTGCTTTCTCCTTTGAAAAGGAATCATGGTTGTCTACAAATCAACACAACACTGCGAGTAACAATGACTCTCAAGAATCGCTTGACCTAGAAAAATTGACAGGTTGAGCTTGTTGCATCAGCAGGAAAAGAACTAATGTCTAAAGATTAAAAGTGGCTCATCCTTGTGGAATAAAATTTTGTACAAGGATAAGGACCAAATTCAAAGCATTCTCAAAGAACCAATAGGAGAAATAGGAAAAACAATTAGGAGAAATACAATCATTTATCATACTCTTTCAACACATTAATGTGAGGCCAGGAGAATAAGGACAAGAAAAAATGAAGAAAAAAATTAACCTTACCTCTAGAAATTCTCAGTCCAAAACCTCTGAAATTTGTTAAGAAATTGCCACAGATGAACATAATTGGTTTCATTATAGCAAGATGGATGACTAGCTTCATTCCTTGGCAAGAAACAGGTCAGTACTTCTGAAAAGGTATGAGCTTAAAATAAAGAACTAAATGGAAGCCATTAATTGTCACAATCTGAAATGTCAAATGTGTTAATTCAATGCTTTGATATACAAAAAATTCATTGTTATAATCTCACACTGGAAAAGACAATGTTGAGCTTTTAATTTGGATGAAAGGATATTAACAAAAATACTCATATGCCACTTTCAAATTATTAAATATGCCAACCACTACAATTTACCAGGGGAAAAAAGAGTTAATTCTTACTCGTCATTACACAAATGGAAGTCTAGTGCAAAGACTAAGAAATTCCTGGAAGAAGACACAGGCAACATCAAGAAAATTTAAAAAAAAAAAAGTTCTCCTAATTCAGTGCATTGACTAAAAATATATTTCTGAAATTTGTTTTTTTATATCTCAGGGTGAAAAGTAAAAGCATGTTCCTTAGCCATCCATCCTTCTAATTCTGACATTAGCAACACTCCACACTGGATCAGACCACCCATCAAGTCAAGTTTCTTCTTGCTGATCACAATAAGTATGAAATGTTTCAGGAAAAAATGGCAGTGTCAGCAATAGAAAGTGAAACTACACAGACCCTATTGATTAAATATGGCAGTTCCAACAGATCACAGAATCACAGAATAACCAGGTTGGAAGAGACCCACCGGATCATCGAGTCCAACCGTTCCCATCAAACACTAAACCATATCCCTCAGCACCTCATCCACCCGTGCCTTAAACACCTCCAGGGAAGGTGACTCAACCACCTCCCTGGGCAGCCTGTTCCAGTGCCCAATGAATGCAGATGCAGATGCAGTGCTCAGATGCAGATCTGAGGCTGAGAAAGGAAAGAACGAACGATGTGATCTCATATTCTGGCTTTGACAGACTTCCACAGTACAACTACTCTCCTAAATAGGAGAGGGCGAGGGAATAAACTCAGTACAGACATCTCAACACCTTACACTGCTGAGCATGTTCCCTGCTCTACTGTCATCCTCAAGGCAAGACCAAGCACAGCTCAGTGTCTGCTCCATTTGCGAGAACACTGCTGGAAGGCCACACGGACATGCTGGACCAGTTTCACTCCCTTTGACCTGAACAGCCATTCCACACAACCAGGAGGACACTGACCCCACGAACTCCCCATGCGCCATCAAGTCTCACAAACACTTGGTTTCATGCTTCACAAGTGCCACTCTGATAGGCTGGTATGCAGCCCTCGCATTATCTCAAACAATATTAACTAGAAAAAGGTATGTATCCACTATAAGGGGAGCAGCCACATACAATGTGGACATAAGCCAGTACACACAACCTGTCTTTGGGATCAGGAATTTCTTCCTGGCCGTCTTGTACCTAGCAGTATAGATGTCCTCAGCACCTGATTTGCAGCCTCTGGATGCCTCACTTTCTATGACAATCGTTCCTGTTCTCCATCTTAAATTCTCTACAACTGAACGTATTTTTCCTTAGGGTGGATTTAAATACCATGCAATAATGCAACAAAAATATAATTAACAGGAATCACAGCATCCAATTTCCTGCAACAGTGCTGCATAAAGCAACCATTACAAAAATCTAGTTCCAAAAATAAATAGCAGAAAGAACCTCAAGAGAATTGGAAGATAAACTTGACACGAAAAAGAACATATATGTTAGTATGACCCAAGCTCAGTGAATGTTACCCTTTCCTTCTCCACCCAGAAAAAAAGGACTTTTTAAAGATCAAAAATAAGATGTTCAGTAATTTTTAAATCATAGAAAGTCTGATAACATCTTAATTTTTAATTTACATTTTTATTAATTGTTCTTCTACAAAGTTATAGATATTTCAATACTAGTGTTGATGCAGTTAAGAATTCCACAATTCAACTTACAAATAATAGCTATGTGGCTCTTTTGTCCCCTTTCCTATTACTGCTGTTTGTACAAGTAAAGGTGATCTGAATGCTTTCGCTTTTATTGATCCTAAGGTTTTCTATGAAGGATGTCCTACTTGCTGTACACTGATTCAGTGTTATAAGAAAGTCTATAAAAAGGGTTCTGCTCAATAAGTATTTAGTAATAGTGACCACTCTGCCCTCACCCTACCAGTAAAACTACCTATATTTCACGTAAATGTGTTATCCCTTCACTTTTTACAGTTAAATATTATGCGCATCTGAAATGGACACATGAGACAGAAAACTTACAATTTTTGTTTTCCTCATCAACATATGCTAGAAAAACGGATCTCATTATATGCATTTATTTTGCATCCTACTTGTGAGCCTTAGCGCTGGGAGAGGAGATTGTTCTCCTGTGGCTCTGTATTTTATAGACAACATTTTTTTTTGGCCAGAAGGAACAGTTTGCACTAGTTGTTTCTGAGTCTCTGCAGATGCTATTGTGCTTCCTTACACGTAGTTCAGTTCTGGATTTCCCTAAGCAAATTACATCAGGTTTTCAAATCACTATGGATATTAACAACAGGACAAGTACTAACGCAAAGAAAATGCTGGCACTTTTACTTTTGTATAATCAAATCAACAGCGAAAAGCTGAAAAGTTAGATTAGTGTTCCACAGATGCGTGTGTGCAAGTCTTTTCTAAAGTTTCCTCTAAATGTTGGGCAAGTATTCATCTTCACTTTGCAACATGCTCCTTCCATCACTACCTTTGCAGATTGTTTTCCAGAGAAATGAAGAAACAGTACAAAAAGATGGTATAAAGCGGTTGTTTTGTTCGTGCACTGAAGCCTGTAATTATGCCCTTAGATATAAATGCAGATACACAGAATAACATAGGTTCAGAACAAAGGAAGAGAATGTATTGCTTTTATCAACACAGCTTAACCTACTGATGTTCAAGGCCTGATATGGCCCAAAAAAAAAAGAAAAAAAAAAAGGGAAAGAACGCTCAACATCATAAAATAAAAACAGTTATTCTTACAAACAAATAAAACAATGACAAATAAAAAGCTTCTTTCTAACCCCTTTAGACACGCAGCTATTGCTACGAAGACCAGAACATTAATACTGGAATTACTACTAGCTTAAAATTCTGTAGAATTATACAAGCTAATTCTATTAGATAAAGAGAATTAAAACACCTGAAGGATACACAGTATAAAAATTAATAAAATTAATAAAAACACAGCAGAAAATTAATTAAAAAGCAGCAGAAAATTAATAAAAAGGGAGAAGCAGCATAGATATATGGTAGCACATACAGGAGCCAATCCAGTGCAGACAGGATGTAGACAGAATCCCTCGTGTACTCAGCAAGATAACAACCAGAAGAGGTGACAACCATTTCCCCAGAAGACTGAAATCCATTCTGACTCCTGTACTCCTCTTGAGCTTCGTATTATTCACATCAAGAGTTAGTTTTATGCCTTTGTCTCATGCAGATAAACAAGTCATTTACATATTCTTCAGAGGAGAAGAAACCACGAGTTGGGGAAAAAAAAAATAAATCACATTTAGTAGGTATGATTTACAAAATGCTGCTGTGCAGGTTCTCACAGGGGAGCAAGGGAGAACTTTCCATAGGCAGTCTTAGTTTATTTTAATGCACAAACCAAATTCTCACTCACAAGTAATAGCAAGATGACGACTAAGAAACCTGCACTATTTTCATTCTCTCATCCCTGTCTTCATACACATGTGGTGGATTGAGTTCAGATCCTTGGAAAACTGGATAGAGAAGCAAATAAATGATCACTGCCTGATGGCTATCTGGAAAAATCCCATCTTTAGATTCTATTCCAGGGTCCCCCGGCACAAGTTAAAAAACCACCCATAAAGCTATAATCAGGCCTCTCTGCCTGCAATCCCATATCTCTTCCTCCTTTCCTCAGCTAAAAGAGGATACTTCTATCTTTGCCTCTAGCTCCCAGGACTGTTTTCTCCGTGACTTCTCCAACAAGCTCACTCAAGGTACCCCAGGAAATCCATTAAATGTCTGCTTTAGTAATCCATCCAGCATTTCATTCCCCTACAGCATTCACTGTGTCAGTTCATTCCAAAGACTTCATAAAAGCAGAGCATATAAACTGAAAAAGCTTTTTAACAATTCAGGGAAAAGAGCTAATAAAAAAAATCTGCCTCAAAGTTTGCTAACATATACTCTTGGAACAAAGAGGCAAAGAGAAGGAGGCAAGAAACAACACAACAGAAATGGTCAAAATGAACCTGAGGAAGGACAGGACAGAGAGGAACTACAGAATACGAGAAAAGCTGAAGCTGGAAGGGAACTCTGGAAATCACCTAGTGCATCACCCTACTCGAAGCACAGTCAACTACAATAGATTGCTCCGGACTGTGCCCAGGCCTCTTCTGAAAATCTCCAAGAACGGACACTCCACAAACTCTCCAGACAACCTGTGCCAGCTTTCAGTCACTCTCACACTGCGAAAGTTTTTCCCTGCATATAAACACAATTTTCTGTATTTCAGTTTATATCCATTGTCTCTTGCACTTCCACAGGGAACCACTAGGCATCTAGTGGTTCAACCTAAACAGAGAGGAGTGTGACCATCCTGGAGACAAATATCTGATTATAAAGAATTTTATTCCCTTTGCCAAGCTTTTCTCTCTTCCAAATGCTCAATATTACCATGTGTATCCTGATAAGAGTAAAGACACAAACACAAGCAACTGCTGGGAAAGCAAGGACTCTTAAGGCATTAGACTGTTAGGATAACAGGCTGATTCACTTGGGTGTGTTTTCCTAAGGAAAGATTATACTTCTTGAAAAACAACATTTTATGAATTCTTTTTAACAAGAAAAACGGCAAGTATGTATCTTCCTATGGAAAAAACACCTCATACACTTTCTGTCATCCAAGCTGCTGCAGAAGAAGTACAAGAAAAGTATTTTCTCCCATATGAAAAAGAGCACTGGGAGTTTCCAAGGACAGCAGCCTCACGGTGTCACCAGAGATTAGGACAGGAAGGCAGCAGGACAATAGCTGCAATTTTGTATCAAGTCCCCCAAGACTTACTGGAAAGTAGATCTCCCCAGAAAGTGCTGGAATACAAGAACCCACCTTAAACATTAGCCATCCCTTTGATCTGGCACTTCTATCCTTCCTGACCAGAACTGCTACAGAACATCTCTGTTTCTTTCTGCAAGTTCAGCTAGAGTTGTCTCTTTTGATCTACACAGTATTGCCACAGACAAGATCTAAAGGCCACAGAGCAAATTACACTGTTATAAAGTTAGATCAGTAGCTAAGGTACATGAAGGGAATTCCCAAGTAAACATAGCTGAGATGAGCGTATCACTAACTTCTATAATTCAGTTCATCTGGAACAGGCAACTGAATTTGGAAAGTATCCATTGTATGCTATGGAGTAAGAGAAGGCACTAACTCACAACAAAAAAAAAGATTGGAGTGCTTTATCAGAGAAGCATAAAGAAAAATCTTGTATAAGACACCAGGTCCCTGTCTATACTCTTTATTTAGAGGATGCAAGACCTTCAAACTCATTTTCCTTCAGTCAAGAGGCACATTGAACTGGGGAGTTTTCCAGAGTGGAAAAATCAAACTTGCAGCCTCTCCTAACATGTATTTGTGTCTCCTTCAAACTACAGAGTAGAATGAAAGCCTGTGGAAGCAAAAGGATAAAGGAGGGAAAAACTCTGAAATTATATTGTATAGAAGGACAGCATTTCTCTAGAAAGCTTTTAAATGTTGTTGTTTGTCTTCTTAACAACATAATTTTTCAAGGGTTCTAAAGAGCAATCCATTTTCTATTGACTGCTCCAGAAAACAATATTTTGGTTTTGTTTGTTTTGCTCATCATGTTATAGCAACATGACAGCCTGGCACCTGTTGCTGACCTTAATGGATTCTTGATAGAGGACCCAGCACTTCAACTTAAAATGCTGTCAATTATTACTTAAATGAAAATCAAAACAACAAATTTACAAAAACATTCTTCTTGTAGCTTATATGACAGTTAATGGTGTTTCCTTTACCAGTTCTTCCCGCTTTGCTAAGATAAACAATAGTTCTAAAGCTACGGATTTTGAAAATACACTTGGAGTCCTGCAGTTAAACACCGGGTTGTGTCTTTTCAGAACTAAAAGCATTAAAGTGTTTACTTGGAAACTAGAAAGCAGCTGTTACTGTAGAAAACTCACCCATAGTGTAACTAATAGCCTGGGGATAAGCAGACAGAGATAGCAAGGCCAAAGCATACACCTGACCTGCTCAGATTTATACATGCCCATGTGAGTGCGGGTGCATGCACTGATATACAAGACAATTCAGTGAAAACCTGACAGAAAGAGGACTAAAATTTCATTATTCTCCTGAAACCTAACATTTTCTATCAAAACACTAAAAAAATCACGGGCTTAGAGTTTATATTCTTTTAAACAAAGCTGTAAAATTATAATTTACAAGTTATTCTTAATTCTGCAACAGAATGGTAACTATGGTACACAGAACCACAAAACTCTGAGAAAATGAAGCAACTCCACTCTAAAATCCACTGAAGCCAAGCAGAGATGTGCATTCTACAGACTCTCCTCTTTCCAGATGGCAGAATCTTAGCATGAAAGAATTTCTCTAAGTTTTGTAATCAATAACCGTAATGGAAAAAAGTAAAGAATTTTAAAAAATTTATATCATGCTCAATATCTGTGCTAGCATTTCTCTTTAGCACTCCTTTGAGTTTTCTGCTACAGGTTTTTATTACTCTAATTGACAACAATAATTATCAATTTCTTACGAAAGACTGCAACTAAATCCAGAATAAAACCAAAACAGTAAAAAAAATAAAACAAAAAACCCCATATTTATTTTCAGAAAATAAAATGCAATCAAACATTATCAATTGTCTCACACAGCCAGGCCAACTTCCAATGTTGTATAAAATCAAAAAATAGAAAAGTGATACTGTGGGGAGGAGAGGAAGAAAGGAGTTGTCCAAATACTAAGGAATTAATATCAATAAGAACTGTATATTATAGACTGCCTAATAACAATAGTAAACAAACATGTTTGGGTCACATAACACTTCATTGGCATATTCTTCTTTTTTCTCGCTTTTCTTTTTACATGTTAATTTCAATATATTTCTTAGTAACCTACATAAGTTTGATTGATAACATATTTATCACAACTGACTTAGACTGCTACATATATGAGTTCACAGAGGACATAACAGATCCATAAAATGATAATTCAGCCAGTTCAGCATTGACAAGTATTAAACACTTCTAAATGTTTGCTGATGACAAATTAATTGTCTGCTAATCACAAAGCTTTTTTATTATGAAGTTGGATGCAATCTAACAGTGACAGTTTGTCTAAGGCAAATGAATCCTCTGGGTTGAGCTTCAGATATTAAAAACTACTTCAATATTTCATACACTGTTGAAAATTAAGTGTTTCAGTTAATGTCAATGGACTTACAATAGTATGGTAGCTAGTCTAAATGACATCAGAAATAAAGCCCTGAGTTTTGCCTACAAATACTTTCTACAATTACATTACAGTACTACTACATGTTAGTATGAAGATATGCTAATGCTACTTTAAAAAAAAAAAATAGAGAAGCGGACTGACAGTCTAATACTAATGACACGAAAGAATTATTTTATTTACCTGACTTTGCAATTCACTTTGTTGCTTCAGGCGAAGATTTTCTGGTGTATCAGCCACTGTAGTGAACGACTGCTTTGGATAATGTCTAGAAGAAGAAGCACAAAGTCGAACGGTAAATATTTACACAAGCTATAAAGTCAAATGCATCCCAGCACTCTTTCCTACAATGTACAGAAGTCTTTTGTTTACTGTATTTGTGAGAAGTATTTACTCTAAAAAATATTGTGCCAGCCACGCCTTGCCTAAATAACATGAACAGGTTCCTTTAATGAGTCTAAATCCCACCCATTCAACCTTTTCACTGACTGCAAATACTGAGCAGCCAAAATTTATTTTCAACACAGTGAACAAAACTATGTTTAACTGCATTGCCTTGGTAAAGTCATGTGCTAAATAAAGACTGAACTAAAAGGCCTTAAAACAGAAGTGTTCTACAGAAACTGAAAAATTGTATTAATGAGTAGAGCTGCGATGCCATGGTGTCTTAAATCCATTAGTGAAGAAACTGGAAGGATCAAGGCAGGTATATTCCAGGGACAGAAAGGTTAAATGCTTTAATGGTAAACACATCAATACAGTGCTGTAATATCCAGTACCAAAGTCTGTAGTGGCTCAGAACTCCAGTATCAGGCATCATCCTTTTCCTTTGAAATTTTACACCTTTACAACATGTTCTTACTATCTGCTTTGGCACTTTATAGACAACTTAAATAGCCAAATCCTACTCATTTTCAGAAACATGACTTATAGATTTTTATGGATTCATCCTGCAACTTTACAGCCAAACAAAAAGCTTTATTATAGGAAGGACCACAAAAAAGAGGGAAATAACAAAACTGAACAGGCCATTGCTATGAGCCAGCAACACCATCAGGAAACTGATTCTTACTAATGACTTTCCAGTATCTTCAGTCTCAAACCAAAATATTCACCTTAACAACTTTGTGAGGGACTTAGGCATTCAGTTACCGCTCCAGCTTCCCATGTCTGCCACCTACTGCATTTGTTCCTCTAACATTTCAGACATACAAGATAGCGGGCATAGCATTTTAGACACAATAACATTTACAGCATAATTTCTACAGAGAGAGTAAACGGTAAATAAGTGTCTGAAGACGAAGGCTACGCAGTATTAAACATTTCTATGTTCTTTCAACAACTCATTCAGTTGCTATAGTTCCTCATAACATTTCTGCGCTTTGTAAAGAGAATAATATATTTTCATTTAAAACTGTGTTTTGTTAGGTTTTATTTTCCAAGTATAATATCCATGAAGGATATAGTTTCAGTAAAACATAGTTCATTTTAAACAAAAAAAAAAAAAAAAATAAAAGCACCCATAAAAAAATCAAGGAAACTTTTCCATTCTTAGTCAAAAGCTAAATGTTTCCTGTTCAGAAATGCAAAAGCAATACTTGATGAGAAATGCTGCCTGGATTTCATACAATCCACTTTCTGCTATGGGCCTGATTACCCTCACCAGAAAGTATCTTGCATTGCCAGATCTCTGTACGGCATGACACAGTAGTATGATGCATCAATAGAGTGTGGAACATCCCCTAATTTATGGTGTCATTACACAGGGAAAACAGAGGAGAATTACAGAACAACCTGGGGATTTCAGGCCTTACTAATAACTGCACAGAAAGATGCAACACTTCTATGGAGGGATTTTTTTCCTGACAGCAATGCAAGAGCCATCTCAGGCTGGACAGTAGAAGACAGAGAAATAATGACCCTGTAAGCTTAAAAAACTTGCAGTGAAATGCATTCCCACCCATTATGTTAGCCACTTGTCTAGGATAGCTCATGTCACTGAAAACTAGAAAAAAAAAATTTCTAGGTGTGTCATCCTCTAGCCTGGTCTTTTGTAGCTACAACCAAGTCCTCCCTAGTCCCACTTAGGCTGTAGCTTTCACCACAGAAACCACGGGGAGTGTTGTATATGTCTAAGGAGGCTGCTGCCTGCCTTCCTCCCTTTTCAAACTAGAGGCTTCCACCACCACCATCACCCTCGCAGCCAGACAATGCTGGGCAGCTGAAGGGCTTAGCCACAGCTCCAGCAGCACACAGGGAGACAGAACAAGGCTTTGCTTAGAGGACATCAGCTGGAACCAGATTTTGCATGAAGCAGGTCGCATCAGCACAATGATACCTTGGGACAGGCAGACAACTTCCAGATGGGCTTCTTTTTTATTTTTCTTTATTTTACCTCTTCCATCTCATCTTCCTTCTTCTGTACAGAGAAGAAAGACAAATGCCAGACTGACAACAAGGAGGGTCATGAGCCCTCTTTGGAAAGCAGCAATGGACAGATGGGGAAGGCAACAAGCCACCTCACAGTCAAGGCTTGCTGTTATCCAAGGAAGACTGTAGCTATGAACTCTGCATAACCCACACCTTAAAGAACAGCAGACTTTCAGACAGCAACTATGAGATACCCGTGGGTAACTCATGTGGATGACAGTATCCCTGTCCCTAAAAAAATCAACTGTGACACATGTAGTTCAAAAATGATGTTACACGCATGTTGAACGCCAAAAGAATTCCCATAAACTTTCATAGCCCTGCTTTTCATCATAGTTCCATACTATGACCCTGGTACTACGATCACAGCAACCTCCTGTACTTGTCCCTTTTAATATGGAGAGGACAGAGTTGGAGTCAGCCCGGATGGGTTTTTTGGCCCAGCTCCCTTGTGAAATGCGTGGACAGCACCAAGGCGCGTGTCCCAGCCACAGCACCCAGGGAGCACGTTAGCAGCAGCAGCAGAGAACGTGTCTCTATAAACTAGGGCTCCCAACTTAGACCTTTTCTTTGTTTTGAGGCATAGAAACATTATGTATACCTTGTGCCTATCATACATCAGCTTTTACTTCTGATCATTTGCAGAATAAATGGCTTCTTCCACAATTCGTGTTCAGCAGTTCACAGGTATTTCAACAGTCGGAAATAATCATTTAAGAACCAATGTATCTAAGATCGCTACTTATTTCAGAAGCAGTAGTTCCGCCCTTACAGTGAAAAAGGTATACTCAGCCTTGAGCAAGCAGTGCTCTATTATGCTCAAAATTACTACGTAAACTGATTATATCAATGAAAAGTACTTATGCTTGACCATGGAAGTAAACAATCCACATGAAAGAAGTGAAAAAAACCTGCTGAAATTTAAATTGGCCTTTAAACTGATTGTATTAACTATTTATCACAATGTATTACAGTGGTTTGAAAAATAATCATTTAGCAACATTAAATTACCAGAGCATTCTACTATGAGTTGATACTTTAACTGCAGCTGATTTATGAAACCACCCACACAGTATATCAAACCAGAAAGACTCAGTTTTAGATACAACCCTTCTAATTTATGGAAACTCTTGCTTCAAAACCATTCAAAAGACTAGTGTTAAATTAAAATCCCATCTTCAGCATCCGCATTTGTTTTAAGCCTATTGATGATATGTCTTCAGGATCATTAAAAATACCAGTATTTAAGATAATATAATATCTGAAAACTGTCTAAGATGCATTATACCATTGGGTACTTCTGACTGAAACATAAGGCTTGTTAAACACAAGTGTTAAAATGATCAAATGTGCCTTTTAACTACCAGTGTAAGACTATTCTGCATTTTTTTACAACATTCTGAATAAGGACAAGTAACTAGATGGCAACACTGTTTAATTCAAAAGGCTGCCAGTGCTATCACGGTCTCTGGTAATCCATTGCTCAGTTTCCCTTTTGTCTGAGATAATGTCTGAGAAAAAGCAGGGAACTGGTTAAAGGTTGATGTCATGTCAGCTATTTAGCAGTAATGTCCAAAGGATTTTTGTGTTTGTTTTAAGTCTTTGTTAGTAGTCTAAGTCTACTTAGCAATATGTCTTACTACGCTAATGCTATTAGGATTAATCCTGTATAAAGACCTATACAAGAAGCTCCAGAACAAATCAGTACACAGTATGGTGTCTCTGCTGTGGGTTACTGTATTGCCTGCTTCAGCTGCACAGCTTGATTAATAAGTTAAATCACAACTCAATCTCTGACTCTTTGTGGGGAAACTGCCTCACTTTTGATATCTGGAAACAATAACAGTAAAACCCCCAAGGATTGAGGAAAGTAACTGGAAGTTTCTTAGCTTTTCCAATAATTACACACAAAAATTTTCCCAACTACTTGTTTAGTTGTAAGGTTTTCATTAAACTTTCCATGCTTTCAAACCAACAAAAGGAATAATAAAAAAAAAAAATGTTCTGAGAGATAATGAAGACTCAGCTTTCCCCATTTTGAAATAGGTCAGATTCAAAGCCCGAGATAAATTTAAGCGTGTACTGAAATTAACTTGTTCATACTTCACTCTTGCTCATTCTGATTTACCCAACATTGAAGATATGATCAAGGGACTAGGGTTTTTTTGGTGTATATTTTCTAACTGTAACATCAACTCTTTACATTTACAAAATTACAGTCCTTATCAGAATTACTAGATTTCTGTCAGCTTATCTCTCCCCTGGAATACGTATTCAGTAAATGGCCCACAACATATAATTTGTGATATCGTTTGAACATAAAACAGCCACAAAGTTATTCCCTTTCTCCTAAACAGACAGTCAGCCCCATTAAATCTTTGATAATACCGATTACCGTCACGGGCTCCCACATTAGGCTATATCTGTTCTCTCCTAATTTTGGTTTGTAATAACCATTCTTCTAACTAGGAGCAGCTTTAGAAGATAAGGAGGTTAAAAAAAAGAAAGAATACACTTATTTAAAGTTGTTGTAAATATAATGTAGTTGTAGTAGTTCAGTAATCTGAAAATTAACAAAGTAAGATTAAACCAATCTTACAAGAATTATGAAAAGCACATGGAGTGATTTTATAACAAGCAGTTCAGTATAGCATACACAAGAGTTTCAAACTGCAATTAAATAGTGGTTAGTGATGTAGCAGTTTGGATGCAACCCAAGTTCTGAACAACTGATGAGCAGGTAGGGAAGCTCCATCTCAGACCTGCAAGGGCCCAATCTCCGTATCATTATCGGAGCTTACATCCACAAACAGCACTGAACAAAAACACAGAGGAGAAATACAGATCTCCAATTAACTCCCACATAAAAGATGTGAGACAAAATAATTTACTCAGGGAAAAGGAGACAAGTTATTAAGCTGTGCTCAGCCAGAGAATGTTTAAACTAGCAGCTTACTACCAGGTTTGAAAAGGCATAGGACTGCTTTCCATTCCCTACCTTGAAGCCGTGCCACTCACAGAAAGACATGCAAGATGTGCGACAGCAGAGAAAGAAGCAGCATGAGGGAAATCTTGCCAACAGCTGACTCTTGCTTTGAAATTCTTGTTCAGTTGCACTTTCTGCTCAGAAGCTCTAAGGAGGGATTTCTCTGGGTTTTGTGCTTTGTTTTGAACTTTCTGTATATTATCTCATATTTGCATGCAAATTGGAGGAGGAATTATATAACTAGTGGATAACACAGCTTTGGTACAGCAGAACTCAGCCAATGAAGCAGACAAGAACAATTGCACAATTCCCTACAAGCAACCCTGAAGATGGCATTCTCTTTGGCTACTCGCATCTACTCTTAAGTATGAAGAATATACTTTGGCTGCAATTAGTATGCTCTGAAAAATATTTTCCCATCTTTGTTCTATTGTTCAAGGAATTTTCAGATATTCAATTGTACATCTGTACTTGTTTGAACTAAGAGTGAGGGTTGCTCCAGTATGCCAGTTAAATACAAATTCCTGTTTATGAGAAAACTCCCCTAAAGGGATGAGAGGGAAAAAAGTGTTACAAGCAAGGATATTCTACCTGCTTGTTGAGGTAAGCCATAAAATCCTTGCTCCTGCACCAAATTAAAGGCCACGTATCACACCATCATACAACCAGACATGTTGCACATCATTATGTTACCAGACTTGTACTTGATATCAATCTACAGAGACCCATATCTCAGGCTTCAAAATCTAAAGGTAATTATTTCAACTGTATCTGTCCCCAGGACACAGGTTAGTGCCTTAGTGTCCTCTGCTAGAGGTTGGAAAAACAAGCCATCTACTGAAAAAATAGCAAGGTAGAAAACACTGTTTATGTTTCAGAGAAAACTGAGGAAATATTGAGTAGCCAGTCCTAATATCAAATTTCATTACTCTTACCATTTGAAACTTCATACAGAAATTCTACTGCATCAAAATAGTGGAGTAATTATCTCTGCAACAACATGTCATATGATGAACAACATCAGAAATCACAGAGAAGTGGATTACATACTCGTCATCACCGGCAGAAGTGGCAGTTGAGGAAAAAAGGTCTAGATAGAAGATCTAAGGTATAATAGCTTATTTTAGAATTTTAAAAGCCAATTTATTTTGAAAAAAAAAGAAGTAAAATATTGTAGATGTTCAACATTTTCACAGCCTATATCCAAAAGTATTAACAATCCTCAGATGGCCCGTATCGGCCAAGTTTTAGGAAAAAAGTGCAAGGGTAACATTAAATTACTTTGCACTTACAGTATCAAAGATGACAAAGAAACCTACTCCAAATACATTTTCATATATTGGTCAGCACATAAATGGGTCATCCAAATTTGCGGTGTTCCCATGTTCAGACCTTTATTTCAATCAGCTTCCTTGAAAATTGCACTAAGAATTCTGGTTTTTTTCTTCAGAATCAATAAGTCCTCCAGCTCTTAGGCAATACTTGTATTTTTCCCATTTCTTATGTTTTTCTTTTAACTCTCTTTCTTAATTCCATATTTATTATATATAGAAAGCTATATTGTTAAGAAGACAGGTGAGTCTTGCTTCTTGACAAATTCAGGTCAAAATCTTTTCATTTTAAAGATCTGAAAAAATACAGCAGAAAGGACACAGTTCATATTTAAGAAACTTAGTATATAATGAACTATTATAGTACAGACCTTGCCAAGTGACATCCTGATTTAGAAAAAAAAAGAATCAAAAAGAGTAAAATCCAAGCACCCTAGATGTCAAAAGCAGAACTCACATGATTTTCAGTGCAGCCGGGCACTCATCATTTCAATAATTTACTTATTCCTCAGCTAAGGGATGACAATGCTTGGGGAAAGAAAATGAATCAGTAGCACATGGAGAACTACAGAATAGCCTGAAGCTCTGCTGGAACCCATTGGCAGCACACTAATTGGCATTGACAACAGATCAAAAAGTGAGAGCCACTGCTAAAGAAGTATCCACAAAAGATGTACAGAAAGTTCAGGGAGACTTGGAAGGCAGAGGCAACTGCGGCCACACAAATCAATAAACAAAAATCTGATTGCAACAGCAAAATCTGTCAGAGCATAGGAAAATCAATCAAAAAGGGAGAAGATGCACACATGTAATTTGCCAGTGTTACACCAGTGCCAGAATATCACCTGGTGCATTTACCCAGACCTCACCTGGGTTTCTAAATTACCTATATGCAGAAACCCCAGAGATGTTTAAGAAAACCTTGCTTTTAAATATTTTAAAGCAATTACCAGTGGTACAACAAAAGGCTGATGCCTCAATATTTCCAAATTCTTTTTGTCCAGATGGTGTGATTATTATTTTTTCTTTCAAAATATCCGAGACGGAAAGTCCATGAATATGAGTGGCAAGAAAACACACACTGAAGCTGAGTTTCTCATTAACTTCACTTGCTGCTTTACAGCAGCAGATCTAGAAGAGTAAAAAAACACATAGTACAAGCCCTAGCTGCTATGGCCTACAGTTTTTTTTTATCCTACGAACATCTTGCTGTCCTCTTTTAAGAATGTCGGCAAGAGTACACAAAGGTACACCATAAAAGTAGTATCTTTTGCACAGACCTAAGTGCTTGGTCTGCCTACTTCAGCATACTTCTGACATGCAACATATATAGATAATTATCAAACCTCTACAGTGCAGGTTTGTCCAAGTTCTAGGTTTCACTGGGCTATAATTCATGCATACAGCAGTGGCAAACTTTCCTACTAATTTTCCCATATTTTCCTATTAACTAGTCTATCAGCAATAGACACTGAATTACGCAAGCAGTTTCTAAATTCTGCTCTTAATTACAATAAGATAAATGTGCTTTTCCCCATACCCCAAATTCTGAAATGTTTTGAAGTAATAAGAACTTATATGCAAAAATTTACACATTTAAATACTTCCTCTGCTAACCCCAAGCTAGTATTTCTGTATATGACTAACTCTAAGAGTTCCTATCTTGCACAGCAAGACTATTAAATCCTGCTGGAGTTACAGTCAAAAGTTTTGTCGTTTCCTTTCTTCCATATGTTACCATTTCATCATCTGATTTCTCATCACAGACATGTATACTTAAATCATTTATGCAGGTCTTCCCCAGGTAATAAAATCTATTTGTATTCAATTATATGTTTCAAAGACCATATAGGTAATTTTTTAATCATTTCATTACCTTAAGGAATACCATGTTACATTAAATTATGTCTTCACAAGTAATGTAGCTTAACCGACATTATTTCTCTGATGTTCCAATAGCACACCTAGCCTATTCCTATCCTTCATATACAGTAAAATACTTTAATAGAAAGTCATCACAACATCAGAGCAGGATTATACCTCAAGCTTGCCATATTTACAAAGAACAATTCGTTTCGCATTCATACAGCAAGTCAAGCTTTCTCACGACTGAAGAAGACATGATAGGCCCTCCCAAGCATCAATTTAAGACATGCTAAGGTGACCTCCCTAAAATATTAATCAAGAAGTATTTCAAAAGACTTATTCACATTAAATATCATGGCATAGCATAGAAATTATATCAGATAAAAACTATATTCATTATATGAATACTGGAGAAGTACTTGTTCAGTACTGCCAATTGCATATTTACAAAGGCAAATTATAGGGACAGTGAACATCACAATCCACCTGGTATAGAAATTTACACAGCCCTACATAACTGCAAATTCTGACAAGCAGATCATAAATCAAACTCACAGGCTCTACATCGAATTCCCCTCTTCTCTGTGCCGAAACATCTATCCAGTTGGGTAACATTGTCTAAACTCCTTCTATTCACAGAAATTAAACTACTTTGTGAATATCCCACAGTCTTTGCATTGCTGTCTGGAATTAAGAGTCCCACCCAATTATTGAACATAAAGAAAATGGTTTCACGCTTGAGTTATTAATTTTTCTATGCATTGTTATTAATGTTCTCTGCAGCACACTGATGGAGTTCAAGACAAAGTCAAAACACTGCAGTCAAGAAATACTCTAGTTTCAGCAGTTCATTTTGTCACACTAAGGAAATGTTGCCAATAACCACATCTTAAAAACACATACTTAAGACCAGATCAGACAGCTTCAAAAGCTTCTAGGCAATCACAGGCAAGCAGTACAGGGATTTAAATGCAACTTTCATTCTAAAAGTTCTAATATCAAAAATCTGTGACAACAACATCAGAGATCCAGAAAGAGCAATTATCCACTGCTTACTGCTTGTATTAAGCCTTCACCTTCCAAGAAAGCATCGACTGAAAGAGCAAATACTGAAATTGCTACTCAAAAGTGAAAAATCTCATTCATGTTCTGAAAAACTTGTAGGCCATTTGTCAGTGTATCACAGTTGTAATGAAATTGGGAGTGCAGCTGTTGCATTCTCCTAAAACTGAAGGAAGAAAACTAATTCTAAGCCCAAGACCTGGGAAACTGATTATGGACTAGATTTTCTTCAAGCTCCCAGCTTCCATGTTTTCTGCTTCTTAGTTCTTTCATGTAAGCTTACTGGCTTGTAATCTTTATGCATTTATTTGTCTCTTTTACAAAGATATAAAGCCAAGCTGTATCAGATACTTCATTCGTGCTTTTGAATTCCAAAGGTATCATTAAAAGAGACGGCAAACAGGAACAAGGGGACACTAAAAAGCCACCTGGAAGACAGAAGATAAATAAATGCTAGAAAATCATCTTAGGGTATTTTTGACCATGCAAAAATTATTGTTTAGATGGCTATCAAGAAGGTAGGAAATCTAAGACCCCTAAAAGCCACAAGGCATCAGCCAAATCAGCAAACAGCCTGCTGAGCTTGAATCATAACTGATTGGCTACGAGTGTCATCCTGGAGAGCTTGCCATCCATGTTATACACTTCTCCCTTCACAGAGACTGCTTCTACATCTAAATATAGAAGCAGACCTCATACACTGTATGTATATATATACAGTAGTAAAAAACTGGGGAAGGAGACCATAAGGGAGATGGAAACAACTCATCTCCAATGTCTTAACATTGCTACCTCTTTAACCATAATTGCAGCATGTTAAGCATCTGTCCTCTAAAACTGTGCCAACATCAGCAACTCCAAGCAAGCAGAAAAAAAAAAAGGCAAATTAAAGAGAGTTATGTTTACATGTTGCTAGAGTTAAAAAAAGGAAAAGTTGGGGTTTTTTTGCCAAGCAAAATATGACAGAATTAATAGGCCAGTGATACCATTCTAATTTTACATTTCTAACAGGGCTGGTTAATAATAGTGTATACAAACTCACAGTTGATAAGAAATATTCAGTATTTCATTTTTCAGCCTCAAAAATAAAGAACTTTATCTTAGTGCCATTTTTATATTTTATTCATTCAGAAATTATTTCCTCTTTGGAAGGGTTTCCAGGTTTTGATAATACAGTACAAGTTTCAAATCAGTTAATACTACAAAGAAATATTTTCAGAAAGCATGGATTTGTATTTTTACATTAAATACATATTTCTAATAATTTCAAAAATTTACTAGCTGCTGTTCATACGTTGTAAGTTTTAAGCAGCTATGCTACCTTTATGAACCTTTATGAACTGTCTCTCCTTTAACATATCTTTTTGTATAAAACTGGTATTAGTAGAAGAAAAAGATGTTATACCATTGTATACAAGTATTTTCTATAAGAAAGGTTACATGTATAAGATTTCATATTATAGTACATTTATCTACACAAAATTATTGGATGCTACATGCTGCTTTTGCTTACAAACAAAGAAAATCCCGAGTAAAGCCTGCTTTGCTCTATTATGCTGAAAGGGTGAGGGAACGTAAAAGCAAACAATAATTTTTCATGTAAATTCTTGGCAAAAGTCAATATATTATTACATTAAGTCAATGCAGTTCTATGTAACACTTCATAGTCCCTTCACAATGACCAACAATTACAGCTCAGGGTCATACTCCATAGAAGATCTGCTCTACAAGTACTAAATTCTAGAGCCTCTCTAATCAGGCCAAATCACAGATTTTTATTTTTTTTTTTAATTATTTACCATGAAAAAGCAACAGCCAGGTAAGATTTTCACTAATATCCTACAAACAACTCTACAAATGCCGCATATATTATGCTCTTTGCTTCTCACAGACTGTTAATTATTTTGAGCAGAATCAGGTGCAGTTGCCATTGATAATTAAATGCTCCATCAGTATTGCTACAAATACTGTACTCTTCCCTCTTTGCTTTCTCTCTTTTCTCTCTATTTGAAACCTCCTATTAAAGTAGAGGGGCTGGTGTCACAGCTCTTAATATTTTCAATAAAGCCTTAGGCATATGAATGAACTTTCGGTAACAGATAGAGCATGGGCTTTCTACTAACTTTCTTGGACCCAGACCCTAAATTCCACCCAAGCTGTTCCAGAGACCAAAGCAACTCCACTGAATGTCATCTCAGGTGACACAAGTTTCCACACAGAAAGTTACTCAAACAAGCAGAATTTGATAACATCTCCTGAAGCTTTTTACTCTTATAGCCTGAAGACTTAACTGTTGATCTTGAACTTCAGATCAAAAGGCAAAGAGACATTTTCTGTCTTCCCCCTTAGACAGAGGAAAGCACTTGATGAATGGCTACCAGTATCCTAACAAATTAATCCTTTAAGGTGTAATATAGTCACAAACAAAACCATTTTAGCTGAATAACATACAAGAGGAATGCAAACAATTCCCAAATGAGCTTACAAGGCTGACCTTCCCAAAGCATAAACCAAGTATTTCAATTAGAACAAAATGCAAAAGAAAACATAATTTCCATAAGCTATATAAAAATTCAGCCTATAAGAGCAGATGCAATGTCACACTGTTAGATCAAGTGCAAAAAGGTGAATTACAAGATAGACGGAGAAGAAAAGTCACTGAACTAATCATCAAAAGACACATGATGCATGTAAGATGAAAAGAAAAGCTTGTGCTTGAAATCACATGGCTTAGCCATTAAACAGCATTTACACCACAGGAATACAGAAGACCTAGGACAATATTCACAATCACAAAAAAAAAAATAAATCTGTCAGATGTCACTCTCTGATCCCCTTCTGCACCTAGTGCTACGTTCCCACAAACCCATCAGCTAGATCCTCTATGGCCAGAACCCTCAGAAGGCAACTGAATCCATGCAGAATGAAACTGAAAATGTGTCTTTGAGTGAGGGATGAAGAGATGATAGGAAATGCAAAGCAAACTATTTGTAGCTGCTGTATTTAAGTTCACAATGACTTGCTGAAAATATTCACAACTGAAGCTTGTACATGAACATCTAAAACTATTCTCAGGATTGAAAGGCTATTATTCTGTACTGTAAATGGATGATCAGTACCACCTCATTTTCCTGCTAGCATAAAAGAAAGTTAAACCATTAAATGATCATCTTGAGAAGTTAATAAATCCAGGTTGCAAGGCCACATAAATTTCTTTAAACTGACAGTTTATTTCAGCTGGTAAATTATTTTTTGACAAAAATATTTTTAGTCCTTCTGCAATTCCACTATTGCACTAAAGGTTTTCTCATCAAATTTTCTTCCTATTACACCCAGATTACTACTAATAAAAGCATTCACAAAAACAAAAAAATATTTTATACAAAGGAAGGAAAAAGCAATCAGGAAACTATTTATTTATTTATAAGCAACTTTAACTCAATTTCCAAAGAATCACTAACTTTTCTGTTGAAGGTTAGATTACCTTTTTTCCCTACAGATTTATTGATAATCTGTGCATACAGCGAGCCAGCCAATCCTGTCTCTTCATAGAAACAAGAAGGATGTTTCCATCAATTTCTTGCAACTTAGTGAAGAAGAAGCCTGAAGCCTCTGAAGCAGTTCAGTGACTAAAATCACCCCAGTATCACCCAGTTTGCACCAAACCACTGGTAAAGCATGTCTTCCACTATTGGCCCTTCGTAATTTATTATTAAAAAATCTTTTAGACTCCAACAACTCTGTATTTTCTGTATATTTCAAAACAAAAATACTATTTTAAAGCTTAACAAGACATAAACCTCCTGCCAAAACTGAACTGTACTGAAACATCTCTTGGATTCTATTTCCTCACTTGTATTGAGATTACTTCATATGGGTGTTTAGACTGAAAGAAATCTACTACTAGACAGAAGCATAGAGTTTCTTCCACAAAGAGCTTTTAAAATAAGAACAAATGCACAAAATAAAAACAGTATCAACATTCTTTCTAGAGCATTTCCAAGTACTTAAAGCATCTGCTTAAAATGGCAAAAACTGACAACACATTTAAAACAAAAATGCATTTCTCAAGTCTGCAGAAGAGCTCAGTTGTGCCATGCTCCTTCATCTGTCTGTCCTCCTGCACCAGCACACATGAGTCTTCGACTGACTGCACTCTGTATTGTCTACAAAACCCAGAGCTAAAGATTGCCAAGATGTTTAGCATTATCATTTCTACTTAAGGTGAGGAAGACCTCATTTGAGAAAGATGAGGAATCTGTGGAGCAGATGGCCACATGGCCAAGAAAAGCAAAGGAAAAACTTCTGTACACCACAAACCAAGTTTGCCAATTATGTTATCCAAGTGAGAACTAAAATATGTGGATGACAGTTGTCCATACGCCATACATAATGAACATCCATAGTTTCACTGAAATCCAGATGGTGAAAGTCTAGGGTGGAGTCCAAAACAAGTACCTGCAGAAAAAATTAATCTGCCTTTGTCAAAGTTGTTAAAAACATAAAGGCTGTGCATTGCTCATCTTTTTCCAAGCCTTTTAATATGTCTTTAATGTCTTCTCAGGTCTTGTAAGGTTCTTTGTTTTTTTATAAATGAAGCTATCACTTGGAGCACAATCTCTGGGTGCTTCTGGCTCAGATATCATAGAATCATAGAATCATAGAATAACCAGGTTGGAAGAGACCCACCGGATCATCGAGTCCAACCATTCCTATCAAACACTAAACCATGCCCCCCAGCACCTCGTCCACCCGTGCCTTAAACACCTCCAGGGAAGGTCAATCAACCACATCCCTGGGCAGCCTGTTCCAGTGCCCAGTGACCCTTTCTGTAAAGAATTTTTTCCTAATGTCCAGCCTAAACTTCCCCTGGCAGAGCTTGAGGCCATTCCCTCTTGTCCTGTCCCCTGTCACTTGGGAGAAGAGGCCAGCACCCTCCTCTCTACAACCTCCTTTCAGGTAGTTAGAAAGAGCAATGAGGTCTCCCCTCAGCCTCCTCTTCTCCAGGCTAAACAACCCCAGCTCTCTCAGCCGCTCCTCATAAGACCTGCTCTCCAGCCCCCTCACCAGCTTCGTTGGTCTTCTCTGGACTCGTTCCAGAGCCTCAACATCCTTCTTGTGGTGAGGGGCCCAGAACTGAACACAGGATTCGAGGAGCGGTCTCACCAGTGCCGAGTACAGAGGGAGGATAACCTCCCTGGACCTGCTGGTCACGCCGTTTCTGATACAAGCCCAGATGCCATTGGCCTTCTTGGCCACCTGGGCACACTGCTGGCTCATGTTCAGTCGCTGTCAACCAACACCCCCAGGTCCCTCTCCTCCAGGCAGCTTTCTAGACAGACTTCTCCTAGTCTGTAGCACTGCATAGGGTTGTTGTGCCCCAAGTGCAGGACCCGGCATTTGGCCTTGTTAAACCTCATCCCATTGGACTCTGCCCAGCGGTCCAGCCTGTTTAGATCCCTTTGCAGAGCCTCCCGACCCTCCAGCAGATCAACACTTCCACCCAGCTTAGTGTCGTCTGCAAACTTGCTAAGGGTGCACTCGATGCCTTCATCCAGGTCATTGATAAAGACATTGAACAGGGCTGGACCCAGCACTGAGCCCTGGGGAACCCCACTTGTCACTGGCCTCCAGCTGGATTTCACACCATTTCCCACCACTCTCTGGGCCCGGCCAGCCAACCAGTTTTCCACCCAGGAGAGTGTGCGCCTGTCCAGGCCAGAGGCTGACAGTTTCTCAAGCAGAATGCTGTGAGAAACTGTGTCAAAGGCTTTACTGAAGTCCAGGAAGACCACATCCACAGCCTTTCCCTCATCCAGCAGCCGAGTTACTTTGTCATAGAAGGCGATCAGGTTAGTTTCGCAAGACCTGCCTTTTGTGAACCCATGTTGACTGGGCCTGATCACCCGGTTCTCTTGCATGTGCTTCATGATAGCACTCAAGATCACCTGTTCCATGACTTTCCCTGGCACTGAGGTCAGACTGACAGGCCTGTAGTTTTCTGGGTCCTCCCTGCGACCCTTCTTGTAGATGGGCACAACATCAGCCAGCCTCCAGTCCAGTGGAACTTCCCCAGTCTTCCAGGACTGTTGGAAGATGATGGAAAGGGGTTTGGCCAGCACATCCGCCAGCTCCTTCAATACCCTTAGATGAATCCCATCTGGCCCCATAGACTTGTGGGTGTCTAGTCGGGCTAGCAAGGCTCTGACCACCTCCTTTTGGATCATGGGAGCCTCATTTTGCTCCTCTGGCTCCTGGGTTTGTACACAGACGGAACGACTTTCTTTACAATTAAAGACTGAGGCAAAGAAGGCATTAAGTACCTCAGCCTTTTCCTCATCCCCTGTCACTGCTGTTCCTTCTGCGTCCAATAGGGACTGTATGGTCTCCCTAGTCCTCCTTTTATTATTTATATATTTATAGAAAGATTTTTTGTTATCTTTCACAGACTTTGCCGATCTGATATAGTGTCTAGTCTCCTGGTTCCCTACCAGTTACAAAAGATTGATAAGGTCCTGCTCTGAAAGTGCAGCTGATTGATGAGCCTAAAAGCATGGGAATTAGACTTGTCAAAAGATACACTTCTTCAGGTCGCCAGCTATGGATCCAAGCACCAAGACTTTAAGGTTACATCTGTGCTAGCAAATTAAACAGCATCTAGCAATACTGTCCCCTACTGAGGCATGGAGCCGCCCATATCAATGCTGTTCAATTCTCCTACTGTCCAAAACAGGGTCACCACATCTAAAGTGCCTGGGGAGAGCAGAAGTTAGTTTGGTCATGGACAGAGACATACCTAGGAACTGCCTGGGAGAGAGTAACTAGCACAGGCTAAAAAAAAAGCTATTGTGCCTGGCATCATTTTAGAAATTTAACAGTGTAGTATACAGAGTTTTGTAACAACCTTTAATTTGCTGGTACAGATGAAGCAAAAGAGTCCAAACTAGAGTTGTATCACTGGACTCCCAGCCTCTCTGCTCTCCAGGAAGAAAATTCAGGAACATCTGTGCTAACATTTTAACAGTACAGGTTCTTCTGTATGGCTTTTCTAAACGCTTTTGCTTCTGCATTTCTAAATCACGGAACCAAAGAAGTATTGAGGCTAGAAGGACCTCTGAAAATTGTCAAAGTGAAGTCAACTAGAGCAGGTTGGTTGTGACTGTGCCCAAGGGTGGACACCCCACAACTGCTCTGGGCAATCCATGCCAGTGTTCAAAAACCTTCATACGCAAAGTCACCCTCAATTCATCTTTGTGGCCCTTTGCTTCACTCCAGTATGTCCCAGTGCTTCACGCCAGATGGGTTCCTCCAGGGCTGAACAGAGGAGGAAAGAGCTCAACTTGCTGGCAGTGCTCTTTGCAGCCCAGGAGGCTGCTGGCTGACTAGTTGCTCCCTCTCAGAGACAGTACTTGACATTTTGTTTTGCTGTGCTTCATAAGGTACCTGCCAGCCCATTCCTCCAGCCTGTTAAGGTCCTCTGGGTGGCAGCACAACCCTCTGGTGTACTGGCCACCCTTTCCAGTTTTCTGTCATGTACCAACTTGCTCAGGGTGTGCTCTGATCCGTCACCCAGATCCTTAATGAGGGCTTTAAATTATACTGGACCCAGCATCATCTCTTGAGGTACATCACTAGTGACTGGCCACCAGCAGGACTTTGTGCCACTGTTTACAGCCCTCTGAGTCTGGTAGTTCAGCCAATTTTCAGTTAATTACAGCGTCCATTTAGCTAGTGGATATTTCACTGGTTTCCTTACAATGATGTTATGGGATACTGTCATAAGGTGCACTAAAGTTGAGATAAACATGCACACATAGCCACAAACTTGGATTAGAAATCTCTTCGTAAAACTAATCCTTCCTTACAGAATTAAAACTATGAACACTGAAACAGTCTACATCAAGATTTCCAAATAAATTCATTTTTTCTTTTTTCTTTTTTTTTTGACTTTTTTAATTTTCCTTAGGGGCTAACTTTTAAAGAATGAGGGAAGGCAATGTTTTTCTTTTTTCACCCTCATCAATTGGCATACTCTTATGGGAATGGTAGACAAACTCCTCTTCCTTCTTAACCTTAAGTTAAGAATAAATCAATAATTCCTTTCTGTGTAATCCCCCTTTAAATGTCCATTTTTTTAATGGACAATTTTTAAAAAGAATCAGACAATCCAGAACTCTATTTGAAGGACAGAATGACTCATTGTTACAGTTTCTATCTGCTTACACATATTGTTACGGTTTGATTTCACATGCATGTTAATGATACAATGCACTTGAGAGAATATACCATCATTTATTTACTCATATAAACAACAGATAAAATGGCAGAGATTGCAATAATAATGACGTGCTTTTCAGAGACAGCTATAGGTATCCACCCTCCTATTCACAACTTGTGGGCTTTCTGAGATGCTGCCACCTTTATTCTGATATAAGGATAAATATTTAATATCAGGTTCAAAATCCTATCTTTTTACTTATGGTTTAAATGTGAAAGAAAAAAATGCATAATTTCATATTTAAGCACTCAAATTTTGTCATGGTTGCTAGTTTCTTGGCGCTATTATGCCTTTATGGCAAATTTCACACTATTGAGAGCACTCATACACAAATCATGTAATTTTTTTCTCCTCAAAGCCAACAATTGTGAAGTAAGGTAAACGAGAACACAGCTGGAAATGTATATCACCAAAGTAAAACCAGTAGTGGAATGAAGGCAAAATCCTTCCAATAGTCAGCACTGCAGCTGCCCAGGGAAACACAACTCAAACTCTCTCAGAGCTTTCACTTCTTGTCCCTTTATTCTCTTGCTGGCCTCTTCTCAAATCTCTACTCTTAAAACTTTGCCTATTGCTTCCTGGCTGAAAGTGCTGGGACAGAAGCAAAAAAATGAACAAGGTCACTAACATGCCAGAAAATGGCTCTGTCTCCAACAGTAATTCTTGCAAAAAGAGGCAGCAGTAAATCTAAACTTGTGGTTTTTCTCTACGTAGTGCTGCATACAATGATAGCCTTCAGATGTCCCTCTATAGCTTGCTCCACCACCTGCCTGACAACAGATGCAGGCAGAAAGAGACATACTAATCACTACTAGAGAAGTCTCAGCCATCTGACTCCTGCCAGTTGCATGACAATGCAAGCTGCAGTTTAAAACACTTCTGTTTTGTTAGATACCCTTAGGCCTCTGCTCAAACCCTATGTGAGGCAACACGGCTCCTCTACACACAGGAGGATGCCTGGGGTTGTATTAACAGGAACACAACTATCAAATTGTCCCCTGCCTAGCTCTCATTAGCTCACACCTACAATGCTGCATCCAGCACCGGGCTTCCAATATCAGAAAGATCAATAAAGTAGGGTGAGATCAACAAGGAGGGCTACTGAGATGGTCAGGTGGCTAAAGCACTTGCCCTGTGAGAACAGGCTAAGGGAACAAGGCTTGTTCAGGGGTAGAGATGGTTCTGAAGGTACCTAACAGCAGCCTTCCAACACTTGCAAGGAGCTGGAGAACTCCTGAAAGGAGGAGTAGCAAGAAGAGAGAGACAGGCTCTTTACAGTGGTGTCAGTGGTGCCTTGTGGGAACTCAGCAGACAGTGGGCACAAGTTGAAACCAGAGAGGTTCAGGCTGGATATAAGAAGAAATTCTTCCACCATGAGGACAGTCAAGTAGTGGTAAAGATTACCCAGAGAAATTACACAGGCTCCATCCTTCAATGTTTCCAAGACGTGGCTGGTCACAGGTGACTCTACTTTGAGCATATGGTCCTACTATAGCTTCCATTCACATTTTTAAAGCTCTGTACAGGTATCTTTGAACTGGGATGGCTCTTATATTGTGGATACTTGGTTCCATATCCAGCAGAACTTTAGACCCTTGGTAAAATCTGAGTCTTACTTCACTCTTAAACTAAACAGGGAAAGTGCACCTGCTAGCACTGTACCCCTGCACACTGAAAAGGCTCTGAACAGGAAATGTACTGTGCTTGTGCAGCAGCCCTCAGCAGGATTTTCGCAGAGTTTTATCAAAGTCAAAAACAGGTGTGCAACAACCAGGCAGAGCACAAAGAAAACGGCGCAGAAGTTAGGAGGTGCCAACACCCCAGCTATCTCAGAACCCCATTTGTGAGTTGACCAGTGAGAATTTATCCATGCATGTATTTATACATGAAGCACATGTACTGCAGCCCTTCCAGGTAAAGTGAAGTTGAACAAAATTGATTTTCTGTCATGAAAATCTACTTCAGTAAATGTACTACAGCGTACCCATGCATTCATGTACCAGCTCAGAGGCCCTCAGTTGGAATCTTATCAGTGCACAGAGATGGGCTGGCAAAAACTTGGACTGAGCATACCGGAAAAAATTTACAAAGTCCTGGTTCCTAAGCCATTTATTCCTTTCCTACACTTGTGCCGCATTACACACATCTACTACAAAATACGCCACTGAGATTCCCACCAGTCCAAATGCACTCAAGCTGCAATTTCCTTTGAAGGAAGCAAAGGTGACCCAGGCTAAGAAGCAGCTGGTCTTGATGCCCACAAGCAGCAGGGGCTGTTACTGGAACAGAATGAAACCGAATAACAGTAGCAGATGAAAGTGGACTGTCTGCTGTATGTAACTGCAACACAGTCCCAAAGAGCTCTGAGAAACACTTCTATAGGAACACAGTATAGCTTCCCACGGCTTTGCATCCCACTAACAGTTGAACTTGACTTAAGGAAGGAAAAGCCTGTTACAACTTCTCACTGCAGTGCCTTTTGTAGATTACTACCTGAGGAAAAACCTCATCGTACGAGTCTGACAGCCTAAACCATCAGATATCTGTGCAGCACCTTATTTATTCCCTGTGACACAGACCCAAGGTGCCAGCAAAAGGCAAAATGTTAGAAATAAGAAGTAATTCAAAGATTAAGATGGTGATTAAGATTAGCTGTTTATTTGAAAGACTTCTTCATTTATATTCTGTTTTGAATGAGGATCAGAGACCTCTTACAACTAAAAAAAAAGGAAACTTTCCTAACTTAATATTACTGATTTCTGTTGAGACAGAAAAAAAAGCGATGCTGCAGAAATTAAAACAGTGCACCACTTTCAAACAAAAACCAGTATATGCAGTTGGAACAGCGAATGCAAAATTATCTCCTGTCTTTGGTCAATGTGGTAACTTTAAGTTCTACCAATTACTTTTCTATTTAGTTTTGCAGTGAGTCTGAGAGAAGGGACCTAGTTAATGGATGTAACTCAGAGATGCACACTCTTGCCAAATGTGACCTAATCCATACTAGCCTTAGCTACAAGTTGCAAGCTAAAGCAAGTTTTGTGTTTCCATTTCCTTTCATTTGAGTTGATCAGTTCAACTTGAGCTGGGTCTGTTTTTAAAAGACAGATTTCACATAGATTAGAAAACTAATCTTTCACTGAGAAGCAGAACCACGTGAACTGAGAGTGTACAAGGAAATACAGACAGGGAAAAGTTGTGCACTGTGATAAAAAACAATATTGTATCCCCAGGGGAAAAAAAGAAAAAAATGAAAAAAAAAAAAAAGGGAAAGGTTCAGGAAAAGGAGCATCTTTAAAAAACAGTGTTTCATAACTGAGGGAAGTAGAGTAGAGCTGCTGAAGAATAGGGCATGAACTGTTTTCGCTCCTGCCAATGTGCTATTAACTGACATAGTGACAGAAATAGATGGAAAATGGGTCAACAAAGCTAGAAGAACAGAGACTCCATATTGCTATCTCTGTCCAGAAGAAAAGAGTACTATATGGTCTTCTAGAAACACACAATATGAAATGCAAGCAAAGTACAAGCAACTGTCTCTTGTTTCCTATCATACGATCTGCCTTGAAATGTCAAAAATCTGAACACGACTATTTCTGTCACTGGGAAAGAGAATGCACTTAGAGATCAATGGGAGCCACTCCATGATTTATGGATCTCATATAGAATCACAGAATCATAGAATAACCAGGTTGGAAGAGACCCACCGGATATCCTTCATAATAACTCCTATAAACATCATGAATCCATATGGTGTCCAAGTGTTACATTTTCTGTTTGATTTAGTTAAAGTACATTTAAAACAAACAAAACCAAACCCAAGATGTTCCTATGCAATTAGAAGGTTCCCCACTGACTCCTCCTTAGCTGAGTCTCAGGAATGTACAGTGCTCTTCGTAATTCAAGCACATTAAATCAGATCTAAAGAGCTTTCCATTTATAACAGAAGATAAGTTAGAAACAAGATGGGCTTTATTCAAAGATTCTCAGAAAAATCCTGCATGGAATTGCAAATCTGCCCTATGTGGATTTTCTAGTGACACATATCCTGAGCAAAGTGACCATTCACTGTCCTGTAAAGGCCTTTCTAACACCTTTTATTGGGCTTTTTTTAGCCATAGTTCACAACTTTGAGATTTTTGCAGGTGGACAACAGCAAACTCACAAAAGCCAGCAAGAGGAAAAGGCAGCATTACCGGCAGCACACGCACAGTGCCACAATAGAACTCTGTAATAAAGAATAAGTAGATGGGGGCAGCCAGACCAATAACATAAAATATATATCTACACACACACAATTCATAAATATGAAGTGACAAAGGAAAAAAAAAAAAGACAGAAAAGAGCAAATTAGCAAGGGAAAAAAGAAGGCAGAGCAACAAAAAGCGACATTTTATTGTCATTCAGGGAAAATGACTCAGCATTCTGTGAGCCTACCATCCAGCCTGCTAAAGTTTACAGTCTCTCAAGTTATCGATTAGGTTAGAAATCATAATCACAGCAACTGCATAGCAGGGAAAACTACTCCCTCACAACTGCAATCAGAAAGATTTGCAAAGAAGGGAACAGAGAGGAGGGCACAATCATCATCTTTAATAAAAACCAGCACTGAAGCAGTTGCTGGAAGAAAGCATGTCATTGTCAGCACATGACTGCTGGCTGAGCACAAAAAGAGAAGAGAAAAAGAAAGAGAGAAAACTGTAACAAGAAGAATTGTCAAAAGCTCATCTTCAGATCATCACATAATGGGAGTCGGAATACGGAAAACTCTTAATGACTAATAATTTGCTGGACAGCTGCTACACAGAAAGACAGTAAATTAATATAAGGAGCTGTTTTGATTTGGTTTGGTAGGGATTTTTTTACTTCTATACTATTGCTTTGGAGATAACCGATTGTTCTCTAAAAGGTGTGATGCCAATTGTGAATAAAGTGATGTTCTGCCTCCACAGTAAATAGTAGCTGTCAGTTTGTTTCTGAACCAAAGCGTGGGCTCTCTCCTCTGCAAAGGCAGCATCACATAATGGGTTCTTAGTTTATTGCTCAGACATCATTATATGGAACAAATCACTAACGTTTTTTAAGCTCAATGAAAAGAAACAACAATTTACATTGCTACAGCCTACAGCCAACAGTTACATGAAGTAACATTTTGCCAACAGATCCTCAATGCTGATATCCAAAACAATCATCAATAGCTGTGTGTTTGAATAAGAACAACCTTAAAGCATACGCACTGCTTATACTTTTTTCAGTGCATGTTTATCAGGTTTTGCTGGTGGGATCACATGGATTTCTTCAAGTCCTTATAATTTCACTGTCAAATTTGGCAAAGGCATAACAACATACAAGTGCTGAGAAAATTAAACACAGAATCATCTTCACCCTGTGAAGTCCCTTCTCTCTAAAGCACACAGGTATGTGGGACTTTATTTTTTTAACAGTTTGTTTCTTTCTTTGTGATCGCCAGCCAAAAATCTGACACTGCATCAAGTTTCAGCTGAACAGTCTTCTGGTAACTTGGGCTAGGTCCTGCTCTTCTGAGAGTTTTGAAGGCCCAAGTGTATCTCCTGAACAGTAACCTGAACATCAATAATAGTACAATAAGTTGTATCGTAGGACTAAAACAGGTACAGATAGACTAGTTGCAAGGGAACACAAACCAGGATTTCCTCCACAAAGGAACTAACAGACTGCAATCCATTTGTCAGTCAGGGTGGAATGTAAATCAGCAATCTCATTTAAGTAACCACCAAGGCTGCCTCTAAACATCAATGGGGAAAGACAGGCACGTCCAAACAGTGACACATCACATTCTCATACCAGCTAATGGATACCACTTGGCTTTTTGAAAACTTCCCAGCAGACCAGCAGCACTCTCTGAGACTCCTATCTAATGCCATAGTACTGCGAGAATCATCCCATTTCTTCTTTCACTGTTATCAGGCCATCATTTATCCTACCCAACCACTGTGTATGTACTTCTTTCCCTCTTCGAAGCCTGAAACTGAGAACCTTGAAGATCCTGAGAGATACTATGATGATTACTTGGAAAATTATTACTTTGTGGACAGAAGTGGATGTTTATTGAATGAGATAATCTTCTTAACCAATGAGAGCAGTGTAAATAACTTCATTGCTAAAAGAAACCCGAAACTACTTTCACCTAGATTTTCACTACTGTGTTGGAGACACAGAAAAACACAGTGTGAAAGAGTAGATCCAAACATTCTTTAGCATTTTCAGCATTTCCATATGCATATAAACTACACAAGTACATGAAAATGGAGGAGTTCTCCCAACCTCTGTCTGCGTGAGAGTCTGCTATTCCTAGGCACTGATGATATTTATACTTCACATGTGAAAAATACAGTAAATGCTAAAAAATATTTAAGTCTTCAGTTTACTTGGTAATATTTGTTCAAGTGGGATGGTGAACTTTGGAGCATTGCTGTTAAATGGAAATACTAAAAAATAATTATTAAAAATTTTAAAACTTATTTTTATAATTGTTGACAGTATCGCTATGAGCTGTTGCATGCAAAGTAAGTGGAAACATTATTATCACTCCAGAGGAGCAATATTTTGAAATATATTATATTAGATTATATTAATCTTTATTATATAAAATGCTAGTTACTTAATAAACTCCTCACAATAGACAAAGATGCATCAAAAAAATGCAAAAAAAGGTACTAAATCAAGCATACATTCCTAGAATCAACTATTAGGTAACTGGGGAAAGGCACTGGGTTTCGATTCATGTTTTTTAGTACAGCAAACATTTCAGAGTTCACGTGTAAATAATACAAATATTGCCAAGGCAGTAAAAACTGAGATTCTCTGTTCAGGTTTCTACACCAAGGACAAAAACAAGATACTTGCTGCAACAAACTCTCACTGACCTTCAATAACAGGGGATGGAGTCCTGTCGATAGCAATCTAGCACAACTGGCCCTAGGAAGTCCATCAGTTACTGAACCCGAATGAGATACTGATCAGTCCTGACACTCCTTCCTAAGCAATAATCACTGTATCTTACCCCCTATCCTTGCTTGTTATCAAGGAACGCTGCTGCACAACATTATTTTGGCTGCAAAGTCAACCTAAAGATAAGCTGCCCTATTTGGAAAATCCTACACCACTTTCCATTTGTGGGAAAATTACAGTCTCCATCAGCAACATAACATCAAAGACCTCCTGGATGTGTAACAACATATTCACACCGTAAGGACGGGATGTCATCCAGAGGGACCTGGACAGGCTGGAGAAGTGGGCCTCTGAGAATCTCATGAGGTTCAACAAGGTCCTACACCTGGGTTGGGGCAATCGCCAATTTCAGTACACAATGGGGGATGACACAATTGAGAGATGCCCTGCAGAGAAGGACTTGGGGTTGCTGGTCGATGAGAAGTTCAACATGAGCCGGCAACGTGCACTCACAGCTCAGAAGGCCAACTGTATCCTGGGCTGCATCAAAAGAAGCATGGCCAGCAGGTCAAGGGAGGTGATTCTGCCCCTCTATTCCTCTCTTGTGAGGCCTCACCTGGAGTATCATGTCCAGTTCTGGAATCCTTTACATAAGAAGGATATGGAACTATTGAAATGGATCCAGAGAAGAGCTAAGAAGATGATCAGAGGGCTGGCAGACAGGCTGAGAGAGCTGGGCTTGTTCAAGCCTGGAGAAGAGAAGGCTCCGAGGAGATCTTATAGCGACCTTCCAGTACCTGAAAGGGGCCTACAAGAAAGCTGGAGAGGGACTATTCAGAAAAGCTTGTGGTGATAGGACAAGGGGGAACGGATATAAGCTGGAGAAGGGCAGATTTAGGATTGATGTAAAGAAGAATTTCTTCTTCATGAGAGTGGTGTGACACTGGAACAGGTTGCCAAGGGAAGTTGTGGATGCTCCATCCCTGGAGGTGTTCAAGGCCAGGCTGCATTGGGCTTTGGGTAACCTGATCTAGTGGGATGTCCCTGCCCATGGCAGGGGTGTTGGAACTAGATGGTCTTTAAGGTCCCTTCCAACCCTAACTATTCTATGATTCTATGGTTGTTGATCCATCCAGGAATTTCTCGCCAAGCAGCTTCCACTTTCACAGAAATTTCTCATGGCAATTCAATAACACTCCATCTTTGGCCCTTTTTCCTTCCTCTTTCTTCACAACTTGCTAGCAAATTTCTATTCTGCTCAAAACTTCCAGCTGTGATTTTGCTGCCAGCATCTATTCTCTCAGGTAGGGGGTTTACCTAATTACATTCAGCTAATCAAACACAGACATCTACAGTGTATGTGTCTAAATCTGAGGTTAGTCATCTAGACACCATTAATAGTAAACACAGAGGCATTTCTAGATATCTAATATAGCTCAGAGGAGTCGTGTCTTAGAAGGGACTATTCCTCTCCCAGTACTACAGACAGATTTCAGATGATACTGATACCTACGGTATAAAAGTTCAGTTTACTGTCTAAGCTCTACTTTTCTAACATCTCTTCAGAAATAGCCTGTTGTCCATCTAAGACTTAGTATTCAACTCCCAGAATCCGTTACTATTCTTCCACCTCCAACATTTGTCATAGCTACCTACTGTTTCCATTTTATACTTACAGTATTTATAATTTACCTATAATATTTGACCTTCAGATTAAAGCTACTAAAAATAACTAATGATGGACACTTTTTTCCCAGGCTCTCATCAATCAGCACACTGAAGTCCTTCCCCGCAGGGCTGCAAGGGAGAGACCTTTTACAAAGGCCTCTGAAGCAAACATTCTGAGATTAAAATACTGCTGTCATGCTCAAAAATGCTCATTTTCCACCAGACATATGACATTATGCTAGAAAGCAATAACTTATGAAGCACTTAATCATTACTACATCTAAGCTGAAAGATTAGCAAAACTTGGCCACAAGAATCATCATCAATACAAATACTCACTGCTTGGAACAGCAAGGATATACTGTTATATAATATAACGCTCTATAATGTGATATATAATAAATGCAGCATTAGATCCTGGCATTAGCATAACTCTTCCAAGCAACTCATTCTAAAGTTTAAATTTATTTTACTGCTCTCTTACTCAAGGTGCTGAACAAGTCTTATATTAACATTTGTGGAGAAGATTATCTATTAAATACAACTGTGGAAGGAATTAGAAACCACTCAATGGCTTTCTTTCAGAACTGCTACGACAGCAGTCCCTTAGAAAAGCAAAAGGTAGAAATCCTACAGCTCCAGATAGTTTAACTTCTAAAGTGAGCACCAGTTCACTTGTTCCCTGAGTTTCTTCCTAAGTTCTGCCAAAGCACAGGCTTCAAAATACTTTGGCTTTGTCAGCACTTCCATAAATCTCTGCAGAAGCTTTCTGGAACACATGATGAAGATACATCCCAGTTAATGCTGTTCAAAGCTCATGTGAACTTCAGTGATGTAATCACCCAGGTGAATGAGAAAATGTGCTTTCAGCTATGATTCTCAACAGGGAAGTTTGTGGAAATGAGTGTGTACAGATATTGGATTTAGTTTTTCTTCAATAGTTTTCACGTTAACACAAAGAACAGAAATTTAAAAAAAGATTTGTTAATAACTAAGCCAAGCCTTCATCTTCAAGAACACCCTTTTATCTTCTCAATTCATGCAAAGCCATGTGCCTTTATCAAGACAATAGCCCATGAGATGTCAGTGACAACCTGTATGCCCTGTCCTCGACTGCTGTTACTGTTAATACCATCACTAAGTTATTCTTCTTAAATGCCCATGTTGAGGGACATAACCATTTTGGTTCAGGCTGATGTCCAAGAAATCTGCCTAAAACACACCACAGTTAGAATGCAAAGTGAATCAATTTGTAAGGGTAAACCTGCCAACTAGCTAGCAGGAAGGCTGCACCCTTACTTCTCTTCCAGTACTGTTATCTAGCCAACAATCATAGCCTTGCAGTTTCTTGTGACAACTGCTATATAGAGTATAATGTTGTCCTTTGAAGTAGTGTCATTTACAGTGATTTCATTTGGTTGGGTTTTTTGAGTTCTAGTTCAATGAGCATCTTTTTGCCTTTCTCCCTCTGGTTTAGATGACCACAAGCAGAACAGGGGCAACAACTTCTCTCCTTCCACAACCTCCGGGATCCATTGCCAATGCCAGTTTTGACCTTGGTTTTAAGTCATTAATAGATCAGATCCTACTTACGTTAGGTCACGTCTTCACAAGCAAGTACAATTAAGATCAAAAAGAAACAATGAATAGGTGAGAGTCATGCACACTCATGCAAGGGGATTCTTCCAGGGACTGGACTCTCAGAGTAACATTGCCTGCGCTCAATTCTTTTTTAAAATTAGTAGTTTTGCGTAGCACTCAAACAGAAACTAGTATCCATAGCGCACACAAGAAATTTCACAGTTTCAATCTATTTTTTGCATAAGTCCTGCTGCTGCTAAGGTAACTGACTCAAATACGAGCCATAAAGATAGCACCAATTCCTGAAACTCAGTGATCCTCAGTGTTTTGGTGCCATATGCATTCTTGCTTTCACAAGCACTGAGTAAATTGTACACATTTTCACATTATCCTACTATCCTGTTTTATGTCACTAGTAATGAATAGCAACACAGATTAAAAAAAAGGTTAAGAGTTGTATACTACTACACAAATAAACTACTCGAAGGGAAAACCAACTCAATTCAGCAGGCTCAAGAGCAGCTGGCATCAACTACAGTATTGGTATTTCAAAGCCTCAGCTAGGACCCCACCCCCATGTCCTCCCTTATCTCAGTCTGCATACAGGGGATATGGCAGGTGACCAGCTCCACACTTCTTCCTGCTTCTCCTCAGTCAAAACCAGAGCCCTTGATTCTACCATGTGTCAAAGCACATCTGCCACTACCAACGTTGGGCTCCACAACCACCCTCTCCTGGCCTCATGCCTGCTACCTTCTGGGTGTTGAGACGAACAGGTGGAAAGTTGGGACCTCTGGGCTGCTTGTGAGAGCTGCAGTGGCACTGCCCCATGGCATGTTAGAGAACCTTGCTCCAGCTGCCACTACACCCCATCAATTTAAAATAGATCACTTACCACCAGTGGTATATACACTTCACTATGGGGATCATTGGCCTAAACAAAATTGAAGTACTTTTCTAATAGAAACTTCTCTCTTCTGTGTCCATTTTACAATGGCCTTTCATTAAAATGTCATTATCCAGTCAGTTTTGTACTAACATTAGTTTCAAAAAAAAAGCTTGGCATTTCTATTCAAATTTTCCATAGACTTAAGCTACTCTGAAAATTTCACTCAGCATCTAGACACATGAAAAAGTACAGAAGAATTAATTGAAAAATTCAGTATTTTGGTTTGACAGATTTGTTCCCATTTCCCCTCTCAGACCTCTTATGAATCTCATGGATATCAGTCTTGGTGCTTCACAGAAAAGACCATACTTTGCCATTAAAAACAAGTGTTGTGCATATTTGCTTTTTTTTTTCTTTTTTTAAACAAAGAAAAGGCTAGGTGAGCTTTTGTTAAACTCAATTACTATTATCTGGTTATCACATACACAAAACAATGGTGCCTGAGAAGCTGACAGGATCCTGGCCTTAGAACTCCAGTTCTTAAAGTTCAACAAAATAATTGCATTGCAGTGAAGGCCAATTTTGATACCAGCAGCTAGGTGTCCAATAATTTATGCTTCCAGGTTTTTTGGACTGAAATTTTATACATCCAGAACAGCAGTACTCTAAGAAATTATGTTAAACAGAATCATCCCCAAAAATTATTGCAGTTCCAAAAGATCTGAGTATTACTGGGGCTTCTCATACCAATGATATGATTCCATGTCACATTTCTAGGAGTCTTTTGCCCTTGCAGGAAGAATTGTCATTTCACTCAGTATCTAAAATCTGCAGCACAACAGAGCAATTGTGCAGCACAAGGGAACTCTCCTTAGTCAACAAAAAAATATTTCATGATCATGAAACCTACCATCCAAGTGGCTTTCATTGGTCCTATTCTTTTAAAGTACACATTATCCTCACAGGTAATATTTTAAACAATTTCTAAATAAAAATACTGCTGCCTAACAGGGAACTTTCACTTCAAAACGCTGAAGAGCTCCATGTTGCACATAAAATGCATCTTTGCCAACACTTTTCACAGATGCTTCAAAAGCTTTGTGCAGGGAGATTTAATGTTCATTTCCAGTCATTACTGGATTGGTCAGTTCTGGTCCTTTCTTAAACTTAATTGCCAATGCTAACTGTGTACCTTTTTGTAAAATACCCAAAATTAACTTTTAATACTCACAAAATATATATATATATTTATCAGGAGTCTGTACTGCTTTATTTTATTTTCTAACTGGTTTAGGTTACACATTATCAGTATTATTCTATTAAATCTGCAGTAACCAGATCACTTTATAGTATAAATTATCTTCTCTTTTTCTTAAGTTTGATTCATATAAACAAGTTCAGTACATACCAGAAAAATAAAATTTAATTAAGAATTTTGTGCTACTTTAGCTAATAATAAAGCCTAATAAAAGTAATTCAATATTAGAAAGATAGGACAGGGTACTGTAGTTGAGAGAGATCTACCAACTTCATCAACACTAACTCTCCAAGATATAAGAAAGAACAGAAAAAGAAGATAGTAATCTTCCCTAGACATGAATTACTTATTGTGTAATAGTTGAAGGTTCAGCTATCAAGAAAAGCCAACAGCTTGTATGATTTGATACTTTATTCAATGAGACATTATCCCATATTTACATAAGAAACCTGACACTTCTTCAAAGATTCTTCCCCTCATTCTGCAGTTAAAATGCCTGTCCCCTAAGCATTCACCAGATATTTTATCACAGATTTCAATCACAACTTGTATTTCTCACTCACAAAAAATATGCACTACATGCATACAAGAATAATACGTCAAAGAGCACTCTCCACAACATAATAGCTTTCCCTGCAAAGTGCTACTCAGTTAGTATGATTACCACTAGTATAGCCAGAAGAGTGCTGTAGCAACAGCTAAAAAATATTTACTTGTACCATATGCTTTGCATTCACCACAAACTTCTTCATAAAACGTCTATTCAACTATTTATTCATCCACTGATATTCCCAATGCACCTGTCCTCATTATGTCTCTTTATCCATTTATCTTGCACTTACTGGCCATAACAGCAGCCCATAATGACCTTATTGTGCAGAGGGATCCAGCTGATGCGAAGGCAACAGAAAGTTACATGCATTGCTATTAAATATGGTACCTAGATCAAAATTTAGAAGAGTCAGGCAAAGCTTCACAGTTAGCCTTTTGCAATACACCACGTAGTTACTGAAATAAAAACTGGTCAGTAATTAGGCCTCTCTGATTTGACCACCTCACATCCTTAAGCATACTTCTGTGAAAAGCCTTGCCTAGCTCCAAAACTTAAAAAGCAAAACCAAAGCTAATGATTAAAAAGCTCATTAAATGAATGCTTAATGCTACCAAGTTACAATGTGTTGCAATGCTTTTTCTTTTCTCTCAACAACGGCACCAAGAATATTTACTCTTCAGTTGAAAAACATTTTCCTCACTTGAATAACATTCACTGGGCACTCCATCAAACAAAGCCAACAACATTACAGCCCATTAATTTCTCACTTTGGTCTAAAGCCAGAACCAGTTTAAATACCTCACCATCTTTCATCCTGCAAGTAATCACTTTAATACAGAGTCTCCCTTCCCCCAACCCAAACAGTACCACACACATATATATACATAATATCTGTTACAAAAGATACACCACCACCTCCCCCAAAAGGGAATATACTAGCCAAAAGAACTCTCCTTAAATCTCAGAAATGAGGTCACAGTGTTTCCTATTATATTCTGAATTTTACCAAAGCCTTCATCAGCAAGTAAGGAGAGGAAGAGATATTTTAGAAGACAATTTTGAGATGCTGTTTTTCAGTCAAAAGTAACCAAAAGAAAAGCTGATAATAAACAGAGTTTAATAGAAAAGTTACAATGAAATGTGGCAGAAAACAAGCAGTTGCAAGAACAGCTGAGATTTGGAGTTCTGTAGATACAACTTTGGAAGACAACACTGAACGTTGTCCCAGAAGCGTGAATTCTTCAGCTCTATCTTAAGCTTTTATCCGGGTAAGCTTTTACCCATCCTCTCCCTCTTCTCTTTGGCTGCCTTTCTGCAAAACTCACACAAACCATCAAAGGTTAACTAGACCTTCCCACAAACAGAGCAAAAAGCTTAAAAGCTGCTGAGGAATGACCAGACAGACACGTGGTGTGTATTCAGCATAACGAGGAAAGTAGACTGCTATCAGGTTTGTCTGAACAAAGAGAGAGCAATGGCACAGCTAAAAAGTCAAAAAAGTGACAGTGTCTTCTTACTAAACATAGTGTCCTCAGAGATCTGCTTATGAACATGGCATGTATTTGCCATCTAAATTCATCTCAAAGTCAGTCCTTAAACTAGGCATGCTATTTCCTAAGTGATCCCCAAAAGCTTTCCAAAAAAAAGAATTCTCCATGTCAATGCCCAACATATAGTCTTCATTTTCATGATGTAAAACTTGCTAAAACCTTCTCTTAACGAGGTTTAACAGATTTATTTTCAGATTCTCCGATTCCTTAAATTTTTTGTATGAAACAGAAGCTTTTTATGATTCACAATAAAACCCTGAACAAAACAACACGATGGTGGAGTGCTACAGGAAGGACTCAGACCCTCAGCATCTGTCACTGGCTAAGAAAGGCAGTCTTCCTAAAATCCTGCCTGCCAAAGTCACTCTGATTTACAGAGAAGTCCATTACAGCATCTGACAGCATTCTGCTTCCTGCTCAAACATTTCTGATGGGGAAGTTCCCCTAAGTAGGTCTTGTTGCTAGTTTCAGTTGATAACTCAAGGAATAAATGAAAATCACTGTATTTACTATGGTGCCAATGCAAAATATACAGAAATAGAACTTTTGATTTTAAACATCTTTCAACAACTACATCGAAAACTACCATCTAAAAAAAAAGCCTGCCATTACACATAGCAATATTTTATATACTTACGTATATTTGCTACAGTTTTAGAATAAATCATACAGATCATAGAAAATACTGGAAGAATTTGTCAAATAGTCAAGAATGTATTTATATTCAAATAGCAGTTTCATCTATACTTCCTACTGGCAGGATATGCTTTACTTTGGAACAGACTTAAATAGGAATTATAGTAAGTCTTTCACTTTGGTGCTCAAAAAAAAAGAAAAATTCAACAAACTACATCTTGTTTTGATGTTTCTTTTTTGTAAGACCCAAAAATTCTCCCCTCTCATTTCTCCATCTTAATTTTTTCCCAGATAGCTAATATACTATTCTTTCCTAGGAGTTTCTGTGCAGGGGAAATAAATTACTTCTGTAGCTCTTTGACAAGACAGTTGATTTTTGTGGCATGTTTACTCCCAACATGAACTCCAAAATGTCATATTGTGCTTCATTTAGCCTTGACTGTTTAAAATCGTGCCAACATGACAACTTGCATGCTTTCAGCAAACTGTTGTATTTATGATGGCATCACTGCATATGCGCAGTCAAAAATATTTTGCTTTTGTTTTAAGTTGCTGACACATTCCAGTTCTGCTTTGATTAATACGTGCTTGATTACACGTCATCAAGAAGTTACATTAAAGCGACAGGACTTGGAGATACACAGCTCTGTGTTTAAGTTCACAAATTTTCACAATTGAAACTAAAATTTCTCAAAAGACACAACTTGATGTATCTAAATTTCAATTAAGAGAGGGAATTGTAAATTCAACTTCTGCAGTGATTTCCTGAATTGCTCCTTCCTGTGTAAGAAGGAAAACCCCTTCTGGCATCCATGGAAGGTAGCCCTGCCCTTGCAGAAGCAACCAAGAACATGGAGATGTATGCTCTCTCCCTCTCTACTTCCCATGATCTCAAAACAAACGACAATTTTTCACACCAATCTTTGAGTGCCATTGAGTAAATCATAAGTACAAAGACTTTAAAATTAGCCACTAAAGAAATTAGCTAGACATGACTGGGTTTCCACTAGCTAGGTCTGGATAAACAACCACATCCTTTGAAGAAAAGTTCACAAATTATAATCACTTTGTGATTTCTATTTTGCTATTAGAAATTTGCAGAAAGTTATCATCTGCATCTCACTACACCTTTTGTTATGAAAGGAAACGCCTGTCAAGGATCACTGCAAACTCGCCACAGGTATTTTTAGTATCCATAACACATCCTCAAAGCAAAATGAAATCTGAATTATTTTGCTGTTATTGTAAATAAAAGGAATTATGTTTCCCCTCTGAACTCCCCATGTAAAATACATAAATAGATAAACATTTAAGGTTTGGTTTTGCACAGCCAAGATAAGCAGCTGTAACTTTTTCTCAAGGGGAAGGTGCTTCCTTCCCAGCAAAACAATCCAGGTCATCTGTCACTATAACGGCATCAACTCAATGCAGCAGTAATTTATTTTTAAAGATTTACTAATTTGAATGTACTGTACTGTATTTGTAAACTCTAGGAAAAAAAAATTAAAATTTCTTTTTTGTGACCATCACCCTTTTTCAGGTTTCCTGCTCACTGAAAGGCAGATTATACGTCTCTGTTACATCTGCAGTTCTGGTTTTGACCCTTCTATGTAAACTTATTTCTTCAGTGACGTGCTGACAGTTGCCAGCAATATCAAAGAATTCAGCAATTTCAGGATCCTGAAGTAACGAATCAGACTTCTTGCTTCATTCTGCTGCTTTTTTTCCTATTAAAGCCTTTGCCTTATGCCTTCTCCCTGCAGCTTCCATAGCCTCCACACACAGATGTCCCCCAGCTTCCCAGCACAGCTGTACATCAGCTGACAGCAGCCTGTCCTGCAGCCTCCATGCTCCTGCCCAGCCACCTTCTGGCTCCATCCCTTCCTGCCAGAGAACCCCTGGCAAAGAGAAGCTGCTTCAAAAGCCATGAAATGCAGTTCTGAGGCTGTAACTCAAGGCAGTGCTTGATTGCAAGCAGAGTGCCAATGATCTCAAACACCGTGATTTTTTTGCTGCTGCTGCTTCCCATGCTTCAACAGCTATACTGTGTGGTTCTATTTGCATCTCTGCAAGGAATAGACTAAAAGAGCAACAATTATCAGTTACTTCAATCACACTTCACCAGTTTTGTATGAATATGGTTTGGCCACTAGCATTTACAGACCCAAAACTTCTCCTATCACTATTTCACTCATATCACGCAGGAGAGTTGGAGAGACATGGTAGGTGTTAAGCTATTTGTTATCAACCACAAGTGACTCTGCATGCATACAGAGCAAGTACGCCTTAAAGCAAACAGCTAAGAATATGTCCAGGTCTAGTTACAACCACACCGTGCAAAAGATGAGAAGAAAGGGACAGAAGAGGTGCAGCAATACCATACCTGTAATGTCATATGACTTGAATCTCACATACAGTATGGTTCAATGCTTAGGCTAAAATTGCTTTACCAACAACCTCCCTTCAGGAGCAAAACTATGCCTTGTGGCCTAGATGAAAGATAGGTGATTTACGATCCTTAACCAGACATTATTTGTGACTTTATTTTATAAAACTCCTAGCAATACCATTTTCTTTTTATATTAGTACTGCATAAGTCTATGGCAAACACTAATGTAACTGACAAAAATTACCAAATAGCCTGTTCTTTTCCACTAACCCTGCTCTGCAGTGTAAGTATAGCTCTCTACCACACTTATTTTACATACTTCCTCTGCAGAGTTAATTACCTTGGGCAGATCTTTGTGCTAACACAGCAGTATTGCTTTTAGCACTTGAAAAAGCTTGTTTAGAGCCTCTTGAGTGCATCTCTGCATAGCACTGCACTGTGCCTCAGAGACATATCCTAAGAGCTTCATTCTTAGAAGCACCTTGAAGTTGTGCACCAGCTCCCTAAATGAGAGCTGGATGCCTATATCCATCCTCTAGGCACTTCTAAAACATCTACTGTCAGCTTTGTTTTATCCAAAATAATAATAATAACGGTCCTTGCTTCTGAAGGGTGAGAAATCCTTGAATGAACTTAATGATTCTCAACTGCAATTGCTTTATTATAAACAACAGCTCTAAATAGGCAATAAAATACTCAGGTTACAGACACATATGTATGTACAGGTTGTTGTTAAATCAGTAATTTCTTGTCATTTCCTGGAAAAAATATCACATTGTCAAGATAGCACCTGAGTGTAATTTTTATGATGATACTACTAAGAAAATTTTAGTGTAAATAATTGTCCAATGATAATATATACACAGTTATTCTTGCTGCCTTCTAGATAAATTATAAAGAGCTCTTATGAGGACTTCAGTTGACTATCTAGACTCCAAGACAGTTATCAAAATGGTATAGTCCTATCTAGATTATTACGGACATCACCAGGATCACACATACATATTCTGTATTTTAGGATATCCAACTCCATTTATCAAGAATAGGTTACAGTAAATTAAAAATATACATAAATTTATAATCAATCACAGTAGAATATTGAAAATATTAACTGTCCCTCCGTTGTCTTAGATAAGCTGCATTTTACCACACTTAACACATATCGCTAAGATCTGAATTCAAATTCTTCCAATCTACCAATATCCACAGAATGAGGGCTCTCGATTTTTGTTCTTGAATCCAACAGCCCAGTTTAGTCCAAAAGTCCTTAGCGATGTTTTATAACACCTACACAGGACGCACCCAACCCTGAAAAGCTGCAAGTGAAATAATCACTCTAAGTATGAATATGAAGTAATGAAATAATCATTCTCTAAGTCTGGGGTACATGCGTGTGTGCCAACCATCATCCCTAGGCACTAGAAAAATATTTAGGAGAAAAAAACCAAACCTCATATAGGCCCTCAACTGAATGGGACAGGGAACCTGGTAACAAAGGAACAGAAAAGGCTAACATATTCAGTGCTGCCTCTGCACTGGTAAGACCCCCTTCACAAGCCCTAAGACCAGTGACAGAGGAATCCTGGGTAACAACACAACCCTCTCTTTATTCCCTGCAAGATCACAATCCTCAACTCTTAAAACAGAGCTTGGTGAAATACAGGAGTAGAGGAACAGGAGTTTGGAGACATTCTTCCAATTCATAAATTCATCCATGCGGAAAAGAAAAATACACAGTATGAACAGTGTCTATGTCACTAAGGGACAGCTAAGAGCACTGGTGCAGGATAGTACCTTAGCCCTGGATACAGGTTGCTGTTTCAATATAGCTTTCAGTTTCTTTCAATTATTCATATATGTATAAAAGGTGTTTTCACAAACTATGTCCCACGGATGTTCTTAATTTCAAGAGTGTAGCTCACTTATCTAACTCCTTTGGCACACTGTAATTTGAACTCTGTTCAGGTTCCTTTCAGGAAAGAGCACAAGGGGTAATCTTTGTTCAGATAGGACTAAGCCATAAATCTTTCACTGTTGTGCAAAGCCAAGTAGGAAAACAGTTGTTTTCTTAGTATGAGACAAAGTAACATTGTATACAAAACATATAGGGGCAGAGCCTCAGCTGGTTTGAGTATTCTTGTTTATAATAACAGCAGTGGAACAGCGTTAATTTACATACACACAACATGCCACCAAAAGCTTCCAGTGGAGGCTGCGTGAAGAAACACCAGCAGTGCTTTTTTTACCTCCCCCTCCAATTTCAAGTCAACAAATTAAAGCAATTATTTGCAGCTTTAAAGTCAGCTATAATTTGCATGTTTTGCACAATTTTGTCTCTCCTGAATGATGTAATTTCCTTTCTACTCCCTACAAACAGGGCATACCCCTGGAATTAAACCTTCTGAAGCTGAAGCATGTGAACGGAGCTCCTAAAGGAATGGCAGCTTCAATCAGAAGCCCGCTTCTTTTAACTACCAAAATTAAACTCTTCCTTTTTATTAACTGATGAAGTGAGACGTACAGCTGCTCAAAGCAAACAGAACACAGGCTCTAAAATCACTGTGTGTTTTTGTAATGGGAGCATATATAATTCCTGCAAGGAGAAAAAAGCCTGAGAATAAAATGTAGCAAAATACAATCTCTTGGAGCCATCACAGAGCACACTCCTGGAAGATGCCAACTGCAGCAAAGGGCCAAATGACAGGGGTGGAATTCCAGCCTTCTTATCAGCAGGATGTCGGAAGGAGGAAAAATGTATTGAAAGACCCTGAACGGCAGAGCATCTTCTGTTAGAAGAGCACCAAAAAGCTGAAAATGGCAACAAACAAAACCACACAACTCCAGATCAAATAACCTCAATTCCAAAAGCCCTGTGTCCTGACAAAGGAACAGTAAGCAGAGGAGAGGTGACAGAGAGGCTAATTTCCATGTTGGCTCCCATTCTGTATGCATACAAGGATGGTAAAATCATAGAATCATCAGGTTGGAAGAGACCCACCGGATCATCGAGTCCAAACATTCCTATCAAACACTAAACCATGTCCCTCAGCACTTCGTCCACCTGTCCCTTAAACACCTCCAGGGAAGGTGAATCAACCACATCACTGGGCAGCCTGTTCCAGTGCCCAATGACCCTTTCTGTGAAATTTTTTTTCCTAATGTTCAGCCTAAACTTCCCCTGGCAGAGCTTGAGGCCATTCCCTCTTGTCCTGTCCCCTGTCACTTGGGAGAAGAGGCCAGCACCCTCCTCTCTACAACCTCCTTTCAGGTAGTTAGAGAGAGCAATGAGGTCTCCCCTCAGCCTCCTCTTCTCCAGGCTAAACAACCCCAGCTCTCTCAGCCGCTCCTCATAAGGCCTGTTCTCCAGCCCCTTCATCAGCTTCATTGCTCTTCTCTGGACTCGTTCCAGAGCCTCAACATCCTTCTTGTGGTGAAGGGCCCAGAACTGAACACAGGATTCGAGGAGCGGTCTCACCAGTGCCGAGTACAGAGGGAGAACAGCCTCCCTGGACCTGCTGGTCACGCCGTTTCTGATACAAGCCAAGATGCCATTGGCCTTCTTGGCCACCTGGGCACACTGCTGGCTCATGTTCAGTCACTGTCAACCAACACCCCCAGGTCCTTCTCCTCCAGGCAGCTTTCTAGACAGACTTCTCCTAGTCTGTAGCTCTGCATAGGGTTGTTGTGCCCCAAGTACAGGGCCCAGCACTTGGCCTTGTTAAACCTCATGCCATTGGTCTCAGCCCAGCAGTTCAGCCTGTTCGGATCCCTTTGCAGAGCCTCCCTACCCTCCAGCAGATCGACACTTCCACCCAGCTTAGTGTCGTCTGCAAACTAGCTAAGGGTGCACTCAATGCCTTCATCCAGGTCATTGATGAAGACATTGAACAGGGCTGGACCCAGCACTGAGCCCTGGGGAACCCCACTTGTCACTGGCCTCCAGCTGGATTTCACACCATTTACCACCACTCTCTGGGCCCGGCCCAGATTCATTAATCACAGAAGCAAGGCATCCAAGGATCCAAGCATCAATATTAATGGCATAGTTTGTCAAGAAATAGAATTTCTCCTTTGGAAATTTAATCACATTTTCTGTTCAAAGACATTTTGTGTAATGTTTTGAATATCTCCAATTAAAAGTGTGCTGGGGCACATGCCAGAGATTCGCACCTGTGTGTGCAAGTCACTAGCAATAATCCTGCATAAGATACTGACAACAATTGGAGTCAAAGTACAGAGATACAAAAGATAGAATAGGACACTGACTTTCTACAGTGAAATAGAATCTGATCCAGTAGACAAAACTATCCATACCTTTAATTGGACAAATATTTTTGTACATCCATTTAACAACACAAAGTAAATAAAAATTTCTGATAACTGCCTGATATAGTTGTTTAGTACAATCAGTTACATTCTTACCAGTGTTAATGTCTCAGTTTTTATAAACAAAGGCATTTATTATTTGCTTCGTATTACAAAACATATCCCAACAAGATACATTTTGAGAATTATGTCAGTTAAAACACAAGCCAATTCAGACAATTAACAATGCATTTAAGCAACTTCTTACATTCACTTCTTACATTCTGTTGCTGTGCGAAGCTTGGCATAAACAGCAACATTCCTTCCAACTACTGCACATTAAACAGGCTATATAGAGTGAATATCAATTAAACATCAGGGCTTCTCATCTTCTTTTTTTTTTTTAGAGGGCATTTGTTATGTACTGAAAAATCAACAACAGCAGCATAGCTTTCCCTTTTCTCAAAACTTCCATTTTAACTGCTTGCTCTCCTACCCACACCATTATGCAAAATCTCTTCCAGGGAGAGGGGCAATCTGAATCCTAAAGGCTGCAGTAGTTGTTGATCTAGTTATTCAGCAGTAAAAAATGAACCATCCTATACTAATGAACAGCCTGTCCTCTTCTGCTGCAAGAAAAATAAAGCCCTTGCTACTGGCATTAAGGAAAGTCAACAGTACCTCAAATAAACTATCAAATCCTTTAGAGGAGTCAGAAAGGTAGTTACAAGTTTATCCACTATTTATTGGCACCATTGTTTGATGATACTAATGCTTTTTTATCCCAGGTCTGGGTCTGACCTGAAATTCAGCAAAACCAAGGATACTGTCTCAAGAGAGTCACTGACTGATGAGGCCATCACAGCATGCTCAAAAAGGCAAAGTTTGCTAATAAACCAGAAACCAATGTGGTTTTAAATTTTGCTGAGTCACTAGTCACAGACAAATTCACACTCCCTCCACCCTGGAAACCCTTCATAGCCCTTTTTGTGAGCCTCTTTCAGGATAGCCAGCATCTCCAACTGAATAAAACAGTTAACTTCATTTAATAAAGGCAAATTGTTCACTTCCACTTTAAGAAGCCCCAAAGAATGCTGTCTGGCTCCTCCTAACTATCCTAGTAGGCCTTTCTGATGTTCCATTTAAAAAGCCAGGGCACAAAAACTCCAGAAGTCAGTCTGGCATCTGGGAATTAATTGGAAATGACAAATTGAAAGTCTCGTCCTTCCCTTTGGGCACAGCTTAGCCAGCTGAGTCCAAGAGGCAACACAGACAATTCCATGCTCCAGAGCTCCACTTCACAGCAGAGAAACCCACCAGACACTAGGTCAGGCAGGTTAAGACCTCTTTGTTCCAGACAAGCAATGAAAAACGAACTGAGTCAGAATCAAGCTTCTGGATAACTGAATGTGTTTCGGTGTTTACATCTACTTTTATGACTCCTTTGAGAAAAGACACAATACAGTTGCTGAGAAAATTCAACAACTTCTGTCATCCAGTTTAACAGGTCTCCTGTCAAAAAATTATTTGCCTGGCTCTCAAGCTAGCACAATGACAGAAGAGGGTTAGAAAGTGAACTGAATTCTAAATACCCAAGTTCAAGGAAGAACTTATTGTCTTAATGCTAAATAATTTCATATAAGATTTTTTTTTTTTAGCTGCAACAGTGCATCTGTGCAGGAATGAAATGACGAGATGGACTCCAGATAGATGTAAAAGTGGAGACCTTTATTGTTGGAACTGACAGGTTTATATACCTTTGCTCATCTGTCCACACGCTTCCCATAGCATTCTGACTGGCCCAGGCCTATTGTCCATGCGCTCGCAATCACCAGCATCAACATTTGGTTGGTTGACCCTCCAAAACACCCCACACGCTGCCCCTACCCTGATTTGCATCTCTGATGTTCACCTCTTTGTTCAGCTTCCCGCTCTTACAACCCAAGGTCAGTTCAAGGACCCCAAGTCAAAGAAGTATCAAACAGGTCTACCTTGCTATCACTGATTCCTACACATCTGCACTATTACGCTGCTCGCCAACAAAATGCTTGAAACCGAAAAGATGAAGTAGTCCTGTCTTGAAATTTATTGTGTGAAAAGAGATATTGAACTAGACACCTTACAGAGATGGACACAAAGGAGCAATCTGGGTTTATTATCTTTTCAGCACTCTAAATAGTGTTCTCCCTTTCCTAAAAGTTCTTTTTCTTCTTTGGTAGAATGTTAAGCCCAGTGAATGTCTTTAGAAGATCTCATAGCAGACAGCAAAGGTCTAATCTGTTATTAATATCAAGGACAGTCAAACACAAATGGACAATACAGAAAATGATGAAGGACAGTCCCCACAAGAGCAAAGTAACAGGAGAACAAAAAATGTTAGGGGAAACAAAAGCCAAGTTGCAGATATCGCCTCCAGAGTTATACAGAGCTTGAATGGAGCACTAAACCTTAACACTAATGAAAAGCAGAGATACACAAAGAGAAAAGCACCACAGTCTGATTAACAAGAAAAGACACTAATCATCATCAGACTATCAGCACTCTTCAAGCTGAAAACACTACCTCTACCCAAGACGAATGCAAATTCATGCATTGCAAGCAAATCATAGAATCATAGAATAACCAGGTTGGAAGAGACCCACCAGATCATTGAGTCCAACCATTCCTATCAAACACTAAACCATGCCCCTTAGCACCTCGTCCACCCGTGCCTTAAACACCTCCAGGGAAGGTCAATCAACCACCTCCCTGGGCAGCCTGTTCCAGTGCCCAATGACCCTTTCTGTGAAGAATTTTTTCCTAATGTTCAGCCTAAACCTCCCCTGGCGGAGCTTAAGGCCATTCCCTCTTGTCCTGTCCCCTGTCACTTGGGAGTAGAGGCCAGCACCCTCCTCTCTACAACATCCTTTCAGGTAGTTATGCACTTTAACATTTAGGAAGTCAATAAAAGAAATTTCCTCAGCTATATAAATACAGAGGACACAAAATTATAGTAGGCAACAAATTCAGGACATTCAACATACAGTTCAGGACTATTGTTCCAATAGTAAAAGGATAGTAAATTTTAGGCCCTCCCTTTCACAAGTAATTCTGGCAGCACTTCAGCAGAAAAGCAAACCAACAACAGAAAACACAAATCTCATTGATTTTGTTGCAAAAATATCTATAGTTACTCTAAATCATTCCCATGCCCCCAGTAATAAATACAGCAATTCATCAAAACCATTAAAAGACTGCTTGGAGGAGGACAATAACACAATTTTTTTTAAAGATCAGAAACCTAGCCAAGCCATGAGTATGAAAAATAAAAAAACCCTCACATCTCTCTCATCACCATATAAACACTTTTCTGACTATGTTACAGCTTGCTAGCAGTCCTGAGAGATCCATTCAATACAGAAATGTAATCAAAAAGGAAAAGTGAATGTGTGGGCCTGCATTAATCCTTCTCTTTGTTACATACTGGTGCTATTAATTTACAATTAGTTCTTAGATTAGAAATCTAAGACTTTATTTCATAAATACCACTGGGAATTAGAAGAAACTGCAGATGGAATTAATTGGATTTGGAGGAGGAGAAAGGAAGATTGTGCCTGACTTGTCAGCTTAAAGCAGTGCCCCATCGTCTCAGTGTTTTCTATTAGAATCACTCCTATTACGGTCTGCACATCTGGTCAAGTCAAGCCACGGAATCATCAGTAACAGCATACAGGGTAGTTAGAGAGCCCATGATCTGGATAGATTACAGTCCCTTATAGTCAGAGTCCCTACTTCATTGTAGCTGCTCCTGAGGCTGTCTGTAAAATCCTGTCCACCTGCTCACTCTATGAAGTATCACCTAACATGGAAACAATTCAGAAAGAACCAGAAGCAACACAGTAGTTCAAAACCTGGTCACAAGGCGGTGGAGTGTTCAACACACACCGTTTTAAAAAAAAAAAAGTTACTCACTGCTATCACAGCACATGCTTTCTGTGAGCAGGAAATAATTAAGAGGCACATTGAAATGAATAGAAGGAGGGCCAAAAAGATCAAAAGATGATCAGATGAACTTTTATTTGCTGCTTGCTTTGACCGAATCATCTTCACAAATGCTGAAGTTATCTGGACCACTATCCCACTTGAATTTGGGGCGGGAACTACAAGCTAAACACTTATTTCAACTGAAATCACAAATAATTGAAATAGACCCAAAGTAGAGTCTCTTAATCAGGTTGGTCAATGCAAGAATGTAACACCATGTTACTAAATAGCCCAAAGACTATACTGGCTGGGAGCTACTATGAACAGATGCTTATGGTCTGTGGTCTTTGACATCCACAAAAGCTGATGTCTGGATATCCCATTACTATAGCTCATCTGCCTTGCAATTATATGAAGAAAAACAGATGCTACACAGTTAAACAGTAAGAGATTTAGTTCTTTGCCTTTTAAACAAGAGCTAAGGTGAATCAGAAGGCTACTAGAACAGTTTGCTAAAATGAAGTTGTTCTCTTCACTCAAACCTAAGTAATGGGAAAATCAGTTCCCAAGAAATTTGCCTTCTGAGAACAGTGAAATCAAGGAAAAGCTGGCAAAGACAGCAGAAAGGGAATTTCAAAATATCTGACATTATAAAAGCAGAAAAATGGCTACTCACGACTACAAAACAAGTGTAATTTGATAACTAGAAAATGCATGTTTAAAAACCTGATATTTAAACACCACAAAATGTAGCCATAATTTATGATCTTTTTAAAAGGATTTTAAGACTACTTACTACAAACACACCACATGGAAGTATTTTATCAGTTACTTCTATAAAATAAGAAATCAGCAGTATTAGTCAAGATCCCCAATGTCACCCTGATTCAGATACAGTATAATAAGAATCATAGAATCATTAGGTTGGAAAGGACCTTAGAGATCATCAACTCCAATCGTACCTGTCTATTACTAAATCATGTCCTCAAACACCTCACCTATCCACCTTATAAACACCTCCAGGGATGGTGACTCAACTAGATCCCTGGGCAGCCTCTGCCACTGCTTGATAACCCTTTCTGTGAAGAAATTTTTCCTAATGTCCAACCTAAACCTCCCCTGCTGCAGCTTGATGACATTTCCTCTCATCCTATCACCTGTCACTTGGGAGAAGAAATCAACATCCACCTCTCTGCAACCTCCTTTTAGGTACTGTAGAGAGCAATAAGGTCTCCCCTCAGCCTCCTCTTCTCCAGAAAATACAACCCCAGTTCCCTCACTCACTCTTCGAAAGACTTGGTCTCCAGCCCCTTCACCAATTTTGTCGCTTTTCTCTGGACAAGGTAACAATTATTCTAGATTTACATGCTTACAAGAACAGACAAAAAAAAAAAACCAAAAAACCAATAAGTAAATATGTACACAAGCACTTTCCCAAAATCCTTCTTCTCAGTAACAGAAAGAGCAAGAAAAAGGAGCCCCACACCAACTCTGTTCAGTATCCAGCTTCCATCCCTTCCACTATATTCATTCACTAATAGATAAAAGCTTGCAGATCTATTTCTGGGGCACAAGGAAGGAATCTATATTAGAAATTGCATCAAATCTTTTTCTCATTTAAAATTCTGTTGGCATATCTGCACAGGGAAAATTGTGAACACTGAGCCAAACTGACTTGAAGTGTGAGTAGAAAATGTGTTAGTTAAAACATATTAAACCCCTATGTGGACATTTTCTTTCCTAAGTAAAGTGGCCTAGTTTAATCTGATTTAATTAATATGTTACAAATTCACCCTCTTGTTAATTAAACTTCACTTTCCTGAGCATGCCCATACCATGCAAAGGTCTGTGAAACACGAGCACAGAGAGCTTCCCTCCCACGTCATGCACTGGGCTCTGTGTAAGTCAGGACCAGTGTAGTGGGACAGAACTGTGCCTGCAATTGGAGCAAAACCTGGCAGCGGGGGAGCTGGAGGTAGGAGGGCATAAGGACAGTTTCAAACTCAATGCGCAAATCTGGACAAGCCCAGACAAGACTCACCAGAATAAATCTGCTGCAGAATAACTGATGTAGTATGGTGTTAGGCACAGGAACAATTGTTAAGAATATGGAAAACTATATTATCTGAATGCTCAAGAATAGTAACCTAAACAAATACTGCTTTTATTTTATGCATGTTTTATACAAGATTCCAATTTATCTGCTTTGTTTTTTTCTTATTTCTACTTGAATATTTGCAGGACAAAGGAATTAAATTCAGAAACTACAGTCAAACAAAGCACACCACTGCAAATGCAATTGGAAAATGCAAGTTCTAAGCCACAATAATAGCCCTAGGTTTTTAAAAGCATTGGTACCACTCATACCAAGCTCATAAAGAGTAGACAAAAGGACTCTGAGATAACATATACATCAAACATATTTCATCTATTACTCATTTCTCTACAGAAGCATCTGTAGTATTCCAACTTTAGTGTCATGGGTAAAAAATTATTCCATGGTGTAAAAACAATTGAGGTAAACTGGAAACCTTTTCCATATGTTAAGACATTTGGTGGTGAAAACTGGATCTTTCTATCCTCTCTTTGCTCAGCTGCAAACAGCTCCTATCTAAAGCAATACTAATTCACTCTACTGATGGTTGTCCTATGGCCTAGTGAAAGAGTTGGTAGTTTCTGTTCCTACTGGGCAGGTATCCAAGCTGTAAATCTACTGCTCACTTGGCACTAATTGATACCCTCAGTAGTCCATTAGGGAAACTATGGAATGAATAAGCACCTCTCAGCGGTAAAAATATGCTCAGGACATGGTAAAAAGATTGTGGCTCCCTGGCAAAAGAGCATGAGAAAGGCTTCACTGCTACTCATGCTCCATCCATTCAGAAGATAAATAGAGGGCTTCATTCTTCAGATCTGTCACTTTGGCATCTTTCATAGTAATAAATTAGCATTTAAGAAAAAGCCACAGGAAAATGAATTCTTCTTGCTGGTGACAAAACCCAATTCTCACGCATAAACATAACAAAGGACAATCACTTCATAAAATATTCTCTGAAAAATAATGTATTATTCATATGCTGAATCATACAAAATTTCTTTGACCTTTTGTATATAGCTTTTTCTGGATGTCACCTACTGCTTTATAACTTTCTTGGAGTTCTCACTGTTTCAAAGTAATCCAAGTTAATGTTAAAAAGTGATTTGATCTTACATTTTAAATCATCATAAAATCATTCTTCTAAAAATCTGAGAGGGAAGCAATACTAACTCTTCTCCAGTCTCTTCCAACGTCTATTCATGAGAGATTCACTAAATGTTAAATAATCCTCTAGTTTGATTTTTAACTTCTTTTGCATAATGTACTGTTAAATTACATTAACTTACTGAATAAGCGTTTCAGCAGAGATACTTAATTTCCTTTGTAACTGATTAAAACAAGACAGGCAGCATTCTAATTTACAGCATCAAACAATCTCAAAAATTAATGCTCAACGATAAACAGCTGGAAATAGTAATATTAAAACTGTATCAAACACACAGAGACAACTCAAGCATTTAAACTGCAGCTATTAAATTTGATACCGTGACGGCACATTCCTTTTACACTATAAGACAATCATGGTTTCTCACCATCACTGTCAGTGAATAGTTACACTGATCAGACTTTGCCCCAAATGGAACATGCACAGGTTCCATCAGTTTTGCATCTAATTTTTGTTAGACATGTAATGACAGAATTTTGCATCTTTTTCCCCAGGCAAAACGCAGCAACCAATCTGGCCCATGCCTCTAGTCTCTGTGCCAAGGCTCTAACATTATCTCACGCCTGAAACCCTGTTCTTCTCTGATATCAGTTGAAAATGAGAGTCACTGGAAGATGGTCAAATGCAGCTCAGTGAATTACACCCTTGCAGTTTCTTAGTGATACACCCAATGAGTAGCAAGCCATGAATCATAGCAGTTGCCTTAAATCACAGTCATGCAGCAAGCAGTGTTTAACATAAGTTTTCCAACAACACAGTAGATTACAATTGCAGACAGAATAATTTCTAAAGATTCACAAAAATAAGTTCTGAGTGTGGCAGACAAAGTTGGGAGAGTTCAAAGTCATAAGCATTCAAAGTGTGTTAAAAAAAAAACAGTCTTCATCTATTTTTACAAAAGAAAAAATGAAACAAAAGGAGCTCAGTTTTCTTTTCAGTAAGAGTGGCTTAGAAACTTTTACAAATGCTCTGCCCTACTGAAATAATACATCCTATTGTCCCAACTGCTGAGCACCCAACAGTAAGACACACTCAGCAGGAGCAGCAGCTTTTCAGCTTTTCTCACAGCATGTCAGCTATAGACACACCTATCTTTTATAAACCTTTATCATTCAAGGCAGCTCAGCAATTGCCAAGGCTTTCCAAGAACTTCCAATCCACATAGGCAGTATCTAAGCTTACAATACAAACATCACATTCAGAAATAGAGTTAATCGTTCACTAGTCTGCATTTCTTTGCTTTGTCTTCTCCCAGGCTGTGGCAACTTTAATCTAGGATACCAGGAGGAAAAATAGAGAAAATAATATTCCACATTCAATATCAACTCAAAGTCACTTTCAGAATGAGAACAATAAAAATCAAATGCATAAGTTCCCAAGACACTGGGGATAGACTTGCACTTGTTACCGTGTTTAATGTGAAAATAACTACTTTCTCTACCACCTTTAAAACAGCTGATGTTTCCTTGGAGTACGACACAAAACTGCAAAACTCAAGACTTGGAGTGTTTTGGCTTATTTGAGTCACTGCTGGAGAATTCAAATTACCTAGTGGCAATTCCCTTCAGGTACAATTTCTTTTCGCATTTATTATAAAGATAAATAAGTAGGGCCTACATTTTACAGAGTCACACACAGAATAAATTCTGCAGGATTTTCATCTTACTACAATCTGTTTTCCACCATTCAATAGTTACATTCTGGTAGAGATACTGGCACAGTATTTCAATTATTCTCCTGAAATGAACAGCTCAAAGAGCCACAGAAGCGATGCAAATCTACATGTACTTATACAGTGACATCTAAAGCTACATCTCAGCCCCTGTTTGAGCATGACAAGATGAAGAAACATATCAAGCATACTCTATGTAGGACTGTGAATATAATGCTACTACAGTGTGTGGGAGGCAAAATATTTCACTGTAAAAAAAATCTGACAGTGGAAATTTCCATTCCTTGCATACTTTAAAGGTGAACTTGGATCTTACACATGGAAAGTATTCAAAACTGGAAAACAAATTCAGTCCACATACCTGTACCAATGGAAACAAAAGTTAAATCAACACCTTGATTTTGCTTTAGGAATTAGCGAAACCCTTCATAACTTGCAAGTGTACACATCTCACAGTCACAACATACACAAAAAGCTTACCAGCTAGGTGAAATATGTGTGTTCAATGTGCCTTCACTAAAAACAGCTTATTGCAGATAAAACAACTGTTCTCAGACATGTTGCAGCCTGACTCCATTTCTGCCTGAATTTTCACCTGTTTTTCCCTATGCTACTCTTTTAAAGTCATCTCTAGCTTTAGCTGTCTTGACCTCAGATACACAAATGTTGCTTCTGTGCATTTTAACGTCTACAGAGAATGTAGATAACCCTTCCCATTCTTATCAGCCCCATTAGCTTCTACATGCTTCATGAACCAGTTGAACTTTGTAGTTCTCCTCCTAGACTTTCTTGCTGTCTTTGACGTAGAAGTGGGCTTTCCCCAGGCTCCACACTAGTCTCTCCAAATCCTAAACAGATACCTTACTTTTCAGCAGGAATTAACATTTGAAACAAACACAAGTATTCAGCCATATTGCACTGCTTATAAGCTCTTGTCCACATCTAGTGAGAGACATTCAAACTGAGTCCTTGATACAGTCTGGAAGCTAAATACTATCTTATAACACACTCAGGAGCATCTCAAAGTTCAATAATAAAGTTATTGCACTTTATATGATTTCGGAAAATTCAGCTTGTGAAACTTAACAAAAACTGAGAAGAGAGAGGGGATTTGATAAGAACATATAAGCATGTTGTTATCAGTAAGATGAATGGAAAATATACTATTCCTAAAAAAAAATCTAAACGGTAAAAAGAGTTTTAAATCCATATACTCCCATTGCAAAGTGCATAATGCAAGAGTCATTCTATTAGATGAAGCACATGCTAATCGAATACTTAAAACCAAAAAAGAATCTGTCAAACATTAAAATGTATCTAATTTCAAAATCTACTACATTTGCCAAATCATCATCACCATCTTCTCTTTACAGAATACCCACAGTGTGCCAGTACTTCACAGGTAAACTCGATCTTTGATACAGATGTTTATAAACTAGACAACACAAGAAACAGTAATGGTCAATGCATTTGGAAGATAGAATAAAGCAGGGATGTTGTATTAATCCAAGGTTAGAAGGAGTTCTTTATTTTTTCCTCACTTTCTGTGTTTTCTTAAGTCATTTTACTTGAAGTAAGCTTTAGTGAAGATGCAACAGGAAACCCAGAAGATCCTTTGAATGCTTGTTCATAAGGGAGGGATTTGAATGAGAATGGAATCAAGATGTGAAAGACAGGGGTGAAAGTGAAGGGAATGAAAAAGGAATTAATAGTTACATAGCAACTAGTAGGCACAATCAAAATCAGAGACAAAACAGGGCAGCTCCTAGTCACATTTGCCACCTTTAGAATGGCCTGAGAGAGCCAAGAGATTGAGATCTGGACATTCAACTAAAATAACCCGAAAACTAACCAGAAAAAAAAAAAATCAAAGCCAAGACAACAGTTTCAAAACAGAAGTGGAGAGGAGGACACTACTGAAGATGCAATAAGTGAAACAGTAGGAAATTACTTCAAGTTGAGGGAAAAAGGAGAGGTGAAATCTACATACCACACTTTTGCTTACACAGGACAGGAAGACAAAGCAGTGGCTCTTGAGGAAGTGGGGAAAGTACAAGAGCATGGGGGAAAATGGTTGGACAGATTTTGCTACTATGTGTACAGTTTGTTGACAGAACCATGTGGAAAAGTCTGAGGTAAGGATGGAAAGAGCATCGCTTATGCACACCTATCATACAAAGTCCCAAAATGAGATTGGATTACCTGGGGATGAGTTACCAAGTTAGGCAAGGAGAGGCATGATGGAAGCTCTTTCCCATCATAAATAAAACAGCACATAAGGCACTAGAACAGAATAGAAATGCTGGCAAAACCCATGCTCAAACCTGGGAGGAAAAGAAAGATGGAGAGAGAGGAAAAAATAACATAGAAAAGCCTGAAGAAGAAAAGCATTTTCTGTGTGAGTGATTAATGACTCTGATATCATCAGAAATAGAGGTACTGAAAGTGTAAAAATGTCTCTTACAACGTGGCCAGGTAAAAACTGTTGTTGACAAGTCTAAAGTACAATTTTCTGAGTAAAGGAGACCAAAGAAGATACTGTCAAACAAAGAATTAACTATATTGCCAAGGATAAGAGAGATGATAGCATTTTCAAGTATCACAGAAGCAGAATGGAGAAGGAAAGGGCAATTGTAGCTGCTAAGGAAGCTGTAAAAAAAAGGTCTATGTTGCCAGCTCTCCATTTTATCACACCCACAAAATTCTGATATTAAATGAAACTCCTAACTTGTCTGTATCTATATAGAAAAGGGCAGAAAGCACTCCTGGTGATACAGACTAATTCAATGTTGTCTTAAATAAAGAGAAATGATAACTCGGTCAGTTTATGAGCATAAAAATTTGCACAGAACTTGCTTATTTTTTCTAGTTCTCTCCTAATAAGAGTTACTATGCCATTCTACTATGAAGAGTATTCTGTCATAATTACTGCATAACTGTATTTAACTGTTTCTGAAAACATTCTGGAAAGAAGTGAAAGAAACAAAAACAGTGCAGAAATACCATCATCACTGTTGTGCTATCTTATTTCAACATTATTTCACTTGGTTAAATTTTAATCCCCAAACATTCATCCTGGAGATGAAGACATCCCTCTTGTAGCAGTTCTACTTCTCTGTATGGGCTGATTGCTCTAATCACATCCTCTCTTTACATTCTGCAGTTTTCCTTCTCCAATTTTACTCTTCTCTTTTTTTTAACTTGGATCCTTGCTCACTCTGAGCCTCAACACCCTTCCTTTATTTCTCATTCCTCCTCCGCAGTTTCCTTGCTTTCATTCTGCCTGCTGCCCTCTTTTCCAGCTATCTGTACACTGTAAGAAATATTTAAATAGAAGATCTCACTTTGAAAACTCATCTCCCCTGGCAGGCTCCCTGGGCTGGGGCGGCCGCTGGCGCATGTTGCTAAGCAGCACTTTAGCACCCTGTTTGGGGGACTGGGACTCGGCTCTGCTTCGCAGTGCTGATGCAATGCCCTGGTTTGCAGGGAACAAGCAGCCTCATACCTCAGTCACAGGAAGATCAAAGTCCCACTCATTTTTGGAGGCACATAGGAGGTCAGAGGCAAGAGTATATTGTCTTTTTTAAATGAAAATGTAAATAAGCTTTCAAACATGCCCCCTCTATGGTATTCTCACCTCTAGATGATAAGAAATATTTTGCAACTAAACAATTTTCAGATAATATTCGCCAAGGTCACAGAGAAATATCTTTAAAACTAAACCCAACGTCCAGTCATAATCAGCTCACCAAATCAGGCAGCCTCTTGGCTGCTTTCTAACTGCACCTGATGTTCTTCTAGGTCCATTTAAGCCCACAGCATGGAGAGGCACTGTGTATTTTGAACACTGGGTGCAGTACTGATACAGTCCCCAGGGTAAACCTTTCAGTGCAAAGCAGCTTAAGAACAGCCAGCCTAAATCTGGTCAAAGTTGCTGCACATGCTCAGGTAAACAGCACGGGAAGGTCCTGCTGCAGGATCTGCACAGTGGTAGCATTAGCTGGGACTACTATTGCTATAAATGGCTACCTGCATATTAAGACATATATAGCACAAGAGCCATACCCTAGATCCTGTACCTGGTTTGAACCTGACTCTAGATGGCTTTTCTTACTAAAACCCATAAATCCTAGGTACTGACTCCCAGGACAGCAGACCTGTATTTTGGAAAAGAGACAGGATGAACGTCGAGATGGCAGTGTCTTCTCACTGAATAGCACAGATTACTCCTTCATCTCATCTTCCTGGTTCAAATCATATTCACTGCCTCACGCATCATTTTGTCCCAGGTGGGTGAGGTCAGAATGTTCAAGTCCTGAGGTGGATAAGCAGAAACTACTGGACTGGGGAGTGATCACAGCACTCATGATGCACATCTCAGGATTTCAAGCAGCTCTGCCCCTCTACATGATAGATGTCACCTAGACTAGATAATAACCATGAATGGAGCTCTCACCTTCATTCTGGCACCAGAACACAAACCAAAGAAAACCACTGCACTTAGTTCCCTAGTATATAACTAAAAAGGCCAGGCAAAGTACCTAATGTTAGGGCCTCTTTCAATTCCAAATGTACAGCCAAAGACCTGAGGTAAAGTCAGAAATAAAGGCCTGATACCCATGGTCCTGTTTTGCCCTAAGACTAGCTAACCAGTCAGCTAATGGCAGACCATAGACATGGAGAAGCCTTGACAGCATCTCTTACTTTGTCACTATATTAAATAGAAAGAGATGCTACGTTTAACAAAAGTAACAACATTTTAAAATACACCTAAGGCAGTTACAGAGAAGAAAGTTCAAAGACAATGAAGAAGATGAGAAAGTTTCCATGACAGTAGCAGGAGTTTATTGGATTCAATGTAGATTTGCTGACAGAACAGTCTTGTTGAGAATAAATAATCTTTGCTTGACTTTTGAGAACAGTATTCAGTAAGCTATGGGACCTATCTATTGTGTAAGGAAGATCATAAAATAGTACATGCACATTTGCTCTATGTATAAGGTAAATGACAGTGAAAAAAGGAAAAGATGGATAACATTTATTATATGTTATTTCATTAATATTTAATACATATATACATATGTGAAATTATAGATACAGTGAATCCAAAAGTTACTTGAATGACATCAAAACATATCATACTTTTTACTTAAAATCTAAGAGCAGTCTTGCACACTTTGTTGAACAACCTGTACCACTCAGCACATGACAGAAACAAGCTGGGCAAGTTACATGACTGGAACCAAGGCTGAACTGCACGCTGAAGGTAATATAACTGCTGTTATATTTGCAGTTATGAAAGTTTAAAAAATTAAAAAATCTTCACTCGCTTCAGTTCTCAAGTTCTGTAAGCCAAACATACTTTACAAAATGTAGGTCTCCAGGAATACTGGCAAAGAATTGCTCTTCCTTAAAAGTAGAGATTCCATTGAAAGCACCTCAATATTTCACCTTTCTGGATAGTCTGATCCCTAATTACTCGGTAAATGAAGTAAATAGTAATTCTTATCAGAAAACTGCTGCTGAAACTGTTCATCCTCTGAGCATTTTGGGCTGTTTCTCTCTGATGTTTGTAGGGTTTAACATTTTTCAGTACTAAATAGTAAGCTGATACAGTGCCAAATCCATCCTTTAATGTCAGATGCTTCCACCGCATCTTCTACAAATTATGCAATCATGCAATAAAACTGTCCTCACAATGTTCCAATCCCTCTCCAATGAATGCACATTGTAAACAGAAGACACAGGTGCCAAATAGTGTGAAACATTGCTTCGGTTATCTTGAAATGAAGCTATATTTAAATCTGTGCAAGTCTGCAAATGCATTCAAGAATATGTCCTTTATTTATTTTTTTACATGTAATATCCTACCACATAAATTCAAAACACATTTGTAAGAACAAACAGAATGTTCTTACAAAGTGCTTCTCATGAGTGTAACAAGTATCAGTCTCCTCATTTAACCGATTAAAAAAAAAAACAAAACAAAACACACTTGAGTGCAGAGAAATTAAGTAATTGTCCCATGCACTAGCAGAACCAAGAACTGCACACAGATCTTGGGTCTCCTCAGACACTGGCAGTCATCTAGCCACTGCACAGGACCATTACCTTGGGTAGCCATGGTCCTTCCTAATGTACTGTAATGCTATCATGGTCACAGCCTGATGGTATCACCAGCCAGTGATGATTGTCGCTTCTCCTGACATCAGTTGCATTACTGAGTCCAATTGATATGACAGAAGCAATCATCTAATCAGCTCACTACAGATAGTAAACAACTTGTTTGTCTCTGGAGGTGCCTGTTTGAACCACCTTAAATGTATTCCCTCTTCTAAATACTTTCTCGGAAATTTTCTTGTGTCACATTTTCCATTAGATCATTTTTGCCTATGCAGCAATTGGGAAAAGAGCCTCTGGGAGTGATAGAGAAGACAGGTTAAATAAAAGTCAGCACTATGATACTGCTTTTAAAATGTAAACGTCACTTGGGAAAAGAAACTTGAGAGGGATCTGTAGAAAGTACCAGGAATTATAAGAGTACCTGAAAGTCTAATTTATGAGAAAGGACTACAGGAATTAAGTTTTTTCAGTCTGAAAAGACAAAATCTGAGGTGAGCCATGGTAATGGTGTTCTAATACATAATATGTAACTAAAATGTTGCAGACATAGCAATTGTTCTTCACATCCACTAGGAAAGAAGACAAGACCTAAGATTAAACTGCAGAAAGTAATATTAATTTCAGGAAAGCTATGAATTGTAAGGACATGATAGAGCAAGTACTCTTAAGAAAACTGAATTTTAAGAACAGATTATGCAAACATATTTCAGTGTAATTTAAACTCAGTCCTCCTCCAGTGCAACATGGGCTAAAATGTTCTGAAGTTAGTTTCCAGCCTTTAGCTCTTCCATGCGCTACGCTAAGATCAATCCATAAAAAGACACACAGAACAATAAGAATAATTATAGTGATTTCTCATTTAATTTTTTATGAGTGTCTTCATAAATATTTATTTTCACTTAGGGCAGACAAAATGACATTTCTCTACCTCTAGATATTATTACCATATATCCTTAGCAGCATACTCTGCAGTCTCCTAGCACAGACCTGCATTGGGTACATACTTGGACACAGGCCAGAGAGCTGAAATAGTGTCAGGTCTCAGATATAATGCTAGGTACATCACCTCCTTGTGCGTCTCTTACAACACAAATTTTTGTCTTACCTAGGCTACTCCTATAAGCCAGCTAAAGCAAGGACAAGGTTTTGGCCTCTCTTTCTTTTTAAGGACTAACACAAAGACACCTGAAAAACAAGAAGCCCTGTTTCCAGAGAATTTCCCTTACCCAGCACATCCAAACCCATCACCTTCCAACTATCACATCCTGTTTTTCTTCTCTCACTACAGTTCAGAGCCCCTCCAGCAGTGCATTAGAAAAGTACTCAACACCCCATATATGGGTCTTTCTCACTCTCATAATTACCTAAGGCAACACTCAAAACATGAAGAGCCAGGTATACTTTTAGATAGGCAGGGTCTTATCAGCAGTAAGGAAGCTTAATGTTAGAGAAATGCTGTCTTCTGGTTTTACATATCATTATATTAATTGACACAATGGAAATTAACATGTAGTGCCTAGTCAGAACAACATGACAGTTCAGTATCTAAACAGATTCGCAATTTCTTCCCTGTATTTTATTTACGAAAAATATTAATATGGGGCTAATATACTTCCACCAGCCATCCCTGCTGGTCAAAGAACTATATCAACAGTCAAAAGATTTTTTATTATAACGAAACTGGTCTATGAAAAAAAGAAAATCCTAATTTATATACAGATTTAAGTACACTTCTTATACGAAATACTATAAAGGCTGAACAAGACGCATATTCATAACTTTTTCTTTCATTTCACAGATAATGTTAGAAAAATATTCATAAGATTATAGGCAGATCTACGACTAGCCCAGAAACTTAATATTAAATGTCTATCTTATGGAAAATTTACATTCACAAGTAAATAAGAAGGGAAAGGGTTCTTCAGAAAAGAGTAAGTAACAACAAATCAAATGGATTTTTTTCTCATTAGTTAAACTGTCACATAGTCAGATATTTTAAGCATTAAATCTTTAAGAAACAAGGTTTTCAGTAAAGAATTTTATCCTCTTTCAAACAAAGAAAACACTTCTGTGGGCTCTCTCACACTGATATTACAGGTCACTGTGCAACCTCTCATGGGCCAACTGTTAACGTCTCTGTTATATATGGGTCTGTGTATTAATTGGACAGTTCATTCACAGCAATTGCCAAACTGAAACAAAAGGAATGTTTTGTAATACTGTTTTTTTTTTACTAAGATACTTTATTGTATGTGGTTGTATCCGGGGAAATCTAAAAAGTAAGCAGAAGGACCTTCATAAAGTTGCATTTCTAAAATATTAATAAAGGGGCTTGCTACTTCAAAATATTGCTCACCTTTGTTAATCAAACAGGGAAAAAAAGCAGTTTTAATGTAGATAAGAGCTATTAGATTATTAGTTTTTCAAAAGTTGTAAGGCAATGTCACCAAGCAGACTCAGGCAAACAGCTAAAGGCAGCAGCAGAAAGCAGTCTCATGTCTCGACACAACTGCGTAGCAAACATTTCAAAAACCAGAACAAAATGTGTACTCATTTGATGGAAATTGCACTACAATTGAATGATTTTGTGGTGTAATAGGCAACATGATGCTTTGCTGTGGCTAGAAACCCCACTGAATAAAAAAAAAAGGAGAATATATGCAGGGTGTCACAACATGATTTCTTTTTTCTTTCTAAAGTAAACCCAGCCACTGTAATGCTAGAGCCACAACTTCACATAATGAGAAATGCGGTCAAAGGACTATGCTGGTGTTGCAGTGCTGACTAAAAAGCACAATTAATGCCAACTACCACCTCCATAGAGTCTGGTAAATAAAAAAAGTCTCATGACTAACCAGTGTAGTATTTTTTAAAAACTGCTATCATTGCCTACAAAATTATCACCAAAATAAGCAAAAAGCTTTGAAATTAACTGAAAAAGTTACATAGTATTCATTTTTTTCCAATTGCTATCCAAAGAAGTCTAGGACACATCTTTGTTAAATAAATTTATACGATTTACGAAGTATATAGGATCGTGAGCATAGATGTTGTGTCCAATAATCTGTGTATGCCTTCTTTTATATGTAAATAAAGATTTAATGAAAGACAGACAAGACACACAAGATTATCAAAGAGGGCCAGAGAAAGGTGATAAATTGCTGACTTAGATGTAGCAAATAATTTTTTTTTTCCCCAGTGGAAGACCACAGAAAGCATTTTCATACACTGAACACAAATGAATCAAATCATTCTGATAGGGCAAAAGTAAACTTTTGGGAAAAAAAGAAAAAAAAGAAAAAAGAAAACAGTCATCCAGCAGATCTTCCACTAAAGAGTGCAGCCTTTATTTTCCAGCTGGCTGCAGGGTTGCACCAAGTGACTGAGATTCTCTGTCTTGAAAGGAAAAGGTCTCTCTCTGCTCATTGGAGAGCCTACCGTACAGTGTCACTGTGTACTTCTAGATGCCATAAAAGCTTTTACCTCACTGTTCTCTGTATGTAGTCTCAGAGATCAGTTCATTTCTGTGCACTTCTCTTTTAAAAAGTACATTTAGAAAAATAGTTTTTAAAATAGCAGAGATACTTATTGCTGAGTTACTCCACATTTCCCATTAAGATTCAAAAGAAGCATACGGTGAAATTCAGACTTTTTGTAGTATTTTTATTGACAGCAAAACATTTTTTTTTCCTTAGGATATATGACTTATTTTTTAAAATGTCAACACAATGTGCCAAAAGATACTTGATCGAAAGATATTTTAATTCAAAATTCAAAAATATCTCAGCTGAGTGAGTCCTGCATTGCCAAATTAACAGGCTTCATAACATCTCCATTAACTCATCAAAACAAAATAAATAATGTTTGAACTCATCTAATTTTCCTCATATCTATGCCCAAGGAATTCACACCTGCACTTGCTTATTAGAACCAAAACAATACTGCCATAAATTTCAGATCACTCACAGAATCACAAACAGCTAAGGTTGGAAGGGATCTCAAGAGATCATCTGGTCCAATCTTATATGGGAAAAGGAGCCTAGATGAGATTCCCTACAAGCCTGTCCAACCCTATTTTGAAAACCTCCAACGATGAGCTGAACACTCATGAATTAATGAACACTCTACCACATCCCTGGAGATGCTTTCTTACTTTAAAAAAAATCTTTCCTCAAGATAAATGTTCTCCTGATGCAACTTCTATTCACTGCCCCTCTTCTTCTCCATGTTGCTCCTTGTGAAAACAGAGCCTCATTCCTCTTTGCAGCTGCCTTCTAGGTATTGGAATACTGTGATGGGGTGCCCCTTCAGTCGACTTCTTTCTCCAAGTGAAAAAGACCTAAGGCCTTCAGTTTTTCCTCACAGAGTAGTTTCTTCTGTCCTTTGGTCACCTTTGTGGTCCTCCTTTGGACCTTCTCCAGTCTGTCCATGTCTTTCTTGAATTGTGGGGACCAAAACTAGACACAGTTCTCCAGGTGTGGCCTGGAGATGCAGAACAAGAGACCATCAAAAACAGAAGTATTTTCCCTCTTAAACTGGGATATAAACATTTTGAGATAAAGAATGATAGATTTCTTTTTTTCAGTAGTTGTTTTTACACTATTGATGGAGGCTTGGATAACACAAGAATCTGAAGAAGTCAATGGTGCTGGGATTCAGTCTCCTAGGGCTCAGCCTGCAGTGAGGTGAGAGGCAGAGCTCAGAAACAAGTTTTAAAATGTAATGGAACAACTGAAATCTTTCCTCTCCCACATGTTTCCTTGAGTGCCTATGGAACACCAAAGAACTAGAAACACGAGTTGGTAGGAGTTCCAGAAAATGAAGATACTTGGTTCTGAAAGCTGTTCAGGGCCATCATAAACCGTCTCCCTCACACAAGAGAAGATCCACTTCATGGAAGGTAAACCTCTGTATCTGAGTCAGTTCATGAAGATTAAGTTAACATAACTAAGGATAAATAAAGTCTGTTTCACCTGTCATAAAATGAGTCAGATGAACTGAAATCGTACAGCGTTTTTCTCCACTGACTACAAAAACACAACAAGAACAAAGAATAGGCACTTCAGCCGGGCTGCCGATTGCATCACCTTCCTGTTGGACCCCTTATTATATAAAACACCTTATAGGTAATAAAGGGTCCACTAGAAAGGTGATGCAATCAGCAGCCCAACTGAAACGCCTTTACACAAACACACGAAGACTAGGTAACAAGCAGGAGGAGCTGGAAGCTACCACACTACTAGAAAGCTATGATCTAGTTGCCATCACAGAAACATGGTGGGATGAATCCCATGACTGGAGTGTGGCTATCGACGGCTACAGGCTGTTAAGAAGGGACAGATCAGGAAGGAGGGGTGGAGGCATTGCCCTCTATCTCAGGAAAGGGGTAGAATGTGAAGAGCTGTTGTTGAAGAGTAGCCGCAAACAGGTTGAAAGCTTGTGGGTCAAAATTAAGGACAGAAGAATCAACGGGAACCTTGTGGTTGGTGTATACTACAGGCCATCCAATCAAGGAGAGCCAACCGATGAAGTCTTCTTCCTCCAGCTACAGAAGGCTCCATGCTCACAAGCTCTCATCCTACCTGGGGACTTGAACCACCCCAACATATGCTGGAAAAGTAGCGTGGCAAACTGTAGGCAATCCAGGAGACTCCTAGAGTGCACTGAAGGTAATTTCTTAGTCCAGATGACAGAGACGCCCACCCACGGAGATGCAATACTGGACCTGATGGTCACTAATACAAGCAAACTCATCAGTGATATTAGGATTGGAGGCAGCCTGGGCTGCAGTGATCGTGCACTGGTGGAGTTCAAGGTCCAGAGGGATATGAGACAGGTGAGTATAGTCAGGACCCTGAATTTCAGGAAAGCAGAATTCCAGCTCTTCAAGGAATTACTCAGTAGGATCCCCTAGGACATGGTCCTTAGGGACAAGGGAGCATATCAGAGCTAGCAAGTACTTAAGGATGCTTTCCATAAAGTACAAGAGCACTGCGTCCCCGTATGTAGAAAATCAGGCAAGAAAGGGAAGAGACAGGCATGGCTGAGTCGAGACCTGCTGGTTAAACTAAAGAAGAGGGAACTGCACAGGCAGTGCAAGCAGGGACAGGGAACCTGGGACATGTATAGGGACGCTGCCCAGTTGTGTAGCAATAAGGTTAGGAAGGTCAAGGCGCAGCTGGAGCTAAACTTGGCAAGGGAAGTGAAGACTAACAAGAAGGGCTTCTATAATCTCAAAAGAGAAAGGTTGAAGAGAACGTACCCCCACTGATGGCAGGGGAAAGTGACTTCATATCAACAGACGAGGAGAAGGCTGAGGTACCCAGAAACTTTTTTGCCTCAGTCTTTACTGATAACCGCTCTCCTCACACCTCCTGGGTCATGGGACAACAACATAGTGACCAGGGTGGGTAAACGCCTCCTCCAGTAAAGGAGAACCAGGTTCATGAACACCTGAGGAACATGAACAATTACAAGTCAATGGGACCTGATGAGACGCATCCCAGAGTCTTGAGGGAATTGGCAGATGTGGTTGCCAAGGCACTCTCCATGATATTTGAAAAGTCATGGCAAGCAGCAGAAGTCCTTGGTGACTGTGAGTAGGGTAACATTGTGCCCGTTTTTCAAAAAAGGTAGAAAAGAAGACCCTTGGAATTACTGACCTGTCAGCCTCACCTCTGTGCCTGGGAAGATCATAGAACAGATCCTCCTAGAAGCTATCCTAAAGCATATGGAGAATACAGAGGTGATTAACAGTAGCTAGCATGGCTTCACCAGGAGCAAATCCTGTATGACCAGCTTAGTGGCTTTCTATGATGGGGTAACCACAGCAGTGGACAGGGGTAAACTGATGGATGTGATCTATCTAGACTTTTGTAAAGCCTTTGACATGGTTCCCCACAACGTCTTTCTCTCTAAATTGGAGAGATATGGATTTGATGAGTGGACTGTTTGGTGGATAAGAAACTGGTTGCAAGGTCGTATTCAAAGAGTAGTGGTCAATGGCTTGAAGTCCAGATGGAGATCTGTGACAAGTGGTGTCCCTCAGGGGTCTGTACTGGGACCAGTGCTGTTTAATATCTTCATCAATGATATAAACAGCAAGATTGAGTGCACCCTCAGCAAGTTTGCAGATGACACCAAGCTGAGTGGTGTAGTTGCCACACCAGAAGTACGGGATGTCATCCAGACGGACCTGGACAGGCTGGAGAAGTGGGCCTCTGAGAAACTCATGAGGTTCAACAAGGCCAAGTGCAAGGCCCTAAACCTGCATTGGGGCAATCTCCATTTCCAGGACAAAATGGGGGATGACATGATTGAGAGCTGCCCTGCGGAGAAGGACTTGGGAGCACTGGATGATGAGAAGCACGACATGAGCCGGCAATGTGCACTCGCAGCCCAGAAGGCCAAACATATCCTGGACTGCATCAAAAGACATGTGGCCAGCAGGTCCAGGGAAGTGATTCTGCTCCTCTATTCCTCTCTTGTGAGACCTCATCTGGAGTATTGTGTCCAGTTCTGGAATCCTCAACATAAGAAGCGTATGGAGCTGTTGGAACGGGTCAAGAGGAGGGCTACAAGGATGATCAGAGGGCAGGAGCACCTCCCATACAAGGACAGGCTGAGAGAGTTGGGCTTGTTCCGCCTGGAGAAGAGAAGGCTCCAAGGAGATCTTATAGCAACCTTCCAGTACCTGAAAGGGGCCTACAAGAAAGCTTGAGAGGGATTATTCATAAAGGCTTGTGGTGATAGGATGAGGGGGAACAGCTACAAACAGGAGAAGGAAAGATTTAGCCTTGATATGAGGAAGAATATCTTCACCATGAGTGTGGTGAGACACTGGCACAGGTTGCCCAGGGAAGTTGTGGCTGCCCCATCCCTGGAGGTGTTCCAGGCCAGGTTGGATGGGGCCTTGGGCAACCTGATCTAGTGGGATGTCCCTGCCCATAGCAGGGGGGTTGGAACTAGACGGTGCTTAACGGTGCCTTCCAACTCTAACTCTTCTGTGATTCTATGTTTCTATGATTTCAGCTGATGTACATTGGCATGGGATATATCAAAGTTAAGTGAGATAAATGCCACCCACATTTTTCAAGTCAAGGAATACAATGGTGGAACAACCATAGCAGCTTACAATCATTTGAAAGCAGAAAGCAAAATATTCAACTGAATAGAGCCATGTGAAAGGCACTTTTAAAATAATAATTATTTCCTCTGGATTTTTGCATTACATATCAAAAAAAAGATTTGAAAAAGAAATTAAGACATATCAGTTTGTAAATTTTTTTAAGTTTTGGGGGGCCTGATAAGAACCTGAATAACATCATTGCACAAGGAAACTGAAGTAAATATAGGAGGCAGAGAAGCAAAACTGTTACTATTTCATCATATAACACTGTGTCTGGCCCTGCATAAAGCATCCAGATATCTGGCCTAAGAGTTTTTTTAAGTGTTCTGAGCTGAAGAACACAAGCTTTTATGCTCTAAAACACATACAGAACAGCAGACTAAATTCTGGTCTCATCGTAGAGTACATTTAGTTTTGTTTCATTATTAATTTGTTAGGTTTATTTGCATTTTTTCATGGGGTTCGGTCTGCATTTAAAGCAGGTTCCAGGATTTTAATAACACTCCATCTGTCTCAGAGATGTTTGCTTAGCTTCTGCTTTTATAGACATTTTACACAATAAGCATGCTAGTGTTAGAAACTTCTCAGTTTCCAAATTCTTCTGCAATATTTTGCAGAGGAGGCAAACAGAGTCTTGAACTCTGTTTGCAAAGAAATGAAAGACCTTAAAGATCTAAGGAAATCTTAAAATACAGCAACTGCAAGTAAACGAAGACAGGCAGCACAACAGCCAACACTTCTCTAGATGCTTCCTTAAACTGTCAAAAAAGATGTTTTACAAGTCTCATGATGTTTAATCTTTAACACATTTCTCTCTCCTGGGACTGAAAGTGTAACACCATGTAAAAACGGACCATGAGCCTACCTCTCTCTTATAGCTTGTTCCTGATATATTCTTGGTATCAATACAAGTCTTACAAAGTAGCTGTCACCTTGGGATCAATGTCCCATGGAAGTAAATTGCTAAACGTCAGGATTTCAGACTTGCCTACAAATTACAAATGAGCAGCATCCAAAACTACCACCAAATCAGGTACAATGGTGTAAGTCAGATGTCAGGCGAGTTATATAAAACATCAGCTCATACAAAGACACTCACTGTCAGGTACACTGTGAGGGCAGAGGTTATTAGAAACATTCAGCTGAAATACACACCCACATTGTGCAGTTGCTTTCATTACAACATCTTTAGTTATAAGGATATTGTAGATGTATTATCATAAATCAACAAATCTGTTTCCACAGCATGTTACTAAGCAACTGTAACAAAGAACTTGTGCAAATGAGATCAAAATTCCAAGGTAACGATAGTCAAAATACAAACGAGAGCTGAATGCGTTCATATTAAAAGAAAAAGGTCTGTTTAGTTTTATGGTTGCTGAAATAATTAAGACATACAGAAAACTTAAATCTGTGTACGTCAGTTTTTGGCAATGAATCATGAAAAGATCTAACAATCTCAGGGGGGGGCAGGGTTCAGATAAAGTAACTAGAAACTTTTTCAAATGAGTTTCATTATTCATCACATGCATTTCATTCCTCCACTTAATGGTATTCAAACTATATAAAAGTCAATACGACTTTAAATAATGTATTATTAAAGCTCCTAAAAATATCACCCCCACATAATCAGTACGAAGGAAGAATACTGTAATATAGTAGTTAATCTTTTTTGCTGCACTTACAATATAAAAAGGCCTTCTTTCCAGTCATAAAGTACACTAAAGTATAAGCACCTTCCTAAAAACTGGCTGCACCCTGGTATGCATGTCCCCATCATTCCAGCACTCAGACATTCACCGGGCATATGAAGTAAAGTGAGGAAACTCTGGTGCAGACGGAGTAGACCAGAATGTTCTCTAAGCAAAAGAGGTTGTCATAAGTACGTGAAGCCTTTCTGCTACTGTCAGTGCTTCCTACCCCCAGAATTTCAAAGTTCAAGTTACCTGATCTCATCCTTTTTCAACCTAAACGATTATATCCTGAATATGACTAAATATTTTCAAAGGCAACTCAAATTTAAGGGAGGATGGCTGTGGTATTACTACTTCCAGCCCACGAGAAGTCTCTGCAACAAGAGTAGTAGTCATCTGCAATGGAGACAGAACCTTCTTGGGGGTAATTTGTTCCTTGTCCGATTCAGTTTCCAGGAACTCAGGGCCACCACAAGTCCTGTCTGCTCCAAACACATGTTCCATTTCTTTGACATTGTCTCCTTTTACACATACATGCGTCTTCACAAACAGTATCGTTTTCTTTAAACCTATATAAAAAAAATAAACAAAACCAACCCGCACTGTATATACACACCAACTGATGGGGAGAGAAGATGAAAGAATAAACATGTGACAGGCGTTAATGACGATGCTTAATGCACTTCTGCCAGGCTCTCTGCTACAACAGCAAGTAGAATCATTTAACAACCTGTGTGGATGGAGCAGAAGCGTAAACTTGCCAGCTTTATTCGCTCATTACTTTCAAGTTCTTCTGCCTGTTTTAAACATATAAAGAATACGTAAAATGCGCAGAGCCCTTTCCATTCTGAACTCTCCTGCAGTGACAACTTTGTCCATATCCCAGCCTTCCCGAACTTCTGTACCTCCCCACTTCTTTTTCATCCAGGAATACTTTAACACACCACTGCTTTGTGCCAGTGGTACCATGCAGTAAGAACTTTTCTCCCCACTGCTATACGTATGTCTTGTCTTACAGAAATGGTTATGAGTCTTTACTATTATACATCAGTCAAAATATAAATTAACCACATTCTCCACTATCCTAATGTGTACATTCTTCTTGTAACACCAATAAAAGCTGCTCTGATTACAACAAAAATGAAATCAAATCATAACACTGAGCACGTGGCTCTCTCTCCTGCTAGGAAACAGGTGACAAACACTCAAAGAAGTAGAAAAGGTTGTATTTCTTAATTTATTCCATTGCAAAAGTAGAACATAGTGGCCAACTTCAATTACTTTTTTCAATTACTCTTTAGAGTAATTGGTGCGTCTTCAGAGGCACCATCTACTATACTGTTTTCCTGTGATGGGAGAAGCTTAGGAGATATGAGCCACAGTTCTAAGCTATTTGTAACCACACCTAAAAAGCACCTTTAACTTTTAAAAGATCTTCTTCAAAGCAGTGTCTGAAAATACTACCACCCTACAACAGTTCAAAAGGTATTTTTGAGTATTTAATTCTGTTTCTCTTCCTTTAATACTCTACACTTAACGGCAATTTTCAGTCAATTGTCTTCCTTTTTACTGGTCAGTCCTCAAAACGATGCTCTAGGTCACAAAGAATTCCAGTCCCTCAAGAGAGAAGTGTACTGTTTTATAACATATTGGCCCATCAGCTTTATATAACTAACAACCCCTAGGGTAAAAGGTATTCAGCTATGGCAGTATTAGGCACTTCACAAACAAATTAAATAATTTAAGATAATGCCCTTCAAGGGTTTCACTTTAAAAATGATGGTGCAGAGGATTATCTGACTCTGCAGAATCTTCTTTTGTGCCTTCAGTGCATTACTATTTCCATAAAAAAATCAGACCTTAAAAAAGTGAGTATTTTCTGCTTTTTGCTAGTCTCTGTTGCAAGGCTAAGGCAGCTGAGATTAATTCCTATGCATCAACATAATTGTTCATGTAGGACTATTTAGTATAGACTTCATGAAGATTGTCACATATGGAAAATCCTTCCAGCTCGGATGTCTATTTCTAACATTACTCACTGGTTTCATATCCAGCGTCTTCCACGTACTGAAGGTGTGATCAAGCCTCCCCTACTCGATAATGATCCCTTCACTTCTTTGGGGAAATAGATAGCTGCTTGACTGTGTTAGGTTTATGCTTAGACTCGATGACCTTAAAGGTCTTTTCCAACAAAAATGTTCTGTGATTCCATGCCTTTGTAGAGCTACAAATGCTGATGTCTTCCCAGCTCTTGTCCATCTACTCCTTAACTTACTATAACCGAAACAGATTAATTGCTAGTATAGTTGCTTTGTAGCAGGTATGAAAATGGTACCATGAAGGCTTACAGCGTTGTTTATTTTTTTATAGAAAGTGCCAGATTATATCTTCTCCCTTATTTTGCTTTTAAAAAACAACTTTTGAAAATTAACATAAGCATTCTCACAAGCTATACTGAGACAGGAAAAAAACCTGTAAGAAGACAATTTACTATAAAATTGTCTTACTGACCCCAATTGCCAAAAATAATAATGGCAAACAATGTATATACTGAAATAACAAGCATAGATCTTTCCAGAATAAGCATTTTTAAAGTAATAATATATTTTACAGCTCAGTATACTTTTTCACTACAATGAAAATAGGAAAACAATACTGTTAATATATTTTTGTTTAGCAGTCAGAGATGTATTTTTTCCAAGTCTAGAATTGAAAAAAAATTTGCTTTGGGTGAAAGTATGCATACAACTGTGAGGAAAAGTAGAGGAATCGCTTTTATCTAAACTTTAATTTGCTCACAGTTACCAAACAGTTATGTTGCAAAAGAAAATCTACATAAAGGATCATTTAGCTGCAAAGAACAAGGAAGCACAAAGCGGTCAAATTTAAAATCTCTTCAACTAAGTGTCAAGATAATAGTCAGAGCACTACCTTTGAAAGCAGCCCTGCAGAGAAGGACTTGGGGGTGCTAGTCAATAAGAAATTCGACATGAGCCAGCAGCGTGCACTCGCAGCCCTGAAAGCCAACTCTATCCTGGGCTGCATCAAAAGAAGCATGGCCAGCAGGTCCAGAGAAGTGATTCTGCTCCTCTATTCCTCTCTTGTGAGACCTCATCTGGAGTACTGTGTCCAGTTCTGGAATCCTCAACATAAGAAGCATATGGAGCTGTTGGAACGGGTCAAGAGGAGGGCTACAAGGATGATCAGAGGGCAGGAGCACCTCCCATACAAGGACAGGCTGAGAGAGTTGGGCTTGTTCTGCCTGGAGAAGAGAAGGCTCCAAGGAGATCTTATAGCAACCTTCCAGTACCCGAAAGGGGCCTACAAGAAAGCTTGAGAGGGATTATTCATAAAGGCTTGTGGTGATATGACAAGGGGCAATGGGTATAAGCTGGAGAAGGGCAGATTTAGACTGGACATAAGGAAGAATATCTTCACCATGAGTGTGGTGAGACACTGGCACAGGTTGCCCAGGGAAGTTGTGGCTGCCCCATCCCTGGAGGTGTTCCAGGCCAGGTTGGATGGGGCCTTGGGTAACCCGATACAGTGGGACATGTCCCTGCCCATGGCAGGGGGTTGGAACTAGATGGTGTTTAAGGTCCCTTCCAACCCTAACTCTTCTACCATTTCATGATATTATTGACTTCAAAGACAAATTCTAAGTCTGTTTCTGAATGTCCGGTTCTGATTTCTTTTGTACAAGATGTATAGTTACTACTAACTGCACGCATTAATATCTGTTATCCCAGCTTTGAAGTAGTACCTTATTGTAGCAGTCTTTTTGAAGATACACATCAAAAGGAGACTCTGAAACATTCATACATGAGTTTCAAGATGAATACAAACAGTGCATATGGAAAATGCAGGGGAGAGACACCTGCCTTTCACCTTGGGCACTGGTCACAACACAGCAGATGCTGAATTACTGCCACACCTGAGGCATGCAATGGCAACAAGAATCCTGCTGGAGCGATCTGACACCCAACAGCACCGTGGCTTTGCTGATGTACAAAGGAAAACAGCAGAGGAAAACTAACGGGCCTGTTTGCTCACTGAACTAAGTCTGCCAGAGCCTACGTCTCCAGCACAGCAAAAGTGCCAGGATGGAGTAAACTATGAAGAAAGAGGGGTTCGTTCCATTATCCTCTGGGTGAAACAGGCAATTAGAGAAAAATAACCATTTTTACTCTGTTTGCTTCAACTTCTAAAAGCACATTATAGTCTCCTTCACATCCATACCCAGCTTGACAAGGCTAATTTTTCCTTTTTTTAATATATTCCATATACAGTATTATTCTGCGTAGGAGACAATCTGTCATTGCCTTTTGGGCAGTAGGATAGACTCCTGCTGCTGACCCAAATGAGGCTTGAAACAGCAATAGCATGGTCATGAAAGTTAAGCATTTAATCAGTACAAGAAACTGAATGCTACTCTTTGGAGTCTTTCCTCCACAAAGACAAGAGTTATCCTGTAAGAAGGTCTTTAGCACAAGGAAGAATTAATACAAGGCTTGACCAGCTTGTGTTCAGACTTCAGAATGTCCTTCCAAATCTCCTGAAGTAACAAGTACAGAAAGCTCTATTTATAAATAAATTTTAGAATTTCTGAGTTTTACAAAAATACCCTCAGTTACCGAAGCAGGTCAGTAGCCCTTGGAACCAGATGATCTCTTAGATTTCAAGAACTCCAAAAATAATTTTCTGGCTATGCTGAGTTGTTCATAATTGATAAATGCAAAACATTAATAGCACCAATCTAAGTTATTCATCATCTTACTGGGGGGAAAAAAAGTTTGCCATGTACCCTCGCTTGCATTAGATTGTCAGCAAAACTACTCACATATGCTGATCTCCTTTTCACACAACTCTTACCATAATCCTTTGCTTCTCCCTCAAGCTTTTGAACTTCTGAGGACACTATTTGGTAGCCTTTTGCTTCAGTATACAGAAACATATCTCAGAGGGCATATAAAATTTCTCACTTAATTTTTTTTCCAATTGTCCTGATATTTCTTATGAATTACTAACTTCATAATTTTAAAACCTCACTGCAAGGAACAGTGCTCTTCTAAACACATCTTTTTATATTTTTTCCTCCAGCCTAGTTTTCCCTTTCACCCTTTCTCCTAACAATTTTGTGCTAACACCACAGGGTTTCAAGAAGTTATGCTAAAAACTGCTATAATCAACTTCATCTGTTTTCCAATAGCCTGACAAATTCCTACCAACTACTTCAAAACAAAATTCTCAGATCTTCCCATATTGCAGAAAAAATTATATCAAATACGCCTACAGGATGGTCCATTCAATAGCCGTTTTTTAACAAAGCTTCTTCCAACAGGCATTCCTTCTCTTTATTCACCCCTCATCAATATCACTTCCCTATTAGCCATGAAATACAAACATCAACAACACACAAGCATCACTGTAGCAAACACAAACAATAGCTTCCAAAAAAATAAATTGGAGTGCCTTAGGAAGCTTTGCTTTTCTATGTATATATTTTCAGGCAAGTTCTTTAAAATATGAACTGCAGTCGCCCTGACAGCAACATACAAAGCATGCTGTCAGTTCTAAAGGTGGTAATCATCTCATAGTCCACCACATACTGAGCACTCCTGTTGCTGGAAATCCTCATATTAGGCCCTTTTTGTATGATCTAACAAATCCAGTCAGAAATTGCTTTCCTACTGCATTCATAGATGCACACAACCATGTGTGCTATGCAACATGTGAACATCTTACTGTGTCGAACATATGCCACTCTACACTGTTCAGTATAAATAGTCCATGCTTTTTCATTTAGGCAATTTATTTCATCATAACACGTTTCCCTTCTACAAACGCAGCCACTTGCATTTTAACTAGGTCTAAAATCGGCATCTTTTTTAAAAAAACTTTCCCTCAGTATTTCTATTTATAATTTTCTGATGTTAGAAGGAATTGCATAACAAGTATGAACTCTTCCAGAGTAGAACTGGAACAAAACAAAATAGCTATTATAATTCAGTTTGCTGAGTTAAAAAAAAAGTATTAAATTAAAACACAGCATGAATTTATTTTTAAATTTGTTAAATTGGCATTGCACTAATACACCTGTTTGAAAAATGCTGTCATTTAGAGAGGCAGAACATGATGGACTACCTCCAAACATTTGCTCTCCTAAGCGGGGAAAAAAAAAAAAAAAAGAAAAAATCTAGCATGATTTCGTGAAACTGTGAAGCATGGAGAAAACTTACAGAGCTTTCACATAGTTTTACATTTTAAGAAATCCTGTTTCAAGAGTAACTATGCATTACCCAGCAAAGCCTGTGCAATACATGCTTAAATGATTACTGGCAAAACTACTATTAGTTTCTCATTTTTAAAGCTAAGCTGCTGTATTTTTTCCTCAAGCATAACACTGATCACACATTTTAGTGTTCTACTCATATTAAGATGTCATGGGATCAGCTACCACCACAACCAAGAACAGGAGGATTTGGAGGATAGGAATGGGAGAGACAGGTGGAAGCAGAAATACGAAAGACTAAAGATTAGTCTGCTAATAGACTGCTCATCACCTAGACTTTCCCTCCTGGTACAAATAAAAGTTACGCTGGCAACACAAAAAGCAAAGAAGAATACCTTGGCCAATTTCAATACAACATCAACTGTAACATCAGAAGAAAAAGGGAGGCACAGAGAGAAGAAACTCATTGATCTGCAGATTCTTTTGTTTTTCACAAAGTTGCTGTGTGAGATGACATAACAAGTGGCAGCATGAACCGATAGATTTCATTTATATTCAAGCAGACCTGTTTTTCAACAAGTACTTCATCCGCATCTTCTTACAGCAAATTTTCCCCTTGTGAGTCTTGCCTACTGTCTCCTTTTCAAGGAACCTCAACATCACACAATGAGGGCAGAGTTTGGCTGTATATTCTACAATCTCTCCATTTAGCACGGTTTCTGTAAGCACCCCTCACAGCCAAGATTGTATGTTGTCTGGATAATGATGGCAAGCTTCCACTAACATTATACACAAACAGCAAAACATGGTTCTTGACAACAAGCTGACTGACATGATGTTGTTCTCTATTGACATCTCTGACTCTGAAAATTCAAAGTGACATGAAATATTGGAACATACACTTACTTTTCTTCAGCAGGATTACTTGCAACCATCAATACTAGCAAAGCTACACAAATCTTAATGCTCAGGAAAGTGAAAATATTTTTTTTTTTTTAAGCTCTTTGGCAAATATGACAGAAAATTCTATGGCTTAGAACACTTAAAACCCCAAATGGTTAAATCACAAAGCTGTTAACAAAACATATCATCAAGATTTCACAGGGTTGCTACAACTGGTTATTACCTCTTCCAAAGCTCAAGCTACACAATGCAACTAAATAAATTATTTGGAATCACAGAATTTCATCTATTGTTCTTGTTCCGTGGCCTAAATATTTTAGTAAAAATAATGGAATAAACTTCATCAATCTTTAAGAGTGAATACTGAAAGTAATAGCTATTAAGAAAAAACAAGACTATGTTGAACATCAATAGTGGCGAAGATACTAGCAAGCAAAGAAAATACCACTTACTGAAATTACTTCTCAGTAGCTACAGTCCCCTAAGAATAGACCATAGAATCACAGAACAGTTTGAGTTGCAAGAAACCTTAACGATAATCTAATTCAAACCCCCCTGCCATGGTCAGAGACACCTCTCAGTGGATGAGGCTGCCCAAGGCCCCATCCAACCTGGCCTTGAACACTTCCAGGGAGGGGGCAGCCACTGGGCAACCTGTGCCAGTGCCTCACCATCCTCATTGTGAAAAAATTTCTCCCAAAGCCTTGCCTAAATCTTCCTCTCTCCAATTTATAGCCTTTCCCCCTAGTCCTATCACTACACGCCTTTATAAGTCTCTCCCCAGCTTTCCTGTAGGCCCCCTTCAGGTACTAGAAGGTTGCTATAAGATCTCCTCGGACCTTGTGCTCAATATATTCCATGACTACAGGTACTGTGAAGATGAACATGCTCATCCTTGGAAAAAATTATCTGCAGTCTAAAATGACCAATGACTACACAAATTACAAACACATTTATTTGAGCAAAGATGTAAACTGGCAACAGATCAAGATGCTACACTGCAAGAATTTCTACAAGCGTTTCTTGCAAATAGCTTTAAACATCATGTTTATTGCAGTCTTGCATAAAAATAAAAAGTATCATTCATTTGCATATTTTCTATTTATTTGCCTCAGCAACATCCTAAGTAACATTATGTTCTAATTGTCCCTTTGGAGCAGTTACACCAGGCAGAATATGGAGACATATGAATTCCAAACACAGACCCTATGCTCACATAAGATACTAGACATGGCAATACTGGCTCAATGCAATCTGAGAATTCACCTGTTCAGAGAGAAAAAAAAGGTAACAACTCATCTCCCTCAGGGCAGTTTTTCCACTCTATTTGCACCAGCAGGGAAGCAGGCTGGCTGCAGCTAAGCTGTAGCAATCCATGGGGCTCTTCAGCTTGCACCAGCGCAAACCAAGGGACCTGTTGGAACAGAGTCCTCTTCCTGCACACCCACCAGCACAGGCATATAAGGTGTCACATGCAGGACTTAATCAAACATAAAATCATGACATGGCCAATGGAACATGCTGAAAAGGAACGCAAGAAACATTTTTGCATCTCATTACTCAGACACAGTCACAGCAATCAGAACACAGCCCAACTCTTCACAAGACCTGTGTGTCAGTGATGATTATTGTTTAGTAATCAAACTAACCATCATGATTCATGCACTGTATTCAGCAGCTCTGACAAACTGTTCTCATGTGCCATCTTCAAGGAGTTTAAAGATACACATCAAACACCTTCCAGAGACTCAAATATATTTTGCCTAAGAAGTTCCTTAACTGTTCTAGCAAATAAGCTCGACTTCTTGTCCTGCATTCCTTTTCATTAGTGGTTAACACCAACACTAATTTGGAATCAATATTCAATTAAACAAGTAAAATATCACAGCACCGAGCAGCTTCGGAACATGGTTTAGTGTTGCCTTGGCAGTATTAGGTTCAGGGTTGGACTCAAGGATCTTGAAGAACTTTTCCAAGCTACATGATTCTATGATTCCATGTTTCCTCTACAAGAGCACTTGTAGCTGTCCCTCATATTTAAGCAGAGCTTTTATAAATACTCACAATGATTACACCCTTTCACAATTTTCTGTCTTACACAAAATTTAACACTTAATCTAGCACTCCATGAATAGGTAGAGAAGATAAAGTACTTCACTTCCACCACTGCTCACTACAAAAGGGAAGGCCGCATCAGAGGTACCAGAGTTACATACCCTTCCAGCTAGCCTTCAGCTAGCTATCTGGGTGATGAAATGAAGATTATACTTATTAAATTTGCAATGTGCTTACAGGCTCTCTGGTGGGAGGGTTGATAGGTTGATAGAAGGGGGCTGCAAGCACATTAGAGAACAAAATTAGAATATAAAATTAACTTGACAAATTAGAGAAACAGCCTGCAGAAAAATGGAGCTTTATCTCAATGAGAACCAAGTGGAAGATTCCGAGTTTAGCCAAGAACAATTAACTACACAGATACTAGAAAATAACAACTGCTGAGGTTGCATTCTGCATAGAAAGATAGAACTATAGCCAATAACAACTGAATGTAACTTAACAATAGTTTGGGGTTTCCAACAGCATAAAAAAAAATAGGCAAAGACTGTACTGAGACTTAGGAGTAAAATTATGTAAGAGTTGCATAGGCTCACTTGCTTTTCCAACAGCTCTGGTAATGCTCCACCGGGCACTGCAATTCAAAGAATATATATACGTACGGAGCATTTGGAGATAATTGAAAGCAGAGAAACAAGAATTACCAGAAAATATGATCTATGAGGAAAGAGTTTGGGCTTTTTTGTTTAAAGAACAGATGGCTGAGGGGAGACATGATAACTGTTTTCAAACACCAAAGACCATACTTACGGGATACTGAATAAGAAATAACGGACTTAAATTAAGATAGTGCATTTGGCTGTGACTTGAGGCCCTTACCAGCTGTTTTTATAGTCATTCTGTAATTTGCATTACTCAATACTATTAAGAGGAAAGTCTTCAACACACAAAATTAATACAGTGATAAAGTGCAAATCCTTGCCTTCTAAGAAGGTCTGTATGGGAATTTCTGGCTTGTTTCTGTGTTTCTAAGAATGACCATTTCAGGTTGACCTATATAACAGTTCACTTTTGATCAAATCTAATGATCAGAAACAGCTGAACAGCCCAAAACAAGGGAAAAAAAACATGGAACTGGCTGTAAGGTTAATTATGCAATTAAACAATCTTCCGCTTCAGACCAAACCCAGTGTTAGCCTTTTACACTAAGCTGCTTTTCAGTAACAGCTGAAGATGGAGAAATAGAAAATAAAAATTTGTTTCCTTGTGTGCTCCCTCTACTGCCGTTCTTAGAAGTGGCTCCATCATATTACTCTTGCTCTTCCTTACTTAATCATCTTCTTTCTTCCTGTCATATATTGAGAGCAGCCCTGCGTAGAAGGACTGGGGGGTGCTGATTGATGAGAAGCTCGACATGATCCAGCAACGCATGCTCACAGCCCAGAAGGCCAACCATATCCTCGGCTACATCAAAATAAGTGTGGCCAGCAGGTCAAGGGAGGGGATTCTGCCCCTCTATTCCGCTCTTGTGAGACCCCACCTGGAGCATTGTGTCCAGTTCTGAAATCCTCAGCACAAGAGGAATAGGGAACTGTTGGAACAGGCCCAGAGGAGGGCTACAAAAATAATCTGAGAGCTGGAGCACCTTCCATAACGAGGACAGGCTGAGAGAGTTGGGCTTGTTCAGCCTGGTGAAGAGAAGGCTCTTAGGAGACCTTACAGCAACTTTCCAGCATGTGAAGGGGACCTACAGGCTGGAGAGGGACTTTTTACAAAGCCATGTAGCAACAGGACTAGGGGGAATGGCTATAAATTGGAGAAAAGCAGATTTAGATCAGGACAAAATTCACCACAATGAGGGTGGTGAGGAACTGGAACGGGTTGCCCAGGTTGCCTTTGAACACATCCCTGGAACTGTTCAAGGCCAGGTTGGATGAGGCCTTGAGAAGCCTGATCTAGGTGTAGATGTCCCTACCCACGGCAGGGGCACTGGAACTGGATGATCTTTAAGGTCCCTTTCAGCTCGAATCATTCTGTGACTCATTCTATGATACTTAAACTGAGAAATAATAATCTGCTGAAATCAACACAGAAAAATAAGATAATACTAGCTATTTTTAGTAAAAATATCATCATCACACTCCTAGTCACCTTCTAGAAGTTTTCTGACGGGTAGAATAAAAACCCACTCATGTTTCACAGCTAAAACTAAATTTCTATACAGCAGTTCGCCTTTCAGGACAATGGCTTCCGTGTAACAGCCATATTCATCCACTGATTACAAAAAACTGCTTGCAGTTCCCAGCCCATCTGACCATCCAGAAAACTGTACCATGTTCTTACCAAGCTGGTATAAAATAAGTAACATTTTTCATCCCTCCCCAACAGTATCTTAAAATGTAAAGTTTGACTGCACTTGCAGATTGAAACTGTAGTACAATTCCTCTAACAATATTTCAAATGTATTTGCATATCTATTTCCTATCAAAATAAGTTTAAAAGAAATTAAATCTAGAAAAAATAAAGCAATAATGAGTTTTCCTGCCTGTCAATAATACACATTAAGACTGATGACAGTAGATTCAAATTTCAAAGTTATGTAATCATTCCATATGGTGACTGTCATAAATAAAAACTTTAATGAAGCTACTCTGTGTGCAGGCTACTATCAAAACTTTAGATACTAAATATTTCAGAAGGATTTATTCCAACAGTGAGGTTGCCTGCCTTTGGCAAAAGGGTATATCAGGTTTGCATAAGCCTAAGCCATTAGGTTTTGCAGAAATTGAAAAACACGTCACTGTTGGATGCGTTCACACATGCAAGCAGTCTGTTTGCATCAGCAGGTATAGCTAATGCACAGAGAACATGCCAAAAATATGCATTTCAGTTTCTACATTTTGGAAAAAAAAAAAATAGTAGTCTTGTGTTTTGGTCTAGTAAATCTGCCAAAAAAAAGTATTTATATGAATATTCATAAGAATAAGTTACCATATAATCATCCTACATGATTCAATCATTTAACAAGCTTAAGAACTAGTACACAGATGGTTAGTTGCCAAAATGCCATTCATTTCCTTGCATTGCTTTGGTTATTTGCAGCTAGGAAGAATGAGCTCTGAGTTTGCAAGTAATAACAACAACAGCTTTTCTTCTTATCATTTCCAAGTATATTAAATAAGTATTAATAGCCTCTATCTGGATATATTAAAGGGGAACAGAAGCTCAGATTTACATTAAAGCCACCTTGATTTAACAAATCATCAGATTACCCAAGCCATTTTAATCATTCTAACCCTTCTTTTGCTACCTATATGCACATTCAGAGAGACAAGGCATGGCTCATTCACCTGTGTTGGGCAGTGCATAGCACCTGGCTGAACTGCAAAACTGGGGTATAAGTCCGAGTCCCAAGTCTCATCAACATTACTTAACAAATCAGGCAGCCCTCTGGCAATATGGCATATCTAAAGTTACAAAGCAAGTAAAAGGCAAGAAGCTTCAAAACGTTGAGTATGAGGCCTTTCAGATTAAATGTGAGTGTACGTAAAGCGAGAAACACAATGCCATAAGCCATGAGAATACTATACTACTTGAAGGTCCCAGCTGAGATCAAAGTGCGATATTCTAGGCAACATGTAAACAAGGAGAAACCATCCTGATGCAAACAGCTTACAAATTATGTAAATAAAAAAAAAAAACGGAGAGATTGTATAATCTTTTCTCTACAAGTAGGACAAATTAGATGTTTAAAGAAGACAAATCAAGGAACTTCATAGAAATTGTGATACAAACATCACTCTTCAAAGCTATATGATACACAAGCACATCTAAACAAAGTTTCCCCTTACAACCTAGTTGCAAAATCTGTCCTAAATTTACAACTTACAAAAGCAGTATCAGAAGTACAATACTAACTCAGCTTCTTGACCTGCACCAGTTCTATGATACCAGTAGCCTAGTCATCACTTTTGCTATCAGGGCATCCTTATCACAAGGAATATATAGAACCATTTAACTGGAAACTTGACAGGCTGCCCAAAATAAAACTTGTCCTTAAAAAAGCCAGAATCCTGCATTTACAAGTATTTCTGGTCTTCTTTAATGGACACCGAATTAAAGTATTTTACAAGATATTCCCTTCTTGGTATGCTAGTCACTGCTAATCCATTCAACTTTACCTTCCTCCACCACAACTATAGTTTGAACGCTCACAAATCAATATCTTTTTCTCATATTAATGGAAGCAGAACTATGTTTTACAGTTAAAAGTAACTTCTGATCTTTTCCAGAAACGCATCAAAAAGTATTAATTTCAGCACCTGAAAAAAATAGATCGGAATATTTTACGTTCAAAGGCCAAAACATACTCAAGTGCATTACCCAAACTGTGAACTAACAGATACAGAAATTATTGAAGATACATGCTTTTCAACTTGTCCTTACAAAAAGCTAACTACGGCCTCCAAACCTAATAAACAACTTCACGATATTGCTCTCCCCTTCAACTTAGTGGATACGTCTTTACTTTTGCCTACAAATTACATTCCCATCGATGGATGGCCTCAATAACCAGTTCAACAGTAATTGCTTGTTGTTAAGTGCTTGTAGGTGTTTGTATCACTAAATTTGCATACTTTTTTTTGCAGATTTTCTGATCAAGCAGTACTTAACATAAAAATGGATTTGCCTCTTATTAATGAATACTGGATAAGACATCATAATTTGAAACACTTTAATGTTGTCTGCTTTGCAAATAAGTAACCTTTGAGATGCAAGAGTACTGTGACTGAATACGATAATTTAAATCAACCGTATTTTCAAAACACAGTTTTGCATAAACATCCCTCTCCTGAATTATTAAAGTTTGTTGGAACCACAAAGCCCACCCTGGTCTTCCCTTCGTGGTTCCACAGAGCACTTCAGATTATTTACATTATTTGATTAAAGTTTCTCTTAAAAAAAAACACCTTAAGTTTACCAAAATGTGAGAACAAAATACACAGTGTTGATACTATACATTCAATATTGTATCTGCTTTAGGAGAAGAAATACATTCACAGTTTTACATTGTTTCTTCCCACTTCATAGACCAGGCTTGAGGGACATTTCAGAGGTAGAGATTATTTTTTCAGGGATCACTGTTCTAAAGCTCATTAAAGCAATTACGAGGAAGAACAGAACCCAGAGAGTACGCAACATATCCATCATCTTTACTCCCCATCATCTGTAAATATAAGGACATACCACATAGCATAACTACATAGATGAAAAGCTGTTCCACAACAGAAGTTAAATATGCACAGCATGGAAACACCAACGTATAGCATAAAGACTTTGTGAAAAAAACAGCATTATTAGGTACAAGTGAGTATCTGATTACCAAGGAAAGACCAAAGTAACATTGTTGAAATTTAAGCACAAAAATTTAGGTTAAAGTATTATCAGAGTTTTAATCACTGTAAAGGACATGAGCCTGTACTTCAGCTCAAACAGTACCACAAGAGTCCCATCTAGGGCAAATAACCTCCAGGGTGGTCTCAATTTGTAGCGTGCTACCTGCTGAAGCACGAACGCCATTCCTACAGAGTTTTTTCTACAGTACTTAAGACAGGCAACCAACCACACTTTATTACACCGTCATACACTGCAGAGCACTTCAAGGAAACCTAGAAATGTATGTGTGTAACTCCATATGTTCCTAAAGCAATCTAAGTACAACTGTGCACACCGAAACACGTGTTTCGAGTTTTGGCAGCACAGTAGTCTTTACAACAAAACTTGTATTTTAGACATATAGGCACTGACTAGCTTCAATTTTAGCCTGGAAGAAATGAGCATATGCTGTTGAACTATTCTGTGACGGCCAGCCATACACTGTCTACCTCAACATGAAACAAATTTGAGTATAAGAGAATATTATTATAAAAAAAAATCCAACATGCTTGCTTGTAGTTCCAAAATTCCATTCCTTAACATATGTTTTAAGAATGTAAAGGTGAAAATAATAACATATGAATAACCCATAACATAAAATAAAATTTTACTCCACATTCTTTAGATATATCCTCCTAACAAAGCATGTCATAACTGCTTCTAAAGATTAAAACATACTGAAAGGCACCTAAGACATTTTAGGATTATGGTACAAAGAATACTAAGTACCTTTCTTCTATATGTATCAAAATGTTCTTCTACAGTATTTGCACACCAAACATCAAAGCACTCTTCAAAACCCACACAACAACAACATCTAAAAGTGGAATACAGCATGATTATACTCTACACCCAAAATTAATCTATTTTCCTTATCAAAATCTAAGAGAGAAGCAAAATACAAAATGGCATGAAGCACTAGAAGTAGAGATTTTCTCAGTATCTGGCTTAGTAATCTGAGATATTTGAACAATGTAACAGTTTTAAAAAACAAGTTGTTGTGATCTCTAACAGGATATTATCTCTAGTAAACTGCACAGCCCAGGAGCACATTGTTTGTTTTCCTATCGCAAAATGCTGATCAGATCCACAACCCCGAACAGACCTACATAATGGATAACTGCAATCCAGCAGACCAACAGCCAACGTAACAGGAGTCAGCACCAGATCTGACACTTTCTGGGAGAAAAGGACCCGTATCCTGAGACCTGATATTAAAACTCTGCCTAAACACATCATAATCAAGTAGTTCTGTCAATTCAATGCAAGTCAAATAGCGAAACAGTCTAGACTGCACTGCTACATGTCTCGATGAAGTTTTTTATAGCACAATACTTATTTAACAATATCCACAGCAAGGTTTTCTTTTCGTGTGCATTTCTGCAAGACTTGACATTTACAATACTTACGCATTGCAATAAGGTTTCTTTTCATATCCTTTGTAGTTATTCATGTTCAGAGCCATTTTGCAAACTTCACAGTGGAAACATCCTTTATGCCAGTACTGTAAAAAAACGTAAAGTGGAATTACTTGCGATGCTGATGTTTTGAAAGCCATGTTAGGGTACAGTGGGTATAGAAAACGCAGTTTCACATCAATATTTTGGCCGTGCGTTACAGATCTCTGTGAACTAAACCAAGAGAACGACTTTCACTCAAAACCAAGGGTGCTTCTGAAACACTCTAAATTCTCTGATAAGGCGAACGCCAAGACCTCAGCACGCTGACCTTCCCGGGATTATTTTAAAGGTAACCGAAGCAGGAGTTTGACATTTTGCCTCACTGGAGAAGCAAAAAAAACGACGCTGCTCGCTGAGAACACCCCGCCACGCCAATAAAACCACTAACCGGTGTGACGCTGGCTTTTTGGTGCGCCGAACAGACACTAATATAGCGCATAATCCCCTATTTCCCCCCCTCAGCAGCTCCCACCGCCTCGCCTCCCCGGGGCCGCCGCAGCCTCGCCGCGGTTATTCGCGGAGGGAGCGCGCTCGGCGGCGCCCGCGGGGCCGCGGCAGCTGCGGGGGGGTCGGCTCCGTCCCCCGGGGAGCGGCGGCAGCTGCGGGGGGGTCGGCTCCGTCCCCCGGGGAGCGGCGGCAGCTGCGGGGGGGTCGGCTCCGTCCCCCGGGGAGCCGCGGCGGCAGCTGCGGGGACCGGCGGCCGCGCCCGGGGCTCCCCCCGCCGCAGCGGCGCTCCCGGGAGGCGCATCCCCGCCCGCACCTTGTCCAGGCAGTTGACTTTCTCGGTGGGATAAACCACCTTCCCGCAGCGGGCGCACTGGGGGTTCATCTTGCGGCTCCTCGCGGCTCCCCGGCGGGGTCCTCAGCGGCTGCGGGCGGGCTGGGAGGTCATCGGCGGCGGCCGCGGAGGGAGGGAACGGCGCTCGGGCTGCCGGCGGCTCGGCAGCATGTGCGGGTGGGTGGGCGGGCGGGGAGCAGCCGCCGCCGCCGCCCCCGCCGCCTCCTCCGCGTGCCTGCGCGCTGCGCCGCGCTGCCCTGACTCACGGCGAGAGGAGCCGGGGGGAGGGAGCGCGGCGGGGGCGGCACCTGCCCCGGCGGCACGGGGGGAGCGGGGCTCGCTCCGCCAGCCTCGTCTCCACCACCCCCGAATCGATCGGGTGTCGGGGTGGGCGCTGCTGCTTTCCCGAGGTTGGGGCTCCCCCGGGAACGCCCGCGGGACGGCCCCGCCTCCGCCCCGTGGGTTTTTCGCGTGCTCTGTTACGGCCGCGAGTCACGCGTGTTTCTTTCCCCGTGGGTTTGTTTGAGCCCCCGGGAGCCGGGGCGCTGAGCCCGCTCCGAGGGCAAATTCTGCACATACTTGGGCGTTATTAAGTAATCAGAACGCAGTCAGCTGAACGGGAACACTTGGCTATAATTCCTCCTTAGCAACGCCGCTTTTATGCGCTGCCTGGTTAAACGCGTGGGGAGAAACGGTAATTTCATTGGAATTGATAATATATGCGATTAAATGAGAAATACCTAATCATGCAGGGTCATCGGGCACTGGAACAGGCTGCCCAGGGAGGTGGTTGATTCACCTTCCCTGGAGGTGTTTAAGGCACGGGTGGACGAGGTGCTGAGGGATATGGTTTAGTGTTTGATGGGAATGGTTGGACTCGATGATCCGGTGGGTCTCTTCCAACCTGGTTATTCTATGATTTTGTGATTCTGTGCTTTAAATATTGCGTGATGGAAGTTGTAGAGCTGCTTCTGCCTCATCTAGACAAATATCTGGCACTCGATGAAACCCATAATGTTGAGCTGCTGGCTGCGCTGCAGGCGACAGGAGAGCAGGTTTGCGGGAGCCTTGTCAACGCGCATCGTCTGCTTTGGCCGTTTGGCTGTCTCTGGGGACCAGCAAACACGCAAACTGCTGACCAGCTCCAGTGCAGTCTGCAAGCTGCTCTGTTTTGGGTCAGCGCTAGCTGTCTGAATTTCTCAAAAATTTTGAATTTTTTTTTTTTTTTTACTGTCATTATGAACCGAATTAGTTTTGATCTGGAATTTAAGATTTGTCTTCTCCCTGTTCATCACTGACAATAGCATGATAATTTTTCACAAACACCAGAAGACCAGTCTGGCCTCAGTATAAGATTTCCCAGAGAGAAATTGGTGCATAAGCACCCTGCAGTGCCCATGCAGTGAGTCTCAAGTCTCATCATCTGCTACCTCTGTGCTGTACAGATTACCTTACACTTTTTGTTGGACAGTCTTAACGGGTGACAAACAATGGCTTCTATTCAAGGAACTAGGCATCTGAGTACGTTTTAAAGGAAACTTGAATAGATAACTGTTTTCTGCAGGAACTGTAATTAATCTCAGATAGAGGGCAGTGAATGATACTTATATGGAGAAAAACAAAAATTCTTTCTTAGCTGACTTGATTCTTCCTTAGCTCAGAGTCAGCCTGAAGGCTTATGGGTGAAAAGGCCCTGTTATTTCTCATTAGAAATAACTAGAGGCACACAGCTTCCCCAAACCGCTGATGTGAAATCCTTGATATAGAGGCTTCATTCCAGGAAGTTCCAAGAATGAAGGAAATCAAGTTCAGAGCCTTCTCCTCAGTGTGCTGACAAAAATCATTTGGATATTCCTTTCTGTATTGATGCCACAATGAATCTTCCCCCTTATTCTTGAAGGGAAAACGTTTATTAACCAAAATATCAACACTAAAAATGAAACAGTAAAATCAATAGGAGTACCTGCAGTTATATCTAAACTGAGTGTTTTAGCAGTATAAAAGCATTCCAATATTTATCATTAATTCAGGATCCTTTTATTCACTTTTATTATTTTTCTCTACAAAGAAGGAAAATAGTGTCTGAATCACCGTCTTCATGGCCACAGCACAGAGCTCCTTCCTCATCAGCCACAACTTTTTTTCCTAGTGTCTGTCTGTTTTCTGTAATGAAATCAAGTTCATTTGCTCTATAAAAAACAGTGGGGCAGAAAGATCTACTTCACCTGTGCTTGTGAGAAAGCAATGCAATGTTTTTTATCAGTAGTCTTTACTTTTTCTGAGTAATAATGCAAATGGTGAAGTCCAGCAAATCAAAATACAACAACCTAGCGATGTCATAGACTGAGAGGGTGTAAACCAAAGACTATGAAGCACAGAAGGGCCAAAACCTTGTGCTCCAGCTAAGTAACTTGCCACAAGCATGAGACTGTAGTAGGGGGTGGACCTCTAGACAGGATCCAGTATTGGTTCCCAATTAGTATGTATTGACAAGTTATAAGTTGCATCCCAAGAGTTTAGGCTGTTACATTTACCTCATATGGTGCATTTCAGGACCATTTATCTAACTAATGTGACTGAAAAGTGGGTGCCTACCTGAGCAATGCAAATCAGCAACACTTGCAAATAGATTTTTTTTTCAGCATACAGTGATCCGACTGAGAAAGACCTTGGGCAGCAGTGTTATAGCATTGGGTTATGACTAGGTAAAATGGTGACTACTGAAGTTCCTATTTCTGTACTATCATCAACTGCATTTATATTTATTTATTTGAAAGGAAGGTTTTCAGTGCTCCTTCCAGTTTATTTGGATGGTAAACATGAAAATGTGTGCTGCAGAAAAAAAGATTATGTTGATATGTGATTTCATATATTGATACTGGATTTTACCTTAGACAGAAAACTTTCAAACACTGTTACACTAGAAAGTTACCCTGTGTTTTTGGAAGTGACTTGAAAGCATCTTGAAAGAGATGACGAATACAATCTTGTTTCTACGGTCATAGGGATATATGTTTTAAGTCGAGTCGTTCTAAAACGTTACTCATGAACTTCCTCAGCAATCTTTCCCATAAAATAGGCTCCTTGTAATCCATCTCTTATGGCTGTGGTTAAGACCTGTTGGAGCCATCAAGTGACCTAAGCATAGTAAGAAGGCAAAGGCTTCTGTCTTGCAGCTCACCGAGCATTTCCCAGGCCACATATAAAATGCCTGTGATCACATGAAGGCATTGTCATTTCACCCATATTCCTACAAATGGAATCTGCTCACAGTACTATGGATGTATAGAATCCTGTAGGACAAAATAGGAGTTCAATTAAGCATAGTGATCTGTCATTTTCACAGCAAAGAACGTGTTTTTCTTTCATTCAAGTATGTATTCATTTAATCGTATTTTGTGGGGGAAGAAATGCTGAATGTAGTGTACCTTGATTAACAGCTGATGCCCCACTTGCAGTGTCATAATTCAACCATTTTTCTGGAATAAATTTGACAGTATGTTCCTATAATCTGAAGTATTGTTGTAAAATAATGTTTGATATATTTTACTGATTTTTCATACCAGTTCTATACCTGGTATATAAGGTGGGATAGCTAACAGATCATGGTAGTGCACACAAAATACGATCTTATTGCTGTAACTAGCTCATAACATTTCTGTATGAGCTCCAGCAGATAACAGGAATTATATTTAAGTGGAAGGATGACCTCATGGTTAGGGCACTGAATTGATAATTGCAGATGAAGCCTCTGAGCAGTACTGCAATACAGATAAACAGCGCTGAAAGAGGTTTTGTGAAACTCTGGGGCTGTAGAAGGGAAAACATTAAACCTGTATTAGTTGGTACAGGAGATGGCAGTCAATTTTTGACCCTCACTGTTAGAGCTTACATTTAAACACGGAAAGAAACTGCACAGTTAGATTTCAAGCAGGAACAATGCAACTTTAATGTGACCTTGTTTAGAGCTACCCAGGGTGCTGTTAGAGAATTTAAAAGCACATTTCTCTACTGTGAAAGAGTAATTTATACTGCAAGGGTCGGTGGAATTTTGTTTCCAACTTCAGCTTTAGAAAAACAAAACCCGAAAGTGAATGTTTTCCTACCAAAACCGAAACAAAACCAGCAAGGGTTAGACTTTATTATTTTCTGTAACAAACCCAAACAACACTCTGTAGTGGAGTCTCAATATGCATTTCCAGGCAATTTTTAGCTGTTCAGATTAATCTAATAAAGCGAGGGGAAAACTAGAACAAAAATGCTTAGTCAATCACCAGCGGTGCTTTCTGTTCGTAAGATTTCTGTTCTTCACTCAAAAATTATCCAAATTGAATACTGCATTCTGCAATAGTTATATGCTTAACAGATGCATGAAAAAGCAGTAATGAATAGTCAGCGTAACTACAGAATTATGAAGATGAAGTGGCTCTTATTCTCTCAGTCTTAAGGTTGTAATGGAAGTTTCTATTGCTTTATGCATAGGATCAGGATTTTCCCCTTTTAATGGGTCTTCCAGAATGCCCAGCTGATAATTTATCTTCAAATTATGAAAAGAAAAAAAGGAGAAGAAAATATTTTTTCTTTGTGTTTGCCTGAAGGCAAAAGCTAGCTGCAATACAGCTTAGAAAAAAATTAGCTGGCTACTTGGATTACGCTGAACAGAAGGTTGTTAACCTACCTGCTTTGGTTTTGTTTAAACCTAAAATAGCCGATTCATGAGCAAAGAGCAGATTGAAAGCTTCATTCTGGTGTAAATCTTACTACCTGTGTGCATATGTGTTTCAGAAAAAGCAGCTGGCATCAATGAAGCATATGGACTTTGTAATTCAGGTGCACAATGCAAATAGAGTTCTGTGGACAGCGATACACAGGGAGTTGGGAGAATTTGGCAGTGCATGCTTGAGTGTTAGCTTTTTTAGCTGGCGTATTCATGGATGGGGGCAAATGAGCACAACTGGGAAGCAGTAACCATACATCCAGTATTTTGTAAGTTGTCTTCTATGATTTTGGAGCACAGAAACAGTCAACCTGACTTCGGGCCTACCAATATATTCTAACATCAGAGGCTGGGGTGCCTGTGCACGCTTCACATTAAACTTGCATGTGTATAGCTGTAGCGGAATGAGCAATGTAAACAGATGCAGGCAGAGCACAGTAAAAGCTGTGTTCCTCACTGCCAGAGCTACACTGCTCCCAGTGCCTCAGCTCAACCTTTCAGTCTATCATTTCATGTGCAGACCAAGGTAAGGAACTTGCAGAACCCAAAACAGTGTTTGCATACAAAGCTGTCTGAAATCTGAACACTTTCAAATAGAATTTCCATATTCAGTGACAGTGCTTAGAAGAAATATACATTATTAGTACTTCTTTTTATTCCCTTCTCTCTGTTACAGTCTCTGTTATTTTTCAATCCAGTTACAGTTTAGAGGATGTTCCAGCCACATAAATGGAGCAAAACTTTCTATTTGATGTATGTTGCATTGAATGTGTTGGGAAAATTTTTACCAGTTGTGTTTCTTCCCTTTCTAGTCAGAATCAGAGATTCCTACCATGTTTTGCAGGAATAAAAACAACTTTAAAAGAAATAAGGATTAGGGGAGATTAAAAGTCTATATACTTCATTTGACAGAAGAATTATTTTTCATGAACAAGTAATTGATACAGGAATGAAAACCATCATCAGAGCTCTTGGAGAAGCTGAACAAGATTATCTTCAGTCAACTCTAGTAGACTGTGTCAAGAATCAAAACTAGTTACTTAATCCCAGTCCAAAGAGATTTTCAAAAACTTTACCACAACAGACAACCGGTCCAACACAGTCCAGGCAAAAGGCTCTGTGCTGGACCGTCAGCTGTGGAAGGACAAAATGTTAATTACTCATTCTATTTTAATAGCTATCACTTTTTATTTGCTGTGTTGAGTAAAAATGCAAAGCTAATTGGTTTTGCTTATGAAGATGAAATGGAAATAAAAGATTCTTTAATTGTAGATACCGTTTACTGGCCTATGTTTAGCCTGAGAACAAAATAGGAATTTAGAGGTAGAATTAGGGTTCTAAACTGAATTTTAAAACTTAATGAGAGGGTTCTGGTGGCTTTGAATAAAATGACAACAATGGCATTATTCATAGTCTTGTCTATGCAACTACTTTTCCATTATTTCCAGAAATAGTAGTTAAGTAGCTTCCTGCCTAAATAAACAGCACATGTAGATGGAACTTGATCTATAAAGCTTTTTAAAATAAGGTTTCCTTTTTAAAATTAACAATATAGTGAAATACCGGAAGGGTTGGGCTGTGATTGGACTGGATTCTTGAATTTAATGTTTTAAAAGGTTACGTGACCAATCCAGAGTAACTAAATATACTTAATCTGTAGATGGCCTGGAAGTAGCATAGGGAACACACTCTCTTCTTTGCCAAAAGAAACAGCTTCTTGTAATAAAGATACAGAATCATTAACAAGCCTGACTATGTGCTTCAGAGGTAACTTTATTTCCAATCCTCCCAGCAAGATTTTGAAATTACAGCCTTCACAGTGCAGACCTGTCAAATCTCACACATTGTGAGGGAGTCTCACACATTTGGCTCCCAACCTACCTCCCCTGCAGCTCGACCTGTATCACACTCATTTGCAACACTGCATCGTGGCTCTTCTCTCATCCTCTGAACCCCCATGCCAAGCACAGCTGGATGGCCAAGCCTGCAACCTGCCAAACTGTTACAGCTATTGTGGGGCATCAGGGAGCAGCAGAGGAGGAGGGAGATGCGCAGTCCAGCATTATTACATTGCTGAAAAGAAGGATAAATTCCAGGAAAAAAACTGGAAATACTAGCAAAATCCCTTTCCAGAAAGTGAGAGGTAAAATATCTTCATGATTCAATGTTAGCATTTTTCCAATATATGTTGCTTTTTTAGTCTTCTGTTTTGAACATGGGTATTGTGAGCGTCAAGGCTATCAAATTAAATGTTATAAACTTTCTAAATTATGATCTGTAAGTAAAAAAAGAAAAAACACAGTTTGGATATGTTGCAAGCTTAGGTTAGCAAGACAATGACTGGTGATAGCCTTCTCCCAGCAACAACAAGAACAATGGCTTCTGCATTACCATTCCTGGTCCCAAGCTTGTAGAACATGCTAATAGAATAAGAGACAGTATTGAGGAATACTCACTTTCCTCAACATATTTGGAGATTAACTGATGAAAGCAAAAGAAGCGGTAAGTTTAGCAAAGACCATCTCACTTTAAACTCGGCTCAGGTACTTTAAGGATGTGGCTGTGAGTTTTATCTTATGCCTTAATTTTTAACAGCAGAGTTTCAAAGGACTGAAAGATTGTGAACAGCAGGACAAGACAGAGACCCAACCCTCACCCTCACCACCATATGGATCTCTGGTGACCTGAAGGGCACCATTTGTGGCCTAGTGCATTGCTGCTTTCGTTGAAAAGTCAGGGATAATAACTTAGAAGCAAAGCCTCTCTCCAACAACTTTTTGTGCCTGTTTTCATAAGCTCCTTTACCAGGCCCAGATGAAAGTCTAACTTGAACCATCTACCCAAACACAGAACGATCTTATGGGCTTATATGAGCTTTGGATGGGGAAATACATAATTAAATGTTCTGTTTGTTTATTTTAAATTAATTATGACTGCTTTAGAAAATTAATAATAAATCCATTGCAAGTTTTTTAAACAGCTTGACTATTTTAACTGATAAAGTTACGTTGTGTATGTAAATTGTGTTGTACATACAGGCATTTTGTCATCTGTGTCACCTCTTTTGTCTGAACCTTTTATTTTTATTTATTTCCTTTCTGCAACAGACAACATAGAGAATAACAGGCCCAAAGATACAAGTGTCTTTCTTTTCATCAGATCTCTGCACTTACCCATTAATAAAAAATAGAGAAACAAAACCATAGTAGTTATTCAGCAAAAAAATCATCTGAATTCTCTAGAGTTTGAGTAATATTCCCAATAAAGTTGCATTTTGGAGGAGTTTCTTTTTAGATACCATACAAAGGCATATACAAATCCAAGGGGAACTTTAAAAAGGGACTGCTTAACTTCTTTTCCATCCAGCTTTAGAATTACAGCTACACATTAGCTTTAGTCTCAACAAGTAAATGGAGGGCAACATTTCTCATAAATGGAATTTTCTGACATGTAATTGAGGATTTTCAGTGTGAAGTTCTCATTTTCCCTGACTGCTTTCTATGAATTATCTTAAATGTTATCTTAGAAAAGGCAATTATTATGTGGAGCATTAAGCAGAGCACAAATGTTGGTGCACTACAAAGATACCAGTTAATTTTCCTTTGACTCCTGAGCCATAAATAAAGGTAAACAGCATTGTTAAATGGTTCTAAAGTTACATTGTGGCAAGCAGTGGTTGTGTTGCAGTGTGAAGGATACAGTTTTGGAACACACCATGGAAGAAATTATGATGAAGTTACATTATACAGAATGTTTTATTTATTTCATTCATATTTTAAAAAGCCCTAATGATTTAGCCATGTCTGCGTCTTTCCCGCAAAATGCCCCAGACCAAATTCCCTTGACTGCCTTCGTTGGTTTGGCAGCAGAGTATGTTTCACATTATCATGAGTGACCTACTTGGTCCATCAAGGGAAGGAGGGAAAACTCCAGAGGATTTGGTTTTCAGAGTCCTTGCTGATGTGATTCATCAGGCAGCAGTGACCTGTACCAGCAGTAGCAATTGTATGAGTCAGTGCATCACAGCCAGCAGCATCCTCATTTCCTGCCACAGAGCAGAGAACTCTCTTATGAAAGATCAGCAGTGCAGCCCTGAAATAACCACCCCAATCTTTTTTAAGAGAGATTCCCAAGTCAACCAGTGTCACTAAAGCACCTGATCTTCCCTGGTTTTCCAGCTCCCTCAAGCCAGGCCCTTGCACTGACACTATTAGCTAGGTACAAACCCACCGGTGGCCATCGACTCACATTTGCCTCAGAACCAGCCCCATGAGTCTGGGATGACAGCGCAGTGGCATGCTCTGCTGCCTCTGACCATGCACACTGGTGCATCTGATCCTGTTTTTTCCTTAGAAGCTTCTGTCTGCTAGGTGGTACAGAGAAACATGGTTCAGAACCACCAGGTTTTCCAGGATGACATTGCCTGGGACAAGCAGGAGGGAATCCTTTTAGCTCTCCTTCCTCCTGCCATGACCCAACATAAACACATTCTCCTATCTAGCTTAATTGCTTCCCCATCCCTACCATGTGCATTTCTAACCTAAGTACAGAGCTAGAGCAGGATGAAAGCCTTGCAACCATCTGAGCCAGGCAGAACCTGAGTTTCTGCCTTCAGTCTTTCTGCTAAGAGAAAGCAATGACTAATGACAAATATCAGATAAGACTGTCTCTGTTTTTATGGAGAATCACAAATGAGAAGCAAAAAAAAGTGAGGCAAGGGCTATGAAGGCCTTGTCTTCTGTTCTACAAGGGCCTGTAGGATAGTTGCTGTGCCCAGGAATGTACATGTAGAGGTTGAATATATCTAGGGACAAAAGTTCAAGACTCCCTCCAGAGGTAAGTCTTCAGACCAAAGAAATGTTGATGTAGTTTGCTAGTCTGATTGGACTTGATCCAACACATGTTGAAACCAAGTGAGAGACTCCCACTAACAGCTGTGTGTGCTAGATTAGAGCTTAAATACAATAGACTATTTAATTTGCACTAAGAAAGAGGTTCAGCATAAACAGAAAACAGTGTGGTTGGTTACGCGCTAGCACCACACACCAATTTTGAATGTCATAAGTTCCTTTCACAGCACCCATTGGTTCAGGTGGACAGGAAGCTACTAAGGCAATGTTATGCATAGCTACCACTTTTCTCTTTGTCATAGTTAACTCTGATGAAAGAGAGGCTGGCTTTCTGAGAGCTGTTTCAGATATTATTATACTGAATTAAACTCTTGAGCTGTTTCTCCGTAAAATCCTGATAAATAGGTGTTAGCCACTCCAAGTCAACTTTCAAAGAGGTTCTTAGTAAAAAACAAATTCTTCATGCTCAGATAAGGCTTATTAAATGGTGCTTGACCCTGAAAAATTGTACTAAGGGCAAACTTTCAAACAAAACATAGAAAGCAGCAAACTTCTTCACTTTGATGTTATCAAATTATTTCAAGAGAGAAATGTCAACTGGACATTTATATTTTTTTGGTGTAGTGAATACTTGCCCCTCCAACAGTCATTCGGAAATTGTACCTCGGTCCACATTCTTAAGGCCACAGCACATACTGTGTCCAGCTCTTCAGAAGCAAAAGAAAAGATGACTACCACCTTTTCTATACTTTCTGGATCAGTGCTTGGCTAATTTCCTTTGCTCAGCTTGTATTCCGACTGGGATAAATATTGAGGTCAATGTATAAATATAATTCTAGATAACAGCTTTGTTAAATTACAGTACATCTGCTCTGTAAATCTGCAGATCAAATGTTATATCCTATCAGAAAACTTTCCTCATAAGCCAAACTGAAATTGCACTTGTGCCTATCTAAACTGATGTAAATAGTATAGCCAGCTCTAACATCAAGAACATCTTATCACCAAATCAGCCACTTAGTCCAGCAGATATTTGTAACTCGTGCATTCATGCTCCCCCCCTTGTAACTTCTGAGTGCCTTTGCACTGGGAGAGTGACTGGTATGAGGAATCCAGCATATTACTTAATATTATGCAGTCCTACTCAGTAATTACTGAGATCACAACCCTATTTTTAGAAGAAAAAATAAAGTCACAATTCAACAGCAAGCATAAGGACAAGAAAAAAAGAAAAAATGAACAGGAAATCTGCACTCAAAAGTCTGTTACATTTGATTTGTTTTCAACTCAAATATGCTCCTCTTACTAGGTACAATTTTTCTAAAACTTTCAACACTCTGAAAAGTTCTTCATGATCCTGAAATGGAAGAAAATATAAAACCTCATTAAGGAAAGAACTGAGTTGCATATGAGTTACAGTTGTAAGACTAATCCACTCAATTAATGATAGATCAGAAAACCTACCAGCTGTCAGGTTTTCAACTTATACCAAAATTTGTCAAGTATATCCTCATAATTACATGTAATAACTGTCATGTGAAATTTCTTTTTATTCTCTTCTGCCATTCTTATCAACTAACCCTCAAACTGTTCCAAACATAAGTCAAGACTTTCTGCTAGCCCACCAAACCGCCTGTAACACAAACCACACATTTCTTTTATTTCCCAAAAATATTTCCCAAAAATAATTTCTTATTATTTCCCAAAATAATAATAATAATCATAAAATGCCACTTATAGATTTAAAATATGCAGTAATATTGGTAATGAAGAAAAAAATTCCAATACGATAGTATAACACACTTGTTACAGAATACTGCGATCTAATGATAATGAGAACTCAGCTGATATCAAGCCCTCACAACTACAGCAGATTAAGAAAGGTCTAAGCCTGGCAAGCTTTGGGCTACATCATGTGGAGCTCGCTGTTCTTGTAGAACTGACACCAGATATTTTTTCCTTCCCAGTCAACACTTTTTTTCTTGGACTAAGACTGAAAAGTTCATAAACTTTTTGTTTTACTATTAATTAATTAATTACAGGTTAGATATTAAAATACATATATATATAAAAGTGAGGACAGTAAACCACTGGGATAAACTGCCAGTGGGGAAGTTGATACAGGCTCCATCTTTGCTGGGCGTTAAAAGTAAGTTAGCCAGTGCTGACATTAACCCATGTCAGGTGGGAGGCTGAATGAGGTGATCCGCTGAGGTCACTTCCAACCTAAATTGTTCTATGGTTTTAGATTTATATTGAGAATGATACAGATAACACTGATCCTGCCTTGAGACAAGAACTTGGGGCTACTCAAAACTTTGAAGCACCTTTCGAAGCACCTTTCAGCCCAATGATTTGATTAGGGGGTTTCTCTATGTTGATTGTGTCTGAACATCCACCCAGCTTTACATGGGAGGGAATTTCCTTTGCATTTCATGTGCCTTTTTGCTGCAAATGAGCCACCAGTGTGGCTAGACTGAACCAGAGGAGAGCAAAGAGCCCCATCAGCAGGACAAGAGTCTGAGGTGACAGAAAAGAAAAACTGGGTAGAAGCAGGATCCCATCTTGCAAAATTTATAGTGATCTTTAACAATGAGCAATTCTGACATTGGAAAAAAGAATTTTCAGGCAAGAAAAGGCCTAAATTGAAATTAAGGATGTGATTCTCTCTTGTCTAATGAATGGGAAAGTAATACACGATAATATTCTCTTCAAAAGACTTCAGGTAACTATTTAAGAAGACATCAGTATTTGGCTCTACTGATACACAGGGAAGTGAAAGTCAATCTAAATTTTAGAAGAGCCTAAAATCCAACTGGTCTGTGAACAGACCATACAGACCATACAGACCATACAGAGGTTTAGCAAGATAGCTTTACAATTTTCCAAGTCACTGAAGCAGTGAAGGTATCAGTTGTTTGAAGAGATGAATGGCTGGTAGCTTTTTTAGTCCTATATTTTGTTTTATTTTATTTTTTAGTTGTAAGGAGGCAACAACAAAGTTACCTAGGTGATTTCAAAGGTATGTTTACATTTCTGGAGCCTTTAATAAGTGTAAAGAGATTTCTAAGTGCATGTCTTCCTGGAAAAGATGAAAACATTTTATTCAGAGGCAAAAACATATTTTAAACTTGTTTTTTTTCCATTTTTACTATAATGGTCCATGTTTGCATTACTGAAGCAGCTTCCAGGGTTCACTGAAGATGATGAATGACTCCTTAGAATTAAAGATTTCACAGGGGTTTTTTTTCTATGCAACATCCAACTTTGAAAATTGCAGGTTTACTATTGCCCAGCATTGCTGCTTTAGTGACAGATAGGAACATTATTACTTAACATGTCAAGGATAGCTAATATTTTGAATTGCTCTTTAACAGAAAATGTTTAGCCAAAGGAAATCCTGATAGAAGAGAATATTCATTGAATATCATCTGTACATAAGTAGAAATAGTAGTAATAGCATTAGTCTGCAGAGAAGGTTCATAATGGAGCTTGAATGAATTTATTTACCTCTCTCCAAAATGATGAGTGCTCTCTGCATAAGATGTCCTGAATAACCTGAGAAGGATGCGTATATTTAAGTACACTAAATTTGCTTAGGAGAAAATATGGGGCCATTATATTTTACTTACTGCTTGATTTTATTGTGATGTTTAAAGCTCTTTTCCTTAATAAATTAAAACATTGGTGAAATTCAGGAGAAAGTGAAGGAGGAACAGGTTTTTTTCCATTTCTTTTGTCTGCATGGAAGAAACATTAGCTTCCAGAGCAATTTATCTGATATGAAAATGCCTCTCTCTAAAATGCAGTAAACACTACAGACCAGAGTAGGCAAATTACGGCAAAAAAAACCAACAAAAATCAGAACCTATCCTTTTGTTGAACCAGGTTAGTTCTAAGAAAATAATACAAAATTTGAGAAAGGGCTTTTTCGGAGAAAAAAAAATAATTATATTGGGTGCAGAACCAACTTATTATTCCAAGATTTTGAATTGATCAGGCTGTTATTTGCTATCTAGCAAACACGTTTCTCCAGGGATGCAAAATTGCCATGGTACATGCTCTAAACAGAATGCTGAACTGACTGCCCAAAAACAGACTCATATTGTGATAGATCAGTTTCCGCTGGCACGGCCTCTCATACTTATTGGAGGTCTTTGAAAAAATAATGAGATTTAAATGGCTGCCTCATAGAAACTGTCTTTTGATAATTGTTAAAAATCATTTTCTTCTGAATAAATCTATGAGAAAAATTATTATCATTTTCTTAGTATTTTTTTGACACCAAGAAATCTGTCTATGGAAGCCTGCAAACTCAGATTGATTTGATAAAAGCTCTGTATCACTGAATGTTTGCATGTAGGCTAAATCAGCGATTTGCTAGGAGGAACTGTCGCACACTGCACAGAAGCCGTGTTGCAGGATTATCGAATCTTATAACTGTGAATAGGACTGTCTTACTGCTACAGGGAGCTGAAGCTGACTACAAGGGGTGGCTGAGCAGCAGGAATCACATTTTTGAATCTGCATGTCAAGTTGATGGTAAATTTGAAAAATTCATTAGATCTCAATAATCCTGAAGGGAAGCTTTAAGGATGATGGAAAATAATTGGAACATTGTAGCAGAATAAGATTTCTTCTGAGTAGCTCTGCCTCAGCAACCAGGACACAAAAAGAATGACCAAAGAACAGAAATGAAGACAAAATGAAGAGTTTTTATACATTAAGAGGACTGAAAAAAACTGGCAAGGCTTAGGTGTCTGCGGATACTTGGATGATATTTTCATGTGTATCTGCAAGTCTTCTGTATTTTCTCTGTAAGTGAAATTTAGGTTAGAGAGAAGACAGCACTTGCTTACATAATAGAGCCTGTGCTGAATCTGCATGCTAATAACTTCTGCTGTTGTACAGTTTCCGAAGAGTGAAATATAAGCACTGATTTCCAAGAAGAGGCTGGAGAGACCCTTAGCCCCTGGCTTTAGTTGCATCTCACCTACCCCATTGTAACACTGATGGCTCCTATAGAGTAGAATAGTACTGCAGCTTCTCCCTGGCTCCACAGCCAAAGGGAAGCTACACTGCTGTGTTGCAGCCAGGTGAACGTGTGTGTTTGTGTTTTCTTTCCTCTTCTGACTGTTGGCATCTCTTTCGTGTGAGCCAATACAGATGCAGTGGCTCAACACAGGGCCTCACATCACCCATTCAGGGCTGCATTTGCCCTTAAACGAAATGGCACAACATTTCACTGCACCTCTGGTGAGTGCCCAGCAAGGAGCAAGACTGAGAACATTAGTGCTAGTTTCAGAGTAATTGGACTGAAACTAATGCAAAGATTTCATTTTTGGTAGCAGCTGCATGCTTTCAGAATGTCGCTGAGAGAGCTCCTACGTCTGATACTCCTCCAAAAACCATGTAACTACAGACACCCAGTCAGTAGTACATCAACTAAATCCTGCCCAGTCCAAATGGATCAGGAATACGTGCACTCAGGGTTTGGGTAAAACATTCTCAGTAGCCAGTATGTGGAGAGGCACGAAGGTATTCATCAAGGCTTGATGAGATATTGTGCTGGACATAAACATTACCACAGAAAGTTATAAAGTGGCTTTTATAGAAGGCTTTGTTGAAGAAAAGGAAAAAAAATCTTATTCCTGGACTGAAGAATAGAAGTGTATCTTACTCAGGTCTCAGAAATTGTGCAGGACAATTATGATGAATAAGTACGGCCCAAGAAAAGTCTGTTCTTGAGCTCAGTAGCCAGCAAGGTTCGCCTCTTGCTGATCACAGACATTCAGGGCATGTGTCTTTACCCAGAAGTTTGGCTGATTTACTTGTTTCAAGAGGACACCTCAAAGAGATCCCAGTTCTCCTCGAGACGTGGCGGGGGCAAGGAGGTGCTCTGCATGGGCAGCTCAGCTTGGCCCAGGAAAGTAGACGATTTGAAGACAGTTATGAATACCAATATGAAAACCATGAAAACACAGAGGCAGAGCCTCTGCAAGCACAGGTAGTTGGTCTGGAAAGCTGTTGTTAGGCAACCCAGCTCTCAGCAGGGATAGAGTTGCATATAGTAAATCCAGAGGGATTGTGGGTGCTCATTAGTCGCCCATTTTAAAGAAGAATTGGGTCTAAGCAAATTTCTCTGCCTTTCAGGAAAGATCTAAAGGCAGCTACATTTTTAAGGGACAAAAAATCTTGAGAATTATGGTTAAAATAAGAATTAGGAAATTTGGAATAAAACCAAGTCAACAAACCACTGTAATTTGATTCTGAGCTGATCTTCAGACCGGCAATATTCAGAAAATGCATAGTCACAAAATGCAGCACATCACAAGGGGATTACCTCCTCAAATGCTTACATTTGTTACTGCAGTACATATTTGTGCTATTTACTGATCCAGGTTAGGTTTTATGAGGTCCCAAACAAATACAGAATCAGAAGACATTCAGTTTCATAGATACTTGACAGTCTAAGGCAAAGGACAAGAAGCAGAAAAAGGCATAAGAGAAACAGAAAAACCAGGATGAGATGATTTTGGTAACTGTGATCAATAATACATACACACACACACACAGACTAGCTTAAGTTCTTACGTGATACTCGAAAGGAGAGTTCTGAAAAGAAAAATTTACCTTGTAAATATCTACATAAGCTTCATTCCAACGAGAGAGAAAGAACAAAGAAACTTCATTTGAAAACTTTACAAGTGGCCCACACAGGCAGTGGATTTATCTGAAGTGGATAATTTGTCTGGTAGAAATGGTAGTATAGAAGTAGACAATGAAGAACCTGGAGAGCAAAGACAAGTAGCTCATTACATAACTCACTAACCAACTACAAGGATTTACCGTTGATGCCTCTCCTTAGAACTTTCAGAGTGGGAAAAGCACTACCCTGCAGCCCAGCAGTGAAAAACCATCCCAGATCCAGCAAACTATAAGCCTTGAGAACATTCTTTAAAGTATGAGATTGTCCTTGTAATGACTCACTGGCCCACATCTGAGATTCCTTTATCTTAAAGTGTTTAATAGAACCTGAAGAAAATGCTAGTAAATTAATTAATAATCCTTTAATAACATTTCTTTGTTGCCTCAGATCTGATCTACTGAAATGCCAGCAACCCCTTGATCCAGCAGAGCCTATTACTTAATTCTAACAACTCCACGTAAAACTAGGTTTTTTGTTTTATTGGCATTTCCAACAGGAATCCAAGAATCCAATTTGGTTTTTTTCAGGACAAATGCAGAAGATTTTGTAAGGATATTTCACCTACATTGTTAGGCTTCAGATGGAATCTCTGGTCCTCTTGAACCTTGAGGCTCTGCGGGTCTCTTCCCCAGCAGCAGGCAGAAGGAATGGGAGATTCAGGGCTGGGGAATTCTCACCAAGCCATGGAAACCCTCCAGAAGCTTGGTAGCCTTCAGAAACTTCTGTAACAGTCTCTCTGAAGATTTGCTTCACCGTTTTGTGAGGAGAGTTCCCTCTGCTCCCGCAGCATCAGCCTCTTTCATCTGATTAGTTCAGTCACTAGTTAGCTTTCCAGTGAAATTTGACTGTGGGCTTTAACATTCACAGATGTACTTTAAAATCACATTTGAACAAGCATATGCATCTTTTTGCTACATGCTGAGATATAGGATCTGTATTTCACTTGCAAATGTTAGTTACATTATCATGACCAGCAGAAGCAGCAGCTCATGATGATATAAAAGTCCAGAAAGGAACAGGACATTTCTGTGAAATATAAAATAAACTAGTTTTAAACCAAACCAAAATTTTAAAAAAATAAAGAATTTTAAAGATTTACTCCAAAATTGAATAGTTTTTGCCTTAATAAGTTATGCATCTAGTGAGAAAAATAAAAAGGCATACCTAGGAGATTTCTTTCCTCATCAATGTTCACTCAAAATTGCTCTGACTGTGCAAAATAGCTGTAAGAGGCAAAGTCTTGCTGAAGCATGCAAATCACCGTGTGGTACACTTTAAAAATGCTAAGGACATGTCCTTTAGAATTTAAAACAGGTGTCTGCACAGAGAAGCACAATATAGCAGAGAGCGATGATCCAATTCCAAATCAGCAGATAGTTACAAGAAATAAATTATGAGTAGCTATGGGAAATACTTATAAAATAGCTGAAATCAAAGATAATGCTTTTATTCTTAATAAGAAAGCATTTTGGGAGTACCATGCCATTTCACTAGTCTCTTCTTTATTAAAACTCCAGACACTGAAATCCAGAGATTGTAAAATTGCAATAATTTCAATTTTATTAATTTTTATTTTGTAATGTATTTCTAGTCCTCTAGGTTGAATATTTGTATTTTATGGGCTTTACAGACATTGCAAATCATAAGTAAAAGTAACAATTTTTTATATATCTGTATGTTTATTCATCTATCATTCAAGACTTCAGAATACTATGAATTCAGTAATGCAGGGTAACATCTGCATGAGTTGCATAACTGTAATCAAAGTTGGAATTAAGTACAGAGAAATATTTCCTATTCTGAATTTATTTAAAATAAACTTTAATTCTAAATTTTCTTATTTCCACAGAATCTACTTCTTTTCTATCACTAGTTTTTTCACAAGTGTTTCAAGGCTACCCTTGATGGTAGCCAGTAACTGCAGAGGACATACACGGTACAGCATAAAGATTTAGGAAAACTTGCCTTCAGTTATACACTGCATTATATATATATTTTTTTTTACTTGAAGGCTTTGTAATTAATCATTAAAATGAAGATGACAAAACTAAGTGTTAAGCTACCATTACCTAAAATTTATTATAAAGTATGAGTTCAACCTTGCACATTGTCCCAGTTTAGCTTCAATATCAAATTTTACAGCTTCAGGACCTCATAGATAACAAGATTAGCACATACTAATCCCTTAATCCTTTCTCTAATTGCTATGAAATCTAGAGTCATTAAAAACTAGAGTCATTCCTGACCAGCTTTTTCAGCAGGCATCAATTTTTGTCATCTATGCCTAAATTTGTAGGCATGAACACTGCAAAATGTGATAAAGCTAAGGTAGGAGGACACAGACACTTCAGACAGACACCAGGAATATTACATGAGCAGGGTGTGCGCATCCCTCTGTGCTCCACAATTGTGCAGCCCCACCTCGACTATTGTGTGCAGTTTTGGGCATTGTGGTATAAAAAGGATACTGGAGAGTGTCCAGAGGAGACCACAAAGTCGGTGAAGGGTCTGAAAGGGAAGTTGTATGAGGAGTGGCTGAAGCCACTTGGAGTGTTCAGCCTGGAGAAGAGAAGTCTGAGAAGGGACCATATAGCAGTTTACTGCTACCTCATGAGGGAAGGAGGAGAAGCTAATCTCTTCCCCCTGGTGACCAGTGATAGGACCAAGGGAATGGCAGGAAGATGTGCCAGGGGAGGTTTAGGTTGGATATTAGGAAGAGGTTCTTCACTCAGAGGGTGGTGGAGCACTGGAACAGCTCCCCAGGGAAGCACTCCTGGCGCCAAGCCTGACAATATTCAAGAAGCATTTGGACAATGCGCTCAGTCACATGGTATAAATTTTGAGGTTGTCTTATGCAGGGATAGGAGTTGGACACAATGATCCTTGTGGGTCCCTTCCAACTCAGGTCATTCTGTGATTCTGTGATCTATATAAATGCAATATTTTTTCTAAAACAGTTTACTATGAAAAGAAATCACTTTGTTCAAGAAGAATCAAGAAAGAAATAGTCAAAACTTGCTCTGCTTTATAACAAGGTTTTCCATATAGATTCATTCTTGTATGTGCTTCCTTTTAGTGCTGTTTCTGGTGTTGCTTCAATACTTTTCCAAGGCTCTGAGTTTTATTTTATAACTCTGGCTGGTTTACTACATCTTTAGTCTTGAGCCAAAAGTAGTTTAACAGCTATTTTCTTTTGAATAAAATATTTGCACTATTTAAATGCCTGAGGAGAAAACTTATTCTAAATTTGAAGATTCTACAAGTGGAAGTACAATTTAAGTTTTTGAGGAGGAAAATAAACACTTTGTTGATGTTTCTTCGGAGGGTGGCAGCAGTCTGGAAAATTACTGAGTCCTACACAAAAGAAAATTATTAAACTAAGCTAAAATTTTTAAATGTTACACAGTCTTACACTGACATTTTAACGTATGCTAAACAAAAGACTCTGTGTTGTCAATAATTGCATGAGATGTAAGGATGCAGAAGATAGACAAATGCCATCCTTAGAACAGGTGCTTGATTTTTTGATCGTTTGAAGGAAAGAAACAGCATAGACTCTGTACTGAACACTAGGTGCAAGATGAACAAGGGTAGTGGAGAGAGATAATTAACCTGTGTATTCATCACAACATAAAGCAGTTTTACCTGGGCAACCTCATTCATACAAGAAAAACAAAGCTACAAAGCACTCTAAGGGGCATGATTTAATATAGCTCTTTTTACTACCCCAGCAGACATGGTTCAAAGGAAGCTCTTATATCTCTGCATGGTATTGGCACATACACCGTGCTTAAATCATTAGGCACTGCGTCAGCTGACGAATTCAGGCTCAGAAGAGAGACAACATGGTCTGTTTTCTGCTCTAGAGGGTCATAAATCATCTGGGGGCAGTAAGGGAGGCAGAAGACTTGGAGGTTCTCTCATAGTAGGAGGAGACTTCCTTCATATCACCGGAGCTGGCCAGCCAATGCATCCACTGTTCAACTCCTTCTGTCTTTCCAGGCTATTACTGCCACTGTCATGGTCTAACCCTAGCCAGCAACCAAGCACTAGGCAGCCACTTGTGCATCTCACCTGCTGCCCGCAGTGGGATGAGGAGAATGAAAAAAAGTAAAACTTGTGGGCTGAGATAAAGACAGTTTAATAGGACAGCAAAAGGGAGATAATCATCTTCATCATCATCATCATCATCATCCAACATATATCAGCTACCAGAAAGAAAATTAACTCTGTCCCCACCAAAACTGGGAGAGATCCAAACCTATGGGATGAATGCCCATTTAGTGTCTATAAAGCACCTTCATTATCTGTCCCTAACAGCGTGGATAAATGGCACACTGCCACACACTAAGTTTGGTTTTAAGATACCTTTCAGCTCACTCCTCTTTCAAAATGGCGTTTTGAATGTATTTTTTATCGTGGTCACAGTGATCAAGTAAATTCCTATGTAATCATTAAGGAAGAGGATGAACTTCATTACAGAATATATTGTATAAATGCTTGTAACACAAGGAGCAGGTAAGCAACCAGGACTCACAAGAAATGAATCAACTGGTGCTTGGCAGGTGAGAAGAGGTAAGATATGACCACAAAGACAAAACCTTCTGTAACCTCCTTTATATTTCTGGACCTGTTATGGAAGGTGCAATTAAATTATGCGAGAATCAACCCTGGTTTTCTGGATACCAGTTCATCTTATGGTAAGCAACCTGCCCATGGCCTGAAGATCAGTGGCATGCAATAAGTGAAAGCTATCAAAATTATTGTGTGAGTTTCTGTTTGTCCATTTACACTTTTCTTGGAAAAAAAAAAAACAGAAAGAAAACCTTTCTCCCCAGTGTTCCTGATCAAGAGCGTCAGCTGTACAACCAATAGCTGTTGCCGGTCTACCACTCCTGTAGACTTCTTGCCAACATTACTAAAGCTGTTATTTCTTCTGCAGCCATGGGAGTTCTACTCCAAGTTTGACTTCATACATATTTTTCAGTTACTGTCAGATTATATATTATATTTAGCCTGGAGAAGAGGAGGCTGAGAGGAGACCTCATTCCTCTCTACAACTACCTGAAAGGAGGTTGTGGAGAGGAGGGAGCTGGCCTCTTCTCCCAAGTGACAGGGGACAGGACAAGAGGGAATGGCCTCAAGCTCCGCCAGGGGAGGTTTAGACTGAACATTAGGAAAAAATTTTCACAGAAAGGGTCATTGGGCACTGGAACAGGCTGCCCAGGGAGGTGGTTGTGTCACCTTCCATGGAGGTGTTTAAGGAACAGGTGGACGAAGTGCTGAGGGGCATGGTTTAGTGTTTGATAGGAATGGTTGGACTTGATGATCCAGTGGGTCTCTTCCAACCTGGTTATTCTATGATTCTATGATTCTATTTAGTGCATTTTACTATAAAGCAACATTTATACCTGTCTGTGAAGTTAGTAGCAGCCTTCCCTTTGTCTTCAATTTGGATGAGACCAGACCCATAAAGGAATATTTTCACATATCTGTAGATAGAAACATATTTTCTAGTTGTAAATGTTTTCATACAACCACAATTTTTTGTCCATGATAAACTTGAGCAGTCTGAATCATCTCTCCACTGCAGTAGTGCAAATGCAGGCTTAGCCCATGGAATCAATCATAGGCACAAATGCCAAAATACTTTGAAGAAGAATAATGTTGCCTTTGCAGTCTTGAATACCAATAAGGTCTTCTTATAAATTTGTATGGATACACGTCCTGACTGGAAATCAGTAAACAGTCCCAAATCTAGTGGTGTCTGGTCTCCCAGAGGCTTGTATCCTGCCTCGGTAAATCCCACTAAAATAACTGTGACCTCTCTGCAGTGCTTCCAGTTCTCCTTCATACTCTGTAAAGCCTCAAGTACCTTGCTTGCATCTGTTTCTCATGTCTGTAAAATACCTGCTTAGTCAAGAGGCAACATTTGTGGTGTCTGAGACACATAAGCACTGACTGACCAGCCAGTGCATGTGCTGATGGGCTAGATGGCAAACTACACTGAAAAGGTAGTTCTTGAGTTCCCACTGCAGTTCTCACTGAAGCCAGGACAGTAGATAAGACTATTTTTTTTTTTAGACACTGATTTTCATAACTTTGAGACTTCTTGATTTCCTGTCATATTTTATTGTATTTAGCCAAGTTCAAAAGCTACTGGCAGGAAATGTTAGGAAGACTGATGGATGGACAGACAGATAGCACGCTCACATCCTTGCTTCCTGGGGAAACCAAGGTAAACAGGGACAGATTCATAACCTATTATTATAGGCACTGTCAGCCTACATATGTGAATCATTACTGTTTGCTGCCTCCACTCATCTCTCTAACTGATGCTCATATAATGAGGAAGGCATTTGATATTTTTATCCTTTATTTTTTAACTAGTAGAACATATTTCTTTCCAGTGACCACTCAATGCCAGCAACTAATGCAGTTACTTGTTTCCTCAAAGCCCTTTTTACAGTACTTACATTTCTTTGTGCCTCACAAATGTATAGTCTCTGCCCCAGAGTAAAAACTTTACTGTTTTGATAGCACAAATAGGTAAAATGAGCTAAATGTCTGTAGATACAACCTGTTTTGGAGCTGGGGCTGTGATTTCAAGTGGATTTCAAGCCAGTGTTTTTCTCTACTGCACATTGCCTGTTTGCAACAACCACTGCCCCAGCACAGCCACAACTGCTCACTCCTGACACAAGCCTGGACACAACACACCTTGTCTGGAGGGTTGATGAATCCAAGGATCTTGGTCTTGCTCTCCCTCCCTGCTTCCAGAGAGGTTATCTGTTCTTCTCAGTGCCACTGTGCTTCACGCTTGCACAGACTTGGTCTTAGATGGGATTCTTCATCTACCTGTTGTTTTCAACAAGCTGTTGACTATGCACCTAAAAAAATCATTTCCTTCCTGTCAGACTTATTCTTTCAATCAAATGTGAATGGAATTTCATATGGCAAAACCAATTACCTCCTCCAGTCACAGGACTTTCTCCCCAAAAAATTTCTAAGGGCTTCCACAAAGCAAAACCATTCAGAATTTAAAGGAAAAGAAAAAAAAGAGAGAGAGAGAGATAAATTAGGCAACCTAAATAGAGAGACCACAGTTCTTAAACCCATAATGATATTTATGGACAATTTAATTTGATATCCTGGAAAGATTTCACCTGCACCCATCATCTGGCTCAGAGATGGAGCTGAAGAGCGTCCCCGGTAGATCCCATTAATCTTACTGAGCAACTTGGGCTGCTTTTGAGGACTTCCTTCTCTTTGTAGTGTTCCTGTAGGCTGACTGCATCACATGGAGTTCACAATTTGATGTCACCCTTCCGGTGCTGGATCAAGGCACAGTAGTCAGCGTTAAAATTATCCTGTACTGAAGTCAAGGAGGTTTACTGTTTTATAAACCTGATTTCTCCTCTCCTTCCAATTAATACTTACATTTTGTAAAGATCTGGATGGGAGAGGAGAAAACACAAACTTTAAAATTTTAGTTCTCATTCTACAATTTTCACTTAAATTGCAACAGGAGAAATAAAGTTTTGTCTTTTACTTTCACTTTTCTTTAAAAAATCAACAGGTTTTAATATTGTGTTTGCATTATTCTTTTATTGGGTTATCTTAATGAAATTAATAAATCTTCTTTTACATTACTGAGAGTTAAAAGCTGCTGTGGAAAATAACAGAGGTTAGCACTTGTGTGGGTCAGTCCTTCCGTGACATGCCCAGTTTCCTCTGGCTCCACCCCAGCAGTACATTCAAGATTGCTTGTAAACTCCAGGGCCAGAGTCCAGCTGGACCCACATCACATTTACCCTGGTTTTAATTTCTCTGACTTCAGAGAGTCTATTCTTTATTTTCTCTACTATACCAGAGCAGGATCACACTTCTGGTCTCCTGGGAGTGCTGATCTTTGTCTTTCCTCTGGACAGACACTGTAAGGAACTCCTGCAATTCTTTGTTGCTTTATTTTTGTGCATAAATGTCAGTGGCTCAAACAACCTTTCGGTGTCTTGAAGAAAGGAGTGTCTTAAACTAGCATGAAAGGCCTCAAAGTCCCTGCAAGAAACCTCATACTCCGTATGACAAAACAATTGTCAAATCTAGATTTCTCTCTACTTTTTATTCTGCTCCAAATGTGGAAAAAAATATGTAACTACATTACACAAACTGTCCCCTAAGGGTGCCCTTATCTAGGGGGGATACTTGTCTGTGGGTGATACGTACTAACTCTTATTTTCCTAACTCTCTTCCAGTCTTCTATGTGGTTTTTTTGTGATCACTACAAAGAATTAGCAATTTTTTAAATAACCATAACCCTGAAATTGCTCTTGTCAGTATGGAAATCTTCTTTTATTCACTTATTGCAAATAAGCATGCTGATAAGATGCATGCGCACACAGGAATTTGTGTCTGATTTTAGCATTCCCTTATTTTTAAAATACTAGAAACTTCCCTGGAAGAGAAGGATGTTCCGACTTCAGCCTGGGATAAACGGCAACCTACAAGGCACCACTCAAGTGAATTACTTTTTCATGTAATTCTGCGTTTTTAATAAAGCAGCAGTCTAACGGCCTTGCTGTAACGGAAGGTTTCCCCAGCTTATACAACAGCTCACTCAGACAGACAGACCTTCAGAGGCTGCCACTGCAATTCAGACAGAACTAGTCCAGTCAAAAATACCATCAAGCATAATAAGCTAACAGCCCCTGGATCTTGAATCTAAACATGCCTCCCTCCCCCAATTCTGTTCTTTCTTTTCCCCAAGGATGTCCCTAACTGTAAACCAAAATCAAAGCACTAAAGGGAAAGAAATACTGCTGACTTTGTCTTATTAACATGGCATGCATGCATCTGGCATTTACGGAAACCTGCTATGAGCAACTCTAAACTCTACAAATAATTGTCACTATGGAAACTAATCAAATGAGCACAAGTATGAGAGAGATCGCCCCAGGAAAATGTCTGCGAGGGATAAATATTACTATAAACAAATTCTTCAGCTTGAAGGTCCTCAGTGAAAATGTTTAAGAAGCTGGCCAGGTGTCTCAGGGCTCTGGAGCAAGTTCATGACTTTTTCTTACCGAGTCGACAGCATCCGGGAGCATTATGCGTCTGCAAAGGAAGAACAGAGCCTGCTTCATTCCTCTGTGCCCTGGAGCTCTTGGCTTAGAGGAAAACCTTGCTCATATCCTCCAGGAGGATAGCTTCTTGGCAGAGTGGTTCATCCCTGACAGCTCATGAGGGTCAGGACAAATAGCTGGGGAAAGTGGCAACTCAAATACAAATCAGAATTAAACATTTTGAACATGCTAAGCTCATTAGACTGCAAGCCAAAAATATGCTTTATTTCAGATAAGTATAAAAGTTACAATACTTTCCTTTCGCAGACTTATCTCAGCAACTTCTCTAAAGCAAACACCTTTATATCTTTCCTGCAGTTAGCATAAGGATCTTTGTGTGCACATCTCACATTGAATGATTCGTAAAATAATGTGCCAGAAAGAAACTGTAGTCATTTAAAAGCTAATAGAAAAATTCATAGCTTCTATTGACCCAAGACATATGCCTTTATATTCAAATATGTGCTGTTCCACTCCATGCTGTATTTCCATATGACATTGTGTGGCGTTATAAATAGTAAGTTTTTTGACAAAAAGATGTCATACCTGGAGTTTGCATGGAAGGCAGTAAATGCGCTTATCCAGACTCAGGGTTAAAACAGAGAGGTAAACATGTAGTCTCCTGACTTTGATCATGCAACACCTTCAGGCAGCTATGACCTACTACTCTTTAGATCACAGCAGTGATCTTTAAAGCAGAACATCCAGCAGATTTGGGAATACAGCAGAAGGATAGTCAGCAGCTGTGTCTGATCACAGTCAACATTAGTTGAATAAGACTGAAATATGAGATAAAATATAATTATGCTGAACACATCCAATAGGTACTTCTCAATTTTGCCCTGTGAATAAGAATTTTTAACCCAAGTGTGCTCCAAAGTCATGTACATTTACTACTTATTTAAGGTGGTTTTGGCTGGAAGTCACCTGCGGGAGACCTGTGAGTAGTTCTGAGTATTTGAATCATGGAATCACTGAAATGTGCCAGGTCACAACATGCAGAAATAGTCACTGGTGAGATTTTCTTGTCAATGATGGTCCAGCTCAGGGAGATTGACAGACTGCAGCTTTGAAAGCTTTATAAGTCCTTTGGTTTCCAGTAAAATGAGGTGGAGGGAAGTATATGAGAATTTTAAAAAGAGATTTAATCAGAGAGGTGACTAAGATGATAGACAGATTAATTGACAGACATTTTTTGTGAATAAAAAAAAGTGAGTTCAGTAGGCATTGTAGGTGGTAACGATTGCTCGTTCTTTATAGTTGTGGCTCCCCGAGTCCTTCAGTAAACAGAGCACATGGCATAGAAAGCCTGTGCAAGATTTTTTATGCCGCTTTCTTCTCTTACTGACTACTTATAGTAAGCTGTTGCTGGAGACAAACTGCAACAGCATTAAAGTTAAAAGATCTGGTGTTTGTTCACACATATATTTAACCATGACATTTATTCTAAGTTAAACAACTAGTTCTGCTTCACTTTTTTCCACCCAGTGTTTTGTGGATCTAGTTCCACAAAATATGGAAGCAGAGGTCTGGCAGAAAACTTTCCTTTAGAATGCTTTAATCCTGCCACTAGTCAATGTAAGCTACCAGGAGATTGCTCTGAAGCTGCTGTAGAGAGCTGTGGCTCGGTGTAGGTTGAAGAGTGGTGGGTGGATGTACAAATCAGTTCTGCGCACCAAAGAATGGAGAGTGATTGGGCTGCTCCAGCCATAGCTTTCCTGTATCCCAGTCTCTTCTCCCCTGCCTTGGATGCACATTATGGGAAGGGAGTAGATATAAGCAGGCTCACACCGAGCGTGAAGGACACAGGGCCTCTCTACAAGATCATCCTTACAACAAAATGTCTTCCTTTGACTCACAACAATGAGTTGTGTTGTCAGCACCATGCAAAGTAGCCACATTGCACAGGGGGACTCAACTTTATAGTGCCAAGGCACATGATCAAAAAAACAGAGCTTTAGTAACTAGAAAAATTTACCTTATTCAATTATTTGGGATTTTGGCAGTTCCTTTCTCTTTTTTATTAACACAGATAATGGAAGTACCATTACAACGGCCTGCCCTCCCTCCAGGCCTGACTTCTTGGTGTCGAATATAACAGAAGAGAAGAGTTTTCTGCACTTTATAGAAGCGCTGAATGCATTTGCATATCCAGTAGTGCACATATTATTTTTAAAGTGAAAAGTTATATCAGAGGTAATTGTAGGTGGAAAGGAGAATAAAGTATCAACTGCTTGATGGAGACAGCACTTAAGAAGCCAGCTTGTGTAACAGAGCTCCTTTGTGATTCTTTTCAAGGCTCTTGCTCCCTTCGGTTTCCATAGAGCAGAGAACAATTAATTTAGGTAAGCCAGGCAAAAGAAAAAAAAGTGTAAAAGCAAAAAAGGCTTTTGTAGATTGTCAGACAAATAAGGCACGTCGCAGGTTGAAGGGTGCATCTGAGAACCTGAAGCCTGTCCTTAGGAAAAAAAAAAGAAAACTTTCCGTGTGCTTGAGACGGGCTAGCTCCCTCAAACAAGAGATGCTGGCTTCTGCTGAAGAGTGGCACCATCTGGTGGACGCAGCAAGTAGGACCTGCCCGTAGAAAGTCGCTTCTGCTCCCCTACTTGGGAGCCGTTACCCTTTCTTAATGCAGACAGATTGCCTTAATGCAGAAGTCTCCCAGTGTCACCATAAGTACCACCTTCTGCTGCTGAACTTGTTCCCATATTGTTATAGGAGTAGAGCAAAATAATGTTGAAGCATTCCACTGGCATCTTTCTGCATTGTTCTTAAGTTACTACAGATGCTAGGATACATGTTTTACATCAGTGTGCAAGACTAAGGGTTAAATAGTTTAAATTTTGTTAGAAAGACAGGTTTATGTTGTTAATACTTTTAATTAGAGGGTGAGGTTTCTATAGGTGTCTCATCCCTCTGCAGAGCTGCAGAATTACAGGACACTAAATTGAAGGTAATTATCAGAAATAATAACAATATGAGCTAACAAGGAGAGGGGCATAAGTCAAAAGTAGAATAATTTTAGTATTTGAAACTTTTTTTGTTAATGTCCTGGTTTTATGCCTCTTTTCTTTTTCTTTTTATAGTCACAAGCTTTTTGCCTCAATCATCTCAGAAAACTTTAGAAAGGAATTTTGCTTTTCTGAAAAATACAATCTATCTTATACTTCATAATAATGCTTCTGATCACATGGAAAACTGTTACAGGCAAGAGAAAAAGCATAGAGAGTTGTGGAGAAAATCTGGCTATATACATTTAATCTAAAGGAGGGAAACAAATTCTCACTGTCTGAAAAAGCGGTATTACTGGGCCCTTCCCCGCCCCCACATGCACAATCTGTGCTGCAGGCAACAAAGATTTCCGGACAGCTCATCTATACCTAAACTTGCATTCTCTTTAGGCTTTGAGCCAATTGTTTGAAGATTTTAGATGAACGACCTTATGAGCTAAAATATCTGTGCTGTTGTCATTTCACTTGTGCAGTCACATGCCTTTCACTTAGCTCTTTCCTCATATTGATGTGGAAATCAATCCCAGTCTAAATGAAAAGTATGTGCTTCCTTGATGGTTTTATGCTTTGAATATATTTCATTAAAGTTATTATAAAAAGATAGCTTATGCAGGATGCCTTACACTGTACCGGCTAGAAGCAATTTTGGAGGACACTATAAGGAGTAAGTCTTAGGGAAGTTTTTATAGTCTTTCAGCTTGCATGCTAAGCCTGTCCTGTGCACAGGTTTCTGCCTTGTGTAAGATAACATCTTCTAGCCAACATTATCACAGAATCACAGAATCACAGAATAACCAGGTTGGAAGAGACCCACCGGATCGTCGAGTCCAACCATTCCTATCAAACACTAAACCATATCCCTCAGCACCTCGTCCACCCGTGCCTTAAACACCTCCAGGGAAGGTGAATCAACCACCTCCCTGGGCAGCCTGTGCCAGTGCCCAATGACCCTTTCTGTAAAGAATTCTTTCCTAACGTCCAGCCTAAACCTCCCCTGGCGGAGCTTGAGGCCATTCCCTCTTGTCCTGTCCACTGCCACTTGGAAGAAGAGGCCAGCACCTTCCTCTCTACAACCTCCTTTCAGGTAGTTATAGAGAGCAATGAGGTCACCCCTCAGTCTTCTCTTCTCCAGGCTAAACAACCCCAGCTCTCTCAGCCGCTCCTCAGAAGGCCTGTTCTCCAGCCCCTTCACCAGCTTCGTTGCTCTTCTCTGGACTCGTTCCAGAGCCTCAACATCCTTCTTGTGGTGAGGGGCCCAGAACTGAACACAGGATTCGAGGAGCGATCTTACCAGTGCTGAGTACAGAGGGAGGATAACCTCCCTGGACCTGCTGGTCACGCCGTTTCTGATACAAGCCAAGATGCCATTGGCCTTCTTGGCCACCTGGGCACACTGCTGGCTCATGTTCAGTTGGCTGTCAACCAACACCCCGAGGTCCCTCTCCTCCAGGCAGTTTTCTAGACAGGCTTCTCCTAGTCTGTAGCACTGCATAGGATTGTTGTGCCCCAAGTGCAGGACCCGGCATTTGGCCTTGTTAAACCTCATGCCATTGGACTCTGCCCAGCGGTCCAGCCTGTCCAGATCCCTTTGCACAATATTAAAATTAAATTAAAACACAATAAAACACAAATTAAAACACAATAGTTCATTAAACACATTTGCTGTATTGCTCTCAATCAACTCCCAGAGTTAATGTAAGGACATCGCTTAAGTAGCACAGTAAAGCATGGCTCAGAACTCCAAACTGGCATGGTGAAAATCACCTAAGGATGAAATAAAGAAGCAAATGCCACTGTAGAGTGCATGATTTAAACCAGCGCTTCACTGTTCTCCTGCAGAACTGAAGAGAGGTGGGAGTCACCACACACCTTCCCAAAGTTTCAGAGCCAAACACTGACAAAGCAGCACAAGTTTTCCAGTCCTTGCAAGATTCAGTCTTGCATGCTCTTCTCTAAAATTAAATATGTAGCTTGTCTACTCCTAACAGCCTTGCTTCTCCCTTTGGTCACTGTGTCCCACGGCGGCTGTGCCTCACCGTGGGGATAGTTGGCTTTCCGGGGCACAGGCTGCCCTGGAGGTTTTTTCTTATCCATCTTTTCCAAACGCTAGGTTTGACCACCTTCTGGCCACCCACAAGACTCAGCTTATCACTTGACCCTCAGGCTTCCCTTCTAAAGAGGTAGAGAAGACAGCACTGGGACCTGTGCCCCAACTGTACCTTGCATGAACCCATCCATCCAACGGTTTAAATCACTCCAAATGATGAACTGGCTTCAATTGTGACCCTGATTTCCCCTTAAAAGTATTTGATTATGTCCATTATGCTGTGTCACATGTTACTTATTGCCTTTTATTGTATGCCCATCATACATTTCTCAGCTGGTTAATTACTTTATCCAGACACTAAGTATATAATCACATTCCAGTCATTAGTACTGCACGTTCCGTTCATGCCTAAGCCATGTTACAATGGGGACTGTATTTGGATGTTTCCCAAGCTGCATGCACTTGTTATGTATCCCGTCCATGGCTGACATCTCAGACTATGAGTAACTCCTGCAAAGCTGTCTATTACTGCCATCCCTTCAAGAATGTCACACAAGGAAGGAAACTCCTAAAATTCAAATGTCTGCAGTTATGACATTCGTAAACTCATCTGGACACAATATTTCAGGACATATTTTCATTCTTTTCTCATTTCTTTCACCTGAACTGTAGTCCCTTTTGTAACATAGTACCTTCCAAGAAGGAGGAGTAAGTCAGAGGGAGGTACAGGAAAAAACAGAAAAGGCATGACTCAACAGCCTTCTCTACCTTGCAAGTATTCCTGGAGAAGGCTGTAGGTAATTAGCCACAGAAATCCCTGAGATACTGAGGTCATGGAATCATGTGATAATTCAGGCCAGAAGAGACCTTGGGAGGTCTCTGCTTCAACCCTCTGCTCAAAGCAGGGACAATTCTGACAGAGCAGATTGCTCATGAATTTGACCAGTGAAGTCTGGGGAAGCTTCTCTGGAGCTTGGTTATCCTCATGGGGAAAATGTTGTCTTTACATCCAGTTTACACAAGGTAGGTCTGCATGGGCAGACAAAAAAACCACACACAGTATCTTCCTCAAATACAAGCCACTGAGCCAGAAGCCCTTTAGACAGGGCAGAGGTTTATTCATAACAATCACCTGCTCAGTCCTGCTGCAACTCTTGCCTCCTTGCACACAAATATGTCACCATTTCAGGCTTGTGTCCACCTACCATTGGAGACATGTCCAGAGTTGCACCACAGAGCTGCTAACTCGGGCACCTGACAGCCCACCCCATCACTATAGTGAGTGCTGCAGGGCTTTCTTCCTCTTAGGACAGCAGGTCTGTTAGCAGTATGAATGAAATCAAAGGAATACAAATCAGCAGGCAGGAATTCTTGGTTAAAATTATGTATTTTAATTTATTTTGAATTTGTGTGGCTTACTCTTTTTGCTAAAGAACACTGATTTTCACTGTTTAGTGAAACATTATTTGGAGCAGATTATAGCTTTCATCCTACAACTGGTATTTGTCTAATTCAGAAGGAGGAGCTATACCTTATATAAATATATATACATTTACTTAAGAAATTGTCCTTTCATTAATTTAAATACAGCAAGGGTACTTCTTTCTCAGCAATGCTGCTTTTGATCTCACAAGTGCTTTTTTTATCTAACACAGGAATGATCAAGAGTGCAGGAAAACTCTTACATGAAAACAGGGCAAAAATTTCCAAAGAATTTTTGGTTTGAAATATCCTACAAAGAGAATGAAAAAGAAAGAACATAAAAAGATGTAGGTTTTGAAGAATAGCACAGAGATGGAATTTTTGGTCTATCATTCAAGTATAACAATGAAAGAACATTAGATGGGATGATATGATGTAGTACAAAGCAGTAAAATACATTCGTGTTAAACGGTATGTATGATAAAAGTGCGTAGCTTCTGTCACAGGAGGTTAACGAAGGAAGAGAATTTTGAAATTCGGAAAGGACTGGATATTTATAGAGATTTGGAAAACCTCCTGAATCATTAGGAATGGAAGACATAGGACTGAAAGGCCATGTGGGTTCATCAGTCCAGGCCTGTGCTGTTACAGGAGTCTATAGTGCTTGCTCCTCAATTTATCAAACTTCATTTTAATAATAGCTTCTGGAAGGCAGTTCTAAAAACTGGTTCTTCTAAACATTAAACACATTTGCATCATTTCTAGCATAAACATGTCTGCTTATTCTTATTCCAGCATTCTCCATCAACTTAAATACCTCCCTTCCTTTGCCAATGTTTGTTTCCCAGTCATTTCTATAGACACGATTATACCCACTCCCACAGCATCCATCCACACTGTGCACAGTAGTGCTGAGCAGATACACCACCCTCTCAGAGGTCGTCTAACCGCAGGTGTGCAGCCGTGATAGCAAGACTGGTGTTTGGAAATTCACCCAAGACAGGGTGGATGTGGACTCTGGTCACCAGCTACTTGTGCACTTTCCATTCAAATTCAATTTTCTTGCATAAGAAAACAGACATATTTCCTAATGGATGCTCTAACCATTGGGCTACTGAATAAATATGTCTTTCTACTGTCCCTGAGACCTCTGATGTGTACTTGTAGCTGTGTTTAACTTACAGCAGTGGACAAGCAAGCAAGCAAAGTGTGAGCACCCACAGAGGTGGATAGAAAGAACTGAAAATAGCGTTGTATGCATCAACACTTGCACTTGAACTGATGTTCTCTGGTCAGCTTATCTCAGAAAAGACACGGAAACTGCAGAATGGCTTTAGAGATGGATGGCAAAGGAGCAGAAGCATAGGAAAACCTCTCAGAAATTGGACCTATTTAATTGAAAGAGGGAACAGGAGAGAAGAAAAATGTACAGAGGAAAAGAGCATAATGCATTTAGTACAAGAGCAAGAAGACAGGCAGTGACAGCAACAAACAGACCTCATGAAAGAAAACACTTTACTCAGAAAAATATCATGTATTACTAGTTTGAGAATTAATTCACAAGGGCAGGTAAAGCACTCAGAAAAATTGAAAAAATTGCTTAGGAGTACTGCATGTATTCAATAGGAATCATTCACAAATTAGAAGGGAAAAAGTTTATTTAAAAAAATGAGGCCATAAACCTTTGTTCTTCGGGGAATGAGACTGATTAGGTTCTACAGGGAACTGAAAAGTAATTGTGTAGTCTCTAATTGTTTCTCTGAAGGTGGCCTCGATGTGTGACACTAAATTGGGCCAGATGAACCTTTAATGTGGCTGCCACAGGCAGGAACTAAATATTAGGAGCTTATTTACCCTGGGAAAAGGAAATTGAAGCAGAGAAGAGGAAAGTAAGCAAAAGCAGACAGAATACAAGAAAAGTAATAAATGATAAAGTGTAAAGAAAAACAAATAATAAGTCAGACAACAAATTTTCAACATTATACTGGTCAATGTGTCATTGGACTACTAAAGTGAGATTCATGAGCATGCATTGGGGCAGGCTCAAATCTTCATACTGTGATTTGTTTCTTCACAGAAATGCAGGTGGTATTGGTCAGTTTTGGAAAATACCAAGGCACATTCAAGCACATTAAAACCATTTGTAAACAATGTAAGTGTACAAAAAACACTGCCACTTTTTCTCATGGCTCAGCTGGTCCTTTGTTCTAGTTGTGTAGCAATTCACTGCAATGTAACAAAACCATGTCAGTTTTCTGTATGGGAAAATCTCACAATTAAGCAGTAAAATTAAAGGAAAAATATCCCCAGTCATGTCTCTAAGTGGAAAAATTGAAATTTTAAAAAAGGAATCTGGATTCTGAACACTTAGAGAGAAGAAAGCATCTAACCATAAATACAAATGAAAGAACCAGGTGTCAAGGTACAATAAACAAGGGGGAGGACAGAGTGAGCCATCTGCCTCATCAAAGAAAAATTTCATACCCTGCAAGACTACAAAACATAAACACTCGTTGATAAGAGGGAAGTTTTGGCTTTTCAAGGAGAAGGTAGAAACTGCACCAGTAGTGGTGGGGTTTGTGCCAGCCAGATAAGAAAAGATCAGCCTACCCAGAGCCACTGGCTTCTCCCATCTGATGACCTTCAATTAGAGTATGTTACGCTGGAAGAAGAGTCAATCCATAACAAAGAAATCCACAGGGTCCTCAATCCCAGCAGTCCTTCCTCAGTCATACAGGGAGGAGTACCCCGCCAGGTCAGGTGGGAACACTCCCTAGAGTGAAGTCTGCTCATGCAATTTGGGCCGGGAAATCCAGCAGGAATGGGAAAAGCAGGCCTGGAAACATCTAACAGGAGAGTTGTAAAAGAGGAGACGAGTCATGCTGAGGGAAGAGGCCAGCTGCTCACAGATGGGCTGCGTCCAGCCCCATCAGTGCAAGGCAGCTGGGTGGTGAGACAAGGGCACCAGCACCGAGGACTGTTAAGCTGGTGTCTGGTGGAGGGCATCAAAATAAGAAGAAAAGACAGTGTATGTGTGTGAGGCTAAAGAGGTGAAGAAGGAAACTATTAAAGGAGACATTTTACTTCAGAAATTAATTTTGAAAAACTGTGAGCTCTGTGTAACAACTCAATAACCATTAGACTTCTTTGCTTCTCATTAATCCAATCCCTTACACTGTGTCAGTCAGGTCATACCTACAGTTAGGATGTCTGTTCTCCAGCTAATTAAGCATGGTCAGCTTACATGCCTGCAAACTGCCAATGTATTTTCTGTATTACTGTGCTATAGATAGTAAGAAATCCCAGAGGTAAATATGGAAAATACTAACTGCATTAAAGGGAGAGGATGCTAGGTGTATTAGAGTAATTCATTATAACTATACAAAGGATTAGAAAGAAGTTGGTTAGTGCAGTTCCTCGACAAGTGATTGAATGCAGAGCCAGACAAAGCTAATAGTGCTTATATTTAACTTACTAATGCTTACTTACTAATGCGACATCGTGTGCACCGCAGGTGACCCCAGGCAATTTAATCAGAACTTAAGCTCTCTTTTAAGGATGAAAAGGAAAATCCAGCCCTCACAGTTGTGAAAATAGCTCCCTGAATGAGAACTACTGTAGTTACATGAATGACCTGCTTAATTCTACTGTCAGCTAGAAATAAAAAAAATGCAAAGAAACAAAAAAAAACCTAACCCTCTTGCTTGTGTCCATAATTTTCCTTGACAAATTTCCATGCTCTTTGTCACTGCACGGTTGCCAACTGGGCAGACACATGACATTATGCTGCAAGGATGTTGTATTTGCTGGGGATGTCAAATGAAACAGGCAGTTCAAACATGCCATAAGGACAAGATCATGAACTCTCTTAATAGTCTTCTAGCAAACAGAGAACATACAAACACTGGGTGAAGTTACTACATAGCGATTAGCAGAAAGCTGATTTTCACAGCTCCCCATTAAGAACAGTAAATAGCATTGTAAGTATATTCTTCAAGGCATGAGTGGGGTTTCTGGGAGCTAAACAGCACCTAAAGCTGCAAGGAAGAAAACTTAAAAGCAGATAAATCTACCTAAACACAGTGCTATTTGAATTGCTTTGTATTTCCAAGACAGCCCCAGGAATCTGACATATATGACAAAGGACTTGTATGAGATTTGTGTGTTTCTGGGCTGCAACTGGACACCAGGACAGATTTCCTACTGCATACAAAATGACACCAGTGCCTACGTTTAAGTAACTGAATCTTGTCCTCTGTATAGGTTATATATGTGGTTAAATGTGGATAATTCAGTCTTGCCCATCTCTGAACATCCTTTTGGAGCAGAACGTTTTATTCTCCCAAGGGGGAGCTTGCTCTCGTTTCTATAAAGGTATAACAATATTGATCACTTTTCTGTGCATGTGCAATCTAACACCATAAAGCTGTTATAGACAAGTGTCTTTCAAAGGAATAGAAAAATTCTGTATTTTTCCATCCAGTGTGTACTTATTTGCATTTACCAACACTGAAGTTAATTTACCGTCTTTTTGCTTGTTTTTTCTAGCTGGTTTAAGTCTCAATCAACTTCGTCACAGTTTTCTTTCATAGTGGTTAACCTACATACGTATTTTTTTCTTCAAATTCCTCTTTCTCCTTTTGTCTTTCTTCTATCCAGATTACAAACAAATACCTGAAACAGCAGAGGGGTTTGCATGGCATCTCAAAGCACTTTACTGTTCCATGCTGGGAGTTGATTTTCCATTGCACTCTTTGGTTGTTGTCAGCTGGCCAATATTAAGTGTTGGATGTCTTATGAAATACAGGAAATCCTGATATAAAAAAAAAAGTTCAACAAAATAACCTAATCATGCCAGTATGGATTCTGAACATTTGTATTTTCATTTCAGCTGCTGCTGGACTTTGTGAGACCTTATTGGTGGCACCCAATTCCATAGCCGAGATTCAGAAAACTAGGTAAGGGTCAGAGCTGGCTTTGTCTGCCTCCAGCTCTCTCCTCACTCCTCAGAACCTGCCGGTTCTGCACCGTGCCAGGACTGCTGTCAGTGCTCTCTTATGTTGTCCCTTAGGCGGCTGCATGGTAGCCAGGACTGCAACATTGCTCACAGTCCTTCACCCCCACCTTGGCTTCTTTCTTGAAAAAGGACAGTATGATCACACCAAATGTGTTTCTACCCTACCCACCCTTACCTTTCAGCCAAAATGCAGTTTGACTCCACCCTGTGTTCTTCAAAGCCTGGGATTCTGGGCAAGAGTTAAAAATTTCATTTAGCGGTTTCTTTTAGTAGTTGTGCTTTTGTTCCCAAGTTCATCGTTTCCCAGCATGGCTCACCAGGAGATGCTTGCAGGGCCAGCAGGGAGCTTACGGCTAGGGTTGAAATGTCTTCAATTCCATTTCTATTCAATCACCACAGCTGACTAACCCAATACCAAAACTTCATATGCATGTTTATTATTGCCAAAAGCATCGGAACATTCCCCAGTCTGGCAATTATTTATTGTATTTTTGTGGGTTTTTTCACTAGCAATTGGAAATTTGGCAGCCATCTCACTGTGGCTGGGTCCAAGGGGCTATTTAAATATAGGAAAGTACTAAGGAAAATTACGGTCTAGAATTTCTCCTCTAAAATAGCTACTTAAAACAGACTCATAAGAATCTTCTACAGCCAGAAAAGTTGAGGTAAATAATTTAGTTTCAAAAAGTATATGAATCATCGAGTTAAAAATAATGCCAACAGAAACATTAGATTATTATCTTTGTCAGTTTCTATTATTCCAGTAGGTGCATTAAGTTAATTAATTCTGCAAGGGGTAAAACTTTCAGACTTTAACTTGGTGTGACTATGAAGTTGTAATGAGTTTTTAAATGTCATCCATTGAATTTTAAGATGCAAGTCTGTAATATTGTGACACTTGAATTTTTGTGTACCCATGAATATGGACTGTACTGTTCTCCAGGCATGATGCAAGCACAAACGGGAAGGGGGGGAAGATTTTGTTTCATTTAAATTTCATTTGAATTGCTTTGCTATGTAACCTCACAGAGGGATTTAGAATTGTTTTTTTCTGTAAACTTAAAGCTGATCATTTCATTTATGTCTTGTATTACATTAAGAACCGGAACATGCATAAAATCCTGCTCACATGTTTGGTTGTTTAATGTTCCACAGGGACTGGAGGACAGAATTAACACTTCTGCGCTTTCAGACTACTACGAAAAATGTGTGCTGCATACTCAATTGTTTTGAATGTCTTTTTCAAAACATTGAATAGAAGGCAAACAAGATAGCAGAGTAAAATAACATTAGAAAACATAAAACAAAAAACCCAGTGAGTCCATAAAAGTGGTTTTACTCACTGAGCAACATGGTGGTGGACTGTCAGGAAGGAATTTCTTAGGATGGCAATAAATTTAACTCTGTACCATTTCAACAATTTTTAAAATTAGATAGTATAACTGCGGAAATAAAAAGGTTTGAGCTTGGTATGCACATACACTTTTATTTCAGTCCTAAAAATCATTGACTGGAGAAGGCTCCTGTAAGCAATGAGTTGCAACACCAGAAAGGAGCCTTTCACAGGTAAATTTACAAGTTTATGCATTATAAATCTAAAGGTGTTATGAAGGTTTTCCTGTCTGAAATAATACAGTCATACTGTTGCTACAGACAATTGGCCAAATCCTGCTCGAACTCCAGCCCTTGACACATCCATTGCACTCGGATGTTTCAAATAAAGGGATGAATTTTAGCCCAGGATCTTTTAATCACCCACTCTGACAGCGTGACAAGCAAGTGTGTGGCTACTGCTTGGTCCATCCTGCTTTACTCTACTACATCAGTTCCGAAGCCATGTTAATATTACAAAAGGACTATAAGTCCTCTCTTAAAATCTGATTGAAGTTGTTGGAATGAGGAATTTATTTTGACTGGTGAGACATAATTGGGTATATTCCAGTAGCCTGCATTCAGATGCAAGGAAAAGAGGAGATTAAGTAGATTAACCTCCGTCATCTGGGAGATGACATTCCTTGCTGCGTTTGAAGTATTTTGTGAAGGGAAGATGGCACTGATTTTGAAGTTTATATTAATCAAATCTCTTTGATTTTGTTTGATGCAGCAGCTGCCGTGACACACCCTCACTCTTTGAAAGACTGGAGCTGCAAGGGCCAGGACTGAGAAGAGACCAGCTATAGCTCAGAAGTGTCACCTTCAGCCTCCAGGGGGAAGGAAAGCACTTGTCTAATTTCTCCTCTCTCTTCTTAAATTTGCTTTAGAATTGGAAACAAAGGTGAGCAATTATACACTGATACACAACTCTGACTGAGAGATGGGTTTCTGTACCAAAACAAACTTGAAAATTAACAGAAGGAGGTTACATGAGAAAAATGTTCCTTTTTTAAAACAATTAATTATGGCAAGAAATTGTAAGTACAATCCCCTCTTAGCAAGCTCTTCCTGTCCTGAATTTACAACACTGAAATTTTACTAGTAAAGCAACTATAGTGATACAAATCCATTCTGTGATTTCTGTTCATCATACTGAACTGACATTGGGCTGAAGCCCTACAAATATTCTATGCGCATTTCATCTGCTTCAGTCTTAAGGATGCTTTTGGCTGTGTTTCATTTTGTGTTTGTGAGTAGTCCTGACATGAAGTGAGACCTATTAAAGGGAATCGAATTCTGTCTGAATGTCACCGAAGGCGAGCAATGAGAATGGAACAAAATCGAACCATCTTAACGCTACGTCAAAGGCAAAGATTTGTCTTTAATCAGACGCATGAATGGCTTTAGTTTGTATGAAAAACTCTTTTCAGCATCTGGATTCATTAAAAACCAGTTCCATTTACCCTGTTTTGAGGTACAAGCAGATCTGACTACCGAAGTCTTACCTAGAGAGGTTTTTCTTGGCAGGAGTCTGCTCTGCTTGACCCGACAGCCCTACCCCTGCCTGCTGGGAAAGGTACAGAGCACCCCAGGTTTCATCCCATTGCGCCCAAAGGAGCTGCTGGTGCACATCAGCTGGCATTCATCCCCAAATGGGGACCACAGATCACTTCCAGAAGGGACCTGCCATGAGCATGGTCCCACATGGCTCATCCCAGCTGGACTCAAGGTGCTTCAGGCTGCTGTATTTGCCTGAGGGAAAAGAAATCTTCAAAAGGGGCAAGGCAGGTAGCAGACTTTTCCAGCCATACTAAAGAAAGGAGTGGTGGCTCTCCTTGTTCATTACAACTCTTATGTTCATTACTGTTTATTACAAGAGGACCAAATGGGAGAGCTGAGCAAACCTTGGAAAGAAGCCAGACCTGAAGAAATGACTCTAAGTGGATTTTGTGTTTTCGTTCTATTTTCTTAAAGAAGATTAAAGCCAGAAAAGGGTACATGTTGACCTATTGTTATTCATTTTGGCAGTGGCTGACTGACTGTATTTAATTGCTAATACTCAGTGTCACTTGAAGTGATAGGCAAGTACTTATTGAAACTATTCAGATTAGTAACTTTTCCAGTAAGACCAAAGCAATGAGGGTAACCAACTGTTTATTGAAGCTGAACCACTATTGAATCAACACTCAGCTATCAAAATATATTTAATCGCAATTTTAACTGCTCTGTTCCTGAAGAGTTACTTAGTATCTTTAAGATGCTGGTTCTTCTCTCTCTCTTTTGATCAGCCATTACCCCAAGGAAATCTTTATTTCCACTTATTTCACTCTCCAGCCAAAAGTCAATCATAATATGCAGTACAAGACATCAAATATTAACTGAAAGAAGCAATATTACTGCAAATGGCTAGAGGGCATTACTACAAATATCAAGTATTGTTTAACTAGCATCTGACAGTTAAATCTTGGAGAAATACTGTGAGTTTGTGACTCAAATTCAGCATTCATAGAGCTGCTCTCTGGCTGAAACAGGTTTGCAGGAGAGATTCTGGCCACAGAATTAGGATCTACTTTTTAAGTAAGGCAAAACAACTGTAGATATTACTGATAATTTTGTTTCAAAAAATCATTGAGGCATAGGTACTATATTTGAGCAATGAATAACACTCATTATTATCTCAGAATATACATCTGTCTTGTTTGTACGGTGTTAGCAGAAATAATTTTGATGTGCGTATTATTTTACACCTTTTTCAAAGAGAATGAGACTGCCTGAAGCGGAAACACCACATCAGCCACGAGTAAACACTACCCAAATTTCTGTGAAATCTACTTGGGAATTAACAGTCACAGTTTGATCCCAGCTCAATCTTCACTTTTAACATGACTGTAGCAGTTTTCCAGATAGGTATAAGAGAAATTTTTTTTCTTCCCCTCAAGCACTGCAGTCCTTAGCTGTGAGCTAGCTCATTCACCTTCTGTAACTGAAATACTACCAAAAACCTTATTTCTCTATACTCCTTCCATTTACACAATTCCTCTCCCAGGCAAATAGGAAGCAGCAAAGGATTAAAAAATATCTTCAGCAACACAAAAGAGCAGGCAGCACTTCCCCTTATAAAAACCCACTCCAGAGGATGATACAGCATCTTTTTGATAAGTGATAAATATTTTATAATTGTACTCATCCAGGCTGTTAGTACTGCATGCTCTGACATTTCAGCATATCTGGGACAAAAAAGACGTACTTGTGATGTCCCCAGCATCATGTGCAGAACCCAAATAGCACCTGGGAGCCCAGCTCCCACACCACAGCTCCACCAGACGTGGCACGGTACAAGCAGAGCTCAAAGTCCAGTTTTAAGGTAAAGGACAAGCAGGAAATACTGAGGAAAATGGCAGGAGGGACACAAGTCCACTAAAATTTGGCAGCTTTGTTATCTTTCTGTCAGTTGATCTTTTAGCCTAAGTTCAAAAGCAAAAGAAGCAGCAGCGATGAGAAAAACAATAACAGGAATGAACAGAACAAGATCAGACTGGCCTGAGTAAACACAGACTATAAAAAAAAAATGAGGCTGACAGTTAGATCTAGCCTCTCCAAAAAACCAGATGACACACTGAGCACATCCACTTTCCATACTTATAATAACACAGCTTTATACTAGCAGTTAAACAATAAGAAGTTAATCTCTACTCTGTATCTGGTTCTTCTATCTCCAGGTTGCTGTTCAAGCAATGCCCTCTGCTTGCAGGCCTCTCTGGCTTCACACACTCACACCTGGATGACATTTAGCCTAAACTGGCTGTTTACCTGGAAACTGTTGGTATTTCTTGTCACTTAACTTCTGCAAGTTTTCTTAAAACTTTTAAGAATTTCTGTACTAAGATTATTCTCTTTCTTCTATGAGATTATACTAATTATATATTTTTTTTTCATGTGATATTCATTTTTAAAAAATTTGTCTTATTTGCTGTATTCTACTATTAATGCTCCTGGTAAAGTTCTCTCAGAATCAGTCATTTGGAATACTTCGGGTTTTTTCTTTTATCCATAACTCATTACTCAGACTTTTTTGATTAGCAGATCATACTGGGGAGCAACAGTAGAAGGAATGGAAAGAATAAAGGAGAGTTACAGGATAAGGCAATCATTCTGCCTGAACTGAAGGTGGTCCTGGAACTTTCTATTACAATACTCTGTTTTCATTTGAACTTTCAGGCTAAGATTTTCATGCAGAGGGTCTGTCTCTGCCTGACTTACTTGAAAACATCAAGGAAAAGAGCTCAGCCATATCCAAAGGCAAAAGTGAAGAAAACTGCTACAAAAATCTGGAGCTGCTTCAAGAGAGTCTTTGCGTTTCTGGGTAGGGAACTAGAAACTTGTGAAGGTGGTTGTCTAACTGCCCAGGCTTTGCCTTTGTTATTCTAGGAAGGGACAGGAGTGAGGAAACCACTCAAATTATATTTCTTAAAATTATATTCCTTGGCTGAGCAAAATACCCAGAATGGGAGCCCCGGAGAGGAGCTTCAGAAGGGGACAGGCAGCCTGGCACTGAAAGGGGGGTTCAGAGGGATGAAATAGATGTTAGACAGGCTGAAGAAAGCAAAGCCCAAGTAAAATGCTTCAAGTTGAAGCAGGGCACTCCAGACCCCTGCTCCTGCAGCTATGGGACACCCCCCACCCAACCACAGTACAGAATCCTCACGTCAAGGTTGCCCACTGGGCAACCAGTTATTCCGTTACACCCAAAGTAGTGATCTGAGTGGTAAATCTACAGGTTTCAGCCTCACTGTGGACTTGCAAGAAGAAAGAGTTGGCGCTGTGGTTAAAACAGTTGAGCGTTGCCTTTCAATTCTAGCCTTGCTTCTGCCACAGACTTCTTTGAGAGCTCGCCTAAAGCAAAGAGTTCACACACAGTCACTAACTGTAAGTTCCTCTTTTCCATCAAGCTGAACCCGCACCTCAGAGCTGGAGGACCTGCAGGGGTCCCAAACTCTCCCTACCTCAACCAAAGCCAGTCAGAGTCAGCTTCTGAACATGAAAGCTGGTATGTTCTCTGGATGCTCTGAAAGATCAGGTCCTGGTATCTCAAAAACCTCCTCTTAGTTCTTAAAATAATATCACTGAGCTGCAGCTTCCCAACACTGAGGTGTAACTAATAACAACAAAATTACACATTTGTGGGGTATAAACACAAATCTTTTTTGTAAAAGCATTGACGCCGTGACAGTGTCTCAGCAAAGACCTGAATGCTTTTTTTGTACAGATTACTTTGAGCGCACTATGTTACATAGGGCGAACCATGAGTAAGGAGAAATTACAGTAGAGGTTAAGCCTTTGTTCTCTGACTAACAGCTCTTTTTTCTGCTGGAAAGGAAAAAATATAACTTTTTTTAAGCCAAAAAGTGCAATATCATACAACAATATCCTCCACAATTCTCCTACATCTCTTTCTCATTTTAAATCTTTGCAGAAGCAGGAGGCAACATATTGTTTTTCCAGGAAGGCTTAAGCAGCATTAAATCCCAGAGTAACTACATGTAAAACTAAGGAACAGGTGTTACCAGTATACAGTTAATTTCAGAGAGATTAACATTGGTTACATGAAATAAACACACGCATGCCAAATACTGTTAACCAACAACAGACATATCTGGCATACCACAGGTAATTTTAAAATTAAATTTGTCTTGTATTTACAGATGCCACACCTTCCCTTCCTTTCCTCCTGTTAGATATCTACTCTTAATTACAAAAATTAAAGGTATTATTTCAACTCCACTGCTTAGAGAAGCACCTACAGAATACAACAGCATCCACTCAAATACACAAAATTCGCAGTCTTTATTCTCAAACTGATACACATTACATGCTGCAGCATACAGCTAAGATGAAGAAATCCTTTAAAAAAAAATATCAGAACCCAGTCAGCAAATGACAAATCCAACCTTCACAGTTTGCAGGACTAGTCCTTGGACTACCACTGATTCATCCTTAGTTGCTGGGAAAAACAGATGTGGTTCAAAGAAGGCTTTCAAGGTGGCAGAGGCACTGGCACCTGGCCAGGCCAGTCTCCAGCCAGGATTAATCAGCCAAGGGGTCTCCAGCCCCATTCTCCTGGTTCCTCTGCTCCAAGCAGAGCAACATGTGAGACCTACTAGGCAGGCTACCCACGGGGACATGGCCATGTGCAGCTCCTCAGGGTCCCTGCCCAGATCATGCTGCCTCTCCCTGCTCCTGACCATTTCTAGAGGTGTAAAAGCTGTGCTGAGCAAGGGGTTCTCATCTGCAGAACGTAAGGGTGTGGGGCATCAGAAGGTGGTTTCATGGAATTTTAAAACTTTAGATCCTAACATTATTCTTTATACCTGTTGGGTTTTAAATTAGGGATTAAAAAAAAAAAGAGAGAGAGATTTATTGCATTAATATGTTCCAGTATTGGGCTGGCCTTGAAAATTGAACGAGAAAGGATAGTGCACTGAGTTTAACCCCTGAGATCCAGATTTAAATGTGAGCTTTGCTGCAGTGAGCCATGATCTACCAGTTGTACTAATGTTGGCCAGCAGTAAGTAATTCTCAAGTCATTTACGTGGGTCAAGTGATATTGTCAGGGACCGATATATAGCTTAATGTAAAGTATACATAAATATATATGTAAATAAGGCATATTTGGCCCAGCCTTTGTATGCATTTCCCGTTGTTCCATCCTATTTTAAGGAATCTAACTCCTCCAAGTAGAGTAGCTCTGCCCGCCCCACTCAGAGGAACTGTCAGCCTCAGTTAAAGCACATATGAAACCAGAGAAGAGGGCATTTCTCTATATCATGCTCCTGTGAAGTATTCAGCATATAACATTCTTGCTAAGAAAACACTTTGAATCGGGATCTTGGATGAAATTCTTCTTAATTAAAATCACTACAAGTTTTCCCCTTCGATTTCAGTAAAATCCCTGTCATTTCCCAATTTAAAATTCAAATAACAATAACAACACAAAATGCCCCACTTGACTAGGATTTATGATCATTCCATTTCTTCTGTCTGTAAATACTAATAAATTTATTCCACAGCCTTGTCGTGGCAATTGCTACGACTGTCTCCTGCCAAGACTTACCCAGAGTGAAAGTACTCCCAGGATTTTGCAAGAGAAACATCTGGTACAAGCCCAGATTATCACTGTGCAGAGAAATTCTGGAGGCTTTATTCAGTTCTTTCATGGTCCTTTGGTAAAACTTACATCGCTTAACAGTCAGTGGAAGCAAACAAAGTGGGAGGCTTAGTCTTTTTTATAAAGTTAATATGCTTCATTCTTACTGTTAGTCTTCTTTCAACAAGTCTCAAAGCAAAGATAGCAACATATGAAATTATTCAGTAGGAATGAACAGGGTCTCTTGCTCCTCTTGCAAACACAGTGGCTGTTAATAGTTTGGATCATTGCAGGCCAAATTTAACAAATTTTCAGGGCCTGAAAAGTTAGGTATTATATCTTCAGTATTAGTAATTTTCTGTGATTAATCTTTTATTACTGCAACAGAACAGTCTCATGTAGGAAGCAGAACAGGCATTTATCACTACCTCAATCACAGTGATGCTAAAGAAAACCTTACAGCAAAAAAAATAATGTTCTTTTTTGCAGTTTTTTCAGAATTATAAGTTGTTATTTTTAATTGTTTCAAAAAGTGTCTGTTTTGAGAAAGTCTTAGTATGAATTTGCCCTAGCAGAAAACAGCCTTGTCTCTTCCAAAAAAACATGCGAACTATTTCACCTGTCATGCTGTGTTCATGAAAGTGTTAATTGGTCTTTGAAGTTGATGCTATTGTAAAGCACAATAATATGAGAAACAAGTGCTCAGCTGAGACAAGGCATATTTTTTTTTTAAATCCCTTTTCTTCTTCCCACAAATATCTTTTTCAGGGTGGACTCTACATCCATTCTCCCAAACCAAGATTTCCTGTCACACAGCTGTGTTCACTAGAGCCATCAAAGGAGTTAATAGATTATTAATAGCAGTTAAAGGTTATTACTTGCAATACCCTATCCAAGAAAGAAATCCCAGAAGGAACCTGAATTCCCTTTAGTCTCATTTTTTGTGAATATCTTGAAGAACCGCAGCTATGCCTTATTCTGCAAGACTAACCAGACCACTCCTTTCCTAGAGAGACTTCTGCTAAAACAATAGTAAGCTTGATTTCCTGTGCTTGGTGGTAAACTAAGAAACTAAGGATGTACTGTGAGTATTGAACAGACCCTCAGGGCATACATAAGACATATATTTAGGGCATAGCATATAAAATACTTATATTAAAGTCAGCTTCTAAATATCCAAAAATCATTCTAGACTTCCAGGACAGCATGAGTGAAGAATACAGGCACAAGAAAAAATGAGTTTGACCCTTTCCAAATGGGTGCTTTTTCCAAAATGGTGTTTTTCCCAAACTTCCTCATCTCTTTACAAATTTTTCACATCTGCACCACCACTGCCGCAGACTAGCAGGTCTCAGGGCTCTGTGCTTGGGCAGAGTTGCATTCCCGCACAAGCCATTTCAAAATCCATGCAGTAGTCATTCGTCATTTGCATTCATCACCTTGATTAAATACCTATTTGGGTGCACTTTCTCTGATTCACATAGTGCTACATTTTGGTTCATAGCTGAGTCTTGGTAGGAAACAATCCTTCAGCAATGATTTTTCTTGGGTCTGACTTTGGAATTTGTTTTAGGATAGTGCTCACCATGGAAGTATAGAAATACAGATCCAGCTATTCTGAAGCCCTAATATTTCATCCCAGTTTCTCACAGCACACGTATGTCTTTGGAGTGCTGTGGTAAACACTGATACCAAACCACCATGTTCACTGCTTCAGGTAAAACAAAAACCTCATTTCCAAAAAAAACCAGGACTAAGCAGCCAAAATTACATAAAAATATACTCCTGAGTAAAACAGTTCATATTTTTCTATGAATCATTAGATACATTTACTTTTAATGTACAGAAATAGATTCCCCTACAGAGATTCTCTTCCTAAGGTTATTTTGTTGTAGAAATTCAATGTATAATAAAGGCAAATGCATATTCTTTCTCATATACTCATTGAATTTTTGAAAAATGAGGCTTTTAAACATACTATAGTTCACAAAAGGTCTAGTTCTTGTTTCTACATTAGATTGTTACATGAGTGAAATGTAAAAACCTTTTACAGTCCAGTGAAATTTCAGTTTTGTCTCTAAAGAGTCTTATCTTTCACTTAATGCTGACTTGTAGCACCAGGCATTAAATGAAACTGGAAAACTGTGAGTCTTGATGCTACTGTTATCCTGAAGGAACACTTACTATCCTGAAATCAAAGGTGACCCTATTTTAAACTTGTGCAATGACCATATGGAGTGCTGAAGTGATCGTCACCCATTACCTACTGCAAAGCAATAAATAATGGGTTCATGAGATAATTATTTTAACGCCATTGGGATGAAACACCAAAGCACAGCTAGGTGCTAAGAGTAGACAAACTCTTCCTTTCTGCAGGCTTTACTTAGTTCTTGAACCAGTTCTACATTCAAAACCTTAACATTAACTTTCAGTTTTCCAGGGGATTTTACCAATGACCAATTCAGGTTTATTAAATTACAATATTCATTTATATACAAGTAAAATAAAGGTGATAGAAGCTTTTATTTTATTTATTCAGCATCCTGAAGAAACCCAACATGAACAGTGATAAGCAATGCAACTGATATTAATTCAGAGTTTCCCCTTTAAAAAAGGAAACGGGTCAAAGGATATACCCTCTAGGGTATGTGCTGGGATTACACACCTGTGATTAATCTAACAAACTGCTGGAGATGTGATTGTTTCTTCATAGAACTGCAGCTGAAACAACAGTTCTTTGGCAGTAAAATAAATGTAACCCCTTGTGGTGCCCCTAGACATACAAGATAATTACAACAAAGTACCTTCATAGGAAGTTAGGACACTCCTGCTGCATCATTAAAATAAACGGACCTGCGATAACTGATGCAGCCTTGGAAGTGCCACAGAGGAGCATGGTGCTCAAGAGATGAAAGAGATCCGCTCTGCTCCTGGAACGTGCATGTGACTTCCATTAGCTTTAGTGGAAGCTGAGATTTCTAGTTCAAATCTAGCAAGAATAAGAGACAGGTTTTATCCCTGTGAAGTCAACTGCTGTTTTGCTGTGGAGTTCAGCAGGGCAAGACTTCTAAAGAAAAAGTTAATTATCCCAAGGCTTTTCAAGGCCACTCTGTGCCTCGTGGTGGAGCCTGGCGCAGAAAGATTTAAGCTCACTCCAACCAAGCTAGCTGTGGGCGCTGAAGCAGCAGAGCCGCATCTCCCGGGCACTGTACCCAGGACAGCTATTTGCCTGCAAAGAGGCAGTCCTCATGGTGCTAATGCAGTCACGCTGCAGCCAGGACTCTTGCTGAAACCTGCACAGTTTGTAGCCCTCCTGCTCAGAGCCACATCGCTGGACCAGTGGTAGCCTAAGGACCAACACGCTGGACCCACCCAGGCAATAGAGACATTCCCCAGGGTTTTTCCCAACATTAAATACAGTCAAAACTCCAAAAAGCGGAAACTAATATCATTTTGCAATTACACCAATTAAAGGCAGTTAGCATGTATTAATACCAAATAAAAACAAACCTTCCCAGTTTTCACAGGTAGGGTGATGACTTGTAGGACAAAGTTAAGGAAAAGTAGAAAGGCCTCCCAATGACTTAGTGTGTCCAGTGTCAGTCCCATTTTGATCTGTGTGGAACGTATCCATTCTTATTATAAATGTCTAAAAAGCAGTGTTTCGACAGCTTTCTTTGGATAGTGATTTCCAAGTTATCATACAATCAATGTTAATTAAGTAGATCTAAATTATTCTAGATATCCAATTCTTATTTTTATTTCTGCAAATTCTCCTAGCTATACCTCATAATAATGCTTGAATCACTCCACTCCCTTGAACACTTGTAGGCATTTCATTCTAAGGAAGAGCTTTCTAAAGCCCACGCTAAAGAACTGCTTCTCACTGACTGTGACATTTTAAGTCAACATGTGAAGTGCTCTCCATCTATAGCCAAAACACTGAAATTGCAAAGATTGCTAACAGACTGCATTGCACTCAGATACACACGCACAACAGTTAGTATAGACAGGGTCATTAGGAGAGCTAATTTATGTTATGTTTATCATCATTTAGTGGGAAATAAAATATGGTGAGGCTGCTTTCCTTCATTACTTTTTTTCTGGGCTCATAAGCCCAGCAGTGACCATTGGTTTGACTCTTGGTCCTTCATCCTTTTCAGCTGAGTAGGTGTGCAGATAATGCTGTAAATTTAAAGGAAAGGTTTAGCCTTCATAGTAGACAATATTCTTCCCTCTGCAAACAAGAAAAGGCAATGTAGTAGTATATATGTGAAAGTTGTCTTCACCACTTCAAGAATGATAAATGTGATTTCTATTTTTTAAAAAAAAGGCAAAAAAGTACAGACATATATTCTGCATAGGTAAATGTTTATGTAGGAAAGTTTACCATGTCACAGTATCCTGTTCTAAAACAACTAGGGCAGTATGATGCTCTAATGCAACTTCTGGCACAGTAAGTTTGTCTGCAGAAATGGGGCCCTGAGCTGGGCAAACACACCAAGTTGTCTGCCTCGTGCCAGTGGAAAAAGACTCTAGTAGCCAGGTTACAAGGAAACAAGTTCCAGGTTCAAACTTATTTAGAAACACAATGAGAGCATGCAGGATTAGGTTTTAGGACAGAAGTAAAGGGACACTTCAGGAATATCACTGCATTTCATTCTTGCTATCTGATTGTGCACCTCTTGGCTAGGAGTGGATTTGATTCCCCATGACGCAAATAAAATGATGTGGATAAGAAAAACGCAGTCAAAAAGAGAAGTTTTGTTCTTAGATGTTCTTCTACTCCAGCACTAAAAAAAAAAATACATGAAATCTAAGTAGTTCCCTACTACAAAAGTGGGAAAAAAACAGAATTTGAGACTGGTTTAGGAGGCTAATTGCCAAAGAAACTCTTATAATGAGATTTAATCTCTTCCCAATGCATATCACATATATAAACAAAATAAGTACTAAAAATTTAGAAGTCTCCTAATAGAATAAAGTAACAATGTAATTTAAAAAATACTAATGTCTTTAAGAACTGCTGTTTTATATAAGCTTTTAAATAATATAAACAAAGCCAACATTTTTTCTTTATGAAGTCCAGTGCTGGACTGAAAGTTCTGAATTTTGCCAATGAGCTTGAAGAAAGATAATTCTACATTTTTATGCCTGTAATTCATTTCTTGTATTAATTTCTTATTTCATTTAAATATTATAGTCATTCTTATCACAATTCTTGTATCGATATTTAATACAATCATTCATAACATAACCCATAAAATTGACTACATGATTCTAATATTATCTCATTGAATCCTTCTTGTGAAATAAATGCAAATTAACTTAAGATAACATGATGCAAAAATGAAATAACTGCCTCTTCATAATCTTTATAAAAGAATAATTCTCATGTGCTATTTTAGCACATTCTCTATTTACAGTAATTATCTTTAAACATGAATCTTCTTTTTACTTACTTAATGTGCAAGAATGCATCCGTATGAAAGCAGATGTTTTTTATTTTAGCCAAATTAACCAAAATCTTCTTCACCAATTTTGTCTATAAAAGACTTGCTGCCCAGTTGCTAGACTATATGAAACAATCTTTCCTACCAGGCTGTACAGATTAAAGGCTGTACAAATTAATAGGACTTTAGGAGCTCTATTTTATAGCTACACTTTTGGTAAGTACCTTGCAGATGTTTTCAGATAAAAACTACTTTCTGTCTTTCTGAGTCTGCATCATTTCTTGAGATTTCTGTGTGTCTGCATAATTCAGAGTTCATGTCAGACAAGTGATTATTAGCTTCTTCACAGCTCTCTAATCTTCAGCCCAGACTAAGTCATGGTCTGAGCTGCCCTCCAGGAGTCCCTCCTTTCATAGACACTTATTTCTGATTTTACAAAAAAAAAAGAAGAGCTTTTAGGCCAGATCTTCACTTCTGGGGCCTCACATCAATTCTCAGAACTGGACATTCTGCTCTGGGGCTGGGGCGCAGGCATCCAGGCCAGGCTGTCATCATCCCTGGCTGGAGAGTCTCAAGTAACTTGCATTTATTTCCCTACCCAAACATTAAGCAAAGTCTCTCCTTTGCATTTCTGTTCCTCATTGGGGAGACAGATTTTGACCAATGTCACATCCATTCCCAAGAATATTTCAGGCTTTTGTTTGGGATTACTGTCCCATAAGAAGGAGTATTTGGGTTAACTTAATCGAACCCTGAATGAAACTATTCATTTCAGCCAATATGTTACTCGCTCCGATAATTTCATTTCACATTAAAAAGCTCAACATCGTGTTCATTTTTAAGTTATGCACAAAGCTTTAACACAGGGAAGAAAATCTCCAGTAAGCACTCTAGATTGCTTCAGAAAGATATTTCCTTCAGAAACTGGAGTCACCATCTAGTTCAAGCCTTCAACCAGAACAGATACACTGAAAACCAGAGCTAAGCAGAGGATAACACTGAAAACCAGAGCTAAGCAGAGGATAACAGGATGCAACCACACTGGCTGCCCAGCCCAAGCAAATCCACTTTTGCGGTGAGATTTTTGTTACCAGAAAGTTGGTTTTACTTTTAATATTTCACCCACCAAGATAACTGATTGAACATACACAGAAATGGGCAGGAGGGGGAGGAATCAAATAATTGCTATGCCAAATTTTATACAATCTCCTTTCTATTCTCTACTTTTAAGTTTTTTCTTCACTTGGCAATCTCTCAAAAAATATCAGATGTTGTTGGTAAAAATATTTAAATTATATCTCTCATCTTTCATGATAAACAGTTAAAGAGCAATTTATTTTATTTTTAGGGTTAAACAAGATAAATAACAAGAAGAAGGGAGAAAAAAATTACAAAAGATAGGAAACCACAGTTCTGCCTTCAATAATCACAGTTCAGTTTACTGAAAATTGCAGATCTTTCTTAGCAAAACAGCAAATCTTTACTACATCTGTGTTGCTCAGGCACATCTTTTAACTCATCACTTTGGACACAGGAAGAATTACAGAGGCAGATATGTCTCAGAGAGCAGCAATCGATTCTTTGTAAATAGAAACACACAAAGGCACACACACAAATGCAGCTAATGGAGAGAGAAGGAAGGAAGATGAAATTTTAAGCTTGTCCCCTAAGAGAAGCTGGAACCAGAGCAATGATGTTCCATTTGTGCTGCTCTGGGAAGAGATCAGGAGTAAAACCACTGAAGAGCATGATGGGAAGCTCTGGTGAGTCCTGGCATGTTAAGGCACGCTGGCAGCCTTTTGGGTCATAATACTGCCACTGAATGTGATAAGGTGATCTCTGAAACGCTCAGCATTGCCTGCCAACTGTCCTTCACAAAGCAGTTGCCTAGGCAGGACTGTGCTTGTTCCATCAAACTCCATCCTGCTTGGGAATGGCACCACCATGCAAAGCTGCGCTAGGCACATACTCTCTAAAGCTGGGGCTCACCATAACCCTTCTCTGTTGTTAGAAACACGATTTCCAGTCACACACGTGAGGTATTAGTGGCTTGAGATGCTCTCCACACATGGGATTTCTGGTTAAAAGTGCAGAGACTTTAGACTATAGACTAAATACTTAGTCTATAGTATTTCTACAGGGCATCTGCACACAGTGGCTTTGGTTTTTAAGCCACATTTGACAAGATTTTCTGTTTCATCATAAGAGAAAAATCCTATGCCATGACCCTTCTTCCCCCATCATCATACCAAGAAGCCTGTTCCACAGCAAGTCCACGTACTACTAGAAAAGGAGTTTTAATATGGCTGAAGCCATTTCCTCCTACCGGATGAACTGTTCTGGCTGAAGTTTTGCAAACTAATACAGCACAACCCAGGTTCATGCTAAGGGAAATTTCAGTTGAAGCAGATAACAGATGGTGGAGTTATAAACAATTGAGAACTGAGTCTTTTAGTAGAAACTAACAGGAGACCTCCATGAGAGGTCGTGCTAACAAGTCTGCTTATAAAACTTAACTATTACGTGGTGTATTCTTATTTCAAAGTGGACATATGAATCATTATCATACAGTCGTGTACTTCCCTAACTTTATGGTTTTCATCACCTATTTCAATAGCTCTGAGACACTCCATGCTACACTTTCATATGGTATGAGCTTATGAAAATAATGATAGAATCTCATACTATAAAGGAAAGGAAGGTGATTTATTTTTTTTTTTAGAAAAGAGTCTGTAGCATACTCGTTTAGGTTATTTAAGTATAAATAATTGTTTATATAGGCCTTTAGTATAAAAATATTTGAACATTATTTAAAATGTGAAAATAAAATGATAGGGGGAATTCAAGAGAGTACCTTTCAAGGAAGCACTGCTTAGGTCATGCTATGGCTGCAGGCACAGGATAAGTGCTAAGTGAGGGCTACAGTCCCAAGCAGGCAAGTTACACGTGCGGAAGGCAACCCCCACAACTAGCTGTGAGAGTGAGCTAAAGCTGTGATTCCAGCCACAGCCTCTTACTTCCCTTGAATATACCAGAACAGTCACCTTCCATGTGCTTTTGATATGAGGCACCATTTTTGATCATACAATGCCTAGAACAAGTTGATAAATCTCAGGATCCTCATGGCATGGACCTGTACTGGACAATAACTTGGGAAGTGGCAGCCATCCCAAACTCAGGGTGCAAGGACCAGTTTTCTGCTAGTAACTAGGGGACTATTTCTGACAAGTATTTGAGATCCTAGCAGGCAAATGGCAAAGGACTGAGAAGGGAAAAGCTTCCAAAGCCCTGAAACATATTTTTATTTTAAAAAAAAGACAGGATTTTGTTTAACATTTCTGAATTGTGGCTTATTGCCCACCAAACAAAATGTTAACAAGATAAACTTATAATTTAAATTACTAGTACTTCCAGGATACTTAGAAATGTATATTCTTTTCATCCAGCCTGATGATTAAAAATGCCTTTGGGATCATGCCTAGAATAATGTTTTACATTAGGGAAGCCAATAAAGAGTCTTTTGCTAAAAACTTGGATTTAGATACACTGTTACTGTTCCCACCTCTTAATCGATTAAAAATATATATCGTAACAGCATATGCCCTGTAAGAAGGAAAACATAGAAGTTATTCTTCTCTCTGAGAACACACGTAACTGCTGCTCAGTTTAATGGGACATATATATGCATATCCATGAAAAATATCTTCCAGAATATGAAGGGTTCATATGTATCTGTAAATTATTACATGCATAGGTGCAGATTGGCCTTTCGCTATGCTAGTCTCAATGCACCTAGTTTTGCCTGGTTGTGGAAGCCAAACAGTCCCAGGACTGGCCAGCATTTCAATGTGTAGACCATATGGGAATTCAGTCTGCCATGGCCACAACCCAAGGAGTCAGAAGGTGGTGAATATTAGGCCATAGAAACTGAAGGAGCGGAAAGACTTCATTCAGCTCCAGCAGCACTGCTGAACTGATGAATGGGAATTTCCCCAATGCTCTCCTGCCTCTCCCTGCCTTCCCCAAGTAAGGAAATAGTCAGATAAATTTTGATGGGAAGGATGCTGGAAGCATCCAAAGCAATAGATACAATTAAAAAAAATATATATCTGTAAATGTTACACAAAATTAGAAATATAGTGAAGAAAATCTCAATAATATAACTGAGTTTTGAGCAGTCAAAGCCAAGTGGATGAAATCTGTTTGCAGAAATCTGTGTATTTTTTTTAATCACTCACCTGAGTCTAACGGGAGGAATTTTCATTAGCAAAGTAAAAAAAAAATAAAGTGGCTACACATGTCAAACCTGCAGTACTTATATGCACTGTGTCTGGTACCAAACCAAATGGAAATATAATTTTGAAGTATACATGCATGTATGTTGGACCTCACAGACGTATTATAAACAACAAGGATGCTTTTAACTGTCAAAACAGAGAGATCTACATAATGCCTGAAGCTGATCTACATAATGCCTGAAGCTGTTGCACAAAGCACTGAAGAAATCTAAAATGCATTTTGAGTTGTAGCAGGAAGATGGGAGGAGGGAACTCCAGCAAGTCCATTTCTTTGTCTGAGATTTGACCATGAGAAGAAAGACATCCTCAAGGCATCAGGAGCCCTGTCAACAGCCAAGACATGGTCTTGGTAAATCAGATCTTTTGATCAGTTGAATTTCTTTTTTCTTTTCTATCTCTTCATCAAATCAAGAACTGCAGAATAATTAAATTACAAACTGTTATCAAAATACAATTAGAGAATGTTTTTTGGCAATTACATACAACACATTTAATAGCTTAATGATTCCTACAGTTTATTTTACTTACACTTGAACAATTTTCATGTCATTATGTTTTTAAGAGAAAAAGAATTTTTTTCATGTTATGGTCAGAAGCACCATGAAAAAGGGAAAGATGAGGACTTATGAAGTTCTTTATAAATATAACAAGCCATCAATGGGGAATTACCAGTCATCACCATGCTAATTATTCTTTCCTGGGCTGCCAGCATCTTTAAAAATATTCCAGCATTATCTACTGGAAAGGGAAAAGCTACCTGAACTACTGATACAGCAACACCGCTGGAATCAAGGGTCCCAGTTCTCCTCCCAACATTATACCGTAACTACTCAGTTACGGCTACCCAAAATGAACACGTGGATTACTAAACCAGAATAGCAGCATTTGACAGCAATTTACAGGGGTGTAAAATTTCTGTGCCGTGTTCTAGGCAACAAAGAACCACAGGAACTATAATCCGTTATCTGAAACTTCACTATCTGCAAAAGCAGACAGATACAAGCAAATCCTTCACTGCAAACAGCAACGGGCTTGCTGTCATTAATCACTACAAGGAGGCTATTGAAGACAGACTCTGGGATGGATTTCAGCAGCAGGCTGCAACTTTATTAGCTCAACATATCCAAGCATTTAAGTGGATTCAGTGTAGGAGTTACAGGACCCCCACCATACAACTTATAATTCATGGTCAACTGTCCTCAGCCTATGTGCAGAAACCAGCTTTAGCCATCTGACATCTTCTCACCTTAAAGAGAGAGAGAGGAGGGGGGGCTCTCAACCTGCAGTGGCTGTGGTCTCCTTTTTCAGCAGTTTACCAGAAAAAAAACTCTTCTTCACTTCTGGGAGATCATACATCAACCTCCTATCCATGCTGGATACCAGCTTCAAGTTTCGAAGTAATTATTACACTAAATATTACAAAGGTATAAAATGTACTCCATATTTACGTCCTTTACCTATGCCAGGCATATTGCCATAATGATGTATGGGTGGAAAAACAGACAAATAAGAAATAAAAATACCTGTCCTTCCTCCTCAATGGCAGAAAGTATTATTCTGACACCAAAACAGGCAACCTATTAAATCTGCAAGCTACTGAAAACATAGTTCATAGATTATAACTACTTCAGTAATGAAGATACAGTTTAAATTAATCAGAGTTCTCAATTACATCTCACAGTGTGTCACAGAACCTCAGGAAGCAACATTAAGCCTCCAAAACTGAGCTCTTCTAATGGTGGGAAACCTCCTTCTCATTTCTGCCCAGAATCTATTCACTGGCAGTTTATATCCCCCTTGACCTGGCGCTGCCTGTTAACTTAAATAGCTCTTCTTCCTTTCTGGAATTTGCCTCCTAATTTGCCCCCTTCACAGATGTTAAAGGTGTCAGTGTAAGGGAAAGAGCAGAGTCCTACCACCATCTGGCCAGCCAGTGGGAGAAAGGGCAACAGAAAAAGGATGGGGAAATCTTTTTTCTGTCCTCTCCTGCGCTCACTGCCCTCATTGCTCCCTCTGCAAGCTCTTCAACACCCGGAGGCTAAGCAAGGCTCTGACCACATTTGTCATTCCTCCACTGGGTGAAAACACAGCATAACATGTTCATTAGGCTTGAAACAAAGAAACAATCCCCCTCTAGGAATTAACAGGATTTGACAGTAAATAAATCATGGTGAATGGACTTGAAGTGATAGTTAAATCAAAGAGTTTCAGAAAGCTGAAGAAAAATGGTTAATGGGAAGAATAGTATTTTGGGGGCCCAGAGCTGTGAGGAAAATATTGGAAAGCTTTTGTGACCCGAATGAGGATAAACCTCCTCTTTCCCTGCTTTTGATCAGCAGGTTGGGTATACGCATTTCAGCACAGTGACATGACCTGAAGTAACGCAGGCTCTTCAGATGGTCACGCTACTGTTAGATAAAGGAAAGTCTGCAATGGATGGAATGGAACAAAGTGGCCCGTTGATTCACAGGGTACATTGCATCTCACGTGGAAAAGGCAGCAAACATATTCTCTGAATGACAAGGAGAAAGAGAAGTCACCCAGACTGAAAAAGAAATGGAATTTTAAACCATATGTTATATAGTTTTGGACCTTTGGCCAAAGATATCTGAAGGCACAAATGCCTGTGCCACCAGCATCCCCTTTTCAGAGCCGGAAGAGCTGGAGCTGAAGGGCTGGAAACACAAAATAGGACTGTAAATCGACTGAAGGTTTGTCTTGGCATTTGTTTTTACAGATTTACAGATACAACGAATGTTCTGTTTAAAATATCCACCCAGCTGCTTTTTATCAGCTTCAATTTAGCCCCCACCACCATCCCTCCGAGATAGCCAGCGACAAACGGGGGGCTGGCCCCTGCCTGATAACAAAGAAGAACGACAGATAGGCAGCAAGGAGCAGCACCCCTGGGGTTTGTCGGGGGACAGAGAGGGCCTGGGACTAGGGGACTTGGCCCTGTGCCCACCCAGAGGGGCAGGACATCCCTGTGGAGGAGAACCCATACACCAAGGGGTCTGTGTTACCCCTGCCTGAGGAAGGCAAAGGGGCCAGGGCAGCGCGTGGAGCAGGTCACAGCTCAGCAGGAGGGAGGTGACAACTCTGTCTGCCCTCCAGAAACAAGGGGCCCAGTTCAACTGAGCAAGAATCGTCCTGCAGCAAGTGGAAAGGAGCAGAGCTGACTAGACCGGCTAAGGTTACAACTTGGTGCTGCCACTGCCACCCAGCAGAGAGGAGCAGGGAGAGGCACGGCTGCTGCCAGGACCTACCACCTTCCACCAAGCTGAGCCCATGTGCTTTCTCTCAGAAAGAGAAAACAGCCTGTTCTTGGTGCACCTTGGCACAAGCAAAGCAGGAGGCAGATCCATGAGCATTTTGCAAGTCTTCAACAGTTAATGCCCCTGGCAAGTGCCTGCTTTCTACAGCCACAGCTCCTGGTCCAGGTTGCTGCTGGAGAACTGGAAATGTACAAATAGGAATGTCATTTCTTTAGGAGCATCAGCTGTTAATCCTCTGCCAGAGGAGGGCTCCTTTGTCGAACCTCGGTGCACTTGAAGAAGTGGTGGCTTGTGGAGCAATTATCGCATTAGAGAAGGCGATGGACCAGAAGTTCAGACCTGCAGTGGATAAAAGAAACTTTTTCCCCACTGGGTCTTAGGCCAGATGATGCCCACAGGCCACGTTGGGCAGACAATAGCACTAAGCACGGGCTGTCCAGAGGGAAACCATGTGCAAGGGAATAAAGTTACTGGCAGACAATTGCCACCACCTGCGAGTGTTGGTGTGATCCGAAGAGCTGCATGAACACAGTTGGGCTAGGGGACTTCAGCAGCTGGCGCATCACAGTGATGGCTCAGAAATGTGAAATTACTTCAGTTCTTGGACAAACTAATGTGCTGAAAGGGAAGCAAATGTGAACTACACAAACTAAAATCATGGTTATTGCTGAGATCTGGCTCTTTCTGAACCTGATGAGAGCTATGCTCTTGTGCAAGAACAAGATTGATGTTCTTCAGAAGTGTTTTACAGGCTGAACTGAGGAATGAGCCGTGCATGGGAGGCATCGTTAAGGCTGAGTAGGAGGCACAGCTAGTAAAAAATCAGATGGTGGAGACAGCATCTCAAAATCTCTGACAGCAACAGAGGTAAAAAGTGGTGAGGCAGCCTGGCTGGTACAAGTTAGAGATTGACTTAACAGAAGCCTTGGTATAAGGCAGTGAAAGGAAGCAATTAGCATAGCTGCAGTAACGCTGCACCAGGTCATCCTCCAGGAATAAAATGGAGCTTGTCAAGATATGATCAAGTGCGACATCAGATTGCGCTTAAACTAAGGAGAGTTCCTGGCAGGCAGTTCCCTGCTTGGATACCCTGAGTATCAGGTAACAATGAAGCTAGATGATATTTTGGAGGTTAGCCTGACCAGACAATGTGCCTAACCCTGGACAACCCCACGTGCACATCCTCAACAGCCCAAAACAGACGTAAAATCATGCATTGGCTGCATGAGATGTAATGCATAGGCAGGTCAAACACATGGATAAAGTGTTAGGGAAAAGAAGTTTCAGCAGTTTTAACTTGGATAATCTCAAGTAATGATGGGAGCAAAGGACCAAGGAAATAAACTGCGTATCTGGATTGTTTCAGCCCATCAGAGTGCCTTCTGAAACTGGAACACATCAGGCACTATTCAGAGGTACTGAAGAATTTACAGTTTTTTTAATTATAGAACAAAGAGATTTTAGTTCAGTTCAAAATGTTGTTTCTGGGAACTGAAGCAGCTTTCATATGTTTCATCAAACACATTAAGAGTGGCAACGAATTTTAAGCTTTTAAAGGCTTAAACCTCAAGAAGCAAATAGTAGCCTTTGAGGAGCTATATCCTGAGTATATAGTCAGTGAGGACAGGCTAAGAATTTCAGACCACCACCAGAAAGCGTACAAAATAAAAAGATACTGGCAAAACCACAGGCTGTCTGCACAGAAGACACCACATCTACAAAACCTTTGAGCACGCACAATATCAGAAACGAAAGCATCTTCTTGTCATTTAAGAAACAAATTATCTAGACAAAGGAAGAAGAAAAGCTGATGAGTAAAACAAAGAAACGGTTTCTGAGCCATGTTTTGTTCAGGGTTTTTAGATCCACCTCTCAATCTGCAGGAGTCTGCAATGCCCCAAAATCTCCTGGTGAGATCCGAAACTGATGAGGCTGGTAGGTGCCCTTTGATGAGTTTCCCCACAGATTAAGTGAGGGTGGCTACAGAACTGGAGAGTTCAATTGTTGTGGAAGTCCTCAAATTCTCTCATTTACATTTACTCAATAAGGAATTCAGTGTCCAGGGCTCACAACAGCCTGTAGCAACTCCTTATCAAGCACAGCCTAGCAAGACATCCATGGAGATGGATTCACAAATCAACTGAATAAACATTTGCAGCTTAACAGAAAACAAAAGGAAAATGTAGCCCCTGTTTGCAGGGTACAAGTATGCAGAAGCATCCTGGTTGCTTCTTGTGCACAAAAAATGTCTATCAAAGGAGATCCCAGTTCAAATATGGTATCATCAGAGTAATCATCTGGAGTTCATACAGGTTAATTTCAAGGATTGAAAAATACTACTGCTTTCTGAGTGTGTATGATACTTCTGAAAATATGCTACAGCAGAACTGATGGAGCATGAAAAGGAGCTTGAGACTGTTACAGACATATTGATGAGATCTATAGAGCTGTGGTTCCACCCATGGGGCCGCATCTACGGTGGCACAGAGAGGGAATCTAATGTACACGTGCCAGAAGCTTAAGGTCATCATACAATCACATTATAACATAAGTATTTTATGAAGTGGTTTGTGAAAGAAATGAAGAGTAATCACCCTACTGGCATCATGCTTACAGTTCTCATCCAAGAATAACGGGACAATGCTAGGAAGATACCTTCAGCTAATTACAATGAATGAGCCAGGGCTCAGCTGTCTCCCAGTGGGACTATTTTTAACCCTGCAAATACCAGCTTGGCTTTCAGACACGGTATCTCGCCTCTCTACAGATCTGAGTGAGGAAAGGAACCTGCTTCAGTGACTCCAGGGCAACACAGTGTGTGGAGGTGGAACAGAGCTTGAGGCAGGAGTGAAGGTACCAGGACTGAGATGAGTAGTGGGAGCATGGGTAGGTTCTCATCCTGCAGGGAGGGCAGTGGGTCGGAGCAATAGGAGAAAGGTGGAGGGAAAATTCCAGGTACACATTGCTTCAAAGGGAATTTTACTAAGAAATTGGGAAACTAAATAATCTGTCCCTGGTGATATATACGTAAAAGGATGGTTCATAATACGTTGTAATATATAAGAAAACATATGCAGATTACAGTGCGTAGGTTTTCCAGTGAAAGACTGGAAAAATCAGATATTAAAAAAGTGCACAGCAACTCTTCCAGACAGATGATGTTAAAGGGAAATAGACAACAGTCTAGAAGTATCTTATTTTTCCTGGCAGAAGAGAGGACTCATGGCACCCAAGGAGTGGTTCCAACATTCTCCAATCGCCGGGAGGGAGTGATGTCCAGCAGAGCCTCCATGGCTGGCCAGGGAACTGAGGGAGGGGATCCACAAGCCCCATCTGTGCCCAACCACCCCGATCCCAGCAGAGCAGCATCCTCTCCCTGCAGAGCTCGACAGGCAGACATCAGCAATGGGAGAAGGTTGCCTGGACCCCTGCAAGCCAGAACAACACAGCTAATTTGTGCAATTGTTTTAAAATTTTATTAAACTTCAGGGCATAATACATTTTAGGTTTTGTACCAAGAATTTAAATATAGAACTCTGTCTTTTATGGTGTTCAGCTAATCCCTTGTTTTGTATTAACTGATGAAACCCTTACCTATTATATTCCCTAAAACTCGCTGCTTTCTACAGAGAGTGCTGTAAAAATTTGCTTTTTAAATACTAGAAGGCAAGTGTCAGGTTTGAGTCAGTATGAAAGTAGGAACTTGACCACTGCTGTTACATCTTCCTTACTCAGATTTCTTTCTTTTCAGAAGAAAGTCCTTCTTTTATCTGACACAAGTAGAATCTATTCTGCATTGATATATTTTATTTCTATATTTGCAGGCAATAATGGAGCACAAGTGTACAGAATACTTATTTTTAATTTTAGACAAAACCTGCAGAGGATGTACAACGAGAAGATGTGGGAAGTAATTTGTCTCTGTAACCTAATTTATGCAAGCTTCAGCCAAGGACGTTTATCATTCTGCTTTCCACCTTCTCCAGGAAACAGGCAGGGGAAAGCAGAGCAGTAAGTAACGCCTTGCAGAACACGCCGTTGGTTAGGCAGGAAGAGGCATCCTTCCTTCCTCTTCAGGGCAACATGAACAGCTCTGTTTTAGCCAGAGTTTTTTTTTGTTTTGCTGAATGCTGATCTCCTTGCTAGTGTCAAGATAAGGACAGAGAATGGTCAAAAATTACAAGACAGCAACAAACAAAAGACAAAGAAGAGAGAAAACAGCTCTGACAGATCCAATTCATTTACCAATGTCTATCTCCATTAGAGTCACAGGATACTCGGCTTCAACGGCATCAAAATTTGATTAAAAAAAACCACTTTGCCCAAGAAAAAAAATCATTTTTACTCTGTCATGTGCACAGCCAACAGGCTGTTGCTACTAAACAATTAAAAAATAACGATTATTCGATTATTCGTTATCACAAGAAAATAAATGTCTTTAAAGACAGAGCTGTAAAAGCAGTTTGAGTGCCCAAAGGTTGCATCATAACGGCTACACAAACTGGGACAAAGAGAGAAGACGACTCAGGAAATGTCAGTCTGGCATTTCCTGACTCCTGAACACTTGACTTCACAACCTCTGCTTGTTTTTGTATATGATTTCCTAATGGAAATTTCCTTCGTGGAAAGGACAGGCAGCATCCCCAAGTCTCTCTCCCCACAGCTCACCTGGCCAAAAAGTGTGGGATGCTCCAGGGCGCTGCCCCAGCGCCTCCAGAGAGCCCAGCCCCACGGCAGCCTCTGAGGGCAGGAGAAACAAAGGCTCCAGTTGAGTCAAATCCTTGGGATGCTTGAGCAGAAAAGCCCAAATATGCTTGGACTGTAACTGCCCCGAGGACCGTGGCTCCACCAAACTCCCACACCTTTCCCCGGGGTGGAGGGGGGTCAGCTAGAAGTCTCTTTCCAAATTGTTGCCCCAAATACTGGATCATGACACCATTATATAAAACATTACAGCTTTTCTGTGAGGTTCTTTTTTTTTTTACTACTATTTTGTTAATATGAGCCAAATGAAGCAACTTTCTCCCTCTTGTTTTTAGAGAAATCTGAACTCTTTTGTTGAAACTTTCCATTGCAAGTTCTGCCTCAGGCTCAATATTTCTTTGGAAAGTTTTGGTCCCAGTAGTTAAAATTTGGCTGAGTTATAATCATAGCCACATAATGGAAAGAGTCACAAAGCTTTAGTTTTAGGCAATGTTACTAGCTCAACCACTAATACACATACAAACACGCGTATCTGGCTAACTTGATCAAATTACAGGAAGACACACAGCTAATGACTGAATTTCTAAATAAATGCATGATGTCCAAGAATTACTTACGGGAATAGCATCTTTAGGGTTACTCGCATCTGTGCGGAGACAGTATATCTAACTCAAAAAATACCCTTTTTTTAAAAAAGAAGGCTAACTCTCCCGGGGGGGGGGGAAGTATTTTGCCTACTTATCTGATTAATATAGTTAGGTTATTTGATATATGAGACTGCACAAAAGTGGCAGAATATCATAGCACACTGTCATTTCATCTTGAAAAGGGAGAGGGGCTTTATCATTTTTCCATTTTTCTGCATATATAAATTATATAATTGATAGAATAACAAAGTATAAATAAACATATGATCTGCTGTTGGGTCTGTTTTGCTTAGCAATGTCAAAACCACCCTGACAAGAAGCCACAGCCTCCCAGCGCTCCCCCACAATGGGCAGAATCTGAACCTCCAGCTCCTGCTGACTGTAGCTGTGCTCTGTACCTATAAGCTTTCTGAAAACAATTTAACCTCACTGGAAACCGGGGTTTTATTTCTCTCATGACATTGAGGCATATGCGTGGATTTTTTTGCTCTTCCCTTGTTCAACAGGAAACCTCTATTGACACTTCTACTACATTCCTTCACATACCTTAATCCTACTTCTTTGACTGGGATAATCCCCAGGCAATACAGCATACGAAGTCAGGGCAGGTAGAAAGAGAAATTATCACAACAAATTGCACCTAATAACCTCTGGGATAAAATTATGTGGCTTTGCATGCAGCTCCACATTTACTTAAATCAAGCTTTTCTGCTATCCTTGCAGTAGAACAGTCCTACTGTGAAACAACACTATTTCAGCTTTATGTGCTTTTCATTCTTGTTGTTCTCAAATTGGCCTAGACAGGTAAGTATTACAGCTCAACTTGTAGATGGATTTTCATGCAGATCCCACTGTGATCAAGTATAGTCAGTTTGATTTTCAACAACCCTGTCAGATGAAAACTTACAGCCTGCCTTGAAACAAAAATGAATGGGATGATCTTTGATGTTACAAACCCGGTAGGAGGGAAGGTAGATAAAAGGTGTTTATATGCCATCTTCTGCTGTTAAAATAATGCACAATGCAAAGTCAAAGTAAATGTTTCAGTTTTAGTAAAATCAGCAGTGGCCTGCAGAAATCTGACAGGGATAAGTAGACCTCTTGCAAAGAGAGCACAGAAACAGTCTTCCCTACGTACTTCCCTACAAAAATCTGTCAAGTGGTAAATTGTCACATGTAGACACAGACAACAACAATAAAGTCAGTTCTTTGTCATGACAGAAGTATTAACAGTGTTATAATGAGGATGGGGACCACAAGCAATGAACACTTTGTCAACAGTGCCTTGGAATTTACACAATTGAATTAAAATATTGGTAAACTAAGTAAGTGGTTACCTTAGTCCTTGTGCTGCAAAACACCTTCCTTTCTAAAACACTATAGGAACAGATTAGGGAATTTATAATAGCTTCGACTTGCTTTCAAAAGATTGTTTAAATTTAGCAAGAAGACCGACCCAGCTGCAGAAAAGAGCCTTTTCTCTGTCCTGTGACTTTGTGCTATCATTTAGCCAAGCTACAAATATTCCTTTCAGTCACATTCTAAACAAAAACAGTGATGACGCACCAAAAATAACCAAACGTGCACATTTCAAACACAGGGCAAGCCAAGATACTAGTAAAGAGCAGCTGTAGTACCCACTGCCCACAAGGCTGAGAGCAAGCAGTGACAGTGAAAGAGGGGAGCAAAAGGAGTGTGCTGCCCACTGCCCACTCCCAAAGTGGTCCTGGGAACTCATTCTCCACTCTCAAAATAACGTTGTCCTCCTGGATGGGCCCAGCACAATTAGCCCTGTAATTCAAGCTGCGGTGCCTGGCTGACGGTTCAGGTTTCAGATCCTGCTGAAGAGGAATGCTGCTGCCATAGCTGGGAATTCCATATTGTGGAGGGGGGAAGAGAGAGATTGTTTTCACCTTTAGAAACCCCAGCCTACAAAGAAAGGTAGTGAAGAGTTAGGATGCTGACGTATGGCTGCTTGTGCAGTTTTAATTTAGTCCTTTTGTGAGCACATTGTAAGATGTTCTTTAATTGCACAATCATATGTTATTATTATTTGGGTGGTCTTTTTCCCACAAGGCTTAATTTGGTAGTCAATAAACAGCCCTAGACATAAAGCATTAATCAGGTTTGTGCATTGAATTAGGTTATTTTTAAGGAAATATTTATCTCATTGAGACTCAGTATTAAATACATTTCACTGTCATTTCACTGGAGGAGAACATGGTTGTGGATAGTTAACTTCTAGTTTTCTATCATCTTTAGTTTCCCAAAACGAGTTTTTTTAACTCCTGGGGAACACCTGAACCTGAGGTATTAGCGGTTCCTTTTCTGCATTCACAGCTCTGGATGCCTGGAAAGGTGGGAGGGTGGGTTTGGGAAGGGGGTGAGTGTCACAGAAAAGAGCAAGAGAGAGGGGGGCAACCGGGGGTGCAGGCACGCGTTTGACGGGAGAGGCCAACAAGTGTGCCCCAGCAGCCTTTTAGGGAACCCTGGCTCCCCAGGGACAGACAGGGGATGGGATGGGATGGGATGGGATGGGATGGGATGGGATGGGATGGGATGGGATGGGATGGGATGGGATGGGATGGGATGGGATGGGATGGGATGGGATGGAAAGCCCGTGGGCCAGACCGACGTGGCGGCCCCTGGGAAGCAGAAGATGCTCGCGGGCCGCCGCCTCCCGCCTGTCCATCCCGGCGCTCGCGCTTCGAGCTCGGTTTCCCGCAGGAAACGAGAGCGGCGCAGCCAGATCCCACGCGTGGGCCGCCGCCTCCCGGCACAACGGCACCCGCGGTCCGTAAAGCCGCGAAGCCGCTCCGGTGATAGCCGGGCAGAAGCCGGAGCTGGGCTGCCCCGGGGCAGGGGGAGGCGGTGACGGCCCCGCCGGGGTCTGAGCAGCGACCGAGGCTGGAACTGCCTCTGGACGGGCCCGGGCTGGAGAGGGAATACTTGTGAGGGGGGCTCTCGATGGGACAACTTGTGGTCCCCAAGGACGGCTACAGGACCGTGCCCCTGTCTGCTTTGTGCCCGCGTACGCCCGGGAGCCGGGCCGCGGGGATCTCGGCATCCCCCCCGCAGCATCCTCCCGCAGCATCCCCTGGACCATTCCCCCGCAGCATCCCCCGGACCATCCTCCCACAGCAACCCTCCGAAGCATCCCCTCGGAGCGCCACCACGGAGCATCCCTCCGCAGCATCAGCCCGAAGCATCCCCCCGAAGCATCCCCCCCGAAGCACCCCCCGCATCATCTCCCCGCAGCATCCCCACCTCAACGTTCCCCCTCAGCATCCCCCCGCAGCATCCCCCCTCAGCAACCCTCCGGAGCGCTGCACTCCCTCGCAGCCCGGGGAGACCCCTGGCCGCCTGGAAGACTCCCAAATCTCTTGTAGGCCCTTCCCTTAAGGCATGGTTCATTAATACACAAAGTAACACCGAACAAAGCTTTTTCCCCTGACCAAACAGCCTGTGGGCTTTCCCTTGGCATCCCTCTCTCCTTAGAGAAAGGCCCACGCTCCTTCCCCTGCGCCCCCGCGAAGGGGCTGGGAGGCAGCGAGCCTTAACCCTTCCCTTTCTCCTCTGCCCCCGGGAAAGTTTATTAAACTACCAGGGCCTCTAATTGTCCGGCTGAGTTATATTGCCGTATAGAGAAAGCAAATTATCCACTCATTGGGGAAGGTTTTTATAGTGAGATCCAGATGGAAAAATCTTTCTCTGAGTTTGTTGTGTTGGTCTGTATTTATTTGTAAATTGACAGCTTAAATAAGACTATAGAAATGCACGTTGTTAATACCTAAGAAGCCACATAATTTAACTGGGCTCATGCCCTGCATGCTTCTGAACATTATTATTATTTACAGGATCCTACAAAAAGGCATTGGAGGAAAAAAAGCACCTTTTCCCAGTACTACTTATTTTTGTCCGGGGAACCAAGGAGAAAATCAGTGACACTTACATTAGTCAAAACCACAGAATAAGTGGTTAAGTTTATAGCTCTCCCCGTGAGTTACACATTCACATAAACAGCTGTGAATCTTATTGTGCGGATGTTTTCATGGGGCAAAAAGCGGAGTTACAAGAGAGCAGCAAAAAGACTGTTTAACATAAATCAGAAGATACGTACCCTTTTCCCGTAGTGCTCATTCAAAGATCAGCATGCTTTATTTTGTTGAAAAATGAGAATATGTCAGTTGCTGTAAGCCCAAGATGTGAGCTGGGAGCTCTTGAATAGCATTTTAAAACAGAAGATGTCATCAAAAATCTGTATATTTGCCTAGCGCAGATACTCAACATTCACAAGGTGACTTTCTTTTTAGTACAAAGGGTATCGATGTATTTCCTTCTCTGTAAAATATATGCTTTTTAACAGTTGATAGAGTAGTCAGTTTTTTCTAAGATGAAATGATATTTAGGTTGGCCAAATGCTATCTGAACTTGTTTTCATTGACGTTTTTGTTTGGCTAGGCTGAAAAAGGGTTAAAAGTAACTATAGTCTCACAGTCAACAGAAAGCTATTGAAATGTTTGATTATCCCTGCAGCAAAGGAAAGAGGATAGTAATACAACAGCAACCTCTCTTGGGGTAAAGTCAAGATTTAATAACCTAGGACCAAAGCAATTGCTCAAATCAAGCAAAAGGAAGTTCAAAATATTTTCGAGTACAATCTATTTTCTTGTGTTTATTTTGATCAAGATGGCCTCAGATAAATAGTCCTCTTCCACGGAAGGCAATAGAAATGTCACCATTGACTCCAGGGAGATCAGGATGGATGCCTGGACATCATGTGGGAACATTAATTTAATATTCCAGAAAACAGTGGAGTTAAAGAGTCAATATTTGCTGTCCATTCTCACCCTGTTTTGTCAGGGTTTTTTTTTTATTATTACTATTTAATCAAATCACTGTCCTAGAATTCCGTGATGGAAAAGATCTAGCAGATCAAGCCACCCGTCTTCCTTTGAACAGTGTTTTTCCTTGTGTTTGTTTTTTTTTTTTTTTACTGATGCCTCAGGAAGGGCAGTTTTTTAAACATCCCAGGTGATAAGGGCTCCTTAAAGAGCCTTGCTGCACATTGTAATGGGTCTCTGACTATGATCAAATCCTGCTGTTTCTTGCCATGCAGGAAGTCTTTCCAAATTAGTCTAACACCAGGGCCAAGCACTGTGACTAATAGGCATAACTGCACTGTTCATGCTATCTGTAAGGCAGGTTCAGCAGGGAAAATATCAGAACCAAAAAATATGCTTGTTATTCCATGCAGTAAGGGGCAAAATTCTAGATAAAAAGGACCAGGAGGTAGATTTGAAAATTTAAATAACTTCCAGCATAAATAATTATGCAAAAAAGCTTTACTCCAGAGATACTTTGTCAGTAACCGCTCTAAATAAACTGAAGGAAAATTAAAAACTATGTGACAGCAGCCTCAAGGGAAGATACTTGCACTTCAGGATCTTCACATGCTTTGGACTAAGTGAAAGAAGCAGCATTGACCCTCAGCACTAAATTCTTTGAATCTACAAAAACATCACATCACTTCCCTGGGCAGCATCTCACCAGTCAGTACTTTCCTTCATCCAGGAATCTGTCTGGCTTCAGTTCCCTGTTACTTTTTCAGGTTGTGCCTTTCCCTACTAGGAGACCTTCCACACCTCACATGTCCATCTCTGGAGGGTATTTCATCTCGTAATTCAGCCCCTTAAGAAAGGATCCTCTCCAAGACAACCTTGTACAGCACATCGAGGTTTCAAACCATAAGGGTGAGAAGAGAGGGTCTCTTCTCCATGTTCTTCAAAATTTCAATATCCCTTTGAAATAAAAACAGAGAGCATGACAGGACGTTATCACCCTGCCTGGATGTAAAGTTGAATTAATGGCTTGTAAGGGAAGGGATGGGAGTAGAAGTATTAACTGAGCAATTGTGAGAAGGAGATACCAGAATTCACAGTTTGGTGCTGGCTGAAGATGAATTTTTATCTGTTAGCTGCTGATACAGAATTTGCTGTTACTTTTTTGAATAAATATTCAATATTGCTGTAAACCTTTCCCTTTTTCTTCTTGATACCGGCTGTTGGCCTTTAAGATATAAGGAAGAAAAAAATTTTCTTAGAGAAAAGAGAGAAAATACCTGATGCTTCTCTAAAAAAAAAAAAAGAAAAAAAAAAGAAAAAAAAATCAGGATCACCCCCTGTAATTCATTGAAACCCAAAAGAAACCTATTGCAGTCCCTTCTCAGTGATGCTTTGTGGAGGGTGGGAGAACTGTGCCCTGTAGAAAATCCTGCCTGGGCAGGGACGGCCAAAGCTCTCTTCAGAGATCTCCCAAGGATCAGAGAAGTCCCCGCGGCTGGAGGGGTCCCAGGGGCCTCCTCGAGGCTCTCAGTGTCCCGGTGACAGGAGCTGTGGGTACCTTGACCAGCTACAGCCAGATAACCATAGCCACGTAGGTGGATCCTTGGAAAGGAAAACTGCTCCTGAAAAATGAATGCAAACCTCCTTCCCAGTTTAAACCAGACCCTGGTTGCCAATGTGGTGTCCTTATTCAGATTTCACTGCTGGGTAACTATTAATCTCTACAGTCATGTTCATTTACTGTGACACTTGTTTTAGCCTGGGACAAAGAATGTGTTTGATAAAAAGAGGGCAATATCTTTTTCGTTTATAGAGGCAATTAGCTACACACTCTCTGTTGTCAGAGTGACACAGCATCAATCACGGACAGAGATCGGTTTCTTTAAAAGTTAAATTCCCTGCTGTTGGTCCTGCCAGTGTTTTAGTCACATGCATTATGTTTACTTTGGGGAGGAAAATGTGTTTCATTCTGGCAAGAGGAACAAAATGCTTCGGATGAGAGCTCCTTTGTCAAGCGAAGACAGAATATTCTGATGCTTTAGATAACAAAAAGGGGAGATAAGGTACCTGATTTGGTGCTGCTGTTTTAATCGCTGTTATTACTGTTTATTGTGACACGCTCCGCTGAAGTCGGTGGGGTTGTTGCTTTCTCATGGCAGAGCTTGCCCCTTCAGGATTTTACAGCCGCCCCCTCAAACGTTAGAATTATTAATAAAACACTGTTTACTAATTTTAATTCTGTCGTGCACGAGCCTGGAGTGGAACACAGCTTCGTAGAATCATAGAATCACCAGGTTGGAAAAGACCTCTGAGATCACCGAGTCCTCTGGTATCACCGAGTCCAACCGTACTTATCTGCCACTAACCCGTGTCCCCGCTCCAGCATTTGTGCCTCTCGGGTAATTTGGCAGGGCGCAGATCTCTGTCTGTCTTTCTAAGGTCCTTGTTTTACCGACTGTCATCAAGGTAATCGTACAAATGCCACCTCTCGGGGACCTTCCCTGGCCGGGAGGCGCCCAGCGCTAATTTCGCGGCTGCTCCGCAAAAATTTCAAGTGGGCAACAACGAAAAAAAAGAGAAAGCGACGACGCGTGGAAGACACGGCCCTCCCTTCCTCGCCTTGTTTCAGGGCTTCGCGGGGCTACTTCACTGAAAACAGCCGGCGGAGCAGGGCGGGGACCGCGCACAGCCGCGCACAGCCGCGCAGAGCCAGCCGTAATTATCCAGCTTTGCTGCGTGGGGAGGAGGAGGGCAGAAAATGGGTTTGGTTTTGAAAACATTTCGCTGCTCCTTCAGCCAGCTCCGCGGAGGCTCGGGGCTCGCCCTGCGAGGGCGCGGGCTCTGCGCGGGCTCTGCGCGGCTCTGCGCGGCGGGGCCACCTCGCCGCCAGCACCGAAGGGAGCCGGAACGCGTCACTCACGAATTATTGTTTCAAAACACGAGAGAGAATCCTCGCGGTGTTCGATGGGCTGCGCGGAGGATCTCTAATGTGGACTAGTCTACGCCAGTTCCTAATACGCTCCCAAAAAAAAACATCCCCCGTCTGGAAACGTCTGGATTCCGGCTCTGAAAAAGAGCAACGACCGCGGAGCATCCTCAGCTCCCGCGTCCGGCCCCCCGGGCTCGGGCTGCGAGCGGGGGGGACGCGGGGCGGCTCGGGGGGCTCGGCGGACACCGGCCCCGCGCTGCATCCCCCGGGAGCGCCCATCCCCGCGGCCCCGCTCCTGCCACCCAGCCCGAGAGCCAGAATAAAACCCCAGCTCGGGGGGGGCAGGCTCCGGCTGCGGAGGGGAGCGTGTCCTTCTCGGGAGGCCGCGGAACCCGGCGGGGCGGGAGGGAGATAGTTATCCTTTACGTAATTAAGCGTGTTGGGTTCTGTCTAGGGACGAGCGGCGCGAGGCAGGGGAGGATGCGCCGAGGCGACGGCTTTCCCGGGAGCGCCCCCCGGAGCGGAGCTGCCACCGCGCCCGCGGGAACAACGCGGAGCCGTGGGAGAAGCGGCCGGGGCTGCGCGGGGCCCGGAGCGAGCGGGGCGGCCCCCGCCACGAAACGAAGCCCGAAGCGCCGGGGGTCCCGGGAGCCGCGAGTCAGACCCCGCAGCCGTCGGAAGGGCCGGCTCGGCCCGGGCGGCCCCGCGGCCGGGGGAGGCGTCGCCCTGCAGCCGCCGGAGGGGCTGCCCCGGCACCGCCGCCTCCGACCGAGCGGACTCGAGCGGGCGACGGCGGCCGCGGGAAGCGAGGACGGCGGCGTCGAGGGCGCCGCGGGCCGCGAGGAGCCTCGGCCCGTTCCACCTTAAGAGCCGCGGGCTCTTTAAGGGGCGGGCGGGCGCCGCCGCGCCGCCGCCGCCCTGCAGGGGGCGCTGCCGGCCCGCGTTTGGCCCCCGCCGCGGCCTCGCCTCGCGCGGCACCCGCCGCCGCGGCCCCGGGCGCCCCCCGCGCCGCCGCCTTTGTTCCCGGGGCGCTGCCCTCCCCTCCCCCGGCGCTCCCCGCGCGGGTGCGGAGCCCGGGCCGCCCCTGGCCCCGGCCGCCCCGCCCGGGGCTCCCCGCGCCCTGCCCCGCGCCGGTCCCGGGCGGAGAACGGGGCTGGGGGCCGGTCCCGGGGCTTTGTGCCGCGGCCCCCGCTCCGCGGGACAGCGCGGGGAGAGCCGGGTCGCTCTCCCCCGGCCTGGGGCTCGGCACCGGCCTCACCGGCCCGCGAGCCTTTGTTCCAACCCTCCCGCCAGTTAAACCGCTTTTCCCTCGCAATTCGAAATGTAATTAGACCGATTCTCACTGTAGAGGATAAATAAATTAAAATAATCTTAACTTTAATGCGACGTGACCCCTATTTTTCTGGACAATGACGAGAAGAACGCGGTCATTAATTAAAACCAAGATGTCTCCGTATAAAGATGATCTCTAGGCGTGCGGAGGCTTTGAGCCGGTGGCCGTATTAGTAAATGTATAATTGAACATTTAGATAATCATCGCGTTTGTTTGTGCGTCTGTGTATTAACATGAAAGCGCTAAATTTATTTGGCAGGATTGCCGGGGTCCTAACGATTTGTATTTTTGGCCGCCGAATAACTAACCCCGTCCTTGTTTCCATTGTGCAGAGCAACGACTCCTAAGCGATCCTCAGCTTCGGTAACTGATCGAAAATTTGATAACAGGGCCGTCTCCTTCTGCAGCCACATCCATATTGCCGCTGCCTCGGAGCCTCATCCCCTACCGGGAACCCCCCGGGCATTTATTTCCCTAAAGAGGCAAATACAACTATACTTAAAACCCACCCGCCCTGTGCTGGACCCAGGGGCTGGTTTCGGTGTCAGGATCTGGTTTGGGAGACAGGCGAACCGTGCTGGGCTCTGGCTCCGGGGAGGGACGGGGCCGGCTCCTGGGGGTTCGCCCCACACCCTGATATATGTTTTTTGCTCCCCATTTTGTGAGAAACGGACTTTGTTCAGAGCGCGGCTGTTTGCCGAGCAGCATCCCCTGTCAGCCCTCGCCTCTGGCCGGTTTGGACACAATTCTCCTCACCCTTTCATTTTCCCCTCTGTTTGGTTGGGTTTGTTGTTGGGGATTTTTTTTTTCTCTCACGCTTACTTGTGCTTTTCTTAAAGATTTGGGATATAAATCGCGTGGCAGAGGAAAATTGAATAATATCTAATTAGTTATTCATAACAATCTGTCAAATACCCTTCTTATTAAGTTATTCCTGCATCGGGCACCTATTCCCATCTCAGATCGGCTCAAGATCTGTAGGACCCAGGAACTGATATTTCCTTGCATTCGGTGTTCTGTCAGCGGCAAGATTTTTAGTTTGCGAAGTTAATTTTCTCCTCTTAAACGCCGCCTAAAACCTTAACTCTATTTCTTACTCTATTTGGGAGCTTTGAGCAATTAAAGGAACATAAAGGAATAATTTCTCCCCTCGCTCTTTCTTTTTTTCTTAGAATTGGTATTTTCCCACTATAATTTAGAATGAAATAGGATTTTTAAAAGATCCAGAGTTCTAATCTCGGCTGATGTTTTGGTGTATTCACGGTAATGAGTCCTATTCCCTCGGGTCACGAAGCCCCCAAATGTCAATCAAGCGAACCGATTCAGAAATGCCATTGTTCCCGTCCCACGTCACTCGCCTTCCTCTCATTTTATTTAACAATACCGGAGTTCTCTGATCACTCATTCGGAATATGGGCATTATCTGTGGAAAATGCACAAAGTGTCTTGATCTTTCCCTGGCAGATCCTGTTCGAGGGTTTCCGCCGAGCAGACGGTGCGTGTTTATACTTCTGCACCCTGGACTTTTATTACAGCTCCGAGGAGCCAATGGAGCTCGCGAAAGAGAACCGTGCCATAAATCCGTCAAAAATTAATTTGTCTGGAGAGCTGTTACATTTCTATTTCCGCGCCCAGGGCCGGCCCCGGCCGAGGGGCTCCCTCCCTCCCCCTCGACGCACTTCGAGGATTCCCCGGTGCTCCGGCCGCGGACACGCGTGGGATTCCCCCCTCCCTCATTGCCAGGATTCCCGGTGCCCCGGCCGCTGCTCGAGGAGGGCAGAGGCCGCCTTGCCCGGTGCAGGGCAGAGAAATTCCCGGTTTCGGGGCGCCTCCCGGGCCGTGCGGGACCCTTCCCCGCGAGTGCCGGGGATCCCCCCGGGCTCCCCTCTTTCCAGCCGCCAGGTCAGGTCAGGTGAAGGCAGCTCCGCCTGGGAGCCCAGGGGTTTGTGCTGCGGGTCTCCGGGTCTCGGAGAGGACGCGGAGCCCTTCCCGGAGCCTCGCAGCGAGCCCGGGAGGAGAATTAGTGCTATCCCTCTCCCAGCCGGAGCACGGGCTCTCCGCCGTCTGCAAGGCAGGAACGTCGTCTTCATTTAAAATTAGTGGCACAAGCTCCCCAGCCCCCAGCCTCAGCATTTAAAGTGTCTTTTGTCTCTTCATTTCACTTAAGCAAGGTTTTTGTTGCCGGTTGCCAAGTTCTATTAATGCAGAATTTAATCGGGAAGCGGTTTTCCTTGCTCCCAGCAAGACGGGAACAGCAGATTCTGAGGCCTGAGATGGTATAAAACAGATCCCTCAGTGATTATTGCTAATACCCTACAATTTAATGTCGTCTTTGGTAAAAAACATTTATGTGGCAGCAACTTTTTGGGCTCAAAGGGAAAACGGGTCCTTTATTTCTTTTTTTTTTTTCTCTCGAGCACGCAGCAATCACGCCCGACGCTTGGAATACGAAACCGAAAAGGTTTTCTCTAAAGAGAAGGGCCTTAATTACTAGATTCCGTGTACAACTAATCCAAAGGCACACTTAAAAGGAAATTTAATCGCGCCAGTTTCTATTTCACTCTGACTCGCATGTGTCCTCCGGCTGGATGCTCCCAGCCCGCTCTCCCAGCCCAGAGCCCGAGGACTTCCCTCCCTGTTTTGTTCGGGATCTGTTGGCTTTTCTCAATATCCCACTCTCCCTGCAGTGGGAATAAATGGAAAGCCTTCCTCGGGATTAAACCCTTGAATTTTCTCCTTTGCTACCCAGTAAAGAGGGAGAGAGGGAAGAGAGGAAATGAAATTGTTATGGAGATTACAGTGAGTGTCACCGGCCCTTTGGCCGGTCCGAGGGTTTTGTCGCTGAACGGTTAAGTGCAAACTTGTATTTCCCTTCACAAGAATGGACAATTTTTCTCGCTTGTTTGCCGTTTTCCAAAGTTCTACACACAAATCAGTGAACCTTAAGAGACCCTTTCACTCTTTTATTGTGAATATTTGTCAGTGCTCGGAGGCGGTGATCGCAGTGACAGGTGAATCCAGGGGCCCAGCGATGGCATCCCAGCTCCATAGGTTTGGGAATGCAGAAGGCGACCGGCCCTTTCACTCGGGATCCGACAGTCAACAGGTTCACGTTTTCCCGGCTGTAATTCCCCTTCCCCGCAGCCGAACGGGAGCAGAGCGAACCCGAGCCCCGGTGCCGAGCCTCAGCCCCGGCCCGCAGCCCCGGGCGGCCTCGCCGGTGCCACCGGGAGGACGAGGAGAAGGCGGCCCGGAGGGTGCGGGGAGACCCCGGCCCGGCCCCCTCCTCCCTCCGGCTCCCGCGGGGCGCGGAAACGCCTCGCCCCTCCTCTGCCCCCTCTTTAATTTTCATCCCGCCTTTTAACTATTAATTAAAACCGAGAAGGGCCGTGGCTGGGGAGGGAGGGGGCAGAGGTCTGTGGGCAGCGGTGAGAGCGCAGGGCGGCTGGGGCGCTGCTTTAATTGGCCGGGCCACAAAGGGGCCGGGGGGCAGCCCCGACCCGCTCCCCCCCAGCCCCGGTACCGGCTGGGGGCTGGGGGCTGCCCCGGTCCCGAGAACCGAAGCCGGGCGAGAGGTTTAATCCCGCTCCCTTCGGACAAAGAAGACCCGTCTTTTTACCGCGGAGAAACGCCATTGAGCCGCGGGTAACCTCTAGGGTTACCTCCTAAACCGGGACACCAGAGCCTGAAAGATGCTCGCCCGGCCCTCTTCTAGCCTGAACAAAAAAGATCTAGGGAAAAATAAATTTAAAAAAAAGAGTCGCATTTTTTTCCCCTCCCAACAAAGAATTCCTGATCATTTCATCTTGCGGGTGAATTTTTATTCCTGTGTCCACTCAGGGTATTGAAATCGATCGCTGCAATATTTAATATATTACTGTCTTAGGGTCCTCTCTCTGTAAGGCTGTGTTTATTTCTTGTCTGACTACGTCCCCTCCTATAACAGCTCGTTCTGTACATTTTTCTGCAGTGTAAAATAATTATAACCTTCATTAAATACAGACAGTCATTAAAGGCTGCGGTCAGTTTTCTAATTATGTGAAAAATCCAACGCCGGGTAAAGAAAGGTATATTAACAGAATAAACTCCCAGTAAATTCCCAAGCGCTTGATCAACAAACTCCACAAATATCTGAGGGCATAACTACAACATTGGAACTAACTATTTTTTAATTATATGGGGTTTATATAATGTACCCTTCATTTTTTGTTTAACTTTCCTGTAGTGACCTGTCCCATAACCTTGTAATCCACTGTGGGATATTTCTTTCTGGCCTCTTTCCTTTTGTTATGCCCCCACAGGTTTCCAGCTTAGATGCCTTTTTTTTTTCTCTTTCTCTCTTGGTAAACGCGTGTTTAAAAAATATTTGACCTGTTTGACTTAGAGACGTGCATAGACATCTGCGGATTGGGTTAGCCTCGGAGTTTCTACGTGATTTCCTGAGCTCCCTAAAGCAACACCTGAACATTAAAAATAATAGTCCTTCAATGCTGGGGGAAATTGCTGCAATTAGCAGCGTTTGCAAATGTCGCTGACTCCTGCGCATGAAGGTTGTTGTTTGGTTTTCCTTAACATATGTAAATATATAGTTTTATGAGTTCTTTGGGAGCACATTCTCGATTTTAGAAAATACCCCAGGACGACTGAGTTTTTGCCACCCGGTTTTGCTACGACTGGAGTCGCTGGGCATCACTTGGGAAAACCAGGGAGCGCCCTAAACTACCCGCGGCCTCTTGACAGAAAGCGTGAGTTAGGGAGCAGCTCGACAGCTATGATTTTTCCACTTCCCTCGGAGCGAGAGAGGCTCCTGGAAAACCTTGTCATCCCAGCCAGAGTCAGGGGGAATCAGGCTCCAGGTTCCCTCGATGGGAAGAAGCCGGTTGTTTTTTTCCAGGCGTGAGCTTTGCAGGTTCTTGTGGGAGAAAGCGTGGCGAAATAAAGATAAAAGGAGAGCAAAGGCGCTGCTGCTGCTGCTTTGGAGCCTTCAGCAAAGAGGGAGCGAATCCTGCTGAACCCCTAAGCACCTTTGCGGGCAGAGCCAGTTAATCTTCAATTTAAAACCCTTTTTCCTTCAGCACCCAAGCATTTATCTTCAGGAACCTTGGGCTGGTAGAGATGCAGAAATGTTAATCGCTATCATGTCTATGCAAAGCTATTAACGCTATTGATTCTTAACTTTCTCAGCGAAGACAAATTTACCATATGTCGATGTGTAAACACTTTGGAATAAAATTAAAACCAGCTCCGTGCAATTGTCACTGCACTTGATTCTAATACAAACTATCAGATGTTTATGTAGTTCGTCTTTCCAAATGATCAGACGCCATCGACGCTGCTAAAACCAAATACAAGCAGTAAATTTTGTCCGGGAGGCGGCTCGGCTTCGCAGGTTTGGAGGAGCAACTCGCACGAAGCCGCAGCAAAATGATCTTGTAAATCTGTGCCGGCGCTGGAGCCGGGAGCCGCTGGGCTCTTCGTCAGCGTCCGGAGCTTTTCCCTAAACCCGGTGTCACCCGTCTCCTGCGGAAAACGGGAGGAACAAAGCGCAGCCCCGCAGAGGAGCCGAGCTCCGCGCTGGAGTTTTCACGGGAGCCCTCACCTCACCTCATCTGCGCGCCGGTGTTTGCAGAGAGGGAGGGAGAAAGGCCTCGGGAAAGGCCTCTTTTAAGTCCGCTGATGAAGAATTGCTGCTGGCTATCTTTTTTTTTTTTTTTTCCCCCCTCCACGAGCAATGCAAACACATATAAAGATTCCCAACTTTCAGGTGTGCTTTAAAAAGCTCGCCCCCTTTCAATCCTCTTTCAGAATCTCGTTTTTTTCGGCACGGAACAAATACCACCAAGTGCCCTGCGTGGAGAACGGGAGATAGCAGCGATTATCTGGAGAGCCTTTCTATTTATCGGCCTCTCCGCAGTTAGATAGGGAAATAGGAACGTTCACGGACTTGATGAATGGCAGGGCTTGTGTAGGACTAATACATTTTACAGGCCCCTTTACAAGGGAAGGATACAGAAATCATAATGGAATTAATGAGATTTTACTAGCAAAATTTGTAAACCCCAGGTAACCATTTACAAACTTCCCCACAACGTAGGGGAGGCTGCGGGATCACAGCCGGGGAGACGTGACATTATTTTATAGCGCGCATTAAACGCCGTTCTCTCTTTTCTCCTCCCACATCATTTAGCATGAACATCTTTTTCCCTCCGGCGAACTTAACCAGATTTTGACAGGGACGATTATGTCATAGCGGGAAACAACCTGAAAATCCTTCTCCTGGTTATAATGCGCTACTTCAAACACCCGCAGCAGACACTGTAAAGTTTTTCAAATGGGCTGGAAAACTGCACGCGGAATAGCGCGTTATCGCTATTCACCCTCCCTCGAGCCGTCACCTCCACGTCAATGGAAACGACGATTTCCCAAAAGCGAGCAACCCCGGTGTTTTATCATTTTGAAGCAGTTTCACTACAGAAAATTTTTGGATTTGCCGTTGTTCTCGGGCAGTTTTACCCCTGAATCCCAGGAACACAAAAGCATCGCGGGTAAATATAAAACACATGTTCGCACAGGTTATGTGACAGTTTTAACACTCGAACCCCCGTTCACACGCATCTCCACGAACGCACAAAGACCCTGGAAATCCCGGGGCGGGAGCAGCTCCGGGAAAGCAGCGGGGATGCACCGGGAGCAGCAAGGAGCCCATTCGGGAGGCCGGGAAGCGCCTTCCCCGGCCGGGAGACGCCGGAGGGGCAGCCCCTTGGCTTTCCCAAGGCTCCGTTTGTTTGTTAGTTTATTTATTTTGCTCGGGAAGGTAGAGCAAGAGGAATGACAGGATGAAATATAACGCGAAGATGTGAAGTGACCCGAGCGGCAGCTGTAGGCGAAGGTTTGAGCCGGGACGTTGTTTCCCAGCTCAACTCTCCTCTGCTCTTTGGGGAAAACCAAACGCAGGTTGATGGGAACATCCTGTTTGGAGGGAAATGGGCTGTGGAGCCCTATCTAGCGGCTCCGCTGCTCCTAATCAGCCTGGAAAAGCGCGGCGAACGCCAGTCCCGGGGAAGAGGGAGCCGTGGATGTGACACGTTGGCGATTCGATCCCGATCCCGAGAGGCAGTTTGGAGACTCGCCGCGCTCGGCGGGGCAGGGCCGGGGCGGCGGGAAGCGAGCCCCAGCGGGGCAGCCGGGGGCTGAGCACAAACCCCTGAAACCAGCGCTTTAAACCCGGGGCGGGGGGGGCCTTTCGAATTCGGAGGAAGGGGGAGATTTCAGGAAGGAGAATAAGCCAAATATAAGTTTCTGGAGCGGAATTTCCATTGAATCGCGGTCTGTATTCTACACCGCGCAGGCACGTGCGCCCGGGAGGCGTTCCGGTGTCCCGGCGCCGGGGGAAGTTCATCGCGGCTGCCCCACCGCCGCTCCGGGACGCGGGGGGCAGCGGGGGCTCGGCTCCCGCCGCTGTGCCGAAGGGGGGGACGGCGGCGAGCCCCTCTCGGGGCAGCGGGCGGGAGCGCGGCCGCTAACAAAGGCGGGAGCGGCCCCTGCACGTGTGCGCGGCCGCCGGGAGCGAGCGGGACGGCGCTGCCGCCGGATCCTCGCCGGGTCCCCGCTCCCGGGGCCGGGGCTGGAGCGCAGCGGCTGCCGCGGGGCGCCCGGCCCGGCCCGGCCGCGGGGGTCGCGGCGGCCGCATTAGCGGGGCGGCCATTTACTGCCCCGGGATCGCACCGGGGACCGGGCGGGCCCATAAAGCCATTCACACCCAACAATGGGGATTTTCTCAACAATTAACGAGAAACAACATAATAAAGCCGTTTACAAAGCCCTCGCTATTTACTATAAATTAGCCGCTCTTTAAGAGGCCGGTGCGTAATTTCACACGCTTTTACGGCCCCGGCTGCCTTTCGGACCCGCTTCGCGCGCTGACCCCGCCGCTCCCCGCGGCCGAGACCCCGCGTTCCCCGCAGGTTCCCCCGGAGCCCCGCGTCCCGCCGGAGCCTCTTCCCGGCTCGGCTCGGGCAGGGCGGGAAGGGCCGGGAAGATGGAGCGGAGCGGGGCGGGAGCGGGGCCGGGGGCGCCGCTCGGGGAGGCGCGTGGCGCCGGGCAAGATGGCGGCGCGCGGGCCCCGGCTCGAGGCCGCCGCGCCCCGGCGCAGCCCCCCACCCCTCACCACGGTTCTTTTTTTTTTTTTTTTAAATTTTATTTATTTATTTATTAAATTTCCAAGCGGGCGCGGGCGGGGAGGCGGCGGAGGCAGCTCCAGCGGCGGCCGCGGGGCTAACACCCCCCCCCCCCCGGCCTGTTTACAAACACAGCTGTTGCCGTGTATTTGCAATGCTAAGGATAAAGCCACCGGCGGCGAGGAGCGAGCGAGGGACGGAGCGGGCGAGGGGGCTCCGGCATCTGGAAAGGACCGGGCGCCTTGTTTTTGAAACTGTCAATTCCCTCAACCCCTATTGTGAGCGCCTCATGCAAAACATCTCGGGCCTTTTAAAGCGGGGGCTCGCGAGGCCGCCTCGGAGAGAAAGGGAGAGGGGGAGAGAGAGGGGCCCGGGGCCAGGCGAATAATTATATCAGCGCAGGGGAAAAACGCTCCCTGGGTGAGGCCTCGAGGCCGTTCGCCGTCCCTGCCCGAGGGCCCGGGCACCCCGAGCCTCCCGAGCCTCCTCCTTGGCCGCCGCTTCCCATTTCCAGGCGCTCGCCCTGCTTTTGTACTTCCAAAGAGATCCCGGGATGAGCCGTCGCGTATTCTTTCCAGCAGCAATCCTCTTAACCATAAAAACCACAATTAACAACGTTATCCGTGTTCCGTGCTCTCTAACATGCCGCATATGTAGAATATTTCCCTGCAGATGCAGTCCGCTGTGCGTCGAAAATGACACTTTTTTTACCCTCCTCTGTCTCGTGTGAACGCTGACAAACAAAAACGTGATAGCATCGCTCTCGTTTCTCCAGAAACTTAAATTTATTGGCAACTAAAACTGTTCGAAGGAAAAGGATCGGAGACCACGTTAAAAAAATCACCAAGTGAATTGATTGAACAGCAAACTTGGTACAACAGCTACCGCTATTTTGCATTATTGCGAGTAGTGGCGTTTTAAATAAACAACCGGCAAAGAGATAGCCCGCTGTAGTCAAGTAAGTGCAGGTTATAGAACAATCGCTCCTTAAAGTAAATTGTCGTAAACTGCGAGTCACATCTTTTAAGGCAATATACCTCTTGCTGAAGGCATTACACGTGTTCTCTTTTTAATGCTCTAGAGAATGAAACATCGTCCAAAACTTTCTTTTGTCTTCCATCTGGCAGCAGCAATCTTCCCAGTAAATTTACTGATGAACTCTACTTGTGGCAAATACCTATGGAGTGCAGTCCATAAAGTACACGCGCTTCCCTCGGTTGCTTTTTCCTCTAGAAAATTCTGTTGATTTTTGTGTACGCCAGGAATCGGAAAATGGTGGCAATTCATTGCTAATGTATTTTAAGTTTTTTTTTTCTCTCCTGTAAACATTACAACAAAATGGTAACCTGGCTCACTAGAAAAACCTTTGTTTTTCCTCGTTGGTAGGACTTACCTTTATGGGAGAAAATTGGTTATTTATACGTAACTCAACCATATGAATATGTTATTAAGGCTGAAATTATGATGAACTCTGCTCACAATAATAATTACAGTGCCATCATAAACAGTTACCGAACTACCAGAACTGGAAATAATACAATTTTTTCTCCCTTTTTTTCCCCCCAGTGAGTTATTGTACCTGTCTAATTTCTCCAGCGGTAGTAAAACCACGAACGTCCTCGTTAGTGGCTCACACTAAACTGAGGTGTACACGTGTGAAAATTATTTGGCTGTTTAACTTCTTGCCTTTTGATGTTGCCTGCGCGGAGGGGGCCCGGCGGAGCAGCCCGCTGGGGGTGCCCAGGCCCATCCCTGCCCAGCTCCTGCTCCCTCTCCCGGGGCTGGGGCTCTGGCAGGGCTGGGCGCCATATTTCACGTCCTCAACCCTGCAAAGCTTATTTGGTATAAATTTATGCTTATTCCTTCCCCTCCCCCCGCTTCCCAGGATTATTTCGGGAACCTGAAAAGGCACCTCTGTAATTTACAATTCCTGGCCAAATCAGCATATCTCTAATTGGAAGTAAACAGGGTCAGGGGACGGAGTTACTTTGAAAGTGATATGTTGTTTAATTGACAAGGCGGAATTTTAGGTTTCAAGTTTGCATATTGCACCTCCGTAGCTTTTGGGTTTGGCTCTTTTTCTTTATTTTTCCCCCCCTTTTCTTTTTTTTGACCTTTCTCAAACAGACAGGGTTTTCTAACAGAGCAGGGGGGCTTTCCTGAGCAGTACATTTCATATGTATTCACAGTTCTCTGGAAATAAGGCTGTAATCTGTGCAGCTCTAAACACACGAATGTAAACATTCATCTCCGAACAACTTCAGTAAGCAGATTTTTCACGACCATCGTAATTTCTGCAAAGCGGTTAAGTATGCAATGCACCTTTTGCAACTGGCAGTTTAAAGTGATGTGTGTGCATGTGCATGCAGGGGGGAAGGGAAACTCCACTGCAAGGCAATTGTTTACTCTTTCTAACTATATTTGGCTGCAGGTATTCTGAGACTGGGCCTTTTACAATGAGAGGAAAGCCACGGTGTGGGTATAGTAAACAGAGCTGAAATCAGTTAGTGACTGCTTGGAATATTTAGAGACGAGGGGATGGGAGAGGGCATCACAAAAGGCAGGAATTAAAAAATTGAAACCCAGGCCATCAGAAATGTTGACTTTGAGTCACACAGTAAACATTACATTGTTGCTTTGTTTTCCTTTTTTTGATTTACGATAAATTATTCTCCTGGGATTGATCGATGAGTGGAATCCTTAAAATTTAATTTGGGAATGATCTAGTATAAATAAAATGCTGATCCAAAGAAAGAAACCAGCAATTATTCATCCTAAACTCTGCTGATTCAGCAACTCAATTATAACTGCCTTTCTCAAGCTGCAAACTTTTCAGGCAGTTTCCAGAGTTGCTGTACCCGTCCTCCCCCCGCAGCAGGGACCTTCCCCCGACTCAGCTCGGCATCCACCACGGCCTCCAGCCTCGCTTCTTTTTTTTTTTTTCCGCCCCTTCCCTTTCTTTTCGAGGGGTTGTGGGGGGAGACAGTTAACCTCTTGAAGCGTATTTCCTCCAAATAAAAACAATGAACTTACAAACGGAGAGGAAACCACGGATAACTCTGCAATAATTCAAAGTGTATGGAATCAGGAATGTTTTTTAAACAGTGTTTTTAATTGAAAATAAAGCTAAAGCATGCTTTTCAACAGTGCAAATTTCCATAATTTTGATTTACTGCTTCCATCATCACAATATATTATACCAGCATGTCTTACCGAGGGCCAGACTCTAGAAGTCTGCCTGTTCGACTATTTCGATATTAAGTGCAAATATAGATAATTGCCTCTGATTGTCACGTGCAGTTGAAACGTTTCTGCTACATAGAGAGGATGGCATGGCGAAAAAAACAACCCCACGACAACATATTTCAAGAGATGAGGATAGAACCGGGAAGTGTAACACAGCTTAAACGCCTGAGTTTTGGTGCCAAAAAAGCTATGAATAACACGGTCTTTCTCATTTTGTGTATTCTTTCCACTCACAGCCTCTCGTTTCACTTTCTGTGTTGTATTTACTGCTTTGCTATTTCCTCCAGCCAGCGTGAGGGGGTGGACCATAAATTGTACTGCTAGCCGGCCAAATATTTTAGTTGCTTTGCAAGTTTGTAAGGGGCATGTTCAGACCACAACTTAAGCATGACATTAGTGGGTAACAGTAACCTTATTTAAGACCTCTGGGTGAAACGAAAAAAAGGCTTCCCAGCTGCAAAGAGTGGCTGTACAAGTAAAAAGACACCCTTTACCAAAAATAGAATTCCACGTTTATTTACTAGTTTCAGATGAGGCAGCTTTTTCTAGCGCTGGGGTCGTAGTCGGACCCCAGCCTTTCCAAACCAGAGAAAAAGGAGTAAGTGCAACTGCTCTTCGAAAAAGACACCCCTGCACCCGAAAACAAAGCTCCCGAAGAGTAGGCTGCTGCCACATTGAATTATAGTGAACCCTTACTGTGCAACCATGTAACTTAACAAACTTTAACTGAATTAACAGTTAGACTTCCATTTTCGAAATCTAGTGCATAAATTTAATGGCTCATTCTAATATTTATTATTCAACCTTTTGACATTTATTTGCAGCAGTTGAATTGAGGTACTGGTGCATTATTAGCATTTAAACAGTAAAGTGTTCCAGCTCTACCATAATAACTGAGTTTAACTTGAGTCTTTAGCCTAAGTACTCTGTGGGATGTAACCAAAAAAAAAACCAACCAAACCCAACACCCAAATGCAACCGAAACAAAAAAAAAATAAATTAAAAAAAAAACCAACACACTGTTGTTATGGTAAAGAAAATAGTAATCCAGTTTCTGTCTTCACAATGTGATAAAACAGGATTCCAAAAGTGTGTATAGCATTAATGGGCTTGTACAAACCATCCTGCAGAGTTTAAAAAAAAGTAAGAAAGTTAAAGGTGGTTCAAGAAAATATTTTCCAAACTACTTTATTAATTAAATTTCCTGAATTTGTGGCTAGGTGGAAGAGGTATTGCAGAACCGCCCAGCTGCCATTTCCATACAGGATGGGCCTTGTGAGGTGGTTGGGAATCCTTAGTGGTGTTTAAGGAATAAGCTGGCAACAAATCCCCATCATTGCCAATAATTAGTGATGGTGGACAGGGAAAATTTGCCATGAAATTAAATGGCCTTTTCACTGCTGATGCTACATTGCTGGCTACCCTTTTGCGTCTATTGTTAACTGTAAAATCATCCAGTGTTCCTTCATGTGTCTCGATTTTACCTGTAGGACGTGGGCTTCGAGCTGATTTCAAATTTGGTTTGACTGGAGGAGTCTGCAGTACAGGTCGCTTTCCCAAAACCAGTGTCCTGTAATTTTTTCTCACCCTTGCTCCAAATTTATACTCCCCATCCTCAGGTTTTGGAGTACCTAAAGTGCATGAGAGGACCTGACTCTGAGTCAGCGGGTTTAAGGAAGTGGTTTCTTTCTCAGTGCATGCAGAATCTTCCTTGGCTGTTAATAAAGCGTCCTGGTTACTACTCTCAGTCACACCGTAAAACTCATCCTTAGTATCATTGCACTCACACTTTAGCTTATGTGTTGTAAGGTCAGGCTCATACTCGTCGTTTGCACTGCTGTCCTCTATTTTGATTTTAATGCTGTGCAGGAATGGCAATGCCTTATCGCCTGTTTCAGTGCACTGGAGCTCAGCTGCTGCTGCTGCTGCTGCTGCTGCTGCTGCCCCTGGAGAAGCAGCATCCTCCTCAGGATCAGTTTGTAAAGAGGGCAAATCCGTGGCAAATTCAATACAATGAGGGATTTTGGAATCTTTCTCTGAATTTGCTGCCGCTGATGAAGAATCATTATTTAAGAACCTAGCAGCTATTGTGTTGTTATCTGCACGGTGTGTAGTAGTTGCTCGAAGGCATTTCCTTGCCTCTCTGAGTATTCTTTGTTGTGGAAATGCATTGTTTGTCTTTGGGCTAGGTGAAGAGGCCCCCTTTGCAACACAGTTAATTGTTAGGTCAGTACTCTTGGCATTATTGGAAAATTCAGAGTGTGGGAATGTGATCTCGGTCACCCTACGGTCTCTTATCTCGGCGAAGCAGCTCCCCGGGCCGCCGGAGCAGCGCAGCGCCCAGCCGGGGCGGCCCCAGTGCTCGGGCAGCTCGGGCTCGACCGCTCCGGGCGGGCCGCGGAGGGCGGGCAGCCCGCCGGGATCCGCGGGGGCCGGGGCCGGGGCGCGGGGGGCGGCGGCGGCCGCCAGATGGTACAAGAAGTCGGCGTGGACCGCGCCGGGCGGGCTGCAGAAGCTGGTGCGCCTGAAGCGGATGCTCTGCACCGAGACCTGGCTGGAGACCGAGCTGGAGTCGGAGTCCGAGGTGCTGTCCTCCTCCTCCTCCTCCTCCTCCTCTTCCTCCTCCTCCTCCTCCTCCGAGCTGCCCTCGCTGGAGTCCGTGGCGCCGCTGCCCTCCTCGTCGTCGTCGTCCTCCTCCTCCTCGTCCTCCTCCTCCTCCGAGCTGGCCTCGCTGGAGCTGGAGAGGCTGGAGCCGCAGTCCGAGTCGTGCGCGGCGCGGCCGGAGCAGCAGCTGGACTCGGAGTCGCTGCTGGCGCTCTCGGGGAAGGCGGCGGGCGGCGGCGCGAAGCCGCGGGGCAGCGGCAGCGGCGGGGCGCCGCGGGGCCGGCGGGAGGCGCCGGGGGGGCCCAGCGCGGCGGCGGCGGCCCCGTGGCGGCGGGGGCGGCGGCGGCCGCGGGCGGGCGGGGGCGGGGGCGCGGCGGCGGCGGCGGGCGGGGGGCGGGCGGCGGGCGGGCGGCGGGCGCGGAGGGGAGCGCAGGCGCCCGCCGCCGTTTCATAGTTTACGGGGGGTTTGCGAGGCGCCCGAGCGATCTCCGGGTAGCCGCGGCCAGTGTATTTACTAAAAAGGTGAGGTAGATGAGCGGCCGGCGGCGAGGCGGCGTCCCCCGGGCGCGACGCTCCCCTCCGCGGGGGCGGCGGCGGCCGCGCAGCCTCCTCCAGCCCCAGCCAAAGTTTGTTCTCCTTCCAGAAGCCGCGGAAGGGGTCGGCGGGCACCGGCTCCGGGTCGGCGGGGGACAGCGCCCGGCTCGTTCTCCTCCGCTTCGTCCTAAGGACCCGCTCGGTTTTGCAGGATGTGTAAAGGGCTTCCACGTCCTCTCTGGAGATCAGGGTGCATTTGGCGGCGTGGAAAGCGATGGAGTTGATGGCTTTGAGTTTCCTCAACTCCTCCAGGTCGCAGTGATGCTTTTTGACTCTTAAATGATCCATTCGCTTGTGCACGGTAGTTCGCGGGATATTTTTGAGCAGGTCTGTAAAAACCTGGGAGAGTGCAAACATTTGCTTTCCTTTAATGATGAGGTAGCCGAGCCTCACGCCATCCACCTCTTCAAAACCCGACTTCAGGTCTCCCATTTCGTGAATTAAATTATTCCCAGCATTTGCAGATAGAGAGAGAGGTGGGAAAAAAAAAAAAGGAAAAAAACAAAAAAAAAGAAAAAGCCACACACACACAATCCTCAGCCAGATGCTGTATTTGTCTCAAGGCATCCTGCTAATAAAATATAACAAAGGCTGTTATTCTTGGTGAATGAAATGCCAAACTTTAGACAAAATTTAAAAAAAAATAAATTAAAAAAAATCGTGAGGCTACAATCAATATATAATCTTAAAAATCAGGTTTGCCAAAGTGTTTCTCTAAGTTGCTGCTGAAGATCAGTACCTGCTCCCTTTCATTCCCTGCTTTTCCATCGGAAACTATGATAATGGAATGTGAAGGGAGGAAGAGAAAAGAAATGCAGCTGCTATTCCCGCCGCTGCTTTAGCTACAAATAAAATGACAGAGTGAAGTGAGCTCGTCCGGAGACACCTTCATCAATTAATTCCCCTAAAGCCAACGCTGATTGGACACTCCTGACAGGTGATGCAATAAAAATTGATATTCCACCCCTTCCCCCAAAAAATCTCCCACTAATTAGCATACTCTTATACTGCCACCTCCCCTCCCAAAGTAAATAATACAGTTAGTATATAAATCTTTCTATTAAACAATCCGAGCTCAAACACACTCAGACCTCTCAGACTTCCTCGTCGCTAGTTTCAGAGGAAGGATTTGTATGCTTTTTTCTTCTACCGTTTCGTATATTTTTAGCTTCTTTTGGACAAACGCTGGTCTTTTATGCATGCCGTGAATTTAAAGGATTTGAGTCTGATCGTAGTGATGGAAAATCCTTCGGTAACGTAGCCGCTTTAAACTAGCATTTTATTCGGCATTGTGTGGAAAATGAAGCTTAGCGAAAACGTGCAGAACAGCCTTGTGTTTTCCTTCCTGAGGCTCCAAAGTTAAACGCTCGGTTGTTAACGACAGGGAATACTTACATTTTCGAGTTTCTCTTGATTTTCCTCTTCTGCTTAATTAGCTTTTTACAGCCGGAGAGTAAGGTTATTTTGCTTGCCTGAATATCACGGGTTCTCGCACCGTGATACTGTAACACTTTTAGCTGAAATTCTGCCTGTGATATTGCGGGAGGGGGGAGGAGGACGTGGGCTCACGTCAGACCCATAACAAAGCATAGATAAGCCAGAAATGTATACAATTTTCACAATTAACCGTGCCGGATCACGAGCTGGAATGTCCTATAGCCCCAGAGCCCACGTCAGGATTCCTGCGCGCTGATTGCTTCCAGCAGAGAAAGGAGAATGTAAAATATCCAAGGTGCTTCCAGGAGCCTTTACGTAATAACAAAAAAGTGCTGGCACACACCACGTACGATATTGCAGCAGGCTAGGATGCTTCTGGCTCGGCGTGTTCCGCTCGGAGCAGCCCCGCCGCAGCTTTTTGATGTTCCATTTACAGCAGCCCCTTAAAATCAATTTGAAGAAGCAGCACGAAGGTTTAACCTCTTCTTGGAAACGTTAAATGGTTCGAGCGTCAGGAGCGAGGGTCTCGCAAATGTTGCGGTAGCTGCGCGCCTCTCCTTGTCACGTCCAAGTGATGCTGGTGCGGTCTGCGCGTTAGGCGCTGCAACAAAAACCATCACCAATCTCTGCCGTGCAGCCACTGCTCCGCTGGATACAAACACGAGCACTTTTGTGCATCACTACACATCCAGAATTAGACATATCCGCGAGATTAATGAGACAGCTCATGTTTCTGGGACTTGGCAAACAAAAAAAAAATTAAAAAAAAAAAGAGAGAGAAAAGATTGACGGAAGAAAAATAAAAATTCAATCTTCAATCCCAAAGGTCAATATCCACTCCGCGTATTGGCAAGATGGTGCGTGGAGTTCGCGTTACCCCGTCAGGTACAGCGAAAATCAAGCGCATAATCGCTCTGTACAAACGCAGCTTCGCACGCCAAGGCGAGCCCTCGGTTTTGCAGGAATTCTAGAGAGAAGTGGGATTTTGGAGAAGCGCATCCGGGAATGGAGGAAATCTATTGAAGGGAGCCTCCAACTCGGAGGGCTGAGGTTTGAAAAGTCAGCCCTGGACCTACTGTTGCTCCCAGCGCAGATGTAATCGCCGCTGTTCAACTTAATCCATGTGTGCGCGAACCGCGGTGCCTAGTTCTTCCCTCTGAAACCCAGGGATAGTATTCCCATCCGAGGAAGCAGAGCTACAGCAAATTACATTTTGTCCCTCGAATTAGAAAAAGGATCATTGAGTGGATCTCGTGATAGTTCAGCCTCTAAACGTAACCGAGAGGCTGCAGCGAACAATGCCTCGGCACGGCTAGGACCGTCCGCGGGGTTCGCCTCCCCTCGCCTCGCATCTGGATCCCCAGCCTCGCCTTCCCCTGCCGCGCTCCTGCGAGGGGCTCCCCCGCTCTATGCTGGGGCTGAAAGCAAAGTTTCGAGAGAAAACAGCTGCTGGCGCTAAAAAGAAATCATCGTGGTCTTTCTAGAGCTAGAGACAATAAGGTCGTTTAAAAATTCCTCCTGATGTACTTATATGCTGCCAACACCCCCACCCCCTCCCCGCTGCTCTCCTCCCCCTGCTATAAGGTTAAGGCTATGGAGTCAACAGTAAAGGAACAGCAAACTCCGAGAAAGCTGCTCAGAGGACGTTACCAAAACCCTCGATGGGCTGAGAAGTCCTTTATTTGCCAGGTAGTTGGGCTGCGCTGGATTCCCGTGGAAATCCACGGGAGCCCCCGCACCCACGTCCTCCCGGTGAAGGCCCGGCCGTGGGACCCGGCAACTATTTAAAAAATGCCTTATTTTTGTTAGGCGAGTTCCGGTGCTACCAAACGTTTAAAACCGGTGGCGGTTCCTCGGCTAAACCCTCTGTTTCCCCAAAGATGTGGCCGTGGGCGCCGGGGTCGAGGCAGAGCCAAGCGTGGAGGGGGGAAACCCACCAGGAGGCTTGGGAAATGCCAGGCGCCCAACCTGCACATCCCCACCCGATACTCACACACGCTGCCCGCTTGCGTATCTCTCTCCGCATCTTACACGGAGACCTCTGTTTCTCTACTCCGTCGTTTGTTGTTTTTTTTTTGTGTGTGCGTGTGCTCTTTTCCCTTGGCCATCAGCACACGTTGTGTATCCGGGGTCGTCCTCGAGCAGGCTGGGGGGGGGGAAGATGCTGATAAAGAGCCAGTGGAGGCCCCTTGCACACCCACACCCACATTAAAAGCAGGGGACTTGAAAATGGATTTGCACGCACACAGGGGATTGCGATCAATAGCCACCAACATTTATGGCTTGGGTTGTTAATGCAAAAGCTGGCCAAAAGAATGAAAATGAAAAATTAAAGGTGTCTGGGATCAGTTACATGAAAAGTTATGTCATAATTTACTTATGGGAGACAGGGTGTAAGCCTGCGTGTTCATGTGCGTGTTGTGCATGTGTGTGTAGACCCAGATGTATATGTAGCGCTCTCCCAGAAGCAGAGGAGTTTCTTTGTTAATTTTGTGGACTGTGTCATCGTCACTGGTGATCAAAGATGAACATGATTAAAGGGATGGATGTTTGTCTCACATTTCTTAAGATAAGGAGGCTCAGAGATGCCCGGTTTTGCCGAACACACATAGATGCAACCACAGAGTTGCATGTATAGGCGCACACACACACACAGACTATCAATCAAACGTGCTCCTTTTCACGTTGAGTAGCGTGCAATCTGCAATCTACACTCTATAGTCAGTAGTGTTTCAGTCTTGAAGCTGTCTGGCCGAAGGATAAACCTCATTAGAAAAGAAAGAGCAAAATAATATTCATAATACCTCGCTGCAAACCTATTCCCATTTATTGGAAATTGTATACTTTCATTTTTGTAAACTCGTGTTAAAATAGAGATGCTCGTGGGGAATTGCTTAACTGTGTCGTTCGAGAAAGAAAATACGTGTAACATTTAAAATACTCTTTTTCGTGATGCTTTGATTTATTTTCATAGTATGATTGTGTTTAAATACCAGTGCAATTCAGCCTGACCTCTTCCTTCTGCAATGAAGTAATGCACACACCATTTACGGTCTTTTAAATGTTTCGTTGGGAAATGCAACAGCAATGTCCACCAGCGGTTGTACTAATGGGGAGAATTCTTTTGAAAATCTTCGGAGAAACCTAAGAGGTCATGTGCATTTTCACACTAGGATTGCCACATTATTAGAGTATTATTATTATTTTTTATTATTTGTTAAGTGCTGGACCACGTCTTCAGGTATTGACAAGCATTAAATAAACCTTTTGCTTTCATGATGCTGGGCAGAAATGTATATTTCAGATAAGAACTATGTTTTCTAGCCACATACTCTGGTTTCAGATATTGCAGGACATATTTTGCTCAAGGAGGACACAGATAGAAAGCAGCTAGAGGCTATCACAAAGAGTCCAGTAACATAAATATAATACAGTCAAAGAACATTATAATAGAATCCTTCTGTTATTTTAAAGTCAGACAAATGTGACTGTAGGACGTAAAATTTGCTGTAAATTCTAGTATGACAACAAATCAGAGCGTATAACTAAATCTTCTAAATGTGTAGGACAAAGAAAGGCCAACCATCAATCTAAAAAAAAAAAATCGTAATCTGGCTAACACTCTTATGTCCAGAACTTTCAGGCTGGTGTATTTTATATATATATATATTTTTTTTGGTAAACAAAGCAGCAATGCAGAGTTCTGCTAAGTGGTTTTTAACTTGTATTTTTTCTGTGGTGGCTGGGGTGACACTTGCACACCAGAATTTTATGCAATTTACAATCACTGAGGGCTAAGGCTGTTTCTTGAATTTGGTACTTCTGGTAGTTTTAAAATACTTTTTAGCAGGAGTTTCTGGACACATACTACATGCCATGTTGTTTACTGACCCATAATCAAAATGCAGTGACCTTCTACCCTTTTTTTGCCCCTTGACCCACGCTGAATTCAATGCAGCCTTTATAAATTTGCAAATCCTTGGACGTAAAGGGGATTTGGTGAGGCTTTGTTCTGAAAGGATCCTAAAAGTTTGCATTTTTAATTAGACAAAGGTAAAGCAACAAACATTGGGAAATAAGATCCTCTCCCGCAGATAGGTGATGGTTCTTAATTTCTGTGTTCGGGAACTACATCCTAAAAAACATACCCCACCAAATGAAAAGCGGTTGCAAATGTAGGAGATCAGGAGGTTATGAATTGCACCAAATTAGCAATGTGGTACAAATCACTTGTGTGACGTAAGGGATGGTCAGGCCACAATCTTCCGGCGCTCCTCATCTCCAAGGACCTTGTGGATCCTGATGACCCGGGGAGAGGGGAGAGCCAAAGTCTTGATCTGGAGCTACAGGCGCATTCCCTTATCTCCTTTGCTATCAGTCAGTTTAAAGGACACCGTAATTATGATGGTGATAAAACAATGCCCGCTTATGTGTGCTGAATAAATAAAGAATGTTTACAGCCCCAGAATGTTTCAATTCTAATTAAACGCTATCAAAGAAAAGCCCCTCTCTCTCCCTCCCTCTCCCCCTACGACTCCCTATTTACCTTGTTGGTTGTAATGTGGCCCTATGAAATAAACCTGTCTGCCACTTGGCTATTAAGGCCACATCGGGGGAGGAGGTGGAGGTGAGGCAGCGCACTCCCGGGCCCACAATTACTTGGGTCGCTTGCATCCTCCTTTTTCTTTCTTTCTTTTTTTTTTTTTTTTCTTCTCTCTCTCTTTTTTATTTGTTTATTTTTTCAATTGGCAAAGGCGTGATGATGCGGGGGTGGTGGTGGGGAAGCACTTAATGATCCTGCTCCAACCACCGCCCGAAGGAGCTGGGCTGGATGAAGCCTCTGGCGCTGGAGGAGGGGGCGCCCCCTCCCCCCCGGGGTCTCCCCTTCCCCCGGCCGCGGGGAGCCCTGGAAACGGGAGCCTGCGAACGCATCCTGCTCGCCGAGACACAAGGATCATTTCAAATATTCATTGTATCAGCAAATCTCATCATAATCAGATTAAAGCAAGGGTTTGGGGGGGAATCGCCCGTGTGGCTGGGTGTGAAACCCCGGCTGGACTACAAAGAAAGCGGAAAACGGGCTCCTCTCCCCCGCCTTGGGTGCGCGGGGGGAGGGGGGACGAACTGCAGTCATTTTTGCGAGAAAGGGACACTTTAAAAAGCTGCGATTCGCCGTCCCACAGCGAGCAGCACGTTCCTCTCGGAGGTTGTTTCCCTTGTAAACTTTACGTTTAATATTTCTATACGATGCTCTTATTTGTTTGTTTTAAACTCCAGATAGAAACGTTTCCCGCTGTGGAATACACAGAGGTAGATTTTTCTCCGCTCCAGTTTGCTTCTCACTTATCGCAGCGGAGGGAGCAGCTTTTTTACATCGAAGCTTTAAAATGTACACTTCATTGAGTTGTCCGGGGTAAAACGTTTATATCCATTTCATGGAAGCGAGTGAGGACCGGAGCGCGTTTCCAGGTCTGCCAGACAGACGCGGGCCCTTTTCCTTTTGCAAGTTTCGACCTCCGATACCCTCACTTCGACCGGCAGTTAGGATGGACTTGGAGGGTCCTAAACGGGACCGTTCGCTGAGGCGGGGGGCTCGGGACGTGCTCGGCAACTTAATCTTACGCTAAAAAGAGCGCAGGGTGAAAAAGAACCCGCTACAAACTCTCCCGACGTTCGTGGCCGAGCGTTTCGCAGCCGATGGGAACGCGGGCGTTCCGGAGCGAGGAGGAGGGAAGGTAAGAGCTTGTCCCGGTATCCGCCACCGCGGGCGGGAACAATGGGAGAACAAAGGGAACGGCTTCTCCCCGGGAGCGTTTCGCGTCTCGCCCCGCCGCGGGGGGGACTCGCCCGGGGACCCGCGGGGCGGCTCGAACCCGCGGCCCCGAGCGCCGCGGAGCCCCCGGGCGGGCGGGCCGGATCCCCCGGTAACCGGCGAGAGAGGAGGAAGAGGAGGTCAGGAGGCGAGGGGGAGGGGAGGAAGCAAAAAAAGAAAATTTAAAAAACAAAAAAAATCCTGCGGTTATTTGCGAATCAAATAAATCGCATCAAGGAGCGGGTGGGGGAGGGACGGAGCGCAGACCCGCGGCGTCCCCGGGGACGCGGGCGCTCGGTGCCGGCGCTGCCGCCATTGGCGCGGGGCGCGCGGCCGCTGACCTTTCACCCCCGCGCGCCGCTTCCTCTGCCGCTCCCCTACCCACAGTGCCCCGCGCCGGCCGGGCTCGTGCCGCGCCACCCACCCCCCCCCGGGAAACCCGAGCGCGGCGGCGGCGCCCCGGGGTCCGTCACGGTCCCCTCGGTGACGTCACCCGCGAGCGGGAGGGGACCGGGACCCGCGGGGCGGGGGGAGGGGGGCCCGGGGGTCCCCGGGGGCGGGACGGGGCGGCGGGAGCGGATTTGCCTGTTGAGCGTCGCTGGCAGACGTTAATCTCGTGCTTTAAAGTACCTCGTCAGTAGCTTTAAGGAAATCAAACGTGACGTTAATCAAATCGCGCAAATGTAAACATTTATAAGTTAAATCCTAATATTATGCAATTATTTAAAGCGAGCCGCGGTTTTTCCCGGGTGTGGTGTCGCGGCTCCCGCTCTCTCCCTCACGTGCTCGAGTTTTCGACGCTTCGGGCTGGGCCGGGGCGGCCGAAGCCTCCATCGACGCCTCCCGGCGGCGCCGCCGCTTCTTTCCCCCCCGAGGGCCGGCGCAGCGGGTGCTGCTGTGCGGGAGGCTCCGCTGCGCGGCCTCGCTGCGGTTTTCGGTCGAAGCGACACGTGGAAGCGCCGGGGGACGAGGGAGCGAGGCGGGAGCCGGCGGGGAGGCTGCGAGGGGAGGCTGCGGGCCCCCGCCGGGGCGAGGCTCGGGGAAGGCTCGGGCGGCAAGAGCCCTCGCGGAGCCGGGGGCCGCTCCTCGGCTTCGCCCTCCCGTCCCCCCTCGCCCGGCGGGTCGTGCGGCGGGGGAAGAAGGGGGCTCGGGGGTCAGGAGGGAGAACAATGCCGAGCCGGCTTTTGTGCGCAGCACCGTCCCCTGAAGGGAAGGAGCCCGCACTGCAGCCCCGGGCCCGGCGGCGCCGCCGCCTCCCCCCGGGCTCGGGGCCGGGGCGGCCGCCCGGGGGGCGCGGGAGCGGGGCCGGGGAGCGGGGCCGGCCGGGCGCCCCCCCCCCCCTCCTGCGAGGCCGAGTTCGGGGGCGAGAGGGCGAACCCGCGGGTGCCCCCGGGGGATCCCGAGGGCGAGCGGGGCGGGCGCGGAGGGAGCCCCCCGGGTGCCGGCGGAGCGGGGCCGGAGGAGGCGCAGCCGGGGCTCCCGCTCCTCCAGGCGCTCTCCCCATTGTTCCCCGGCCGCCTCCTTCCCGCCGCGGCGAGGGAGGGCGAGAGGAGCTCCCGCCGCCGGCCCCCCGCGATCCGCCGGGCTGGGGGGATCCGGCAGGAGAAGGGGTCGCGGAGAGGAGCCTTTTCCAGCGGCAGCTGCTGAGGGAGCTCCCGTGAGGCTGTAGCTCACGTGTCACGGGAAAGGTAAAACCCCGCCACTACCGCGTGGGTCTGTGCAGAGAGGAACATCTGCTTGGGGGTGGATTTCAGAGCAGGGCTGCTTAAAGGCAGCGGGAGAAACCTCTCCGAACCGCTGCATTTGGAATAATAAATGTAGACAAAGAGAATCTGGGAAGGAACTCGTCTTATGGTCTGTTTAGAAAAATGAAGATTAACCTTATCCTGTTTTTCATACAAGCACCATGATGTCTGGATTTTTTTTTTTTCTACCCGAGCGATTGTTGTGTGTTGGTTTGAGATTTTTAAAGATTTGGCTTACAGTAAAAGTGTTCGTGTCTCTTTTTTTAATTTGTTATTTTCCTGAAAATAATTAGAAATTAAATTGTTCTGGTATTTTGCCATTTCAGACCTGAGCTTCCTCGTGTATTTACATGGGGGAAGAATTGACTAATTTGATGTTCAAGAAAATTATCCAACAAGTGCCATTGGTCTTCTAAGGAGGGGGGAAGGGAATATGTCTTTGCACGTTGTTTCTGGAAGTTTAAATTAAAATGGGTAGGAGTTCATATTTGTGGTGAGGAAATAATTTTTAGAGAACTTGTTGTTTTAAGATTTTTTTTTCTAAGAGAACCGTGATTATTTATAGAAAGTTGTCTCCGAGAGCCTGAGAGTTTTTTGTAAAAGATTAGAAATCATGTCTAGTTTTAATTTTTTTTAAAAATCAAATACATCGCCAAGAAATTAAGGTTTTTCATAGATCGTGAGCAGCAAGTAAAAGAAATTAAGGGATTATGTTTATGGATATCACCTAGCTGAAAATAATTCTAAAGTGACTCTCCTCCCCCCACGCACACTTGGGAAGTTGCATGCTTGCAGTCATTGTTTGAGATAATACAGTTTGGGACTTCTCTTTCACTCTTTGTAAACTTGCAGGCTTTTGTGGGACTCCTCCAAATAAAAGCTCAATTCAGGCTAGATGGTGAAAAGCATCCATGTTATTCGAAAGCTGAAGATGCAAGTAATATTTAACGGAAAAACACCACCCTGGTAATATCTAAAGGCATTAAGATCGAGGGAAGAAAAACTTGGTGGTTTTTTGTTGTTTGTTTGTTTTACTTTTAATTGAGTATTTTGCAGATGCATTTACCCTGGATGCTGATTGGTAATTTTCAAAAGATAACTACAAATTTAGAAGGCATCATTCCAAAGGACATTTGATGCTCTTGTATTTACTAAAACAATACATCGCTATTTGAAAACTGTCTTATAGAAAAGAAAGATTAAAAAAATAGTCAGGGAGAGACCGGTTGTTGCCTTTCTTCATTGCTCTTTATTTTGTATTCATACAGAATATGTTGACATATATCACCTCGGAAGTTTTTTCCACAAAGGAGCATTGTTGTTACTTTTAATTGGGAAGTACCACGATATAAAAATTACCCACATTCCCGACTCTGTAGTACCATAGTAAGATTGACAAAAAGTGATCCGAGGCTTGCGCGCTTAATTCGCCAGGAATGTTAAGCTTCCCAGATACACCCTATGTGGTCAAGTTAGACTTTAGTTCCTAGACAGTTTTTAATGGTCAAAATCGTACCTAGAGGAAATGTATCTACGTATACATACGTGGAATTGAAATTAGATGGTCACTGGCAGTGGGAAGGGAGCTCACTGATCGAAAGACTTTTTTTTTTTTTATTGCATTTGGCAACCTCTTTCTTTCAGAGACACAATACAATTAATTAACATATTCTGGGGTGTGTTTTTGAGATTGGGAAGTGGTGGCCCCTTGTTGAGAAGAAAACACTTTAAATAAAAAAGTAACATTGTTTTGTCCAAATGGTACTGGGAAAAGCAGAGTAGCGTTGCTTGTACAGCCCACGGATGCGGTTGATTTACTCCAATTTGCTTTAGCATGTAACAAACCAGCTTTTCCTTTCCCACGCCTATATTAGATATATGTGTTTTGTTTATACAAATCCATCCAAAATAGTTCTGTATTTAAGATATTTGATGGGAAATTCAGCATGTAGTTTCTCGTATTTAATATGTAGTACAGATGCCATTCCTAAATCAAAATCAAATCAATGTGACCTGTGACACAACGCAGTATCACACTGCTGATCATAACACAACATGAAAAAAGGACATTTATTTATATGGAATGTTAATTTAGCAAATCCTGCACAGAGATATGTGTATAGAAGAAAAGTAATCTGAGGCTTGTTTTTGGAGTGACGTTACATAAATGTATTTAATAAAAATCCAATGAATACATACATACCTCATAAAAATCCAAATTTTGAAATGAAGTATTCTTCTTTAAAGAAAAGCCCCGCATTACATTTAAGTTGCGTATAATCTAAATTCCAGAGTTTACTAACCCAGCTTTTCAGGGCTTAATACAGCATTAATATCCAATATGGTTTGCTAGAAGTTTATTTCAGGTTCTTTTGTATCATCCTGTAATTATCATTATGTTGACTTGACTCACATAAAAATGAGGTTAGCATTTAAATGCCTTTTTAATGTAGAGAATTATAAATTAGCTGTCACATTTAAATCTTTAACTTCTATCACTTAGGGAATGTTAAATCTTTAAAAGGAAATAATCACTGTGCTTAACAACATCCCAGTGCTAGGATTCCATTATTTAGAATTTTGGTTTGAGATTGCTCATTCAAGGAAAATCCCTCGTTTCATGTTTACTGTAAACCCTAGTCTGAAATTAACATTTAAATGCCAACATTGGTAACAGAAGCAGTACTTGAAAACCACCAATTTTATCCATTGGTGCTAGTTGAGTGGAATTTACTGAGTTCTCCAAAGGTGATAATGCAATTAAAAGCAAGAAAATGAATACAATAGTTGGTAGAATTAGTTTCTTCTTTCTTTGCAGCCTAAAGAATTACAAAATTTGTAATTACATTTGCACAAAAGAAAATAGCAAAACATAGGAAGAGGTTTGGTGTCCAGGAGATGCACTGATGTGACCTTTGGTGCTGCTACCTGCACTTGCGTAACGTGTAAATATATAGCCTGCAAACTCCTGACCAAGAAGCGACTACATGTTACACGTTGAAACTTTTAAATTATTCAGTACATTGCGTTTGGATAGGTGTTAAATACAGGGTTGAGCTGTATATTGAAGAATAGGAGGAAAATGATAACTTTGTTCTTTCTCAGTATAATTTAAGAGTAAACACGTAAAGATACACTAACATTTCTAATATGGGTTCCTTAGACATGCTATATCCTTCATAATTGAACCTGCATAGAAAGAATTTGTTGGATCTAAGGCAGACTGCCATTTAAAATACACTGCATGCAAAGGTCAGCACGTAAGAGTCGCATTTTGTTTTATGTAAAGTGACCATTTTGCTGCTGCCTTCCCAGAAGTGAAGCAAATACCTACCATTAGAATATATTTGAGTGAAGACTGTTAATGATTTAAGCCCACATAAACAAAAGGCAGACAAGCATCAATGTATTTTAAATGGATAATCAGGAGATGTATTATTCTACCTATTGAGGATCACTAAGTTATTGCAATTTTCCTGTTTTCAGTTGCATCTGCTTAGCTGCAGCACAAATCCTTTTGTACATAGGTAAAGACCAAAGCTTTCTCAACAAAGGCCCAATCTGAAAATGGACGAAAAAATTGCTATGAGAAATTTGTTTGGTGGAAAGAAGCGAGTTTCCCCACTCTGCAGCTCTGAGTCCCAGTATCAATTCATGTTTTCTAATAGAGTATGCATTTATATAAAGTCTTTTTCTGTTATTCCCAGAAGACTCTTCTGATGATTATATCCAACTGGTAATGCAGTTTTGTAAATGAAAGACTTTCTTGTTCAGTGCTTTTTTTTATTCACTGAATGCACAATATGATTTTGCGTGTTTTAGAAAAGAAATAGTGAAATTTAAACCATTTATTCAAAAATCGTAGCATTATTTTGCAACTGATTAATTGCTAGTGGAAATTTAAGGTGAATACCTCTTTATTTTTGTTAATGGAGCTAAAGTGCTATCCGCTAATGTATGTTAACATTTTCTTGATGAATTCCTTAAACTTTTAAAAACAATTTGCATTTGGAGAATGTAATTTCCTTTCACTTGTGCAATCACTCTATTTTAAAAAGTATCTCAAAAAAACCCCAAACCAAACATGTAATGCTCTTGTACGTTTCTTATAATCTAACTTGTTTAGCTTCTAGGTTTTGTAGGTTCCTTTTAAAAGAATTGGATTTTCTCCTTGCATTTAGATTAACAATGAAATTATTCATTCTTACTGAATTATATTCCTCTCTAATTATTTTAATCTCTTATATATCACTATGGGAAGGACAGGCTTCTTTTTTAAAAAAGAAAATTAGCCTTCTGTGTCATGTCAGTGCTTATTAAATACTACAATCATAAGAACATATATGCTACAAGATTTTATGTTCTGATTCCATTGCTGTTATAGGCTTAGTGTTTGCAGTATTTATTTAGTGGTAATGCATTTCTTTTCCTGTTTTGCATTTCAAAGGTCTTCTCTAAATGATTGTTTTACAGAACTATCAAAAGGTTATCTAAATTTTTCAATCAAATATTACACAACACTGTATGGTGGTAGTCACGGAGCTTCAGTCCATGTACCTTCTTTCTATAGAAAGAAATAAACAGAAATCCATCAAAAAATACTACAAATGTTTAAATAAATATTTGAATGTATTAGGCTTGGCTGAATTTTGACCAAAGCAAAATTTCAGGCTCTTTAGTACTGAGTTGGTGTGTTACATGGTGTGAGGTAAAAATATTTTTATTTGAAATCCATACAGTAGTTTTTTCACGAATATACTCTTGTTGCTGTGTTGCGGTTTTAATCAAGTTTTTTGCAAAATCAAACTTTTTATTTGGTGATGCTGCTTTATAAAACTAAAAATTGAGCTTTAAAATAGCTAACATGAAAAAAAAAATCCCACCGTCAAAAAACCCCAAGACCCGGGAATTGTACTAGTTGCTTTTCAAAGAAGAAATTGCAGGAAGACGACCTCAATGAATTTAAAAAAGAAAAGCTGTGAGAAAAAATTTACAATTGTTTGTTACAACACAAGTTTTACTAAATGTATAAATTCACCCAACAAATTAAAATATATTTAATATATTTTCATTTTAAAAGGATATTTATTTTAATTTACCTGTCAGGGAAATAAAGGACAGATTTGCTGCTGTACTGTGATTTTTTTTTTTTTGTCAGGGTTAACAGAATCATTGAGAATGCTTTTTAAATTAGATGTCATTTTCTTGACAAGAATGAAGAAGGGCTGGGACACTATCTATCAGCTTCAAATAATTTGCGTTTTTTTTTTAAACACCAGAATATATTAATTGCTTTATTTCCTTACAAAATAATTGCTTGCACCTGCAATTTTCAGGGTTTTTACAAGATTGAGAAGTAATAAAAATAGTGCTGTAACTATGTTTTATAATGTAAATAGCTTTATGTTTGGAATGGTATTCTTCAGAGTTGAGATAGGACACTCGGGTCCAGGGTGGGGGTTTTTGAGAGTAATCTTGGAATGATTTTACACAAACTGAAACACACTACATTCCAGTACCCCTGCCCCCATTTTTTTTACATGTGCCTTAAAAATTTCTAAACTCTCAAGGATATCGGAGCACACATTTACAGAGAAATGTTTAGAATGTGTCTCAAATGGCTGCTCAAGCACGTGTTTGGCTGGGCCCTTCATCTGGGAAGCTACCTTCATCGTTCCTTTTTGGCCTGCCCTCCATTCTTCGCCTATCTAAATAATTTCACTTAAAACTTTCAAGGAGAGAAATGAGCTTGACCTAAGCTCCTACATACAATTGCAGACTCGGATGTCTCTAGAGGGTAGAGCATTGTGCGTATCCCACCTCTCCTTTCCACGTAGCAGCTCGCCATAGTCCTGTACACAAGTGCAGATGTTAGTTAACAATATATAAAATACAGTCTGTAGATGTATAGGTCCAGGTAGCGATGCGTCCAGGAATGGACATAATTCAGTACCGATTTGTACAGATACCGCATCAACTAAGCCGGCCTTGCAAAAATCATCATGAAAAATGTAGCCTGGGCACAAATTCTGCTTCTCCACCTTTTAGCACGATAATGAAGATAAATCGATGATCCTTCCTTGCCCAACGCTATAACAAACAAATAAATAAATGCTGGCCCTGGGGCAAGCCGGGGAGCAGAATTTGGCAAGGCTGCATTTAATTTCTCTGTGCTCCCAACAATCACTCTTAGTCCCTTCTGCTACGGGCATACCTGCTCACAATGGAGAACTGAATAGCCTGAGGTTTTCCTCTCTGCTGACCACCTCAGCTCTCTCTTCCCTGCAATTTTCTTTTATTTTTGCATGCCCCCGCCCCCGCCGTTTCATTAAAAAAAGACAGAGTTGTTTCGCTCTGCCCCCCAAACGCCGAGGAGGGGGAGCTCCCCACCTCCCCGTGGAAGCGGGGAACGGCTGTGCCCAAGGTGCCGTTCGTTCGTGCGTCCCTGCGGCCTCCCCGCTTTCTCCGTTTGTCGTTTCTTCTGCTCGGCGCCGCCGGTTTCAGGAAGGGGGAGGGGAGGAAGAGCGGGGTTAGTAACGGAGGCGGCGGGGAGACACGCGGGGCGCTGGGAGTCGGGACCGCGTCAGCCCCGCCGCCGCGTCGCGGGGGGTGGCGTGGGGGGAGATAACCGAGACGGTAAAGGCGCCGCGTGCGGGAGCGGGGCGAGTCCCGCGGCCTTCCTGAAGGGGGCACGAGCGGCGACATCGCGGGTGGGAGCGGGGCGCATGTCCGCCCGGGCCGCGCGGGAGGCGGCTCCGCGCGGGCTGTCGGGGGTGGGGGGGAGGGAAGGAGGGAGGGACGCGATGCGATGCGATGTCTCGCGCGGGGGACGCCGAGCGGCCGCGCGCCGAGGTGGGTGCGGGGCCGGGCAGGCGGGCGGGGCCGGCGGGGCGCCCATCGCCGCGCGCACGCTCGCTGGGGCGCGGCCGGAGCCGTTGGGGGCTGGGGCGCGCGCGCGCTCGGCCGCCGCGGCTCGCGCTCCGCCGCGAGGAGGCCCCGGGCCCGGGCCCTTTCCGCCTCCCCCCACTCCCCAGCCTCCACGCGGGCGCGCGCGCGCCGCGCCTGCGCGCCGGCCCCGCTCCCCCGCCCGCCTTCCCGCCGCGCGCTGCCCACCCCCCCCGCCCCGCATCCCGCCGCTCCCCCCCCTCCCCACCCCCGCGCGCGTGACCGAGGCGGCCGGGCCGCGGGCGAGCGGCGGCGCGCGGGCGGGCGGCGGCCATGGGCCCCGCGCCGGTGCCCTGGCGGCGGCGGCGGCGGCGGAGCGACTGAGGGGGCGGCTGACGGCGGTGTTTTTAACCCTTAGATGGTCTCCAGCGAGCCGCTGCTGCTGCCTGTGTCACTGGAGGGCGAGTTCTCCAGTAGCATGAAGGAGATGATCGGCGGCTGCTGCGTGTGCTCCGACGAGAGGGGCTGGGCCGAGAACCCGCTGGTCTACTGCGACGGGCACGGCTGCAACGTCGCAGTGCATCAAGGTGAGTCGGTGCCGCCGCTCCCTGCCCTCCCCGCTCGGGCCTGCTCCCTCCCGGGGCCGGTTTTCTCCCCTGCTCCTCTCCCTGCCCCCTCCCTGCTCCTTCTGGTCACCCGCGAAGCACGGATCCCTGTTTCTAGGGCCACGTGCTTTCTGATCTGGCCCGTCCTGTCATTCTCTGCCCTTCCAACCTGTCTGTTCCCTCTTGTGAAGCTTCCTATATTATGGCTGCGAGAAAGGAAGAACCTCCCCTTCCAGGTTTTTAACCTACCTCCTCCTTGTACTTCTGTGTCTGCGTTTCCCAGTTCGCCTTTCTACCCTGCCAACAGCCTCGGCTGCGGCACTGCGAAGACTGCCTAGAACTCCTTCTCTTCTTTTCGGAACTTATAACTAATCTGTGTTCTGGCAATTGTTGCTGTATTTTTTTTTGTTCCTGTACTTGATCCCTGTTGTCCCTGCTTTCCTAAAGTTAGGAAAAAAAAATTATTTGAAGGGTGGCCAGCAGACGAGGAGGGGTTAGGACTGGGAGAGAGCGGTGCGTAGGGAAGACTTAGCTGTCATGTCATTTCTTCCTCTGCCTGCCTTCCCCTGAATGTCGTTTGGCTGATGTTGCCTGGTAGATGAAGAGACTTCCTGTAGTGGTTCTGGAGGGGAGGGTGCTAGTCGTAATAGCTGATGCCGGATTTGTTTGGATTAGTGGAGGCTGGTTGGTTGGTTTCCAGCTTAGCTCGGGAGCTGGCATGTTCCCTGTACGTGTGATTGTTTTTTTTCTGTCAGTGGGTTGACCCCTCTTGTGAGAGCAGAGGGAGAGACTGGGTGCTGCTGCTGAGATTGTAAGAAAGAAGTTATGATGACTTTTGCTTTATGGTAGGGGAAATAAGGAATAAAGTGGTAGTTTCCCTGTGTCAATTCCCAAGCAGTCGTATAAACTCCGTGGCTGGCTTTTTAACTCTTAGATGGTGAACAAATTTGAGGAGACTGAAAACAGTATTTTCAGTTCATTAGTCCAAATGCCTTGCACATGTGAAAATACTACTAATGTGTGTCATGCTTGGTCTTAAATTGTGTTGAAGATGATGTAGTAACTGTTAAAGATATATGCTTCTTTGTAAACTGACAGTAATAATTTAAGGAGAACTTCAGAAGAATTTAGTTATTCCCGTTAATGTTGGACTGAACGCAGAGATGAGCTGACAGGATCTGTGAAATTAGTCTGGTTTTGAATCAATTCTTTGTTGGCTTCAGAGCTGAGTAATGTTAAACAGCGTTAGCTCTGTTTTGTGGAATTTGGGGATAATGAAGAATGGGACTTAAGAAGTCATACCTGAACCGGCTGTTGCTTCTGTATTACCTCTGGCATCTTTCTTTGCATCTAAAGCCTTGCTAGTATTTTCAGTGAAAGAATTTGACGATAGCAGCAGTTGGAGCTGAAGTAATGGGAGCAACAAAAGTCTGTTTTAGGAAATACTCTTAATATAGAGACACTTATATTTCAGTAAATTTGGTACAAGAATACTGAACTTTTTAAGACCAGCTACAAATTTGAATTTGAAACCGGCAGGAAGTGTGCAAAGTGCAGCTTCTTCTAGGTTCAGGTGTTGTTGCTATAGAGGTCTTCAGGAAAGAACTGTCTGTTTTGATTTGCAGTATCATTGATGTTTTATGATTGGGATTTGACGTGTTATGTGAAGGTGGTAGCGGAAGCGTGTCTTTTTTTGTAGTCTTTCTGTAGTAAAAGTTCTAGTCCTCGTGGTTAAAGCTGATAGTCCTTATTTGAAGTTCAGACAGCAGTATTGCCCGGAGGATTTTATTAACTGGTTTTTTTTTTGTTATTATAATTATTTTTAGTCCAGAGGAAACTTCAAATGTTAAATCACTGCCAAGTTGCAGAGGGCAAAATCTCTTCATGTGCTTAAAGAAGCACATGGAAATAAAAACCAAAGGAGTCCTGGAACTCAGTGTCACACAGTGTATCAGGGCACAAACCTGTGGTGGACTTTTCTAGGCTCTAGGTGTACTCTGTTATGTTTGCAGACATAAAAGTACTTAACTTCAACTTTGGTCTTTGACCAGCTCGTGTTGCTAGCCCCGTCTCTGAGTTACATTCTGTAATTAGTTTCTTACTCTGCGCTTTCTCTTGCCAATTTAAATGTGTGATTACACATTTAAAGTATTCCTCTTAATTTCTGCAGAGGAATTCAAAGTTTCCCTTACCTATGGTTAATACAGATGCAACAAAACCAAGATGTATTTTACCCATGTTGAAGAAGTTCGTTGTAGAGTAGAAAGGGCTTATCAAGATAGTTTGGTCTGTCAGTGAGCTTGGGTAAAGTATTTGAAAACTTGACAACAAATCTCAATATGACTATGTGTATTTATACAATAGGAAATTATTTCATTCACTTTCCTACTTTCCTTTTTAGAAGGAAAGGTGTATTAGCCTTATGTTTTATATGCTATTATTGCATTGCTCTTTTTTTTTTCTTTCTTCAGGCTATCGCAAACCAGTAATACTTATATATATACACTAGAAGATAGTAATTTAATCTCAACTTTTCTCTTAACTGTTAATTTATCATATATATGTATCTTTTTATTTCTAGTTACTCACTTAAATCAGATTTTCTTATTTAAGTATCATTTGATTGTTGGGAACTGAGATATTAAAATATATGATGTCAAATTCAGGATTATCTTTTTGAGGAAAATGTTTGGCTTTTTGATTGTTAATAGTTGTTGCATCTGTACAGATGTTAGAATATACTCAGAGCACTTCTCCTTGTATTTTTATTTTCTCAGCAATTCTTAATGCTTCTAGATCTGTGCATTTCAAACATGAACTGTATTGCGAAATTACTAAACTCTTTTTCTGTGGTAATTCCATATCAAACTCCTGTTCTTTTTTAAATATACTATAAAAATACAGATGTCAATCTTGCAGAGAAATCTGCATGCCTTAAAATCTCTTTTCCTGGCGGTAGTTGAAAATCGTCCTAGCCCTGATGCTCAGTTTAGTTTGTATTTACAGCTCCATATGAATTTTCAGGGGAAAAAATAGCGAACTTTGTACCTTTGTTCAGTTTGTTACAGATTTCCTACTTTAATTATTTTGCTGATATTGTATAAGTGGATTTGATTGTAAGTAAGTGTAGGAATGTCTTATGACAAACTCTGATTTGTAGGTGCTTTTAGTTTTGTCTTAAAGACTTTATTATAAATGATGGGTGTTATTGTGAAGTATTTAACCTGTTTTACTGGCAAATAAACAGCAAACCAATCATGCGTGAAACATTGCTGCTTTTGAATGGTTATATTGCTTTTCAAGCTAATTTTTTTTCTCAATTTAACAAATTTTGCAAAAATTTTGAAGTGGAAGATTATTGTACTTTATTTCTAGTATCACTGTGATGTGCTATGTATAGATATCAATTTGATTTATTAAAATGATGCAAAATCAACTCATGATAAGCTTTGTTTATAACATTCATAATAGTATGAGCAGTGCTGCTTATGTTTGCTGAAATATTTTGTCTTGTTCAAAACAGCTTGCTATGGAATTGTTCAAGTACCCACTGGACCTTGGTTTTGCAGGAAGTGTGAATCTCAGGAAAGAGCAGCCAGAGTGGTATGTGTTTTGTTTATTAAGCGATGCTAGTTATAATGCGCTTGTGTGGATAACGTTTACCCAAGTATCCCAATAGTAATAGAAAATAGCTTAGTTTCCTGTCACAATTCCGTTTAAATGCTATTCAGAAAGGCCTGTTATCTTTTTTTTTTTGTATTTCGAGTTGAAATATGCAACTGTCTCTGAGTATTTAAGTGTTCTGGCAATTTCTGTGATGTGTGTGTTTTTCTTAATGGTGTTTTTTTTTCCACCCAACCATTTCAGAGATTTTCTTCTTCTTATCTGTGGTGTGGGTTCTGTGTAATTTTGTCAGTTTAATACTTGCATAGTCAGGTATGGGGAGAAAATAGAATCTGTGTCCAATTTTCTTTTATAACAACTTTAGATTGCCAGCTGAAAATTTCAGTCTAGGAACACTTAACCAATAGGTAGTGTTCTTAACTTGGGAATGTAATGCTTTTGGAATGTGATTCTTCCAATTGAAGAATCATTTTTCTTTCTCTGTCTTTTTAATTATTTATGGTAAATATTGGGGATTCAGGTAAACCTTTTGAACAACAACAAAAAAACTCCAAGACTTTTTTTCCCCTCTTGATTATGTGAGTGGTTTCTTTTTGTCAGATTTTTATGTTATTAGATCAAGCTGCATGATATCCGGCATTTTTAGAAAAGGCAGTCACATTTCTTAGTACTTGGCACTTATTAGTTTGTCTTCCAGCAAAAGATAAAGTGAGAGTATTGAGAAAGACTAAGCTGTTTCTGTGCCTCTGAAAACATTTTTTATTATAAAAATTGGAAGAGAAGGTGGGGCAGAATCTTGGGGCAGTGTGTAAACTATTTCTAACTTTCATATCTAAAGATGAATGGAGAGCCTGAGACCAGATTTTTTTTGGTACTGTTAGTCACTGGCAGTGTGTTTAGATGAGCTGTTTACTGTACCTATTTCCTTTTCTAATCTAAAGTACTATAGAAATGGTAGGATGACTTAATGTTGTGTGATTTTTTTTGGCACAGGCCTGAAGAATCTTGTTCCTCTGCTTCTCCCAGCTTGCCACTAATACTTTCATAATGCCCTAGTAACCCAGACTTTGTTACTCCTTTCAAACCAGACTTGGTGGGAGCAGGAATGGATTGATTTCTGTGTGGTTTCCAAGTATTTGTCAACAGAAAATCAAAACTGCTGCCCTTTCTAATGAAAGGCTGTTTGTTTCTTTTTTTTTTGGCGAAGACCATCAGCAATGTAAGGTTTTAAGAGTAGCAGTTTTTAATGTTGCTGTGATTTGTACCGATTTACATCAAAGTTAAAAATAAAGAGGGGGAGAAGAGAGAGATAGTGACTAGAAGGAGGATTTTTCTGGTACATGATGGGGAATTCTCATCAAGATTTAGGATCTAGGTATTCCTGGCTAGTCCTGACATGAGGAGAATTGTACTGTGTTCTAAAATAAACAATGTCTCATTGTGTTCTGATAATTTCTTGAGTTTACCAAAGATAATAGCTGTGATAGGCATTGTACTGCTTCTCCTTGCTGTTTGAAATTGAGAAAGGATGATGATGAGTTTAACTGCATAATCTACTTGGTATATTATTCTGTTCTTGTTTCCATGTAATGGGGTCTGTACCGTTCAACAAGTTGGTTACTGGTCCCATTTTGAGGAGGAAAAAACCTATTTCCCATTTGTAATATAGCATGGGCTTAAATGGTTCTCAAGTGAAACTAATTGCATGTGAAGTAGAACAGATTGGTAACAGTTGGGAGTTTTAACAACTACTTATGTTAGCGAGCTAAAAACATGGTGGCTCTTCCTGATGTGTCTTGGAGAGGTCCTTAACATTCTAAAACTAAACTGAAGCTCTGACTTTAGTATGAAAACCAGAACGTTATTGTAACCTGTTTGTCAGACCTGGAAGCTGTAATGCACTTTTATGCAAAAGCAAACCTCCTTATCACTGTAGGAGACTGAAGCTTAGTTTTTCTATTGGCTGTTTTGTCTAGAAATAAAACCAGAATTAAGTTAACCATATTACATTGAACATGCTTCTACTTACTTATAGTCTTTAAAAAGATATGAGTTTTGCACTCAAGGCATATTTTTCTCTGCTGATGCTGTCTGTGTTGTGTGTTTTTGGGGTGTATTTTTTTTCTTTAAACTGCAGTTACTGGGCAAAGAAATCACTCTGATAAGAGTCCGGGTTTAATTGCTTGCACTAAAATTCATCTTGCTTTAACAACTGAAAGAAGTAGACTAACTCAGGAGTCTGTAACTCAGGTAGGTGGGTCACCAGAGAACTTTGCTTAACAACAGGTTAGAGCAGTTGGCTTCCCATATACTTTCAGCTGTTATACACTGATGTCTACTGTGTTGCTTTTCTTCTCTGTGCTGCTGCTGAGCTGGTTCATAATGCTTGTCAGTGAAAGCGGTGGCTGATTATTTTTTTTTTCCAGCCACACAAATCTCCTGGCTGGTTCACTTATGCGGTTTTGATAGTGGGGTGGTAGCCAGTGTCTTAGGTGTTGAATGGTCAACTAGTAGTTGGAAAGCACAGTTCCATATCTGGCAAGTCATACTAAGTCTTGACTCTAGCAGGATCATGTTTGTGTGTGTGTGAGAAACTGTGATTTTTGTAAACCTGAACTGTGAAAAGTCGTAGTTTTCAGGATTTTTATATTGGCTGACCTGTGGTGTGCTTGGAATATCAATCTCTTCAGGATGGGTGGCAGCAGCTTTGGCTGTGTCAGCACCAGCTGTTACTACCCAGCAAAGCGGGCCCTTGCGATGTCTCCAGGTGTACCTGAACTTCTGAATCAAAAAGCAGGGCAGATACACGTTGACACAGGAAAAAGTAACACTAGGGTCTGTGTGAGGGTGTATAAATATGGAGTAGTGTGTTAGTGTCCTGTCTGGGGAAATTGAATGGGGCATATATGTTGTCCAGGGATTGATAGCACTGGTATCCAAAGAGAGAATGGAAAAGCTAAGTTTAGGAACTGTAGCACAACAGTTATTCAGAAAGACTTTTTTTCCCCATCATCCTGTTCTGCGCCAAACATCTTTCTTGATGATCTTATTTTAAGAATAGTTTAATTATAGTGTATAGTGGGGTATAAATAGACAATATGTTAATAGTTACGCTACTATTTTTCATGCTTATCATGAAGGGCTGGAATAATACATGTGATAGACGTACCAGGCACCACAGAGGCATCCAGCGTTTGCACAAACCGTTGGCTTCGTCAGGCTTATTAGCTACATGTAGATGCTGGTCCTTGTGAATTCAGTTCGATTCAGAAAGACCAGGAGATCTCTGTACTGAACTTCAGTGTTAGGCATTCCAGGAAGTTTTACTACCTCAAGCACAGCTCAACTAGGACACGTGAAGTCATATTGCTTACAGCTTTGCAAGTGAATTTATATGTGTTGATCTGTTTCACCAGAATATATACATACAAGCCTTTCATTGTGTCTAGAAAAATCAGTTTGGACTTGGTGCAAATAACTCTTAACATTGTAAAGGTGGTGGGTTGTTGTCCACTTGACATTTCTGTTTCTTCTTTTTTCTGATGGGGCGGCTTATGCAGTTGGATGCAGTCCTGGCCCAGAAGTGAATTAGCACATTTGTGTGTCACTACAGCTGGTCTCATAAGCCACCTGGATTTCAGTCCTGGGGAATGTGTTGAGGAGGCTGTGACTCCCTGTGGAGCTGCCCACATAAGACTTGAGATAGTATTCATCTGGATCTCTGCTAAATCAAGTGTAACTGGAGTCTCTGTGCTTGCACATGTGTTTGTTGGAACTTGGTGTGGAGACAGAAAGACTCCCATTACAGAGTAAGTTTAGATCATGCAGTACTTCAGTATTCAGAGCTGTAGAAATGCAGCCATACTGTTTACCTCTAAGGCCAGTTCAGGTACTTTGTGCTGTCATAGTGATAGGTTCCTGCTAGTAATCTGGCCAGACCTGAGCTGTTCCTGCATCTGCTGTGCAGATGATCCACAGTCTGAACGTCTGAGATAATTAAAAAAAATAATCTTTAATATAATAGTGGTTGTAGTTCTCATCTTGTAAGTTCCAATTTAAAAAAAAATAATCTTCAACACATGCAACCTTAAGTTTGTTATTGTCAAGTTGCTTGTAAGAGTTATAGCCATAGTTTAACACCCCACCCCCAGCATATATGTACTGTAGAATAACCATAGGTGTATTATTACTTGTGTTTTGCCTAAACAGAAGGAGATAAAGAAGGAAGAAATAGGAATGTAGGCTTTTGATATGGAGATAGGTTTGAGGTCAGAGCTCTGACAGCCACCAGGGGAATGGGATCTCTGTGCCAGTGCTTAGGATCAGTTTTCATGGGGTTATTACGCCTGTATCTGTAAACTGGAAGGCACATTGATAAACATGGTCTCAATAGAGGTGAACTAAACTAAATTTTAGAAGAAGAAAACCTGCCGCTTTCCTTTTGTTTTTTCCAATTTGAAGAATTGGCCACCAAACCATTCTGGACTGATATACTATTCATTATCTTTGAAGATACCTCTTAAAACAATTCTTAAAGAAATTTTGAAAGGAATGTTTTTTTCAGTGTGTATCCATAATTTTATTTAAAGGACATTTTATATAAGAATATTACTACAACTGCTTTTAAGAAAGAACACTGTAGTAACTAGTAGGAAAATTCCTTTAGCTTTAAGCATGCAACAGAAAAATTTACCTTTGTGCTTTTTGTTATTTGTGTGGCTTTTGCACAACAGTAGAATAGTAAACTTCTAAATAAGAGAAGGAAAACTGACTAAAATGAAAATTGCTACTTATTAACAATATCTTCCCTCCCCCCCTTCCAATAACAAACAAAAAAATCAGACCCAATGACATACTTTTGTCTCTTATGAATGGCTTTGCAGGCTGGAAGGCAGTGAATGTATGTAGCTGGATAACTAGAATAAATTGTCTGCTGAGAGATACTTAGGCACAGCATGTTGTATTGGATTTGTGTGACAAGGTTTTGGTAGCAGAGGGCCTACAAGGGTGGGTGCTGGAAGTTTCTGCCATGTATAATAGAACCAATGCCAGCTGGCTCCAAGCTAGTCCTGCTGCTGGTCAAGGCCAGGCTGTCAGGAATGGTGGTAGCTCCTCTGGGATAAGTGCCTTGATGAAAGGGAAAAAACTGCAGGGAACAGCAGAGAGAGAGAAGAATAATATGTGAGAGAAACATCTCTACAGACACCAAGGTTGGTGAAAGAGGGTGAAGAGGTGCTCCAGGCACCAGAGCAGAGATTCCCCTGCAGTCTGTGGTGAAGACCATGATGAGATAGGCTGTCCCTTCAGTCCCTGGAGGTTAATGGTGGAGCTGAATCCAGCTGCAGCCTGTGGAGGACCCGTGCCAGAGCAAGTAGATGCCTGAGGGAGGCTGTGACCCCATGGGAAACCTGCACTTAGAGCAGCATCCTGGCAGGACCTGTGGAGAAAAAAGCCCACGCTGGAGCGGGTTTTCTGGTTGGACTTATGACTCCATGGAGGGCACTCACTGGAGCAGCGTGTTCCTGAAAGACTACACCCTGGGTAAGGGACCCACACTGGACCAATTTGTGAAGAACTGCAGCCCATGGGAAGGACTTGTGTTGGAGAAGTTGTTGGAGGACTGTCTCCCATGGGAGAGACCACATGCTGCCGCAGGGGAAGAGTGTGAAGAGTCCTCTCCCTGAGGAGGAAGGAGCAGCAGAAACAATGTGTCATGGAATAATGCAGCCCCCATTCCCTGTGCCTCTGTGTGACTCTGGGAGTGACAGGAGGCAGAGAGAAGATTTAGTTTTTATTTTCTCATTATTATACTCTGATTTTATTGGTAATAAGTTAAACTAATTTCCCCAAGTCAAGTCTGTTTTGCTTGTGATGATAATTGATGAGCGATCCCTCCCTGTCCCTATCTCAACATGTAAGCATTTAGTTATATTTTCTCTCTCCCATCCAGGTGAGAAGGGGAGCAATAGAATGGCGCTGGGGGGCACCCAACATCCAGTTGGGGTCAGCCCACCACAGTCCTTTTTGATGCCCAATGTGGGGCATGAGGAATTCATGATAAGAACAGTAATTGGGAGAGGTAACAGGCAAAATGTGGACTGAACAGAACTAGAGAGAAAAGAGCGGAATGATTGTGGGGAATTTCTATTGTTCTAGTTGTGGTAAAGGTGAAACTACTTCTTGTATTCTGAAATGCGATTCAGTGTTGTGTGTTTCTTGTCCATTACGTAGATGGGTGAGTGTTGTTTGCTTTGCTTTTTTTTTTTTCCTGTTCAGATGTCTTTTGTATACGTAGTGATTAGATGCATAACCTTACTGTGCTTGACTTAAAAGGCTATGGAATCACCTGGGATTGCATAGAGTCAGTTCATCAAGGCTAGGAGAGCAAAAGGCGGAAGGTGCTGCAGAAGGACAGTGTAGTTCTGTGCCTCTTCCACTCCAACTGGTGAACTAAACCTTATGCACTGTGTTGTGTGCTGTGTGTATCAAAGTGGGAGCATTAATGCTACTTCTGATTTTGCTGCCTTCATGCTCTTATTGTTTTTTTGTGTGCGCTGCATTTTTTCCTGCTTGTATGCTTAGTTGCTACTCGGCTTCTAAATGCACGGCTGAGTGCGTAAACTTAATTGAAGTGGTTCGCTACAGCAGAAGAGGTCTGCTCTTTTTTTTTTTTTCCCCTCTTTTCAGTTTTGATTAGCTGTGGCTTACCTAAACGTGCACCTTATTTGTGCAGTAATTTAGAATTACATTATGTTAAATATGGACACATGGGGTGTTCAGGCTTTAAAACACAGTGTTCCTGCCACTTAAAATCTTTGATCAGGTAGTACTTTTAACATGGGTATCAATACAACAGGTACTTTAATAAATGCTGTAAATGTTCTGTGGCAAACTTACTAACAGCAACACATTTTCTGTTACAGGAGTTGCTTTATTCTTATGCAGAAATGTTTTATGACTGTTTGTTTCGTTGTTAGACTGTTAAAACACTGGCAGAAGAAGTCTCTAAAGTAGGCAAGGGGCTCCTCAAGTGCAAGGAACCTTACTTACAATGGATCCTAGCATTTTATACCTGGGAATTTTTAGGGTATGGCTGTGATATGTTGCAGGAAGATACTGAAGCGAACCATCACGTACTGTGTTTTCTTTGGCTAGATTGAATTGGGTCAGTAGCACGCTTTCAGCCTGATAACAAAAGCTTGGGTGTTTGATTGGAAATTGAGCCCAGCATAACAAGTATTTCTTGTAACCTACCGATGCTTTCCATCAAAGATCTATGTGTGAATCTTAACCTCTGTGCGTGTTTAGAATTTGGATTCCTGCAACATCCTGCAGGACTTACTAGTCTTACATAACTACTGGGAGACTATATGCTGTGGCTTTGGACTTCTGAAGTTGGAGTAGTGAGATCTTGATACATGCTGTGTGCCATCACTGTGTTACATTGTACCCTACATTATCTCTCTTCTAGTTACCTTACATGTATTGAGTAAAAGCATGACTACATGTCACCTGTAGTACGCACTGACTGGATGGTCTTGGAAGAATGCTGATTTGCATGTTGAGTGCCTCTAATCTTCTTGTCATAGTCTGTAAGTTTATTATCTGTAGTAGATATTTTTGACAGAGCTAACTGAATCTGCATATATTTTTATGTGATGCCTTGATAAAGAGAACTAGGTCGAGTCTTTCTAATTTATCAAGGTATAAAACCCAAAATGCTTGAGGTAGTAAGTCTGTTTTTCTTCTACCTGTCAACTGTCTGCTTTGAAAAAAAGTTCTCTCCTTCTCCTGGGACAGATAACTGAATGGAGATGGGGCAGAGATTTGGCAAATTTGTCAGCATCAAGAAATGATTATTTAAAGAGGGAGATGACTTAATTTCTTAAGTTGTCAAGTTGCAGAACATGGCACTTTCGAAGAGAAGTACTGACAATACGCATTCCTTTGCTCTATTAGTGGTGTCAGCCAGTTGGGGATTCTTGAATGTGCCAGAAGATCTTTTGATTCCTGTTGGTTCTTCATTGTGGTTTATAAATACTGGAGTGTGGTGTGAATCATGGATTGGAAGCATTGGAACTGTAGTTTGCTTCTCTTCAGATACCTTGGTTGAAAAAACTGTGTAGTTAGCCAGTTGTTGACTTCTGCTTCAAATACTTGCATGGTTGCAAGCTATTATTTGTAGAGCTGTTTAGATCAAAATATTAAAGGTGATGATTTTGTGGGTTTATAAGTAAGATCTGAAGCTGCTGCAGTTTGAGACTGTTGATAAGGTATATTGCTATCCAGTGGCAGTTTAGAAACTGATAAAGTGTGGATTCGGTTTTGTAGATAGCCCTCTCTCCATTGACTGAGCCATATATTTCTATACAAGCTTTTTGAAAATGGGTTATGCAATTCACCCTTTTTACTCTACTGAACAAGTGAAAAATAAAGTTTTGACTTTGGCAAGTGTTCTAAAGTATGAGTGTTAAAAAAAATCAGAAGTAAACTCTAATGGGAATTTTCAAAATGCCTAACTGTTTTTAAGGAAAAAAAAAACCAATGAAGAAAGGAGAGCAAAATATCTGAATAAAAGGATTTTATATGAGTAGGTAGCCTAAGTTTGATATGAGTAGGGGTTCAGTAATTTCAGCAGCAGCTGGGAATGCTTGTGAGTATTGTTGGACTTTCTGGAGGTTTCAGGGACTGAAAAGATGATCTTCTCTGGTTAGTCTATATGTTGGCAGTATCGGTTTTGCTTTGCAGAAGATAGTTTGAAAGAATGAACAGAAAAATGAGATGTTACTGGGTTCTGAGGGCTGGGCTTAGTTATTGCCAGCAGATGTAGACGTGGTCAGTCTGGTACACATCCTGTTGCTGTGTCTGTTTTTATACTAGCTGACTGTGAATTCTCATCTATTGATAGAATTTATGCCAAGATCTAAATTATCAGTATACTGGTTTGCACCACTATCTGCGGGTTTTTCTTCTGGTTGTCTAATCTTACAAAACTGTTTCTCTGTAGGCTGTAAGGCATTTGTTCTTCCATAGATACCCTCTGATTAGCTGAATATGAGTTAGGTTTCTGATTAAGTATAATCTAGTTCTCGATGGTGTAATTAGTACACTTTTATGTAAGTGTCTTTAGAATCTGGTGTCTCTTTATAGAGGGAGCTATGTTTGCATTGTTTATTCAATGCCATACTTGCCTGAATCTAAAACAAACCAATCACTAAAATGACCTCGAAATTTTCCAGGTGCATTAGAGGAAAACAGAGTTTCTCTTATTTTCAGTGTTTTCATTCGAATGTGTGAGTGTTATTATTTTATATTTCCCCCTCTACCCCCATCAAAGAAACACTAGGCAGAAGAGGGGCATAGAAAGAAAAGTATAAAAGGAAGAGGATAACATGGAGGAATGAGAAGGAAAATAAATAGCAAAAAAGTTTTAAGCGTAGAAGATATTTTTTCGTCAAAAAAGCAAATAAAGAACTTCAACTAGTTACATATAGGTAGGATGATGTATGTGCAGCGTTGGTGTAATTGACACTCTAGACAAGATTTGTGATCAACTTTGTATCCAGATATACTTTTTTTTTCTTCCCCAGATTGTTTACATTTTTTCAACAATGGGAATCTGACTGCCAGTGTTATATTGTTTTACATTAACTGCACTAACCATCTGTATGTATGTCTTTACTGTTCTAAACCATTTTTTTAAACCATATCAAATTGCATTTTATTATCTGAAGTAGTAGTGTATAAAACCATGTAGCATATTCAGTGTCTATAGGATTGAGTAAGATCATTTTAGATACGATAAACAATATTAGAGCTGACATATCATAGATTCATAGAATAACCAGGTTGGAAGAGACCCACTGGATCATCGAGTCCAACCATTCCTATCAAACACTAAACCATGCCTCTTAGCACCTCATCCACCCGTGCCTTAGACACCTCCAGGGAAGGTGAATCAACCACCTCCCTGGGTAGCCTGTTTGTATGTTTCCTTCTGCTGACCGCCAAGGGTGAGACAAAATGGGGTGAAATATTGGTGAAGGTAGGTGAAGCTGTACCACAGAACTTGGGATGTGAATACCTGTACAGAGTCAACTGTGCTGCAGCTAACGATGAATGCGAGACAAGTTGTCGGGAGCATCAGGAACCACCAGTTGCCAAGCCGTTGATTAGAAAATAACCTTCTGATCAGCTGCATTCCTTACCTTTGTGAATCTGTCCATGTGCTTTGGAGGAGTCTGTTGAGTTAGTGCATTCCAGTAGTTACAGAAATACCCAGCAGCATGGCATGCTGTAAAATAAGGGTATTTGGAAGCAGATTCAGAAGTAAAGCAATAAAATGAGTTCTGCTTGGCAATCTACTCTCTGTGCCTAAGTTAATTTTAAGAAAGTTGTAAGAATTTGATGGAGTGTGTGCAGGGTTTATTTTCACTAAATGTGAACTAAAACTCGCAACAAAAACAAGTGAATCTAACCTGTCTGCTGTTCCATTAATGGTTAACAGGAGCAGCAGAATAAAATGTTTTGTATACCAAGTTTTAACTCCTGTTGATGAAAAAGTTGAAAGAAATTTGGGTGTCAGATTTGAAGAACTGTGATGTTGATTTTGTGTAACTTGTTATTTTGTTATTTGTAACTTTAGGGGTCATGTATTACAGTCTCTTAAAGTTGTTCCTTTCTGTTAAATAGTGTTTGTTTGCTGTCATCAAGCAATATGCAACAGTAGTACTGTGATCAAAATGCACTTTGGGTAAAAAGACTTGTTATGGAAACATAAGTGTCATGCTGAATATAGTACAGCTTGAGGGGGGGAAATAAACTAGTAAACTAAACTAAACAGTCTGTGCATATAGCTGATGCCTGTTAAGAAATATATGGAATATATGAATGCCAGGGAAATATCAAACCAAAATTGGCCTAATAAATATGTCTGGGCCTGGGCCCAAGAAATAAGTCTATATTACTACCAAAACTAAATCAGTCTGTTTCAGGTGTGGGTTTTTTTTTTTTTGACTGTTGTTTGTTTTATTTTTTGTGTGGGTGGGTGCTTTCCCCCCCCATTCCCATGAGACATTTGGTTGGAATTCCATATTCCATTACAGCCAGCTTAGATGATTCCACCTCCTGAACAGAGTGGTTGTATCCCTGCCCTGCTCCCTGGCTGTGTTCCTGTTATGTTTTTAACTGGCATTGTTCATATGTCCGTATAGCAAAATGGCTCAAAGAAACAATATGGCTAAAAAAAAAAAAGATTTTAATTTTAGCCTACTGGTTTGAAATTCTGTATGGTCAAGTGATTACTCTTTCAAGTGGAAGGGAGTGGGATAGAAAGTATGCAGCAGGGGATGGCCAGTGATCTTCTGGCAGCAGTGCACAGTTATGTTAGCTTAAAGTGAGCCTGAGTTATAGTCAGCTGGAGCTGCAGCCTGATTTCTCGGCTAACTTTTAGGAACCTTAGTTTGTTTGATCTGCTGTAGTTCTTCTTGAATTGTTTAGGTTAACAGGTCCTATGTATTGAGATGTACAGTTTATTGCTTCATTGCTGTGCTGGGAATTCAGTCCTGCAGGCCTTTACTTGGTTGACAGTCATTATTCAGGTGAATGATTCCATTGGCCTACCTTGGGCCAGATTTCTGTGAATTACTTCCACAAGAGTTCTTTGATCTTTGGTCTCTTATAACGAGACACTATATAATGGATGTCTGCAGATGGTGCTGTATGAAATTTGCTCCAAATTTACAGAACCCTGAGGGAAGAACAATGCTTTATTCCTACTATTCATTTTTTTCTCCTTTCCTACATGTATAGTCTTGTTCCTCTCTCTGTATCTTCCCTGTCTGTTATGTGTCTCGTGCTCTTCATTTCAACATGAATAAGGTAGTCTGTTGGATTAAACCAGCTTCTTTATGCCTTACCTAAGTTTCCAGTTGAATGATAGGTTAACCAAAAAGACTCCAGTAATTAGATTTCCCTAATATTAATCTACTGCTGGTTAAGGTAGCTGTTAGTCCAGATTAAAATGGCAAGTATTGATCTAAAATACTTAAAAAACTTTATGTCACAATGCAGTGCAGCCAAATTGTACTGTAACTAATTCAGTGCAGGAAGATTGGTTTATTTAGCTCTTTCTTTACTTCTCTTATTTTGGTCTTCTGATCTTGGAACTTTTCTGATGGGTATCTCTAGTGGATACCTTCATTCTTTATTTTTTTATTTTGATTTTCTTTATTTATCCTTGGTTATTTCTACTTCTATAATAATAAATGAAAACAATTGTTTCTTCTTCTGCATGGGCCTCCCATGCTTTTAATAACTTCAGATAGATCTCTGATGGGTGACTTTCTAAAGACTGGACCCCTTGGGAGGCCGTGGGTTTTTCATCAGGCCTAGGCCGTCTCAATTATCCTGGATGCTGAGGTTACAGTATCAGTCTTCTTTCACTTAATTAACTTGCAGCGTGTGTAGCTCAGATGTGAATTGTGACAGGCACACTGTCAGATGGTTCCACCTGCAGAACTCCAAGATTGGTGTCACTTCAGTCTCTACAAGAAACCTCACAGTCCAAAGCAATTCCTTCTGTGAGTTCACCTGAATTCTTCTTGAACAGAAGCTAGTTCCATGAACTTAGTCTGTTCCACCAATGAGCTGCAAAAATGAGATGTCCATGTTACACTCCATAAGGACAAGAAGGGAAGGAACGTTGTCACTTGCTACAGCTTCAGACTTCCTTCAGCCAGTATTTCTGTCTTTTTCACTCTTCTTCAAATCTAATTTGACTGACGTGCACTGGTGCCTCTTGCCTCTCCCTGCTATAGGACCAGTGCCCTTCAGTGCACCAAAGAATGTGTTGTCTTGGGTCACAATCAGCCTCTTTGGTATTCGCATCTGCACTGTCTAACCTGGTAATGTTTATCTGAACTGTTGATCTGTCATGGGAGCTTCCCCTATTTATTCTGTAGGAGAATTATGGGTGTAGTATTCTCTCATACTACCCCTTCCCTCCTAGCTTGTTTAGTAGTTCCCCACAATATTTTTGAATGCTCAGACAATAAACTTGTGTCAGAAATTCTTTTCCAGAACTAAGACTTAGAATGCGCAGCCATGGCATGGTCTGTGTGCTTGCATACACAGATATGCACCCAACTATTTCCTTTCCTTTCTCTTACAGAACCTATTGTAACAACATGCATTTAAGCATTTTGAAAGTACCTAAGATTCTTTTCAGTCACTTTGCAATTTCTCAGCTGAAACTGTCACTTTTTTTTTTTAAATGCTATATCGCTCTAAGATTTTAGAACTAGTAATAAAGTGTTAGTTAAAATGGGGAAAAATTTCCTACTAGTTACTTGTCTCAAGGGATGAGGCACACTGTTCCCACCTGGCGCAGCTAATGGTGTCACTGTGTGGTGCATGTTGAAACTTGGGAGAGCAGAAACGGGTGACAGAATCTGAGAGTGTGGAGTCTGGGAAGGGGTTAGGTTGATAACATAGAGGGGGAAGTGGAAAGGGTCAGTGTGTGGTGTATTAGCTTACTGGGTGCTTCTTCATTTGCTGATTGTAGGCAGAATTCAGGATACCAGATGTGGTCTATGTCATCAGAGTGCAAGTATCTGCACTGTTGTCTGTGAGAGCCAAGCGCAGGCATACTGCTTCCTTCCAGTGAGTGGATATTCTGCAGAACTCCCTGCACTCAAATTTTCTCCTGCTGTCAAAGCTTCCTCCTCCACTTCAGTTTTCTGTCTTGTATCTTCTCTGACTGGTTGCAGCCAGGGCTGCAGAGGAGTGTTGAGGAAAGACCTGATGGACCCAAGTCCTGTTAGAGATTCGAGACGACAAGAGATTAGTTTGTGCTGAGCTCCGAAGAGACTGAATGGAGCATGCTTAACCTTTCTGCATAAAGGGCTGGTTCAGTTCCTTGCTGCTCAGTGTCCCATGATAATTTTTTTTTTTTGTGTTAGAGTTTAGTCAAGTAATTTGCTGATTCTTTAATTATTAATGCTGCAGCGCTGTGCTTCCCTGCCTTCAGTTTTGCTGATGCAAGTAATTGCATCAGTGATAAGACCTGAATGAAAAATGTTAAGAAGTAGTTCATTTAACTACATTTCACTGATCTGGTTTAAGAGGCAGCCACACAGATAGTTATGTCAGCAGCTGAGGGAGTGGTGGAGGGAAAAACTAATAGGGGAGAAGTGAAGGGAAAAAGAGAACCTCCAAAACTGGTTTTGCCACTAGTGAAGAACTGTGTCAAACTTCCACAGGCTTGCAGAGGCGTGGCAGGCAGGCTATGTTAACAGCTTCTCTTCTTACAGTGGTAGATGTATCATGTCTGCTTGCTGGCCTTAAGCTGCCAGCTCACAGCTTTGGGGTGGAAACAGACTTTATTGCATTGTCACTGCCAATAGGTACTAGGCTTCTCATGTTGAGAGTCTGGTTCAGTGTGTGGGGAGTTCACTGAAATGAACCTACTGCTACTGAGTGTCTCAGCACTTAGTACTTAATGTTTAGAGAGCTAGGGTGTTAAGATACAGCTCACATACATACTGCATGTGTAGAATTTTGTTTAAAATGATCTCATCAGTTCATTTCAGTGGCAAGTAAGTCCTTATAATCTTGATTTAAAAAAAAAAAAAAGACGTGTAACGCTCCCAGTCTGCAGGCAGCTTACAAGATGGCTCAGAGGTTTTCAGCCACTTTTATCTCTAAATTTCACCACAGACATAATTGTGCCTTTCAGTAAATTGCTCATCATTTTAGTGGATAAATGTGAAGGAGGATTGAGTGAAGCAAAAAGCAACACTGTAAAGATTCTTCTTTGTGCACAGCTGTCCGTACCAATGTACTGAGCAAAAATAATTTAAGAACTTTTTGGTTCTATCTTTTGTGAAAGCCTCTTTACTGATATTTTACTGAAATTTTCTTACAGGTAAAGAAGAATAGATAGTCTTCAAGATGTACTTCAGCCATAGCAATTTAAGGCATGGAATTTCTCAGTCCTCAAATAAGTTTGAGTGGTCTGTTTCTGAGGTGCTTCTAGCATCATACACTCCTTTATTTGCTGACTGGCCAGTTAGCTGGTAGTGGAGAACAGTACTGTTCAGGGATCACAGAAAAGGGCGGTACTGATGCCAGATGTCCCTCTCTGTTTGAAGAATGTGGTGTTAAGATTGCACCTGATGATCAGGCTGTTCTTCAGTTTCTTCAACAGCTTGTTAGATTGGTATGCTTAGAGTTGTCCCTAATTTGGGAATACGCGAAGGTTTTAATAAGGTGATTCCTAGGTATAGGATCTCCTATGACAGTGTTCCTTTGCATGTCATTTGGAGCATTTGAAGGGGAACGTGTGTCAAATCTGTTCCATTTCTGTCATCTCTGAACTGATTTGGAATTGTTTCACACTGCTCTAGGATGCTTGGAGATAAACTTGATAGTAGGGACTTGATAGAGGAAGCGATAGCAGAAAGATTGTAGTGTTGTGATCCTGGGTGTATGTCAGAAGAATATGATGTCAAACTGCATTTTTCAGATGTGCAGTCTTGGAGAATTTCAAGCGTGAGTCAGCTTCTGACCTCCTTTTTCTGAGACAGAAAGTGAGATTGGTTTTGGTCTCTCAGGATAAGTGGGAGTCAGTAGAGGCTGTGAAGTCAGCTGTAATGTGTGCACCTGTGCTTCTTATATCCATGGCATGTCTTTGTGATTGACCACCTTGGTGAACGCATAGATCCTCAGAGAAGGAAGTATGGGAGGGAGTCTTTGGACTATGCCCAAGTTTCTTATCAAGTGAGTCTACTCCATGCTATAGTTCTTGGAGGCTTGTCTCCAAAATTCCAGGGTATGGAATTTAAGAATAAAAAACTTGGAAGTAGAACTATGAGTAGCTTTCACATTTATCATAGTTTCAAGATCTGGAGGCAAAAGCTTCATTTGTGACAGGCTAACATTAATGTTCAAGTAAAGGGTAAGGGAAAACACACCCATTCACTTCTAAAGAGTGGTTGCTTCCTTAATGTCAGCTAAGAGTTTTGATGTGTGTGGTTTCTTTTTCAATGCTTCTCTGATCATTCCATTTTTTTATTTTATTTTTGCTTTTTTTTTCCTAGAGATGTGAATTATGCCCTCATAAGGATGGTGCTTTAAAGAGAACAGATAATGGGGGTAAGTTTTATTCTTATTTTATGTGAACTCTCTTACTTTGTATGAGGGAAATAAGCCTGTGAAAAAAAATTACAGGGATCCTAAATACTAGCTGGCTTGGAAAGAGAGAAATATTTTACCATAACCTTTATTTATCCAATTTAGATTGAATTTAGTTTGAGAACATCAGTCATTATTTTTGGCTTTATTTTTGGAAAAGGAAATTACAGTGAAGGAGAAACTGCATTTTAACATAAGATGTTAATGGGTTAAAAAGGTAAATGTTGTGAATATTTAGTTGGAGTTTGAATGTTTATAGAAAACAGTTGAAAGTGTGGCATTCATGTAGGAAAGTGGAATTTTTATGTCTGTAGCCCAGACTGAATGTACCAGTGCATATATAAAAGATAGCTCTTTCGTGCCTGGTTTACTAGTAAGTTTTGTTACGAAGAAGGCAGAGCTGAAAGGTTGTGGTAGTGATTACCTGTCCCTTGCATCTTTTTAATTTCATTGTTCAAGTTATCATCAGTTCTGTTCCTGCTGAGTGGAACTGCTAGGGAAAGTCTCCCATGAATATCCTGCCTTGATTATGTTTATCCTAATAACTGGGTGATATGAGTGAAAAATTTCAGTTAACTTTTCAATCACTTCTGGAATTCCTTCTCTCCTTACTAGATACTTCTAAATACCTGTCCATCATCTTATCTGTAAATAGCCTGGCCATTTTGATACTGAGCCATTTCTCTTGTCAGAGAAGAAACTATGATCATGATTCCGGATTTCATTTGGACAGTCTATGTAAATTGTATTCTGGAGATTTTGTGCTGCATACATAATGTTCTAATTTATATCTTAACTCAGCTTAGTGTTGACGCAGTTGTTGCAGCTTTGCTATTTCTGTTTCAGGAACACAGAGCCTGCTTGTGTTTGGGCTGACCTACCCTTTCCCTTGCCTGCAGTTTGACTGCAACGCACTGTAGCATTTACCATTCTAACATCTCTTTATCTCCGACATGTTAGTGAACTTTGTGTCATTTGTGAGTGTTGGGAGAGTGTATTGAGCCTGTGTGTCAGTGAAACTACCAGCTTAAGTGCCAGCCCTGTGCTTTAGCCTTAAAACTACTATTCCTTTCAGTCAGGTTGATAGATGGCATTGTTGAATTAATGTCTTCAGAAATGGCAGCTGAATACTTGCCTTTTGGGGAAATGAGTAATAAGAAAGCCCCAAAGCTCTTGAAATTTTCAGTAAAATTTCTGAAGTGTAAAGTAGTTAAAGTGTTTTCTGTTTTTGTACTTAAAGTAATGTTTGGGAATGCTATTCTCTGTGGGCCTTTTTCTCACTCTCGCCCCCCCAAGTGGTATGAGATTCCTTGGTGTGCATGCTTCCTCCTTCTGCCTCTCCTTTTGCTGGTCTCTAACTGCTTATCTAACTTTCTGGAGATCATCACTTCTTCAGATTTGTTTTTTAGGTTTTATATTTCTGGTTAGAGGCATCTATCATGCCTTAGTCATGCTTATCAGCGCAGTTGCTGATGGGCAGTGTTGTGTTCTCCGGTATCATCCATGATTAAAACAGCATTATAGTTCTCAATGATACCATAAGTACAGCATTCTTGGAGCAGTACTGTCACAGAAGTACACAGAACTTGAAAGTGCCAGCCTGGGACAGTAAGAGGAGAGGAGCACATTGTGGAGGCCAAACAGTATTTGGCCTGGTCTCTTTATCAGTACAAACTATGTTACTAGGGAATTTCATGTATGCCTTCTCAGAATACTTTCCAAGCATACAAGCGTTTATGCTTTGGAACTCCTTGAACCAAAGATGGCATTTTTGCATTTAAAGGAAGAAGAATCCATCACACTATTATAATTAGTGTCTGTAATATTGTGTTCCAAGCCATTTTGCAGCTGATCTGAACAACGTGTCAAGATGTGCGCTGGTTTGTTGTGAACCTGTTACCTCACAGTTCTTTTTTATGCCACTTGGCACTTGCTAAGTGATAGGAAGTGACAAACAGCAGTTATTCTATGTTCCCTTTTTCAGGCTTTGTCATATTCTGATCTCTGTCATATTCTTCTTTTGTCTCCTTTTCAGAGTGAAGGAGCCCAGAGTGATAGGTGTTCTTTTACAGAAATCTGACCATCCCCTTCCCCCTTCTCTGTGTCTTCCAAATGATACTTAATCCTTACCAGGGCTGAAAGTGAAATTGTAGAGAAACAGATCTACTGTACTGGATGCCATGGAATCTCTAGACTGCAGAATGATTACAATATGGTTTAGTGTTCCCTGACATCGACTACCAATGTAATTATGGGTCACCATTTTTGGTACAAATTCTTCTCATTAATTACAGAGTATGTTCACTAGCCTAAACATTCACACTGCCTCAAAACTGGGACACATCCAGGAATTGGAACCAAAGTATTGATTTTAGTAAGGCTTTTGCCCTGAAGAATGTTCCTAAAATTGAGTGCATTGTTCTCTGCATTCGCTCTGAATACAAAAGATGTGGGTAATTTTAAATTTTTGAGGCATTAACTATTTTTACAGCCATAGTTAAATCTTTGCTCTTAGAGTTATCAGAAGTGGAGTGGGATAGGGGAAGTTCAGTTAGCCAAATGGTTTCTAGACAGTGTTGTGGAAGCATTTTGCTTAGTGTTGGAAATTTAGGCAAATGGTTCTGCACCAAGTTGCTACTTGTGTCTGAATCTTGAAGGACTAAAGAGTTCATGTGAAGCACCAAGTAGAAATGACATTTTTTTGTTGCTCATAACCTTTTTTGGTGCCCTGAAGAGTTCACAGATGCCTGCCTGTTGTTTGCTTGTTGGCAGTGGCTGCTGTCACTACAATTGGAACCTGCAGTGAGCCCAAAGAGAGAATTCTGTCTGGGTTTGAACAGAATATGTCCTGGTCTGCTTCGGTGTCCCTCCTGTGCTTTCCACTGTCAAGAGACTTGAACTGACCCTGAACAGAATCAGCCAGCGTCTGCTCACGCATATTTGTTCTCTTCACACTGTGGGAATAGCCATTCTGCTCCCACATTTGCACAGATCTTGGAAACAGTTTTATTAAGCAGGGAGTATCCTGGACTAATATTCAGGATGTGGCTTATCCATCAGCCTGTTATCTGTGCAAAAGATTATTATGAATTGACAGTATTTAGCTGCATATTTGATTTAATTAATTTGTTATGAGCAGTGGAAGATTGTATAGTTATGATCAGGGTGATGGTCAGAAATTTTAGGAATATGCTTTGAGTATGTTTTAATGTTTTGGCTGCCTAATATCTATGACTATCTTGCAGATATGGTTAAGTTCTGTGAACACAAACTGGGCTTCCCTACACGAGGGCTTTGTCGAACTTGTTTTTATGTAAGCTTTAGGACTTTTTCAGTGTTCAGAGACTGCAGCTGTTTATTTGCTGGTTTTTGTTTTATTTATTTATTTGTTTTAATGAATAGCAAAAATAGAAAAGTAGGACTGAGTTGGAAAAAGAAATGTTCTCTTTGAATATATTTATTGACAGAATTCCTTGCTACACTTGATATTTGTGTTCATTTAGGGTACCACTGTGATTTTAAACGTGACCGAATGTAAGTGTGTTTTTAAATAAGGAAAACTGATAATGTATATGGGTTGCTTATTGATTTGCTGTCTTGTGTGCAAGAGTGCTATTGAACAAGAGATTAACTTTTCTTTAGCTTTGTGCTCTGTGGCTTAGTAGTTGGACAAAATATAAACTCATTTTCTTTAAGAAGCAGAAAAGCAACAAGTGAGCATTTGTTTGAAGATACTTGAGAATGGTAGGCTGTTTTAACAGTTTTAGGCCTTTTCAACTCCATGGTTTTTCCTTAGCTGCTGCAGTAATTTCCTTTGCGTTTTTGACACTCAGTGAGGAGGAAATCAAATCATGACCATTTGAACTGATTATAGTGTTTTGAATTCCAGTTCTTTTTATGTTCTCATAATACCGAGTATGCAGTCTGCTTTTTTTTTTTAAAAGGATTTTGCTCAGTTGTATCTAATATTGTGAATCTCCCATTTAAATAGTTCTCTGACAGTGATCTTTGTCCACAATTTTCTGCAAGCCTAAAAGGCTTGATTTTGCTGTACAAGTTGTTGCTTTGAAATCCGATTCCACTGGATGATGGTCAGGAATGCTGTGTAACGGCATTCTTTGTGTGACTTTTCACCAAGACTTCTTTCATGCAGCTGCTTGGGAAAAGGCCAGCTAACGATATGGTGGTTTTGTGTCATGTCCAGACCCTCTTCCCATTCCCTGGGTTAGCACTGGGATCTCCCAAGTCTGTAAAAACATCGTGTGCTAGGTTTTCCTGTTGCGGTTGTTATTAGAGTTGGCAGCTCTCACCATCAGGTTTACTGTTCCGATGAGTTTTTTTTCATGGTATTAATGTCTGAGAATGTGGATGGTACAATGTCATATGTACACACTCAGGTGTATGCATTTTCAAAGAAGTGATTGAGAAAGACAGTAAAAATTAATAAATAAGTTAAAATATTTTACTAATATGAATATGCGTATTATTGTAGAATTTATGTTGCGTATTTGTTATTTATATTGCTAGCGATCATGATGTAAAACTAGGAAAAATTTTTTTTGAGCTTTAGATATTTACGACACTTCTTCCTTTTGTTGTATGAAAGGATTTCCTGAGGGACAAAGAAGAGACTCGTTAATGCCATAGCATGCCAGATAAAATTATTAGTGCTATTAGCTTACTCAGTGGACCAGTGGAATGTAATCTGTAGCTGTTTCAAAATCAAACTATTTATTGTTCTGCTGAATAATGACCCGAAGCAATCTTATGTACCAGTACTTTAGGAACAAATTTTGATAAATGGAGAGTTTGAAATTCCTTAGTAGGACTCTGTAGCATGGAACCTTTTCTTAATAAACAAAATTTATTTATTTATTTAATCAGAAATTGTCCCTTCATTGTATGTACCAATGATAAGGCTGACTGCCAGCCACAGTGGTGAGATCTCTAGTGGTTAGTGTGAGCGCTTTCTTTTTACTTACTTTTGAAGAGAGTATATCAAACAATGTAGTGAATAATACTTGGTTAACTATAGCAGCCTCTCAAACTATATTTACTAGGGTAAGGAGAAAGACAGTAACTTAAGGTGACAGATTTTTCTTCTGCAAGTTTTATTATCTTTGCAGGAAATGAGGATCAGGATCAAAGCAGAAGTGTATAGAACATCTTAATGAAAAAACACTTAACTGAAGGTCTAAAATAGTCCTTACCCTTACCTTCTTGCAAAAAGTAGCAGTAAGGTCTTCAGAATGTCTTTGCTGGATTCACCTTTCAGGCGAAGTCTTGGGGTCAGTGGTAGATCTGATAGTTGTGGAAACTGAGAGTACAGTTTCATGTAATCTAGGACAGCTGTTGACCTCTGATGAAAGGAGCGGACTGGGGTTTACCCATGACTGAGTGTTTCTTCACTGGTGGTTTTGTGTGTAGCAATCATATCACCTCAGCATCAACTTGTTTACTGAACTTACTGGAAGGTAAACTTCTGTTTTCCCTCAAGATCAGTTGACCAGTAATCAGTTGACAAAAACTTCATCTGCCCTGCTTCATGGTAACTACAGGGAGAGGACAAGATGTACAGTTGAAAGTGAAGAGTAATGTGAGGCCTTACCTTTAGCGACAGCCCACAGCTGAAATGGATTGAAGTGTATCCTTAAATTACAAACTGGAGCAACTCTGCTAAGAAACTAACATTTCAACAAAGAAAAGTATTTACGTACTAGAAGAATACATTCCCTGCTTGTAGAGAGTGAGCAGCAGTTTCAAATGAAGTAAAATTTCCTTAGCGAGATAGAATAGACACTTGAGGAACTTACACAGAATGCATACACAAACTTTATTCTGGAATTGAGTTGGTGATGACATTCCAGAGCTCTCTTGTGGGATCAGATTTGCACTGTGGCTGGATCTTGGTATAACTTCATGATTCAGGCCTCTGCTTTGCACTGGAATTGGTGCAAAAGTGCTATGAATTTATGTGCAGTGAAAGTGCTTTTGAATCAAGTTTTGAACGCTAAAACAGTGTTAATAGTGGATAACAGGGGATGTTGTATTGTATATTATTTATCTTGCTGGGTTTTCTTTGTTAGTTTTAGATTACTTTGTTAGAGTTTGCTTATAGAGTTCTTTGTTGCCAACACAGTCTTTTGTTTGCTGATGGTGAAACTGTTAGGAGTTACCTGTTCTCTGTTGTTGGGATAACAGATCAACCGTTTGTTTTCACTTAGCATTCTGGAATCTGAGATCTGTTACTATGAATGTTAATTAATAATGTATACTTAAACTACACCTGCCGAGTTTTCACAGACTTAAAAATTACTTAACCACTTGAAATAAAAAAAAAACAAAACCAAAAACCAGCAAAAGATTGAAAAAATTTGGGTAGGTTTTGTGCTGGTAATCAAACATTTTGCATGCCAGAATAAGATATAAAAATTTGCAAAACTCAGTAGTGTATCTTTCAGAGGGGCAAATTAAAAAAAAAAAAGACTGAAGTGAAAAGCTGGGAGTTTCATAAGACGCATATAAACTTCGAAGGCTTTTCAGCATGAATTTCCAATTTCTGATATTGTAGAAAAATATTTTTATTATTATTGTTGTCAAATTAGATCATGGAATTGGTTTATATGTGGTTTTGATGTCGTTTTACATTGGTAGAAGTTCTTTCCTTAAATCTCTCTTTTAAATAATGTTTCTTACCTGTATTTGTGTGATGTTATCTTAGAAAGCACAGTAGATTTCTTTTTTTTTTTTTTTTCCTGGAAGACAAGCAGTATTTCCCTAAGTTTTTGGACTGGAAAGCACAATTGAAGTAAATATTCTAATTTTAATTTGACTTATCACCACGGAGTTGTTTCAAATAGGTAATAATCAAAACCTGACAACATTTTACAATTTCTGGATGGAGGCATTGATTGTTGTAGAATACTGGGTTGTTTCAAGCAAGAGAACAGTGAATCTTCCGGCCTGAGGTAGCCAGCTGTGAGTGGGTTTTTTTTCAGCAGCTTCTGAGAAAGCAGTTGTGATAAGAATGCACAGAAACAAGTGAACTCAATGGCTGATTTGAATCCTTGTAATACATTTCTTTATTTTAAAGTAAGCAAGCCAGTGGCTTTAATCTAGTAAAAATATTATTGAGAAAGCACATATGTAAATGGCCACTTTGTCAGATAAGGAAAAAAAGAAGAAAAATTTTGAGGGCAGGTAAAATCTTAAGAATATTTCGCAAGATGCCAATATCTGCATTCAGAAAAACTTTTATGACTGCCCCTCCTTCCAGTTGTCCTCAAAGGGAAATGAAAGCAAAAGTAAATGAGTGTAAACAATTCAGTGGTGATAGTAATAGTTAGTTAGCCGTTACTGTAGATTTTATAAGTAAAATTGAAAGAATTGAGTAATAAATCTGTGTCCAGTTCTTTGGGTGCAAATAATACACCATCGAAGTGAAATGTATGTAACACCACTGACTTAAATATTAAAAGATGTGGTCTGTACAGATATTTTTAAAGAGCTCATTTGGAACAAAACTGATCTGAAAAATGGCATTAGTGCCTGGTTAAGTCTGGAGAACAACTTAAAAAACCCCAGAGTATCCTGTTGTTGTTTCTTTGCAGTGTTTTGAATGAAGAGGAATGATGACAAAATAATTTCATTTCCAACAAAAAACAGTGAGAATGTTTTAAATGTCATGGAGTGTGTAGAACAGTGCTACTGGAGATTTAAAAAACTCTAAAACATGGCTATGCAACAGTATTTTTCACACTGTAACATTGTGAAAGCTCAAAAACACTAGGTGTTTTGAGGGGGAAAAGAAGCAAAGATGTATAGCTGCTGATGAAGGTAATAGTTGTGCAAGAATAATGTACCAAGTGATTTGAATAGCAAGTTTACAGCATGATCTTTATGGCTTAGATGGAGTTAATTGAAAAAATATGTGGTTTAATGTAGTCTTAAATAGCATAAACCTTTATTAATGCTTGGTTCTCTTATCAGCTATGTTTACAGTTTGGATGGATGTTGTCTTAGGGTGTTTTATTGTACCTGCAGACAAAGTAGGCATTTGTCATCCAGTAAGAAACAGCAGACAAAAGTGCTCAACTCTGAATGTGGCAGTAGGTACTTAGTTGGGATTCTCTCTGCCTGAGAGTATTCGTCTAAAAGAGAAGGAAGTGGCAGTGGAGGGTGGCGAGACATTTTCTCACTGTGTTAATATCATCAAGAGTGCTCTTAGTTGCATAAGACATTACAAGTAATGTATGTTTGTAGCTAGTAGCTAGCATACTGCTTGTATGCTAGTAGCTCATTCTTACACTGATGAGTCATAGGAGAGGTATCACACTTACTTTGGCGATAGGTGTCCTTACTTCCATGCTCTGTTTTTGTAGTATCAGTGACTAGTCTTTTGATACTTAGGAAAGAGATAATGGTTGCTTCCTTCCTTTTCTGTTTCCCTCTGCTACTCTCTGGTCCTTTTATGGTGAAACATAATAAACAATATTTTATTACAAACAATAAACAATAGTTTATTACAATAAACTGCTGTCATCACTGTTTCACTGGTAGTTTGACAGCTCTCTCCAGTCTGGCTTCCTCAGGTCCTAAGGCCAGAGGGTTCATGCTGGTGCTGGCAGTGGGAGGATGTTTATGGAGAGTTATCTGCTTCTGGAGTACTTTGCTGGGAGGAACGAATGCATAGCGGTTTCTTCCTCCACTCCATTCTTTTTCTTGTATCTATCTTTCTTTCTTTCACTTAGGGTCATATATAAATATATTTGCTAACATGCATTCTGGACATTAGGAAAAAATTTTTCACAGAAAGAGTCATTGGGCACTGGAACAGGCTGCCCAGGGAGGTGGTTGAGTCACCTTCCCTGGAGGTGTTTAAGGCACGGGTGGATGAGGTGCTAAGCGGAATGGTTTAGTGTTTGACAGGAATGGTTGGACTTGATGATCCGGTGGGTCTCTTCCATCCTGGTTATTCTATGATTCTATGATTCTATGAAACTGAACCTTCTTGACCTCCCTTTAGTTGACAAGTTCTGTGAAGCAGTCTGTAGACCTTCTTGAATTCTCCAAAGGCAGAGATTCCACAGCATCTTTAGGCAACCAGGCCTTAACCACACCTATTGTGGAACAAAATCTTCCTTATTTTTTCTTCAGGGAGAGCTGCTGGACCTCTGCCTCTTTCATTTCTTCCAGGTGGGCTGGTTGTTGCTCTCTGACAATTTTATATTTCTTCAGCAGTGAAACTGAGTTGTATGTGGGATCTCTGAGTCCTAGTGGAGGCTGATGCTGGAGTTAGGCTTTTTTATGATGTAGGCATTTGAGGTTGGTAATGTAAGAGTGCTGCGATCTCCCCTGTGGTTCAGTTTTTATTATACAGGTTGTGATCTTTCATGAAGGTCAGGTTATTTGGGATCTAAAGATGCCAGATGGAAACCAATGAGTACAAGGTCCCTTGTCCTTGGTTCCCTGAGTGGTTATTGACCCCTTGTTCAAAAAGTATGTTAATGCTGATGGAGTAGTATTCAGTTAAAAGTTACTTCTGAAACTGATTTCTTCTTTCTTCTAATGAAAATTCTTTACTTACCGAAATTTCAGTTGGCTTAGTAAGTGATCTTTTTTTAATGTCTCTGGTATGTTTTCTGTACTTACATAATAATTTTTCACTACAAGTAAGTGTAACTCAAGTATAGGTTTAATTACATCTGAAGTAAAAGCTTTTGCCATCTGCTTATGTGTAACTGAAGAAAGATTACTTCAGAATTTCAGTGTCACTTTTCTACTGGTTTAACGGCTTTATTAGATGAATGATGTCTGTATTTGAGTTATTTTTTTTGAGTAGAGATTCACAGATAAATATTTACCATTACCATCATTGTTAACATTTATCTGTCTTTAGTTAGATGACTGGCGTAGGACAGTTTGCAAGTTTTAAAAGTACTTATAAACACCTATTCTCTTAAGATAATTGTAGTAGAGAAATAAAAAGACTGTTTTTTATAGCTTTTGTCAGTCTGTTAATGATAATTTTAAAATGGTCTGTTGGAACCATTTTTAAAAGCAGCTTCAGTTGGCAGTTTATACTTTTATTTTCCCTACTCTTACTTTAGTCTCATGCTTTTTCTGTGCAAACTATTTGTGAATAAAATGATGAAATTCATATTGCAGATGAAATACTGGAATGATGTGTGTTATGTTGACTGTGAACATTGACTGCAACAGTTGTGCATGTGCTTTTAATTTTCTATACAAATTATAACTACCAGTTTAGTAAGTGGGGAGGGAAAGCACCAGTCGTTTGGAAGCAACTAGAAAAGATGTGTCCTTTAAGAATAAAAAGTATGTATGCGATTCCAGAATCCCAGTAGTACTACTGCAAGTAAGTACAACTTAATATTTAGCTTACTTTAAGAGTCAAACTACAGTTGAGTGAAGAAATCATGAACCTTTGAATTCAGTAGAGTAGTTGGAAAAGAGAAAATCCAAGATGAAAGTAGAGCTGAAAAGGGTCTACACCAAGGTGATATGGTGGGGCTTGTGTGTTTTGTTGTTGTTGGTTTGTTTTTTTTTTTCCCATTGTAGGATGCGTTTTCACGATGATAATTTAGTTTACTTGATCTAATAATATGCTAGATGATCTAATTATGTTAGTCTGTCATTTAATGTCCTTAATATTTGCATACAAGTAAGACTGGGTAGGAGAAAAGCACAATGATTTTTAAGGTGTACTGAAGGTCTTGTGTCGAGACTTTAGTTTTAGTTTTCAGGAAGAACAGAACCTATGCTAAATGATTAGCCACATCAAATTCACTTTCAGATGAGATAGCTCTGTACTATGTGATATTACCACTGTAATCCTCTTATTAGTGTTAGTATCAGTATGTTGGGTTAGGTATATAGCACCTTCTGCTACATTTATGGTTATGTCAAACTGTCCTCCACTGAAACAGAGTGACAACTCTTAGGATCTTAGTACTGAAAAAGGCCTAAAATTAGTGGGTTTCTTCTGAATTAGTACTTCTCCCAATCCATCCAAATGTCAGAAAACTAGGAATATTTACTTCTTGGAATATTGCTGAAGCACAATATGGTAAGTAACTAAGCATTTATTGATGACCCCAAGTTGATGAGTTAGAACAGGGCTGGATATAGGAATTGATATTCCTGTGGAAAAAAAAGTTGGCCACACCTTTGAAGAAGTAAAAGAAGAGATTTGATAGTGGGGATATGTGTGGGGGTGTGTTGGGATTTCTTTCTACAGAAAGCAAACGGGAGTCTAGTCAAATTAGAATGACTTTGAATAAAAAGTATACATGGAAGTCTTATATGATGGTAATGCTTGCATGATTGTTTGTTCAGATGATATTTCTCTTTTGCAGGAAATTGCATGGCTTTTATGTGTTAACTATGTTAGTCTAAGAAATTTAAAGAAATAACTTGTTTCTTTTCTGTTTATGTATCACTGTTTGTATAATCGTTAGTATTTGGATTTCATGGAGTATTATTTGTGTAAATTTTCCATTTAAATCTCCATTTTAGCTCATCTAAACTTTGGATAATATAAAATGGAATGTCAACGTAACTTAGGTAACTTCAGTCTGTAATATTTTAAACAATTAAAATAATCCATAGAAACAAAGTGTTATATAAGAGTCTTTGTACTGTAATTGAAATATCCTTTAAGCTTCTAGAAAACATTAAAATTAAATACAATTATAACTTTTTGTAGGTTGGGCTCATGTGGTTTGTGCTCTGTACATTCCCGAGGTGCAGTTTGCAAATGTTTCAACAATGGAACCTATCGTGTTGCAGTCTGTTCCTCATGATCGTTATAATAAGGTATAACTATGTCTTTTTATTTATATCTAATGTATTTGTTTTGAAACTTGTGAGCTTTACTAGTCTAAAACTACACTTCTTAGAGTGCACTGTAATGCATACTTTTATGAATTTTATATAATGCTGTATGGTTTCTTCTCTTACTTTATGATAAATTCAAGAATTAAGAAAGCTATATTATTAAATTAAGCTGTAAGGTTATCTGCCATGTCTCATTATTCTTTTACACATTAGGGACTGTTTTGTTAATTAAAAATATTGTGATCTTTGAATAACAGTTTATTTTAAAAGGAAAGTGAAATATTTCCCATTGGTTAAAATATTACTACAGCTTATTTGAAATGTTATTATTGGTTACTGCCAAGCCCTACTGTGTTAAGTATTATTATGAACATAAACGTGTTCATAAACGTTTCTTCTAGAATGAAAAGCTATGCTAATGCATTAAGGCAAAAGCTTGCAGGTTTTTGCCTTTGTAAACAGTATTTGTTTTAGGGGGTTTATTTGTTTATAGAAGAATTGCTTCTAAATAAGTGTCAGTGAGATGCAATGTTTTATAAAGGGTGGTGAGGCTTAAAAAAGGAAAAAAATTATAGCATTGTCATAGCAACTTATTAATACTCTGTATTGATAATTATATTTTTCTGCTTGTTTCACTGCCTCTTCCATACTAGACTTAACTGCATCCCCCTTTGTATTTTAACTTCTGTAGGCAGCAAACTGTCTGAATTTCTGATTAATTTTGTTACATGTTCGTCTTCTGTTGTTCTTTGTACCTCTAGTTTTTTTACTTTGGTGGTTTGTGGACACTGGGATAAAAGAGTAGTAGATTGTGCTATAAAAGAGAGAAGAGGCATGCATCACCTCTTGTGTTCTTCCTACAGGGGAACCAGTCCTGTTCATGTTGTCTTTGTGGCATCTCTCTTTTTGCCCCCCCCCCCCCCCAGTTTAGACCTCTAATTTATGTGTCCCTTTCTCCGCTTTCTTATATGTATTCTTTTTTTCCCTGCCTTTGGTCTTTTCCTTGCCTGTTTTAGATTCTCACAATTGCTGTCAGTATGTTCTGCCCATCTTATTTACCATTGCATCTGAAAAGACAGGCATCAAAGTCTAGTTTCTTCTCGTGCTTTCTCATTTGGTACAACCTGAGCATCTGTGTTGGCTCCTCACTATTGACTTCCTTCTGCCTTGGCAAGTACATGCAAGAGTGAGATTAAGTACAGAACTGATAAAATTTTTTTGCTTGGACACAAAGCAGTACAGATTTGCTGTAGTAGATGAGTTAATTTTCTCTCTCCCCTCACCTCTGGGCCAACAGCACATCTGTGTTCTCATTTTTCCTCAAGGAGTAGTCATAATGTTTTCTTTTAATTGGTAATAGTTCTTCCCTAATGTACTTCAAGACTTTTGTTGAACATTTTAGATATTTTTTTATCTTGCACCATTGCCGTCGATGTAATTGATATTGGATAAGTAAATCCTTGTAATTTTAAATAAGGAGTTAATCCTTGTAACTTTAATACTGAAAGACTCTGTGTCTCTATTAGTATTGCTTTTGCATTGTTGGTCCATTGTTGGTCATTGTCTTTAGTCTTTAATTCCTTTTTCTTAAAGTTGCTTCTTTCCTGATCTGTTTTTGTTCCAAACATATAAGGTATAGTTGGTTTTTACTGCTAAAATTCCGAATTGCATTTTGTTAGTCTGTAGTTACCATGATTTTAGTTTTGTTTGCTAGTTAATTACTAGTGTTGTATCGATCGTGTAGATAAGAGTCCCTGATGTTGTCTAGCTCTTAGCTGTCTGCATTTTTGGCGAGTGTTCTGATTTGGGCATATTATCCACGTTAACGGTCAGACTGAAACTACTTTCATACAGGCCACTACAGTATATTTTAAAATATAATGAAACCTGTATCAGAAATGTCAAGGTTTGCAATCACACTTTCTAGCCTGCAAATTATTATTTGGTTTTTTGTTCTCTCTATTTACAGAACTCTTCTTTTGCTGGCTTTGTTTGGTCTGTTTTGTTCAGGGAGATAGCAGTTGTGGATTTCAGGAGAATCAAAGAAATGTGTGTAGTGCGGTTGCTGCAGCAAACCTCCTGAAACCAATCTAACTTTACTGCCAACAGCAGTCTGGTTGTAACAGCAGAGAATATAAGAGCCAGGGAACTCTCCCATCTTTTTTGACAAATCTGTAGCCAGTGCTGAGTTTGGTACGGCTGTGGCTACACTGTTACCAGTTCCCAGGTGAGCTTGTTTTGAGCAACACCCCCAAAGCCAATACTACTACTAATTCCTTTTTCAGGTAAACTGCAGTAATTTTACCTTAACCCCCTCTTGGTATTCAGTATCAGATCAGAAAGCTTGTAAAGCATTTAACTCTGACTTTATCCATTTGGGAGGAAAGCTATTTTTTTGAGAAGCAGACATGGCAAACAGTTCTTAAAACATTTGTTGCACATTGTGAACAAATGTAAATATGTAACTAGGAAAAAGATTCTAGAGTTGTTTTGCTCTTTAGAGAGGCTTAGTGTAAATTTCATTCTGTCTGTCAGCTCAGGTTGGAATAAGATGATTTTAAGAAAGATTTTATTTCTTGTGAAGTCCGAAGTAATTCTATGCGTGCAGCTGGGTACATACAGAATGCTAGCATGTGGAATTGGGTGAAAATATAGGCCAATAAAAATTAGCACAAGGGAGAATTAATACAGTAGTCTTTAAAATAAAGATAAATATCATTGGAGTTTTGCCAGAAGATGGTACTCAATTTACACATTTTTTCTGTTTGCTTGTTTCTTTATTGAACACTGTGAATGTGCAATATTACAAAGCATGGTAATCTTAAATGTAAGAAGAAACAGAGCAGATACCAAGCATGAGGCTTGTCAATATAAAGACTTTGGCTGCTGTTTCCCTGAAGTTTACCTGCTTCTAGGACTAGTAGTTGTTCTCCTGTTTAATACATGTTTGTTATTCCTTAGGTGGTTATGTGTGGATAATATCTATTTATTTTATATGAGCTTTATTTGTCTCTTTCATGTTCATTTCAAAGTATGTAGTAATTGAATAGCTGCTTTTGGGCATCACTTTTAAAAACTGATTAAAAAATAAGTGGACTTGGAGTTTTTTGATCTGCCTAGTAGTAAAAGTAGCTGTTGCACTTTTTTTCAGTACTTGCTGCAACAATAAACAATTTCTGGACAACTTCTAGGTTTGATTCTGTAAACAGGGATTGCTGTTGGGTAGCTGTTAACAGTAAATATTTCTCTAATTACTTTTCTTCTTTAAAGTTTTTGTTGCCTCGTCTTTCCTTCTTTCTTTGCTTTTGCAAAGAAGTTTTATGTTTTGAATCTTCGAAGGAAAACTGTTGAAAGAAAAATAAAGGCAGCTTTGCAAAATGTGTATTTCCCCATTAAAAAAACTAAGATATTTTGTTGCATTTTTGAGTGAAATTTCCTTGCTGAGTTAAAAGCTTTGTGTAATGTTTTGTTTACGTATCAATGAGTTTGAGAGAAGTCTAAGTACTCTCTTCCCTGAAGAGCAGTGCTGCTGTAGGTAATAGAACACAGAGGGTTTTGGAGGAGGTGTAGCAATTGCATGGATTTGCAAATGCATGAAAGTCTGTGTTTTATTTTGGTTCTGGTTTTGTGGTTTTTTTTTTGTTTTGCTTTATTTCTGCTTTATGAAAGAAAGCTAAAGCTTCTCAGGCTTCTGGAATTGTTTGAGTCTAGGAGAAGGTAGAAGTATGAGAAGCTCAGCATTAGAGAGAACTTACTGTCCATGCTGGATTGAGAAGATGAACCTTCTTTAGCCCTGTTTCATCTGGAAGATTAGGAAACAAGTTTTTTACTACTCATGAGTATTGTAGGAAGGGTAGGTTGTAGTCCACCGGATTATGTTTAAACTTGTTTCTAATGTAGCTGGTTGGTTGTTAACATGTTTAATTCATTTTACTGTAAATTGGTTTAAGGGGTCCTGAAACACAGACCTTGGAAGTAGTATGCAGGGTTGAGAAACAGGGTTGACATCCTTACTGCATCAAATGCTTCTGTGGATTCTTCTTTCTGAGCTTCAGTAAGGGGGTGGGGAAAGAAAATCACAGGCCTTAAGGCAAAACTATGAACAAAAGAGAACAGTAACTGGAAGCTTGAGTTTTATGGGGTCTGTTGAACTCTGTTTTTATAGAGGTACATTACTTTTGAAGTTACTTACACTTGATATAGTTACTCGGATGAAGTTGATAGATCATGACCTTGTTTTTTCCTAAAATCTAAACGTGTCAGGTCATGGTATGAGAAGCTAAAAAGCATCCAGGCTCACTCCATGTCAAACGACTGACTTATCTGTATATGTTGCCTTGATGTACAGAGGGAGCGAAGCAAAGAATTAAGTAGGATTATCCCCTTTCTGATCCTTCAAATTTTAGGATCTAGGATATGATTTTAGGATAAATTGGCTGTTGGGTTTAATGCTTTTTACAAGGCTTGTGAAAGCTGTACAAGAATGACTCATCTATCCTAGAGTCCTGCATGTTAACAAAAATGTTTTAGTTAGCTGACATCTCATGTCAAGTGTTGTTCTAAACACCTCTGTTAAAGACTGTTCTAATCTCAGAATTTCACTCATTTTCATGTCTAGTAAACTTTCATGTCTAGTAATGCTAGTTTTGCATCGTACCCTTTTTATTTTTTATTTTTCATTTCAGTGGTATCTTGATCCATTTTTCTTAAACTGTATTTTCTGCTACCCATGGTTGATGTTCTTTTTATGTATTTCTCTACTCAGTCTCTCATTCTCTGCCTCACTGAAGGGAGGTTGTGTTATAATTGCAATAAATCAGTTACAGTTCAAATGTTGACTTTTTTTTGAGGAGGATGGGGTGTTGGGGAAGGTTCTCTTCTCTCACTGAAGAACTTGCAATGGGATTTCTACAGAGGTGGTGATGTGTTGCTGATGTTTGTTACCTCAATTAGGATCCATCATTGAAAGACAGACACTTGACTGCCCGGTGCTGGAGGATACTCTCATTAAGGATCTGTTCTATTCTTAAATTGTTAAATTTTACAAAAACATGCGATATGATAGTAAAAAATAGGAGTTTTAGTTTTGCCCAATGTTTCTGCCTGAAATGCTGGTAAGAGATTGTAGTGATGTCTAGTATAATAGTGAGCCCCCATACAGCATGTAGCCATGTTCATTGGCCACATAATGTATAAAACCCCAGTTACAGAATGATGAGAAAGATTGTGGATTCTTTTTGTCTTATTCTTTTTTCTTCCATTTTACCGTTTGAAAAGTTCATAAATTGCCTTGGTATCCCAGTAAAACAAATGAATTGACAGACATTATGTGAGAAGATATTCAGGTACTAGACAGGTTGTTTTCATTTTAGTTTGTTTTTGAGCTTGTAGTGGGTTTGATATACTAATTTAAGCTTTGTTCACAGAAGATTCTTGCTTGATTAGTTTGTAAATGTCTATGAGGCTGTCCAAGTAATGCTGAAATTAAAGCAGAGTTCTGTTAAACACCATAGTTAATTAAAGGTAACTGAGCATCATATGAATACTGAAGCATGCTATGAGACTTCTGAAAATTCTTTACACCAAAGGGGCAAGTAAAATTTTACTTTAGCAACTTGTCTGTATATAATTTTATAGGCATATGCATGTATACTGTATGGTATCTTCTGCCATTAAGCACTCAGTCTAATTTGATATTTCTGAATGCCACTGATGCAGGGTGATATTAAATGAATGTGAAAATGATTGTGACCTAAAAGGACGTAAACACAAACTTGAAAGCAAAGAAAATCTTGAAGCCGAATGCTGTTAACTTTTGGCTATTTATCTGGTTGAATAGTGGTATAGAACTTAAGTAAATTAGTATTTGTACTGCTTTAGCATTGGTGAAGTGTTAAACAGAGCCCAAGTGTCTACCACGTGATCTCCTTTTGCAAACAGACACAATTAGACTTCATTGTAAAGAAATTATTGTATAAGCTTGGCTTCAAAATACAGTTTTTTTCACCGTAGTATCACCTGTGAATAACACAGTATTTATTTGTATGCTTCTTATCATGTGAAGTATTTTCTCTTTGATAGACCTGCTACATTTGTGATGAACAAGGCAGAGAGAGTAAAGCAGCCACTGGTGCTTGTATGACGTGTAATAAACACGGATGTCGACAGGCTTTTCATGTAACTTGGTAAGTATATATTATTTAACATCTCTGATGCTCCAGAAAGAATCAGGGCACACAATGCAATGAATAAACTTTTTATTTAGTGTATTTCTGAGTAAAGAAATACAATACAGTGGTTTGTGTAGAAATATCTAACTTTGTTATAACAGAGTTTACTAACAATATAGCAGTGGCAGGATAGATGTTGCTGTGAGCTGCAAAAGCTGTCTAATAATACTCCCTTGGGTTTTATTATATACCATGTGCTTCTGTGAATAAGGTTTAGTGGATTTTTTTTGTCTTACATTTTTTTTGGATGATATTTCATAGTATAGTATATATATATTTCATGGAAATGTGGAGACATTGTTTCCCTTGCAACTCATTTGATGAGATTTTGGTAGATCAGTGCGAAAAATTAGTATGCTGTACATAAAAATGCACCCCTTCTGGTACAGGTTTCCAAACATTTGGGGGTAATTGACCTTGCTGGTTTTATCTAAACTACATATCTACTACTATGATTCTATACTGTCTGTTCTATGGGTGCCCTAGTATGCTGCTTCATGACCAGTGCAGTTAGGGCAAATGGTATTTGCACACCTGCTTAAATTACTTAAATATATTTTCTTCAGTGTAATCAAGTGATGCTTTGAATGCCTTGCGCAGGTCTTAAACTAGAGATTATATCCTTTATGCGCTGATTCCTCTCAGCTCTTCTTTTTTTCTTTAAATTACTTGTCTATCTGGTAGTTTTTACTCTTTCATAGGTATCTCATTTTTCATCAATGTCAAGTTTCTTTTTTAGAATTAAAATGGATTGTGTTCTTCAAAACGTGCATACCATGTGAAGAGGTTACTTAAACACGTGGAAAAAATGTATACACCCAAATGTTTGGTTGAAAAGGTCTCTTTTTAAGACATTTGGATGCTCAAGGGTTTTTTTTTCGTATTTTTTCTTTCTTCCAAAACCAGTTTTCAATGAATGCTGTAAAGAACAGGAGAATTAAGTTAAAAATGAAAATATTTATCTTGCTGATTTTTTTTTTTTGTATTCTAAAGAAAACAGGTATTTACTCTAAAATTCTGTCTAGCCAGAGAGTACTGTTTCTGAGGATATTGAGAGGCTTTTGTAATATTTAAGAAATGGAAGAAGATGTGAAAACTGCAGAAAGCACTGATCCAGGGTGAGGTGTATATATTTTGGGCTAACAAAACGATTGCCTAAGAAAGAATGAGCTTGAGTCGATCTGGTTTTGTTATGACAAGCTTCAATAATAAGTCTTTGCTTAAAATGATCCTGCTAAATATTTTCTGTAGTTGACCTCTGCTGTAGGTGTGCATGTGTTTAGGAAGCAGTATTTCTGGATTGTTCTGTCATTTTGAATACTCACGTGCATAATTTTGACTGTAACATTGCATTATTATACTAATGAAAATGATATTGAAAATCAAATGGAATATTTGGTTTTTCAATGACTAAGTTGGTTTTGATAAAGCAGGTCCAGGGAGGTTATTCTCCCTCTGTACTCGGCACTGGTGAGACCGCTCCTTGAATACTGTGTTCAGTTCTGGGCCCCTCACCACAAGAAGGATGTTGAGGCTCTGGAGCGAGTCCAGAGAAGAGCAACAAAGCTGGTGAAGGGGCTGGAGAACAGGCCTTATGAGGAACGGCTGAGAGAGCTGGGGTTGTTTAGCTTGGAGAAGAGGAGGCTGAGGGGAGACCTTATTGCTCTGTATAACTACCTGAAAGGATGTTGTAGAGAGGAGGGTGCTGGCCTCTTCTCCCAAGTGACAGGGGACAGGACAAGAGAGAATGGCCTCAAGCTCTGCCAGGGGAGGTTTAGGCTGGACATTAGGAAAAAAATTTTCACACAAAGGGTCATTGGGCACTGGCAGAGGTTGCCCAGGGATGTAGTTGATTCACCTTCCCTGGAGGTGTTTAAGGGGCACAGGTGGACGAGGCACTGAGGGGCATGGTTTAGTGTTTGATAGGAACGGTTGGACTCGATGATCTGGTGGGTCTCTTCCAACCTGGTTATTCTCTGATTCTCTGATTCCCAATGGTGAAAAGCAAAATTGATTTGAAAAAATGTAGTAGAATAAGATAATAATTAGCCGAGGCAAGGAAACTTCTAAGTCTTGATCTTTTTAAAAGAAATTAACTTGCTATGGTCTTTTAAACTAATACATGTGGTTTGATTTATTATGTGATTGATGTTCTATTTAAAAAGAAAAAAAAAGACGGAGGGGAGGGTGGAGAGAAGGTAATTTTCCTCGCAAAGCGGAAAAGGATATATGCGACTTTAGAAAATTTCTTTGGATTTACGGCATGGTTGTGTTAAAAACTGTTCTTTCCATATGTGATTTTTTTTCTTGAATTTGAGCTAAGAATCATTATAAATTGGTTTATTTCTTTGTGGGAATAGCTACATCAGAAATGTAGATTTTCAAGCTATAAGCTTGTGTGAGTGGCTTAAAGATTGAAAAAGGCATCCAGCCAAAGTATATACCGTACATGTTTTTTACTGGACTACTAAGGTTGGTTATGTCCTTACATGCCACAGGAGTCACTTGTGTGTAAATCTTTTAAGTGCAGAAAAAAGTATCTGTACATTATCAGCTGTGATATTGTGATACAAGTTGATGTAAAATTGCTTTTCTTGAATGTTGTTTGGTTTATTTTTAGTGCACAGTTTGCAGGACTTCTTTGTGAAGAGGAAGGCAATGGTGCAGATAATGTCCAGTACTGTGGCTACTGTAAATACCATTTTAGTAAACTGGTAGGTATTTGTTTATTTCTCTAAATGAATGCCACTGACTTATTTTATTTGCTATTAACACTAGAAATAATATTTTCATGTAGCTCAGAAAGTAGATTGTATTTCCCTAAAACAGCTTTTTAATCACAGCTACAGAAGTACTAGGTGAAAATGTTTTTATAAGTGGTTACTTTCTAGATGTGTGGGTTTTTCCCCTCTACCAGAAATAGCATGCACATTTAGTGGGTTTTTTCATTAAGTTCCTGTAACACTTTCTTTTACGATTTGACTAGTTGGTTTCTAGGAATTCAGTTCATTTTGGAATAATCTCCGAAGTATTACTTGTTGTCTTGGATATTGGAGAGTAAAGAAGACCTCCATTTCTTTCTGCTTCTATTTTTATTTTTCCTTCTGTTCTGTCATTACTGTATAGCCAGTGGATATTCCCTGCCTGTAAGTTCTCTGAAACACAACCTCAAGGAAGTGTCTTGAGGATTGATTTTTAAAAAACAAAGAAGTAAACAAGAAACTTTGAAATTTCTCTCTTATTTCAGTAGTATTTTTGGATCAAACCTCTGGAGTCTTTTCCTATCAGTTCTTATCGGTTTGACAGTGCCAGATACCTGTTTCAGTGTTTCCGTGTGTGAGTGTGTGGACTTGAAGGACTTACTGATGTTTTTAAAAGTTACTTAGGAATATTGAATTATAAAAACTAAAATATATAGACTTAAGTTTGGGTACTGTTGTAAGTCTGGTTAAACCTGTTGATTTCTTGTTTTTACTGCTAAAAAAGCTCAGTACTTGGGAGACTTTTAAATAGGTTGGATTGAGGTAAAAACATAGGACCAGTGAACCATTTTAGCTTCCTAGAAGATAAGCTTGGTGAAATTAGTCCCGTGCTTTTGTGAATATTGATGAGTTTACTTCATAATGAAGATAAGTCAGGGCTTTCTAGGCCCTTAGTAAGCAAAGATTTTTTTTGTCTAGAGACAAGTATGCAAAAAGAGCAAGAATGGTCTATTGCTTAGCAGTGAAGGCAAGCTCTTACACTATTTTGCATTTGATTTGAATGTTCCAGTGCTCCTATGATTGAGAACATGTATGTTTATTTAAAAAGCAAGTTTAATAATGAAGACATAGCTCCATACATGACATGCAATTAGCTATCTTTCCATTAGGAAACTATAGTGCTGTGAGAACAGTAAAGACTGGCAGGATCATTTAAGTGTTTTAGTGTTTCTTTAGGATTATTGTGACTGTTGATGCTTGTAAGTAGAGGTGTTTAGTATTTACGACCAAAGGTGTAGGGTGGCACGTACCTGCTGTGCCACTGGAAACATCAGTTGGCAAAGCACTGACCTGTAGTGTCATGCTAATGCTAATGCTATCTTAGTTATGATAAAATGACAAACATTTTGAATGCTGGCCCTAGTATAACGTATTTGCAGTTCTAGATGAGACTCTTAAACATTACAGTAATACAGGTAATTATGTCTGCCACTTGTAAATGCATACATATCCATAGCATTCTATATACTGTTTCTTAAACCATTTTAATGAAAATATAGCAGACAGGTTAGTTGCATAAGAAATCATGAACAGGCAGCTCACAGTGCATATAAAGCATGCAGCAGTGCCAACACTGTGGTTTCATGTGATACTCATTTGAGCAGCACCTTTTCTGTTTTATGTTATGGAAACTTGAAAATGTGTCTAGCATCTTTTAGACTTTAAAAAGTGGCATATCTCATTGCCTGGCAGAAAGCATGTCTTGCAGATTTGTGGGAAGTGAAAACGTCAATATAAGGATAGGCTTTTTTCCTGGAACGCGTTGCGTAGTCTTGCTAATTTTACTAGTGTTACTAATTTGTCAGATTTTCAGTAGCTGAAGTTGTTTTTTTCTTCAAGCAATAGGCCATCTTACCAGTTGAAATGCTTTATACTTTTTACTTATTCAAATGGTTGCTTTTCTCTATCCATAAATATGTTTTCTCTTTTTAGAAAAAGAGCAAACGGGGATCTAATAGGTCATATGATCAAAGTTTAAGTGATTCTTCCTCTCACTCTCAGGATAAACATCATGAGAAGGAGAAAAAAGTAAGTGGATTTGTCGTTGCTAATTGTGTGGCACATCTGCTTAATAGTAGTACTTCATGATAAATCTAATTTTTGCTGAAAAGTGTGAAGGAAATCTTGTTCCCGAAGCACCGAATAATAAATAACAGGTGATAAACTAGATGTGCTGGGGTCCAATGAGGAAACATCTTCAGGTGTGTTTGTACATGCACCTTCCTACTCCTGTTTTTCATCAGTTTTGGGATGCACACTAAAACATATCCTTTGGGAAGACTGTTTCCATGCAGCTTCCTTTACTTTAGTTTTCAGTCATAGATTTTTTTGTATAGCCTTTGTGACTAGACAAAAAAAAACAAACATTATCAGCAAGTGTGCTGATAAACAGATGCATCTAAATTTTATGTTTCAACCTGTCATATCTTTTTCTCCTTATCAAAGAACTGGCATCTCCTGTTGACACATTTTACTCGTACTGTTGGTCAAGCCCACTGTGATGGCAAAATACCTTGTCATTCACCTAGGAATCTTGCAGTGAGGGTACAAAGAACATAACTGACGGCTCATTCCTGCCATTGCTGTGTTCTTGTAACACACTTTACGTATTTTAATACATGTTTTTTAAATACATAAATACTTGACATATTTTTAAAAAAGAATTTTAAATTTATAATGATGATTATTTTACATTTTTATTACTGCTAGATTAATAGTTGTCTGTGGGAAATTAGTCATCTAAATTCAGCACAGGGTGATAACAGACAGTGGCACAATAGTGCAGATTTGCTTTGGCTCTTTCTTAGCCCTCTAAGAATATGTGCAAAACTGCTTAACTCCACATATCCTGTACAACTGACTTTTCTGCTGGGGTGGGTAGACGTAGTTTTGCATTATTCAAAACCTTTACATAAAAATCAAATAATCTACTGACTGAAAGTGTATTAAATGACGGAGCTATATTTATAGTGTCAGGAAGCTGAATAACAGGTGTCAGTCTTCACACCCTTTATCTCCTTAATATTTGATTTGTTTTTTAAGCTCCCTTCTGCTTTGGATGGGTGATGATCTCTTTGTTCTGGATAATCTGTTACAAGTCTTTTTAGACCTGGTTAATGGTGAAAGTGTATAGTTCCATTTTCATCTGGTGATGCAGGAGAGAGTGTGCATTGTGAAGTCGTTGTACCTCTAAATTTAAGTTTATGACAGAACTATGGGTTTTTGGCAGATCTTTCTTAGTGACACGTTGGTGTTAAAAACAGTCTTGAATTACAGACTACAGAATTACCTGCAGGTAAATCCTTACCAATATTTGCTATATTTTTTCTTAGTTTCCATTTCAGGTCACGTTTTGTCAAAATCCATGCATATATTTTGACTCACATTGACAAAACTTTGAAGTTGAATTTTGAGAAACTTGGAGGTGTAAGCATGTGGCTCAATTTCAGTTTTCTGTCTAAGCAATTCAAAAGACCTGTTGTTGTAGTTTTTTTTTATTATTATTTTTTCAAGTGACTTTTTGTGGAGTTACTGTAAAATCTTCAGGGAATACTTGCAGGGCCTTTCTAACAGAGTGTGTTCAGATGACATATCAGCTATTTTTTTGTGCTAGCTGCTTGGCTTCTTCTTCCCTGGAATTATTTTTATGATGATCTTCTAGAAATAGTTAATAATGTGGGCCTGTCTTCACAAGTCCTGACCTTCGTCTGTGACTTGACGTTTGCTTAAAATAGGATATTAAAGTTTCTCCTACCTTTTGTGAACTGAAACATGATAATCTAGAAGATCTCATGATCTGTAATAGCTAGTGAAGCCATGCAGTTTGAAGCACTACCCTATTACTTGATATTCAGAGGTTTTCATGGCATGTTACAACCTGTTCACTTACCAAGTTTAACTTGCTTTATATATTGTGTGATAATAAAACACTATCCTAGTTAAATCCACCAAGTGGTGAAAGAAGTTGAGGTTTCCTAAAGCTGTTAATCACCTAACTTCTTGTGGCTAGAGACTTTTTGTTTGGCGTTTTTAATCTTACATGTTCTATAGTTAAAGAATGAGTTGTGCTTTGCAAAATACAAATCTTCAGTCAATGAACTGTATGTGGAATGAAAGCTCTTGGTAGAGTTTGTTACCTTGTGCTGTCATGTCTTACTTGATACAGTGTATCAAATTCTTTGAGGCCTTCTTTGCCTCAGTCTTTAATAGTAAGTAAAGTTGTTCCCTGTGTGTACAAACCCAGGAGTTAGAGGAGCAGGATGAGGCTTCCATGATCCAAGAGGAGGTGGTTAGGGACTTGCTTGCCCAGCTAGACACCCACAAGTCTATGGGGCCGGATGGGATCCACCAAAGAGCATTGAGGGAGCTGGTGGATGTGCCTGCCAAACCCCTTTCCATCATCTTCCAACAGTCCTGGAAGACTGGGGAAGTCCCACTGGACTGGAGGCTGGCTGATGTTGTGCCCATCTACGAGAAGGGTCAGAGGGAGGACCCTGGAAACTACAGGCCTGTCAGTCTGACCTCAGTGCCAGGGAAAGTCATAGAACAGGCGATCTTGAGTGCTATCATGAAGCACATGCAAGAGAACCGGGTGATCAGGCCCAGTCAACAGGGGTTCACGAAAGGCAGGTCTTGCCAAACTAACCTGATCGCCTTCTATGGCAAAGTGACTCGGCTGCTGGATGAGGGAAAGGCTGTGGATGTGGTCTTCCTGGATTTCAGTAAAGCCTTTGACAGAGTTTCTCACAGCATTCTGCTTGAGAAACTGTCAGCCTCTGGGCTGGACAGGCGCACACTCTCCTGGGTGGAAAACTGGTTGGCTGGCCGGGCCCAGAGAGTGGTGGGAAATGGTGTGAAATCCAGCTGGAGGCCAGTGACAAGTGGGGTTCCCCAGGGCTCAGTGCTGGGTCCAGCCCTGTTCAATGTTGTTGTCAATGACCTGGATGAAGGCATTGGGTGCACCCTTAGCAAGTTTGCAGATGACACTAAGCTGGGTGGAAGCGTGGATCTGCTGGAGGGTAGGGAGCTCTGCCAAGGGATCTGAACAGGCTGGACCGCTGGGCAGAGTCCAATGGGATGAGGTTTAACAAGGCCAAATGCCGGGTCCTGCACTTGGGGCACAACAACCCTATGCAGAGCTACAGACTAGGAAAAGTCTGTCTAGAAAGCTGCCTGGAGGAGGGGGACCTGGGGGTGTTGGTTGACAGCCAACTGAACATGAGCCAGCAGTGTGCCCAGGTGGCCAAGAAGGCCAATGGCATCTTGGCTTGTATCAGAAACGGCGTGACCAGCAGGTCCAGGGAGGTTATCCTCCCTCTGTACTCGGCACTGGTGAGACCGCTCCTCGAATCCTGTGTTCAGTTCTGGGCCCCTCACCACAAGAAGGATGTTGAGGCTCTGGAACGAGTCCAGAGAAGAGCAACAAAGCTGGTGAAGGGTTTGGAGAACAAGTCTTACGAGGAGCAGCTGAGGGAACTGGGGTTGTTTAGCCTGGAGAAGAGGAGGCTGAGGGGAGACCTTATTGCTCTCTACAACTACCTGAAAGGAGGTTGTAGAGAGGCGGGAGCTGGCCTCTTTTCCCAAGTGACGGGGGACAGGACAAGAAGGAATGGCCTCAAGCCCTGCCAGGGGAGGTTCAGACTGGACATCAGAAAAAAAATTTTCACAGAAAGGGTCATTGGGCACTGGCACAGGCTGCCCAGGCAGGTGGTTGATTCACCTTCCCTGGAGGTGTTTAAGAGATGGGTGGATGAGGTGCTGAGGATCATGGTTTAATGGTTGATAGGAATGATTGGACTCGATGATCCTGTGGGTCTTTTCCAGCCTAGTGTTTCTGTGAATTATACACTGTATCCTGGAGGAGTAGGGTCATTATTTAGGGTGGCTTTCCTTATTTTCCCCTTCTGTAAATCTATTTGTAATCTATATTCATAGAATCATAGAATAGTTTGGGTTGGAAGATACCTTAAAGATCATCTAGTTCCAACCTCCCTGCTATGGGCAGGGACACCTTCCACTACATCAGGTTATTCAAAGCCTTGCCTGTATAGGTTGTTTTCATGTTGTAGTAAAAAAGTAAATCTTTCTTTCCAGATACAATGATGTCTTCCTCTCCCAGCTCCTATAAGGCAACTTCAGGTTCTGCTTTACCTTTCATCCTTGTCATTTGGATAATCTGATCTTTAGGCATCCTTAAAGCTTTCCCTTTTGCCAGGCGAAAACTGTATGAGTTAAGGATTGGAACCATTTTTATTGCTCGGTCCTCAAAAGCTATCTCTTTGTATATAAAATAGTATTGTGCAGTAAGAAGAGCTGTGTTTGAAAATGTTGATATGAGTACCTGCCATTTTTGTAAGCAGGCACTTGGGTTGAAAACATGTGTTTTTCTTCATAGTATGTATTTAGTCTCCTTTGGGCACTGTACTTACCAAATTGATAGCAAATATGTAAGTCTATAATAATTAAAAGAAAAAGTCCCAAACCTTTTGTATTATTTAATTTTATGAGGAATTTGAAGCTGCAGAATAAGTAGCTTAGTTTATTCTGATTACTGCTGCACTAAGTATTGTTAGTTTCTGTGGCAAAGATGTTAATTAGGAGTGATTAGAGATGAGGTTGTGTGCCTTTAAGTAGAGCTGGTAGCATGGTGCTTGACATCCATTATAATATCCCTTTTTTCAGGACCCAGGTGTTTGCCTCGAGCTTTTTGGGAGAAAACTCAGGCTACCATGAGACTTTTGAATCATACCTTGCTTTGTTAATGTTCCTGGCAGCTTTATCTTTGGAAGGGACTAAAGGAGGAGCTAAACATATCTGGATTAACTTTTGAGTAAAGGAAGTGTTTCTTGCCACTTATGTTAAAATTAGGCAACCTTACTAGCGTAGTATGTTTATGACTTCCAAAGAATGTGAATTTACTGCATAGTAAGTAACTACTACATAGCAGCTGAATTATGCAGTTTTGTTTTCTACTAGAAGTGCTTGGTTTGGGCCAAGCAGGAAGGGGAAATCTTTGCTATGGTGGCTCTTTTGATGCAAGGTATACAAAAAAGGGCTTGTGACTGAAGACTGCAAGTATTTAAGAAGTGATGATTGAAGAACAAAATAGCGATGAGGAGTCCCAGGGCAGTATTACTGAAGTTGGGAGATGTCAGTCTGAGGAGAACCTAAAACATATGAGGCAGGACAAGCTGTATGTTAACTTGTGCTGTGTTCTGTGTCAGCCTGATGATCAACTGCATCTAATCTACTGGAACTGGCACCAGTTGGAATAGATGGCACAGCAAAATGATCCCTTAGGGAGTTCAGGAAGAACTATATAAGTAGATAACCTCGGTTTTATTTAAATTCTTTTTTATTCTAGTAAGAGGAAAAATATGAACTCTGTTTCAACTATTGTGTTTATCATGGAGTTACTGATTTGATTACTTCATATTTTTCTAACCTTGCAGTAACACATCATATATATCATGGACAAATAGAGTAATAATTCTAGTGTACCGTAGCACAACAAATGTCTCACAATAGTATTAAGCTTGGTACCTCGGATTAGTTAATTACTGTAAAGTCAAAATGACAAACACTGCCTCAGCTGGACGTAAAAATTACTCTGTAAGATGCAGAATTTTGTAGGGCTGCATTAGTTGCCACTGTCCCTTTTCCCTCAAAGTAATGATTATAGTCTTCTGCTTTTCGCTGTAAGGAAAACAAACTGAAAACCTGACCTGTGCAGAACCTGTGCACAAAATAACAGTGATTAGTAGCAGTGCTAATAGTCTGTAAAACTGAAAATCCACAGATGACAGTATCCTCAAACATTTATCTGATGGAATTCTGGTGGTTTTTTTTTTTTCATGGAGCTTCTACTTTACTGTGGGTTTTGTAGGTGTCTCTAGCAATACTGGGTGATTAAGAATTTTGATCTCTGCCATAGTGAGTTGTTACTGTGCTCATCAAATCAGTTGTGTGTCTGTTTCTTAGTCCAGATGTCTTCCTTAGCGTGCAGGGATCAACTGAAAGACTTTGTTCATTGAAAAATTGCTGTCGTACACTTGAGGTAATATTAAGTGTTGCTCCTACTTATTCTGTTATTTTTTATTTATGCTGTTATTACATATTACTTGAGTTTCATCAGTGTCTTCACAGATTTTTAAGAAATTACTTTGGTTATGATTTTGATCTTTCTACAAGTTGTGTATGTTGTGGCATCATTTACTGAACTCCTCAATGTTTGTACTCTACCCCATTATAAGATAGAGGAGGGTAACTTTAGAATATCTGGGGTAAAAAGTAAGACAAACTTCAACAAAAATGAACATTTCTTGCTTAAAAGAATTATGCAGTGTTATTTGTCTTAATTTGAAAACTAGATGACATTTGAACATTAAAAAAGATCATTAATGTTACTGCTTGATTTTTGTTTCCATTTGAGCAATAAATCTTACTACATTTCAATTCTGTAGCTGTAAAACAGATGTAGAAGCAAAAGGTGCTTCAATATACTCTTTCTTTGCTTTGGATCCTAGATTAATACAAAGTTATTAGTACTTTGATTAGTACTGTTGATTTTGTAGCCGTTTCTGGAAGGCAATCTTGATACTTTATCAAAGTTGTCTCTATATGCCGTTTAACAGGTGCAGAGTTTTGTGTGCTGGCAGGTCATGTGCAGTTACAGGCGATCTGCAATGTTAAGTTTATTGAGCCAGGAAAGTTAAATGTGTCCATTTCGCTTGCCATTCTACTCACCTGGTTCTTGACCTTTATTTGGTGGGTATCTTTAAGTTACCTGGCAGGCGGTGGAGCATTTCATGGGTGGAGGAGGTGCTAAGGAGCATGGTTTAGTGTTTGATAGGAATGGTTGGACTTGATGGTCCGGTGAGTCTCTTCCAACCTGGTTATTCTATGAGTCTATGTAGTATCTTTTGAAATTCTAAATACTTGGAATTTTTATGGGAATAAATGAAGGTGAGCATGGACAATAAATTGGTGTCTTTGATTTAGTTAATCTTACACTAGTTTTGAATTTATAGTGTGCTATTCAACTATTTAGTGTGGAGTATCCATCACTAACCATTAATATTAAACTGTAAATAACGGAAAAATGTATTTTAATGTTAAATGTCAAAAGGAGAGTAACTTACTCTGAATAGGACTTGTTGTGCATCAGTCTTGCAGCTAAGAGAAGCTTTGGCTAGCATTCTTATCATTGATTCTTAAGTCTTTTTACCATTGACAGTTAAAATTCTGACCATCATCCCCGTGTTGAAGTGAGGTTTTTGAGGCTTTGAAGTAATTGTATCAAGGATTGGTACTTAGGAACAAGTTTCATGCTTACAGCTAAATATGTATGTGTTTGAATAATGCTGGCAGTAGTGTTCCACCTCTCCCTATAAACTATCTTGTGACTATATCCTTTTATTACTGTGACTGCAGCAATACTGCTGCTGCTGCATTTAATTTTCCTGCTGTGGTTTATACCGTATAAAATGATAGATGAATGCCTGAGCTAGGGCTGTTCTTGTCAAAACAAGATAAATCGGGATTTGAATTTGAAACTTGTGGACCGTGGGCATCTTTCATTTTGGAGTTGTTTTGGTTATATTACTAATAGCTACTAGTCACAAATAAGAGGCCAAGCAGGTCTTGTCTTGGGGATCAGCAAGAACTATACACAGCTTTGTAATAAAGATATTAGTTGTGATGATGGCAGCTCTGGATTTACAAGCTTCGGTGATTGAAAGATAGTGCAGAAAATGCATGAATGACAGAAGCATCCATCTGAGTACTCTTAGCTAACAAAATATTCTGATACGCTGGAATTATTTCAGAGAGTCATAAACAGTGGCTGAAAACTTAATAACTTAGACATTCAGATGATTGGGTTTGCATGAATCACTAAGGAAAATGCATCAGAAAATGCTCTTCAGGGTTGAAAAATTGGGACAACCAAAGTCTGTGGGGTGTGTGTGTTAAATTTTTGTAAAAGAGAAAGGGATAAAAATACTTCAAGGTCAGTCCAGGCAGTTTTGAAGGGAATAGCACTGGTGCTTGCCGAGAGGGTGCATGTGTTTTAATTTTTCCTAAATGGAAGTTCGCCTCATCTTCTCTGGGTGGGTGAGCTCCTCCTTTCTGTATCTCTTAACTGTCTGTCTCGCATGCTCCTTCACTGAGCTTGCCTGTCTCACTGACTCCAGAAAATTATCCACTTTGGTTTTTGTTGCTGCTCTTTTAGCAGTTTCAATTGGCACACAGAAGGTGTGACAGGCTAAGCAGTGTGGGAAAGGTTGAAAAATGGACAGGAAACTTTTTTTTCCCCTTCCCGTTGTAACAGTGAACTGTTAAATGGTGAACTACAGAGCATAGTTTAATGAAATGAAGTAAGGTGGAAACCTATTTGGAGAAGTCTGTGCATTCCTGAGACAAAAATGAAAATAAGTGTAAATACCTTTAGTGAGTTAAATGATACTTCCATGTGGAAATGTTATGAATTCGTAATACCATTAAAGAAAGGCTGCTCCCATCCATTCCATCTGTACTGGAAAGTTATCAGTCACTCTGGTTATTCAGTCTTTCCAGATGTTGAAGTCCAGGCTGTGGATAGATTTGATAACATCTATTCTGTTTGTAACAGATCAGAGCAAAGATAAAATTATACATATATTCTTAATTTGATATTTTGATGAGGTGATTTTTTCATTCAGTAGTCTGATAAATGTTAGCTTTAAAAGTACATTAAAGAAAACAAATGAGCAAGTACTGATCTTTAGAGTGATCCAGCCTGTAAATGAGCTTAAAGAAAAGAAGAGCTGGAAACAAACTATTTGTGAAATTATATTATGTAATAATTATGTAGATTGAATCTTTGTGGAAGACATAGAGGCAATCAAAATGGGTTTTCTTCCCCTGGCTTCTCCACCTCCTGCCCCACAAGAGGGCAACGTGCTGTATTCCAGCAATCTTGTACCATATTTGTTTTCTTATCTTGCGGCATGTAGCTATTGGAATTAAGAAGGAATTACATATTTTTTTAGATAAGAAACAAAAACCAAAAATGAGATCCCTAGTGATATATAAAGCTTTCTGATTAATTGTGACATATGAACTCTTAAGTATTTTGTGTTGGTGTTTGGCTACAGCATAAATCAGGGCTCTTCAAGTTCTAGGGTGAATAATGTTACAGCTGCTTACCCAATGACTGTGTGGCAATCGTGCCTTATTTTTCTTAAAGTAAGAAAATGGTTTCAGGAGCTGCTTGAATCTGGACAGTTGAACTACCCCATTTGTAAACCAAGATTGAAGTTTCGTTTGTCTATTTCTTGGAGTGTTTCTTCTGCGAAACCCTGTTTTTACAGAATCACAGAATCACTACATTGGAAAACACCTCCAGGATCATTGTGTCCAACCATTCCTACCAACCACTAAACCATGTCCCTGAGCACCTCATCCATTTATCAGCTCTGCGTCTGTCTTAAAATACAGGTGTTTGGAACATCTGAGCACATGCCTATGAATCTTTTTAAATTTACATCTGAGTATATAAATGAGAATCACAGGTTCTGCCTGCCCTCAGGCTCCCTTAGCTTTCACTTACTAACAATATTATTTTCAGTCCTTGTTAAGAGTAATTTCTGCCCTTTTTCCCCTTACAGTAAATCTTGTAGAAGGCCAGAAATTTGATGTCATTACTGTCCCTAGAATGGTGGGGGATTTGAATTTCCTAGTAAAATGATGAAAGCTAAAGAAACTCAGGCAGTGGCTTATATTTCCATTCTATTAACTTCCTTCTTGAGGCTTGTTTAGGGTTCAGTGAAATTGTTACTTAAGTTTATCTAAACATGTACACTGATGATGTAGTAGTCTGGGTAGTTAGCACTGATGAAAGACTTTTGGATCAACAGATCTGATGGGTAGCATGACAGTCTTGGCATACATGCTTCTGTTTTCTCTTGATCCCTGCTTTTTTTCTGGCAGAATGGGTAGTACTTGTGGGACTATTATATGTAAGAAATTATTGAAAAGATGGTGCAGTGCATTTGAAACCCTGCATTCCAGTATTTTTCTTTTTTTCAAGTATGTATTTTCCAGGTCTAAAGTTTTCTCGCTCCAAACAAACAACCCCCCCTCGAGTTAAAAACCAAAAGAAAACAGAAACAGACTCTCCAATCTAAAACTCTTGTCAACAAGCCTATATTAGATTTTAAGCATTTGAAATACTGCCTTATGGTGTCGATTACTGCAATTATGACACCTGCACACTTTGTTATGAAAGGGAAAACTCCATGTTTCTATCCAAGTGGCACACTGGGCGGGGGGGAAACCAAGGTCACTTCAGCATATGAAAGAAACAAACATAGAAATCCTCATCAGACTTTTAAGGAATTCTGTTGGACCTTCTCCGAGTTTGAAGAAGTTTGTAAAAATCAAAAGGACTTTACAGATTGTATTCTAACAAGTATATTTTTGCGTGATAATTTGGTGAAGATTGCATTGGTACTTCATTTATGAATTTTCTTGGCTAAACTGTGTTTCCTGCACTTAGGTTATAATCTCTTTTATAACTTTTAGAAATACAAGGAGAAAGATAAACACAAGCAAAAATATAAGAAGCAGTCGGAGTCCTCACCGTCCTTGGTTCCATCTCTTACTGTAACTACAGAGAAAGTAAGTTAATGTGTTTTTCCTTCTCTTACACTTCAGTTACTTGTATAGAAATTTCGTGAGGTAGATAGCATAGATTCTGTTATTATCAAGCACACTAGGTATTTTTTCCCTGTAATATAAAATTCTAAAATACCTTGAGGTTTATCATTTGAAGAAAGTCTTTGATTTTTGTAATTTAATTGTAAGTGATGACTCTTAATCAGGTGCCACTGATAATTCATTATGTTTTATTTCATTGATTTTAATAATTTGAAAAGTTCTAGAAAAAGCTTGCCTTTGAAAGTCACTTGTGTGCTGAGCTGTCACTGAACCTGTAAGCATTTAAGCTGGTAATTGTGAAATTAAGGCTCATGCTTCATATACTTGTAATATCATGTTGACTTTTCAGCAGTCTGCTGAAAAGTTCTGTGATCCTTTTCTTCCAGTTAATATGCTAGCAAATACCTAACTCCAGGGGCAGCGTAGAGGTTTAAAAAATGACAGTTCTCACTGTACAGGAACCACTTTCGCTATCCACCCAAAAAGTGACACTAATGATGGTATTACAGAGTGGGCAGCAGTGCCGAGAAATGAGTTTTCTGACAATGTTTGTCCCATTCATGTGGGCATGTTTGACATCCAAGTTGGGGAGTCATGGTTTGAATTAATTAGCCATTAGTATGTAGAGCACTGCATTTTAGCAAAGATGCTGAAGATTGTCTTAAGTGTATATAGTTTGGTGGCTGAGATGAAATATTCACCAAATGTGTCCATTTGCAAATGGTGCACCAAGACCTTGTCAGAACAGGGTAGTACCATTGAAGTACATCCAGGGATGAGAGAAAGTTTGTGTTTTCTCAACTAGTGCTATCCACTTCCAAAATCATCACCAAGAAAGCTAGTTTTCTACTATACTGTGGATATTTCTTTATTGTTAATAGCAGGATTATTAACGTGAGGTTGTGTACCCATTAAGATCCCATTATTTGTGACTCACACTTCTGTTAAATTAGTCTTCTTTCTGGTTCTGCTGTATGCTTTTTCACAGCTTGTGTTAAGTGAGGCTTCACTGGTCAGTAGTTTTCTGAAATTCCCATTAACTTCATTGAAAAAAAAGAAAAGGTAGAGTCAGTTTGCTGATTTGCTGGTTTTTAAGAGTGATTAGATGTTGCAGTCAGGGAGCGTTAACAGTTTTTATTGAAATTAACTTGTAGGACTCTTTGAATAGTTCAGCCTGGTCCATGTGATTTGTTATTTCATTTAATTATTTTGGTCTGAACATGTTTCTCTTGGGTCTGAGACAACTTGTGAAATTAATAGGCTGTAAATGAGGCTTCTTGTATGGGAACTTCCTTTAAACTCTACAATTTTTTGTTTAGGTTTGGTGCTCTGTATAATCTTATCTTCCTTTAATTACCTGCCTTTTGTACTTTGATTATCTAATCATTATCATAGGTTTTAACAAAAAATAATACTACTGTACATTTGTGTAAAAGTTTTATTGGTTATTTTTGAGTTCTGTGTATTAGAATAATCTTTTAATGCTGAAGACAGTTGGACTCTGGTTTTCTGCTGATCTCCTATTGTTTTGTTCTCCCTAGTCTTTTCTTAATTACAAGGTTTACGACTCAGTGTACACTGTAGTAGGGTGAACCAGAGTGACATACCATTTTTAGCAGAATTCTATTTAATCCAAGCAAGAAATGAAAATCATGCTGAGCTATTGGCTCTAATGTTCATTGAGATTGTACTATATATAGCAAGTAAAATATTTTTTTTAGTTAAGTCTGTAGGCTTTAAAATAGTAATATCTTAAACATATTTCTATGTTCTTTTGAATACTTAACCCTCACACCTTTATAGTCTTAAAAATCATTGTATAGATAATATTATCCCCCAAAATGCTGCGCCTCCTTATGGTTAGTAGCAAGGTAGAGCTAGAGCAAATACTACAGAGAACAGAATCTCTGTAATTCTAGAACTTAAATTAAAACTGAATTAAACTGAAACAGAAGTAATAATTGTGGAATTTAAATATCAACATGTGTCCTGTTAGTTTTCTTTTTAAAATCTTTTGTATCTTGTGGTTTTGTTTTTTTTTTCTACCTAAGCTGTCTGCTTAATTTTCCACCTTCTTTGTACAGTGCTTTGGATTGTCAGGAAAATTGTTCAGTTTTTTTAATGATGTTACTAAGTATGATTATGTTTTTTAAAAAACACCTGCTGGACATTTGCAAGTGACTTTATATGGCTGTTTCCTTCAGTTATCTTTTAATATTTTTTTCTTACGTCCTTTTGACACCATTTGCATGCATTTGCTTTTCTAGGTTATAAATTCATACTGTGCTCCTCAAAAATTTAGTATTTTAATACTAAAACAAGCTTTATGTTCTTCTGAGAGAAATATTTGGTTCAGAATATTGTATCAATATGTTAACTTTTTGTGTCTCTTTACATAGAGTTGTCAGAATTGACTTGGACTTGATGACTTTTCACAGCAGTCTGTCTTTGCACTGAATACATTATTTTATCATGGTATATAATCGCTTCTACTACCACGTTGTTCCCGTGGGGGAACTGGAATTTGAAATTAGTTTTGTTTTACTGAAGTTAAATCCTTTGTGATGCAATGGTAGTGACCATTTATGCAAGTGATGCCTTAAAGTGTGTTTTTACCTGGATGAGTGACTTCTTCAGATAAATTCATGAAAGGCTGCAGAATAAGCCAAGTATTTACATTGTGTGCATTAATATATTTGGCTTGTGTGTTTGTTCTGCAAAATTTAATTCCAAGAAGTTCTATTGAGGTTCAGGTCCAAGTGCTGTGTTGAGATGTGGGGATGTTATTTGAGAGGCATTTTTGCTCATCCCAGTAATGTCTTGGCAAACGCTGCTTAGACTGGATCAGTTAAGGTTGAGAAAGTTTGAAATAAGAAATTCTTAACTATTCTTTGATTATTGTACTAACATATTTTTCACTTTCCTTTTGGGACAAAGATGCAGAATGTTTTAAGGAGGACAGGATTAACTTGGGAGTTTGAATTCTCTCTCTGCCTCTTCAGATGATGTTTTCCTCTGGCCTTCCTTTTAGTTGGTGAGAGCCATCAGCTCTTTATTTAGTCCTGGTAGAAAGTTCTCTCAGTATTTTCTAAGCTTTGGCTTGTATCAGGACTTTGAAAATTTGTATGGTTTAACAGAGACAGAAAAATACTTTTTTTTTTTTTTCTGGGTGGTGCAGTGGGTTATTTAATTAAAACAAAACTCCAAAACATTGATGTATAGAAAGGTACACAAGACATTGTATCTGCATTCAAATTGTAGCCAGTAACTAAATAAAAGATACTGCAAATGGGAAGTACTGCTGACTGGATTTTATTTGTAATAGTAGAGATGATAACCCTCCTCAGTTTGCTCTGTCAGCCCAACTTGGTTCTGAAGGGAGGTGCTCAGAACCTACCGCAGTGGGATATGGAAGAGAATGAAAAGAGTAGGGAAACCTCTGTTTGATAGGACTTGAGAATACCATCCTACAGCAGTGTGGTGTTTGTAGTCCGTGGTGTATGTGTGTGTGTTGGGTTCTTTTGTTTGTTTACTTGTTTTTTGCTTGGACCATGCTCTAACTATCTGGCATTTTTGTGGAGGATTGCCTGCCATGGTCCTTCCCTCCTTTGTGCAAGAATAACACCCTATACATCTGTATTAGGTCTCAAGGCTTCTGAAGCCTTGGGAGGTACTGTGTATAGCAAGAATTAGTATTATGCCTTTACCATACATCTAAAGTTTTTGCAGAAGTTTTAAGACTTGGTCCAGAGAGGTGGTATAACTTCTCAGTGTGCTCAGAGCAAAATAGGGGGGGGGCATAAATATGAAAGTAGCTATCTGTGCGCCAAGTTGGCAGTGTGGAAATGCACTTTTTTTTGGGAAAAAAACCCTGCAAACTGGTTTATGGGAAGTATAAATGAACTCTGATATACACAGACTTAGTTTGATAATTGCACTAGCAAATACTGATTGATTTTTTGAGAACAGGATTGACATTCATGAAATGGTCAAGTCCTCCCAAATAAACCAATAAATGGAGTTGTATGACAACATCAGGGAAATCTCCTTTTTGGGGGATGTCTCTTCTGAAATGGAGGAAAATGACTATGATGTGAGAGTGAAGGGAGAAGCCTTGAGTAGTTATTCAGTTTAAAAAGTATGTGCTAGAGGAGAAAGCATTGTAAGCTCCGCGTCAAGGGTGGGGGAGCTGCAGAGGCTGAAGCAGGTCCATAAATTATAGCTAAAGGTGTTCTGCCTCATTCCTCAGATCCTGCTCCCTGCCACTGTCACTCTCCTGACCTCAAAAAAATGTCCAAAGCAAACAAACAGTATAACTTTTCCATGGCATGTTAAGGATTTTCTGAGACATTTCTGTTAGACCTTTGTCTTTTAGCATTTAGGATTTTAGAAAAGCAGTTTGTTTGGTGGTGGGCAGGTTATTGTGTGAACCAGCTGGCTCAGTAATTTGAAGTTTGTGCTGCAGTTTTACCTTAGATCCTGTTGCTTATCTTGTGGATTCTCAAAGCACTGGTTTAGTGCACTTTGTTGCGATTAACTCCTTAAAGTAAGGAATATAATCTATGGAAAAAAGTACTGACCAAATGATACGGGTTTTACTTTGCTTAGGATATATTGCATCATATCAGTGTTCAAGATATTTTAAGTTAGCATGTAGATTTCAGTACAATTTGCAGTGCCTCCCAAACCAGAAATATTGCTGGAGCAAATTCTCAGAAGCAGAACTGCAGCATCTGTGCAAGTTTTCCAAAATCTACAAAGGGCAGGATTCAGGCTTGCAGTCAAACCAAATCTCTACACAGTATATGCAAATTAATGCTTCCTTGTCATTGCCTGGCCCTGGCCAGGCTGTAAAGCTGCCTTAAAATCTGTAGTTGCCTTTAAAATAAATAAATAAATAAAATTCCTACAGTAATGGAGAAGAGGTACTACATAACATCAAGCAGTGATTGTCGATACCTGTAGAGAATTATCCTTGCAATTAATATTCGGTTGAGCGGATAGGACATAAGAATTAAGAAAGGAAGGAATTGGGTAAGAGGAGAAATCCTGGATCCTAGAGAAACCTTTGCTTTTGATTTGGGTTATTGCATGTCTGGAAACCCTTTGTTCAAATGACCCACATTTGAACCACTGCTTCTTAACTAGGGTCAAGTGACACATCAATTTCAGGAAAATTGAGCATATTTGTGAACTTTGCAATAGTTCAAAAAGTTAACTACTAAACTTGCCTTAGAATTGGCTCCATCTTCATTAGAAACAGTTACCAGTATAGTAATATGAATTTGGAGTGAATTATTTTTAGCGTTGGACTTTAACTGATATAAAGTGATTTTTCTTCGCTGTTATTCAGAAAACCGGTGATGGTTCAGATGGCAGGGAATCTCAGTGTGATGGTGGGAAGTGAAAACATAAGGGGCAATTGGGCTCGATGGTGCTGATTTCGGTTTGATGTGGACTATAAAGTTAAGTTCTGGAGCCTTCACATCAGTTCCATGCTGATGGATGATGTTTCCAGTTTGAACAAAATAAACTGCATAAAAATTGTATTTTCAGAAAAGCATTTAAAGTCTCTTTTTTTTTCTTAATTACTGTTTAAAAATAAAAATTAACATGCTATTTAAATAGAATATAAAGACTAGATTTGAGATGAATCCATTGATGTCAGTGAAGTAAAAATTTCAACTAAAGCTGACATTTTGTGCGTTTCCCCCCCCCAAAATTAGGTTTTTATGCACTTGAGTTGTTTGCTTAACAATTCAGTTTATGCAACTCCTGCTGTTGCCAGTTACCTCAGTAGCTGAACACTTCTAAGTTTATTTGAAATGAATAGATTTTTTTTAAATAGTTCTTTTGTTACCTTTTTGTGTGTGTGATGAAACAGGTTCTTTTATCTTATTTCTTTTCTCTTTCCAAAACTCTAGACATACACAAGCACTAGCAACAACTCCATGTCAGGCTCCTTGAAGCGGCTTGAAGATACTACAGCTCGATTTACAAATGCAAATTTCCAGGAAGTTTCTACACACATTTCAAGTGGAAAAGATTCTTCAGAGGCCAGAGGGTCAGAGAGCAAAGGGAAGAAATCTGCAGGTCATAACTCAGGTCAGAGAGGAAGAAAGCCTGGTGCTGGAAGAAATCCAGGAACAACTGTGACTGCAGCAAGCCCTTTTCAGCAAGGTAGTAATTGTTATGCTGTAACATGACTTCTGTTTTGACATGAATTAGAAATCTTACATATTTAAAACTTGAAAAGTAGTTCATCCTTCATCCCCAATAAGAATTTCACTTTGGGTAAAAAAACCCATTTTTTTCAGGGAAAAGGTGTTCATTGTTATAACATGCAAAAGAAGGTTGTGTGCCCTTAATCCACAAACCTGATTCTTTTGTTTAGACTGTTAAGATGTTCTCTTTAACTGCTAAAAACACAAGTTTCTTAATGTGCTGAAAAGTTAGTTTGGAGTGAAATTTGACATATGGATTTGAATCTAGGGCTCTTTCTTAGCTCTTTAAGGGAATAATGGTAATGTTTTTTAGTTAGAATCATAGAATCACTAGGTTGGAAAAGACCCACTGTATCATTGAGTCCAACCATTCCTATCAGTCACTGTGTATAGTAGAACAAAAACTGATCGTACCTTGTGTATAGAACGTGGTGTCCCCTAAATAATTTTCCAAGATATGGACATTTAAAATATATTGTTTTCTTCAAAGTAAAAGACCTTTCTCCTTTTTTTTTTTTTTTTTTGTCATTGCAATGCTTAAGCAGAAGATGATTATGTGACAAGTCCATACAGCTTGTTGACCTTATGTAATAAAAAAGTTTGACATTTTCAACATGCCAAAACCCATTGTGGCATCCTGGTCAGAGTTGAAGAAATTTAAAAAAAAAAAAAATTTTTACAACATGCTTAACTAAGAAAAAGTTTTATTTGGAAACACAGCAAACTAGAACTTGTACGAAGATAATTTATTTTTTCATACTTTTCACTGTGGTGTGCAGTAGCTGACTGTCCTTTCTATTTTATGATGTTACTCTTTGAATTTATTAATTCAGTCAGTGCTTTTAAATTTGTCTGGAACTGTTTCAATATTTCAGACTTTTAAAACTTTTTTTTTTAAAAGTTTTTTGTTTTGTTAAATTCTCAAAACTTTGACAAATACCTTATGGAATCCTGAACTTAAGGAAAAATCTTGCTCACTGCAAATGATGCAAAATAGATCTTTAGTATAGGACATTCTTTGTTTAAAGCTGCACTGAAAGATGTTGTTTCAACTTATTTAAAATACATACCAGTGATGATGTTGTGATTTTTTTTTTAAATGGATGTAGTAATGTAAAATATACAATCATAGAATAGTTCGGGTTCAAAGGGACCTTAAAGATCATCTAGTTCCAGCCCCCCTGCCACAGGCAGGGACATCCCACTAGATCAGGCTGCCCAAGGCCCCATCCAACCTGGCCCTGAACACCTCCAGGGATGGGACATCCAAGACTTCCCTTGGCAACCTGTTTCAGTGTCTCACCACTCTCATGGTGAAGATCTCCTCGGAGCTTTCTCCTCTCCAGATTGAACAAGCCCAACTCTCTCAGCCTGTCCTCATATAGGAGGTGCTCCAGCCCTCAGATCGTCTTTGTAGCCCTCCTCTGGACCCGTTCTGACAGCTCCATATCCTTCTTATGCTGTGGATTCCAGAACTGGGCACAGTACTCCAGATGAGGTTTCACAAGAAAAAAATAAAGGGGCAGAATCACTTCCCTTGACCTGCTGACCAAGCTTCTTTTGATGCAGCCAAGGATACGGTTGGCCTTCTGGGCTGCGAGTGCATGTTGCCGGCTCATGTTGAGCTTCTCATTGACCAGCAACCTCAAGTCCTTCTCTGCAGGGCAGCTCTCAATCACGTCATCCCCCATCTTGTACTGAAAACAGGGATTGCCCTGACCCAGGTGCAGGACCTTGCACTTGGCCCTGTTGAACCTCATGAGGTTCTTGGAAGCCCACTTCTCCAGCTTGTCCAGGTCCCTTTGGATGGCATCTCGTTCTTCTGGTGTGGCAACTACACCACTCAGCTTGGTGTCATCTGCAAACTTGCTGAAGGTGCACTCGATCTTGCTGTTTATACCATTGATGAAGATATTAAACAGCACCGGTCCCAGTACGGACCCCTGAGGGAGACGATTTGTCATGGATCTCCATCTGGTCTTTGAGCCATTGACCACTACTCTCTGAATAAGACCATCCAACCAGTTTCTTATCCACAGTACCGTCCACCCATCAAATCCATATCTCTCCAATTTAGAGAGAAGAATGTTGTGTGGGACTGTGTCAAAGCCGTTACAGAAGTCTAGATAGATCACATCCGTTGGTTTACCCATGTCCACTGCTGCAGTTACCCCATCATAGGAAGCCACTAAGTTGATCAGACAGGATTTGCCTGTAGTGAAGCCATGCTGGCTGCAATCCAAAATTATATTTTGGATTGAATTCTTAATAACATTTAATGGAGTACTAATGATAAAACAGTAATTTTTAAAGGATTTTTTTTATACCTAATATCATATTTAGGAGTATTTTCTGACAGCATAGTCATCATCAATCTGAGCTCTACAAAGCGGCACCCGCATGCTCCCACCTGTATAAAATTACTGAATTTCAGTGAAAGTAGATGTTCGTATTTGCTAAGTGTGCTCCATTTTCTGGCTTGCACGCACTAACAGTGATGAAATGACTGCATTCCAAATATTAAAAAAGCAGTGCAATTGGATTACACAAAAGACCTTTATGGTTCCCTGACAGTGCTAAAGAAGTCTTAAAACGTCAATTCCATACACTTTTCTCCACTTCCTCCCATGTCCTTTTGAAAAATACCTCTTCTGTGGAACACCACCTCAGCCAGAGTAAATTAAGTGCAATTGCTTTTCCCTTGACCTGTGTCAGACCCTTGATTTAAGTAGAATGGTAAGGAAGATTGCAGGCATAGCATAGATGCGATCATAGTGTGTTTCTATCAGACACCTTCTTTTTATATATGTGTATGTTAAAAAAAACTAACCTGCTCTGACTTGCACTACCTATTTGTTTGGGCTTCAAAACATGAGGGATGTCAAAGTTGCCTAAGCACAAAAGCTGTTATTCTCCTTTTATTTGCTTTCACCTTGTTTGTGCTCCAAATTAAAATCTGAATCTGAGATAAGAATCTGAGAATGTGATCCAGCAGGGTGAAGATGAGTAGGAGAAGCAATGAGTTGTCTTAAAAATAAATTCTTTAGTTCTTGGTAACATTTTTCATGAAGTCCTTGCACTTTGAAGTTCTGTAGTCTAAGAGGTTGATCTTGCCCATCAATTTTCATCTACTGCAGAGAAAAAAAAAGTTCTTTTTTCCTTTTCTTTCTTCTTAGGAAGCTTTTTGGGCACTCCTGGAAGCATAAAGTCATCTTCTGGAAGTTCAGTTCAATCTCCCCAGGATTTTTTGAGTTTTACAGACACAGATCTGCGAAGTGACAGTTTCACTCATTCTCAACAGGCTTCGTCGACCAAAGATGTACATAAAGGAGAGACTGGGAGTCAAGAGGGGAGTGTCAATTGTTTCACTTCCTTAATTGGTCTCCCTTCATCATCAGCGGTTTCCCAATCTAAAAACTTTGACAGCTCACCTGGAGACATAGGTAGTTCCAGCCTTACTTCTACAGCATACAAACGAGCTCAAACTTCTGGAATAGAAGAAGAAACTGTAACAGAGAAGAAAAGGAAAGGAAATAAGCAAAGTAAACATGGGCCTGGAAGACCCAAAGGAAATAAAAGTCAAGAAAGTATTTCCCATCTTTCAGTCTCTTCTGCATCTCCAACTTCATCTGTGGCATCTGCTGCAGGAAGCGTGACAAGCTCTGGTCTTCAGAAATCTCCAACTTTGCTCAGGAATGGAAGTTTACAAAGTCTTAGTGTTGGCTCATCTCCAGTGGGTTCAGGTAGGCATTTATTGTTGGATTTGTTTGCTTACCTCAAACTATGTCTTTATTATTTTAGCCATAATTCTGAGTATGCTTTTCAAGGACCGAATGTCATTTAAAGTATCTTGACTGTTGCAGTGGGGAAAAAAATGTAAAAGGTAGAATATTACTGTTGGAAGAATAAGTTTTGTTCCATGTGTATGTGCCACAGTGCCATAGGTGGCTGTAGTAAATAGACTTGTGTGCTACATAAATGCAGGTTTTGAGGATATAAAGGGAGAAGTAAGTTGCATGAAAATAGGTTCTTTGGAAATTACTTGTGACTAGTTTAGCTAAAATAAGCGATAGATTATTCTGACTATATTGTCTACATGTTCTGTTACATAGAGAAAACAAAATCAGTACTCCAGCATGTCAACTGTGCTGAGTATGTCGTTCAATTATTTTTTCCCAATTTAGCTTAATTAAAAATCAAAATGTCAATATGGGCAATTATTGGTTTGAACATGTAAAAGGATATTCTGAATCTGGACCCCTGTGTAGCTGGATGACATTTTCATATTCTTGTCTGCTTTTTAGCAATTGAAATTGGCTGGTTTGTTCTTCCTCTGTTCTAAACATTATGTGCATTTGGGGCTGTGAGAGGCTTTCTGTTCCCACTGAACCTGTGTGTGGAATTAACCTTGCAGAATACTGTATCCACAAAAATCTTAGTTGATTTAAAGTTTCTTTTGAAGCCTTTGCATTTGGATTGAAAACAATAATAAGCTATCTCATACCTTATTTTTGTAACTTTGAAATTTTGTTCTTTTTGTTGTTTTATGGATTTTTTTCTTTATTTTTCCTTTCTTGGAGGAAAGAGAAATATAACTTGAATATTTAATTGTGGGCAGGGTTTTATGCTTTTATACTGTATATTTTCATTGTATATGCAAGAGATGCTTTAAAAATACATGCTTCAAGAAAAAAAAACTTCATGTTTGTTTGAGACTAAGGCAGGTACTTAAAATCTTGATCTCAATATCATGTTATTTTAAATCTTTGTTACATTTAGGCAATCATGGTTTTTTATTACGGGCAATAATGGCAATAGAAGTGGCAAATGTATTAAAAAAATATTCTTCCTGTGTTGAAATCAATAAGGAGAAATGTTATGTGACAAAACTTTCAAGTTCACTGCCCATCATCGTGACTAAAATGCGTTTAAGATAAATTTTCACCTTGTATCTTTTATGGACAGAGATTGCCCGAAATATTTAGGTCAATATTCTGATTATTTTGATGTGAACTTTCTTATTCCTTTATAAACTCTTTGATGTGGATTACATACTGTAGTACAGGTGACAGATGGAAGTAAAAGATCTTGTTTTGCAGTGAATGACCCACGTTTCCCACCTTGTATTTGTGTTAGAGTATTCTTGTCTTGTCAGTTCCCAGACTAGGCTTTTTCCTGGCCAAATCCTTTCTGGCTTCCTTTGCCCTCTTCATTGCATCCCACTTTTTCCATCTATAAAATGCCAGCACTAATGTTAAAATCTCTTTTTAAAAAGCTTTGACATACATGGATGGAAATGCAGGGTAGGTTTTATTACTTCTACCACGATATTCAGCCTACAATTTCACCTTCAAGCATACTTAGGTTCTGGCTAGGCGGCATTAGACCTGTCCTATAGAACAATGATGTCTTCTTAAGGTGCCAAAGAATATGAATGAAAAACAAAGAAATAAACAAAATCACCCCAACAAAACCCTGAAAACCCAAAGAAACAAAAGCAGATGGGATGTCTTTGCCTTCGAGCATGAGCTCTAAATTCGTCCATAAACTTCTGCTTGAGTCTGAACACATTGTTTTAATGTGCTCGTCTCCCTGCTTCCGTCTTTCTTATGGTTTTAGTGCTACTTTCTTCACTTCATCATAAGCATTTTTGGCATTTAGCAGTTCATTTAACTTTGTTAGAATGAGCATACCAGTACTGCTAGAATTATCAGAAACAAATTTTCTCAGATATGATGTTTCTCTTTGAAATGTCTCTGTGTTGTCCATGAGCGAAGTCTGGCGAGTGAATTGAAATGATTTGACCCAAAACCCCAAATTAGATTTTGTGCGTGTAAATGTTGTAACATAAATGCAGGGAAAGTCAAGCCAAAAAGTTATTAGTGACTCTTAATTGGATTCCATTGCAATTTCAAAGAAGCAGAAGCAAGAATAAGTTAGACCAAAGCTTTTGAGGCACTTTTGCAAGAATCTCCTTGTTTTTTAAAAAAATAATCTTCTTAACTGCTGCTACCGTTCTCCCCATTTTCTTAAGAGTACTTATTGAAATCCATAAAAATGATGAAAATAAATCATTACTGCACAGATTTTTTTAACAGTTAATGTTAAATCCAAATGAAATGTGAAAGAAAGCTTTTTTAAAAAGTATTGCAGATCCATCACGTGCTGTTTATATGTGTTTTCCTTTGAAGCTTTTATTCAGAGTGAGTATTCACCTCATATCGCAAAAATATTTGTCCTCTCCAAACTTTATTCCAGTCCACAGAACTTCTGTTTTCCTGCATAATAAGAACAGTGATGCACTGTGAATAGTACAAGGCCACGTAATTAGAAGTTCTTACAATCACAGAATCACAGAATCACAGAACAACCAGGTTGGAAGAGACCCACCGGATCATCGAGTCCAACCCTTCCTATCAAACACTAAACCATATCCCTCAGCACCTCGTCCACCCGTGCCTTGAACACCTCCAGGGAAGGTGACTCAATCACCTCCCTGGGCGGCCTGTTTCAGTGCCCAATGACCCTTTCTGTAAAGAATTTTTTCCTAACGTCCAGCCTAAACCTCCCCTGGCAGAGCTTGAGGCCATTCCCTCTTGTCCTGTCCCCCGTCACTTGGAAGAAGAGGCCAGCACCCTCCTCTCCACAACCTCCTTTCAGGTAGTTGTAGAGAGCAATGAGGTCTCCCCTCAGCCTCCTCTTCTCCAGGCTAAACAACTCCAGTTCCCTCAGATGCTCCTCATAAGGCCTGTTCTCCAGCCCCTTCACCAGCTTTGTTGCTCTTCTCTGGACTCGTTCCAGAGCCTCAACATCCTTCTTGTGGTGAGGGGCCCAGAACTGAACACAGGATTCGAGGAGCGGTCTCACCAGTGCCGAGTACAGAGGGAGGATAACCTCCCTGGACCTGCTGGTCACGCCATTTCTGATACAAGCCAAGATGCCGTTGGCCTTCTTGGCCACCTGGGCACACTGCTGGCTCATATTCAGTCGGCTGTCAACCAACACCCCCAGGTCCCTCTCCTCCAGGCAGCTTTCTAGACAGACTTCTCCTAGTCTGTAGCTCTGCATAGGGTTGTTGTGCCCCAAGTGCAGGACCCGGCATTTGGCCTTGTTAAACCTCATGCCATTGGACTCTGCCCAGCGGTCCAGCCTGTTCAGATCCCTTTGCAGAGCCTCCCGACCCTCCAGCAGATCAACACTTCCACCTAGCTTAGTGTCGTCCGCAAACTTGCTAAGGGTGCACTCGATGCCTTCATCCAGGTCATTGATAAAGACATTGAACAGGGCTGGACCCAGCACTGAGCCCTGGGGAACCCCACTTGTCACTGGCCTCCAGCTGGATTTCACACCATTTCCCACCACTCTCTGGGCCCGGCCATCCAACCAGTTTTCCACCCAGGAGAGTGTGCGCCTGTCCAGGCCAGAGGCTGACAGTTTCCTAAGCAGAATGCTGTGAGAAACTGTGTCAAAGGCTTTACTGAAGTCCAGGAAGACCACATCCACAGCCTTTCCCTCATCCAGCAGCTGAGTCACTTTGTCATAGAAGGCGATCAGGTTAGTTCTATAATCATATACTCAGGTTGTATTACAATTGCAACGCAACTGATCTGACACTTTCAGATGTTTGAGTGCTTGAACCTTCAGTTTTAATGCTCCTCATGATTTTTTCTGAAATGTGTTTCTAATCTGATAGGAAGCACTGTATGTGTTACTTCAACAATGTACTCAATGGAATGAGAAGTAATTAAAAGAAGTAAAATTTAGTTGGTAGGATGATAAGGAATTTTTATATTTAATTAATATTTGTCTGGTACATCTGTCCCTGTTAAAGGAAAAATAGCTTCTTTAGCAAATAACAGCTTATTTACAAACCATACTTGCCTTTCTGCCAGAAATTCACAAGGACTGTAAGTTTGCTGTCTAAGAATACCTAAGTCATTTGTCAGTAGTAGTTGCATAAAGCTGAGACTGGTTTCCCCAGAATGCAAGTGGTCTTAAAAAATATGGATCCTGAAATCACTTTAAATAGGGGAGGGTTTAATCTGAACTGTATAATTTTATAGAGCTATCCAACTTTTTGGAATTTGTATGCTAGTTGTATTCTCAGAATTAAATTCATTCTCTGCAACATTCTCGCAAATAACACTTAAAGATTTCTGGTCTGAAGTATTATAAAGTAGCGATCCTTTCTGCTGAAGAGTTTTATTCTTTCTGTTGACAACAATGGTGATTATAGAACAGAAAACCTTCCTCCAGGATTTGGAAGAGATGAGTAGCATCTTGTCCCAGTGCTTACCTCATAGTAGGCTCCAAGGTCAAATGTTTCTTCTACTATACTTGTACTTCATTTCAAGAGTAATGCAGAAACCAGTGGTGGGAAGAAGAAAAAATACAATTAGGATAAATAACTTTAATGCATACTGTATTTTTCTATCAAGCAGTTTGTGCAGTCTTTGCTTCCTCTTAGTTTGGAGTACATTTCAGTGGAGGAGGAACTTTCTGAAAACTCATGTCCCACTGCAACAGGGAAAAAACTTCCTATATGACATCTTATGAGTCTTACCTTCTGATTTTTGTGGAATAATGCAGCAAGGTAAAATCAAAAGCAATCAAGTGTCAGAAGTAGACTAAAATTTCTGTTTTATGGTAGATAAAATTCTTGCACAATTTAAGTTCTGTGTGGATACTTGATGCTGAAGAATTATGCCTCAAGCATATATGGATGCTCTTCTGTCTTTCCATGTTGCATTCTTGATTGCAACAAATTGTACAGTATCGGCTTCGGTTGCTACAGACTAAAGGAGAACCATTTACTTCAGTACTTTAATTTTTGCATAATTGATTTTATGCCCTACAAGAGCTTATAAAGCAGTTCTTTTATTCCCTGAGAAGACTGGAGAAGGTTAAATTCCAAATTGGGCCTTGAAATGATTAGCTCATTCTTTCAGTACCCTTGGTGTGCCTGTCTTCTGGAATTCCTTTGTAAAAATTGAGGCAACCTTATAATTTGTCTTCCTGCATTTTTATCCCTACAGCATACGCTTTATACCTTTGCCCAGTCTTCAGTATGCTCTGGTTGGTAATACTAGGTAGTTTTTGAAATAAAGGACATATCCCAACCCAGTATTGTACTTTAATATAGCAGTATTTCAAACTCTGATTTAGAAACGGTTAATATATTTTTGGCACAGGCCCCTTTGGATTATTCTTTGCCTTATGCAGTCAAGCTTCAGCTTTACATAGGAGTTTACTGAATGCTTCACGTTAGTCCATGTGTATTATTCTCCTTTCTCATCTGATTCAAGCAGCAATGAAAGCTCTGCCAAGTGTCACGCTCCTGTGCAAGCAAATGATCTTACTGTAAAGTTCCTTGTCATACTGATGATGTAAGGGAACTCTGAGCTTCAAAATAGATAAGTAACTTTGTCATTCTCGTTGGGATATTGAGTCCCTCAGAGCTTATGTTAAATCTTTATGATGTTATGTTTAAACTCCACTGTGGCCTTTGACTTTCTGGCTAAAGCTATTGTGAGAAAGAGTTTAGACCAAATTATCCTGAAACAGTGCTATTATGTTTATCTGCTAGGTGCCCCAGAAGCCAAAGCAGAAAAAGAAGTATTGCTGTGTTAAAAAGACAGTTTGTATTCCCAAACAGATGGAATAGAAAGGACAAGTTGATACTAATAGATATCAATGACCTTTCAGGGCTGAGGAAATGGTGTAGAAAACACAGAAGGCAAAATTCTTGTTTGGGGAATTTTGTTCTTATTTGCGGCTCAACGTAAATGGTATTGGTTTGATATGAGATTAAAAAGTTAAAATTGGTGATTGTTGGTGTAGAAAACATAGAAACATTCACCTGGTAATTAGGAAGAAATAACATGAGGTAGTCGAAGCTTATGAAAATGGGGACTATCATGAAATAGATCCCTCTATCAGTGTTCTCTAAAACAGATGTTAGAAGGAGCTACAGCCAGAAATAATAAGTTGACATTTCTTGATGATGTTTTTAGACTGTTAGTGTTAAATTTCAGCAAGTCTTTAAAACTTGTGAAGTTGTGAGATAGTGGTAGGTAGTTAATGTTATGTAGTTAGAATGTGTCCGATACAAGAAAGAATGGTGTTAAGAGATTTAAAGACATTATGAGTAATGGTGATTATTGTGAGTTATGGAAAACAACTTTTTAGACTTGTTTTTTGTATTGTTTAATAAAAAATAGTGGCATAGTAGATGTCTACATTTCGGGTGATACAGCATGAGATTTTAAATAAAGACCTGTAATGATAGGAAGCCAGCAGATGTTTGTATTAAGTGTAGTAAACTGGTAAGTCTCAGTTTCATTTTGATCAGGTAATTATTAAATCAAAATGTTTACTTTGGGGTTGTGCTATTTCCCTGTGCATCAGTTATCAACCTTATACTATTTACTAGAAAATTCTGCAATTTTTAAAGAAGATCTGGGTATGAGGGTAGGGTAAAATTGTTCTCTTGGTAAGCAGTACAAACTAAGAGTTGTGTTGGTGGAGCTGAAGTGAAAGATGATGTGTAAGAAAACTGGATGTGTACTTGCAGGATAAGGATGGCTGCCTGGGGAAAGAAGGGCTGAAAAGAAAAAGGGTATAAGTGAATAATCAGTTGTGTCTGACCTTTCAGTGCTGAGCTGTGTTTTAAAAAAGTTTGAATGTGTAAACAGCAAACTAATGACATGGATAGCACTGTGTAACGCAGAGTTCGTGTGGTCTTCGAATACTGTCTCTGGTTCTGGTATCTCTTCTGTAAAGAAGAGAAAAGCCACAAGAAAGATCAAAGGACTGAAAAAAGCACTTTATTGTAGAAAAGCTAAAGAGTGAATTTGTCTAAATATGGATATTGTGCGGGGAACTGAAAACTGATACTATACTGATCCTTAACCTAACGAAAAAAAGGTAAAACATGATCAAGTGAGAGAAAGTGATAGTTGAACAATTCTTAGTAACGATGCTGGGTTGGAAGTTCTAGAGCTAAGAACCAAATAACCTGTTTGCAGGGATTCTTGTTTGGCTTTTACCTATGGATGTAATTCTGTGCTGTAATGTCACTTTGATTTCTAAAAGAAAAATTAGCATGGTGCATCAGTTTGGCACATGAAATGGACTGTAACTGGAAAAGAATGCATTTGAAAATACAGTAGTAGTAGAGAATTGTCAGGCAGTACAGGTCTGCAGAAATTTACTCCCAACACTTTGTTATATGGTTTTGTCAAAGATTGGGAAGAAATTAAGAAGTCTTTGCTGTTTGCTGTGAGGGTTCGTGGTGATTTCTGAAAATGAATGTTGTAAGAAATGTACTCAGATGTAATGAATAATTCCTTGATTAAAAAAGTTCTGTGCAAAAAATACTGAACAATGAACCTTATTTTCCCTTATTGAAAAGGGAAAAAAAAAAAAAAAGAAAAACTCCCAAATAATGCGGAGAACTGAACATTATCTCATATTGAGATGCTTTAGGAAAAAGTGGCTGTTGTCATCCTTGTGATACTATTTCAAGAAGGGACAGACAAGTTATATGGCTTGAAATTCCTCCATAGATATTGTAGGTAGCAGTGCACTATATTTAATTCTGATATTAATTTCCTCCTAAAGTAAGAATATAGGGAAGTCAAGAAGAGGCATACAACGATAAAGATTTTTAAAATGTGCTTTTCAGAAAGTCTTCAGCTTGTTGATAGGCTGACTTATCTTTAATTTGAGAATATTTCAGTTTACAAAGTGGTTAAAAGCATGATCATAGTTTTATACAGGAAGAATTAATATTCCTGGTCAAGATGTTTTTCATTGGTAATTTCTTACTGAATAATGGTTATAGTTTCTTTTTATTAAAATAAACGTTGACAGAAAAATATAGACCTTTAATAGTACCTTATTAGATGGGCTGCTGAAAACAAATGTTCGGCCTTTCCATCTTTGAAGTCTCCAGGCTGCTGGACTTCCCATGGAAGCAGTGTTTTGTGCGTTAGATACAAATCAGCTCCTCTGACTGTTGCAGGACTAGAGACTGTTGAGCATTGCTTTGAAACAAAACTTGATTTAAAACAAAACAAAAGAAAGGTTTTCTTTCTCCAAGAATTGCAGATTTTTTTTTTTTTGGTTGAAAACAGATGTGAAGGTTTTCTGAAGTGAAAAATGTCCCAGGGAAGGCAAGGGTAGGTTCTATTAACTGGGCTAATCTCACATGTCAAGATGTTTTTCTGGGCCAGCTTATATTGGAGAAGATCTTGGCAGCTGTGGAAATGAGAATTTACCTGACCAGTTAATTGTTGTATGAGAATGTAAGTGTCTGTCATGTTAAAATGGAAAATTTGAAGATTATATAGTTGAAACTAGATTCCCAAATTATGATGTGACTCTGGGCATTGGTTTCTAGTTAGATTTCAGATAAATATTTATTTATTTATTTATGCTCTGATAGTCAACAGCAGATAGTATGTTTAACTTATGAACTTGTAATAGATCACAGATTCTAAAAAAAGGCCAACAAAATAAAAAAAGAATTACTGTAGGAAAAGGAATGTGTGTTTTCCTGAGTTCCTTATTAGGTCTTTTGTTTAAAAACAAAATTAAGATGATTTTTGGTAATTATTCATTTCAGGAGAAAGACTTAATAATTTTAAACAGCTAAGCAAAAGTATGTAATTATTAATAAACTGTTTGAACTTCTGTTTTTATTAAAGCTTTGCAAATCTTCTACACAAATATGAATTGAATAATGAATAAATAGAGTTCGCATGGGCTAGATTTTTGCCCATGCAGAATTATTTGCGGAATTGACATCTAAATATGATGCTTTTGAAACATAGTAACATTTATGAATTCATTGACTTTTTGTTAGTGGTATCTGTATTGGCAGAGAAGAAAATTGCCTGGGGAGGCTGAAAGGCTACTGAAGTTGTTGTACTTACTACTTTGCAAATTTATCTGTAAATCTTGTTTGGTGAAGGAAGGTTTTCAAAGTTGTCTATGAGTTTTTTGTAAACTGTTTGCATTTAGATTATATTTGACCCATAAGCCTGTTAAGTGCTTTGTATATATTTGGTGTTAGGTTTGAATTCCTAATAAAAACTTCCTTATTTTCAGCCTGGGTGATCTGGATAAACTACACTGTATGGGTGAGATCTAGCTGACAACTTTGCTGTTAGTGTTGCTTGCATAGTGAACAAAATAAACTGCTTGCTTTTCCCGGAGCAGATTACCTTTGCAGATATATGGACTAAAAATACATGGTGTTATCATATTTAAAAAAAAAAGGCAGAAAGAAAATGTACTGGAACTTCCAGTTTTGTGCTTGGATTATGTTAGTTCTTTATCTCTTTGTATAAAACCAAGAACTAGAATTAACAACAGGTAGAGCAAATGAACAAGAAGGCACTCTGAAGCCATTTCTATAATTTCTATCCTATCAGATGTCTTTTTTTCAGAAATTGCTGTTTGCTTTAGGGGTGCAGCTCTCTTCTGAAGATGAAGGAAATATTCCTTAAATAAAATTTTATTGCTGCATAGAAACTGAAGTGATATACAGGTGTTGTTTGCTTACTTGTAACTATTTAGTTCCAGGGTCTCCTTTAAAAACTACAGTTAACCCCCCCCTTAATTTGACATAATTTTGTGTATATAGATTTTAAAATTAAAATACACATCTCTTTGAGTGTGAACATTTTCCAGCATCTGGAATCAATTTACTAGAGCATGACATTCCTTGTAAGTCAAATGTGAGATAGCAATCAGTCTTTTAACTCCATAAAATCTGTTAAAGGTGACATGGGAACATAAAAAAATGTGTGTGGGCGGGGGGGAGGGCAAAGAAGAGGCTTGACTATAAAAGGAGCAGTAGGTTTTTTTTACCCCTCCTTGAAAATTGTACTTTTCAGATCTTACAGACTTTCATGTCTTTCAAAAATCAAATATAGCTGAAAAATAAGTGATGTGTATGTGTTGACAGTATTTGCAGCATTTTTGTCCCTCTGAAGGCTGTCCAATTTATATGGTAAAATTCTTTTTTGTTGTTGTTGTCAGTCAGAGGTGATAGCACTACAGTCAGGGTTTCAAAATCAGAAGAAAATGCACTTTGCATATAAATTTTGCATTAATTTGATGTGAAGAGTGCAGTATCAAAGTTAAACTGACTGAAAGTTGTTTCAGGATTATGATCGAGGTGACTAACTTCTAGATAAGAAGAGGCTCTGATGTCTAGAGCTGTTGTTGATTGTTATAATAATTTCTGAGGTTCCCGTGTTAAGTTCTAAAACCAAACAAATTAAGTAGAAATACTGACATAATAGAGCGGTATAAGGAAGACTACTTACCTTAAAATGATCGAGCTATAAACTAAAAGATTTTGCTTGAGGACAAATCCATTGCAACTTAGAATGGAGACATTCCTGGGCTGATGTATAGGAACTGTACAATCTGCATACAATGCTTTTTTTAAACAAAAATAATCAGACCAAGTGTCTGATTATCAACTCTGCATTTCCCTATGCTTCTGTCTTATTCAAGTAATTTGTTTTACGTTCTTAAATAGGTTGTGTGGAGGTGATAGGACTAAGCGCGGTAGCTCTCTCAAACTCTGATAGCCCGTGCTGTGGCATGCCTCAGGGTGTTATGCTTGGTACAACACCGGGGCATACGTCCCATAGCAATTGTTGCTCTGTAGTGAAATTTTTGAAGTCAGGTGGTCCCCAGCTAGCTTCATACGCTGTGGCTGATGACAACCCAAATGCCCAGCTGTAGTTAAAATGGCAGGAACCAGTTGGGGTAGCTTTACAGAGACAATCAAATGTTTCAATAGGTTTTATATTTAAGAATGCTTTAAAAAAGGGGAAACTGTGGAATCCAGTGTCTGTCTAGGTGTGCAGATGTGTTTTAGCTACACTGAATTACAATACATCCCAGTGCTTTTTCACTGTATGGCAGTTCCTGATATTTTATAATGGTTACCTGTACTAGTTGCTTAAAACCTGCAACATCTTTGTGTTGTTGATCCGTCTGAATGTGAGCTAATTTTAATAAATGTCCTCAGCATAATTAAAGTGCAAGAAGTTGGCACAGACAAGCCAACAATGCATTTCCAGAAAAGAGAGGTTTGTTTAGGCGTAACTAATAAAATGTTGCAGGAAGTTGATATATAGCTATGCAGTACAGACAGTGTGCTGTCAAAATACTGAGGAAAACAGTTCAGGGATTTTATCTCTTAATTATTATTTTATCTTTATTTTATTTATGAGGGTTTTTTAATCTTTTGAGTTAAGCTGGGCTTTAACACCTAGCTTAGATGCAGACTTATTGCTTCATGTTGTTCAGTGTTTAAATAGAATGCTTCATTTTTTAGTATCAGATATGGTAGATATGTAAAGATGTCTGTGAGAAGGGCATAAGGATAACATTAAGAAAACTTAATTTTGGCAGTGGTCTATGTTGATGCATCTGTATTTACAAGGGAGAATTACATGCAGTCGTAAAAAGTTTCTGAAAGAGAGTTCCCATTAGACCAAATAACTTGAAAAAAATGGAAATCTTTGTCCAAATTCTGTGGTCTTTGAAGCAGTATAGTTCTAGCACATTGAGTTGGGAAGAGATTCATGGAAGCTGTAAACAGAGCTGAAGAATGAACATGTGTCTAGAGCTTGTGCATGAGTAATCCTGTCACATCCTTTGTAGTTGACTTGGGATTATATGGGTTTCCCATTGTTTATTTGTTTTGAACATATACAATAAGGATTTATGGATAAGAATGACTCAAAGGTTTCAAGTAAATTTAAAAACCAAAACCAACTAACCAAAGAACACACAAACATAACACGCCTCTTTCCCTTGTCCCTCTAAACAAATAAAAAAACCAACTCATAAACTGTCAGCATGGTTAGTTTTCATGTAAGAATATCAAATGCAGGTGTAGTGGCAAGATTAGAATTTAACTTCAGTTCTTGTATGAATAACCCATTTCCTTAAAAACAGGTAATGAATAGTAAAAGGATGGTGAGTTGTATGTAGATATTAATACAGTCAATTCTGAGATATTTTGAAACTAACTTAAATGAATAAGCTGGAAGCAACAAAGTCTTCCTAAGCAGCATTGATTTTAAGGAAGAATAATCGTCAGGTTTTAAAGCAAACAACAGCAGCTACCATCAAGATTAGATGAAGAAGGGAAGGAGTCAGCCAAGACTGAAAAGGGAAGTGTGTAAGGCAGCAGAGGTGGAAAATTAAGGAAAGCAATTCATGTGAAGTCTGACTATTACAACATAAAGTTTTTTGGCATACATGGTTACCCTTCGCCATCCCTCACCTTTCCTGATACCTTGGCATGTTGGAGTTCAATAGCTCGGCTGCAAGGTGTAGGAGAAAACTAGGTGGCTGGGAGGGTACTTCGGTATAGGAAAAGTCAGGAAAGAGGCGGCTGCCATTAGAGGCAGTTATACCAGGAACTCAGAGTAGCTCTTTTTTCCTTCCAGAATAAAACACATTGTTTCATCTGCCTTCTACTAATTTATGAGGTGTGGAAGGGAATAGGGTTAGGGGAGGACAGTTGTCCTGTTCTGCATTGAAGTTTGGGGGGGAGTCTAGTATTAGCTCCAGCAGTCACAAGGAGCACTGGTCTAGTGTTGGCCTTTGGTCGTGTGATGGAAGGTCTGTGTGTGAAACAGTTTGTTTCAGAGGAGTTGGCAGGATGTTTTCTTGCTAGGACTCCTTGCATCTCATCTCACGGTTTGATATCTGTAGCTATTGATGTGTATCGGTGTCTTCCATGAGTTTGTCTAATAGGTTTTGAAACCAATTATGCTGCTAATATCTTAAATGCGAGGAATGAATTTTATATCTTTATGCATTGTAAAAGGACGTACTTTGTTCGCAGCTGTTGCTGATCAAGTTTTGACTCTCTTCTAAAACCAGTGATGTCATAAAAAATACTCAGTGTTGTTACAGTATTCATAATCGAGACGTTTCTGTAATTTCCTTCCATTATCTTTTTTTTGGACCTAGGTATCTTAATACCCTCTTTGTCATTCATACTATGTCCTTCTTACTCTTTTCAGACCTCTTCTAGTGCTATTGTATTGTTTTTTGAGAAGTGCGGGTACTATTTGAAATATGGGCGCAACTTGATTTTTTAAAGTAGTGGCATAATTGTGCTTTTTTTTGTTTTTTTTTTGTTCTCTGCTCCCTTCTAATAGTTCATAATGCTATATTTGTCTTTGTGTAATTATTGCATGACAGTCTTTTTACTCCCTGTTGGGAATCTTAAGGATTCCAAAAAAAAAGTAAGTAAGAATTGTAAGGTGTCAATCCTGTTCTCGCGTATTTATTCCATTGTAGCACATGCTTATAATGAAGAGTTCATTTGAATAAGTACGGTAGCAGACTGTTAGTGTGATTCATGTGTCCTGGAATTGGCACTGTTTTCTGGATTGTGTATCCTGTGGATATTAAGAAAGACCTTTTTCTCCACGTTAAGTAGATGCAGGTGAAAAGGGTTCTGCTGCGATTTGTTTCCCTCACTTTGTGACTAGTTATTGAAGTTTAGGCAGTAGGTAAAAAGGCAAGGATTTTTTTGATGACTTCTAAAATACTTTTTGTCATATTCTAGTATCAGTGACAAAAGTTTAAATTGGCTTTGTTGTGAATTCATTTTTTTTGGAATCCCGATGCTCAGAAAAGCCTGGCAGATAAAAAATGGCTTATGACAGCAGCCTTCAGTAGCTGCCAGTTGTGCAGAGAACAAAGAAGAGAAAATTAAAGCTCAAAACCAGCCACCCTGTGGGAACACGAACAGTTATTACAGCCAGACCTCAGAGGCTGATGCAGGTAGAAAATTTACCCTTGGAAGTATGAGAGGTGTTTGCTACATTCTCACCTGAAAAATCATTCATTCAATCATCTTGTCAAGCCGAGCTTGTAAGCTGAGGGCTTTGTTCATTAGTAGTGTGAAAGAGTGCACTAGTACTTTGAAACTAAAATAATTTTGTAGTCATCAGGTCATGCTCCTGAGTATGAATAAATTGGCGGCATAAGTGGAAGAGATGGGCCATCTGCGTGGCTGCCAGCGCTCTGCAACTGGGCATAGAAGTGTTGTGTTGCTGTGGAGGCTGAGTTACAGAGACCTCTGAGTACCCAGCAGAGGATGTGTGTGGATTCTGGCACTTCATGGTTAGAGATCAACTCTCCAAACCCTGCTCTCTCTACACATTTGAGTTCTTCAGCTGAACTCCTCAAGTCCAAGAGACACAACTGTTTTCTGTTAAACTTCTTGATTGCTTGAGTTAGTATCAGTTTAACACTGAAGTAAAAAAGATGCCTTGTGATTAAGCTTAGCAAGGCAGCTTCAGTTTAAGTTTCTAAATTTGTTGCGGACAATGAAATTAAAACGAGTCTTTTGTTGGGAGGACAGATTGTCACTGAGAGGTATTTGATTTTTTTATTTGTAATAGTAGCTTTAGAATGCAGCTAGTTGGCTTGTGCTGGACTGTTCTTAAACTCAACATTTAAAAGCTGAAAAACTTATACAAAGAAATATAAGTAAAAAATTATAGTGCATAGACATAAATTCATTTTACAATTTGAGCTGCTGTAAATGATCAGAGATCTAATACAAGAAAGATGTATTCAGGTATATTATTGTTCACTGAAATTCCTGTCTATACATATATTCTTTTGTGCGTCTGTTAAACATGATCTTAACATGAAGCCCTTTTTCTCCTAACTCAAAAGCTTTCTCGAAGTTGATGAATACCATACATAATGGTAAGTTATATTAGAATCTTTTTCAGAGGTTCATTTATCACAAAGGGTAGCCTTTTGTGGAAAAGCCTTATTGAAGGTCTGCATATTCTATGGATTGGGTGAAATACAGATCTGCAGCGAGTCAATTGTTCAGCACTTGAGTGAAAACTTTGTAGATTGTCTGCAGGAGCCTGATAGGTCAATAGTTCCTCAGTTTCTTTTTATGATCTTTTTGTATGTGCACAGTAAAACGATAACAGTTTTATTCCAGTTCTGAGATTCTTTTCTTTAATTTTGTGAATAGTGTTTCCAGTTCTTCTTCTGTGCTCCATTCATAGGTGTGTTATAGTGGTGTCTACCTCAGGCATTCTCCCACTTGCCTTCCTGACTACTTAAATTACTACAAGTAATGCATGTGAAGGTAGCCTTGTTTTGTCCATTCTTTGTTCTGACAGCTTGATGCTGCCCATTGTGTCACTGATAACAGTACTATCAATTTCAGAGGGAGCAATATTGAATCTTTAATGTATCTAATTGCTGTTTCCCTTTCGTGCTCGTATTGGCTTTGTACCCCTAGTTCTGTACTCACTTGTAGCCAGTGGAAATGAAATATATCTTACTAAATTAGAATTTGGTTTACTTTTTCAAATTTATAGGAAGCAATCATAGCTATATTCACAAGTCACTGAAAGATTTAGGATGGAACATTTATGGTTAAAACCCTCTCATAAGGCTAGTTTTGAAGGTGATGAAATTTATTTCTCAATGTTATATTTAATTGCTGTCAAGCAATTCATTAATAAAAAATGGATTTTTTAACCATTGGTGTAAGCCAACCAGAGTGATTTTGTTAATGCCATATGTGTACATTGGAAGAACAGTGCTGTATATATAGCAAATTGTATTGACTTGGAGTTCAGCTTATGCAAGAGAATATAAATGTATAACTTCACATGGTGAAGTTCCTTGTGTTTTAAGCTAGCAATCATTAAGGTTTTGAAGGACTTTGCTTTTCACACTGTTGGACCTACGAATTACGTCTGCTAGGCATATGTCTATAGTGGTTGGTCTCTTAATAATTTAAAAATATTACATTAAATTTGTATTTCATTGCCTACATGTGATGAGAGATACTGAAATTTCTCTAGATTTGTTTTGCTTTAGTGAAATAGGTTTAGCTTTTTTTCCTTTTGATGTAGGGTTTCCCTCTCACTCTCCCAGGTATACAGTGCTCTGAACCTGCTTTGAGATGATGGAAAGCAAGCTCACCATTTTTCTGAACAAAAATAAAACATCTGAAGGGTATCTGAGAAAGTGTGCTGAATTTGGACTTGGTGAGTTTCTGCAGTTTTATAAGCAGAGCCTTTTTGCTGTTTAATGTTGAAGAGGTGTAGGTTCAAAACAGTGCAGAATAGAAACTGATGGAATGCCATTTGTGATGACTTCTTTCCACATTGCACATTTCTTTAAAAAATGAATTGTGTATGCTGAACTCCAGCATAGAAGTTGGAAGGGCATAGAGGAAAGTGGTTACTTAATGTTGTATGCTTTCTTGCCAAGCAATAACAATGCTTTGTATGACTCATTACTGTGGGGCAGCATAATATTAGCTACATAAAATCATAGAATCACCAGGTTAGAAAAGACCTCTTGGATCATCGAGTCCAATTTTCCTATTTGCCACTAAACCATGTCCCTGAGCACCACATCTACCTGTCTTTTAAACACCTCCAGGGATGGTGACTCAACCACCTCCCTGGGCAGCCTGTGCCAGTGCCCAATGACCCTTTCTGTGAAAAATTTTCCTGATATCCAGTATGAACCTCCCCTGGTGGAGCTTGAAGCCGTTCCCCCTTGTCCTGTCACTTGGGAGAAGAGGCCAGCTCCCTCCTCTCTACAACCTCCTTTCAGGTAGTTGTAGAGAGCAATAAGGTGTCTCCCCTTAGTCTTCTCTTCTCAAGGCTAAACAACCCCAGTTCCCTCAGCTTCTCCTCGTAAGATTTGTTCTCCAGCCCCTTCACCAGCTTTGTTGCTCTTCTCTGGACTCGCTCCAGAGCCTCAACATCCTTCCTGTGGTGAGGGGCCCAGAACTGAACACAGTATTCGAGGAGCGGTCTCACCAGTGCCGAGTACAGAGGGAGGATAACCTCCCTGGACCTGCTGGTCACGCCGTTTCTGATACAAGCCAAGATGCCATTGGCCTTCTTGGCCACCTGGGCACACTGCTGGCTCCTGTTCAGTCACTGTCAACCAACACCCCCAGGTCCTTCTCCTCCAGGCAGCTTTCTAGCCAGACTTCTCCTAGTCTGTAGCACTGCACAGGGTTGTTGTGCCCCAAGTACAGGGCCCAGCACTTGGCCTTGTTAAACCTCATGCCATTGGTCTCAGCCCAGCAGTCCAGCCTGTTCGGATCCCTTTGCAGAGCCTCCCTACCCTCCAGCAGATCGACACTTCCACCCAGCTTAGTGTCGTCTGCAAACTTGCTAAGGGTGCACTCAATGCCTTCATCCAGGACATTGATAAAGACATCAAACAGGGCTGGACCCAGCACTGAGCCCTGGGGGACACCACTTGTAACTGGCCTCCAGCTGGAGTTAACTCCATTTACCACAACATGTTAGTTTTAGAACAGTATTTGGATAGGATTTATCATCTGATCTCTCTGGGTCTTTTTGTGGGGGGATGTGTGTGTGTTTTGTCTACCTTCCCGTGTTTCTCTAAGTCAGATTTTAAAGTTGGTTACTCCCACCACCCCAGTCTTGCGAGGTGTTTTTGCATGCTTTTGTTTTGGGTGAAATCATTCATATAGGTGAAATCAGTGAGGGGAGGTAGAAATTCTGAGAACACGAACAGCAAGGGAAAATCTTACCATGTGTGTATGAGATGAAAAGGAAGTATTCAGACTTGAGATAAGTATTTCAATATAGGAAGACAGTTTACTCCAAAAATGTATTTGGATTCTGAGTCAGATAATGCTCAGGACTCTAAGTGTCATTGTCTGTGAGAGTTTCGATAGGGACAGTGTATCAGGAGCTTGATTTTTCATTGCAGTGAGATTAAGTTGGCTGAACATCAGCAGGAAAAAAAATGAAGAGTTTTTGTTTGAGTAGAGACAAATACAAGTTGGGAGCAGAAAGGTTCATTTGATTGTTAAGGTAGTATAAAGGTGATGGTTGAAGCCTGTCAGTTGAATTTGCTGCTGACAAAGTGCAAAGAAAGAAAGATGGCAGCTAAAGACTTGAACACATTTGAAAGGGTCAGTTAAAAAAGAGGACTAGAAAATGGAGTCATACAGGCTGTATCTTTCCAGAAAGATAGCCCTCTCATTGGAAAAGAGCCAAGGCACTTCAAGGCAGAAGTGGCACACTGAAGTTTTACTAATAAGTGGTCTATTTCTCAGTTTTATGGTCAACTTATTGTACTTCTTATACTTAAAAAACCAAACTTGTTTAAACCTAAAATAGTCTGTTTGAGAGATGTTAGATTTTCACCGCTATTCTGCTTTTTGCTCTGTGATAACTTTGTGCATTGTCCTTCTCAATCTTACTCTGGGCCCCACAGTCAGTCTTTTTTGGCTTGACCTTGAAGTCTCATCTCTCCTGCATCATTGTTATGGGCCTACCACTGGAAAGCAGGAGGAGAGGGTACGAATGTACGTATTTGTTGTGGATTTTAGTATGTGCTTTAAAAAAGACTGTGGAGAGTGATGACCTGAACAGGATGATTTTGTTAGAGCTGGCTGTAAATTGTAATGGTTGGTTGTGGCCTTGCTGTGGGTACTTCAGTTCTTGCTTATCTTGTCTGTTGTATTTCTTACTCCTGTTCCTGTTTTCAGGTCTCTATTTATGCTTGTTCCATCTTATGCTAATTTGTGAGATGCAGTAATGAAAGTCGTAGCATGGGACAGACATCTGTCATGCCAATGCTGGCACTGTGATTGGCTTTAAAAGACAGCACATTTCCAAAGAAACTTTTCAGCTCTGTAAACTTGGCTTCCTCATCAGTACAGACAAAGTTTAATTAGATAGATATCATTTTTTTCAACAAGATAACCTAAACTAGTCAGAGTCTCTACTGAGCATAAATTAGTTTGTTTTTTTTTAATGTAGCCCAACTTGGGCAGACTTTTATGGTGTTGATAAGGAGGTAACTGCCTGTACTGAAGCACAGGGACAGTAGCGCTCAGCTAAAACAGCTGAATTTTTTTAAAAAAGGAAGAACAAGAGAAGGACAAATTACAAAGTCATCCTGAAATATTTCCTTTGCAGTCATTTTTTTCAGAGTATCAAATGATGGAGTGTTACTGTTCAGTTGTCAAACATTACAGCCTTAAGTATAACTACCTATTCCTGAGTTCTAGAATACCACTTTTAACTCTTTAGCTGTTGCTAATGACAGTGATATGTAGTCTTTCAGCAGTTCAGGCAACAGCTGTTCCCCACCACCAGAAATAACTTAATCACAACAGAACTGCTGCTGTTGTTCATTGGCCTGTCTAATGGCCTCCTTTTAAAAAATTCTGGATTAATCAAGCATCCTGTAGCGTGTCTTCAATGGCACTAGTCTTTGCCTTCAGTCTCTATGCCTTCTGATCACTGGAATTCAAAAGAGAGAACTTTTGAAGTAGGAACTCCTGTAAAAGACTGTATTATGTTAACAGTGAAAAGGAATCCGGAATGCCCAGTGACTTCCTATTTCAGCACTGAGATTGGTAGCTGTCAGAATGTTTTGAAGCTATGGAAGGTTTTTGGAAACACACTAAGTGCCCTTCATTAAGAAACACGATCACAAATGTTATGCCACTACTCAGGAATACTTCTTTAGTGAGCCTACAACTGCTTTTGTTTTAGTATGTCATATTAAAGTGACTTAGGCTTGTATATCTTGGCTCACCATGACAAGAGGGAGCATCTAAATACAAGTTAAGATCTTTATTTATCAACTGTTCTTCCATATCTGTCTAACTTTTTCTTGCAAAGATGTTTTTGTGCTGTGACACACTTGAACTACAGCTCTTTCCTGTAGTTCTGAGCATATGTGCCTCAGAAATGATTTATCTTATTGATCTTCTTCTAGAGGAGTACCTCAAAACATCTTGAATTAGAATAGAATAAGCATGGAATTCTTCATATGTCCTATTTCATAAAGCTGAGTTAATTATGTATCTGAACGTTAAACAACCAGTTATAAAGCATCTCCAAGATTTACTGTGGGGAAATTACAACATCTGGAGGAAACAAATGAAAGGAGGTTTATCCCTATGCTGTCCCTGTCTTCCACTTCCACCTCCCCCCAGCCAGACTGCACAGTTTGAGGTATAACTTTGTCATGGGACAAATTACAACTGTTCAGAAAAGATTGGAAGAAATTAATTAGGGAAGGGTTGGAAGTAAATGTAAGGTATCCCAGCCTTTAGAATGTTATCATGCTCACCCTTTTCTTGTGCTTTTCCTTGTGCAGCTGATGTTGGTCACTGTTAGAGGTGGATATACTGGGCTAGAAAAATGATACCAGTTCTCCCTGTGTTCCTAGTCCAGTGCAACATTCATATGTCTCCTCATGTCATATATAAACCTCCCAGAGAGAAAATTCGTCTTGGCTGGTCTGTGAAAGATGTGGGTTTGAGCCGTTCTGCAGTGGAGGGCTTTAGTGCAAGACCTGTAATCCAGCAGCCTAGATTAAATCAAAGTAGGAACGGATGGCGTTTGCACCAGGAAGCTGTAACTGACAGTGGGTTAGGCAGTTTTGAAATCTTTTACTTAAACCCTACATGTGGGAACAAAAGTGTGATTGAGGACTGTATACTGACTAAGCTTGGTTTTAGCAATTTGTATGTGTTTTTTCATGTTAGTTAGCTTGTGTTTGTATTCCTCACTGTTACAGTTTATTGAACAGTGAGCTGTGTAACACTGCTAATATGTTAGTGAATTTGGGATCAAGTATAAAATAACTTTGTCCATTATAGCAGGTGGGACTACCTGAATAGAGGAGTAGACCATTTTAATAGCTATATGGATCAGTTCTGATCCTTCACCCCCTGCATCCCATTACTGAATGTGTTTATGAATGACTGTAGATAGCTGTACAGTCAGGATCATGGACATAGCAATGGGAGTAGGCCAAAGAGACAGACTGAACATCTTGTGCTAGCTGAGCTTTCAAGGATTTGGAGTTAATTTTAATAAAGTTTGATAGCAGACTTCAGGTCTTCGCTGCATGTGAAGATGGTATGACGTTGCTCTTGTCCATGGATTCATCATATATGTTACATTGCCGTGCTGAGTTGTGTTCCTCAGGTTTGTGAAGGCCAATATTCATCAAGTATTTTGGTCTTTGACTATAAATCTGATCTCTGGGCTATTTTCAAAGGGAATAATTATGTCAATCTGTCTTTTGTCAATAGTATGAAACTGAAATAGTTGTTCTAGTTTGAAAATGCTTGTATCTGTAACTTCCCTCCTCTCTTTCACCCCCAGTGGTGTGTTTTCTTTGGATGCTTTGAGCCTGGGAGCTTTTCTTCCTTCTACCTGATCTCAGAGAGGACAGAAGATGCCTTTCATGAAAGGAGGGCATTGCCTGTTGATCTGTGAGAGAGGCCGCTGTGCCTCCATCAAAAAAGAACACCCAGTCACTGAAAGGGAGGGAAATGCTGTGCTGGCTTGTTATCAGGCTGCAGATCAGTAACTATCATTTCTGTGCATTTCTAGAACTGATACTGCAGAATCTTGTGGAAACCTAGCTGAACATGGGCTCTACTGTTTTGCTCATCAGCAAGAAAACAGCTTGGTTATTTGATAGTTAGATTTCAGATTCCTTCATGAAGGAAGTGGGTTGGCCCTAGCATCCAAGCGGTAGTTTAATTATCTCAGATTAATTGAAATGAAATATTGTTGCTGGCAGTTTCAAACACAACTATCTTCTGGTTTTAGACAACTGTGTTTCAGTAACGTATTACTTGCTTGTGTTTAGCATTAGATTCACTTTAGCTGATGTCCATATTACAAAATAACAAGCAGTGGGATATTTCTTCCATTATCAACATTCTGCTGGAATAGAACGTTTTTTTTCTTGTGTAACTAAACTTAATCAGCTTTTTACAAGTTTAGTTACTAATAATGGACTGCTTTCTTCAAAAGCAGTTTTTCATTTTGCTCCATACAGAAAGTTGTCTTGGTTTTAGGGAAGACTTTCTGAGATCACAGGAAGTGAGGGTCATGAAAATGTGTATAGCCTCAGTTTTTGTAGAGAAGCTCGTGTTCTTATAACTCAAAATTTCCTGTCCCGTGTGTGTCTGTCTTCCCTAGCTAGGAGGGTTCTGTAGTGCTGTGCAAGTTTTGTGAGATTGCAAGTTTACATTTAAAAAAACCCTCTCTTTGACAATATTCTGCCTATTCCTTAAGTTCTGGCAAAATGCTAGGATCAGCAGCCCATGGTAGACACCTGAAATAACTTCCTCTCTTCACAGTTGTTGCAAGAGTCTCAAGTTACTGACTTAAAAAAGAAAGTACAGCTTGATGGTAGGGAGAACATTTTCCTAGCTTCTTAAGGAAGCAGTCTGCATGTTCCTCATGATTTTGTCCCACGGTGAGCTTTGAGACTGTTGGTCTGATTTAGAGCAAACTTGATAAAAGAGTCTGGAATATACAAGTTCTAGTAATAGAGGTGGATGGTGTATGGCTACAAGAGTAACCACAGCCTACTTGTGTCTCTTGCTGAACCAGACAGTTTGATTAAGTCTTGGGCTCGTGGAACTACTTATTTTTGAGATTTTGAATAAAACTACCAAAAATTGTTCTGTGTGACACTTGATGGGTGTTGCTGCCCAGCTACTTCTGACTTGAGGCTATTCTGTTTTTCAGTATTCTTGAAGTTCTTTTATTTTCTCCTTTATCAATTCTGTCATTAATTGTCAACTAGAGAATAAGGGTTTTTTTCCAATCTGCATAATCTGATGCGTCAGTGCTCTATAGCGCTACCCTCCTGTGCTAAGCGGGCAGTTATTTGTTGTCCAGAGATGCTTTTTTTTCCCCCACAGTTGCCTTTTTGTTAGGCCTTTCACTCCAGCAATGCAGATTATACATGCACTTTAGCTGTCAGAACCTGAAATCATGTTCTACAGCTAATGTTAATTAGTGGCGTTGAGCACAATCAGACTTTATCCAAAGTGCTATATGTCCATTTCCACCTGGAGCTGAAGAACTGTGTTCTGTTTAAAATGCTTAAGACTGTATTTAACCATGCTGTTTGTGTCTCTGACAAATTACACAATGCTGTTCATCACAAGCTATAGCTACTTGGCTTTTCAGTTATATGGGGAGGACTTCAAGGTGACTATATGGTGAGACTTCAAGGACTTCATTTGTTTGTTTTAAACTTAAATCTGGTTTATAGTGATTTGTTTAGGCTTTTGTTATTATTCCTTCCTGATCCAGAAAGTGATTTATCTATCCCAGACCCCCAAAGGACAACTTGATATGTTTGAGACATTTAAAATATGTACTTTCTTGGCTTCCTACTATGATATGCACGTAGTTTTTATACAGGTATTTTTGAAATGGTGTGAAAATCAAGGATTTATTTGTATGTTCAGCATACAGTTCGTATTTGAATGCTTGCATGGACTTGAATGACTAGTTCCAGAAGGTGCATGTACTCCATTGCTAAATGGAAATACTTAGCGCAAACAGAGTGTGCAGATGGGTCCTATTTGTCCTGTTTTGCAAGAGCAACGAATAGTGACTGTTTTTGCTAGTACATGGACTACTACTAGCAACAAATTCCACTGGCAAACTAGGTTACTGCTTGTCTTTCTTTTTAAGTAGTTTTTTACCCATGATTTTATAAGTATCTGCTTGTCTTCAGAATTTTATTTTTAAGAGGAAGAATAAACCTTATCTTTAAAATAAAAGCAGCAGCAGCTCTGCAGTCATTAAATGTATGCTATTTTGAAAAATTATTTCCACAATAGCTTTAAAATTTTGGAGTTATTTTACCTTTATGGCAAAATAGATTTTCTTTTTTACTACTTGACTGTCAGCAAAAATTTTGTTTTCTCCAGTCATTATCATTGATGTTTTATGACAGTGATAGCATTTGTGATGATGAGCTCTTGTGATTTCATCATAAGTATTGTGATATTTCATTGCTTTTACCCTTAAAATTTCACAATTCCTGGAGCCAGATAATTCCATGAGAATCACATCTTTTTCAAGAATTTTGTATGTTTTGTAGTTTTAGTGCATTCAAAATACAAAGGATCAAAAATCTCATCCTTTTTATTAATTTGAAATGTCTGATTGAAAGCAGATTTAAAAAAAATCTTTTATTTCAGGTTTTGTGTTTGTAATTATATCTCACTAAAGAGTAGACTCAGTAGCTGAACTGTTTGTTAATTGTGTTCATTTTGGTGCTGTGTAAGGACAGATTTAGAACAGGATTCATAAAAGTTTACTGTCTCGTTAGATGGAGCAGGTATAATTGGAGAAGAGTCATAACAAAGTGAACAATGTAAGCATCTTAAGTGTTATAATGCTATAACTGTAGATATTTTGGGATGGTGACAAAAAAAAAGGAGGGGCAGATGACCCTGGAAGATGTGCTAGATAGAAAAAGACACAAAGGTCAGTAGAAAAGCAGTGCGGGTATGGAATGGCTCTGTGATTAAGAGATTAGGGAGAGGTTGACAAGAAGTCACTAATTTCAGTTAGGCAGGAAAAAAAGTGTTGTTGGAATGGGTCTTCAGCTGTTTTATTCTTCTCTTATTTTTCTAGGGGGTCTAGCTTATTTTCTCTTCCATTTTTCTTGACAGTTAATAGAAGCAGGGAATTTAAGATGCATCAGTGTTTGCATATGATGTGTGGGTTTGGATGATGTTGGTCTCCCTTGACTGCCTGTGCTCAGAGGGACTGCTGGGTGGCGAGTGCTGTTTTAACATTGCGTATCTTCTTACTGTCGCTGCCTTCTTCTGATCATTATTTGTATGAGTGACAAACGAGCTCCACCCTTTGCCTTCTAACTGGCATTTCAGTTCTGTTGCTTTTTTTGATCTAACCATGTTCATTCTACTTCTGTTTACTCCCTGTGGCACTCTTCTCTAACTGCAGTTCAGTGCTACCATGCTTGATATTCCTTGGCCAGCTGACAGCTCACTTATCTAATGCACGTGGAGCCTAGCAGTTTCATAGACAGGTACTACTTCTTGTCCTGGGCTTCTGGTCAGTAGGGTTTTTCCCCAACCTATATGATGAACTTTACCCTGCATGTAGATGAACAGAAGTAATGGCTTCACAGAGGGGTACAAACTCTTCCTGTTTAAATTGGTATTGTACAAGTCTGACTAATGTTAACATGTTTAGTCATTTACTTGTTGCTTGTTCTAGCAGCAATGCTAGTCAAGCATTTGTAGATCACAGATGGAGTTTTAGATTGTGAATAAACGAAAATACCACCAGTCCTACCAGCAAATCTGGGTACTTTGTCCTCAGACTTGCTGTCAATATTGTTCCGAAAATACAGAAGCAATCCTTAGTTGCCAAAATTACAGTTTTGGGCAAATGTATGTTATTTATAAACATTCTTCTTTAAAGTTAAAAAATATTTTTCCTTTTTTATTGTGTATATTCAGTTATATAGCCCACTACTTTATTCTTTATCTACTTAATATTTACAGTAATTCGTTGAAAGAACAAACTCTGATAGCAGACTCGGTTGAAGGCAGGCATTTTAGCCAAAAATTCTGCTACTGTTAATATTTGAGCAGTCTGTAATGCACATAAATATTTGATTTATCACACGTGCTTTACAAAAACTTAGAACTGAATCAATCTGCGTTCCCTGAACTGTAGAATGTCAAATAATGAGACTACTTTTATCAATCAGCATGGCTAGAATTTCAACACAGAAGCTTTCTGCATTATGTATTAAGTGATGTTGTTTGTCCTGATTAATTTTGTACTGCATATTTACATGGTTAGTAGAAAACAGAGGGGAGGGGAGAGATAAAGATGCATGTAATCGTTTTTGTAATTTTTTTTCCAGGTATTTTTAGCAGCAATGATGTAGCAGTATCATTTCCAAATGCAGTGTCTGGCTCAGGATCTAGCACTCCCGTTTCCAGTTATTTACCTCAGCAGGCTTCAGGCCACTTGCAGCAAGTGGGAGCTCTATCACCTTCAACTGCGCCTTCTATAACTACTGTTGTTGCTGCAACTCAGGTAAACTATCACAAGAGTATAAGATAGCAAACCATGTTATTCACCTGCTTATTTTCAATGTTAAGAGAAACGATATTTTGTTCGGAAAATAGATGAATAAACATTGTATTTGGTGTGAAAGCTTTATGGTGGCTATGAGTTCCCCATAACATCATGTAGTCTCATCTTTGTAAAGCACAAAGGTTTTTTCAAAAATGGTCTGTGGAAGTTTATGGCAATAATGACTGTATTATGACTAGTAGCATAAGTGCTGATTTAAAAGAGGAAAACATGTAATGTTTTACATGTTTCATGCAAAAATGCTGGTATTGGTCAAAGAACAGAGGGGTTTATTTGCAAGATTTGACAAATGGGCAACTAAGGCTGGCCCTGGCAAAGAGGTGGCCAAGGCTGACATCTTGATAGCAAACGGAAATGGACACATATGCCATAGTTTTGTATTTGAAAGGTCATACAAATGAAGATACGTAGTTCATGCTTGGTAGTGAAAGGATAAGGGAGGCACTGGAGTAGTGCAGAAGGGTGATGTAGTCAAAGTAACGAACCAGAAAAAATGTCTTGATAGTAGTGTTTTCTGTGAATTTAAGTTGGGCAAGATTCCATTTATCAAGACAAGAGAGTACAGAGGTTTAGTTGTAGAGAGCCACCACAGTGAGAGTATGTATGAGGGAATACTGTACTGGACATGATGTTTTTATGCTTTGTGTTTCTTATATTTTTCATTTTCTGGTGGGAATCTGTTTTACAATGAATGTATCAAATATATAATGTTATTTGTATGTGTGCATATAAGCGATCAAGTTTTCACTTATGGAATCTGCAGTGATCTAAAATAATGGATATAAACCTGAAGAATTAAAATCAAGCTTAATACATACATACTTATATGTATGTGCATGCATGCACACATGGTGTGTGTTTAGTACATGCATTGCAGAAATGCTATCTGCAGGCCAGCATAATATGTATTTAAGTATCAAGTAACACTTTGTTGTTATAGGTGGCAGTTCCTATTTTTACATAATTTTTCTGGGCTGGTTTCCTAAAGAAATAATGCTTGCATTATGCATGTTTGTCTGTGTGACTTCTGTCTTGTAACTTGGGAACCTGTTGGCCAGTTTCACCTCAAATTGGGTGACATCTCTATTGCAAAAATTGATAGGAATTATTTTAAAGAAATGAATTAAAAATACAGTGCTTTGGCAAAGAGCCAGTATAGCTTTTGGGAAGGGAAATCACAAGTAGCTGGAGTTAGTACTCCTTTATTAAAAAAAAATTAAAGAAAAAGATCCCAAAGACTATTACACCCCATAGCTCACCGAAGATGATTAAAGTGAACAGTTTGGTGATAAGGGGAGAGATTGTGTCATAGTTTATGTAGCAGATTAGAAGATTTGAAAAAGGCCAAACAAATAGATACTCAGTTTTCACAGTGGAGAGGTTTTACATGAGAGTCTTGGGAAGATGAGCCTTACGGCCTTTTGTACAGCTCAACATATTCGTAAATGAACTAGGAAAAGGAAGAGGAACAGAAGCCAAGTTTGCTGATTATGTGAGGTTATACAATGAGCTACTATGAAGATCAGCGGTCACGAACTGCTGAAAGACCTTACCAGCCTGTGTTGACAAGGTGGTAAAGAGTGCAGATGAAGGGAATGTTAAAGGGAAAAGGCAGTTTCTATTCAAAACAGATAGAGTGGCTATCAAAAAAAGGTGCAAGAGCAGCCATGGTAGTGAACTATGGTAAGGAAAAGCATCCTTATAAGGAACGAGTAAATGGTGTAGAACTCAACACTGAGATGGGTAAGACAAAGGTCAATAAATAACAAATGGCATGAAAAAGTTAAATAAGCAAGAGTTATACACCATCACTTCTAATTGATAGTATGTCAAAAGATAAATGGATTAAAAAAACAGTGAGACAGAGCCCACACTTAGCAGGTAGGAACAGAAATGCCATAGTATTTTTTTCCTCATGTTGTCAGAAAAAGGTGAAGTATACCCTAGGAGATTAACTTTCTCTTAATGTTCAGCTGAACTAGATGAGCCCACCATAGGTTAAAGGCTTAAAATTTCAGTCCTTTTCGCTCTTTTTGGTGGCAGATGTGTTTTTTGTGTTTATTTTGTTCTCCTCTTCCTCCCCTTTCCCCTGAGTCATGTGTCTTAACCTCAGTACCTAATTTATTTTCAAGTGTTCATAGATTTACTTGTCAGGATTAAGTGTATGTATATGTGGAATAGCACAAAGATGTGCTGCTAAGGTGTAGTTCTCTGAGATATCAGCTGTTAAGTTTTCTTAGATCTCTATTGGGCATTTGTAATTATGCTTTTGGGGACGTCATGAATTTGACAGTTTCTGATGGGTTTTTTTTTTTTTAAAGCAAGGGCATTAAGGAATTCTAAGGAAAAGGTTTTAGGAGAAAATAAATTTCCATAGATTTACTCTCAAAATTGGCTGAACTATTTTGGTTAGGAGCTTACAGATATCTAATACAGAAAAGTGCATTCTTAGTATAAGAAAACTTGCAAGAAATGGAAAGCCACTGTCCTAAAGCGAGAAAATTAGCTAATACTGCTGTGTCTTATTTTTTTTTAGTAATTGCTATGCCTATATAAAAACATCACTGATTAAAACCCTCAGTTGCTACTTTTTCCTTCAGCAACTGAACAACATTGATTTTAAAGCTTAAAAAAAAATCCATCTTGAAACTCCTGGGCTGTGATTCTTTCATTCTCATTTCTAGTATGATAGTTCCCATACTGTGGGTTTTGTTTGTTTTTAAGACAAAACCACAGTGTGGGCTTTGTTGCAATCACCTTTTCTTTTGTGTCTCATTTTCTTCTCTCTCATGCCACTCAATTTTTATTCCAATCTAATAAATCCAGAAGAGATTATTAGCTTGTGTTCCATGCTGTGCCATAACTGAATTTAAATGCTGGTGTTCCTCGCCAGGTGGGAATCAGTGATCTAGTAAAAATGCCACTTGCTGGAAATGCAGGGTTTTTTTGCGTCCTATTCCTCTTTTTTTATATGTTTTGGGCATAGCCGCTGATAGATTACGCTGCTTAATTTTGTGAGGCTTTATTACCACAACAATGCATTTAACAGTTGCAAGAAGATAAGGAAAAAAAGGATACGGGAAAGAAGATGCCGTTCACATATTTTTCCTCCTGTTTTTCTGTGAATTGACTATCTTGATGTATTTGTACTGTCTTTTTTGCATGTAACAGCAAATTACTGTATCCCAAACTATTGTCTTTTCTCTCTGAAACGTGCCTATAACTTTTGCATGAATATTAATTTTTCCTCTTTTATTTTTTTTGAAAAATCACTTTTTTCCGTTTGACTTTTGAATAGTTTCTTAATTTTTCCCTGTTAAGCCAAGTCATAAGTCACACCGCTTCAAGGTCCTATGCTCTGATTTTATCTCAGAGATTTCCTTGTGTTTCATAACTATTGCAGAAATGTTTGTCAGCCTGTTGCGGTATTCTGTAACAGTTTGCTGTGTTGCTTTTTCTGATAAGTTATCCTTAGTGATTAATATGTTCATTTAAAAAAACCGGTGACCTGTGTGCCTCAGCAGCTTCTGGTATCATACTGCTTGTCAGCGATTGTTAAATTAGTTTATTTTTTTTAATTTTTATTTTTACTTAGTAGATTTCATTTTATAATTAAACATTTGCTACTTTGCTTGAGATTGAGAGTGAACTTGCTTGAACTGTCCTTTTTGACTTCTTTAATGAGCTCAGTCACCATTTGTTTCTGGCGGCTCTCTGTTCAGAACGCAGGATCAGGCTGCAGTAATGCAAGTAAAGGCTTTTGACTGGGTTTTCTTTTAGTCATTGATGATTAAAGCCATCTCTCAGACTCTATTCCTTTTAGGAAAAAAATGCATTTAAGTATGTTATCATCTCATTTCAATATTACTTTTAGTGGGAGTGGAAATGGCATGTAGTGGTTTCTGTAAGACATACAGCCTTTTATTTCAAACATTTGTAGCTCATTGAGTCTGGTAATGTATGATTCAGTGATATATGATCTTTACCTTATAGTAATCTCAGTTTATTCAGAAATTTTCAGGAGTTATGCTTATTCTGAAAATTTAATATGATCAAATTGTGACTTTGTAGATTATTTTTAACTCCTCTCCCATGTGATGGTATCTGTGCTCTTTGTGACTGTAATAAGCCTACCTGTGAGGCAATTTCAAACAATATTGCACATAGTTGTCACTAACCTGTTTTACAGATACAATCCAAAAGATTATTTTCTGTTTCTTAGGACAGAGAGAAAAATGTTTTTTTGCTAGTGCATTCTTCTTTCCTTTTTAAGCCGTTTTTCTTCCTTTGCAGCTTCTGTTTGATTTTCTTACTAAGTTCCCATCTCTTACTTTATGCAGTGTGCTTCCTTTGCCACAGAAGCAGCTAATAAAGAGAAGGAAAAGGACAAGAGGTATTTGTAACAACAGTCCTTAAGGCTTGCACAGAGATAGTGAAACTGAATAATTGCTGTTTGTTACTGTTTTTAGTCCTGGATTTATTTGTAGTGGCATGATAGGTGCTCTTCGTTGTAGTGTAATGTACTACTGCCTCTATGGTGGAGATGTGATAATTGAGAAGGTAGGTACTGCTACTCAGTTGCAATTCTAAGTGAAATAAGTTTGCTTTAATCACTTCCATTATCCCTTCTGAAGTTCATTTGGCTTTACTCCCCTGAGGAGCAGCAGAAAAACAGCAGGGTTTTCTTTAGCATTCATATAGCTGTGGCTATCCTCCTTTGTCTGTTCCAGCTTTTAGAGGGAGATAAGGCTTGTGTTTTTTCAATAGATTGGGAGTTATTTGTTAGCAGTAGAGAAGTGTGAGTGCTCTGGAATCCTGAGATCTTGTCAGATTCTGAATGTAGGGCATCCGAGGTTTCAGATGCTTCTGTCCTGTGCTTTTTATTTTCTCGTATTCTGAATTTTGGATCTCTGTATTCCCCTGATCTTTCTCTACATTTCTAGTTTACACTGGTTTTTGACTTCCTGTTATAGTGTTTTTTGTCTTCTCATAGTTTAAGTTTGCTCATCATTTTGCGCACTATCAAGGGAAGTTCCTCCTCTTTTTTCTTGTTGATTCTGGCAGCCATGGGATAATAAGTGAAAACATGAGGAAAAAGGAACTCTATTCTTAGTTCTTGTCCCTATCAACAGAGGAGCTAGGAACAATTTTGGGAGAAATTGTATTTATACCTTCCAAAATGGGTGAAATTATGAAGGAATTTAAAGAGTACATCTTCAACAACTAGTCTATGAACATTCAAGTTGAGTGTTTTTTTTGCAAGTCTTCAGAAGGAGGATTTGGGCATTTTCACAGGGCATTAAAATGCATGTTACTGATTGACAGTGTGGAGTCTGCAGTTGTAGCCTCAAATTATGGATGTCTTATTCTCAAATTTAGTATGGCCAATGAATATAGTCCTGCATCCACTTCTGTTTCCCAGTCTTGCTCAGAGAAATATAGCCTAGTTCCTGCTTTTTTTTTTTAAAAAAACTAAATATTCAACTCGAAGTAAATGTGGGGAAAGTTTCAGGTTAAACACCTGAAGTTTGCTAGAGCTGGGCAGATGAAAGTGTAAGTCCATTTAAGGGAAATTTGTAGGCCATCCTCCCAGTGGATTCTCTAGAAAATGGCAGGCTTATTAACTGTCAGTGTTTAATGAACTTTTCTTTGGGTATTAGAATGAGTACATGAAAAAAGACAAATAGCCCTCAGTTTTAGGACATTGGGAATGTGACAGATACGATGATCTCAGACTTCAGGTGACCTGTGCTAAGTGGTTGGCTGCTTAAATGAGCTTCCTGCTTTGCACCTGAGGTACAGATCAGAACCAGGTGTAATGGCTGAAGGTAAGAATTGAGTATAAATCTCTTGCCAGACACCTTTGGATCAGGACATATCAAAATTTAAAACCAGGGACTTGGAAATGATCTTGACAAGCTTAAGCAGTAACCCTGCCTTGCAATGCAAAGGAACTTACCCTAATTGTGGTCAATTATATAAGAGTTGTAATCAGTGATGATTTCCATAACTTGGGAAGATGTCTGTGCTCTTTTTTGTGTTTTATTTTCAGGCCACTTCCTGAACTCTGTTTCTTAACATAGAAGTAGTTGAGATGTTGAATACCAGAATAGCTCTTATAAAATCTAGAGCACAGATAGTACAGATTTCTACTCTTATCTGCAAAGATAGTGGTGGGTGGGTGCTTGTGGTGAAACCTTAGTCATTTATGGAAAAGGTAGATAGTGCTAATGACAGTATGTTAATGTGGTGCTACATTTCTCCAAATTATGCTTCCTCTGGTGATCATTCATTTGATGTTATAGAATCATAGAATCATTAGGTTGGAAAAGACCTTTGAGATCATCAATTCCAACAGTACCTGCCTACTACTAAATCATATCCTTAAGCACTTCATCTACCTGCCTTTTAAATACCTCCAGGGATGGTGACTCAGCTAACTTCCTGGGCAGCCTGTTCCAGTCAACAGGAGTTATCTAGAACTTATCTAGAACAGGAACTTATCTAGAGTTAAGTGACCTTTCTTGTAGATAAAGAGTGTGTTTTGTACGTGCTATTCATTTTTTAAAATTCAATTTATAAGTGGCCGTACAATGTGTGGTATGTTGGTGGGTTTTGGTTTGATTTTTTTTTTTAAAGACCCAACAGATAAGTAGCAGGTTTAATAGATTTGCCATCAGTTTAGCTGTATTCTCTATATTTGTCTTTCTAAAGATGATCTGTACTACCTTTAAGATGAGTGGTAATTAAAAAAAGAATAATAAAGATCTGGAGATCAAGATATCTCATGGTTTAAGTTGCATGCTTCTAGAAAAAGGAAATATCCTTACTAGAATTCTCTGATCAAAAGAAACAGTAATTAACATATAAGACGATAAGATCTCTCAAAAAAAAATCTCCCTTTACCCTCTGGCTAAAGGTAGATCATCAGCATGGGCCACAGACTGTTTAGATGCTAAAATTACTCTGTTCTCCTTATAACTTTAAAAAAAAAAAAAAAAGAAAAGTGAACGGAAAAGCCAGCACATCCAGAACAAAATGAAATCATTCTTAATAGAATATGTTGCTTATCCTTGGGACTCATTGACACAGGAAACTGCCAGTGCTGGTAGCTTTAGAACGCCTCCCTCAGTGTGTTGTGGGCAGGGAGGGGGTTGGTATTGTGTTGTAGTTGTCAATGCAAAATAGTAGTGACTTTCCTTACAAAACAACTAAACCGGATCTGTGTCACAGCCACCTAAATTTAAGAGTCTTGCAAAACTGAAAACATAAAAGAACCATGCTAGTAAAGGTTTTTCCATCTAAATTTTCTAGTTTGTCACTTAAAAGCTGTTTTAATGCCTTGTTACTTCTAGGCAAAATTAGTAAAAATCTAATTTTCTTCTCATTCAATCTAACTGAGGATTTTTGGGGTGGGGGTGGAGGAAAGTAGTAAGGAGGAAGAATTTACAGCCAGAGGGAAAATTCCTTCTAACATGTGACTCTACTAGAAGAACAAAGGAATCATAGTTGCCAGTAATCTAGTATTTAGCCCAATTAAAATCTTTGCTTTCTGCATTTTCCTCTTGTTTCAGTAAGATTGTCTTCATGTAGACTTACGCAGGTAGTCTGAAAGGCAGTTGCATGATTTTGCGCAGTGCTGCATGCTGAGACAACTGCATCAATGTTTTGGTCTAGCAATAAATGTTTTCTGCCATCAAACTGAAGCTTATTTAGCTTGGCTTATCTGGTGCTGCTGTAGCAACCATCAGTCTCCAGGCAACTGAGGCACATTGACCTCTTCGTTGAACTAAGTGTAGCACTACTTCAATTTAGCCGCCTGAGACAATAGTAATGGTGTTGGATGTGAGAAATGTGAATTTTTCTAGTCTGTATACAATAGAAAGAATGTATATAAAATATTTAGATGAAACCAAATGCTTAAGTTTGGCTTGAAAAAAATTTCAAGTTTACAGGGTGTAAACTTTAATACAAGCTCCAGAGTTCATAGCCGAGGCAATGCCCTTATAGGTCTTATATACAATGCTGAGAATCTTGCAGGCATATTTACACAGTAGTAACTCTGCTTCTGTAGGTATTTGTATCATTACATAATGGCAAAGTTGAGGTTTATTTAGAAAGTTAAACATCGATGTTTGTGAGTAAGTGGCTGATCTGTTATTATTACTATTTTTTAAGTTACAAATGGTCTTGAAAGTAGTTACTCTTGGCTCAGATCCACTATTTGCCATATTATTAGTGTCTGGCATTCTTTGGAATGCTCATGTGAAGAAAATTAATTACTATGTGTGTATACTGGGTTCGTTTCCTAGTCAAGTGATTTTTTTCTAGTCAATATGAGAGTGAAATTGTGATTCCTGATGTATATGTTAAAGTTCTTAAGGAAAACATATTCTTGGGTAGGGTATTTCTTCCATTGTCTATGTAGATCAAATACGGCATAAATGTGTGTGAAGATAGAGATAGAAGGAAAGGATGGAGGAACAAACCTGAAGTGTAGGGATTTTGTGTTGAAATGATAGCCCTGTTTTCAGTACTGTTTTCAGTAAAGGTTTGTGGGGAGGTGGAGGAATCCCAGGGACTTATGTCTGTAAAACATTCTTAACAAAACCAAACACCTTCCACAACACCAAACCGAAACGACAACAACAAAAAAATCCCACCAAAAAAATGCAACCAAACAGAAAAGACCTCTTAATGAGGTGGAAAATTAATCTGTTAAATTTTTTTTTGTCTTTTTTGTTTGTGTCTAGTTTATAAATAAATAGAGTTTAATTGGTTAAAATGTGCTATAATATCCAGCTCAGTTAGCATGGAAGAGATGAGTAAACTGGTGGTACAGTTGAGGTTACAGCTTTTTCACGTTGTTGGGTGACAGTCCTTCTACCTGTGCATTTTTTTAATGACTTGATGTGCCCTTGTTGTATACTGGGCAGAGGTATAAATTAGTTTCCGTAGGTGTGCCATTAATTTTTCATTTTGCTTTTCAAATCCCACTGTGTTTCCCAGTTGCATTCATTCATGCCCTTCTTGGAAAATATTTGAGTGCTGCTGTTTGAAGGTTAGATGGTTTCATTTAATTGAAGGATTTATTTGTACATTTAATCAAAACAATTGATTCTTAAAGACAGTATTTGATTATTTGCGTGTTCATTAGCAAGAGTCTTCATCACAGCTAGAAGTTCAAAGTGTTTATTTTTGCTAGTAACATAATAAGTACTAATGATGTGAATAATGTATCCATAGGATGATTTTACGTGTCATGTATACAGGTTTTCTGACAGATTTTAATTATAATAATTTGTTCATTTGTAATTAAGACCCTTTTTGATTGAAAAGTTGCTTTTTTTCTTCTAACATATCACAAACCCGTTTTTCATTTTAACTTTTACAACCTCCTAATTAAGCTTTTCAGTTAATTCTTCTATTTCAGCCAGTTAGTGAAAACGTTCATTGTAAAATTGCACCTTGTGTATCTATTAAAAAAAAAAAAGTCTTGAAACTTTAGAATGCTTGGACGGTCGTGGTGGCTGTATGGGATATGTTATCTTTTCAGTCCCAGTATTGCTGTTGTAGAATGTGTGAGTGAAAGACTACAGTGGATGCTTGAGGGCAATTGACATTGGTGATTTATGTATGATAGCAGGTTAACTGTAAAATGTACAGGTTCCGCTTTAAGCTGTCAGTAGGTCTGTAGGCTGTTTCAGTCAAGAAGTCAATATAGTTTGCTTTTGAAAATTAATTATGTTCAACTTACAACTATAAAAGCCAAAATACAAATTAAAAAGGTGTAAATGAAAGTATTGGTTTAGTTAAAATATATCAGTAGAGTTTATCATGCTGCATTTTAATATTGTGCTACTTGTTTTCAAAAGTCACATGATAGTTTACAGAAGAAATGTGGAAACACTATTTATTAAGGATTTTCTGTGTTGTCCTTAATTCCATCTGTATATCTTGGCATATAGAAAAACAAGCAGTAGTCTGGATTTTTTTTTTATTGGAAAGAAGATTTATATAATATATCTAAGCAAATTCCTTATTTGTGGTGAAAATATTTAAGAATTGCGTTGCAGTAAGTGATGACTGAAAAGCTGTTGAAGTGGCAGAACCTCCTCTTTGGCTTCCTAGAATTGTGGCGTATTGCTGCAGTTCTCTGCAATCTGATCACCCACCTGTAGGCAGCACATATTGCCATCCCAGATGGGCAAGTAATGGAATTGAGAGAGGACAAGTGGAGATGTGTAGCAATGGTTCCCTCATCTCCTAAATGAAGTTAAAGATGGTATCAAGAGGTACTGAAAGAATGAAAGGAAGCAATAGCACAGTCTTCCCATTGCATTGAGTACCCAAGAAAAAACCAACTTGCTATATGCTCCCCGTAGTACAACAGGCCTTAAAAAATCTGGGGATAAAATCACTTTTCTTCACTTGTCCAAATTAAGCTGAGAAACACAAGACAAGTTTGCTTTTGCTGCTATCACTTGATAGACACCTCTCTTCACTTCTCAAGAAAAGTAATTAGTGTATATCTATGTATATTATCACTTTTTTATCATTATGTACATATCATTAATATATTTGAGTATCTCTTACAATGCAGATTTTCATTTTGATGTTACTTTCAATGGTAAGTTTTCAGGTAAATGTTGCTTGCTGTTGACCAACATACATCAGTTTAAGATGACTTCTAGATGAAGTAAGCTGATGTTACTGTTTGGTCTAGTGCTTGAATTTCCTCTCATACTTAATGAAGCTAGGCAATTCCATGAAAAATATTAGTAACATTCTCAGAGTCTAGCAGAATAGTTTACAAAAAATTTAGCTTTAAAGTTCATCAGCAAATTTTTTTTTCATACTGCTTTCAGTAGCAGTTGACCATAAGAAGTAAATGCTGGCAATACCTAGCACTCTTGATTTCTTTACTTTGTGTTAATAGGAACAGGGTCAATTTTGTGCATTTTATCTGGTAAGTGGTATGACCCCAAGCACATTAATCTGGTACTTGTACTTCAGTGCAGGAGCAGGGATATGTTTTTGTTTTAAATGAGAAATAAAAATATCCTTTGAAATGATTGTTGACAAACAGGTATTGGCTGAAGTAGATAATAGGCTGATCTGTCACTAATTGTAAAGCATTGCCATACTATAATGCAGAGGTACAAAATGGAAATGATGATTTTTAAAGCAGAGAGGAAAAGGGCTATTGATTGGATATAAACTGATTAAGAAGCCTTCTTGGAATTGGTTGTTCTGGCCATCCTTCTTGTCCTATCATGAAAGGAGGGAGAGTTCAGTAATGTTTTAACTACAATTAAAACCCTCCCCCTTCTTTATGGAAACTCAGCTGTAGGCATTTCAGCATTAGCCTAAACAATGGTTTTGAATATGTTAAGCCCCTAACAATTAGGGAGCAGTTTGGGGCATTGAATAATGTGGAATGATGCAATTGAACGTGACAGCTTCAACAGTCAGCCTACTCATGGGACCTGAAAGTTGTTCACACTTGGTTTCATCTCTCATCACACGCTGAGTATTAAAACTTTACTGGTGTGGAGCTGAGACAGAAATGAGGCCTGTTATCAGAAAATATTTAAAGAATAAAACTTGAAAGGAACAGGAAAATAGGTGTGCTCAAAGGTTCTCCAATTTTTGAGACCTAGTCTAATTGTATACAGCTAAGTATTGTCTCATTTTTCTCCCCTTTGTTTTTTTTTTTTCTTAAAGAACATGTAACTTTTGAAATGAAGAAACTGTTTTCCTTGGAAACTTAAGATGTCCAGTTATGAATGCAAATAGTTGTCAACTTTATAGTCACACTGTTATAGTAAAATGCTACTTTGGAGTGATGCAAACATAAAAAAATATTTTAAATATCCAGAGGATATTTGTATATGCGAATTAAATTTAGTTACAATTCTGGTTCTTTAATTAGAAGAATCTACTTTCTTGCTGTAGAGGAAGTGTTATTAAGCATCAATCAAATATCAATCATTTATTCTTATTACACTCGGGCATTCCATGAATTACAGCGTATCTTCCTTCTGTGCTGCTCTGCTGCTTATTGCTTTACTGATTTATTGAACATGCCATAAATGAAAGCAGTGTATTATATACATCTAGATGGCCTTAAATCTTTCTGCTAAAATATTTTCAGGAAAATTTGCTGCCTTTTGGAAATAAATACTTAACAGTCTCTTATTTTATTAGTTCATACATTTTGATACTGTGTTGTGTTGACTGTTTACATAGAATCAGTTGAAATAAAGAATACTACAGCTTTTAAAAGTTCTGCGTTTTAGAACATGTTTCAGTCGTATGACTTTAATATGTATTGACAGGATGATTGTGCATTTTTAATAAATGCTTGCTGCAGCTTGTTTCAGCTGTGAGTGAGACGTGAAGCTCCTATTTCACCTTTAAATAATGTAGCACTCCTCCACCTCCTCTACTTTCCTGTCAGATGAAGTTGTCACATACATAATAAAGCTTCACAAATCGTTATTCTTGTCATCTTACATTGCCATTTAAAAAAAGTATTTTAGACGCTTTCGTTTACCTCCAGTTTACTTGGGCAATTTTATTAATGTGACTTTTCCCTTCAAGAGTTGCATAGGATGCATGATAGCGCTAGAACTCTTGTATTTCCAACTTGTTGTAGGACACCTTTAGTATTATTTTGAAGTATAAACTAGTGGTTAAGTTTAGGGTGAACCAAGACTTGTGAAAAAACTCAATTTCCTAGCTAATTGTTTAAATCATGCCAAGTCTTTTGATCTATTCTATCAACCCACTTAGCAAACATCGTTTAATTCCTTTGATGTCTTTTGTTTTGTGATGTGCTGGTTACTCAACAGACTTTAGCAACTCCTTTCAAGATACTTAGATACTTCTAGAAAGTTCTTAAAGCTATTTGGGCATGTTTCTGTCAAATAAACATGCATTCTCCTAGCTGAATATAGCTGCCTCTGCCTTCATAAATTAAGATAGTTGATGTTGTACAGTTTTAAGCAGCCTTGCAGTGAATTATACAGCATGAGTAAGTATAGCAGCCTCTGTGTAAAAAGTGAGCAGTATGCTTACTAGAATTAAATCTTTAACAGAAATATTCTAAAACTAATCAGAAATAAACCTGGTGTTTGTAGTTTAAAAAAAAATCACAAACTGTGTTAGCAGAATTCATAACCATAGCCGCTTTATTTAAGTGAAGTGTATATACGTTTTTTTGTTTTGCTAGTCTTGTCTTTTGGATGTGGAAACGAATAATGGTCAAATCGTGTAAGGTTTCTTCAGTGAAAGGATTTGTCAAAAAACTACCTTGATTTTTGAAGTTTGTTTTGTTTCTGAGAGGAAGGCAGCTGAAAATTGCTAAGGAATGATAATGGTCGACCTGGAATTACACTATAGGTGTTTATTAAGGAAAATAGCAGGAGTCATGCAGTATTGCTGCCTTCATCAGCAAGTGTCACAGTGCCAATACGTACTGCATTTCTGGAGGCTGTTACATACCTGGGTAGGGGGAAGTGCCTGTGTTGCTTTTAAAATTTACAACTAATTCAGATTAATTCTACTGAAGATGTGCAGTTCTTTCAAAAAGAAGAAATAACAGCCCGATTTGAAGGGAAGCAATAGTTCACTGCCTAGCAATCTTGTGCATATCTTTAAACTAAAAAGCAAAACCCCGCTGATCATTTTAAGTAATTACTTGTGGCTTTTCCTGACTTTGTGGCAGTAGAAGAATGCAAGTATCGGGCACAATTTCTCACCAGTATATACTAAATAAAGCATCATTGAAAACAGTTGTGTGAATTCATAGAAGTCCATTCATCAAGTTTAATATGTTGGCTGAAAGCCAATACTTAATGGTAGTGTGTGATTCTTTCCAGAGACACAGTTTATACTCTGTAATATTTTGCTGTAATAACCAGTATGTTCCCCCTGTCTCTTGTGTGCAGTTATACATGTCAAAATGTCCTACAAATTGAATTCCTTACTGTTCACCTCCTTCTTTTAGTTTTTCAAAAAAGTTTCCTTTGTAAAGGTTGTTTACATTTTCTTAAAAGATTTGTTTTAAGCCCACTGATGGCACAGGTTGTGTATCTTTGATTCCACCTCTTCCCCCCCAACTTTTCTTTGTTCTGAAATAATTTTTTATCAGGCAGGAAAATACCTTTTTAATAAGCAACCATGCTTTTTTTTTTTTTTCTTTGATTGCTTGTCTCTTCAACTCAGCATTTGACACAAATCTTTTCTTCGAAAGGGAAAAAGCATAAGCAGCCAAGGAGGAAGGTATTTTTATTGCATTGGATTATGCAAGATTTTGGCCAGCCTCCTTAGCTTCATCTGTTTAAGGGTTCATTTTCGCTTGTTTGGCACAAGTCCCAGCAGAGACCTTCAGAATTGTGGTTAGCAACATGAATGAACACAAACTTTGGGAGCTCTTCAATAAGTAGAGCTGGCCCACGGCCAAAAATACAGTTCCTTATATGGGGTCAGGGCAAAGCGTGATTCGGCAAGCCCCCCATTGTATAGAAAACATACTTGTAATGGCTGTTTGCGTTCTTTAAAATAAAAACAACACAAAACAAAAAACCACCAGGCTTCCAAGTCTATCAAAATAGGAAGTAACAAAATAGTGTGCAGGTTTTACTAATGACTGAGTCAAGCAAAGGAAATATGGCTCTGTGTAGTTAAACCATAGAGCTGAAAGTTGGACCTTTTGACCTCCACAGCCGGCTTGTGATGTAAGGGACCCAAGCATTTGTGAGACATCTGTTGTCTACCTGCCCTTATTTTGTAAATGGTTTAATAAGATTAAATAATTAGTAGGATAACCACATGGTTGTTATGCTACTAAGTCCTAGCACCGAGTGCGTACTTCAGGATTGCAGGGAAGTCTGCCTATCCTGCTATGTGGAGCTGTTTTAAAATGCAATTTAGGTATTTTTAATGTTTGCTGCAGTAATTTTTTTGTTAGAAGGTTTTTTCATTAGCAGATCTTGCCAACAGGAAGTAAAACAATTTAAAACCTGATATATATTTGAAGTGCTGCGGTTCTGTTTCTGTACTCACAAATGGAAAATAATATATTTTAAATACATTCAGTTTTTGAAAAAATATTCGACTTAAAAAAATTAGTAAATGTGCATTAGGAGAGTTCATTTAAAATATATTTAGCGTTTCTCCTTTTAAAACTTGAATCCTGTTCTTTTTAAATTGGTTTCCCGCAGGCAAACACCCTACCTGGATCTTCTCTCACTCTGCCTCCATCCCACATGTATGGCAATAGGCTGAATCCAAATTCAGCAATGGCAGCACTTATAGCTCAGTCTGAAAACAGCCAAGCAGGTAAGATTCCCACTGCCGGTGACAAATGTGCAACTTCACGGACTTAAGTGTTTTTAAAAAGGTTGTTAAATTTTATTTTTGAACGCTGCTCAGCATTTGGTTATTAAATGTCTGTATAAAGTTGTTGGAAGTGTTGGAAGTAATTTCTCAGTTGTCCTGCAGAACTGTGTGGGTTCCCTTCACACCCTCTGCCCCCTCCCTTTTTTTTTTAAGTGTCTGAAATGTAAATGTTTAAGCAGAGCCATCAGCAGGCAGGAATGCAACAATGTCTCCTGTGACTTCTGTGATTGATGTGTTCAAATCGGAGCTCTTTGCAATGAGAGTAACAGAGCTCTGGGTTTTGTCGTGAATAGTTTAAACCTCTATTTGCATAATTCATGAAATTGCATTACATACAACTTGGTGGGAAAGAGATCCCGTTAGAGAAGTTCTGCAGCATTTAATAATCTTGTGAATATTTACCGATTGGCATTTCGTACCATTTGCTCTTCTCTACAGTTTTAATGAGCCACTGGCTTTGCTTTGTTTCATTCCCTCCGTTAGGATTTGTTGACATGTCGTGGTAGTCATGCCTGTTTGGGGGAAGGGAATGAGTTTAGCAGTTTACCAAGAATGGATCAGTCATGTCTTTGCCCTCCAAGAGGTCGGAGGTCGCTTGACTCAGAATAGGGGGAGGGCAACCTTGAAGGGGGCAGATAGGGTTATTTTATTGAGAGGCCATAGGGAAAATAACCCTTTTGAGTCCTTCCAAGCAAAACGTTTTCGTATATTTAATGAGGCCTTTTTTGTTTGTTTTACTACCTTTTTAGCAAGGGACTTTTCCTATGCTTCTGCTTATAAATAGGAATTAGTGAATTACACGCTTTCATAAAGTTTTAAGTAAATTTGCAGAATAATGCGTGCTTGTTAGATGGCAGCAGTAAGTTTAGTACGTTATATATTTTATGGGTTGTTTTGGGATGCAAAGTGTTAAAAAAACACGGAGCATCAGGATTTGCTGTGATAAGCATACAGATTAGCTGTCCACAGCTGTGATTCATTACTTTCACCGTAGAAATTAAAAGTGGCTGAGGGGAGGGTACTGCAAATGCAAACCACGCTTCTGTGCTGTAAAACTGAAAGGAATGAAAGAAGTGAGCGTAATCCATGGCCTGGTGCAGCCTCAGAAATGTGTAAGGACAACACCTTACACGCTACAGTTCAGCAATCTTAAACTAGTTACGTATTCACTCTTCAGCAGTAGCTACCAATAGAAGTTGAGATTTAAGGTTATTTTAAAAATATCTATATCAGCTTTAAAACGAAGAGTCGATTTATCAGCTGTGAAATATTTACACTGCAGATCAAGATCTTGGAGATAATAGCCGCAGCCTTGTTGGCAGAGGAGGTTCACCCAGAGAAAGTCTTTCACCACGGTAAGCGTTATTTACATTGGAGATTGCAGGCAGAGGAAGCGTTTCAAGGTTTGGAAACTTCACTGTCTTTTTATTAGTAATACATAAGTGTTTTAAAAGCTTATATATATGTGTGTATGTACACACACATATACATACATTTATTTTTGTGTAGATCTATCCATCTAAAAACCCTCCCAATATGTCCAGATAGCAAAAAACGTGCTACAATTTACTTTTATATCAACCAAAATTAGGTATTCAAATGAAAGACTTAAGAAATGCAGGCTTGTTTTAGAGGGATTTATCTGTTATTTAATCCACATGTACTTCTTATCTCCTGAAATTTGTCACCATAATTATATTTGTATTAATATTTGCAAAAATTCCAAAATCTCACGGACACGAAGACTGTAACAATCACAGGAATAAGATCATCTGAGAAGTTAAATACCTGTAAAAATTTGAAACAAATATTTTTCTCCTTTTCCCTTACCACTTGAAATATGTAAGAGCTCTCTGGGGAAAAAAAAAGATTTTATTTATTCTGCTGCAATCCACTTCTTCTGCAAAAGTTTGACATAAGAATTCTGCTGGAATTGTATTGCATTATTTTCTATTAAAATACTTGCTGCTAAAACTTCAGTATTATATTTTAAATACGTCAGTAATATTTTCTGTGTATTTTAAGCAAATCTTTGTTTTTAAAGGACTTTGGTTTCCATACTGGATCTCATATGAATTTGATTTTCATAGTATTATGACTGTATTTTTCACTTGGGGACTAGTCTTGGGGATTTTATCTTGAAAAGAATTTTAGGATAGCTGAAAAATAGTAGTTACACAGGTACAGCATTGTAAGAATGAATTTGATTGTTACAGCATGTGTTTATTACAGTAATTTATAATAAATATCTCCAAATTATGTAAATTAATGTACATTCCTGGTGTTCTTAATCTTGTATTAATTAATCAAGAGACTTCTTGTTGAATAGGGTGAGAATATCCATTATTAAGTGTTATTACCTAGTCATGAACTGCCTTTTAAGCATTCCAGTATGTGTTGGTTTTAGAACAATAAATAGAGAATTTACAAATTTGCTCAAACTGTGTTCTCAGTATAAAGAAATGTATTTACATTAGTATATAAATCTTTATATAAATCAGGAACACGCAGACAAGTAAGGTAAGAGAATTTTGCAAAGGGAAATGTTCAACAATTAGGAAATTACAGAACTTTTGTTTATATATTAAGTAATCCTCTCATACACGTGTGCTGTGATAATTACAAGTTTTAAAACCTTCTCAGGTAATCTGCAAAAGCCTGGTCTTCGTACGATTTGTAGTAGGCCATGGTTGTTTTCAGGCTGTCTTTGGACAGAATATTTGGGAAGCTAAACTTCTTAAACATGATGCTTCTGTGGAGTGTATGTTCAGGGTTATGTGTAGCCTGGCACTTACAATGTGGCCACATTTCTGTTGGTTTTGATGGGGGTGGCAAAGGAGAACTTTGTCCGCAGCTGCAGAGCTTCCTTCAGTGCATGGAAGCTGTATCACTTTGTGAAAAACAGAGAGCGTTTGCTTGGCAGTGGAGTTTTTAAAAAAACGAGTGAGGAGAAAAAAAGAGGAGGGAGAAAGAGGAGAGAAATCAGTTCTGTAGTTCCAAAACTGAAAGATGGTTAAAAATAAATCTGAAATAACTAGCATGGAAAAAATTTGGGAAATTTACCGATTTAATTAACTTCAGTAGTCAGCAAATTTTACCCCTGGTTTGTCTGATTAGAAAGATCACGCTTATGTTGACATTTCTAAAATGTGTAGGTAGCTTCCTCAATTAAATACATAAGTAAAATCTGATTGCTTAAAATATGGTTTATACTGAATGAAAAGCTAACCAAAAAAATCTGCTATCTGAAAACTAATACAACTCTGAATGTTACTTGCTTTATCTGTTAAAATTGTTTTTCTGCAAGTTTTGACTCTCTTCCTTTTTAAGGTTATGAGATTCATAAATAACACACTTTGAAAGAACCATGTAATTTTCGAATAGTTGCTTAAAATAAAAACACTTGCAGAAACAATGGTTTGCTTATGACGCAGCTAGTTGCAACTCTTCAGAGACAACCTATGTGACTCATGAGCTGTATGGTCATTTCAAATTCATATTATGTGCTTTTACCCCTATATAACTGCAGTGTTTTATGTCTAAGCTGTCATATTTAAATTTTTGATACATATGAAAAATATAAATATACCTGGTATACGTGAGCTGTCTCCGTTTTGCAAAAGAATTGCTGCTTTTCCCAAGGTAGCACTTAAACTTCTTTTGCCCCATACTTAACCATAGATTTAAAAATGTGTTGTGCAATACCTGCACTGAAATATGTCTGTATGGCTGTATCTAAATGCAGTATTGCTTATAATTAATTCTGCTGTACCCGAAACTTCAAAAAAAAACCCCAAACAACCGCTTGTGGAAGTAAGTAAGGTATGAAACAAGGGATTCCCATCTCAGTGACAGCATTGGAACTGTGCATACGGCACATTTATAATCCTGTTGGAAACTAAGTTGGAATACTATTTGGAATAAGTTTACAAACCTAGTATGCAGGAACCATATTGTGTCTAGTAGGGGTAGAGGTTCATCTGGAAGACGGTGGTTTGACTAATGTTGTGATACACAGAAAGCTAGATTTTATTCTTTTTTTTCTCCTTCTGTACAGACTTACAGTGAAGGATTGCAGAGGTTATTGAGTCATGTGTTGCTTTGTTTCCGCCCTTGTGAAATTGATAGGAAACAGTCCCAAGCCCAACAAGAATTTTGTTGGTGATTTATAATTCAAATGGTGCAATCTGTTAGAGTAGTATTATGCACCCTTCAGAAGTATGCATACAGAGAAAGAAGTTGCTAGGGGAGTTGTGCAATGGTTTTCTGCATTTGTTTTCTGGTTTTGGGTATTTTTAAGTGTGGTGTTTGTGTGGAGTATAGTACATCTGTTCAGAATGTTTCCGCACAAACCTTCCTTCTTATCACTTCTGCACACTGTGTAAACAACAAGTTTTAAGGCTGCTTTTGCCATGTCTGTGCTGAACTGTTAAATGCTGTTTGGTTGTCATCTCTTGTCAAAAAACACTACCTTGGTTACCCATTCATCAAGGCTTTTTGTTTTAACAAGTGTTTTTCTTCTTTCATCGTATATGCAAAAGAGGAATTATTTATAAATACTTAAGAGAGCTCTGAAGTCACTAAAGCCTTTTCTAGTAAAAATTGCTTTGCTCTGGTGCCTACAAAATGCTTGACAGTCATTAGGTAGCTAATGTGCTGTGACCACTGCTTATTACACTAATCATAATTAACACACTGATTTCCTGAGCCCTATATGTTGTCCTGTACTGAGACTGTGGTGGTCTTGTTGGTAACTTGTGGCTTACACTACCTGTTAAACAGTAGAGTGGGGACCCTGTGATGGTACCAATAGTACTAATACATAAGAACTTGAATCTGTAGTTAATTAAAATAAAGAGCAAGAACAAAACAAACAAAAATGCCAATTAGGTTTTAGTAGGCTTTGGTGTTGGTCTTGTATGAGGAATGGGACCATGCATACATGAAGCCAGAATTCAAAGTCAGAAATACACTGAGCATCTGGTTTTGCACAGGTTAAATTTTGCTCCATTCAATGCAAAGAAACCTTCTTATTGGACCTGAGGGGGACCCAGCTTTCTTAGTGGCTGTGGGGTGAATATTTAATTTTCTCACAAATGAGAAAAAAAAACACATGGCAAAAGGATTATTCTGTGATTGTGTGCAAAAAAGAAGCATGTTAAGTGTGCATAGGACAGGCAGAGGATGACTTTCATTGCATCCCTTGTGAAATAATGTAGACATGTAGTCCCTCAAAAATCTGGTTTTACATGATGCTCTCTAGAACAAGTTAAGCAGTGGAATTATATATGGGCTTTCTATGTGGAAGTAACATTACTGTTCTTAATTTTTTTTACATTATTTTCCCAGTTTTCTCTGGGAAATGTTTGAAGTTGTTTGGTTTTTTTTAAGACAGATCCTCTATGTATCCATAGCAGTGTTTCCTGCTGTAGAATCATGTGTTGTATAATTTAATATAATGCTGTTTGTTGGTTAATTGTTATGTTAGTCTGTGTGCAAGAAAAAGTGATGTGCTTTTTCAGTATAAATTCTCGACCTGTAAAACACTATGCCTTTATTTTATTAAAGCCTTGGTAGTGAAAACCAGGAGTTCTTGGTGATTTTAATGAATTAACTTAGTCTTGGAAGTGTAAGATATGTAGGTGCTGAGGGCTGGTATAAGGTAAGAAACTTAAACTGCTTTTACTAATATGTTTTCTTCCATACTTCTCTTGGAATAATAAATTCCAATATTTTCAACAGATCTCCTGTAAGCAGCTTGCAGATCCGCTATGATCAGTCAGGGAACAGTTGTGGGGAAAATTTGCCCCCAGTAGCAGCCAGCATAGAACAACTTCTGGAGAGGCAGTGGAGTGAAGGACAACAGTTTTTATTAGAGCAAGGCACCCCTAGTGACAGTAAGTACTCACATTCTGTTTATTACTGCTTTTGTTAACGCTGTTATTCAGAACTGCCATTCTTGTCCAAGAATTAAAAAAAAATTAAAATCATATTTTCTGCTGTGTGTAGAAATGTAACCATAGTATGCAACTGTAACAGTTCTTAATGTAGCACATGATGTTCAGTAGTTACAAAAGAGTTCTCTACAATTACCTACATTGTTATGGGTGGGGAAATTGTATTGGAGAGGAAGTGACTTGCAGATCCAACTGGCCAGTTGCAGATTTTGGAAATGAATTCTGGACTTCTAGACCCACTACTGTAACAAGCGTAGCACAGTTCTCCTCTTTGCTTGAAATTGTGTTATAAATTGGCATAATTTTTTTTATTGTTAATTTTTTTTATTCCAAACTGTTTACTTCTGTTGCTGTTTAAAAAAAAAAAAATTTACAAACATTAGGCAAGAATCCTACTGGGCTTTCGTGTCTTTGTTATGTCCAGTGTTTGTCATGAAATTCTCAAAGCAAGGAAGTAACTGTTTTCTCAAGTTTAATAGAATGGAATAGTCCAAGAATGAATATGTAAAAAGTGTAAGTGATGAGTAGGTCACTTGAATCTCTACATTCAACAACGTATCAATATCCAAGACAATGATTGAATAAATTAAAAAAATATATTTTTTAATACCAGCTTGGGGATTGTGTTATATTTTATTAAACATACTATTCTTCTTATTGGTAGTGTAAAGTGGTATTTAGTTGGTATTTTTATGAATGGTATCTTGACAAAAATGCTAATTGTGAGGAAATTCATGCAGGGATAATCCTTTAAACATGATAGCTGGAGGACAGGTTTAGCTAAGTCTTATTGCATCTCATTTGGGCTCACTGAGGGTTCCTTTGTATGTTCTTGAAGAGGAGGGATAAAAGCTAAATCCTTGGGAAATGACCAGATGTGCCTATACCAGTAGACTTACGTCTGTAGTAGGCCCAGAGGTCATGTTAAACAAATACAATTTAGAATTAAAAAAAAATGGCTATCCCTGTGGCTTTACAGTCACACTCTAGTACTAGTTGGGAAATCCAAATGCTGAAGCCAGATCAGAGTTTGAGAAAACTGCTTGGTAAAGATCAGGTTAGTATAGAAGAGGATGCCCTTTTTCTGTACAAAAAGGGGTGGTAACTGCAGTGCTCACACAGTGCTCCCTGCTGGGTGATTTGTAGATCGCTGCTCAAAGCAACTGAGAGCGGCTCCCAACAAGGTGTGTCCTGATCGCTCCACGTGGGTGACATTGTTTCCGTTGTTTCTGTAAGTTTGTGATTCACTGTACAAGGCGTTAAAGCAGAAAAACTCCCTTTTCACAAGCTTGCTTAAATGTTGTTGGTTGGATACATATTTGTCAAACTTTTCCTGTTTTGATAATGCTTAAGATTTCTAATGCTGCAGCTGAAAAAGATTTTTCCCAAGTATGCAAATAAGCCATGCTACTAAAATTATACTGTTAGTTTGAGGATAAGTTATCATTTACTGCTGTTTGCTTAAAATGAATGTCAGTCCTAATGATGTGACTTTATCTGTGTTTAAGCCAAGGTGCAGATATATTGCAAAGTTATTATGATGTGTTATGTACTTTTCTCTGCACTTCAAATTACTCAAAATTGATCCTAAACATTTCCACTTAAAAGTCCAATTTCTATAATGTATCTCTGAGTAATAATTGTATTTCTATTTTCAGATATGGCCTAGTGATACTTTTAAATTTTAATACATAAATTAAAAAAAAGGTTATGTTATTAGTTCTTTAAATGTGGTTGTGAAAGGTAATACATGCATTTTTTGCTTTAGTTTTAGGAATGCTTAAATCATTGCACCAGCTACAGGTTGAAAATAGGCGATTAGAAGAGCAGATAAAGAACCTGACCGCTAAAAAAGAGCGGCTTCAGCTACTCAATGCACAACTTTCAGTGCCCTTTCCAACAATAACTTCAAATCCTAGCCCTTCTCATCAAGTCCATGCCTTTCCAGTACAAGCAGGTATGTAGAGGAGGATATTAAAATGTCAAAAGTATTTCAAACAAGTTTATATGAAACACTATTTCATCCACCTATGCCATTGATGGGAGATGGAGATATATATATATATGTAGGATGAATGTAGACTAAGTATTTGTTGCTGTATTTAAATATTTAAAAGTCAGTGGGAAGACTTACATGAATGGTTACTACTTGTTTCAGTGCAGATTCTTTTTTAATTCAGTCTAGAGCACATCTGTTTGAATCTATTGATTCACCAATTATTTTGTTAATATTTTACTATTCAGCAATAATTTTAAGGTTGACTTTACCTCTTCTGTTTATCTCTGACATTATTTTGAAATAATTATTCTGAATCTTTTTTACATGTTGTAGAAATTTAACTGCTGTGTGTTTTGAAATAATTACTTTAGGACCTAGCACTGACTCCTTGAACAGCAGTAAAAGCCCTCATCTGGGAAACAGTTTTCTACCAGACAATTCTCTTCCTGTATTAAATCAGGTAATTTTGATTTGTTTCTTCTAAACTTAAACTTGTTACAAGTTAACTCATCATAGTTCTTGCATTGTGCTGCTAGGTGAAATTTTATGCAGCTGATGGGGTTTTGTTGTTTGTTTTTACACCAGGAGATAACCTCCAGTGGACAAAGCACCAGCAGTTCATCAGCTCTTTCCACTCCACCACCTGCTGGGCAGAGTCCAGCTCAGCAAGGCTCAGGAGTCACAGGAGTTCAACAGGTCAATGGTGTGACAGTGGGGGCACTAGCTAGTGGTATGCAGACTGTAACCTCCACCATTCCTGCAGTGCCTGGTGTGGGTGGAATAATTGGAGCACTGCCAGCCAGCCAGCTGGCAATCAATGGAATTGTAGGGGCTTTAAATGGGGTAATTCAGACCCCAGCAACAATATCACAGAACCCTTCTCCTCTCACTCATGCAACCGTGCCACCCAATGCAACGCATCCTCTGCCAACCACGTTAAATAACAGGTAAGAATTTGTTGATTTTTTTGTTTTTCCTGATAGTGCCTGCTGTTCTTCAGTTTAGCTATATTTCTGAACTTTCTCATTCAAAAGGTACTGTTTCTTCCTTAGCCTGTAATTGTCAAAATAGGTTCTGCTCCTGATCTGTGAGTGAAAGTAAGTAGGCGTTTAATGGAAGCATGAATAGTCTAGTTAAAGAAAAGATGTTTTCTGTTTAGCTTTGGGGAATCCTAGTGTCCATTTTTTCCTGTTTTTTTAATCAAGTCACATTCCCAAACAAATGTAATTATGTAAATGTGCTTCAGTTCTTTTTCTAGTTCAGAAAACAATGTTCTTTGTCCTGTCAATTGTCCTTCGAGGATTAAAGGAGCACTGGAAAAGCTACCATTTGTTGCAGTAAGATGGGGGGAGGAGGAGGAGCAGAACAGTATATGGTGATGTAATTAAATGTGTAATAGGCATAACCGGAGCAGTAGTACAGTTGTATGGCATTTTCAGTTCTCTGCATCTGACACCAAAGACAACAAAATCAGCTTTTCAAGTGGTGTTCCTAAGAATTTTTAAATGCATAAAAAAATCCATGTTTGAGTATTTGTAACAGCCCTTCCCCAAAACCAGGTACCCTCAGTAGCATAAACTGCTGCTGCGTGAGCTGCAAGGCAAATGGTAACAGAACACGACAGCTGCTTTCCAGGAAGGGGAACGGACTGCTTGGTCTGGAAGTATTTTAGGATAGAGCAGAGTCTAGGCTAACTCATACTCCCTGCTTCCCTTCCCCCCACCCCTTGTATTGTCCTTCGTTTAGGAAGGAGAACTGTGGTTCTGTGTAGAAAGAAATGCCTGGAAATAGGGAATGGATTACAGGTCTTTAAGTAGAGTTTATTTTTGGAGATTATGGTGGATTACCCACCAAAAAAGATGTATGTGATTGGAATGATGCAAGGGATCCCTGGTTTTGTAGCTTCTTTTTCCAGTTTCTTTCCTTGTGCTTTTGGTGGCTCCTGAATGTTCATGCACTGTAGCATTGTGTGGCTTCATAAGGCTCAGAAAACCTGATACTTCCAAGTGTATCCTGTTGGTTTGTTGTGCTATTATACTTTTACAGAGGAGGTTACATTTTTCGTATTTTATATCACGCATGAACATAACATTTCATAGGTTAAACAAAAGACATTTTGTTAATGAAAAGTCATCTTCTTTCTTGAGTATAAGAAATCTGCTGAAAACACAAGAATTTTGTATTAGTCTCCCCAAAGGTGTAGGGAGGAGTGAGAAATATTAGACAGAATCGGTAGTATTAACCAGTTGTGTAATGATTTCCACTTTCAGGTAATTTGAAAATATAGTGGTCATGCTGCTGTTTTCTCATACGATTTATTTCTGGCTCTTTAGATTACAGAAGTTTTTGGGTTTTTTTAAATATCTGTCTTAACTGCTGCTACTCTTGAGTGTGCAGCTTAGTAGCAGATGACTGGTTCATGCAGAATACTGCAACTAGTATCTTATTATAAGCTTTCATTCTAAGTTTTAGCATAGAATGGACTACTCCAATGATTCCCTGTTTTCAGCTACAAGTTTGCGATATGCGTCTCTGCCAGCATTTCCATTTCTGTATTTCTGTTCTTCCATGATCTCTTGCCGCACTGCTCCCTCAGTAATACTGATGTAAAGTTAATGTTTGTGTTAAAGTTAAAAGTGCACTTTTCACATAGTTCTCTGCTTTACTGAGCTCATCCAGATGACTTGCTGGGCCCCCTTCCTTTTGAGATGTTTCACAATTGCTCCCATTTTCTGTGAGTTTTCAGTATTCCTAGTTGTATATTTAGAGGAGAAAAAGTCCAGTCTGAGCTAGTGCTATTGCTAATTAGTCCTAATATGATTATAATAATGACATATACATTCCTCATTCCTGTTTCTCCCACTACAAATGCTTCAGTGAAAAATATGAAGAAACTTCTGTTACTGGAAGTAAGTTGTGAAGAGGCTCTGGGAGGATTTTGAATGAACAAATCAAAAAACAAACAAAGAAATATGTATTTTCCACTCGATAAGATTATTGCTCATTGCTTCTGAAACTATGGGACACTTTTTCCTTCCACTCTTGAGTTCAGTGCTGTTTCAGCGGCAACTAGTTGACTATTTCTTTAATATTAATTCCTCTAGGTATTGGTACTTTTTGAACTGCATAAGTGAGAAGGTTAAGTGGTAGGAAGTGCGGGCAGGCATGGAGATTTGCCACCATGCTATTGCAAATTCTCTGAACCAGGCTAGACTGCATGGTGGTGATCAGGTTTGGAGGTGGTTTAAATCAGTATTCTAAAGATGAAGGAAAGCCACATGAGGACTGAGCCCTGCATTCTAACTTTGGTGCATTGTGCTGTAGTTAAAAGACTTCTCAGATGCTCCTGTAAGTTGCTATTTACAGTAGTGTCCCAAGCTTCAGAACCTGTTTGGATGGTTTCATGTGAGAAATAGCTAGATTATTCACCAATACAGAAAGACATCTTTATGCACATTGTCCTTGCTTATGTGAGTGCTTTAACTGTGGGGTATAGGGGGGTAAGAAAACACCAATTTTCGCACCGCTGCTTGAGAGACTTTCAAATTGTAGGTAAAAGAGCTTACATTCATGAGGCAGAGAAAAATATGTGATACTTTTCTGGGAAAAAGATGGCTTAATACAGATTGGTAGCAGCTGGGATGTTAAGTAATTTGAGGAAGAAGATAGGATTGTTCTTTATATTCTCGCTACCAGAGAAGACTGTAGGATGGAGAGTTTCAGACTGATCAGGTACCTTTTAAAGAGTAGCTAAAAAGGATTAAATTTACATTCCAAACTGATCTGGTTTAGAGAAAGCTGGGTAGTGAAATCCAGTGAACCGCCTCATCCAGGTGATCAGGCCCAGTCAACATGGGTTCACAAAAGGCAGGTCTTGCCAAACTAACCTGATCGCCTTCTATGGCAAAGTGACTCGGCTGCTGGATGAGGGAAAGGCTGTGGATGTGGTCTTCCTGGACTTCAGTAAAGCCTTTGACACAGTTTCTCACAGCATTCTGCTTCGGAAACTGTCAGCCTCTGGCCTGGACAGGCGCACACCCTCCTGGGTGGAAAACTGGTTGGCTGGCCGGGCCCAGAGAGTGGTGGGAAATGGTGTGAAATCCAGCTGGAGGCCAGTGACAAGTGGGGTTCCCCAGGGCTCAGTGCTGGGTCCAGCCCTGTTTGATGTCTTTATCAATGATCTGGATGAAAGCATCGAGTGCACCCTTAGCAAGTTTGCAGATGACACTAAGCTGGGTGGACGTGTCGATCTGCTGGAGGGTCGGGAGGCTCTGCAAAGGGATCTGAACAGGCTGGACCGCTGGGCAGAGTCCAATGGCATGAGGTTCAACAAGGCCAAGTGCCGGGTCCTGCACTTGGGGCACAACAACCCTATGCAGTGCTACAGACTAGGAGATGTCTGTCTAGAAAGCTGCCTGGAGGAGAGGGATCTGGGGGTGTTGGTTGACAGTGACTGAACATGAGCCAGCAGTGTGCCCAGGTGGCCAAGAAGGCCAATGGCATCTGGGCTTGTATCAGAAACGGCGTGACCAGCAGGTCCAGGGAGGTTATCCTCCCTCTGTACTCGGCACTGGTGAGACCGCTCCTCGAATCCTGTGTTCAGTTCTGGGCCCCTCACCACAAGAAGGATGTTGAGGCTCTGGAACGAGTCCAGAGAAGAGCAACAAAGCTGGTGAAGGGGCTGGAGAACAAATCTTACGAGGAGCATCTGAGGGAACTGGGGTTGTTTAGCCTGGAGGAGGCTGAGGGGAGACCTCATTGCTCTCTACAACTACCTGAAAGGAGGTTGTAGAGAAGAGGGTGCTGGCCTCTTCTCCCAAGTGACAGGGGACAGGACAAGAGGGAATGGCCTCAAGCTCCGCCAGGGGAGGTTTAGGCTGGACATTAGGAAAAAATTTTTCACAGAAAGGGTCATTGGGCACTGGCAGGGGTTGCCCAGGGAGGTGGTTGATTCACCTTCCCTGGAGGTGTTTAAGGCACGGGTGGACGAGGTGCTAAGGGGCATGGTTTAGTGTTTGATAGGAATGGTTGGACTCGATGATCCGGTGGGTCTCTTCCAACCTGGTTATTCTGTGATTCTATCTGGGAAGCTTTGGAGGTGCGGCATTTTGTCTTCGCAGTTAGGTTTTGTTTCTAGACACTTAGATCTCAGCTGCTTGCTGAGTGCCAGTGCAGGATGGGAGAGGAAGGCAGAGGAGATAAAGGGAAAGGACAACAACAGCAGAAAAAATAAATGCAAAGGTAGAACACAATATAGGAAAAAAGAAAGAATGGGATGAAAGAATTAAAAAACACCAGAGTAGATTTATTCCGGAACAGAACAATACAGAAAAAGTGAGGCAAAAAGAGAAGGAGGAATAATAGTTATGTTAGTCAAACTGAAAATACTTACTTTTTGCAGATGTTACAAGTATTTTTGGTACAATTGAATTTAAAGCTGTTTGCAGGAATTTCAATTAATTGATGCACATGCACAGCTCTAGTTTGTGTTAGACCTGAGTGTTGCTGTTATAGCTCAGGAGGAAAACTTACGGGTTTCCTTGGATAGGTGAAGTGTTATCTGTGCTTTCACCAACAAACAAATATTGCTAGCTATTATTGGGGAATAGATAGAATGGTGTTATCCATTTTGTTTTCTGTCATGTTAAATCCCCAGTGGGTGTGCATCTGGAATATTGTGTGCGGTTCTGATTATGCAGTTTCAGAAAAGGATATAGTATAAGGGAAAAAACAGTGCAAGACTAATCAGAGGGGAAATGGCTTGCAGAGGACAAGGTGAGTAGAATTGACTTCTTGGGTAGGGAAAAAGACCATTGACAAGGGGTTTGAGAACCAGGAGAGCGGTAGAAGTGGGAATAATGAATACCGTGAAGTAGATGATGGGAAATTGTAGAATCACGTAGGTTGGAAATGACCTTTAAGATCATTGAGTCTAGCTGTTAACCTGACACTGAGTCTACCCTTAAACCACATCTACATGTCTTTTAAATGTTTCCAGGGATGGTGACTCAATCACTTCCCTGGGCAGCCTGTTGCACTGCTTGCCAATCGTCTCAAGTGAAGAAATCTTTCCCAATATCAAATCTAAACCTCCCCATGCACAACTTGAAGCCATTTCATCTTGTCTTATTGCTTTTTACCGGGGAGAGGAGACCAACACCTGGCTTACTACAGCCTCCTTTCAGACAGTTGTAAAGAGCATTGAGGTCTCCCCGTAGCTTTTTCTTCTCTCGGTTCCCTTAACTAGTCCTCATAAGACTTGTGCTTCAGACACTTCACCAGCTTTGCTGCCCTTCTTTGCATGGGCTCCAGCACCTCAATGTCTGCCTTGTACTGAGGGGCGCCAAACTGAGCACAGGATTTGAGGTGTGGCTTCATCAGAGCTGAATACAGGGGGATGATGACTTTTCCAGTCCTGCTGGCTACACCATCTCTGATACAGTCCAGAATTGCTGTTGGCCTTCTTGGCCACCTGAGCACGCTGCTGGCTCATATTCAGCTGGCTGTCGACCAACATCCCCAGGTGCTATTCTGTGAGGCAGTTGTCCAGCCATTCTTCCCCAAGCCTGTAGAGGTGCGTGGGGTTGTTGCAGGACCCAACACATAGATAGCCTTGTTGAACCCAATACAACTGGCCTTGGCCCATCGATCCAGCCTGTCCATATCCCTCTGTAGAGACTTCCTTCCATCAAGCAGATCAACACTCCCACACAACTTGGTGTCATCTGCAAACTTACTGATGGAGTACTCGATCCCCTCTTCCAAATTGTTGATAAAGATCTTAAACAGGACTGGCCCCAACACAGAGCCCTGAGGAACACCACTTGTGACTGGCCCGCCAACTGGATTTAACTCCATTCACCACAACTCTCTGGGCCTGGCCATCCAGCCATTTTTTTTAGCCAGTGAAGAGTACACCCATCCAAATCTCGAGCAGCCAGTTTTTTCAGGAGAATGCTATGGGAAATAATGGCAAAGACTTCACTGAAGTCCAGGTAAATGACATCCACAGCCTTTCCCTCATCCAGTGAGTGGGTCACATTGTCATAGATGGAGATGAAGTTAGGCAGGATCTTCCTTTCCTAAACACATGCTGACTGGGCCTGATCACCTCATTATTCTGAATGTGGTGCACAGTGACATTCAAGATGATCTGCTCTATAGCTTTCCCCAACACTGAGGTCAGGCTGACAGGCTTGTGGTTCCCTGGATCCTCCTTCTGTCCCTTCTTGTAAATAGGTGTCAAATTTACTGACCTCCAACCAACTGGGACCTCCCCAGTTAGCCAGGATTGATGACAAATAATGGAAAGTGGCTTGGTTAGCACTTCTGCCAGCTCCCTCAGTTCCCGTGGGTGGCTCCCATCAAGCCCCATAGACATCCACTTCCCACTCCCCATCTGAAATAATAAGTGCAGCCAAGCACGTGTTTTTTCATAGAATTGAGGCTGTGCAGTGAAGTATGAAACAAAGTTTATTTATTACTTGCCCTGTCCCAGCAGTAGAGAATGGTGATGCTGTGGGCATTTTCATACTGACTGATTAGTAAAGTAAAAGTCTAAGTGACAATGGAGCCAGGTAGCAGTATGCTAGCTACTGCAGAAAGGCAAGATAAATATTATATCCTGAAGAGCTAAATGATCGTAGCTTCATTATATGGATTTGTGGCTGTTTTAAATTAATTCCTTACTACCAATCACAACCAGCAGTCCAGTCATCCTTTTGGTCATCCTACACACTCTTTGCTGGTACCAGTGCTTGTGCATTCATACGATAACCTCATCTACATTAACAGGTGGCCTTCAAGTGTGTTTGATATTGGCTTAGGTTTCAGCTCAGTTCCCATGAGATGCAGCTCATTGTGTAAGAGCTGGTGCAAGGGGAGCACAGAGGTGTCAGCTGAATGAGAGATACTTAGCCTTTCAGTAGCAGGGTAAGCCTATGTGAAACTGCACTTTTATAACTCAGTGGGTATTTTAAACTAACATTGGTACTGAAAGAATAAATCCAGCTGTTGTCCTGGTCTTCTGTGGTCTTCTGTTTCAAACTCTTGTTCATGCTTTGGGTCTTGCAGTGAACTGGCATAGTTCAAGAAACATCTTGTTTCCACATCAGTTGTTAGCTGGATGAGTTCCCTGGCCAGTTTTCTAAATAGCTGTAGAAAATTTTATGTAGGCATGGAAATAGGCAACTAAGTATTAGGCAAGTGGAGAGGCAGCCTGCTTCATTCCATGGCAGCATCAGTTGGCCCACTTCATGGCTGTGAATGTTTGCTAAATTACATACAAGTATAGGCAATAGTGGTAGATTTGAGCATTGCAAAATATAGGAATTGGAAGTTAAGCAAGTATTAAAGGTTGGCAAGAGGCAAGAGCTGCCTTATAATATGAAATCTAAAATATAAAATCTAGCCTTTCTGTATAAAGCATTTGAAAAAAAAAGTAGAAATTATTACCTCAGTTTAAAATAATGTACGTGTAGTACACTTACCTAACAGGCAGGATGTTGCTGTTGCTCAGCAAAAACGAGACTGGGAATGATGGTGGTAATGTCTAGGCATGCATCAGAAAATGCAACTGGACAGACATGCTATTTAGTATTTGGCAGTATACAATCAAAATGCAGACTAGGAACTGTCTACATATATACATCTTCTCTTTGTTGCAATGGAAAGCTGAAGTAAAATGTTCCCACACTTTCATATAAACTACAGTATTACCCTGTCAAACCCTACAGTGCCTCGGGATTAGGATTGCTTCCTGACCAACAGAGACAACTTCTACTCCATCAACAGCACCAGCAATTTCAGCAACTACTAAGTACCCAGCAACTCACATCAGTAAGTTTTTCAGTTAATCATGATTTATTCCTCTGTTGAATCCTAAGGCATGGATAAAGTCCTCAGCTATAAAACGTAAATATAAATCCTATAAATGTGTTTAACTTGATGTTGCAAGTTTTGAATAATCTTTAAGCTTTTCAGTTGCTCCAGCCTTTTTGGATGATAGCCATGCTAAATACAGGATATTATTGGGCTGTATGTAGTGCTAGAAGAATTGTTTCTTAGCGCCTTCAGTCCCGTTTTGTCCCATGTGGACATAGTGGTTTGTGTCTTTCATCATCAGCTGTGGGCTGCAGAGCTTGGGAACATGTATGGATTCTAACAATATCCTAAGCTATTCTTTGATTCCACTAGGACTCTAGCAAAAGATTTTTGGGAATCATCTCATGAACTGTTTTTGCTCTGCCTTGAGCTATTCGTGTAGGCCTTTAGGTAACTGGCTGAACTATTTGTGTTAACTGTGTAGTTTTAGCGCTTTGAGCAGCATGGTTTGATGCTCTTCTCAGTTATGTTTCTTCTGATTGAGGCCCGACGCAGCCAGCAGGCTTAGCTGAACTTCTGCTGAACTACTGATTTCAGGAAACTTTATAGGCACTTCCTTCCCTTTCCCACTGTCTTATAAGACTTAGGGTAACATAAATGAACTGGGAATAGGTTAAGGATTGCACTGGCTGAAGATTTGAATAAGTAAGAACCCAGGGAGGAGCTATTTTTCAGTAACTAATTCTTGATTACTTTTTTTTTTTCTCATCATATTATTCCAGGAACAACATCAAGCCCTTTTGTATCAATTAGTACAGCAACAGCATCACCACCACCAACACCATCAGTCTGAAGTACAGCAATTGCAGATTACTGGAGGAGCACAGATACCCATAAACAACTTACTTTCAGGCACACAGGCCTCACCACTTAATGCAGCTACTACCAACCCATTCCTTACAATCCATGGAGATAACGCAGCTCAGAAGGTGACAGTAAGTATATTTCTCACCTCGTTTTCAATGTAGTACCTCTGTGAGGTAACTAAAAGATAAGAAGCAAGGATGGTGAATTTTTTCTTTATTTTGTTCATTTTAGTTTTCTTGAACCTTGGGCTGCACTTAATGAGGTTCTGAACTCTGTGAACTTGTGGTCACTTACACCTAGCCTGTCTGCTGCACACGCCTGCTTCCCTAGATCAGGACAGCAACCCAGTGACCCTTGCCTTCCTCTAGTGATTACAACTGCAGCACCGTAGTCCTCCTCACTCTACCTTTTTGCCCAGCTTTGTGCCCGCTGTTTTGTAGATCATTTGCTTTTATCACCTTACTTGAAGAGTTTGTCCCGGCCAGGCCTCAGGCACTGTGGAGGCAGACAGGAGTTGATGACTTAAGAGATGAGGGTTATTGAAAAAATGAAATGTGTATTAGGAGGATGGGCTGTGTGTAGCTTGGATGTGCTGTGGGAAGATGAGGCTGTATGACTTCTTTGCTTGATACAGTAATAAAGCCTTTCCTAGACAGTTAAGGAAACAAGACATGTTTTTCTGGCAAAGTTGTTTCATTATCTTCAGCATTTCCTGTAACCTCAATCCCAAAGAAAGGAATTTTTGCTTCAGTAAGTCAGAGAAAAGACGTTATTCTCTAAGGGTCGTACAATTAAGAGAAGAGAAGGTGAAGGGAAGGAGCACATCGAACTTGTAAAAACAAAAGCTGGGCAGAGTAGGAAGAAAAAGTTCCAGTATTCCTTGAAGAAGCCATCAAGTGGCAGTGGTAGTGAAAAAAAGAAAAGCTTGTCAGGAACAGCAGGTGGGAAGAGGCGGGACTTGGGCAGCTTGGCTCTTGTGGTACTTTCCAAAGATACGGTGAGACACAAAACATAATGATGAATTTTCAAGACAGTTTTCCTGGAAACGGCTCCCTTCCATTCAAAAATAGGAGTGTTGACTTTTATTAAGCTTTGTGCATGGTTGTTATCGCTTTCCGGTTTAGTCTGTTGTTGTGATGTTGTAGTCGTACTGCAATCTGCAGGACTCTGGTAAGATCCGGTTCTTTCCTGGTCACTGACTGTCAGAGCAGAAGTCCTCCAGCACGGGGGTTTGCTTTGGATGTCTGGCCTTCATTTACTTTGTTCTAGTATGTTCTATGTAGAGCTCCCTTCATTTTCCGAAGATCATTAGTGAATGGAAATGAGGCCCTGTATTTGGGTTGCATCAGAACAAACTGTTCCGTATGTGACCTTATTTTGAATTTCTTGAAATGGCTCTTGCTAGAGTTGGGCAGCACAACCGGGCAGAACAAGTGTATTTTACAAATACGCTGTTTCAGTTTTAGTTCCTGCTCTTCTAGCAGTTAGCTGTAAACAGTTCTAGGAACTCGCAGAACAGCTTTTGAGCGAACCACTTAGAAATAGATTTATTTTGAAATTGCAGTTACTTTCTTTCAAAGGCTAGAATTGAGACAGGTTGCATTGGATTGTTGAACTATTTTACTCCAAAACCCATTTTTAATAAATCCTCTGTTTGCAAAAAGTTTGAATGTTTTCATTTCCAGTTGGAAGGAGTTTTCAAGCATTTCTGAGCACTCAGTGATTGAGATTGCTCAGTCCTGTTGAACGTTTGCAGGAACTGTCTTTGTAATGATTTATGAAAAATTATAATGGTGATGGGGGTAAAATGGAAATTATATTTCTGTTCCAATGGAGAAGTGTGGGTGTCAGCCCTCTCCAGTGGTTAAAACATAGCAGAGGTCACCTGGTATTTGTCTTGACCATCATGTGGTTCTCAGGAGAGATCAACAGCTAGGAACAGCGAGTCTTCATGTAAGAGAAAAATAAGTGTTTTCTAATGCTTGCTGTGATGAGTTACTTCAGTGTAGGATTATTCCTTTCATTATTCTTCCATTTCCCACTCTTTAGTCTACAATATGTGATTGTTCTTTACAGTGGGAAAGTTGCTATTAGGTTGGTGCAAAAATAATAGCTGTTTTTGTCATTGTAAACTGTGATGCTTATTTTGGATTAAACTTATTTACTGTATCCATGAAACATACCATTTTAAAGAGCAAAATTCACTCTGCTTGTTTATGTTAATGGTTTTGTTTTCACTGTTAATTCTTTTTTTTTATATCGCATTGTCAAATTAAAGATGGAGAAAAAGCAAATTCAAGCAATTTTAATATAACGCAGCAGAAACTGGAGCCGTATCAACCAGGCATTGGGCCGGGGCCGTCAGTGACAGCACAGCATTGGTTCAAAAAATTTTGCAATGGAAATGAGAGCCTTGAAGTTGAGGAGAGTTGTGAGGGTCCTTCTGTGATGGATGACAACCAGTTGAGGGCCGATATTGAAGTGGACCCATGCAAAATGCAAAACAACTCCAGACATTGACCATTCAGTGGCTATTTAACATTTGCACCAAATTGGAAAATCAAATATCTCAACAAACAGGTGCCTTATGAGCTGAACAAAAATAAAAACAATCGCTGTTACAACATCTGCTCTGTGCTGCTTTTGCACAACAAGACCAATCCATTTCTTGATTGGGCTGTGATGCGTGATGGAAAATGCGTTCCATACAACAACCAGCGGCATTCTGCACAGTGGCTGGACTGAAGTGAAACACCAAAATATTTCCCCAGACTGAAGCTGCATCGAAAGTTGATCATGGTCACTGTCTGGTGGTTGGCAGGTGAATCATCCGCTACAACTTCTTGAATCCAATGCGAAGCCATCACAGCAGAGTTGCTGGAAAACGCCAAAATGCACTAACTGCAACATTTATGTCCAGTACTGGTTAATCGAAAAGGACCAGTTTTTCTTGATGACAACACTCAGACTTTTAAATGTCTCTGCAACCCAGTCTTTCAAGTGACTCTGCAGATGCTTCATGAACTGTGCCACGAAACTCTTGCCTCGCCCCGCTTACTCGCCAGACTTCTGTCCCACCACTTACCACCACAACTTCCTGCAAGAGAAGGTTTTCCACAACCAAGCAGCAGCTCAAAACACCTTTGAAGATTCATCTGTTCTAGGACTCCAGAATTCTATGCTACTGGAATAGACTTGTTTCTTATTGGAAAAAAAGTATAGATGCTAATGGTTCTTATTATGATTAATAAATTTTATTTTGAGATAGATTGCTTTAAAGTTGATAGTTAAAAAGGAAGTTATTTTTGCACTAACCTAATATTTAGGTAGCTCCAGTAAATGTGCCTCATCTGCTTTGTCGTTTGTATGAATTTAATTTTACTTAACTCTGTATTTTATAATCTGATTTTTAGAAGTATTTTCTCTTACACAGAGGCTCAATGATAAAACTGGACCAGTTGCGTCAGAGAAGAGTTGACACTTGACTGATGCTTGAGAGCTGCATGTCCTGCTGTTATAGCACTTCATCGGGCTGCAAACTGCAGTTTCCCTTTCTGCAGACTGAGGAAATGCAACAAGGAACTCTTACTGCACAGCAAAAGGTTAATAATTTTCATAAGGATATTTCCGGTAGACTTTGATTTGCTCTCTTGTTGCACTAAAAGGATGTACTTTTTAATGTTTTGGACTGTGAAGTAGATAAAACTCTGCAAACCGTAATTATTTTGTCAATATGGCGGTACTAAGTACAAACTCAACCACAGAAAAACACATACTTGACTCTTCAGTCCTAATCTTATAAATTTAAAGGCTCACATACTGTCTGCAGTCAGGCATTACTTGGTTTCAGAGCAGCAGTTTTAAAAACCAAACCGGCTTCAGTCCCAGCCAGTCTGATCTTTTGCTGCAGCTGCAAAATCTTCTGGACAAAGCTTGTCTTAGCAGCCTGGACTTGCTGCGTGTTGGGGTTTTTCCACACCCATTCTGAAACCTGACTCATGAGGGAATCCACTGCTGAAGTTTTTATTCCTTTAAATTCCTGTTGTTACATAGTGGGAGTTTTTCCTGAGTAAGAATTACAGTATGGAATCCAAAGTTGATCAATTTTGGTGTAGGTTTTAGAGTTCCAAGGTTTTTAGAGGAACCACTTTGGTTCCAAATATAAAGTTTTCTTACCAGATGAGAAGGCCACACTGGGAGAAGAATGCGTAGTGTTTGGCCTCAACCAAGTGCCTGTTGCTACCTCCGTTCTGTTGAAACGGCTGCAAACAGCTGACCATGCACTAGCCGCGTCCTTGTTAGCAGCGGGAGTATCCTGTGTTGCACCAGCAGCCTTGCTCTGCCTTTCCTAGAGGTGTTTGTACCACTGTAGAGAGCTCAGGCAGATTGTTACCTGGGTCGCTTTCACTAATAAAATTACCAAAAAAGTGAGTTAATATTTCCCACTAAAATTTACCGGTGGTTGAACCGGGTCAGCTTGCGTCGCACCACATCCGACAGCAGCTGATTTCACGGGGTGAGTCTATGCAGTACGGTGAGGGGCAGTTCAAATGGGGTTGATGACCACTAATCTCTGTTAAGGTGGGAATTATTAGAGGAAAAGACCCAGCTGTAATTAGACCTCCACTGTGGACTTATTTGGAAGAACATGTTAATTCTGCAATATGTTTCTTAGTTAAACATTGCACAGTTCTTACCTCATTTCTGTAAATAAAGTTTTGTGAATCTGTTTTGTATTGTGAAGAATTCATAAGAAAACATTGATATTTTGATTTGTAATATTTCTAATTAGTAGATTTAATTGAAAAAGTAAAAATAATTTATTTTTATATGTTCTGGGGAATTTTTTTAAAAATGTCACAAATCACTTTTGTAGATAACTTTACAAAAGTAACCCAGTGGTTTATTTTACTTGCGCAGCCCACTGGTGGATATTCTGTAATGATTTGTACAAAAGGGGAGAAGGAAATGTGCTGTTATTTTGCCTAGATGTAAAATTCCAAGTGTATGAAAAGATATGTACAAAGCTTTTGTTAATAAACTTTATTAATGCTGAGCGTCAGGTTCTGCTTGTGTGAATGGGAGTCTTGGAGCAGAACGTGTCTGTTCCCACCACCCTGCAGGAGGGAGCTCAGCTGCACGGGGGCCACTAAAATCGATTATAACAAACTTTAAAAATCTTTTCACGTCTAAGTGTTTGTTGTCAGGAGGCAGCGGAGCAGCTCCTGCCCCCCTGTCTGTACAGGGGCAGTTGCAGCCCCTCTGCGGGGGTCTCGGGGCGGGAGCGTTTGCTTTCACCCTTCCAAAAGAAGGTGCTGTGCGAGTTGGGGAGGAGCTGCTGCTCCCCTGGCCCCAGTTAACACTGAAATAACTTGGCGAGAGCTGCAGAGGCAGGACGGGCTCTTTACCTGCATGGGGCCAGCATTCAGCTGACCGAGGCCTTTGGTCGTTGCTATAATGGTTGTACTGGAGTCTGTAAAAAGACTTCCCAAAAACACTTCCCTGGGGGTCTGGGAAAGCCCCAGCTGAACTCCTGGGTCTGTTTCCCAGGCAGCAAAGGAGGAACTTGACCCTTCCCCTCCTGTCCTTGAAGATGTGAGGGTGGCAGACAAGGGCTGGGCCCTGCTTTTTATCCCCTTGCTAGTCAGATGCAGCCCCTGGCTGAGCCCTTGGAGTGAGCAGTGAGAAGATGGTGTTGCCAGAGGCCCGAGCCATTCGTGTATTGATTCCCTCTGCTCAAGTCCTGAGGACTGAACGTTTGTGTGTTATTTTCAGATGGGGAAAACCAGAGTCCTGAAAGAAGATGGCTAAATGAGGGGGCTCAGAACTGACCCCAGGGGAATGTGGATCATCACGGGGTACGGCTGGGACATTGCTTACCTGCCCTCTGCCACCTGCAGAATGGGCTCCTCTGCTGGCACGAGCTAGAAAAAATGTCCCTACATTCTAGGGGTAGCTGGAATGTTTTATGCTGTAAGACAAAGAGGCTTGGAAGACCAAGTTGAACAGAGGTGTTTTCATTGATGGAACCTACGCACCGTACAGCTGAGCTCTAGAACTGGCTCCAGCTTTCTTCTGGCTCTGTTGGGCATTGCCTGTTTGTTACTACTGAGAAGGGAGAGGACGGCTGGAACACCCTGGGCCACCAGAGCTGCACCCCACAAAGCTAGAGCTGTAGGCGAGAGGCAGAAAAGCCCAATATGCCGCAGGGGATCCCGAATTCCTTCTACTGGAGTCATGGCCTGGAGGGCTGTGTTACTGTTGCTTTATTTGGGGACTTAGGACAGATCCTGGTAGACAGGAAGTTTTGGTCGTCTTGTGCCTATTAGAGCAATATCACAGAAACCAGCACCAGGGGAAGTGCTGCTGCTCCTTATGCGTTTCCCTTAACTGGCGAGGGGTTGCCCAAGCTCGGGTATTGGGCTCCTGGTAGGAAGTAGAGAAGCAAGAAAGGGGCAAAGCTGGAAATCCCAGTGAGATTGTCAAATTCAGGACATCCTTAAAATCTCATCAAAGTTCAAGTGAGAGCCAGATGCAGTCGAAAACCAACCTTGTTTCAATGACTTTGCAGATCCTGACATCAAAGATGATGTTCTGTGGCTGATTTGGCACCAGGTCAGTGGCGGCCGATGCTGCCCTCCCTGTGGAATCCTCTGGTGTCAAAGCAGCTCACGCTTCCGAGTCACTGGTTGCCCAGCTGCCCACAAATATGTTGGAACCACTCTGGGTTCAGCGCCATGAGCACAACGCAGGCTGGATGTGCTGCATTTCACAAGATTTCCATGTTCTTAAGAGGCTTTTAAAGTTTCTGCTGTTTCTTTCACCAAACCCCAGCTTTGCTGGCACCAATGACAATGCATGAGCCAGCTAATTCTGGGCAGCCTGTGACAGCTCAAATCCTGGTTTTATCAACTTCATCCACTCGAGCTGTGTTAGCAGGAGCTCCGCTTCCAGCTGCAGCACTGGGTGACATTTCACTGATTTTCTGGTGCCTGTTTTTCATAAACTGCACTAAAAATCTCACTGTTGGGTCTGCGTAAAGATGAGCTCTTTTAAAGTGAAACCATGTTTCTATCAGTTTCAACTCCTCTCACAAGGAGGTCACATTGCACAATCAACAAAAAAGTGTTAGTTCATACATTGTCAGCTGTAAAGCAGAAGATGCTCCAAATAGACTCAGCTCCAACTTCGGTGAGAGCCGCAGCACAGACCCTGGGAGACTGAAAGCCGCTCCTGCAAACTTGTAGCGCCCAAGGCACATGGAGGTCCGGCTCACACCTGCCCTGAGAAATGAAAATATTTTGCTAGCAGGAGAATGGTAACAGTACTTGAAGAACATGAGCATCTGGCACTAGAGCTGGGTAGGTAAAAAAAGGTATTTACAACTGTAAATGGACATGTACGTGCGTGGAAGTGAAGATTAGAAAAATGTTCATTTCACAATACTGCTAGAATGCCTTGACATTCCATGTAGCAGCAGACATGCTTATAAGCACATGGTCTTGGACTTAGAGCTGCAAGAAAGGAAAATACACGTTGAGTGCAGAGTTCTACTGCTCTTACGCTTGCTGAACAGTTTCAGATCAATTCTTTCTTCCAAAACAAAAACATTCTCTATATTCTGTGCATTCCTTGGCTGTAAACCTATGAGTATCAAAATGCACTTATCAGTGTGGGGTTTCCTGAAGGTCCACTAATTTTTAAGACCCTGTTACCACACATCTGCACAAGCAGTTCTCCAACACAAAAATACACCTTCATTCTTCAACACACATAATAGGGAAGATGGCATAAGATTTATTAATGTTTTCTTTTACTAAGGCACAGGACGTTTAGAAATAATGAGGTACAAAAATGCAGTTTTCTGCAGGTGAGATTTAAAACCCCATTTTGACAAAGATGAGCTACTTTTCTTCTCACTCAGCTTTTAGCCATTTTTTTCTTTTGTACCAGTTCAACAAGCAGCTTGTATCTTGCTATACACTCCTCCTAAAAGGAAAAACAAAAGGTTAATTAAACTTTGATATTTTACTATTGCTTTAACTCTATACGTGCTCCCTGATTCTAGAAGAGCTGGGGTGGGGGAAAGTGTTTTTATTTTTTTGTTCGTGTTCTTTTTTGAAGTTGTGCCCTGCATTTCAGGAGAATCTACATCCAGTGAAGAGCGGATCAGAAAAACGAACTTGAGATTTATGTTTCTTAATGGATAATTTCTCTCTTTAAAGAGCACACAAACCCAGGTAAACAGTTGCCTAGTACTTCTTGGCAATGACTGTAAAAGCAATTATTAAACAGTTGTATTGTACAAGCTATTTCAGAACAGTTATTCTGGTATGAGCCCACTGCAGGCAGGTTACTGGGTTAAAGACAAGGCTTCACAGTCACTAACGTAGCACCTACTGCCACCAAATCCTGTTGAACAGCTTCAGAGCCAGGGAAAACACTCAAATCCCCCACCCATGCTTCCTGTTCTCTCTTACTGTGTTTGGCACTAATAAAGTCAGGATTTTCTGCAGCTACAATGACTGAAGCAAGCAAACTAAACTATCACAACTATTACAAAATCTAGCACAGATCAACTATATAATTGACAATGCTATTTTTAAAATATTATACTTACAAAAAGAACATAGATTATTGAGCATTTAACACTTGCAGATGGATTACTTATTTTGTTTGTTCATTGAGACGGGTTGAGAAAGGTATTGTAAAAGTGTAAGCAAAGCAGCACACCAACATTTGGTTACTAACTTTGAATGAAAATTTGTCTTAAAATCTAATTTGTCCTGCAACTGAAGATCTGAAAGGCAGAGGAAAGGCAGGTATTTTAAATGAAACAGGAGGTACTTCAACATTTTCTGTAACAGATCAAACAAACCAAATTAAATGAAAATGTACTTCAAATAAAAACAACAAACATGACAGTAACGCTCTAAACAGCATTGATCATGTCTGGACTAACAGGCTAAGTAAAGGACTCACCTTTCTGGATGGACCCTCAGTTCTACCATACACTGGTAGAAAATATGTTTCCCCTCAATTTGTATTATAGTTCAAACAAAACTAGGCCTACCTTGTTTTTTCCAGGAACACATTTTGCTATTTTATCCCAGCGATCTGATGTTCCCTTTGGATACTGCTGCAAGGCCATTTCAAGAAGTTTCTGTTGATTTTGAGTCCACAGGTCTTCTGGGGCACGGCTTTTCTCTCTTTTTCTGCTCTCATCATCACTCCCTTCCTCTTGCTCGGCACTATCAAAATCTTTCTGGCGTCTTCCTCTGCTCTTCTGTTCTTGTACCTCTTTTGTTGCTGGCAGAATCACTTCAGGTGCTTTGACAATTTTCCGCTTGCGGGGTCTAGTTTCACTTGCACTGGTCTCCTTTTGATCTGTTTGGACATCCATCTGCTCTGGGGAGTGATCGTAGTTCCCCTCCTCTTCCTCTTCTTCCTCCTTTTCTCGCTGGGTGATTATGTGGTCTGGCAAATTCACATTGATTTTGACATTCTGGGAATTCTGGGCCAGCGTTTTAAGCTCAGAGAGCCTGATGATACCTGTTAGAAGTATTGTTGTTACACCTCTCAAAAAACAGAACAAACCATAAACTGCCCGCAAAGAAAAGATGCCCAGAATAGGGCAGAGAAGAGAAAAAGCTCTTCTGAATTAAGAGTTTAAGGAAAATGCTTATCGAGAAATCAAGGTCTTTGTTATGAAGCAATGAATTTTGCCAATGAAAGCTTATCTGGTTTATGTGCAGTGCTAGTACATTACCACACTGATAGAAACAAGCAGACCAGAACAGCCTGGACAAATGAACAAGTGAATGAAAAGAACATCAGTTCTTCTCTTTGGTCAAAGTAAGGCAAGGCTGCAAAAGTCTCTTGGCAAAGCATGCACAGAAAGTACAAAACACACTCTGTCTGCATAGCTGTAACTTTTTATAAGCATCCATCAGGACTTAGTAGCACACACCTGGTGTAAGTGTAACAGAATCCTTCACTTGTTTGGCTTTCACGGTAACCTGCATGAAAACAACAACAACAAAGGACTATTTAAAATGTCATATTACTGGAGCTACTGAAGAATTCATTAGCAGCTTAGTGCAGAATGACAGCTGAACATGGCAACCAGCACACAGCAAACGGGCAAAAAGTAACTTTTGAAAACGTCTAGCTTATTAAAATAATGTAAGCAATGCTTCTGGAGTCTTCAGCACAGGAAGGACATGGATCTGTTGGAGCGAGGCCAGTGGAAGGCCACAAAGGTGATCAGAGACACATCCCATACGAGGACAGGCTGGGAGAGTTTGGGTTGTTCAGCCTGGAGAAAGGCGGCTCCAGGGAGACTTTATAGCAGCCTCCCAGTACCTAAAGGGGGCCTAGAGGAAAACTGGGGAGGGGCTCTGGGGTCAAGGAGTGCAGTGATAGGACAGAGGGTATGTTTAAATTAGATATTAGGAATAAATCTTTTCCAGTGAGGGTGGTGGAAGCACTGGCACAGGCTGCCCAAAGAAGTTGTGGATGCTCAATCCTGGAGGTGTTCGAGGCCAGGTTGAATACGGCTTTGAGCAACCTCATCCAGTGGAAAGTTTTTCCACCCAATGGCAAGGAGGGGTGGAAAAACTATTCTACGATTCCAGCAAAACCAGGAATTCCTCCATATGGGATAGTAGTATGAATGATTTAGACTTCTGCTGTCTTAGCTAACTAATGTTAACAATAATAATTATCTTCTACACAGAACAGCCCTAGACAGGAAATCTGCCAGAAGTTGTGCAGCTATTTGCTGGAAAAAAGGAGAAAAATATAAAGATTCAGGATTTTTGTTCTATGACAAGATTTGCGAGTACTTCAATAGTTAAAATACTTCAGTACCATCTGCTTCTAATCTAGCCTGTGTTGTTCCCACCTGACTTTCTGCCCATGAAACTGCAGGACTTAGTTTTAAAAACAGGCAAGTGCTGGATCTCCTTAACAAAATGACAGCAAGACGTAACAAATTAAGCCTCATTTTCTGGGATGATTAAGTTTTCATTTAACTCTGTGAACAAAAAAATCCCAACTCTAATTAACCAAAACCTTTATCCAGGGGTAGACATCTGGCATAGGAAGCTCCAGTTTGTGCTACTGCAATATAGTATTTAGTTTCAATCGCCCAAGAAGAAATCACAGAATACTAACACAAACAGGTAATTATAAATGATTTTGAAACAGTAGGCAGGATCCTCATTAAAACAGGTGACCCACTAACAGAAATTGCCTTCCTTAAAGAGTTTACAGTCTAAAATTATCCAAATTACAGTGTTCACGTTCTATTTTCATTATTAGCAAAGTGTCTCTATAGGGCCAATGCTTTAAAAAGCTGAGTGGACAGGAATCCATTCTTGACTGCTGAACAGAATGGATTCTTAGTGGTGTTCTGCTCGTATTTCTTAAATAGAAATGATGTTATATACAAGGGATTATTATAGATTATTTTGTAAAGAGTGAGAAGAACTTGTCATGGAAAGAAGTGGCTGATCCTTTAGAGCTTACTGCAATGATGCAGTGGCTTCTTTGTGAATGTAACAACGCATTAACTGTATACACATACTCCAGAAAATTGTTTCTAAACCATTCTGCTACTTTTAAAGTAATTCTTTCACAGACTTACAGCCTACTCCTAAGGCCAAGAAGTTAGGAAAGAGACAGAAGAAAAGATTTCTTGAACAAAACAGAGCAGAATAAATCGCAAGCAAAGACAAAGACAGGTACACCAAGTTGCTAATGTTTGGTTCTCTGTGTTGAGCCTTTGATGTTCTTGGAGGTTGGCAATTATTTTATCTTTCAAACCAGGACTACGCATGCAACAAACTCTGCATTGGAAGTAGTGCAGATCAGTAAGCCAGATTCAAGTTTTCTTTGCGAGACAGACATTCGCAAATTAGGTTAGTGTAGGCATCCCATAATAAATTTTGTTGCATTTTAGATCTAATTGAATAGGAATGTAAACCAGCCCTCCTCACTACAGAAGTGCATGATTTTTGTTTATTCCTGCGTCCTAATCGCATCTCACATTTCCCCCTACATCCCAAAAAGTATTTTGGATAACTTTAGCCATAATAACTTGTTGAACCCAGATGCAGCATTTGTAGTAAGTTACTCCATTTATCCATTATGATAGCTGTCCACATTTGATGGACTTTCAATTTGAATATTCACCAGAGAAGCTGGAAATAACAACTGTGTGTATGGTTTAGATACTGAAAATCTACAAGTCCAAACACTAAACAAGCCCCTTCAAGCTGACATAACTTTGACAACTCATCAAGCTTCTTACTAACAGCTTTACTATCATCATTCACAGGTTACATGAGAAGACTATTCATCTATTATTCTCTCTCTCTCTTTTTTTTGTAAGCTTTCTACTTCATATGGATGATTTTGCAAGTCCAGATGCTATGTAAAGTTCATGTTTACTCCAGCTCTTTTTCACTTAGAATTCAGAATACACTTATTTAGACTTAAGATTCATTTGTCCATCAGCTTCAACTGTCATTGCCGTTAAAGATACTGACACAGGGCAAGAATCATAACATGTCAGTATTAAACTACTATGGATTATTAGGAATCTAACCTATGGAACACATGAAGTTTTATTTAAATTTGATCTGAGTTTAATCATTGCTCTTGCCACTCAAATTTTGAGACTCTTCCATGGCCAGTTCCTCCATATTTTCTGACATCTTTAATATCAATTTAAATTTCCTCTCAAGTGGTGAATAGTGTCATCTACTAGCTACTTCTTAACAGTGATTAAAAAAACCTAAGTTACACAATGTAAGTTGCTCCATTGCTTTCTCCACCTAATTTCTTACCATAATGTGCCTACACTATTACATTTTCATTAGGTAACAGATAACATACTTGAAAATACTGTTATTCAAAGTATGAAGCCGTTATTCAAAGTACGAAGCAGCTGTAGAATTACTCTTCTAGTTATTATTGCTGATTGTTCCTGCATAATTCTTTAAAATTATGTTTTCCATGTACATTAAATTATCAGTTTTATCATGACTGTGAAAAGTTGTACTAAAAGCCTGCTGTTATTGACAACAGCTTTCACCAGAGAATTTGCCAGCCCTTAAGAAATCCTGGGTCTGGGGACATCTTAAATAATAAGGATCAAGACTGTGAAATTGATTAAAAACAGAAGAGGGCAAATCCTATATTCTGGCAGTATTTGTACTGCTGAACAGAAACACTGCATTATTTCATGGGAATCAACTTTAAATGCTGCTGTTTCTATGCCCAAATAACCTAGGCAAGCCTGTAGTCCAACAGGGGTAACAGAAGCCACAATAAAGATAGGTAATCGCATGCACAGTGAAACAGATTTTCTTAGACAGAGAAAGATGACCAAAAAAAAAACAACCAAACAAACCCATGTTGGCTGCAAGCTATCAAATTACTGAACCATCTTACTATAGAATCTATAGCAAGACACCACAGGAACAGTTTGCTCCTGAAAACTTCCTTATGAATTCAGTTTCAATAGCTCTTCAGCTACAAAAAGATTTTATTGAAAGCAAGTGGGATTAGTGGGATGACTTTATGCATTGAAAGCCAGACAGAGCTGGTTTCCTCCTGTACTGCTGACAATTAGTCCAGATCACAAGACAAGTTGCCACTCAACAAGACATCTAGCAGTAAAAACATTCCTCATCCTGACCATCCAGATGTTAAATCTCTTGTTACCCTAGATACCTGCCACCTCTTTCAGATGGGACAATCGATGCTTCAGAAAAATACAGGAGAAAAGAAAAAATATTAAGAGTCAGCTTAAAGGACTCTCTGTAGCACAGGCAAAAGCAAATTTTGCTATCACATGAATGAGAGGTTACCTTTCATTCTGCAGGGAAGTTAGGCATAAAAAAGCACAGAATTGTGACAGAGCTAGAGGGGAAACCCTGTAAAGTCAGGTACAGTGGTCCTACTGATGCCAAAGAGAGAGAAAGAGCCCTTTTGCAGAAGATGGAAAGCGATTCCCCACTCCCACAGCAGCAGCCACCAGCCCAGCACTTCCACTGATCCCTCCAGCACCACGACCAGCCCAGCTTCCAGGGCACATGACAAGAGGGCTTTGAAGCCTTTGCCATTTTGCTGTCTCCTGGCAACCTTCTTTGGGCAACAATCTACATTCCTTCTCTGAACAGGATATTATTTTGATTACAATTGCGCCAGATAATTACAGAAGTACAAACCTCTGAAGTTCTGACAACATTTTGAGAAAATAGCGTGGGGTTTGTAAAGGAAGAAACAACCCAAGTCACTTGGCTTTCCAAATGCATGTAACCTTCTTGCAAGTGAGGATGACATCTTATTGTGCTGCAGAAAACTGGAGGTTCTAATGAAATTTTTTAATAGTCATAGCAACTTAACAAGCAGAAGTTCTTTAAATATTTACTGAAGCTGCCACAGTTTCTCAACATCAACTCTTAAATTTGCTGTTCCAGTAGCAGTGTTCCATTCACCCAGTTGTTACCTTCCTGCTTGCTCTCTGCCTAGTTACGTTGTGCAAAAATACTAAGATCTATAGAATTACGGAAACATATAATGTAGAAACAGCCTGTGAGTAGTTGAGTCTAATACGCAGCATTGAGGAATTTCTTGAATATTTGAGGCTAATTTGAGTTATAATCATATTCTTTTTCATAAAGGAAAGCAGGACACAGACAGGATTTTAATGTCTTCCTGGCTTTCTCAGAGTAGTAGGTTTTTGCAAATCTAGCTTTCCAGAACAGCACAGAATGAATTGCTAAATTTGAAGTTCTCCCTGTGTAACTAAAACACTACCCGCTGCACTCAGTTGTTGTTCCAATCTAGACCTAGACAGCATTTATATAGCAACCGCTATTATATCAAGAACTGTTTGACCCAAGTCAGAAAAAGATAATGATCCATTCCTTTATTTTCATATGACAGACTCAAAATTTGTTGCTTTATATACTGCCTTCCCTTGCATACACTAAAAAGGCTGCTATAATTGTCTTCCATCTTTAACAGACTGGTGAAACTTCAAATAGAATCACAGGATCATAGAGTAGCTAGGGTTGGAAGCAACCTTAAAGATCATCTAGTTACCCAAGGCTCCATCCAACCTGGCATTCAATACCTCAAGGTATGGGGCAGCCACAACTTCCCTGGGCAGCCTGTTCCAGTGTCTCATCACTCTCATGGTGAAGAAATTCTTCATAATATCTAGTCTAAATCTGCCCCTCTCCAGTTTATACCCATTCCCCCTCGTCCTATCACCACAAGCCTTTATGAATAATCCCTCTCAAGCTTTCTTGTAGGCCCCTTTAAGGTACTGGAAGGTCACTATAAGATCTCCTTGGAGCCTTCTCTTCTCCAGGCTGAACAAGCCCAACTCTCTCAGCCTGTCCTCCTATGAGAGGTGCTCCAGCCCTCGCAACATCTTTGTAGCCCTCCTCTGGACCCGTTCCAACAGCTCCATATCCTTCTTACGCTGGGGATTCCAGAACTGGACACAATACTCCAGATGAGGTCTCACAAGAGAGGAATAGAGGGGCAGAATCACCTCCCCTGACCTGCTGGCCATGCTTCTTTTGATGCAGCCCAGGATATGGTTGGCCTTCTGGGCTGTGTGTGCACATTGCCCATCATGTACTGAAAACGGGGACTGCCCCGACCCAGGTGCAGGACCTTGCACTTGGCCCTGTTGAACCTAATGAGGTTCTCAGAGGCCCACTTCTCCAGCCTGTCCAGGTCCCTCTGGATGACATCCCATCCTTCCGGTGTGGCAACTACACCACCCAGCTTGGTGTCATCTGCAAACTTGCTCAGGATGCACTCGATCTCGCTGTCTACATCACTGATGAAGACATTAAACAGCGTAACTGCATAATTTAAAACACAAACATGAACATTTTAACTTTGAATTGACTGAGGCCATGTAGTAAGATGACGTACTTCAGCTTGGATTACTCCAAGACCTACCAGGAGTGAGACATGGCGGAAGCTTGGTTTATATTTGATTATTTAACTTACTAGATCTCTTGAAAGGAAATATTTCCAATCAAAAGATGCACCTTTGTTTTGGCATTGCCAAAAGTCTGTCAGGTAACTAGTCTTTATCCATTGTGTAAATCAGATGTTGAATTCAGTGCTAACATAGCAAATGAGTACTTTAAGGACTATGTGCTTTTGTTCTCAAAAGAGCTAAGAAACTTGTTATGAATTTAACTGAATTTGCTTAGACAAACCAGCTGCAGTCAGTAACAGTACAGGTTTTTATGGTTATGGATTTTGAAGCCAAGTGTGGTTCTGAACTTTGCCACAGCAGATAAAGAAGAGGTAGCTACCTCAAAAGAACCCCTGAAAAACTGTGAATTTAATTATGATGCAATTTAAGATGTGGCCTGCAAAGAAGGCAAACTTTGCCTGAATCACCAGAAGTAAAAAACCACTAAGCTCTCTCCACCGTAAGCACCCAAATAGTTAATTTAAAGAGGCAACAGACTTTTCAGGACACAGAAAGAGAAAGAACCCAAACTAGAATTGTTATGATGGTGGAGATGTCACAGTAGGCTGGTTTGGTTTCGGTTTTTGGTTTTTTTTTTCAGTTAAAATCCATATTTAAGAGTCTTTAGATCAACAGTATGGGCACTCATGTAAGATAAGAGTTTGGCTCAAATGCCCATTGCAAAAACTGCTTGAACGTCTTATTTTGTGATGATGCAAAGTGCATTACCTTTCCTAAGGCAGAAGATTTGAATTCTGCAATGGAATTCAAAACCAGCTCACCATGAGGTATGTGAGATATTGTTAATTCAAGACACTCTAAAAAGTTGCAGCAGCACTGGCTTGACCACCTCACAAGCCATCTGATTGTATGAAAAGTTGGTGTCCTACTGCCTTAAGTAAAAAAAACCAACTCTCTCCTTCGAGTGAGAAGAATGCTCTGGTCATGCTTTACAAGAAAGAAATCAAACTGATTCGCATCTGGGTGTAAGATGCATTGAGCTGCCAATTCTGCAAAAACTGCAGGGGCAACTACAGGACTGTCCAGAAAAAAATTCAGTGCAATGATGGAATGGTAAACAGCAATCATCTTTTCCTCCCCTCCGCACATCAACAGAGACATCCTGGTGTGTCTGTGGGATTAGACAGGTGTTTCAAAGATTTCACTTTCAGATTGAGGGATCGACATGACCTATGTAGGATCTAAATCCCATCTTTGATATTCATAAGCCCTTTTGGACCTCAATCCAGAGCTAGGTCTTTATACTTCAATAAGCAACTGGAAGACCTATTGATTACATAAATATATGCAAGTTACTAAGGGTGAATGTTTCAGAATATCCACAACTGGAGAGCACAGAAACTGAGTTAACACAGACATAGTATACAAAATGAAATGCAAAACAGACCTAGGAAAACACTTAATCTCCAGAAGCAAAAAACCATAATAAATAATAAATTCATGAACTTTTACATATGGATCATTTTTTATATAGACGTTTTCTTGCTGGCAAAGTAATGAGCTTGCATGTGTCAAAACAAGAAACCTATTTTAGAATGGCATATAAATTAGAAGGAGTATGAACTCACACAGTCAGACTTATAGGCTGAAACTGTTGCTCGGACATACAAAAGAGATCACAAAGTACCCCCGAACCTTATGCATTTGGGTTTCATTATAATTCAGAATGCCTGCTCAAATACATCCACCTGTCTTTTGTTCTGCTGTCTACCTTAGTGTCCTTCTTTACAAGCCACAAATCCCAATCAGTCTGGTTTTGCAACACAAATGAATGAGATTAGTGACTGCAGGAGCAAACAGAATCAGTTTAAATCCCGTAAGACAAGTGAATGATATTAATTCACAAGTATGAAATCTGAGATCTCTTTGCCTTTAATTTAAAAAACCTGTACCTAATAATCACATTAAAGTCTGTTTGGCATGCCAGACAGCTTTTACTTCCTCTGTTATTTTTACAATTTGAATGTCCTTTGTACTTACTGAAATTAATTTATGCCTTTCAGCAAATATTTTTTTTTAAACTTTTTATCCATAAGGGTAGGTATTGTCAAGTACAATATACTTCTATAATTTCCCATCTAAGTGCTTTTTCTCTATTTTTGAATTCAGTAAAAGCTGACAATCATCATTATAAATCTTCATAAGGCTTAGCATTTGTCAAATCAAACAATGTAACTTTTGCAGAAATAGTAGTCTTGAAACTCTGCTCCATTCATTATTTATACTATGTTATAGGGTGTTCAAGTACTTCGGAAATTCAAACATATTTTTTTTATTTTGCTTTAAAAGGTCAATTATTTCCTTAAGTACTGGAGGACAGGAATGAGAACTAACCCCGAAGCAACAAATTCAGCAAGGAAAATGGGTCAAAGAACAGATGTTTAGAGGATGACAGAGAGCAGTGGTACAGGTAACCAGGTCAGCAGGCAGGAACACTGATTAGAGTCAACGGAACTCCATTTCCCTTTCATAATCAAAATACTTGAAAATCTTATTTATAACACCAGCCAAGTGGAATAAAAAACCCCAAAAGTCTTAAAAAGCCTTAGAAGCTTTCAGTTATGAAAGTGTGAAATACTTCATTGCACTGCACCAGTTGAAAATATTTTTCATGGGAAAATCTTGCTAAATTCCCAATATGCACATTTTAAAATGACAATTAGTGACTTAATTAATTAAAAATAATTATAGAGTAAGCACAACTTAATCTCATCTATTTTGGGTTGGTTATTCATTGGCTGTTAAAAGATGCCTTCCTGAAGAGAGACAAAGCAAACACAACCTACACTTAACAGGACTAAAGTTACAGTAACAAGCCTTCTTACAATTGCATCTGCACCCCGGCTGCAAGCTTAACCTACGTCTGAGCTGAAAAGCATAGGAATATGTTGCAAAGAAATTTATGCTGGTATTATCTGAGGCAGCACAAATAGCAACAGTAAAGCCGGATGAGCTCAGGGGCTCTACAACATGGACATAGCTGTTTATTGATGGATTTTGGCTGGCACTTTCCCAGTGACCTGCATCACACCGTGTGGATGTACTTGTTTAGACAGGGAATCTAGTAGACTCATGAATCTGGTAGATTCATAACACTTTGTTATGAATCCCTGAATTTAAGAATAGTCACGCTAACATATATGAAGTGATTACTAACCAACTTACAGTGATTATCTGGCTTTAATTTTCCATTTTTTAAAATGAGTTCACACATGCTTCCAATTGCAGGGAAGGTTTTGTTTCCTCCCCTTTCCTCCTAGATAGCTTGCACTTGCTAGACTAATCACAGACCATGTGCAGAGAAGAACCTAACCTCAGGCAGAATCACTGCCTCGATTTCCTTTATTGCAGATATTTGTCCAACCTGTTCTTAACGGCCTGCAAATGTGGAGACTCCACAGCAGCCTATTCCACTGCTTCATCATCTCCATTGTAATTCTCTGCCCCTCAATGTCTAACTGCAAACTGGGATAAAATTTGGGGTAATTACTTCTGCCGTATAAAATGGACACATAGCATAAGCCTGTTCCTCTTTACAGCTCTCCTTTTATGTAGCTGCATCCTCAATTCATATTTTCCTTCAGTTCAACATTAATTTCTTCTCGCTGTTTCCTTGCGGATCACACATTAGAGACCTATGGTTCTCTTTATTCTCATGTAGACTCTTCATAATCACGTGTTTAAGTGCAATACTGAAAACTAGGCACAAACTAAGGATGCAGATGCAGGTTTACCGTTCTCCTGTTTGTCTATTCGCAGTAAGATGCTTGCCTTTTTCACAGCTCGCTATGTTTTGACTTGTATCTAGCATATTATCTCCACAATGCTCCTGCTTTTAAAAGCTACCCCTAGTCAGTTGTTTGACACCTTTTATTTGCAAACATGATCCTCATCTTATGTGTCCTTGCAAATACTGTCTTTTTAATTTCACCCTTTTTTTTGCATCTTATGTTTTTTAACTTGTTCTGACCTTTCTGAATTCTACTAATCTTCCAATACACTTTCAGTTCCTCTTAGCTTTGTAAGATTTACATGTGCTTGCCAGGTTTTGGGATATCAAAATCATGTTCTAGCAAAATCAGGGAAGAAATTTCCAGAGAGATTTGTTCAGCTTGGAAAAAGAGACAGACACACAAACTTTTTGGCATTCTGTAAGTGTGAAAAAGCACTATTAAAGTTCCAAGCATTAGAAGCTTTGCTTCGTACTGTTCCAAAACTCATTAATTCCACGAGGAAAATTCTGAAATATATTAAAAAACACTCAAAACAAATAAATCCACAAACCTAAGTTAAAACAACATAAAGAAGCTGAACAATTCACAAAAGCCAAGAACACTCTCCTCAACCCACTTAATTCTGCTTAAAATTTGCCAGTGGAAATCAATACAGTTTGATGTAGGAATCTACTTCTTAAAAATTTAAGACATTTAAGACAATTTAAATTGGAATCTCTTAGGAGTGGTTAGAGGGAGCGTATTTCACTGACGTTCTTCAGGTATATATTAATGGTTTCAGTTTATTCTTTAAAAAGTGGTGAAATATAATTTCAACCTTTTTTTAGCTGAGGAAAAAGGTTTTGAGACAGAAGCAACAGAGGGGAGAAAATTTTGGAATGGATTTGTTTATATTAATAACTATTTAGCTAATCTGTTAAAGAGGGTTCGAATGCTTAAAATCGTATGGAAAGAAGTACAGTGCACCTCGTCAACACCTTCTCCTACAGTTCTCTAACTGTGAAAGGAAAACCAAGCCTTGCTGCTCTTCATACTGTACAGAAGAAACAAGCAGAAAGTGGTCTCAAGTTTTTTAAAAGCATTTCTGTGTCACAGAAAGTGTCGGAAAACCAAATTAAAATGCCCCTTGAATGTTTTCCTTTTTTAAGATCTAGCACATTTACCAGAGACCACACACTTGAGACTCTATTTGGCTTGAGAAATGTTAAATTAGCTGTAAGCAAGGGATTCTCAAATTCTGCTACACTAGCTATTTCAAAACAGCACCTTGTACACCAGAATTTGTCTCCCTGCACCTTTCCCAGTGGAACCAGTTGTTCAGGCAGCAAACACTACCTCCTCATGCAAACACCTCTTTTTCTGTGTAGAGTTTAACAAAACCAGATATTTTCCCTGTAGCTTTAGTGTAACATTTCTTATCCAACTACGGCGAAGCCCAAGCAAAATAAGAATCCTTGCAATAAATTCAGATGGTATTCTATGTCATCTTCAATAAATACAAAGGATAAGCTGTACACCCTGTTCAATAACTGAATGGATAGATCTGAAGTAGTTCCCAGTTTCAACATCTCTGATACTTACACAACAATGGGTTTAGATCCAGAGAATTTTCCAGAAGGCTTTTGTTTAAGTGTTTCCTTTCACTGTAACTCTGTGCAATCCAATGATAAAAGTAGCAGAAACTCTAATAAGCAGCCTGTGTCAGGAAAGCTACCCTAGCATTACGAGCAGCATGAAATTTTTAGAGAAGCAAAAACTTGTGTGGAGTACACTTACATTAATCATACAGTTGGAGGTCATTGGAAGTAAAAAGGGTTACACTCAGACCTTTCTCTAAGCATAAACATCCCTGAAAATGCCTTTTTTCATACAAGAAAATGACAGCTCTTGGAACATACACCTTTCTTCCATTTCTCTTTCCAATTCACTGAAAAACACGTTGCTCAAGACTTCTCATCTAAAGGAAGAAGCAAACGAGCTTCATTTTTTTCTTTCCAATACTGGATGTATGCAAGTATGGTGGCCAAATATATTATGCAAAGGATTCCTAGTAAAGAATGTTTTTACACCTGCTTCAAGGAATAAAGCAGGAAGTGGGTGCAAAAAGGCAGCATTAAGATAGTGTTAGTTTTGCAATATGCAGAAGCATGCTACATGTTTGCATTATCAGCAACAAGCAAATTAATAATTTTTTCCAAAGCATTCTCAAAAGATCTCACTCCATACTACTGAGCCATCTGAAATATTTTTGCTATTAATACCTGCTTACTAAAATGTAGCATCTTTTTAATAAAGTCACTCCACTTCAGTAGTACAAATACTTCAGGAGCATGATAAACACTAAACAGAACAAACAAAAACCACAATTTCATTTGCATAGCAGGTTAGTAACTGCTTGGTTACATCCACTTATTTGCAAGTAATGCATTGTTTCAAAATGATAAGAGTGCAAATGGCTTATTTTCTAGTATGTGTGAGTAACACAATTCTATAGATACATAAAATCTTTAAAAATAACTTCTAAAAACATCCTTTTGTGATTATACCAACAGGGAAAAAAACCCCACTTAAGTAGGACAGAAATTGCTCAGAAGGCTATAATGGGTTACATTTCGCTCTACCCCAAGGCTTCGTTTCCCATTATTTAAGATAATTCCTGAAATATAATAAATAAAGAACATCTAATCTCAAAATGTACATCAACTAATTTAAACATCATTCTCATTAACCCCTCCAGAGCTTATAAAATAGGGTCAGCTGAAAAGGCTTTCAAATGGTCCTCAGCAGACACTACATCATGTTCTAGTGATCTATTGCTTGAAAAGGAAAAGTCTTTTACAGCCTAGCCCCTAAGGGTTTTAGATCATAACACTTAAAAACTGAAAGTACAAGCTTTCTTTGATATCTGTTAAAATACTATAAAATATGAATTAACAAGGATATTAATCATTTTACACAGCATCATCATTAACCCTGCTATAATCCAGAAAAAGGGAATGAAGTATAACTTGTTTTAAAGTTGATACAGATATTTCAGTTTAATTAATGGAAACCACCTGTCTAAACACCATTAGCTCATCTACGTTTTTTAAGGACTAGCTTGAAACAGAAATGTAATCTTTAACCAAGTCACACAAACGTTCTCTTGAAGCGAAAGGAGGCTGCTACAAAAGCCACAGTGCATTGTTTTTCTGTTATTGGGTTACAGTAGCTTAAATCTGTAAGCACCAGAATCCCCCATCCAGCTGATCAGTTACAGCTGTTAATTGCAGAGGGAGAGGCTGGCTGACATCTGCTTCTTGCATAGTTAGTTAATGGTTCACTTCCAGGTCCTAAAAGGATTGTAGCCTCTCTCAAAAGACAATGTCAGCCCCCATATACACTGCCTGTCTTGTTCTGGTTTGTCACTCTCTATACAATGCAAATCTGAGTGAACTCACATCTGCCACTGATCGACCCAATTCGTGAGCAATCTTTTCCCATCGACCTGGGGTCCCCCCTGGGAATTTAACCATACTTCTTGTCAGCTGGCTGAGGTCCTCCTCCGTCCATTCGGGTGCCTGTAAAACATTTGTAAAACATTCATTACACTGGGCTATCGGACATATTTTTGTGAGGTAATATACTGAAAAAATCTTCAAACGAATGAATCAAATCATGTAAGATGAAAATTTAATAGCTTCAAGTACCTGGGTACTGTCTCCTTGTGCTGCTGCTGAAAATGCATAAAAACAGCAGAGCAATGTTAAGACATTAAAATCCTTAACACTCAAAAAATATATTTTGTGTGTTGTACACACTAACACATTTAATTTCCATCAACTTTTATGCAACATACAAAGCACCGTGAAATGCAGTAAAGATAAAAAGCAGCAATACTTTAATACTTCTGTTAAAGATTGCATCACAGGTTAAGATAAAAAATTTTAGACATTTATTTAATCGCACATTCGAGATTTTTTCCAGCAAAGAAAATACCCTCATTTTTACCTTTATATAAAGCCTCTAAATAAAACAGAACAGTCATTTCAGCTTTTTGTCACTGTAATCATCCTATGGTTTTAGCATTCTGGGATGATTCAGGAATGAAATCTGTTGATTCTAATATTCCATTAAGACTATTAAAGAACACCCCTCCCCCCAAGCCCCACTGTTACGCCACAAAACCAAACCAGATGCTTCTACCACCCAATAACTAAAAGATATAAAAATATTTTGCTCTAACTGCATAAGACAATCTGTTAAAAATAACTGTCTTCATAATGGCCAAATAAAAGTGAACAAAGCAAGAAAAACAATTAGAGCAGTTTAAGGCATGAAATCTCGCTTGCCTTGGAAGAAAAGATGCAGTAACCATCTTTGACATTTGTAGCACCTTTGGCAACAACTGCAGAGCTGAATCTTTGCTACCATCAGCAGTTTGGCATTTTATTTAATTTTAAGGAATTCTTTATGACGTACCTCTTCTAATCACTATTTCCGATAATGAACAGGCACATATCAAGCAGTTTGCATTACAGAGCCATCAGCACAGAACAACAGTCAGAGGTGAGTGACCCCAGGGACCATCTCCACAACTACAGCAAAGCTTCTCCCTGACACTAATCCTGCCTGTCATTCTCCCACTGTGCTCTAACCACACTGACATCCGCCTGCCGCACTGCAAGCTTAACGGGGCCCTTCCTGACTTTTTACTGTCTCCCCCAATCAATGGTTCAAGCGTGCTCTTTTCACCATGTCCAAATGGCAGCTTCACTCATAATCAAAGTGCATTGCTCCTGTTAAAGGGCTTCCCGAAAGGCTCCACCATTTGCATTCATTTGCAAAGCAAACTACTTTTATTCACTTTGTTCTGCTATCAAGAGTGTTCCCTGAAGCAGATAAATTGGCATAAATACAACCTGCCACTTAAAAGAGAGTAAATAATAGAAATAGTAGCAAGGATTTCATCAATCGTCCTAGTTTGGATCCGCGTAGTCCTTTATTCAATGCCTTTATTCAATTTGGATAGTTTTTAATAAAAGTATAAAATGAATTATCTATGATGATTCAAACACAGGCTGCTTAAATAACGTGTGTGTATGTGAGAGATCTCACACATACATTATGTGCATTATCATACAATTACACTCTGGCCTACAGAAGAAATGATAAATACATAGAAAATCTCCACATTGCACAATAACCTTTTTACTTTTATTGTATTAATAATTTAATATAGTTAATATAATTCTTATAGTCCATATAATTACTTATTATATTACACTCCATATATATACACACGTTATACTCAATAACTTCTCAGAGATTTTTAGAAAGGAATATTTGGAGTACTTAATGTTCTACTTAAAATTACAGTGATGAAAATTTTATAAGTAATCAGTTCTTCTAAGACTTTTTGTTAAAAGCCTTAAATTCAAAAATTAGTCAAATTTCATACCTAAAAATTTGCCTTAGCAGTTTACTGTAATTTTATATTTAATTTGTTTTAAAACTTTGTGGGGTTTTTTTTCTGGATTTTGGGAGTGGATTTTTTTTGGTTGTTATTTTGGGTTTGGTTTTTTATTTAAAAAAGTAAATTAGCAGCTATTCCCTCTTACCGTATCTAAAGCATATCTAAGCAATTACACACAGAAATCAAGATGATCTTTTCAGTGATGTACATGAGTCAGAAGCCTTCTGGTCAGTTTTATTTCCAGACTTTTTTAGCAAGCTTCGATTCTCCTAAGTGCTGAAAACTTAGTCCTAATCATTTGTAAATATTACAGAGTCATAAGGCTATCTCCTAAATAATGGACAAAACTACAATAATTCTGTAGATCTGAGGTGAATTATATAGCAAATTCACAGCACAAGAATTCATTAGCTACATTAAAATATCAACTTGTTAATCTGTTTTCAAGCTGACAGTAATTTTAGAATGCAAAGATCTAAAACACTTATAAATTTGGAGAACCTTTGAAAAAGCTTTTAGAAAATCCACTCGCAACCACTAAAGCTGTAAAGGGCTTTTGTGAATTTGCAATTCCTCAGCAACAGTTAATTGTGTCTTTAGATGCAACAGCGCCTACTGTGATCCAACTACTACAAGCAGCTATGAGGGTGGTCATGGTGTGAATGTATTCTCCCTGTTCTAATCTGTAGCCAACTGTAACTGCGAGAGTCAAATGAATGCATAAACATACTGCTTTGTCACCTAAAACCATGTGTGTCCAATATTACTGAAACACTGGGCCAAAATTCATCTCTACAGTAAAGCAATGGAAGACACCACATGGTGAGGGGACAGCTGTTGTTACTACAGAAGCATTCAGATTTCGCATCAAAAAAGCCCCGCTCTGGGATTAAGTCCCCATACTGAATACAAAATTAAAAGTACAGAGTTATGGTCTACAGTCTTTAAAATGAAAATAAACTACAAGTGTAGATATAAAAGATTCATAACATTCCCATAAATAATAATCCTTTAACATGGTTTATCATACATAGCTAGCAACATTGAAGGATTAGTTCACCCAAACCACTATGCACCTTCTCTAGAAAAGAATTATGAATGTGTTTTATTGTTTATCACCACTCTTACATGTGTATTTGCATTTAGAAATTCCACACTGCTGCTTTCAGCATGACAGCTTTACACTATTAGGATTTCTAAAAAATATAAGCAAATCTATTTTCAGTTACATTCAGAGGAAATTTTTAGACAATAAAGCACTTCTTTCTAAGAAAACAGTCTGACTTGTTTAGACTTGTTAACACTAGTAAGTATAAAACTATATTCCCTTTTATTGATAAAATTGGGAAGTGAATAGTATTTGAGAATTTATAAAAAATAACTTTAAAAGTTATTTATGTTGACTTGACAATATGAGATAATTGGATTTTTTAGATTATATGTTAGCTTTAGACCATTTCTTCCTATTACCAATATACCATAGATTCAATTAAAATCACTGTTGTATGGAAGTGTGGATAATGTTTTCAATATGGCTAGGATTTTGTGCTGTGCTTCATCTGATTTTGGTGATCCACTAATATGAGCATGTCTAGTCCATAATCTTGCAAATAAACCACAAGGCCGCACTTAAAAAAATACCTGTGCAAAGGTTTGTAGAATAAGGGCCTTAGTAAAATCCCACAGAGTTTTGCAATTCAGGATATATTTACCTACAATAAGGTGGTGTTTCTATCTAGTAACTCTTAAGAACAGCATGTAAAAGTATTCCTGGTTTCTTTTCTTGCCCATAATCTTAAACAATATATTACATGGGTCTAAAAAGAACATTTAGAGATTGATTTTAGTTTTTCTTCAAAGCAACTGCATGGAAATATGAAGATACATCTACCTCTCTTCATTTATTTCATAAGCTTGTCAAGATAATAACCAAACCATAATAATTTTTGTTTATACTATATTCCTCACACAGGAATGCCTTCAGCATTAAACGCTTTAAAATATTCAACAATATACATAATGCAAGTAGACAACAGCTCTTAGAGAAGAATGAGAACCTAAAAAGAGCAGCATGAAGTTTCATCTACCTCAGTGTCATGTGCAGCAGCAAGTGTTGTAGGCCAGAGAGAGTTTTTCCCTCACAGCTGTCCCCAATCCAGATTAGGGATTTCCTAAGCATTAAATTGAAACAATTTCTGTTACAAAGGAGATGATGAAGTTGTCCACTCTCCTCATCCCATTTTTGCTCTTAATCAACATTATAAGCTGGCTTTCTACACACATTTCAGTTTCTCACTTCTCACCATGTTCTGCTGCCTTTTCATTTCTCTGTCCAGTGTATTTCTGCCCTGCTCTACAGCTCTATATATAATACAAAAGGGAGAAGAAAAGAAACCCCAAACAATCAAACCAAAACACTAGCTGTAAGTAGTTGTGATTTCTTTAATTTCTAAACACACAACTGAAGACAATTTTTCTGCAGTCCATGGGAAAATATAGGACTCCTTGGGAGAGATTTTTCTAGACCTTGCCTGTTCCAGAATGAGGATTTCACAGACATTTCAATGAGTTCTGCTCCGAACAATTCTGCATCCCCCCTTGCAATTCACCAGACCATTTCCAGTACTAAACAGATTCTTGCAGATACACATGTAACTCCTTCAGTCACAATTTGCAATAACAAAAAGGAATCTGTTTCCTGTTCTTTAACTAAGCATTACTCTAAAGGTCTTCCCTTTCATCTTATCATCACTTTGTCTCTGTAAGAAGTCTTGCTGACAGAACCTGTCAAAAGCTTAACAAAAATCAAGTATACTGTAAAGCTCTAATAATAATGCATTACCTGTCTTAGAAGTCACAAATTTTTTACTACTATCTTAAAATTTGTGCATCTAATAATATGATTCATTTCATTACCCAGTATAGAATTCATGCTAACCAGTCGCCTGTACTTCCTAGAACCCTCAATGAATCTCAAGAATTGGTATTCTATTTCCATCTCTCATTTCAGGGCTCATTTAAGTAATTGCTAATATTAACAGCAGTATTAAATGGATTTAATATTAGAGTTCTTTTTAGGTCAACTAATGGTGAAGACCGTGGTTCCAAATAATTTTTTATTTATCAACTTCAGATGAATGATTCAACTTAAAACACTCCCTCTCCACATGCCTTCAACACACGATGTAAAAAACTCCCTAAACTCCTTTGTAGTAAATATAGCCAAACCGGACTTTTAGCCAGAGCATCTTCTTGAAAATGTTTTATATTTTGATCCTCCAATACTTCAACAAAATCCTTGGCAGTGTTTCTTCATCTATTTTCTTTGAAAAAAAGTAATTTTTTTTTTGTTTTGGGCTTACCTTATTTTGGATTTGCATTTGACACGCAAATCTTAGAATCATAGAATCATAGAATAACCAGGTTGGAAGAGACCCACTAGATCATTGAGTCCAACCATTCCTTTCAAACACTAAACCATGCCCCTTAGCACCTTGTCCACCCGTGCCTTAAACACCTCCAGGGAAGGTGAATCAACCACCTCCCTGGGTAGCCCGTTCCAGTACCCAATGACCCTTTCTGTGAAAATTTTTTTCCTAATGTCCAGCCTAAATCTCCCCGGTGGAGCTTGAGGTCATTTCCCCTTGTCCTGTCCCCTGTCACTTGGGAGAAGAGGCCAGCACCCTCCTCTCCACAACCTCCTTTCAGGTAGTTGTAGAGAGCAATGAGGTCTCCCCTCAGCCTCCTCTTCTCCAGGCTGAACAACCCCAGCTCTCTCAGCCGTTCCCCATAAGGCTTGTTCTCCAGCCCCTTCACCAGCTTCGTTGCTCAAGGCTCTTTTGCATAAGCCTTTCCCCTTCTGAAGCATTTTCCCCCCAGTTAAGTGGCTATCTTCACTTTTTAGTCTGAGACAAGAATTTCATACCAATAAAATGGTTATATTTGATATTCTGCCACCGGCTACCATATTGATTATTCACAATGTTGACCTTTTTTGGTTTTTAGGTTTTTTTAAACTCCAAGCAGTCTATTAACTCATCCTAACTGTACGTCAACAGATGATTTTTAAACCTTAAAAAAAAATTCTAAGTTTACTTTTAGAGTTTAAGTATAGTAGAAACCAAAACGCAAACATGTCTGTACCTGTATAATATCAATATAACAGCTAGCCTGCATTTTTGGGAAAGCAAAACCAGTTGCCTTCTAATTAGAAACATCAACTAAAGTCTTTATTTACAAGTACATTTCACAACTAATGCAGGTCAAAAAGGAATTATTATTAATTTTTCTCATTCCTAAGCTGTGCATCTATATATACCCATATATACATAGATATATATAGCTTACTTACCTTCAGCAGGAAATCCAAGTGAATAATAGATTCTCTCACCACCTTTGGCAGTATTACATGGTGCTGCCAGACTACTCCTAGACTTATTATAAGCTCTACCTTAAGACTGAAAAATTTGTGTTCTAACAGACAGACAAAAATCAGGGGAGGAGAAGTAAATATAAATCAAGTTAAGAACCAACTATGTGAAGCAGAAAAACAATTTTTTAAAGTTATGTCTATATTCAGAAAGTTGCAGATACTAAAAGAACAGTAGTAATCAGTTATCTGTCAGAAAATGTGGCAAACAGTAACTTAAAAATTAAGCACTGGATGATCTACATACTCACAAGATGATTGCTACTATACTACATTCATTCCAACATCTCTGGCTTTCACTTCTAGCCATTGGCCTCTCTGTGTCTTCTGCCCAGACTGAGCAGCCCTTTAATAACAAGTACTTTCTCCCATGAAGGCACTTGCTAAGCTAAAAGGTCACTCTCCAAGTATAAGTAGAAACCGCTTCCAGCCCGAGTAATTTCTACAAATTTTCTTTATGTCTGTACTCCACCTTTTTTAACACATTATAAATCTCCAAATTACAGAAAGTCACTCAGAGCTATCTTTCCTCCCCTTTCCTACTCATTACTTATTCCTACTTTGAGAATTCAGAGCCAAGAGTGTTTTTTAATACTTTTTTGAAAGTGCTCCAGTTCTTCATAAAGAATCTGGCAAGGAAAAGCAATGCTAAGCAGTAATTTTCAAGTCTTGCAGAACAAGTACACCTCAAAACCCATCTTTAAATTACTTTAATAAAAACATTTTCTTGTCAATAGAGCTGAAAGTGGTCTAAAATAATGACCTGTTAATGACTAGTCACTGATACGAACAATCATCTGGTTAAAGCTACATTACATGGAAAAACAGAGGAGGTAAAAAGAACGAACACACTTCAGTATTTTATTGTAAAAAAACTTTAGAAGTATGATGGGAAAAGTATGAGATTTTTATCAGGTGTCTGTGGCAAGATTTTGGTAGTCAGGGTAGCCTTGCTGGAAAGGGGATGAGGAACTGCCCTGCACTGGACACAGCCACCTCCCGCAGACCCACTGCAGGAGGCAGCTGAGCCCACCAGCCAAGCTGGTCGCACCTCTGGGGAAACACATCTAAGAAAGGGCAAAATGCTGCACAGCAGTGTGAGGAGCGAGGGAAAGTATAAGGAACAGCCCAGCAGACGCCAAGGTCAGAGAAGGAGGGAGAGGAGGCACCTCCAGGCACCAGAGCAGAGATTCCTCAGGAGCCTGTGGAGGACCCATGCTGGAGCAGCTTTACCCTGAAGGACTGCAGACTGTGAAGGTTCCACACTAGAGCAGGGAAAAACTGTGAGAAGGAAGGAGTGGGAGTGAGGAACTGTTACAGACTGACCAAGCACCCTGTACCCTCTGTGCATTTGGGAGCAGGGAGGAGGTAGAAGAACTGGCAAAGGAGTAGTGAAGTTGCAGGAAGGGGAGGAAGGTGTTGTAGGTATTATCTTTGTTTCTTACTGTCCTAACTAGCAATAAATTGATTTTACTGAAGTTAAGCCTGTTTAGTCTGTGACAGTAATTGTTTACTTGATCTCCATGCCTTTACCTCGACCTATGAGATTTTTCACGTTATTTTCTCCCCCGGGCCTGTTGAGGAGAGGGAGTGAGAGTGGCTGGTTGGGCACCTGGGAGCAAGGTCCAGTAAACCTACCAAAGAATTAGGAGGTAACAAACGACAACATCCTAGTTTCTATATAGAAGAAGTTCTGGGGAAGTATTCTTTGGTGATCACTCCTCAAAACTACAGAAGTAGAAGATTACTGGCATCTACTATTGCTGTTGGTTACAACAGCACAAATACCAGATTTAAAGTAAAACTCTGCCAGCACTACAGTAGTCTGCAAATCTACCTCCACAAGAATTAAATAAAAAAATTGTTATCTACTGGGTATAAATATTGGTTACATTTCCTACACTAACCAATGATAATTTTACATAAAAGTTATTGATGTCTTACTAAAAGTTACTCCCATGGTGATTGTGACAGTTCTGAAAAAAATACTCACATTTTTTGTTTCTCTGACTAGGTTATAAAACAGAAAAATCTTCCACAGATGTCTATATTCTAAAGATGTTATTGTCACTGCTTTTAATAGCAGTATGTATTGGTTGCCTTCCCTGAAATACTGAAGTCCTTCCATGATTGCAAAAGTTCAAAGAGATCACAGATAAAATGAGCATAAACGAAAAGGACACAAAAACCAAGAATGAAGTTATTAAAACATATATGCCCTCATTTAAAGTTAGAGAATAATTAATCTCTACACAGTCCTCAAATAGTATCACAAGCCTAAATTAACTAATGAACTTCCTACCCCTGGCTTTCTTTAATGAGAGGTGTTTTGAAGAATAATTTCTATTTCAGTTTTCCTTGATCAGGAAAGACATAAATTATATTTAATTAATAAGGTGTTTCTTTCAGAATATGTTCTTTTAGTCAATTAAAACTAACATTACTCTTGCATTCTTTGAGAATGGAGTCAAAGCCAATGAGCAAATGCTTATCACTTAACAGTACAGAATCACAGAATGGTTGAAGTTGGGAGGGAACTCTGGAGGTCATCTGGTCCAACACTTCACTCAAGCAGGGCCACTCAGAGCCAGTTGCTGAGGACTAGATAACTTTTGAATATCTGTCTCCAAGGAGGGTGACTTCACAACCTCCCTGGGCAATTTGTGCCAGTGCTCTGTCACTCTCACAGTAAAAAAGTGTTTCCTAATGTTCAGAGGGACACCCACACTTGTGCCCATTCTTGTATCTTGAATCACAAAGTTAAATCTGGGTGAAGGTAATTAGGAAATCACTTACGAGATGAAAGTTTTTTTCAAAGTTACACTTAAAATTCAACATGGCTTGAGGGAAAAAAAAAATCCTGTATCTATCAAAGTCAGTGTAAAAATGCATCCAAAATCCCACAGCCTTTCCATGCAGTCACATTTACATGGAGGCACAGACTCCCCTCATCTGCTGTTGTCCTTCTAGTAAATCTGAGTTTTGTTTTCAGAGGTCATCCCCATGCGCGATGGCATTTAAGCAGCTACACTTCTCATAGTCCATCTCTCTGTGCGCACTCATAACTTATTGGCATCCTTCTCCTGCTAGCCCACTCACATCAAACTTTAAAATTCCCAGAACAAAAAGTGGTTTTTTTCTGACATTATACTTTTCCTCCTTTCTTAAGCAGATTCACCAGTCATACCAACACTGCTATATGGAAGACACTGAGTTATGGGGATGGGACAGGAATTCAAAGACTGTTCTACGATGACAGCAATGATTTAATTGAAAGATACTAAGAACTATTCTTGTTGGTGAAGCTGTTGTGTCCTCACCAAAATGAAGTATACTCAGCATCTAACTAAGGCACAGGTCACTGCAATATTTGAACTTGTTTAACAGGAATAAACACAACTAGATGTCTGAAGGTTTATTCCAGCCCTAAGACACACATTTTCATGAAACAAATATCTCTTTTTCTCTAATGTCAGGATTGGACACCAGAAAAAAATGACATTTTCAATGTTGGTTCTTGGCAAAAATCAGCATATCTAAGAACCTTATGAATCTGATAATACAAGTGGGATGGCATTAAAAAAGTGCATGATCCTTTCAATTTATCCATAATCTGGAAGCTCATCAACTGCAAGAGACATAAGAGCCAGATTTACTGGCAGAAGGGCGACTATAATCTTACAGTGTTATTCAGAGATCCAAAAAGCAAAGCATGCTACCAAATGGATGAAATAAGGTCCCTCCAGAGACACAGGGATCCAGCTTTAGAAAATAAAAAAAAAACCCACACATTTTAGGCCAGGTTTTGTTTTGTTTAATCTAGAATGGTGTTCATCCTGTTCACACCCTTACACCCAGGTGCACGAACACAACACATACGTGGAACATAAGCACTCAAGTCTTACTTTACCATAAGTTTAGGCTGGAATTTAGATAATGCTTGAAACAAGGTGATTTTCAGCATGCTAAAAAGAACTAGGAGTTGGGTTCAAAGGGATAGAGAAAATCATAATCCATTCCAATATGGAGCTTGTTCCATAGCAAGTTCCCTCTAGTATTAACATAAAATGTTAACCAGTTATTTGCAACACATCAACTCAAACATAATTTTCTTCTCAAAAAACGGACTATAGCCAAAAAGTAGTAAAGCATCTTCTCTAATAATACGTACCCGAAAAATGCTGCTGCTCTACAATTAAAGTTTTCAAATTTCAGGTTCTACCAGGCTTTGATTCTAGAATTAATAAAACACTTTCTTTAACCTATAGCCATTAACATAACCAAATACATGCAGGAATGTTTCAAATACCTGCCTACGTTACCATAAATCAATCTGAATGCTCCTTCTATGATGCAGATAGTTTTCAAAAACAAGAGAAAATTCAAATGGCAACATCTTTTTAAGGCTTTTGAAATTAAAATTGTTCTGTTGGATTTACACAAATCCCAGCTAATTTTGTCTTTTTCTGTTTGTCATTACAGAAATCCATGGGGGGAAAAAGGTTATTTCTTGCTGCATTCTCAAAATCAAATCATGTGAGCCAGACGAAAAATGTCACAATTAAATGGTTCATAAATATAAAACTAAAATTACTATTTAAGTCAATGTAATCGAACAGAAATTAAAATGTAGTTTTTAATTGCATATTACAACTTAAATGGTAGCACTTAGCAGAAAGTGTTAACTCATTTATTTTTTAATTGTTAGCTGCTTCAAGGCAATTGTTTTAATGCAGAAAAAAGTGAGAAGCTCTTCTGTAAATTTGATTGTAGGACACTCAGGCATGCAGATCAAATAAGCTATAGGTTGAACAGGTAATTAGGTTTGGCCTGTGATACATTAACGTGGAGACAAATTCCCAAAGAAAAGGAATACATGTTTTCTGTTTAATTCTCTCTCAAAACACCACTCTATTTTCATTTTTAAATGCAGTTTGTGAAGTATTACCATTTGATAAAGAATATGAAATTGCAGATCTTCTAAAGTACATAGGTCACTGAATTCTTCAGGAAAATAATTTTCTAACTTCCATAAACTTCAATAAATAAGTGCATAAAGTAGTAAGTCCTCAACAGACTGCAGGTGGCAACTTCTTTCATAATTACTTGATACATTAAAAATTGTTGGCAATGCTGTTAAACTCACTAGAGAAGATAAACCCAAAGGCATGCAGATACATTAAAGCATATGATTAGTCTTTATTAGTAAGGAGTGTTTTTCCTTACAAGGTTATTATTTGTCTCATGAAATATTAAGCAGACTAAGCAAGTGTCAAATATTTAACAGCACTGGGCTGTTCTGTGTTGGGCTGTATACTCTTCCTTAATTCACTTCAGCATAACATGGCATATTATGTGTATTTTGAAAACATTAACATATGTTATTAAAAACCACTCACTACACTAAGATATCCTCAATCTCACACGCTGTGTCGTAACGAACAAGATATTACTACGCTGCTAATCCTGTTGACTAAGCTCTGCAGTGCTGTCCTCTTCCGTCCTTTGTTCAGCTTTTCTGTCTTGCTTCCTGGCACACTTTGTCATAAGATCTCCATCTCAAAAACTTTTGGATTTGTTGTTTGCTTTTTATTTTTACCTTGGTCTATTGTTGGCAACCTGTTTCTCTGATCTTCATTCACTTTGAATAGCTTATCCAAAATCAGTTTTTTGGTTTGCTGTCCCTTGCCTTCCTTCATAATACAGTTTCAACTGTCTCCATCAGAATTATTTCAACACGACAGGTAATGTTTAAATAACGTTCTTCCTTCCACATCAAATGCAACTAAATCATTTCACTGGCAATGCTACCTTGTTCTGCCAGTAATCAGTTATTTCCTAAAACTGCCTGGATCTCTTCATTCTTAACTCAAATGCAGGAGGTACTTTGCCTCCCAAAACCGCACAAATGTACTGCCCGATTACAGGGCAATTATCTCCACCAGTGATATTCAAATATTTTTTCTAAACTAAGTACGCCTCATCAAGTTAGGTCTCTCAGTATGTTAAAACCTAAAAGGAAAAATCCAGTACCCTTCTTCAAATAGACAAGATGTCTGAAGATGATAAAATACTGCTAAGCAGAATACTATAACTTAGATTTCAATACATAAGTTCTCTTTGGCAGAGAACAAAAATAGAGAATGGTATCTAGCTTACAACCTAACAGATATTTTGACATGGCTCAATGCAGCTGTGAATTTTGGCCATGAAGGAGAAAAAAAAAAAAAAAGAAGAAAAGAAAAAAAAACTACTATTCCACCAGAATATGCCAATACATCTGCAAGAATTAGAAACAATATGCATTTAAGCCCCTAAACAGGCTACCTGGAAAACGTAATGAATGTGGTCCATACTAAACTAAATTTTCAGTTCTGTCTTCAAACAGTCGAAGCTGTCATGTAATAACATCGGGAGGGGAGGAGTGGGGGATCTGATAAGTTTTGATAAATTCACAGATCTGTGATGACAACCTCAAGCAACTGCACTTCAAGAAGAATCTCAAATATCAAAATTGTTTTAATTGTCATGAAATAGTATATGTGTAATTACAAATCACACTACTTAAACTGCTTAAGACATAAACATTGAATCTGCCTGTCAAACTCCCAAATACAACAACAAAGTCTGGGCTAATTAAAAATCAAAGTTAGCCTTTGCTTTTCTCGTATGCACAGCTTTTCCTTCCTATAATTTGTAGCCATTTGAAAATACACCATTAACATTGGTCTCATTCTTCCAATGCCCACTTTCTTGTTACTGGGCAAGTCTTCCAAACAAGGACAATAAACAAAAATCTCAAGGCAACAAAATACTGGTGATACTGGTAGATATCCCATCAAGACCAGCATAGTTTAAAAAAAAACAAAACCAAACACACTCACACTCACACTACAAGTTACTAACTTACAACCTAATTGACATTGTTTTCTTTATAGAGTTATTCCTATCCAGATTTCCAATGTGAATTATAAGTATCACCTCATAAACAGTAAAAATCGAAGCATTATGTTTCCTGTGTTCGTGTGCATGTTTTAACCAAACAACAAATCCAGGCACAGTGTGTATCTCATTAATACAAAGAAAACACCAGTAGCAGAACTTTGGATGGTCAGAATGGTGATATTTCCTAAAGAAGTCTGTGTAAAAAATCTGATGCTATACAACATATCAAACCTGCTACTTTTACATGTAAATGTATGCTGTAAGTACACGCTCGCTTTGTCCAAGGGCCGCAGCAAAACACAGTTTTTCTGTAGTAGTCAAATGCAAACACTGCAAGAACCTCCATTTGTTCACAATTTGCATCTCAAGGATAATTGCTGTATTTAAGAAATTCTGCCTTTTGGAAATTATGGGAAGCGTCACGACCAATATGACGACCAAATCTCAACTGCACTGTACCACTTCTCATATTGTGCCATCATTAAGAGTGCAGGTTTGGGTAAGTAATATATTATCCAGTTGCATTTTATAAAGAATGGTTCAGGCCAAATAATTAGCATCCCAATTCAAAGTGTACTTAACTTCAAATATGGACACAACTCCTATTCATTTAAGTGGAACGCAACTGCATGCTCAAGTGTTCCGAACTGAGGGTTTGAAGACTGAAGGCGATCTTTTCAGGACTGCATCCTGCCTGTCAGAAACTATACAGAAAATGGCAAGTAAGTAGATTGAGATTCTCTGAAAATTCTTAAGTGGCAAAATGCTTATGTTAGTAGTATTAAATTATTTCTTGGCAGGGCAGGATTACACATTTATCTTCACTGGAAAAACAAAAGCCAAACATCTCTCACATTGTTCAGTTTATTTTTAGTTGCTGGAGTTTATCCTAGAGGATATTTTCCAGGCAATTTCTATAAATAAATTGGACCAAACCACGCTACAATCACTGCTGCAGGAAATAAAGGAAAGCAGCAACACTGCACATTGTGAAAGATGGTGAAATCCTGAATCTAACCAGACTTTAATTAGTTTGTCTGTAAAATACGATATAGAAACAACAATATTTATTTACATTTATAATTTAAAACAAGATTTATTTGAAGCTAACTTCATTCTCCAATTTAAAGACATCTAAATCCATACCAAGAAAAGGAAGTAACTATTTTGCAACAGTCTGCACTTTTCAAATTTATGTTAAAAAGCCTAAAAGAGCATCAGTGAATTGTACTACAGAAGCTGGTACCACATACTCCAAATTCTTTCTGATCTCTAATTTGTGGCTCCAGTGAAAATCCCATTTCAGGAATATTTATCATCCTTGCCTCTCATTTATTTGCAAAATTTCCAAAGATACACTGTGTCAATGGTGGACTGCACTCTTTCCCTGCTGTGGGATGGGCAGGAGCAAGCCAGGCGAGGTCACAGTGATTAACCAGCTTTTACACCTTCCTCCATCTTCTACCCCTTATATGTGTAACTACAGTCTCTTCCTTCTGCTTCTCTACTGTTCCATTCATAGCTGATACAGGAATGACTTTGTTTTGGGAGGTGACAGGGAGGGAGCACTGCCAAGGAAAATCAAGATTTCCACCATCCCCTGACCCCAACTGGGCTAGATCAGAGCAGTTCCAGCAGATGTTTCACTAAATCTCCTTCAGGCTGAGAGGAAGACAAAACCAGTGCAATGAAGACTGGTATCTACAAAGGCACCATGCAGCTTCTGGCAAATGTATGTTAAAATGTACATCAACTTCAGGACGTACGAGGCTCCTAATGAAAAGAATCAGATTTTAAATAGTTCACTGGGAAATGCTGAGCTCCTGTTTCTCCCCACAGGTAGGAGGTTTCTCTTATGTCCACTACCATGTCTTACTGTGATAGATAATTATCATGTCCATTTCAGAAATGAAACAGGGCTTGAGACCTGAGGTAAATTAAGAAATCCAACCTGAGTTATAAAGTTAATATAATATTAGCTATTTAGCCCTAGTATGGACCCAGGCAGGTGTCTAAACAAAGGTTATAGCGCTGCCTGGTGCAGAAACAGGGCTGCATTTTAAAAGCCCCGAGTGTTTGTCCACACAGATTAACGCTTTGCACAATTAACTTGAGCTCTTGGGTAGTTTTCAACTGATAGACACAAAAACCTGAGGATTACATATGGAAAACACACAAGCAAAACTAGTCAGCCTGAATTATGGCAGCAAGTCACATCAATCGCTTCTAGAATACAGATTCAGCTGAAAAACTATTGAAAGCTAGAATTTGATATCACCGCATCTATAGCACAGTGTCGAAACCAGCGTATTATTCTTCTTGTCCGTACAAGACAAGAACCTAAGCTACAATATTTAATTAGACAGAAAGTTTAAAAACTCAACCAAGATGAGGAAATATCAGGCAAATGTCAACTGATTGCCTTAATTCAATACATATGTACAGCTGATTTTTTTTTAACTAGTGTGTAAGTGTTTATACAACATATTGTTACTATCTTTAGGAAATGTCCTTGGGGGAATATACATTTTGGCTGTTTGTTTTCTTTGCAATCTAGACTGAATTTTGGTTGTGTTGTGAAACACACTCTTTCCAAAAAACTGTTCCCCTGGCTGTCATATCAAATCATTTTTCTATATAATTCAGATGCTTTTTAATATTTTCCTTAAAGGCTCATGACTTCCCTACTTGCACAGATTACACCACTTCCACCCAAACTAGTTCTAGCCAGCCTGAGTGTGGTACATGAGATCAGAAATTATTGAATTACATATTCTATAAACACACACCATTACTTTCTATGAAAATAAGAACAAAGAAATCAAGTTTCCTATGCTTTGTTAACATATCCAACCTAAGAGGTTGAAGACAGAAAGACAGAAAAGGAAATATATAAATTCCACATTCTTAAATAGCAGTTGTTCAGTTAGTGTTTATTCACAGCCTTCATATATTCCTGATGTATTTTAGGCAAAACTCCATAACTCTTTGTTCAATGCTTACTACGTCTGCCATTTGTCCCAGCCATAACAACTATTTTCTTTGAATCCTTCGGTAGGAGATTTATTTTCTTGATTCTGTATTTACAAATACACCTTTTTCTTTGATGTATGATGCAGCTCACGGAGACAGTATGTAACAAGCCTTCTCTACACTGTCCCAACTGTTATCATTAATATTTTATCATTCTAATGTATAGAAGAAAAATGTATAAGTTGTTCTGTACCTGTTCGCTGACCTCAGGCAAGAACCCAAGTATATTATATAGGTAGACTTAAACACTGATTTAAAAAAGTATATTTATAGGACAAAACCAGCTTTTGTATTAATACTAATAACTCTACTGTAAATACGATAACTGTAGGAGTTACCTATAGGACATAACTACACAGTTATTTTAAAATGCAAACCCCAATATTTAACTCAAGCTGAGTTTGCAACATTTGCAATGACACAAAGCGTAATAAACCACAGGAAAGCCTGGAGTCTTCTGACTTAACACTTTCAGTACCACTCTAATGCAGATTTTTGAGTGGTTTTTTTTTTTTTTTAATGAACTATCTTTTCAGTGACACTACCTTACTTCACAGTTTGGTAATAGAATACTGAGATTTTCACCTCAGGGTTACTAAATTCAATAGGGCCCAGATCAATAGTGACTCAAAGTCATCGCCATCTGATGAGAGTTTGGAGCTCGGGTTAAAATGTATTATGAGCTTAGACTAGCTCTCGGTGAACAGCTTCATAACTGACACTAACAGGTATGGCTGTTGGCAGTCTCAATATAGAGTCTTAAATTCAATGGGCACACAGAATGATTCACTTTCTGACCTATGGCAATCCCTCTAGGTTAGGGTGGAGGTACACAGGCAGGACACCATGAGGAACCTCGAACTGCTCATTGCTTACTTGTACCCATCCCAGGAAAAGAAAGATTTAGAATACAGACACATTTTTCAGTTATCATATTTGTTTCACTGCTTAGAAAATTAAGTTATTCCAAAACCAGATGACCTCAGGTAGCACACTAAAACAGAGTAACCCTTCCCTTTGAAGACCAATTTATTAAAACATCTGGTTTACACAGCACCTTAATCCTGCTAAGATATAACTTGCTTGCTTAAGGAATTAACATTTTTTAAAAGCCTGGAAACTGTATTCAGGTAATCCGTCATATGACGTCTGATTGGAACAGGCACCATGTTATTTGCTACAAAAGAAAAAGCATACTCAGATTTCAAAGCAGCACAGATTCACGGCAGAAGAGAGCAGGTGGCAGGCTAGCTGGCAATTATGAAATGTGCAAGATTACAACATTACTAAGATTCAATTGTCAAAACTATACTTTTTAAACTAACAAAATAATAATTTAGCATTTGTATAACATTTTGTCTTCTAATGTTATAAAGCAGAGAGACCTCCTTTGCACATTTGAAGTTGAGTCATATTATATCGTTCCACAGCCAGCTTTCAAATAAAACCTTCATGATTAAAAAGCTCACTTGGTTATCAATATCTGATCTATGAAACACAGTGCTTTGATGGCCCAGGCTAAGAAAAACAAAAACTGCATTTTAATCAGAAAAGAGTTCTGGACAAGATGACCATGGCCTACTGTTCAACAACTGGAAAAAAAATGGTAACTACTATGTTTCTAGCATCTGCCAATAAATCGTGTAAAAACAATGCTTATCTATACTTTTATTTCATAGTATTTTTAATAATACTAATTTAAGGGTAAAAAGTAAAGCGTAGCAAATGCAGGAAATCCATGTTATCTATGCTTCCCAAGCTCTGTGCACCAAAATAGTTTTTACTATTCCTGCTTTAGTAAAATTAATCCAGGTGCTCCCACAATATCAGAACCACTCAAATGCCAAGAACTGCTGCAGGACAACTTAAGACACAAAAATAATGAGAAACATGATTTTCTATCCATACATCTGGTCCGGGTGGAAGGGATCAGGCACTGTCTTTCTCCACCTTTATCTCCCCTTTACAGAGCAAGCAAATATCAAAAGGTCAGAAGTATTCACCCCTCATTGAGGTAGAACTTGGAACTCTATCTTCAGAGACAAATCAGTCAAATAATGACATGGAACGAGGAAGAGATTCCAGTGGGAGAAGATGAGCAACCCATAAACCAAACCAAATCATAATCCTGGTCCCACTAAAGACAACGATAAATCTCCTACTGATTTCTCAAGGGCCAAGATTTTCATGCAACAACATTATTCACATAAACAATGAACTCTCATGAAAACAACGTGTGTTACAAATCATGTAAAATCAAATAAGAACAAACAATATGAGAGAAATCCCACTGGGAGAGAAATTACTTGGCAATGATTCAACAATAGAATGATTCCAGAAACAGTAAATAAATATATTCTTGCATGAATGTTCACAGAAAGGACAGGGTAAGATCAGACAGAACAAAGCAGGTCCTCTAATGAGTTGCTCTTTTTTCTTCCAGCTCCACATAACAGGTTGCCCAACAGGAAAGTAAAAGGTTAAACAGCTACAAAGTAATGCAATAGTGGCTTAAGAACATAAGCAGGCCACAAAATAACACAACCTAGAAGGAAGTCCATGGTAATATTCCCTCCAATTTCCTTTAATTCTTAACAAGCATACAGAGAATACTTTTTCCAGTCAATTTTTGACAGATAAAGGGAGAAAAAGGCAGAAGGTCGAGCTAAGGAAATTAAGCTACTTATCTCCCCATAACCTGAAAGAAAATCTAATCTGGGAGTACAAACATTTAATGACAAACCAAAAATAATTTGAGAGAAAAACTTTTTCAGTACCTGCTTTGAAGAGCTCTGTTATCAGTATGAGAATGATTTTTTTAGTAATTCCTCTTCGCTTAATAGTCACATGCAGTTTGCATGAATATGCCATTCAGTGCTAGGTAAGTAAATGATTTCCTATATAGAAAAAACTCCTCAAGAGTCTCATTACTTCATTTCCATGCTCTTAAATACAATTGAGTCTGCTTGCAGGATTTTCAACAGATGGGAGTTTTAAAAACAGGATAGATGGTCAAAGAAAGGCTTCATATATGGCTTCACAAATGGTCTACGTAAGTATGCTGTAGTTATGCGCCTCCTCCTACATGTGTTCCCATACCTGAATTTAAACATTCTGGCTACAAATTAAATTCAATGTTTCATTCTCTCCAATTTTATGAAAGGAAGTAGGTAATGAGGGCTAAGCAGCCTGGAATAGACTGGAAAAACATTGCATTCAGTTATTCCCCAATAGCTTCCCTCTTCTGGTGTAAAACTCCACCTATTTAGCCTTTTGTGATAAATATGGCTTTCTAAATGTCTTTTGATTGCTGATCTAGTCTTCTTGTTAAGTGTTTTTTCCTTTCTGGAAAGTGCAATGATCAAAACTGTACCAAAAGTCCTGAAGGTGGACAGATCACTGCTGCAGCAAAAGGCAGAAAAATTACCTCTCAGTTCTGTAATACTATTATCTGAATATCTCCCAAAAGCTCACTTTCTTTTACTATTCAGTTCTATGTAGAGAGTAAGACAAGTCCCTTATGGGCATAAACTTAGTGTGTTCTCAAACTAAGATGGAAGACGTCCCTTGGTAGATCATTTTACCTTGCCTAAAAAGGAAGCTGTGTTCCTCTCCGCAGCCTGTTTCTTATCTACTTCAATACTTAAACCCTACGGAAACAGTGATCAACAATACATAAATAACTTCCATACTATATTCAGTCACCAAACAGTTGCATAGAAACAATTTGGCTTTTTCTATCAATAAGAATTGGTAGGCCAATCTAAAGCCACACTGGTACTCCGAAGTGCATTTCATGTTATTTTCCATGTACTTCTACACTGCTCCTAATTCAATTTGAAATGACAATTAGGTCACTTAGCAGGATGACACTGGTATACACTTATTTCCTTCTTAGAAAAAACAACGTCAGCTCTTCAGTAAGGACGATACTTTAAATGAATCCTGGGGTGAGGACCAGCCTATGAAGTTTTCTGAACTGGAGATTAAAACTTTACCTCCCCATTAGAGATGGTAATTCTCATTTCCAAACAATTTTCATTAGCTTTACTTTCAAGATCATCCTCAATAAACAATGAAGCAAATAATTAATTTTATTCCAAAGCTATCCCCAGATCATGATAAAAAATTAATTAATTCCAGCCTCACTGCCCAATTCTTCTTTATCTATTTCTTTACATCAACATTTATCTTTTTCTTCTATTCAGTTCCAATATTCAATAGCTTAACTTTTGTCAAGTTGCACTTTATTACTACACCTGCTGACCTATCAGACATATCAAAAAGATCACAAAAAGCTTATGCCTTTCTAGGCAACCAAAACAAAAATAATTTTTTTGGAAGCCCAGGACACTGGCCTCTGAAACCACTGATTATAAATCCATCAAATCCTTAACAGAAACAAAAAAAACCCAGAAATATCCTTTCTTCTTTATAAATACAGAATTCCAGTTATGATCAATAGAAACAGTAATATTTATTTTAGGAAGAAAATTGTCAATTTATTTTTCTGCAGTGCCAAAGCCACATTCTTGTTCTGAGATAAAATGTAGAGATCTTATATAAGCTTAATGAAACAATGATGAAAGCCATGTTGGCAAGTCCATGTTACAGACCTATTTAGTCTATGATAATGTTACTTCCCAGATTAATCTGTCAGAAAAATATCCATATTCCTGTTGCAGATGTAAAAATAAAAATATTAATTTTTCTCTTATACAGCTTTGATACATCTAAATTTATAACCTTAGACTTCCAAATTCACTCTTCCAAAGAGCTCAAATGTATACTTCCAAAATGGTAAAAACATTAGTAACCTGCTTACAATACTGCAGCCCATGAACCACTAAACCAGCTTTCAAATAGAAAAATATCCACCCCAAACCTCAAAAATGAAAGAAACCTAAGCTTTCAAATATCACCATGTATTTAAACAAAAAAAAAATAATCACAGGGACTGATCTCAACCTAACAAATGAACATAATCTAAATTTTTATCGAACTGGGCACTCTGCAGGGTACAGCACTTCCAAAACATTAGTCCATTGATTACAGGCACTTCCTACAGTACACATGTCAACAGTGTGGAGCAGTTAATGAACAATTTGAAATTAATTGTAATAATCTACACTCGGGATACTAACATCAGGGACAGCAACTCCACTTCCTTATTTCTGGATGGATGGCCAGTAACATACTATTTTATCAAGACACTTCGATCTTTCCACATGGAAAACTGCTCTCAAGCCTGGTTCACTGTATGTAGTCCACATCCCTGAGCTATCATGAAAGAAAAGCAAAAAAGCTAGCAAGCTAGACTAAAGCATGACAATCCCAAGAAAAAATCTGATAGAAAAAGAACTTATGAAGGAGTAACTTTTTCCTAAGACAATCAGATCTGAGAGTGCATGTTACAAACCACTTGCACACCCATGCAAGAAGCAGAAGAGGGAGGTAGAAGAGGGATGCTGACCCAGTTCACATCTATGACACGTAGTGGAGGAAAACACATCTTTCCAAAGGAGAAAACGTGTTCAATTGACAGTTAGGAACAATTCACTCGCGGTACTACCATGTTTCCAGGGAGCTTGTTACAAATCATATGCCACAGATATTCTCATATAGATGTATAAATGGCTCCTCCCAGCTACTTGAGCCCGTAATGTATATTCTCCATTTCCTTGCACAATTTATGAATCTCTCTCCACTACTGTATCAAATGTCAATGTTGCATTGCGGTAACATATTAGCTGTCAAAGAAAGGAAGCACACCTCATCTCAGTTTTTTGAGGTCAAACACTTTAGCCAGACAGCAAACATGCAAGTTGCTTGCTTGTCCCTAAAATGTTAACCCCATTTGTAACAGAATACAAAAAATAAACTCATGAATCAAAGTCATGAGATGCAATACTGAACCCCCAAGTATAAGCACAGAAAAACAAGTTACTTACCTTTTAATAACAGTTCTTTGACATGTTTTAATTGTTGTGACTCCTGTTTCTGAAAGTATGTACCTAAACTTTATTATCCCAGCAGCAACTCTGAAGACACAACTTCTATATACAGTGTAGGAGGTGCAAAATCATAGGTGGATTAGGCCCAGTCTTATTCAATTCTTCCATTTTAATGGAAACCTAGAGACAGACTCAATTTCCATCAGAGGGGAAGGTGCATTTGGGGATCCAAACTGTCAGAATGCAACCAAGCCAAGCTACTCTATGCAAACATACATCTTCTTTAATTATTTGCCCACACAACCTGGTAAGCAAAACTGGTTCACAGAGATGCAAGTAAGAGGAATCCAACACACAGGTGCTTCTTGAATGAATGTAAACAAAGGAATGACTGTATGTATGCTCTTAACTCCCCGGCAACTCTTCTACAGAATTAAGGACCTGATTTCTTACTTTCTCTAAGAGTGGGAAAACACGCTCCAGTGTTTAAGGGTTCAGCTTGTCAATTCCTTACACAGAAGTCAAAAGCTAAGCATATTTGCAGAACGGATTTGTTACAGAAATATCGAAGTAAACAAAATAATGCAGATGTACTAAATAATACAGAAAAAGTAAGAGCAAGAGAAAATTGGCAATGGGGAAGTCATGAAGCCTGGAAATCCAGTAGTGGTAAATGATTAAAGAGGTTACGCAAAATTAAAATTATTTTAGTAAAAATTTCAGGTCTGGCTAAAAATGAGAGGGGTATTGTTCACAAGCTTGAAACCAACTAAGGAGTAAGCAGATCTGCAACACAGGAATCAAACAAATGAAAGCAGGAACTTCTTTCATTGTTCAGATGCTGAATTCAGTGTGTTGCCCTAACTCCACTCCAAACACAACATTATTGTCCTCTCAGTCTTTCAGGCAAGGCAGATTTTTAGTCAGGAGACCAATTTATAACATTTCCTCTGTCACCAGTGTATCTCAGTTCTAAGATGAAAACCATAGATTTTCAAGCCAGTGTGTTTTAATAAAATTTACCAGAAGATAATTACACTAACTGCCACTACGAACCTTCACATCTAAGCAGCAAGAACCTTAACAATAGGTCTAAGTCAAATTGTTAGTACATTTCCATAAGTCAAATGAAACGCACACAGTATATAAGCAGTTCCATAATCAAAAGATACTACACCTGGACATTACAAAGAAACTTTCACTTCTTTCTTCTTTTTTTCCTTTGCTGTTGTTTTGTGGTTGGTTTGTTTGGTTTTTTTTTTATTAATATAGAAGAATCTATTCTTGCAAGTAAAATGTTACTAAGTGCAATTAAGACAAAGAACCAAGCCTCATATAAATTGACAGCATTATGCTGTACTAATTTCTAGAGGACAAGAATAGTATTTATATTAGAAACCATAGTGAGCTTTCATATATTTTAATCAATGACATCCTATTATAACAACATTTCCAGTACCACTGCACAAATTACACTGAACATCGATATAATATTTTCCATTAATACTGGACAATAACTAATACTATTAATTACAAAATTATTATTATTTTGTAATAATACAGATATGTAATTATTAATTGCAAATTAATACTACTAAATACAATTAATGCTTCTCTAGACAACAATGGTGTATGAATACTCTAGTAGTATACATACATTACTCCATTTTCTTAAAGCAATGGATCAACATTTAAAATGTATAAAAACATGAAATATTTTGAACTTACCTTCTTTTTTTGTGTTCTGTTCCTGCCTCCCAACCAATCATCCATCTGTTCTTCAATATCTTCAATCGAAGCTCCATGATCATATGATGGTATATATGTACTTGACTCCAGAACTGTGTATACAGGGAATTCTGATCTTGGTTTCTTGACTTTAGGCTTCTTCTCCTCTATACAAAAGTAAAAAAGAAGAAAAAGCAATGCTACTAATACTGCAGAGAAGTACAATTCATCTCCTCAACTCTTAATGCTATATTAAAATTTACACTGAGGAAGGTGTTTCAATTTCTTTGTTAAAAAGAGAATTCAGAGTTTTGCATAGTAATTTTATTTTTACAGAAAGTAAACACCAATGCACAAACTTAGCATTTCAGATTTTCCACATGAACTATGCCTTAAAGTGCCAAATGAGAACCCTCTCAAAAACACAGTTACTCTTGTCACTGCTATACCACCTGGCCATTAATGTTAGTACAGGCAAAAGCATAGGGAATTGTTAAGAGATTTTTTAAGTCCAGATGGCTTCAAAGAAACTGGCAAGGGCAGAAAGGTAAGTTTTACACAGTTTTGTATTGCTTTATGGTCAGCTGTGGTGAGTGAAAGCTTCCAAGTCAATAGATAGTTTCCCTGTTCTCAGATTTCTGTAACTACAAATAGCTCTGTTGCAAGACATTTAGGAAGATTTAAACATTGGACTTAATTTCTCAAACTGATCACTATTTTCTGCTGTTTCTGTCCTTCAAATGGTATTAAATGGGAGCAGCAAACTTAGGGGACAGAAGAGAGGGACAACAACAACCTAAACCCCAGCAACTGAAAAATATATCCACCATGTAAGATGATGTCAAAAGAAAGACTTAAGATTGAAAATTGCCAGAACTTTAGGAAATACAAGAGGATGAGGGTCAGAAAACAAAGCTTCAACACTCAGGAAGCAACTAAAAACTTCAGGTATGCCAAGTGGGACTCTTGGCTTTTCCTCATTGTTTTAAAAATATGTTGTATTCACAATAACTGAATCTTCCTAAGGATGCTACTGAACTGAAAGAGCTTATCTAACAGCTGGCTGCAGCCAGAAGAGGAAAGTTCTACTCTACCTCCACCTTTCCACTCTCCACTGTGTGCTTACATGCTCCTCCCTCTGCTTTGTGCATTGACAGTCATCCTACCACTTAGCAAACTAATTCAACTCACTAATCTAGTAGAAAATTACTCCTTTACACTCAGAAAAGAAGAAAGAATCCAAGTAACTTAAAGACAGCGCACAAGGAAATGGAGAACCACACTTCTCAGCCATTAGGAGCAGCTTATCTGCCTCTGCAACCATGCCCTAATACTTCTCTGAGCATCAGAGGAGGAAAACCTTTAAAAAAAAATCCTAAAGAGGAGAGAAGGACTGCTCCCTACAGACTCTGATGCAGAATTCCTTTTCCTAGTAGTATATGTGCAGGAACAGAGGAGTGAAAAGACTTCACAGCCTTGACAAACTTTTACAATCTGAATCCTTAAGAAAAGAAGAAAGGAGAGAGAATTGTTTCATGGCACTTTTCAGAAGTCCAAAAGGAACAGAAAATTCACACAGATGTAAAGTTAACAGAATGGCTAATGGTCTTTAAAACTTTTAAATGGACATTGTTCAGAGACCTCTTTTTGTGAAAAATCTCTAACTTAGTTTATTTCTCTCAATAAATGAAATACTAAGTAAACACTTGTACTTGGATTTTTTTTAGCATTCTTCCACAGGTATGCATAGTAAATATAATTAAATGACAAAATCCCTCACAAAAAAACAAAAGAAAGCCCGAAGATGTTAACTAGCATTTCTCTCACTGTTCAGGGGTTAAAAGACCGGCAGCCCAAAAAACACTTCTGACCTAACCTGGTGCTTTCACATGAAGAGAAGAGAGATCAGGTTTTCCAAATAGTAAATGATGCCCAGACAGCTGAATCCAACATCTGCTAAAGCTTGACAGACACCCAGGAAGCTGGCACTGCTGCCACCACCACAACCTAAAGCAAGGATGTGTTTGATGGTACAGACAGTAGTGACAACTGCAGCTGTAATTCAGAGTTTTGAAACACAGGTGTTTCCTTAGTAATACTGTCACCTTCTAATGGCGCTACGTTTAGGCTATGTGGCCACCCATTATAATAGATAATAGATCAGGCTTTTCAAATGCATTATTCTTCTCAAGTCTCAAGTATTGTTCTAATATGTTTGTATATAAACCTAACTGAAATGCAGGAAAAACATACAGAAAAACATTTCAGAGCTACCTCCCAGTTCTGTGACAGCCTTCTTCCTGTTCTCTGTAGACACAATCAGACCACTATGCCCTAAGCAGGCACCAATATCCAGTAGACCTATGACCTGAGCTACTGGTACTCACATAACTAAACACAGCAGAGAAACAGTCTTGGTGAAACCACAGCCTACCTTCATGCTCAATAAGGTAAAAGAACAGGTTACTCAAACTATTATTTTCAGGGATCATTAAGTATTTTAACTGCCAAATTGCAGTGTAGTAACTTCTCTTGTTTACTAAATAGAATAAAAAAAACAAGGCAAGACAGAAAGTAAATGGATAATCCAAGACTGTAGACACTATGGATATTATTTGATATCTACTGCTTCAATATAAAATGATTGGTATTTTACATGAGTTATGACTTTTACAGACATTAGCAAAAAATTCTTCACAGAAAGGGTCATTGGGCACTGGAACAGGCTGCCCAGGGAGGTGGTTGATTCACCTTCCCTGGAGGTGTTTAAGGCACGGGTGGATGAGGTGCTAAGGGGCATGGTTTAGTGTTTGATAGGAATGGTTGGACTTGATGATCTGGTGGGTCTCTTCCAACCTGGTTATTCTATGATTCTATAAGAATTTTTTTTTTTATCATTTGCTGAATTCATACTGCAAGGACATTAATTTTCTACGAGCAAAATTTCCACCTTTAGACCTATTAAGTTATTTACCAAAAGAATAAATATGACTGTCTATTTCAACAACTTAAGAGTTAAATAGAGACATAGAATTTGTCCCCGTGTTTGAACAGCATATAAATACACCCATCAATGGATCTGCAGACTTTAACAGACAAAAATTAGCTAACTCTCCTACCTGTACAATATTTCATACTCCTAAAGGCCTCCAAAACTATTCCAGTACTGGATATGCATTTTACTAGTTTATGGTGCCATGATCTGGGTTTTGAAGTTTGATGAATTACTTGCATATAATCAGATACTTTGACCTTCCTTGTCAGTCCTTCCATGTTGTTACTACATTAATTTTATCAGTGGCAGAATTAATAGTATCTTGCTAATGGTTATTTGCTCTAAGATACATCAGCTGTCATTTTTAGAAGATAAGGAATCAGCTAACATTAAGAACCAAGTGCCACGTAAAAAAACAGTGGTGATTTTTCCATAATATAAATCAGAGATCCATATTTTCAGAAAAGTATATGCTGATTTTACTGGCCAGTTAATGTAAATGTAAAGAGTTCAGAGAACTTTCCAGAGGAAAAAAAAAAAAAAAAAGATTGCTTCATACAGAAAGAAACAAACCAAAAACAAGCTCTGAACTTCTGCAAAGAAAGTATGACAGATCAAGCTGGACCTCCTTCTCTCTGCAAGGCTTCTAAGATTTAAGCACCAGTGATGTCTTAAAAATCACAGAAAGAAAAGGGACAGACTGAGTGGTATCTTGTGTTGATAAGCAAGAAATATGACCACACTTGCAGGTAGACAGCAAACATTTTTTTGCAAGTCAGTAAGATACTGCATTGAGATCTTTTTTCCTACAATATTGTTCCCCTACCTACACAACTATGACAGACAATCAAAACATTTACAGCACTAAAATTTGTTAAACCATGACAGAGAAAAATTCACTTTTATGTACAGCACACAGTCAGAATACACTGGACTCCAAAGCATGGAAAAGATTGTACTAAGGTTTTGACAATGGAGCAAAATAACGGAGCAAGCTATATTCAATATAAATGCAAATACAGGGAAACACTCATACGTTTAAAAAATAAACATTTCTGTACTCATAATAAAGTTAATGGGATTATATAAATGCACCATGAGTTAGCATCTGATATACATCTGCTGTACTAAGACCTAGAAGTCAGCTGAGACAAGTTTTGTAGGAAAAGGCATCGTATAGCCTGGCTGAAACAACTGGGAAAAGCACATGGCCTTGCAAGTTCGAAATCCTTTCAGCAGGCCTGCCAAAACAACCAGTGAAATGGGTGATCCTTAGTTTGCCATAATTAGGCTTCAGAGGTAACAATTAAGTGATCAGAACATTCACACCCACACCAACCAAAAAAGCATGCATTATATGAATTAATTTTCTCTGAACCTGCCTGTCAGCAAATCATTACTGAGCAAGCATACGAACATTGCATTTGGCAGGGATTAATACTAAACACAATTATCCAAGATACTTGTCAATTATTTGGAAGCAAACGTAAAGTCACCTTCAGCATTGTGCTAGATTACCCAAGTTTGTTCAAAATGGTTTACAGAAAAGAGGAAAGCACAGGAAGAAGTAGGAACATGGACTGGCTGGTAGTCTGGGACCAAACAAATTTAAAGCATTTTTGAAAACTACACAGATAAGCACCTTCGGCCCTATCTGCATTTAGAAGGGACTGCGTGCAAGGAACCTTTGATTGAAGAGCTTGCAGTTATGGCGGACAAATGATCTGAAACAAGCTACCAGACCAACAGAAACTAAGTTACTCTGCGATTCCGTAAACAGAACAGTAATAATTGAAGAATCGTGATTTTATAATCAGAAGATGATAAATGTTACAACACTATATACAAACCCAGGGTCCAATACTTACAGCTACATTGGAAAAATCCACAGAAATTAAGGGGTAAAGAAATGCTTTATATAAACAAAATGCAGATAAATAAAATTATCTTTTTTAAGAACAGAAAAATGATAATAAACAAATGAAGGCTAAAGCTAGAGAAATTCATACTGAAATTAAGATATAACCATGGAACAGTAAAATTAATTGCCTGAACAAACCATGAAGAACAAAAGGCATCTCTGTGTTTCCTGATCAATACTGTATCTTGCATAACAAGATGCTAAAAGCTAAAGTACACCACTGGTACAAGTCAAACAAGATAAGTAATGAGAATCAGCATTGTTCGCTGATTTTTGCTGCAAGGGTCTGAAATAAACACATTATACTAAATGCTTGGGATGTTTTCTCTCCCTAAGTTTCATGAAACAATATAAAAAGCTATCCATGCTACATGCTATGTTCCAAGGTGTCTGGAAAGGGAGAACCACTAAGCCTAACCAAACTCAATCAAATGCATTAAAGGTTTCACTGTATCTTTGAAGTTTCATGGCAGGCACTCAGGTAGGACATGTCTTGCCATAAATACCACTACAGATACCATGATTAAGCTCCAATACAGAAAGAAGGCAAGTCATGCCACCACAGGGCTAGTAACTCTGGATTTCAGGTAAAGCTCAAATGATGGGGGTGAGGAAAAAACTCCAAAAACCTAAGTACTGTTAAACATGGTTTCTAACTAGAAACAAACTACTTTCTTGCCATGGATTGTTTCAGATGCATTGCATATCAGGGCAAGAATTCTGGATTTACAATCCAAATACGTTTGGTAACCAAGATACCAGTGAAGAGTTCACCTGCAGGCCCTATTTCTTTAAAAAGGCATATTTAAAAAATACATGTAAATCCTCATTGAAGCTCAAGGAAAACAAACAAGCAGAATGGAAAGTAAGAGAACTAGCAAGGCTAAGTGTAAATAAAGAAAAATAGATGAGTAAATAGACGGGTTTCTCCCCAAAATGGATGTGGCTGAAAGAAGCACTCCATGCAATAAGGGGACCAGTAGAGCTGCTAGAATTTGTCTTGCTAACTACTCAAACCTTGCAATTTAAGTTTAAAAACTGTCAGTCATCTGTCAGGGCAATTCATGCTTAAGTCTTCCCAGTTTAATGACTACTTGGTTCAGATAATATATTTTCTATTTTATAACCCATGACTATGAAGAACAGAACAGGGCTATCTATTGTTACAGAATCATTCCCTGATGCAGGGATCAGATGCATGTGTCACGCTACTGGAGAAGGAGAAGTTAAAAGAAAGTTTAATTAAATCATTTACACTTTAGTACAAACTTTGTGTTCTAAATTTTGTGTATCTAGGTGTGAAAAGAGCATCAGAAAGGTTAAGCCAAATAATTCCTGTTTTTGTACATAAAACACCCAGTTGCCTGTACAAAGCCACATTTCCTAGAAACATAAAGGACTGTATTGTAAGGTAAAGTTGCTATATTTTACTAGGGTAGTAATGACAGTTTCAAATGGATTAAGAAGTGACAAGAAACACTGCAAAAGTGTCATAAAAATAAATCAAAACTGCGCAAAATATGTCATCAAGAAATGACACTTCCACACTCCTTACCAAATACAGCACTTTAATGACATCTCAATACTGTCCTCTCTTTCCTATTTTATAAATTATATTTTCCTCCTCCAGTACCCTCCTCTGGTTTTAGTTCAAGCCACCTACAGAACACCGCACAATTTCAGCAGGAAAGCAGACAGACATGGGAGTAATCCAGCAATTAGGTCATGAAAAAACAAGCACTGTAAAACAGCTATTGCTAATCTGCATGAGATATATTTACTCAATTAGATAGATGGAACTGTTATTATGAACTCCCATTCCATGGACGGTCTCTAAAATTAAAAAGAATGGGGTCAAACAAAATGCACATTTGGTGATTTACAACCTTTCTATGCTAATTGTGAAGTGACAATGCAAAACAATATAACAAAATAAGCAAATTTAACAGATGTTTTGCATGCAAGCTTCAGGAAGAAACTATAGAGTATTTTCTTCTGCAGTAACATAGCTTCACCTCTTCTTTTTCTCTCAGGAGTCTTATTTCTTTTAAAAACAGTTAACTGATAGCTCATTCTGCTGCCCAGTGGATATCACTGCCATGGATGACCAGATTAATTCTGTGCCACATTTCAAACTCTGCTAATTACAGGTGGTGACTGCCAATCCTTCCTCCTGCTCCCTGGCAGCAAGCCTATTAAGGGAGGGCAGGATGCCAACCAGCGAGACTGGCAAGGACTAGCCCCTGCTCACATGAGCAACACTGGGTCACCTGGCTGACAAAGGGGTCACATGCCATGTCACAGCTGGCAGCATGACAGGGGACAGGGTGATGCTTCTGTCGGAAGCCAGGGGTGGTCTGGAGGGAAGAGTGTGCCAAACCAACACCTCTTGTGCGGGCGCCGCTACTGGAAGCAACAAAAAAGTGACTCTTGCATAACAACTGACAAAGGAGAAATGCTGAAAAGTTCACATGTGGTCCTTCAGTGAAACACAGGACAGGGAATCGCTGTCACTTGCAATTCTGTTTTCAAAACCTAGACCTTTTAAAACAGTAGCTCACAGATCTCAATGAAGAATGTATGCCAACTATTTTGAACAATGGCAATATGTTACCATCTGACTATCTAACAAGTTTTTAATAACCCTCGTCAAGACTCTTTTCAAGGGCCCGTTTTGTGGTAGATACCTCAAACATAATGGCAGGCTTCCCTAACAAGCATTAAATGCACTATTTGCTAGATTTAGCCTGGGTCCATGGTGTTCACAGAGGTGCTGAAGGCTATCCATTTTCTCAAAACAGATTCAGCTACAGATAACTTAAGAATTACCACTGGCACTGCATCTTTTCGCTGATTTTACAAAATTAAGCTATTTTACGAATATAAATAATGCAGCTGTATTTTAAGCACCTAAAGGCTTATGCATACTCAAAGCTAGCAAATTATTACAGGGCACTCAACGCGCTCGCCAGAATAAAGGAACTTAAAAACATGCACTTAAGTACAGTAAATAAAGCAAGCATGCACATATAGACAAAAATCTTTTAAAATTGTCTTTAGAAGAGAGTAGATGTAATCATTGGCAGAAGCAAATAACTGAAAGAAGGAAGTCACCTAAAATTATTCTGAATACTTTATTAAGGGAAATGGTAATTGCCTTCTTTGGCCTTTTCTAAAGTAAAAAGACTTTAAGGCATTTATTTCAACAATAGCATGAGTCCATCTCCAAATTCTGCATCCACACTTTTGGAAATTCAAATTATACTCAATTTCTATAACAAAAAGCAACTCAATATGCACAAAAAATTATTAAATACATTATTTTAAAAATATCTACAGACAGAGAGAATACAAGAATGCTCAAAATGCAAGAAGTCACTTCTGAAAATGTAAACTTCGAGATTTCTCTCTCCTGTAAAGTGACGTTCCTAGATGAGTATGCTTTTTTTTGCTACAACATAACTGTCACCTGAGCTTTGTGTTTTTATAGGAACAAACCAGCACCCTACTGCACAAATAGTCACAAAATTAAAAGCTTATTTAAATTTACCAGCAGTGCAGAAATATACAAAAAATATGTTTTAGAAAACTATAAAATGCTTGGTCACATACATCCTGTGTAGTAGGTATATCATATTACATCTTTGTTTATTAAGACAGTGGTAAAAACTCACTCTGAAGTGTTTCAAGTTCAGCCTTAGCCAGGGCATCTTCTTTCGCCTTCATTTTTGTTTCTTTATATTCTACATATAATTGTCTGGCATCCTTTAAGAAAATGTTGCAACGGAATTAGCATCCTTATATAAAACTTATTGCAATGGCTCTGTTTTAAGTTCTCAATTAACCTCACAAAAAAAAATTAAGATACATTTGTTTCCTTGAGTTACAGTAATTTTCACTACAGAAAGTACTTGTTTAGAATGTAGAATTCTAGTGTAATAAAGTTTCAAATGTAATAATGTTGATATTACAGACTGTGATCCTGAATGACAACCTGAAAAGTAAAATGGTTAGAAAAACATTTCTGATCACTACTTATATGTTTGTAAGGGGCCATGTACCCACTTTGCTCACATCAGCAATCTGGAAGTTCAAGGAACAATGAAGAGGGTTTAATTAGAGTATTGTTTGCAGGGATAAACGAAGACAACTGCTAGACAATGGTTTTCTTAGTGTGAACTCACTATAGTAACACTAACTGCAGGTTGCCAACCCCATCTTAATCTCCCTGCCCCCCCTCCCCTTTTAAGCCAACTTCTACATTGCTACTGAAGTGTAGAAAACACATATAAAGGTTTTTATCCAAGGTTTACGTTAGATTCTAACGTGAAATCTGTTTGAAAAATTCACACATAAAGCCAGAAGTCCTGTCAGAAATCTCACAATAAGTTACACACTTCCAAAATCTGATGAATTAGTAATTTGAGATTTGCGTTAAGAGCTTTCCAATATGAACAACCAGATTGCTGAAGTAAGAGATATGGAGAGTTTTCTTACTCTCACTTACCAGTTTAAGAGATTTCTACACTCATTCAAAACCAATTAATCTATAACAGAAATGCTGAAATAGGCAAAATACTATTTATCATTTCCAAACATGCAAGATATCTATTGCATTAAACAAAAAGTAATTATAGTACTGGTTAAACCTAATTTTAGTTCTTTACAGGCAAAATTAATTTTATACTTGTCATTACATTAACAATCCCACTTTTTATATGTAAAGGGTGATTTACATTTTAATACAGAATGTATTGTAAAACACCAGTAAATATTTTAATAATTTCAACCATAATCTTTTAAATTCGAGCAAAACCTGGTCTCATTAAAAAAAGAAATGACATCTTCATAAATTTTGAAAATAAAAACTAAGTTAAGCAGTCATTATTTTTGCCTCTAATGGTAGAAATCATCCAAAAATATTGCTTCTTCTACGGATATTACAACACAACAGTTGTTCTTTGCGTTATACTGGCATCTACCCCTTCAAAGGCAGTTGAAGGAGGTAGGACAATACAGGACAGGATCATGACCTAACTCTGAGCCAAACATCATAATGATTTGGAGGTGTCTCACTGATACAAGTCAGTAGGCCTGAAGAACAACTCTAACAAATTCCCAGAAAAGATCAGTAAGGTTTCATGTCCTTCCAAAATACCTCTTCTTATTCTCTATTTGTCTTTACATTTGGGTCCAGGAAATGGGAAGTTATTTCTCTGCCAGGTTTATGTAGGAGATCACAGCAGAAATTTTAAAGACTTTACATAACTTGTTGCTGCTGGAACAGAGCAGATGAGAGTATCTTGCAAGCTTACAGTTTTGGTTTGGGGCATGAGGGTGTTTCAGTGGTTTTAATAGAATTGGGGTTAAAAACCACCTGTAGGTACATGAGAACTACCACTAACAGCAGAGATGAAGGCTTTGAGGAAACATGCTCAGTTTCAACGTTAAAACATCGAATGACAAAACTAGGATCAACATTGTTTCTCTTTTCAATTTACCTAAAATATGAATTCCCTACCTCAGATGGAAACTTCCCTTATACTCTCCACATCGGGTCACTAAGAAACATAAACAGCAATAAAGGTAATGCTTAACTTCTGCTGTAAGTTTGAGACATTCAAGTTGCATGGCATACACAAGACTCAGACATACTGCTATCCAAAAAATGCTTTTGTTTAGGCCATGATTTCAAAATGGCTACAATTAACCAACATTTAAACTTAACCCATTTGACACTGAAAGCCAATATTTGATGCTAAATTCTGGTGTAAAACCCATTATTGCTTGTGGGATCTCCAGACAGCAGGCACTAGGGGGTAACTGTCAATCTTTCCAGCATGTCAATCATGGAACAATTGGAAATGTGACTCAGATGAAAATGAGACACAATAGCTGAACAACAAAGAAAACTAGTCAGAAGCACGTAAATGAAATGTAGTAGTATTGTTGCTTTGTAGATATGAAACAGATTATCACTGCAAATGAAGTAATTTCAAGCTAACAAAGGCAAAATTAGACTTTTATCTTATTAATCACAATTTATTACGGCTGATACCATAATCACAATAAAAGAGGAAACTGCATGTTTTGAGACATGCAAAAAATGTATACATATAAAGTAAAGCAAAGATAAAACAACAAAAAAATTAATCAAAATGGAATTTGAAGATTTGAAAATCAAGTTCTTCCCACAAAAGCATAAGAAATGGCTCTACAGGTTGTAAGGAGAGGAAAAAAAAGACACACCTGAGTAAAGATTTTAGCCAGAGACACAAACCATACAGGTATCAGGCCTTACATTTCAAAATCATAGAAACACTGGAAAACAGTTTAAAATAGGAAGCTCTTTGAAGAAAACTTCTGTCTTAACATCAATAAGCACAGTCCAATTTACTCCTCGTTAGTTTCCAATATTATCAGTCTAAACTGGAACATTTATTTTCAAACATATCCAGTTTTGGTAGTAAGAGTATTTAGAAACAGACATGTTCAGATTTTTTACCTTTCCAAAGTGATATAATTAAGAAGTCATTTTGCCTCAATACAAACATTTTAGAGCCCTAAAACCACTGGCAATACAGACACAGCCTCTTCCAATCTAGTCCTCCTTCCCCAAGATTCAGTAATGATGTTTCTTTTAGAGGATCTTTTCCCAATGAGCTCAAAATGTGGGCAACATTAAGATTTTATATCTGATGTATACTTTACTTTCAATAGGTAACAAACATAAGAAAAGTAACATTTTTATCCTTTTTGGCCTGGGAAAGGAAAGAAGAAAGATACGCACAAATATAAAGCTTGGAACTGTTCTAACAAGAAGTTCTGGCTTACCTAATCAGAAATATTGTTTTCTCATTTGCAGCATTTCGAGGCGTTTACATAAAATAACATCAATGCAAATACACTACTTTGCCATCAAAGCGGTAATAATATGCATGCAGTTAAGCAAAAAGAATAATGAAGAGGGCTAATTTATGTTGGTTTATTATACTAGGACTTCAAATATACTTTCCAAAGAGGAAGAGATGAAAAAATGTACTAGAAATGCAAAATTCTGCCATTGGTATACCTAATTCCAACTGCCATGTATCAGAAGTTCCTGCAACTACCTTCACATTCAACCAAAAATTTCCACAAGTGTTGTGGATGAAAAATAAAATTGACAGACGAACACTTCATTAACATATTTCCAATATTCCACCACAATTAAGAACAAAAAATATTGAAAAATTCTTGCATTTCAGCTGTTCTTTATATCAGTTTCGTCTTGTGTCAATAAATTTGAGATTGCCAAGACAAAGCTGCACTTGAGTTATGCAGAAATACGGAATCTCTTGATACTGGACTTTTAGGGGGTTTTTCTTTTTTTACCTGGGGTGGGTTGGTTGGTTTTGTTGGTAGGGGTTTCAGGTTTTTTATTATGTTTTGGTTGGTTTGCTTATTATTTTTAAATAAATGGATACATTATTTAGTCAAACTAATAATTCTGGAACAAAAAACTTCAGTTCTGAGTAAGATTCAGCTAGACTTTTGGGGTGGGTGTTGGGTTTTGTTGCTTTGTTTGCTTTGTGTTCCCCCCCTCCTCCAGTTAATCTTCCTGGCTTTCTGATCTACCTCAGAAAGACTACAGCTTATGAGAAAATAAGGCAAACATTGGAAACAGCTTGCTGCATTGGCCAGATGTGAATCTTCATTATAGATTTTGTGATAGAATCAGCTTCACATCAGCTTTATTTCTCTGGGTGACAGATTGATACAAACAATATGCACTCTCACAGAATTTACAGCTAACATAGTTTTTCTATGAGTATACTTAAAATCAGTACACTGAAATAATTTTCTTTGCATTAATTCTCATTAAGTTAATTTATAGACTTAAAGAGAAATATTTGTATGAAGTTCTTGAATTACTTTTTGTCTTTCAGCACAGAGTTCTTGTACAATTTGTACAAAAAAAGAGAAAGAAAAAGAAGTTAAATCTACCGCAACATTTAATCTTTGACTTGCTATTTCTATGCAATAAAACTGCCATAATACCACAAGAAAATAACTTTTTGATGGGTTTATAAACAGTGATATCAATGTGTTAAGGTAAGAAATAATGTAAAAAAAACCTCAAAACTTACCCATTATGATTTATATTTCTCTTTGGTATTTTTACATGTTTACTCAGAGACAAACTAGTAAAAATAAATAGGAACTGCATTACTTCTATATAACCAGAAAATCATGCCTTGACCTTGGAATATGCCAGGTGTGGCCAAGCTCTCCAGCTGCATAAGGCCTTTGGGTAGTTTAAATGTAGTTCCATGCCTTGGAAGCACCAGGTGACCAGCAGCAGGCTGTGCCAATGCAGTATCTGCTGGATGTTCTACGTCCACACTGATGAAACAAAGGCAGCCAGAAGTGGGAACTGCGGGCAATGCTGCCAGCCCCCCCTAACTCATTCATATCCAGAGAAGCCTTGCACCACAGCAGAACAGTACCACGAACTGAAAGCCAGTATCACCTCGTACACACAAACTGCTCTTGGCACACTACTCCTCCAGCATGTGTACTGGGATACGCAGACATACAGTAAATGATCTGAAGGAGCAGAATAAAATTGGCTGCCATGAACAACAGGCAACTAAAGATAAATTTCTTCAGTGTCTTACATTTTACTTGAAACTTTTACGATGCAGGAAAGCACATTTTGTCTGCAGCACTTTAGCCAGCACACTGTTAGATGCAAATTGTTTTTGCTCACTTGCATACACCCAGAATACTTGTTTTACCATGCACTCTCCTCTGATCTGCTTCTAAGCTTCTAATTGACCTTAGGGTCAAGAGCTTCATCCCTGCTTTGGTTCTCCCAACAGCTGCGAAATAGCAAGAAACAGAGCAAATGGGCAATCACTCGTGCCACATATCCTGCAATTGCTCATTCCCCACAACTTGTATCAACACTGGTACTGTACAGTAAGTCAGAACACATGAAAAACCTGTAAAGCTGGGAATTAAGGAAATATTTAACCTTATTGACTTGAATAAATCCCTTCAAAAAAATCTATTTTTAAGGCATTTGTTATTAAATGCAATAAATTTTATTTTAATCTCACACGATGATTTTTATATGTCATATATGAAGATAAAAACAACTCACGTAAATGTTTGCTGACCTAATCAAACCTTGCTTAAAAGCTAACTTTGCCAAAGGAGATGTCCCGCTGGCAAAGCCTCTTGAGTTTAATGACACATTTCCAATAAGTTTAGGGCCAAAGCTGAACCATCTCTAAACAGGTGGTGAAATGTAATCATGAATTAAAAGAGAACCTAAGCTAAAAATGGCAAGGAATTAAACACCTCTGGGTCACTAGTTTGAATCTACTCCAGTCTACTAAATCAGCTACAGTAATTACCATCTGGTAGTCTACATAAAAATAAATTACTGGTCTTTTTGTTTTAATTCACTTCATGCTGCACAAAGGTCTTTCTAAACAAAAGTTTCAATTGTAATTGAAAGCTTTGTTGATAATCTCACTAGGTTATACCCACTGCAAATACATACTAAGCTTGTTCTCATTACTGGCAAGCCACCAGTTCTTCCAGCAGACTACTGCCAGGGTGTATGCACTACACCTACACTATTATTCATAGAAGATAATAACAAACTTTATTTTCTTAACAAGAATCCATGTCTGTCTGAAACAAACAAAAATGCTTTCTGCTTCATTACACTCAGGACAACAGCAGGCTCATAATCTAATGAAAAAATATTTCCTAATTAATGAAGTTGCTTTAAAACTAAAGACATTCTTTGCTAAGTTTCACAACATCAAGGTGGAGGAAAAGTAGTTGACAAGAACACTAATAAACACTCCTTTCTTCATTTTTTGATGGACATATTTTGTGAACAATAATTAACAACATCCTTAAGAAAGGCCACTTTTCTTAAGTTGTATGTCTGCACATCCAAAGAAAAAACTCTGTTTAGCTGCTTTTCTGCAATTTACATACAACTGTTCTTACACAAAAGTATACTTAACACTACTGTCTGCTCTGTATTACATCCACCATTTGAACAGAATTTCTTGCACACTATATTTAGCTGGTTTACTTCTTTGCAAGAACAATTTTCAGTTCTGATAAGCATTTTAATTCAGTTTTATTTCTTTTTGCATTCCTCTACTTTTAGTTATTTTTTAAAAAATATAGTCTTCTTCCAGGTAATTCACATGAAAGAATAAACTATAAATGACCTTATAAATAACTTATATTTCTATCTTTTTCTTAAAACAACATTATAAGAATTAAACTTGGTAATAGTCAATGTAATTTATACTCCACTTAATGTTTCTTTCACACCTCAGAAATTTCATTTATGATATCTTTTATGCACTCTTTTCCCTCTGTTTCTTCAAACAAGCTTGAAGTTGCTGTTTTGACCCCCAAATCTAACTAAACTAAATGCATGTATATAAAAACCTATGTAGTCTCTCTCAAAATACAATTGTCAACAGCTTAAAAAAAACAATCATTTTTTCAGTTTCTCTCATCCTCCTCTCACTCATTTTTCTTCCAGTTTCTTGACATAAAATGCAGACTACGATAAAATGGCATAGGCCATCACAAGGGCATGCAAACAAAGCATTCTTCTTCAGTAAAGGCCCACCTTAATTATTTTAAGTGCCTCCTTCTGAAATCTGACATTTTGAAGGAGGAGGGGAAGTAGGAGAAAGACACTCAATTGGATAAATGAGAGACAGGCACGGGCAGGAGCTCAGCAACCTGAATCCTCAGAGCTGTTGTAAGCAGAATATTCACAGTAACTAATGGTGGGAGAGGTAGATGCTAAGTAAAAAGAATCAATATAAGAACTGGTAAAAAAGTTTAAATTGATCTCCTTGCATGTTTTGTTTTTTGTTGGTGATAGTTTGGTGGTTTCTTTGTTTGTTTTAAAAATAAAGTTTCCTCTGAGGAAGAACTTGTGTACACAGGCAAGTGGTTTTGTTTCCTTAATTTGAGGAAGCAGTACAGCTGTTTCACTGATGGGGCTTTGAAAAGCTCAGTGGCAGAAGCAACATTTAACTAAAAGAAAGTACCGCTAACTCTTACCCTTTTCTGCCCCAAACATTTAAACGTGGATGCATTTTTAGAAGTTAATCTACAACTGCAAGAGTTGCAGACCAATAATAGCTAAGTTTGAAAATAACTTGTTGGCTCTTAAATAACTGAAGAAACAAGAACTTGCTAAAACCTTAAGAAGAGCCCAGAGGCCTCTCTGTCTAGTTGACTACAACATACAAGGTATCTCTTGTGCTGTCATTTCAGAAAACATCTTCAAAATGAGGACACTACTCTTCTTACGCTCTTCAGAGCATTGTTAATGTTAAGCATTGTTAATTAATAAACTACAGTAATTAATTCCAGGTACCTGAAGTCCTGAATATTCTTAATGTTGAAGATTACTTATATTTTACTGTACTTTAACTTACATAATCAGTGGGTCACCTTAAACAACAACAAAACAAACCGTGAAGTTAAGCAGTAGTGTAATTTACACACAGGGCGTTTTACTCTAGAGACCCATTTCTTTGCTTCCTCCTTGCTGCAAAGCCTTCCAGCTCTGAATTCCTCAACATCTCACTTCCTCTGCCACCAAATCCCTTCTTCCTTGTTTCTAATTTTCTGTGAGTTACTGGGTACCTTTTTTACCACTACTGTTAATTTACTGGATTTAAAGTCCACAGCAAGAGATAGTGGTTAGGTGTCTTATCTATCACTTTTGTTGTATTCATCTCTTCTGTCCATAGTGGCAGATATAGGAGCTGCTTTTTGAACGAAAAATTTGAAACCTGGTATACAGACTTCTCTAACAGCCTGTCTTAAAATCATGAAAACAAGAAAATGACAATTTAGAAAGATTATAATAAGTCCTACTTTAAAATTCTTCATGAACCTCACTACATTCTATATATTTTTAATATTGTGCAACTAAAGCAAGAGGGAAAGTACTATAATTATGAAGAAAGTTTAAAAAATGCAGCAAGAGTAACTGCTGAGCTTAATTCTTACCTATCTGACTCACCTCAAGGAATGAACATCAAAGACTAATTTGGACACAACAGTTTATTTAATTAAGTACTATCATTTTTGCTTTAAAAACTTGCAAAAACCAGGGTTTCTTGAATAAAATAGCCACACAGTCTGATGAAACTTTTAAAAGATATAATAACTTTTGCATCTCTGTAGGTAGGGTAAAGGCTATAAAAATGGATGCTGAAAGACTGGATTTATTGCATTTGTAACTTTTAAAAGCCTTTTGCTAACAGATTAGGAATTATGAATTATATGCTTTTTCAGCTTGAATAGACAGAAATTGAACATTGATGCCATTTATACTATTTCTACTTCAGAACTAATACTCAATATTCTGTAATCCAAAGTAAAATCCACCTTGCACACCCTGATCCACATTCATTAGCAGTGACAACGGTATTAAAAACAAATGGATGTACTAAAACGCAATGAAAAGAAAGAGCATGTGATATCAAAATAGTTATTCAGATAACTGATATGATAATTCTTACACTGGATGAATATCAGCTAAATTTTAGTTTATATTATTAGATTAAAAGCCACAAATGTGGGCAAGTCTGCAACACTTATGTTTATAAATTACAACCATACCTTCATTACTTTACTTTTGTGATTTAGGTATCAATTTATTTCATTGTCCAGTGACTCAAAAGAACCCAAAAAGCTCACTCGATGAGAAAAAGCAATTTCGCTGTTCTCCCAAATTCAAAGACATTAATATTTCTTAGGAAAACATCACATTTGCCTATTTGAGATAAAAATACTTCTGTTTTAAGAGATCACTTAGAAGACATCATTATCCTGATTAGACGTGTGTATATATACATATATATCACCCTTCTCCCACCATTTATTCTTGCAATTTTGCCTCGCAAAATTGCTGAATTCCCTAGCATGTTAAGATCAATATTAATTTAAAATATATTCCTATTTTGAGAAACTTACGGTATTAAGTATGCCTGCAAAGATATACATATATATATATATGCTTGAGTCAGAAAATTCATAAGAACAAGTGCTACATATCTGATTATGCATAACAACACCAAGAAAAATAAAGTAACATAACTTAAAATCATTAATATTACCTGGAACAGCTGAGGTAAAGCTTTCACAGTGAGACAGAACCATATTCCCAGCTTGCATGGGAGTAAGTCATGCCATTGTGGTTTGTCCAGTACTCTGCATCAAATAAAATTGTAAGTTTTTCATTACTGCCACACAATCTCAAAGTCAGAAATTGCCCATTATCCTTTAAGATAGATTAGCACTTGTTAACTACTATAAAAACATGTAACTACATAATATTAAAGATACTTTTTGAACATTTAGTTCAAAATATGTAATGGCTAACTTCTAATCATCGCTGTATTTTAATCTCTTAAAAGGGCTTGTCTTCAAGAAAGTAAATTTGTATGCCATGTAACCACTTCAGTGTAAAAAGAAACCCCAAAACTGAAATAAACTTCAAGCCTCAATCAAGCATTCACAACTGCTGACAACCAGATATGAAGACTGTAGCATAAACAAAACACTACATAAAAATTAATGTCATTTGCAGTTCACTGGAGCATTACTCACTGATGTCACCAGGAAAGACGACAAGCAGAATGGTCTCTGATCTCCATCCTGCATTGATCCAGTTCATGGCCCTGCTGTGTGAACTATTTAAACCCTTTATTTCTTTCTATGAATCAATAGAAGAAATGGTGGTATCTTTTGGAGTGTCCTGCAAGTCACTATTTCCCTATGTGTTTCTTAACAAACATTGGTGTTAGAAGCCTTTAAGTTAAAAACAAGCATGTTGGTAATCAGATAAAAAGCATTATATCAGCATTAAAACTCCCTGCTTGGTGTGGTAATAAACTAAAGCTTAAATAAATTGGAATTTGTTATTTGTAATCAAAGGCAAAAATATTCAAAGATGGAAAAAGTTGTAAAATCTTCAAAAAACCCTTACAGAAAACAGTACCCTTCTATAAGCTAAGTGCCACTTATTCAGACTTAATCTTTCAATTATTGTTGAACTACTGAATAAACACGACACATTTATTTACAAATCAAAACTTGAAGACACATCTACACTGGCACACTTCACATCAGCAACAGCTGTTACTATAAATACAGTTATTTTTCTCATAAAATATTTCAAAGACACAAGGAGAAAAATGATAGCGCTAACTAGCAGCTGATAAAATGTTTTAAAAAGCAGAAAACAAGAAAGTTTCTTCCCACCTTTCATTTTTGTCTAGAGCAGCAAGTTTGGCTTCATCTGCACTTCTACCGCCTGTTTTTTTCTTCTTCTCCCTCTTTTTTCTGCTAAGCAGTTCATCCTTGACACAGAAAGAACTACGGTTACAGGTTATCATTAACATGTAAACCACAAATGTTACTGGGACTCTTCTGTGAAGGGTAAACAGTAGAGTAGCATTTATGCAAATGTACCTAGGGGTCCTACATGATTAAGTAAAATGATCTATCTTAACAATAACTGTTGCCATGGTATCCAGTCTTTAAACACACATGAAGTCCAGTTCTGTCACTCATGTGTATCTCCATAGCAATCAAAGTTTTCTAAGAGGAGAAAGCATTCAACTTGCCTCCTTTCTCATTCATCAACTTCAATAATACAGTGGAAAATAAAAAAAAAGTAAATAGATGCTAATGTATGAATATTTCTCAAGTTATGCTTAGGTTTTTTTTTCTAGTCTACTAAGTTAAATAGATTTTTATATAACAAAAAAAATAAAATAATCAAAAAGTGACGTGTTTTATACTACTTACCAAGGCCTATCCTGTTAACAAAAGCCCAAACCAAAAGTGTTTCGCTAAAACAAAGGCAATGCAACTATGACTTTTAAATGAATAAAACGTGATTATTTTTGAACAACATTTAGGAAAACCACAGATGCAATTACAGTAGCATATGATTCTGCATCAACAGATTATAGAAGAGTTTTTATACCTCTTCTTCCAGTTAAAAACAAGAACCACCTCTTGGTGTTTATTACCAATTCTAGAAAAAATGAAGTAGGTTTTAGATTACTATTTTTGATACATTGAGTATCTCTATAATTACCACAATTTTAAATATTATCCTCTTAAAATATGAAAAATCCAAATTCAAAACAGGGGAACTGGCAGAGATCCTATAATATGCAAACTTCTGCAGGAAATCCAATACCAATAATTGAAGCAAGTTTGATTTATTACCAATACTTACCAGCTGTTTTTCCAGGTAGATTGACCAAACCACAGCATAATGACCCACTGTGAGTATAATGAACAAGAGTAATGCCAGCTCAGCATTGCTCATTTTTCTCACCCGCCTGTAGTAGAATACAGGCTGTCGCCAATCTGGTAGTCCATTGATCAGAATATCATCATACCTACAGTAGCAAATATAACAGGCTTTCATGGAGAGCTAAAAATTAAATAAGCCAAACCATCCTATTATAAAACAAACAAATGACAATCCACAGACTGCATGAATAATACACACAAAAATAATTTAGTATTTTTTTTTCTTTTTTAATAGACCAATGCCTTGTTTTGTCAGCTGCGAGGTCTGCATCTAGAAACAAACAGAATCCTCAACCAAACACTGGGGAAATGTTATCTTGTCTTTTGCAATTAAAACAAAAAGAAAAAAACAAAAGGAAAAGTGCTTTGATTATTCCTGCAACACCATCCCCACCCCAGTCCAACCTCTTCTGAAATAACTGACCTCTAGAAACGTAGCAGTGTTCTGCCTGCCGGGTAACCCCACGGCAGGTCTCCATGATATAAGTAAGTGACAAACCTCAAACTACTAAATAAGTAGCAAAGAACAAAAGTCTCAAGCACTACAACCCTTTTTTTTTTTTCTTTTACAAATTAAAAGCACAAGAGCTGGGGGAGGGGAGAGGGTTTTTTTCTTTTGTTTTGTCCTTTGGTAGCACAATATCTGTTATGTAAAAATGCTGCCAGACTTAACACACATGCTGTGTCAGATATGAATTCAAGTTAAAGGCTTGAGTTTGATGTTAGAAAACAAAGTTCACCTCAGCTAGATGATTTTGATTTTCTATTTGAAAAGCTGTCTTCAAAATCAATCTACTTTAAAACTGTTTAATTTTACTAGCACTACTGACTGTACAGGAACGATTTTATGACGATTAGTCAGTTTTTATTCACACAAATGTCTCGAAATTTCTTAGTATGTCCGAGGTATTTTATTTACAGTATGTTATCATCAATTTAAAACTAAACAAACTACAGGCATGCAAACCAGATTTTTCTATTTGTTAACCTTTCAGAGTAAAGTTTCAAACAAGGACCTCCACAGTAAACTCAAAAACCTGTATGTTCAAGATGCACAACCTGTTAATCTTAAATTGAACACTACTCATTACATATTCTAATCACACCATTTCCAGAATTAAATCTGCACTGAAAGGCCTAATTTGGTGCAACACATTGACCAAAATATTTTAATTAAAAATATTCTGAGTTAGTCGCAGGCCTAATTACAGGAATAGAAATAGGGCCTATATTGTCATGCAGGTCAGTAGAACTCAGTAGTAGGTTTTTCTCAAGTAAATTGACCGATCCAGGAATAATAGCGCAGCTGCTAAACTGCCAGTCTTGACATGTAAATCAATTTAAATGCAACAACTGCACTAGCTACTTTGATAGTTATTAAATTGATACCTTGGAGATGTACTAAAAAAAAATTTCCACAACGAAATTCATTTTTTCAAGCAGAAAAAGAGGCAACGGTTTTAAATTTAAAAACATAGTTTATTTCAGTGCATCTAGAGGAGCTGACTTCTGATAAAACATTTGTTCAAATTGGCACCATTGTTTCTATGCAAAAGATTCTGCAGTGTTCTGAATGCCACCAGAAGTAAAAATCCGTATTACAAAATTCTGCCTTCCACTGCAACTGTGAGAATATGAAGATTAATATCCTTTATTGCAAAATTTGAAGTAATAACTTTTTTCCTTTCCCAGTCAGAACGAATTAATTACTGATGCCTTAATGCAAACTCTGTTCAGAAAAATTACCCGTTATTTCAAAACTAGACCTTCTACTTAGCTTTTTGTTTAAGAATTAAGTAGAAGCTTTAGCATTTTAACAATAATAAAGCATTTGCTAAACATTTTATTGATAGAATACAAGAAAATATTTTAGAAACAAAACCATTTTTTAACACAAATTAGGTTGATATGGTTTCACAAAAGATGCTCTTCCTCTGAAAGCTTCAGAGAAATATATGGAGGATCAAGAAAGATTTTTTTTTAATACTGCTGTAGATTTATTAAACGTTTGCCTTTCTTTACACTAAGGATTGTTAATTGACATACTAAAAATGCAGCTACTACTTAAATAAGGTCCATATATGCTAATAGTAAAAATACAGTAATATTTAAAACAAGATTGCAAACCAACATTTGGGAACCACATTCTACCATAAATTATCTGTTAAAAAATAAAGACGGCAGAGTCTCTTGCATTAAACGCTTTAAACAGCACTCTGTATTTACTAGGGTATGTCCGTTGTTCTGAACAACAGCCTCCAAGGATTAAGTCTCAGAATCAATGCTCTATTGATTTTACTATCAATGAGCATTATGGCTCACACGACTGGCCATTTTAAGGGAAGATAGCTTCTATTATAACCCACTTTTTAGAATATATACTGTTAAAAGATAGATCACTGCTTTCAATAGTAATTAAGCTCTGTATTTGAAAAATAAAGATATCAATGATTTTTAGGTTTTCAGCTGGAAAATGATCCTACTGAAACTCAGAAGCTTCCCATAATTTTTAAACCTCAATTCCAAATCTAGGATGTAGTTTAATTAAAAGCAAGTTTTACATTAAAGAAATTCTTTGTAGAAACCTACATTAGCTATGAAAGATAGTTAATCCACGGGCATTAAGAACTACATTCAAAATTTAATTACAAAGCATTTTTCTTTGGCAACCTATATTAATTGTTAGTGTACCTAAGAACAACAACAACAACAAAAATCAATCTGAAAAGGAAAAATACATCTGCAATATTTTTCCTCAGACACAGGTACACAGATTGCAACAAATCTTTGGCATATGAATATGCCTACCATTTGTCCCTGAAATGTAGCAGTCAGCAAGCTAAAAAGCACCATCACAGAAACAGAAAGACAAAAAAAATAACCCCCATTTATAACTTCAATTGAATCTGTATTTTCGAAGATCAGGATTCTATACAAGACTTGATAGTCTTGTACCAACAAGGAACCAACTGCAAGATTTCATTCTTCTGTAAAGTTTAATTAAATAGTTTCTAGAGTTCTTTATAGAATCAATTACACCATAAGAAAAAAATCCATTAACCATAGTAGCTAATTATAGTATCATCTATTCTAATATAATTATAATTTACTTTTCCCTTTAAGAGAGCCACTGCATTTCATATTTCAAATAATTTCAGGGATCTGAAATAGTTTATATACTATAACCCTGAATTACTGAGATCTATCCTGAACTACGGGAAGAGTGCACTGGCATTTTTCATTTTGAGGCGTTTTTCCTCAAGCTGTCAAAGACATCCAGTGCAACATCAGACAGAACAGTTTATACCTATGAATACAGACAACTATAATGAGAGCTAAGATAAACACCTTTCTTAAGCTAAACAAGTATATCTTGATTCCTTTGCAAATGCATCCCGTAATCAAGCCCGCATTGTTACAGAGGAGAGGCCTGGTAGGTAAAATAAGCTCTTTAAAATGGTAACAAACAATGAAATTAAAAATCTAAGATTATTGCCTAATTACAATTAATATAAGTGCATAAAACTATCTACTTTTTCATCAATTAAAAATAATCAAAGGCTAATAAAAATCTACCATCCTCATGATGATCTACCAGTAAGTGCCCTAAAGTAGCATGTATGTCAGGAAATGCATCTCTCTACATATCTCAAAGATAAACTCTTCTGTAGTATTTCACACACTCTGCAGTATATATAACAAACATGAAATATTATGTTCTGCTGCATGTATGTTTAATTTAATGTTAAACACTGCTACTTTAAACAATAATGTATAATGTTAGACTATTAGAATGCTTTGATTATGTATCAGTCAAGCATGCAAGAGAAAAGTACTGACATGGTAATATTATATTCTATACTACTCATATTACTAGTATACTTCACAAGCAACTATATAACTTTCTCAAAATAACAAATCACGTTTTAATTATAAAGCCAGTCAAGGAACTATAATATTTTAAGAAAGGCCTCTGTCATCAGATGAAGTAAAAAATCATTGATAAATATGAATATACAAAGGTTTTAGAAAAACAATTACATACAGTCAGCCAACAGATCTGCTTTTTTAAAATGCTGTTTTTGTACATGCACACAACAATTAACACCTCTGACATTCACCGAGACATGGAGGAAGGATGTAATTAGACCCGGTTTTATTGTTTCAAAATAAGTTAATTGCTCATTCATACAGCGCAGGACCTTATTCCTGTCTTTACTCTCTGTATGCACACCAGGACCAATGCTGGATTATATCACTTGAGATGAACAGTAAGAGGCAGGTATGGCTGATTTCACTGTACAGAGACAGAAGCCTGCAGCTCACTCTTTTCCACGTGCCTCAAATCATGCAGAAGTCCAGTTGTGAAGGGATTACCAGCTAAACTGCCAGAATGCCTCACCAACTAATTTGTAAGAAATGGAACTCATTTCAATCTCATCCCATCAGATTTGAGTTACTTTAGAAATAAAACCTACCACACTGCCAAGGGAAAAAAAAAATCTGGCAGAAAGCCTTGTTACAGTAGACTCAAATAAGTACCTCTGGAATCAGGATACAACTGAGGCGACAAGCCCTGAAACACAACGGGTCCAGCACAGTTTCTCCCTGGTGCATGAGCATGACTGTAAACTTTGATCCTCTTCCACCAGGTCCATCACCTCACACAATGTCTAGTGAAATATCAACATCTAAAGTAGGAAGATCCAAAAAGGCAACCACTCCTCCCTTTCCTTTGCCATACAGTTACAAGAAACCTGTGAGTTAGCTTAAAATAGAAACTGCATTACAAGGGGAGCAGCTCCTAGGAAAGGTACTTCAGGCTTTTTTTTAAAGACACATGACAGCTTTTTGTTTACATGTTTACAAGCTCAACTCAGATTTTATCATTAGGCTGTGTAATAAATTTGATCAATAAAGATTTCCCCAAGAAATTAGACCATATAGCTCTGCTACTCTACACGTTATTTCTAAACTCTGCAGATTATTTCCTGAAAATTCGCTGAAGATAAACACTATTTAATCCACTACACTTATATTTCATCAATTATGGAAGCAATATCAACCACATATCAACCACTGTGCAAGAAAAATACAATACTGCCTACGTATAAAATTATTGACAATGAAATCAATCTAAGCTATAACAATCTACTGCTGCTTTAACATCTCATTTGTTAAAACTGTGCTACACCAGTTAACAATATTCTCACAAAAATGTTGAGTATGTTACTCGCATTCCTAATATAAACAAGGCTTGAAATCATAATTTTTACAAGCTACTGCATCACAGTTCCATGCAAAAAAGCTGCTATTGAGAAGTTCCGTGTTGGAACTAAGTTCTAGAGAGGTAATATCACAAAGTGCATGTAAACAATATTATAAACATAGGGGTGGAAAAATTTGGGGGATAACTTACTTTTCAAGTGGTCTGAAACCACTTAACTAACAGATTTTTATTAAACTTTCCTTGAGTATAACTTCACAATGAAATTCTGTTAAAAGCTAAAGCAAAAATGAATACAATTTCCAAAAGTGCCCCTCTTTGAAGCACATTTTCATGACACTTTAAGAGAGGATTATCAAAAAGTAGATAATCTGTACTATAAAACCTGGACTCCTGCCAAGACATCTACAGAGCCAAAAACCCTTCAAAAAAAGTCTCATAAAGCCCCGTTTAAAGACTGGTAAGCCAAAGATGATTTACTAAAACTCCAATCCAAAAGCAAAACTCTTTCAGTGCCATGGGTTTCCTGATAATCACCAGTTTAAGGTGTTATCTGCTTAAAGAAAAAAAAAAAACAACCAAAAAACCCAAAAAAACCACCAAAAAATTTTTCCAGAAAGCAGATCAGCCCCAGGTTTTTGGTTCTTAATCCTAACCCCATCGGATACTGCTGAGCCTGCTCCTGAAGCAGCGAGGATCATTTGTTTTTAAAAATTATGCTATGTATATTGAAGTTTATAGTATTATAGATAATACATCTGAAATAAAAAACAATGAATTAAGGAACAGAAAGCAATGTTGAAGAAGACATACACTGGAAATAATCCCTAAATATCCTGCAACAAACCTTTATTGATATAGTGAGATATGACTGACAGTTGAATCAGTGGCCTATGTTTTCAACCACAGCTTTAATAAAACAAGCGATGATAATGGACGCAACTTGAAGTGATATAATTGCTAAGTGCTGAAAAATCGCTCTAAGTAACAGCTAGCTTTTGCAGTTCTTTCAAATACTAGTTTTAAAGAATAGCCAATATATCACAGAAAAATACACACTGGCTTCCCCTTTAAGCCACATATAATCTTTAATTAAAGTTGAATAGGAATTACAAACAAATTATGCAAAAAAATCATCTGAAGAGCTGTAATTAAGTCTAATAAGACTTTAACATAGCACTAGGATGAATGCTTTATTTAAGAATCTGTGCAAAAGAACTCACCTCTGCCTCCTTTCCTCATCCTTTAAAACCTCATAGATGGCCACCAACTAAAACAAAGCCATACAAACATACAAAATGGTTTACTTTAGGATTGAGCTTATAAAGTTTGAGTAGTGTCATATTTTACGTGTGCCAACTAATGACCTTTGCTAGTTTTCACTTTTCTCTACAACAGTAAGAAGCAAACTCTCTATGCAAGAGAAAGTGACAGAATCATATACAAAGTGTCATCATATACACAAACAAGCAACTCCTACCAAAGATTTCCCCCATCTCTTAAACTGAGTCTTCTCTCAGTTTCACTTTAAAAAAAAGTTATCATTTGTTTGATCCTAAAGTTCTTACTGAAATTAAGTAGCCTGTATTTAGTCATCAGAAGTATATTTTTAAAGATTGAGCTAATTACAGCCTCGTGGTTTCACTGTGTAAAGACTCACAGGGGAAAAATTAAAAAAATAAAATGAATTATTTTCACTAAATTACATCTACATATGACTCGCACTGAGAACTGATGAAAAATTTTCCTTACTGTTTTTGAAAAGACTTTGAAACAGTAACGTGCAAGACATTTTCCTCCCAAGAGTATAAATCTTACCTTCAAATTATTTTTAGTATACAGGTAAATACTAAACCTGAGTCACCCAACAAGTTAATTCCGAAAAAAATGTTCTTGTTTTCAATTTAGCTACATCAGAAGAATGTAAATCAATGTTCAACCTTGTCATTTCAAAGGTGTACCATTCCTCCTACTAAAACGATACCATAAAAAATCTGATCCTGTTTTCCTTAAAACTTTTACCACCACACATTGTACTTACTTGCCTAAACTGTGTTTCTGCGTTTTCATCTTTATTCTTGTCTGGGTGTAAAGTTAATGAAAGCTTTCGATATGCTTTCCGAATGTCTGCAGATGATGCATCCTGAAAAAAGAAAACAAACTGTCAGAAAGTAATTTCCAGAAGTTTATTAAGATGTGAAGACAGTCAAGTACAGGAACTAAGGCAACGTAATCTGAAAAGTCTAACAGCCAAACCATGCAACCGGCCCAGCCTAAATGACAGAACAGTCATTCAGTCAAATTCATCTTTCATTTTAACTTCCTTCATCACCATACATCCATTACAATGATATTTGCCAAAACTTCCAAACACTTTCTTGCTTAAAAACTAACCCAGGCACCTTCTGCACCATTTAAAAGTTCAAATGAAACCTGAAAATTATTGCATCTGCGTATCTTCAAGACAGACATAATTTCAGCAAATTATCATGCTCAATTTCCCAAATTCAAGACTTGCTATAAACTCTTCCCTTATTAATATTTACACGTAATTCACCACTAATAGGACTTCCATTCAACTTCAGTTTCACCATGTCCAAAGTATTGTATTCTCCTAAAGTGGCTTCAAATTGCAGACTTAAAGCTATACTGTAGCACTGACATCAATCTATACCTGAAAGATTACACAAATGGCACATGTTTTGGAAGAAAAAATAAAACTTAGGACCTAAAATGCATCAGTGATGTACCAATTTAGCTGCACAATGCACAAATTTCTGAATGAATGACTGCTATTTAGTACATGCTATAAAGAAATTCAGAAATAGAAGACTGAGAATTGTATTACATAGTGTATAGGCGTTACACTCACCCGAAGATCCATAAAGCATCACATTTACATTCTATTAGTAACATGTCCAAAGCAACATCTGAGAAATCAGTCTGACAATTTTTATTTATTTTATATACACTGTTCCCCAGTATATTCTGTCTCAAAATTACAGTGTCAATAGGGATTAAAAAAACGCCAAAATCCAGATCTGAATTAGCTGTGAGAGGAACACAGCTGAAATAAGATAATAATTAATGCAATACTGTAATTAGTCTGTCAGGCTTTTTATTACAAATTATTATTTTCATTTTAAAATTTTCAGTTTTATAACATGAGGCTATAAAAATGCAGTATACAAATTTGGGCCAGGAGTGAATATGAAAGACTGATGGAGAGAAAGAGGAAAAGGATAAAGCGGGGAAAAATGCAGAATTTGAGAAAATTCAGCTTTGAGATTATGTTTTAAAGAAGCTGGTATTATCCCCTACTGCAAGACCAAGGTTTCCATAGTCTCGTTTGTCAAAGGAAGATGCTTTTATTAGTCACAGGAAAGATTTCTCCAGAAAGAAACCCACATACGCATTTTTACATTTTTACCTTTTCCAACAGCTACGTCAAATGCATTTGCGCACTAAAGCGGAATCCCTCTGGTTAAGTACCAGCTTGCTTCCAGCCTGATTTCTGCCAGGGAGTTGTTTCATATTGCCATTGTTTTACAGGTTTATTTTTAACTGTTGGTTAAGGGGAAGGAAGAGACAGTGACTAAATATTCTAAGCACAAATAAACACTAAATTCTTGAGATGTAGACTTAATATGAAATATATGTGAAAAATCAAAGTAAATAAATATTTCAAAAATTTGGATCTGACATCATTATAACCTCAAGAAATGAGTACTTCCAGATTGCGTACTTGGAATACACCACAGCTTATTCCTTCTCTACCACAAACTCAGACGTGCTTGATATTGGTTTTGGGACGCTCCTGATGAACAGCTAAACCCCAATAAAAGCATATTGAAGAGTTGCCCCCCAGGATTCTTCCAATTATTTCAAACAACAAACAAGCAAAAAAAAAAAGTTACAGTGTTTTCAGTTGTATTCAAACAATTTAAACATTAGCTTTATTTGGGGGCAGTGTGATGATCTGAGTAAAAGATCAGGACAAAAGGTAGTTTATCTGTCTCACGCTTAAGCAAAGCAAGAGATGCCAAGTCAACTCTCAAAGAATATAGTTGCTTAAGTATTTATGCTGCTTCACCTTGAGAAGTTGAAGAAAAAATTTATAAACTTACAAACCCAGATTGTTCATCTTAGTTAACAAAAATAATTTAGAGGTTGTTTTGCTTCCCCTCATGTACCAACACAGTCGGCCACTTCATAAACAATGCAGGCTTGTCTTCAAAACAAAATATCATATTTCTACACTACTATAGCAAGTAAAAACCAAGAAATAGTTTACTAGCCACGGTTTTAGCTAAACATAAATGTGATCTTTATAAACTTTTCAGGTGCCCCAAAAAGGTTGAAAAGGGGGAGATAATACAATAAGTAATTAATATGGGATGTTGCTGTAAATAATTTAATTACAATTGGTCCATATAAATTTCTAAAGCAATGCTAAGTCGTCCAGTGAATCAATTCTTCATGATACTGTCATACACAACACAGGAAAATGCTGTATGTTCCAAACATTCTGCTACTTAATGCTACCTACAGGTAATGTTAGGCATCTTCAGGCAAGGTTACAGATCCTCTAGGGGCTGCCCTGAACAAAAGCAGTTGGTTTTTGAGAAAAGCCTCTCACCACTACAGAACTTCGCAGCAGTGTATGACCCTAAATAAACTCCAAGGAACAATTATTTTCCATCCAATGAAGAAACATCTCCCACGCTGAAGTCAGCTGTTCTGAAAGGCTTTCATTTATAGCCAACTGACTCTGTTGGCCACCTTCAGTAGCATTTCTGTAAAGGCTGAGCAACAAAACACTGAGTTAAGAGGGTGTTTTCTAGAGACTAAGATATTATTTTACATATTAGAGCTGAAGTCCAAAGATTAGAGAGAGAAAGCCATGACCACACTAAGGTGTTGTTTGCTTTAAAGAAAAAAGCTCAGAAGACAAGTAGGATGGCTTCATTTACAATTCGGAAATCTTGATCTCAGTTACATCTAAGGCAGGAAAACCAAAATCTGTATAGGCATATCGGTTAATAACAGGAGGAGGTGGTTATGTTACAGACAGTGCATTTGGTTATTTCTCCAGCACTGTGCTTTGGGTTGGCAAGTTTTACCACCAATTAAGGCAAATGAGCCTGTCATGCTGTCTCCCTCATGTGGATACAAACATCAAAAGCATCACCCTATTTCTCGATAGCCGTCTTTCCAAAGGAAAATTGTATCATCATGCCTACAAGGCTGAACATCTCTTCACACACCTATTTCCAGTTAACAGATCTTACAAGTTGGGAACAACACAGCGCACATTGCCAAGTGCAGCATCTAAGTCTGCTTTCATGTGAGTCGTTGCTGTTCCAGAGAAGAAAAGGCAATACTTCATACCATACATTTTGAGAAACAAAGCATAATATAAGCACTTATGTTAAAAGATAATGCAAAATGAATGCTCTAAGCTAAAATAAAAACTGCTCAGCTGCATAGCTGGAAAAGAAATGTACATAGTAGACAAGTCAATGGAGGAAGAAGTGTTTTGTGCTAGAATTAGTTCTCAGAAATACCAAACCGCAAGTTTATATTTAGGTAAGCCACAGCTTCAGTGCTTACGCATGCAAATATGTAAGTATGCACGTGGATTTTTTTTAATTACTAACACTTTATTGAACAAGCAGTGTGTCCATGTGTCTAGTTACATGACCTCTAGATAGAAGTTAAAAGTTCAAACACATTTGTTAAGGTACAGTGTTAAATTTTTAATTTTTGTCTAATAGGTGATACACATCAGATTCCCAGGGTGAGGGAGAAGAGGAAACGTTCTTCTCACTACCTATCTTGTTTACTTTTGGCAGTTTGTTCATTTCAGACAACGAAAAAGACAGTACTAAATTTAATTTTACTCGGCATCATTTTCGTATTCTCCAGTATTACCAAGAAAAATCCTATCATTAGACTACAAATACATAAGGAGAAACAAAGCAAATATTTTTTCACATTGCTTTAAAAAATAAGCAATCTAAATAGGCATTTGCCTTTCATTTTTTTAAAATTAATTCTTGCTGAAAATGCATAAAGGTTCAAATCTGATCTCCTCCTCTGTCTATACTAATTTAGACTCCCACCTACAGAATTCACTTCCATCTTCACAATAAATAGAAAAACTGGTATAGCACAGTACATTACTCCATTGTCTTCTATTCCTAATATAACTGTGATTACTAATGAAGCTAAAAAAGAAAGCCTTATTGTGGTCCCAAGACAATTCTTGGTGAACACATAACATATCAGATATTGCCATAGGCAAACAGTGATTAGGTCAAGGGGAAAAAATAATCAATGTCTACATAGTTTTCACTTACCAACATATACAATTCAAAACGTAAATTGTTCCCTTGAGTGCAATGCAGTTGTACAACAAGACTTCGTTACTTACAATTTAGCAACTGCTTCTAATGCAGTAAATGTGCTCAATTCATCTTGGGTTTTAAATATGCCTGCCAATGTGTTCAAATAGGTGGCATTATCTTTATTAGCACTGGGAAGGTACATGGTCCAGAGGACCAAGTATGCATACAGAAGCCGCGTTTCTGTTCTCTTGTAGTTTGTCCAATCACTTTGAGTGAAGACAATGACATTAATATATCTGTTTCATTGCAGTGCTGCTGAATAACTCGGTAGAATTTTCCACAGTGTGTCACTGAAGCTATACGGCAACCAAAAGGGACAACTGCATAAAGCACCAGCTGACTATATTTCAAGAGTGGACATTGCACCTGTAAATAACCTCAGCGCAGGCCTTTGTGAAGCCTTTTCCAGCCTTCCAAAATTATAAGTCAAACTTGCATAACTCTTGAGTTTGGTTGTTGGGGTTTTTTTGCTTTTATTTAAGAACAATTCAAATATATGTGCTTCCTTTAGGAAGGTATGCCATTCAGAATTCTTTTTTAGAAGAAGGGGTGTAAGTGCTACTTTCCTTTTGGTAACCATCAGGTATACAAGTTGAAGCAAAATGGTACAGAAAAAGAAACAAAAAGTTTTGTAAATTCACAGTCACATATTTTTCTTCTGTAACTTGAAACTGCAGAATGCATAGGCTGTCCCACAAAAATTCACAAAATTAAATATCCACAGTCCTGATTCCTTGAGCAATATCAAGGAACACAGTGTGACACTTAGGTGTCTCATTCTTACATGGGGACAGAACAGCAACCACTGTTGCTCTACCACCCTTCTCTAAGTAATCCTTGGATGGAAACCATATAGGTGTGACTTTCCTTCCAACCCAGTCCTTAACGCCACTTTGGTTCAGCATAGGCCGACATGTAACTCTTTAACCTGCTTGAAGGCCATTCTGACTCTAGAAGCTTACTCAATAACTCAATGGCTTGCATTCACTCTAGACTTTGTACCTTTTTTTTCTTTAAAAAAAAAAGCCAAAACAAATCAACATTAAAAAAGTAAATGAGACTCTGTTAGAACCAAACAAAAACACTCCCACCAACATCTGCACACTGCTGCTATGGACAAAAACTGCTCAGTAAGGCCAGGAGGAAAAGCAACAGCTACATAAAGCAGATGTTCCTGTATCTAACATGGTCGCTCCGCTAACAGCAGCAACAGCACAAGACTAGGAAATAAATGAATCTTCACCCATATCAAACTATCAAATATCACTGCAGTCTGGTCTTAATTTAAGCTCCCAAAACCAGATTAGTTACAAGTATACCCGAGTTTGCCAAGTTTGCACTTGGAAAAACATCTATGAGGGAAATAAGAGTCTTGTAGCAAATTCCAGAGGTGGGATGGACCTTCTGGCAATCCTGAAGAATATAACTCTAGGAAAGAAAAGCATGTGTCTCCCAAAAGACCAAGCATTATCTGTGAACTTTTATAGTTAACAGATGCCAGCTGAATTTCGGCTTAAATTTCTTGCTGCATAACCTTGGTTCAATTCACCCTTTATTTTTACAGAATTTCTTTCTAAAACACTCATCTTTTTGAAGGATGTAAAATGACTTAAACTCAAATTTGCTGCTTCTCTACAGATGAATGCTCCAAGCATACCCAGGCAGGAGGAGAGATACACTCTGCTGCAAACTGAGACATGTGTCTCACAACATTCCGTTGATTTAAACCGAATAACAGCACAGCAGGGAAATACGTAAAAACTAAAAATGATGCTAAAAAGGTGTTTTAATGCTTTTTTATGTTGCTAAGTTTTAAAGCAATTCATGAAATGAAAATGAATACAAACCAGCACAATGTATTCCTGTGAGCTTCTGATAACTGGCACAATCCCTTCACTGGCATGTTTGTTTCCAGGGGAGTGTGTCAAATGAAAGAAGACACTGTTTTCAGCCTAGCAAGCCAAATGAATGAAAATTCTGCTGCCTCATGCTTGAGAAACAAAAAAAAGTGTTCTCCTCAGCACATGTGCACAATTATACAGGCTTAGGTTTTCTTGCTCAATTTGAATAACAGTATTTATATGTATTTTTTTCTTCTGTTGAAACTATTTTAGCCTTTTATCTTTTTTACTTAGATTTTTAGAAATTGATTATTTGTGATTATTTAGGAAAAATGAGATTGCCGAAGAGAACACCTCACGTATAACCACACGTTATGATTTAACATAAGCTATGTTGCTGACATGCAGCGAACACTCACCAACTCTCAACATTTTCAGAATTACTCTTCAAATTCAGAATGGCAAAAAGCAAACAGCAACTGAGGATATTATTCAAGCCAGCACTGACTAATTAAAAGCCCTGCCTACTGTTATAGTTTATTACCATTTATTTTTTCATTATGGTAGTTCAAAAGGAAGGAATTAGTAGATTTCCTTGATTTATTTCACGCTTTCCCAGGAATACTATTACATATATAATTTTATTCCATTTTTTTACATTACATTTATAGCTTACATATTTTTATAACGTGTTATATATTGTTTATAATGTATTTGTATCTATTTATATGTATACCTGAGCGTATTCCGTTACTGGCTAAAGAAAATTGTTTCTGGGGAGTTCTCTTGAAAATCTGCCCATTGCATCAGAGATTCCCAGTCTAAGCTCAAAGATAAAAAAATTACCTACAAAATTCCCAATTCTGCAACATGTTCACAGGAACGAAATTGCTACAAAGGAAGACCACTGCTTTTACAGTCCAGGATGTCAGGGAAAGCAAAAAGTGAAGCCTCCTGCATTTTTTGCTTGTTGCCTTTGTCCCTAGATAGCACAGCCCCCTGGTTTACAAGAGAGGTGACACTATACCCAAGGATAGCTAAATGCAGTCCACACTCACCACTGTGGAGCACCAGTATAAGGTGCCAAAGACTTTGGGGTGTTGGATCTGACAAGTTCTAACCCTTCCTAAAATGTAATGCCCAAAATATGCTGCTATTTGACTGTTTATACACTTCTCTTGCTACATTGCAGCTTTAGTTTGTTTCCAACTTCTTTACAGAGGGTAAGGAATTAAAGGAAATCAAGAGAACCAGCAAGGCTACCTCCGTACCAGGCCTTTAACTCCTTCTTCTCTTGCTTATCCTGTTCTTATTACACCCATCCAACAGAACTGACATTACTGACCCATATACTCCTACATACCCAGGCAATCTTTTCAAGTAACTGCTTCCCAGACCTCAATTTAAGTGTACTTTTTTCAAGGGATATTACTAATGACTACAGACTAAGTTCTTCAAGAAAACCAAAGATCAAAATAAATTAAAAAAGTAACCACCCAAAACCCGCTTGGGGGACTAATTACTGAATTCCCAGGTCACCTGAACTGCTGCTGTCGCTTCATGACTACATCTCCAGTTAGTTGTAAGCTCTAAAACTTTTCATATTTTTGAAAGTTGTTTATTACCTTCCTTTCTGATGTCCAAATAATGAGGAAAGGGTGTATGAGAGACAGGGTATAGGATGTATGGATGAAACGAAAATATTACAAAGCCATACAAGAAGCCAATAGAGAACAATTATCTCAAGCAGGGTTTTCAAAAATCTACCCATTATCTTATGCATCAACAGAACATTTACATGGTGAATAATCCCCACAGACATCAACTTTCAGAATAAACATTAACTATTTATTAACAGCTTCCTCAGCTCTATCAGCAGTGAAGGACACCTATTTATATATTCACACACCCACACACATCCATCATATTTTCATACACACATACAGATGCTAATATAAAAACACATATAAACAAGCATACCACCCTAGCAGTCTTCAATGCTTATAAAAGGCTCTAATTTATATTTGTAATTGTTGTTCAACTGTACAAAGTATGTTAAGAACACAGTTAAATAAAAGCTGTTACATAAGCTTGGAATTAATAGATTGCAATCATTTTCATATATTGACTTAAGTAATGTTTTTAATGCATAGCATTTTTCAAGCAAATGACAAAAACATAAGTACTATGAAGCTTCTCTTGCAGGTGTAAAACAAACTGGAAAAAATAAATCATACCTTGAATAAAGGGTCTAACTGTCAAAAATGAAAAGGTGTTATCAAACAGGATTTTATGAGTTCTGTCCCAGGTCCACTCATCCTCAATATTTTAATCAGCAAGCAGAACTACAGAACAACTATTAAACTGGTAGTTAAAACTAACCTGCAAAGATGCTGTCAAAGATAATTAGAATTTTAAGAGATCTGGACAAACTGGAGAATTGCTCTAAAAATTATGACGTTATTTCCTAAGTGAAAGAATAATTGTCTACATCTGGACAGTATTCATCAGCTACATAAACACAGGAGAGAAAAAAGCAGGCATAAATGATCAGTGAATCACAAGCTGAGCATGAGTCGTTGGTGTGATGGTGCCTTCCTCTGCCACACAGCCCACGGTGACAAACAATGTACAGCAACGAGCAAGCATGCCGGTTCCTGCAGCAGATTGCTGCATCCAGTTCAAACAAGGTGGTTAAAGAAAGCTACAAGCCTGCTTGTAAGAAAAGCAAAAAAATCTAAATAACTAGAGGTCTAGGAGAAAAAAAAATAGCGACTTGTTCAGAGAAACTGAAAGAACAAGAGTGACTTGAGCCTAAAGAAAATGCACCTAACACAAGAAAATAACATATTCAAATACATAAAAGGAAGCTGTAAAGGAAAATGGAGTAATTGCTTTGCCTGATCTATCGGGGCTAAGCAGTAATGGTCAGGTAACAGCACAGGAAGAGTCAAGTTAGGTACCAGGAAACTTCGTAGAAGCATCGCTAGTGTATCACTGGGACAGACTGCTGAAGTCTCCTTTACAAACAGGTCTTGCATATATAGACTGATATATAATCAGGCATGACTTAGATTTAACCGGTTCTGTCACAGTAGGGTATATTATGTCAGTAACAGTCCTATCTTTTAGAATTTAAATACCCTTTGACGATCAATTTAATAACTATTCTGAAAATATTCCAACTAGTTTTACTGTAGCTGTTGATGCAGTTTAAAAGATCCCGTCTGAAAGATAGTATTCCTCTCACACTGAAGATGACAAATGCTCATGCCAGAAAAGAAAGTGTCAATGAGATTTTCATAAAACCCCAAAAAAGGCTTTGAAAGGAGTGGCAAGTATGAAGAGGTGGGAGGAAACACTTTTTTCCTATGAATTTCAGGTTCCGTGGGGCCTTGCTTCAAGACTTGGACCACTAGGTATTAGGATTATTTTTCCTGTTACACAGCAGTTACTCTGAACTACTAAGAAAGTCATCCTGTAGTGGATGATCACTAATAAGTCAACCACATAATTTGCATTTAGAATACTTTATCCATCTGTTATCAGCTTTATTCCTGAAAGATAATACCGAACAGATACAATCAGTCAGGTTCCTTGAGAATGTCAGATGAAAATAGGGAGTAAACTGAACAAGAAAAGCAAGCAGAAATTCCTACAAGTATCACTGAAACTTTTTAAAAATTAAAGTATTCCTTTAAAAATGTTCTATATTTGGGGTTTTACAAATACATACTTAATTCCTCCAACAAGAACACCTAAAAGAGGATACGATAGAGACACTATAGTAAACCATACCCAGGCACAGAAGTCATAATTTCTTCTTTTATGAGAGAAAGCAGGAGCACCTCTCAAAATCATATATATAGTTACTATGTGTTTACAACATCGTTATATATTTACTTACTATGTATTTCCTTCTACCTTCCCTTTCCTATTGTTAACTTAGCTTCTGTACCATAATATAACATTTCTGAAGACTCATTTTGTAGAATTAGGGTTATTTTTCTTAGCTTAAAATTAGCCCTGTCCATTGAACTTGAGCTTTAAGATCTAAGCGTACTTGAGCCTGCAGTCTTTTGTGTGTTTGTCCTTCCAGAGCCTGATAGAAGATATGACGCATTTACGGAAACCAGTAAGTTTTTTTAACTCGCTGCTACAAAATGTACATTGTTCAGTTTGGATAAATCCTTAATATCTTTCTCCAGCAAATTACCATTTTCAAATGATAGGCATAAAAAAGAAGATCCCATGTGTGAGGTGGTTATTTTTCTCGAACAAAATCATATTAAGGGAATGTTACTCTCCACCTCCCTCAAGGACAAATTGTTCCACCATTTAATTTTGGCATAAAGAACAGAAAATCTTGAGTTCTTAAAAAAATAAATTTAAGTAATTAGGGATTTTTTTTTTTTAACCTTCACACCCAAACAGTCGGAAGTGGCAAAATGCTGCATATTTTTAACCAGAGATGCTTCATTACAGGCTATGTGAAGGTAACTTTGAGATTCTATTGGATACTAATACCTCTGAAAACTCTGAAATACATTTACCAGCCTGTTTTAATTTATTCAAAATTTACTTCTATGCAGGTTTTTTTTCAAATGTAGTGCTTTAATTAGATAGGTTTATAAAGCATTTACAAATGCTTTTACCAGAAGCATTTATCAAGTTCCTTCCTTCTTTATTTAGAATACTTTCTACTGAACTAGTTCAGATGTAGCCTTACCGTCATGTAGGAGAGTCACACAATGATCCCTTTATACTCATTAACTACCATTTTAATGAGCTATTACTACCTCGGGACTCAGAAGACCTCAGGGAGGTTGTAACATGCCACTACCTATATAGTAATTCACTGCTGAGTTAGTACATAGCCTCCTTGAAAGGATATATGAATGTCCTCCATCACTCTCTGTAGTACAGATGCCAGTGTCAGCAAAATTTCTGCATATAAGACACATCCCAGCCTAAAATTTAAAAATATCTCAGTTAAACTCAAATAAGCTTACGGGACTACCTATTACTATGTTCCACCACTTTGTTTAGTTATGACACTCCTAACAAAGTGAGCTGAAGGCATGAGCACTGCCTGACCACCTCAACTCACAGTTTGATGACATAAAACAGGGCAAATCTGGTAAAGGGCCAGGGCAGAACGCAGGGGCCACTAACATCGTAAAAGACTATTTGCAAAACCTGCCAGACTCAGTATGAACCACAAATTCACCACTGAACATTCAAAGATACCTGGATAAAGAAATCAAGTTCAGTATTAGGAACCATGAATTAAAATTCACATAGAAAATTAATTCATAAGCAACTGAAAGCTAAAAAAGATTAAATTTAAAATACCATGCCTATATTAAAAAAAACCCACCCCACATATATGCAATTATTTGTGATGCAACTAACTTGAAGACAGTTCTTCCCATTCATTTGTAATTTTGTATGGAAAACTGGTATTACGGTCACTAAAAATGCTAATCTGACATTATTTCTAGTAAGAATGAGCCAAATAATGCTTAAGGAAGATAAGTAGCTCTCAAGATTTATGGCAGCTGTGGCCAGATATTGTTACGCGCAGTGGCGCACTGTTCCCTGAATTACCCTCTATGTTTTCCAAATCAAAACATTTGAACTGAACCACTGAGGCCCAAGCAAGAGGCAGAAAGATCACTTCCTTGTTTTTCACAAAACTATTCCCTGTAATCAGTTACTGCTCTTCTCTTCCAATATTACCTTGGAGGCATCATCTGCAGAGGGGAAGAAGGGGAATAATTCATACTGATCCATAAGCTGTCTCCCTCTTGGCCTGCAAGAGCCAGAAGAAGAGCAGAAGACAGACTCTATGCAAAGTGGAAGACCCTCAGAACAGGGCATCCCCCTACAGAAGCAGCCCAGGGAACAGCTCAGAGACGCAGCACCTGCCAAGGTTCTGCTCTCACAGCAGCAACCCCAGCATGGTTGCAGCTGAACCAGAAGCTCTGTAAACCCAGAGAAGTTCAGGAGAGACAGAGGGCAGATCACACAGGAAGGAAAAGCTGACAAGCTGAGTGTGAAGTAAACACTTCCCCCAATCTACTTCAAGCATTCTTCAGTAAGGTGAGTGCAATGTCCAACAACCTCCCTCATCATTACAAATGGTGGTGGGTATCGAAGACATGTATGTGCCTGCTTCTCTCCTTAAACAGACATAAAAATAATTCAGCAAAACACGCTCTTTTTGCTGGGAAGCTAAATAGCCTATCACCACCATCACAGGCCGTGAGGGGCAAAATCATAGCTCTTGCCCAGTATTCCCTCTGAAGCTGCAAATGAACCACATGGTAAATGCTCCCTGCCCCTGAGAGAAAAATCAGTAAAGGGCAAATGTAAGGTTCATTTTTCAGCCACTGATATTAAAAGGCAGCAGTAGTATGGATCATATTTACCTTCCACCATCTCTCATCCACCAGCAGAAGGCTATTCTCAAGTCACAACAGCAGAGTCAGAACTGGACAGCTGAAAAGATGAGATCTCTTGCTTTCTCCTTTTCCATTTTCCCACCATCACAAGCAGAGGTAACAGATAAGAGGAATTTTCATCTGGCACCTGTACTTTAAGGACAGATGCTCAACAGTCAACTGCAAGAACTACAAAGTTGCGTGAACAGAGCTGGTAGCAAGACAAACACGGCAAAAGAAGAAAAGACGAAAATAAAAGGGGAAAGTATGCCTTTTCCTATGCCTCTGAAAAAGAAGAATCAGCAGCTGAGTGAGCAGCAATAAAAACTTGGCACAGGTTGCATGCCATTAAGTATCCTACCAGAAATCTGTTTCAGCCAACTGACTGCAGAAGGTAGTGGCTATTACCTATTCATTTACTCGCATCTCAACATGGGATTACAGGATTATCTGCATCAGACATAATAGTGAAAGTCAGAAGATAAAACCCATGGTTCTACTGCCTCAAGCAGAAACACTGACCAATGTAGAGTATTTAAAATTCAAAAACTACTGGAAAAGTTTTGTGATCACAGGACTTAAAAGAAGCAAAGGTAAAGCCTTACATGGGTTCTCTCCCCACCCCAGTTTTCAATTTATAAAGCCAAGACTAACAGAAATATCAACAGACAACCAATAATGTATTTATTCTGTAACTTCTGACACAGGTGGAGAGGAAAGGACTGAAACTGCAAATCCACAAGCTACTACATGTAAAAACCCCTTCTGCTACTGACAGTCCTACAAGCATCAATAACAGGCCAAAGCCACGTTTCCCTCCCTCATAACCACAGCCAAGGAATCAAATCCAAGAAATGAAAAAGGATTCCAACTGCTGCAATTTCTTCCTCTCATAACTTGCCCTTTTTTTTTGAAGGAAAAAAAACCCAAACACAAAACAGTCATGGCAGAAACATTGCAAACTATTTCTGAAAAAATCTGTCACAATAAGTACCATTGGCCAAAATAAAAGAAACATGCACTGCAGGGTGAAGAAACTGAGGAAGCAGGAAAAATGAAACTGAAACTATTATGTTTCCTCATCTAGCTCCCTTTTTCCAACTAGTCCCACACGAACCCTGAGCCAACTTGAGGCAGATGCCAGCAGTGGGAGCTGTATACCTCGTGGCAGTGTCGACAAAGAGCACACCGTTGGCAAACAAACCAAAAAGAATATTTTTCATCAAATTCTATTTTTGTACTCTGAATCAAGAGAACTTGCTACTTTTTTTAAAGTAGCAAGAGAAGCTATTGTTTAAAAAATGAAATTGTTAAAAGATAAGAATATAGTTTAACTAAATCCAAAGTACAAACTTAAAAATTAAGCTATAAAGATAATACATGCTAGAGGCAATAATGAGTATTCTGAACAGGTAAAGGAGATTTGGGAAGAACTTGGTGACTCCTGAAAAGGAACTACAATCTGTCATTGCTACTCCTGCCCCTCTGTCTTTATGTGACATACAGAAGATGACTGCTTACCCAGTGAGCAGCTATGCAGTATTTTTCTCCACGCATTTGTTCATGTGTGGCCTCATCTGCTCTTAGCTGCATGCTGTTCAAACACATTTGGAAGCCGTGGTTATTTGTTTTGAAGCCCATCACAATGGCACCAGAGTTCATCAATAATATTATTTCGGCATCGTAATATCTTAAGAGACAAGCATGCATTACTTTCCATTTTATACAGATTGCAGAATCAAGCACAGATTAAGGTAAAACCTTCAGTAATCTCAGGTATTAATTTTATCTCAGATATGATTTTTTCCAAGTGCTTAGTAACAAACAACATTCCATACATTCAGGGCACAGACTTTAATCGACTTCAGCTGCAGCTGCAAACCCTCAGCATTTCTGCATATAAGCCCCTAGTATCTCAAATTATGCAACCAGAATTGCAGAGCACTCAAATCAATTAGTCACCACTTGGGAAAAGTTTCATTTAAACGACTTGCCTAGCATCACATAGGAATTCTGTGGCAGAGACATGAACAGAATCCAATCCTCAAGGGCACTTCTCGTCTGACTAGCTTACCCATGAAACCATTTTTTTTTCCCCTGCAATCTTCTCCCTCTCTCTCTCTACATACCCTCAACATCTACAGGTTAAACAGTTTTTACAGACAACAGTCTCTTTCAATACATGAGCCCGAAGCTGCACTGGGGCCAGATCTCTCCCTGAGCCTGAATAAGTAAAGACCCTGTAGAATATAATGTAGTGAATTAAAAATCATCACAATGAACAAGCACAAAGAAACCAAATTAAGATTTGAGACATTCTGAAAACTGACATTCCCTAATTTTACAGTATGCAGTTCTGGAACTTTGTTACTAGTCTTTAAAAGTGGTATTAAGGTACACGGCTGTTGTACAAAAAGACAGAAAAACATGTAGATTGAAAAAGGAAAAAAATATTTGCATAAGCAATGCCAACCTGCTTCATAATACTAACTCACAAGCAGTGGTTCCCCCACTTCAAATAAAACCTAGCTCTCTGAAGAATCACTTTGATACTAACAATCCCCACAAAATTGCAGAACCATCCAGCTAGTTATCAGCTTGCCTATTTCAAATTACAACTCTTACAACAAATATAACATAAAATTGATCATTCCTTAAAACAATAAAAGTGTTAACGCTTCTGGAAGATACACAGTATTAGGCTGCTATCTGCACAGAACTAAAACCCAGCATATGCTATGTCATTCTAGAAGAGCAGGGAGAAACCAGCACACCGAGTGGTATCGCTTAGGAAGGGGCAGGAGACTCTATGTATTACAGCCAGATAAGCCCAGGTGTAAGGGACAACTCAGAACTGTGCAGTGTCCAGGCAGCTGATGATTCTCTCACAGGAGAGTGCACTTGTCTCAAAAGACACAGAAGTATTTACCAAGCACTTCTTATTTTTATCATCTAAGACAAAGCAGCACAAAACCCAACACCTTGCAAAATTTCTCAAGTATAATGGAAGTAATAAGATTCTAAAAACAATGGCAGACACATCAGAAACTGGCTACGTGTTTTAATTACCAATTCTGTTATGGTACAACAAAGTTCTTCCTTAACAATTATGTAGAAATTCCCTACACGAGGGTACTCCAGAAGCACAAATGGAGATCTCTACTTTCAGACCACAAATTACTGCAAAAATTTTTATCTGCACTGCTTGGAATCTTGTTGAAATATATCTTGTGAGGCACGTTTTCATAAGTTATAAATATATCAGAACTGTTCTGCTCGTGTGAATGGCATTGTTAGCATTTATCAAAACAAGACATTTGCAATGCTTTTGTACCACCTCTACCTCACTTTATCACCACATTTACTGCAAAACATTTGACTAAGAATTAAAAAGACTTATACATGCTGGAAGACAAACTACATCAAGCTGAATAAACATGAATAATCCAAAACTTTTCTTCAAAAAATAATATGTTTAGGAAGTCCTATTTGTCAAATAATATTTCATGTATTTTCTATTTGATTGGGGGGGGTGTCCTGCACTGTGTAAGAATAGAAGAATAACTTAAAGAATTTTTCCAGGGCAAACAATTTTCATGCAATTAAAACAACTATTTTAAAAATTAAAATTCTGGCTCCAGGAATCCTACAGCTCATGCACGTACTTACATGGGAATCAAATATGACTGCTACCTAAACACTGGTAGAATTATGCTCCCAAATAAACTGACAGGCACACTAAGCTTTTATTCAATAATATTTATAGATCTAGATTCAGACTTAAATGTCCATGAACTGAAAAATTACAGGCACCTTTACAAGCAATACAACATTACATATGGAGAACGGTTCATCTTACCCAAGAAAATCTTTCTGTTCAGAGTTGCATGAGAGAGTCTTGTTTATAAAAGACTCTTAGCATAGCACACTCCTTGAAAAACTGAAATGAGGTAATTTCCATAACCATCTTAATGTAGACAGACTTCACACACATACATAGGTTATCATCTAAAAACATACATACTTTACATAATGTTTCTCACCTGAAAGACTTCCAACATATTTTTCAAAAGGTCTTCCCAACCACTTGCCTATTTTCAGCTAATAATGCTAGATAAGAACAAGCAGTGATCTAAGGCAGAGAAGCAGCTCTCAAAAATGAGGAAAGGACAAAAAGAAATTGGGATACGGTCCACCAAGATACAACTATAAATAGTTTCCATATCAATAGTTTCTATATTAATATTTGTACAAAAGAGTGAAAAGAATAATATTTTTAAAAATCAACAAGTCAAGGATATTTTATCAGTTAATCGCTATTGTTAACAGGAGATACATATAAAACCAGACTCAAGAAGTAAAAACAGCTTTAGTGATAAAACAACAAAAAGGAATTATTTTTTCTTTCTTTACTGAATGAGTCTCCAGAAATCCCTAATTGGGTCTGAATTTTAGGTGAAAACTGAATAAAAGCACACGAACAAAAAACTTGGTGCTCACTGAATTAATGAGTTGCAACACAATGAAATTCAAATTCTGAAAGGCTCTTAGAGCAAAATAAAACAAAAACATAAAGAGTTAATTCTATGAGCAATTTTAAGTTCTTCATATTTCTTCATAGTGATTCTGCTCTCACTAAACATTTCAACACAAAATGCTCATGATTACATGGTTTTAGGTGATAAGTTTTATCTGCTTTTTTTTCTACTATTCTAATAAAGTAAGATGAAATTGTTTAGAAGATTTCTCTACAAAAGGGGAATTTATGATTATTTTCACCAATTCAGTAGTTTTAACTACAGAATTACTAAATCTCTTCCATCGCTATTAAAACGTAAGCTAAGGTAAAAATTAACTCCACAATATCGTCAAGTCTGCTAGGGCATTTTTACTTTAAATGACAAAGTATTGCCTACAGATACAGAATTAATTCTTTGTTCAGAATATACATCAATAGTCAATCCAGTAATATTCAAGGAAATTTACTCCATATACTGATTGCTCAATTTTATACCTTTTCCAAAAATTCACTTGTTCCTTCTACCCAAACAGGATGTAACCATTTGAGATTTGCTCAGCAGCCAAGGAAAAATAAAAATGCTATCAACATTTCTTTTAATGTCATGAAAGAATTTCAAAGTTTTAATGATAAAGTTAATATAAAGATAAAACTAAGAGAATTTCAGGGCAAAAGCAACCGAAGTGTTATCACGGAAAAAAAAAAGTCAAGCTATTTTTAAAAGATCAAAGAATTTGCCAACTTTAACAGAGATGAAACCTAAAAATTGAAACCTTTGCTACTATCTGCAATTCTCAGCCAGACAAGGAAAAATAAAAATAACACATTGCTTCTCAGGAATTGCTACTACAGCACTGATTCATACAGAAACTATTTAATACAAACTAATTACCCTCCAGGATGTCAAAGAATTGCTTTACATGCCCAACCTTCCACCCTCCCCCCCATTTTATAAAAAGAGATTTGTTGAACACAAGATGTAGCAATTGTATGCAGTCATATAACATAAATCATTGAATGAATAAACTGCCCATCAGCTATGTAAAATCAAACCAAACAACAACCAACCAGCACACCAGATTATTTTAAAAGTTTCATTTACTAAAATTCTTGACAATCACCTAGAAGAATATTTATTTTGCACAAACACATGTACTCTTCCCACATTGGATTTTTGGCAATTACACTGTTCAGCTCGGCAAGCAAACAGAATAAGATTAACACTAACTTCCTAAACCAAATTGATTTCATGTTCCAAATGCTATGATAATTTTCCTTGTAGTTTTCAGATTTCCCTAAATCGAATAGTAGCAGCTAGACAAGCTTGCAGCAGGTTCTCTCAATATCGTATTGCATCACAGCAGCAAAGATTTTCCCGATGTTAAAATAAATGCAGCCAACCCCCATCACATAATGAAATAAAATTTCATTGACTTCTAACAAATCTTGCTCCAAACAGCATTGACAAGAAACTCATTCCAACGCTGTTTTATACCACATAGGAACTAACACCACAGATGAAGAAACGCTACTATCTCACATGGGCATTTCCAGCAAATAAGTCTCCACTGGGTGAAACAATCATTCTAAATACTGCACTACCCTCAACTCCATCTTCTAACCCTTTCTTTTTACCGCTAGACAGATTATGTATTTGATACTTATTTTATAAGATAAACTTGAATTTTATCCAATAAGTATTCTCTGGATGCCATTAAATTAAACCAGTAACAGCAATCCTTCAATTAGGCTAACAGATGCCAGCTAAGACTAGAAATAATGCACTTAAATACTTTTTAAAAATAAGAATGCTATTTAAAACCAAGGAGGGCATCAGAAACCAAAGTAAACATTTGGTAACTCCAGTAAATTTTCCCTTATTTTCAACTGTGAGTTTATATAGTACTGCCTACAATGGACTACTGGAACAATACTGCTAATGATATTTAATAATTATTCAAACTTACAATCTGCTTTTTTAATATTTTCTAACATTAGTAATAGACTCTACTTTCACAAAACTTAACAAGCCAAGTTCCTTCTTTAGTATTCAATCAAAAACATAACTGCAAAATATCAGGCATGTGTATTTTAACAAACAAGCTCAATCAAGTTGCTTGCTGTCATTTGCATGGACATTTTTGATACTCATTCAAAATCACTTACACGTCAAAGACACTGCATGAAATTGAAACCTTTACTAATGCCAAGGTTTGACCCAGGATCCAAAATAAATCTGCATGTACAGACCCTTGTACCTACACAAAGCACCAATTACTTCAAATAAGGTTTTGTCTGTGCGCTAGTGTCCACCCATGTGGAGCCAATTACTATAGCAGGGCCATTACATGGTTCATTTCCCCATACCAGCTTGGCAAGAGGTGTACATGGGTATAGGAAGTGCAAAAGAACCTTCACTAATAAAGTGCCTCAGACACACGCCCGTGCATTGTAATATTTAATGTTACAACAAACACTTCTTCACTGGGACTAGAACTTGCAAAACAGTAAATACTGCAGGGTCATTTCCACTTTGAACAGTATTTTTCAGGTTCCTCTTTTTGGTCCACCAGTAAAATCCAATCACTTCTTTTTTTTAAAAAAATTGAATAATTACACTGATCCTTAATTTATTCCAACAATATCTGAGAATTCCAAAGAATGTTGAGAGGCTGTAGGATTTGAACAGAAGGTGTAAGATAAATATAAAAATTGCATGTTCTTCAAGAAATATAGTATGTTTGTAATAGCAGAAGCATTCATATTACTTAGTGGTTATGTCTGGTATGATTCCATTCTTAAGTAGGGAAGTTGTTGTTTGAAATAATTATTATAAATAGGAGCAAACCTCTTGAGTATACAAATCTCTCCCCCACTGGAAGGACTGAAGCTCCATCTAGAGGCTTTTCTTCCCCTACTGTCATTTGTGGTATATGTAATATCACCTAGAAATGTGAACAATATTAAATGTCAGAGGCTTCCTTTGTACCTCCTCTTTTGTTATTCATAATGGGTTCTTGCCCTGAACCTTTGCCTGGCAACACTAGCTCCTTCACTGCCATCAAGTGGTAAGAAACTAAAACTGAGCTTAAAAATGTAAAAACTCAATAATCAGATTAAATTATCAGTATAGTTCTAGAGATAATTATAAATGCTGAATGCTGAAAATCTTTATGGATCTTTTCACTGAAGCTGTGGTATATCTACTCCAGAGCACTACAAAGCCTCACATAATAAACTCAGAAATGGTTTCAAAGCTCTTTTTATAAGGCTCATTTTTATTTCAAATTGGACAGAATAAATATCTGCATTCATATTCCCCAACATTATATTTAGAACAAAAAGGCATCACAATAGAAGAAATTCTAAGCAGTAATAGATGTAACATTTAACACATCAAAAATACTGAATTTGGCACTTAGAATACCGTAGCATAATTAGAAAGAACAGCATAAATGCCTCCTCAGACTTCGTGTTGCCTATTGGCAGCATCTCAAAAGCAAGGCTGAAACAGCAGCCCATCTCTTCAGCAGTGTCTAATGCAGCAAGTATGCAGCTATGTCAGTCTCTTCCCCTCATGCTCTACAGCTGTAATCAACTGTGGACATTTGTTATGTCAGAAGTCCCAGTGCTCTACATCAAAACCATCCTACAGGGAAACAAGCACACAATACACCAAAAAAGTGGGAGGGTTTGTCTAGATCAAATAAATAGGAAAAAGAAGTAATAAAGTAACAGAATGGAGCCAAGCTTCAAGACCTTGATTACTTCAATTTCAACTCCTTGAGTGACTCACAGTACAACTCCTCCCACGGTCACCCATCACTCCCACATACAATGCTTTGAATTCCAGAAACCCCACAAGGTCTTCATGACCAGGAATACCTCTAAAATAAACCTCCTAGCATACAAACAGTGCAACTGCATTCACTGTTTCTATCTGCTCTTCCCTGCACACAACCTTATTTCACTACAATTCAGCAATTATTCCACTTGTGTATTTGGTCCATGGCAGAAGGCGAAGTACATAGACTTCTGGGTGCTGTCCTGTTACACAGAACAGTGACCAGCACATGCAATGGAACCTAAGAATTCCACTTCTGTTACAGAAATTGAAAAACATTAAAAGGAATAGTTATCGAATTAAAACAGAAAATAAAATATTCTCTATACTAGAGATATTATAAGCGTTATCAATACTTCATTGGTAAGGAGAGAACTATTGAACTATTTCTATCAAATCCTGTATCTACCAATTTGCAGATTAAATCTGTGCTGTATAAGTACGGGGTGCCCACTTAACCTACTTCTAACTCAGCAGAGTAAGCTCTCTGCTGAAAAGCATGCTCACACAAAGAAGTCTGCTAAAACATCACCATTGGGAAAGCAATCTCCAGAGAGGTAAACTTTCCAGCTGGAAAAGGTCAGTCTGAAAGATCTGACTTCTGTGTTTGCTTGGCCCTGAAACCCAGCCCACTCGTCCAAAGACACTTTGTTTCTAGACCAGCAATTGTCAAACAGGGTAGTGAAAAATCCTCTTTCAAAATAATTATTGGTGTACCACCCACATACTCAAATTGAGACCACATTAAATATTTGTTGGAGAATGACTTGAGATGGCCACAACTCATGGAAGTATATATTATGAAACTTAGGACAATTATTTCTTCTGCAACGCTGGGAAAGGAAGAACAGAACTGATACCTAGATGCATAAGTAAAAATGGATCTTCAGAAACAACACAAGTAAGAAAAGACCAAAACCTGAATAGAAAAGGCCAAGAAATCAGTGAACAAGCAAAGGAAAAAACAAGCAAACAAAAGACCACTGGCAAAATTTAAAAAGAAAAACCCACCAAACAACAAGTATGTGAGGATTAAAAAAAAGCAAGAATAAAAAAGGGAATATAACATGCAGCTTTAAGCTCGCAGCAATGCTGTGTTGCTTGGCAATTCAATCTTGAGGTCCAACTGAAAAGCCAAAACCAATTTTAGACAGTCATTTTAGTTACAGAAAGCATAGGGATTAGACAAAGAGGCTGTTCCTGAAGTAATTGAAATGTAAGTTAACCAGGGTGCATACAACCACTTTAGCTCCTGAGCTGAAAGAAAGGACTGAATTTATGATGAGCAGTGAAAGCCACAGTAAAATTTGATGGCAGCAGGAATACATCGAAAAACAAACAAACCAACCACACAAAGAGAAAAGATGACCTACAAGATTAAGTGTGACAAACAGAAGTAGAATACATTGGAGATTTTTTAAAAATATCTTTAGTTTTTCTTCTCAAACACCATTACTGCAGATCTCTCAAATGTATGTACTAAATACAGAGATAAAAAGAAGTATCCAGAGAACAGATGCTTTAAAAGTTACAGATATCCCTGTATAGTATCCCTGATTGAAAACCATCATTCTTAATGAGGAGACAAAAAAGGAAAAAGTGGAATGAGAAGATAAAGTACAGTATGTACTAAAGCAGGACTGAGGGGACTGTCAGACCATTCACTCTTCCAGTTCCTGAAAATTAGGAAAAAAAAAAAAGCTAGTGCAAAAGCCATGGAAAGTGTTACCAAAGAACAGAGAATAATTATAATAATTATTAGCGCCAGGGGCTACATGGACAACCACCATGAATTGCAACATAGGAGGTTCCTAAGATGTATTTACAAAGCCATAACAGTGCTCAAGCATCACAGCTAGTTCAGCAATTCTCAGCTGTGGCCACCAGGGACCCTATATACTGCCCTCATTATATAAAAATAGCCAGTGCAGTCCCAACAACAATGCTTTGTTGGTCAAAAAAAAAAGCTTTAGGCATAGTAAAGAACTTGAAGACAGGGATTTTTTTTTTTTACAGAAAAAAAATCTCCATGATGCCCAGTGAGCAAACGCCAGTGAAACTGTAAACCTGTTGACAGATATTAATCTAGAAAAATGAAACCCTGGTAGGCAGGTCTACACAGATCTGCTATGAAGCCTAAAGAGCAATGAAGAGACTGAAGAATTAAAAAATCAGCACAGGTCATTCATTTTGAGGGTTTGTTTGCATCTTTTCTGGGCAAAGGAAATAATGAAGAGCAACAAAAACAAAATATGCAGAAGTCTATGGCAAGTACCTGCTTCCTTTTTTGAGCCACTGGTTTTTATTTTAGTAGTACCTGGAAGAAAACCTGCCTTTTCCCTTCTTTATTGAGGTAGAAATATCATACCCAGAAGGACTCTAGAAGGAAGGCTATGGCCTAGAAATTAAAGATCAACTCATCCGAAACACCATCTGGACCCAGCTTTGTTACAAAATGGTGTAGGTTTGCATACATTATCCAAATATAACTACAAATGACCAACAGAAATCAAAGGACCGCATAATAAGCAAGATGCAACCTAAAATGTTACCAAAAGATTTTTCAATTATTCTTTTGAAGATTGGCTCCTTTCCTTGGGCTGTATTGGCAACTGCAGTACATTTTCCAGATTACTGATGCTTGAAATGAAATACAATTTTAGAACATTTGTATGGGAACACATGCAATACTTCTTGCTAAAATCATCAATTCAATATTTATCTTAAAAATTGAATACAGAAGAGCTCGAGCCTGTTAGGCAATTGACAAGAGTGACCATAAGAAAAGCCCCTGGAGTAACCTGCCATTCCAAGCACATACAGGCTCCACTAGATTCTCCTGCTTTCCTTCCTATTATGTTGGAACTTGGCAAAGTGCTGTCCCACATCGTCTCCCAGTTGACTAAGTGACAGATTTTACACTAGTATAACTCATCTAGAGTACTTTTTCACCTCTTGTCATGATGCTTTTCCTTAACAAAGTCATCAAAAGACAAGTCCTAGTGAAAATGAGTCCTGTTTTCAAGGTCTCTCCTGACAGTGTAGGAATCTGTTGCAACTGACATTCCATAGATCGTCAGAGCACAAGCATGGGGCTGAGAGTCAGAACAGCATTTTCTAGACTGAACAATTATCTCAAATACTCTTACTATAGCCAAGCACGGCAATTAGCAGCATGTACATTAATTTAGTCACACAAGAAAACCCAAAAAATATTTTGAGCAGAAACCAGTTAATTCCTACATTTCACAACATGCTGGTTTTCTTTCATGTTTTGTTCTTAATGCATCCGAGCAATCAACGTCCTTCTGGCAGTCTTTCCTTCTCCTTTTGACCGCCACTTCAGGCTTCATATGATCTCACCTTTAAATGACATACTGTGTTCATTACATAGCTGGTCAAAAGGCCAAGTTTTTACCATGAGAGTTTAATAATTATTTTCTGGTTTTACCTACTTATACCAGATACCAGCCCTTTAGTCATTCTTACCTTCATGCCCAAATCCATCAACAAAAAAATTTGGAGGTGGGTGGTGGGGGTTTTTTGTGTGATTTTTTTTTATCCCTACACCAGCAGAGAGTCCAAAAGGTGCCTCTGGTTGAGCAAGCTACCCCTTCAGAATAACCAAACAATTATCTTAAACTGTCCTGTGAATCTGATACTCAGATGAAGAATGGAAATGACTGCAATACACTCACTTTTTTAAGGTTTGCAGCCAAACAGCCTGGGACTGCACAAGCAAACCTTGTGCAGACTGGGGGGGAGTGGAGTAGGGGATTGAGGTGTTGGGTTTTATGCTAATACCAAATTCTACTTTTCCAGCTGAAATGGGAAATACTCTGTATCTCGACTGCAAAATATTGAATACCTGATCAAGACACAATTCTATCTTGACTGAGAAATCAATTTCGGAAACCAACCTAGTCCAGTACTGTCTTCCCTGGCCATAGTATCCATCTGATCACGTCTAACCAGCTGTCATGTAAAGCTCACATATCTCATGACAGCAGACAGGATAACCAATACCCTCATAATAATGGGATATTGTTAATTCAATCAGAGTATCTTCAACATAATCTGTTAGACAAGAGCACAGAAGCCATGGGAATGCATACTCCAGAAGCGAAGAAACTCGTGTTTTACCACCTTCTGTTTTCTTTAGGTTTTAACATACCACGTCCCCATTAACAGTTTTCTAAATATCAAACAAATTTTCTTAAAAAAAAAAAATCTCCTTAAAAATCTGAACCTTGAGGAAAGTGGACAGACATAAGAAAAAGTTATATTTTTAGAAAGGAAACATGGATATCCATATTCAATATTTTGCAGTGTTTATATTCACAAACACATTAACAAGAAATTGGCATGCTATGATGCAAAATGGCAATATATTCAAAAGCATTTTTTAAACAAAAATAGTGTCCCAATCTGTTTTCTAGACTCAGATACTACAAAATGAACGCAAACAAATGTTTTCAAATTTTAAAATAGGAAGTGTAATACCAAGATTAAAGTTCTCTATTGTTAGGGTATGAGTTTTAGTTTAACAGCATTTCTCTATAACCCTTCTATAGGCAGAACACTGTATTACTTAAACATTTTGGATTTAAATACAGTCTACTCAAACGTACTTCTTCATAGACTGACAGAATTAAACATTATGGTTTTACCCCAAAATCAAGATAAAGCTAAGGTGTGACAAATATCAGCTGCAGCACTATATGTTTAATTGCACCTATACGTTGCAGTTTGCTGTCGCACTATGACAAACTGAAGCCTACACAGACAATCCTAGGTCCAGCTGTTAACGTACATCAGAATACCAAATTTTTGCCACCCAACAGCTCTCCTGTGAAATTGTCCATCTGAACTCTGCACCTAGTATATCATACCCACAAAACTGGACTTCCCAGAAAATGTAATCTTATCTAGTCTTTCATTATCCCATACTTTTTTCCTAGTTATTGTTTCTTTGGATTCTCAAATTTTATTTCCTAGTGCATCATTTCAGATATGTAGATTTTAGCGAAGAGCCAAGTCTACACTAAAATCGTATCTCCTGACATTAGTTAAGGTGTATGCACACCACGGAAGCAACGGGTAGGATTAGATACAGGGTTTAATTACTTTAGATAGCACCTAGACATATGAGTTTATCGGGTCCCTGAACAACAAACAAATCAACTCTATTCAGCAGAAAAAGAAATTTTATTTTATGCTAAAGAACTGAACCAAACCCTCAAAATTCAATACATTTTCTTCAATACAATTTTTAGTTTTCATTTGTTCAGTTAAAGTTCCTGCATTTCAGACAAATTCCCTGCTACGAATTTATTTTCGCAAGATTCTACCTTTTAAAAACTTCTAGAAGCAAAGGCATTTCATGAAAGCTGTCATGTCCTTCTCCTCACAATGTTAGCAATCAATAGGAAACATAACAAAATCAAAGTTTCACCGTGCTTTTTATAATGAACAATACCAAAATCTTGCTGCAACCAACTGGACCGAGCAAAGACATTGCTAGTAAGTGGTACCATTAAAATTAGCATAACAAGAGTAAAATACTATCACTGTTTCCAAAACAATACACTTGTAAGACACAGTAAGAACCTTAATGGGGAAATAATAAATCTAGAGAATTACTATGGCATAAAGGTACCATGAATCAAAAGGGGGCAAGGGGAACCCAAATCAACTCTGCTTAAGTCTTAACCCAAGTAGTAATACAAACCCAAGCTCTCCAGTTTTCTTTCTGAAAAGAGAACTGTTCAAGACTGACACTTCACAAAGTCAATGCTAGTTACTAAAGCAAAGTGACCAGAAGCAGATGATATATTTCTGAACTCCTTCCAGATATCTCTGTTAAAGGTCTGAGTTCCTAAGAAAATATGCTTTAATCATACATGTGTAGCAGTTAGCAGAACAGGAAAACTACGTAACAGCAGCTATTCTTCCTTCTAATGATCAATAACTACAACAGCAATATGGTGGATTAGAAGCCAGTTCTAGTACAATTTGTGGAATGTATACCTAAAAAAATACATTGACTACTTCCTTCTATCTTGTTATCCAAACAAACCAGAGTAGCAATTTGTTTGATTTTCAAAACTCTTACCTCTTTAAATGCAATCAAAACCAGGACGCTAGCTACAGACTGCTTAATAATGAAACTATCAAAAGATTCATTCAAGAATAAAACTATAGCTGTGCAATGTAATAATTCATTTAATGAGTCTTTCCTGTTGGAGATGTTCAATAGATTCTCACACCAACACGTTCTTTGCAATAGACGGTTCAAGAGAAGCTAACTCATCTTGAAATACACAGACATATTACTCCACACAGACAAATTAAATGCTAAGAAGTTGCCAGACCATGGCTTTGACCCCAAACTACTGAATGAAATTTATATACAAAGTTGCAGACCTGCAGCTGAAGAAGCCAACCCAGTACTGCAAAAAAGCATATAGAGACTTACAAATAGAAAATTTATAAACAGGATTCAAAAAGCAAGGTTTAATGGCCAGTTTTCAGGGCAGAGAATCTGCAGCTGAAAGGACTCCTGCTGAGGAACTGATGCCAGGACTGGCTTTATTCAGCACTTTCAATGTCAAAATGAAGAGTAGAGCATGCAGTCAAATCTCACAGTTCATGGGTGACCCTATGCAGTTTGGGTACATACCAGGCACCAATGACAGAATGCCAAACCAAGCGACCTGGCAAAAAAAGTGAGAGAGAAGATTCAGCATAGCTAAGCCTGTCACCTTAAACTAAACCATGCCTACCCAGATCAGAGCTTAGAGCTGGCAATTACAAATCATTAAGCAATCCAAGATGCATTGCTGACAGTTCTCCAAGCCCACTGTACAGCACCAGCTGACTGAAAGGTACCACCATAAATGAACCTTTCAATGTTACTGATAAAAACCTGTGGAGGCTGAGGGGTGCAGGGGGTGAATGGACTGCAAAGCATGGCTAGGTTCACACACCACTAGCTTTACTAGTTAAAGAGTTATACAGTTATAAACGATAGGAAACCAGGATGGAAAACAGAGCACACTGACAACATCCAGCACTCCCTAAAGACATCTAACGAGCTTGTGGCTGACATGGAAGGTTGCCCTAGCTGGAGACGAAAATGACTAGGGAATGGCAACAGGCCCTCACAGACACCAAGAAGCATTGCTTGAGATATAATACTAGGCTATTACTAAACATTTGCAATCAAGCAAGGTAAAAGTGTTTAGTACTCTCAATTGCAAATAAGTTTATTTTTTTAAAACACATTATTTCTTAACTGAAACATGTTTATTTATAAAATAAATCCTCTTCAGAAGCCATACTGCATGACACCACTGAGGAAAAGATATCAATTTGAAAAGAAAACAGGTGTAGGTACCTCTAGCGACAAAAAGAATATCTTACTGCACAGGAACGGTGCTCAAAATAATGTCTAACTACACAGAGGGTAGACAGTGATTTTCAACCAATGAATCACAGGGCCTTGGAAATCAGTAAGCTACTGATCTACTTCAGCTAGTAACCAGCAGTCTGTAGCACAACCTGAAAATTAAGGTGTCTATAAATCATAATCATTTGTAAAGTAAGAAAGGTTATCCCTCTCTACAAATGCATGCAAGGAGGTTGTAGTAAGGTAGGTGTTGGTCTCTTCTCCCAAGTCACTAGTACTAAGATGAGAGGAAGTGCCCCCAAGTTGCACCAGGGGAGGTTTAGATCAGCTATTAGGAAAAATTTCTTTACTGAAAGAGTGGTGAGGCATTGGAAAAGGCTGCCCAGGGAAGTGGTACAGTCACCATTCTTGCAGGTGTTCAAAACCTTAAACATGTAGATGTGGCACTTCAGACATGGTTTAGTAGGCAGGGTGGTGTTGGACTGACAGTTGGATCACCTCAGAGGTCTTTTCCAACCTTAATGATTCTATGATTCAATGATTCTAAGTGTGTGAAAGGCATAAATCGATGTGATTAAGGAAATTAGCAAGTCAGTAACTCGTTGATAGGTTAGTCCTTATCTGTTCATCAGAGGACTGGGGTTCCCCCGCCTCCCCGCAGTTAACTCAGCTTTCTGGTTAGGCACCTAGTATTACTCAACCAGAAAACATCAAGACCAGATAGGGTTACTAAATGTACTTGCGTGCTCCAGCATGAGAACTCTGTACTATGTAACTGAAAATGAGTGTAAGTCAGTTATACTAAATTTTTAAACATAGTACACAAGTTAGGTACAAAAAGTTTGTTCCTTCAGTATTGTAAGCTGCAAGAGACAACTGATTGGCTGATACCCTCAATCTGTACTTCAACAGTTAAAATGTTACTCTTGGATACAGCCCAACATTCAAATTCACTATTTTGTTTTGAAAGTTGCTGGAGTAGCTTGTAGTGTTGAAAAGCTACTGGAGCAGAAATAGAGGAAAATGTTAAGTAAAACAGAAACCTCAAAACACACAGGTTACAAATTCACAGAAGAAATACTTTCTAATTCAACAGACAAGTAGACTCAGGCTGGAAAAAAATTTTATTTCAAATTTTTAATCAACTGAAAGCAGTGCTTGAATTGAATAAGATTTTCTTTCCATTGAATAGGAATGATGAATAGGAAATGAGAAGAGGTTTCCATACAGGATGAAGTTTCGTAGATTTTTTTTCCCTACTGTTACATTTTAGTAGTCACTGTTAGACATGTTGTCCAGTAAAGCAGTTACTTATATGATTGTAGACCATCACAAAATTAAATGGTATACAGCTCTTCTGCTCTCCCATCACAGCATTTATATCCCAAAAAAGAACACTATAAGAATCACAAACTAGGAAATGGTGATTACTATATACAAAAGCTAGCCCAAATCAGTTTGAAAATCAACAAAACATTGATCAGACTACAGAATCATTCCAGATATTTTCAAGGGTAGGTAAAAAAACAATTACCACCCCTTAAAGGCGAAGCTTTTCACTCTAAATCTGTGTGATAATGCTACTTCACAGATTTCTCCTGTTCTTTTCAGCACTAAATGCTTCCTTCAACAAGCAAAAGCATTTTACAGTGTTGGAGACTGCAGCCCATACACAAAAGCAAGACTCTCTTTGTTCTTCCTTCTCCCTTTATTTAGAGAACGATTGCTGTATGACTTTATTTCAAAAGCTCCCATCACCTTCTGGTGTTCTCTTCAAGTTTTCCAGATCAACACCGAAAAGGAAGAATTTCAGATCTAGTGGAGATGAGGGACTGGTTAGGAATTTTCTTCTCTTCTCGTTTCACCATTCATTTGTTTGGCATCAAGATGAACAGTTTGTAAGGCTTGCAAACCAGGTCATTTAAGAAAATGTGCACTTAAGTAAATCCATCGGATGAGAGCCCAGTACTACACAACTCTGCTTTTAAGTGTTATATTCAAACTGTGTTACAGTTTGTAGAGCTAACATACACTACATGCACAACACATTGCCACATACATAAGACTGTTTACTAATCACTTTTATACAGAACTAGTAACATCCAAACAAGGCTGACCGACAAATAAACAAGAAAGAAAAATCCAGAAACCCCAAATCTCCTCATAATTTAGGGGAAAAAAACAATTTTAAGCTGAAGAAATAAAAACAATTATAACTGTTTAGAAACACAAAATTGAGAGAAGCAAAGTTTAAATGGGCATACGGCTAAGCAAAAGCACAAACACTAACAAGCAAATCTAAAGCAAACCTACAGGTCTTCATATGCTGCATGAATTTTTTAGCCCACCAGGATGTTGTGGAAAACCAAAACATCTCATATATATATTAATTTCCTCTTGTTATTACTTTTAATATCAGACCTATTCTTACAGATGAAAACTCCTTTGTTATACTCTCATTCTTATTGGCTCTGCTGCATAACTGCACCAGAGAGTCTTTGTTCCTGGCTCTGCCGAGAACACAAGGAGCACCAGCCCAACTAAGGAACGTTTTATAGGCTGAATTTTCATATTTTTTTTTTTTAAATTTTACCAAGTACTTGAAGTTAAAACAGCACCATAGATACCTCCAAATACCTCCCTTACAGCTACAGTTTTCTCTAGATCCAATTAATAAAACCACCTATTGTCTTAATTGTAAAATTACTCTTGATAGAGGATAGAAGTTTTTTGATTTAACAGAATAAAACTAAGGCTGCCTCCAAGATTTTTCACAGCTTTACAGACAAACATTATGATCACAATCAACAGCAGTCAAAGAGTAAAAATCCCACTGGGAAGTCATTTACAAAATTATGTTAGATTAATAATGTGGCTGTTTTAAGGTACTAACACAAGCACATACATGAGAACTTCAGCAAAGGAGATGAATTTGAAAGAAGCATGAAACATACAGCCTTGTGTAAGCACCAGATGCCACCAGCCCTGGTTACCTACCATTCCTCACCAAGAAATAGGTCATTGCCTTCAATGAATTACAGGTCAAACACAGAACTTCTAGGAAGAAAAACAGCCCATTTTTTATTTGTGCAATTTGAAGATCAAGCTGTTATTGATACATCTTTAAATGATGAGTGAAGGTGGAAATATAGAGGGAAAAGCTAAAACATTACTGCTGCTGCAGAGTTCCAGACTGATTGTTTTTATAGCACTTTGCATACTGTTAGGTCCCTTTGGTTCCCAAACATAGTAGTTCCCCATTGCTATATGTCCTCCTGCGCAGCAAGAAAGAAGAAAAAATATAATCTGAAAGAAATCAGAAAAGCAGTACATGAATGAATTGTCAGGGAAACTTAACAGTAAATGTCTTTAAAACTGTTCACAATGGTAGACTCTCAAACATTTGTGTGTCTAAAAAAAGGAGCCAACAATCAAAGCAAAAAGCCCCTGGATTTCCTTGGATAACATCCAAGCAGAAATTTAATAGGAAACCATAGAGAAAAGCCATTTTTATGGAAAATACAAATTTTACAAGTCTAGATGTCTTGATCATTTTTAAATGCAGCAACTGTGAACAAAAACATCAGAGAATGTTATTCATACACAGTAAGTGTCAGGGCAATTAGAGAATGGATTACATTATGTTACCAACAGCATACCTGGAAGTTCAGCACTTTACAAAAAAAGCAAACGAAAAGCAAAACCCACCCAAACCCGCATATCCTGCACCATTCTCAGCTACAAATCTGAGCAGCTACCACTAAGGGTTCTCTGTGGTGACTCTTGTGAGCAATTAAACTACTCTATAGTTTGGAACAACTATGTTCGATAGGATCCAGGTGAATAATCTCAACAACGACCTAACACAATTTCAGTTATTTACATTTTTCATGAAAAGCAGACTTTCCAGAATTGCTGAAAATCTCACTTACACGTATAAGTAAAAGACTCAAATAGGAAGTTTAAAACCATGATGCAGATTATGTCTCTAACACAGTGAGAAAAAACACACAATTACTTTTATGGAATGAGCTGAGATTACAGCTAAAGTGACCAGAAAAAAATCTGGATTTTCTAATGCTATTTTTTGTTTCAGCTAGTGCAATGGAGTCTATTACTGTCTCGTTGACAGTACCTTTGAGGGCTTTGAAGGACTTCTTCGGTTGTAACTGCCGTAACAGAAGCCAATCCTTAAAGTCAAAAGAACAATTTTGATGAACCACTCCCTCATCCATCACTTAAAAGAAATGTACAGTTTCAGGAATTACTAAGATCCCTCACTGTCCAAATAAAGGTCTGCTACTACAATCACCTAGTTGTGTATTACAGAAGTTAATTTTTTTTGACAGTATGGAACAAGAAAGTTGAAATGTATTTCATCTTTCTGACAGAGAATTCTGATGTTGCAATTCTAATTTGATGTTAGACAGTGCATTAAAATCTAGTGCCTTCCAAAACTACTAGGCCTGCCTAATATATACTTTGAACAGAAGTAGCAAGCAATCTTGAAATGGGCATAAACCGTTAGATATGACGTTTAATCAGAAGCTCAACAGCTCTGACACCTCAAACATGAATAACTGGGACATCAAGCTGCTACATGACTCCATGTCACTTCCTAGCACAAGATTTTCAAAGGTCATAGTGAATCTTATTTGTCATACAAAGACAAAATAATATTACAAAACAAAGCAAGAAAAGACTACAGGTCATAGTTTTGACACCATCATTTGAAAAAGTGACGACATAATTGTAAGCGCATGAAGCTCTATCCCACTATATCAAGTACTTCCAAAGCTTAGAAGACTTTAAGAAGCATTACAAACCTAGATTTTTCTCTAAAACATCTGCAAATAATACATGCACCACAATTTTAGTAACACTGCACCCACATACAGTAAGCTTAAAAAGCAGCAGGGACATGCACAGTGTCTGCCAGGGGAGACAGAAGACCTGTATGGGAAAAGGTAGACTTTTCTTGCTAAGGACCTGAGAGTATTCCTTGATTAGATACAGCTCTCCCTCACATGCCTCCTCCCACTTGAGGGGACCACACTGTGTACTCAAAATTCAAAAAAAACCCACTCTACAACAAATATAGTTTTAGCTAGATTTCCCGCCCCCCTCCAGACAGTGACCCATTCAAAGACAGAACTATGGCAGTGTCAGATGATATAACACTAAGCTTCAGAGACTGCCATTCTTTCTAAAAAACAGGTCACCAAATATTCACCCAAGAACTTTACTGATATAACATACGAATTCACAACTTTAGAACTGCAGTGATGTACGTGCTGCATGTCACCAGTCAACACACTTGTGTAAGACAGACAACTAAGAATTTTCTGGTCTCTCATAGTGACTTGTAGTACCATAAAAGCCACACAATTTGTCAGGGTGCTCATTCCTGGTAAGGTTCTTACAGGGCAATGCCAGCAAGTAAGGTTCAGTGTCAGTCATTTACTATAAACTATAGTCTTAAAGGTGCATCAACCTTAATATTTTATAGTGCAGATCAGAAGTGCACACGAAAAGTAAACTTCTTTATTGTACTGACTGCGTATCGCAAAGCAGTCCTGGAGAGGATGAACTGGATTCCTTTCAGATAGAACTGAACTGTTAGATGGAAAACCAGAAGCACACTTCATCACAGGCAGGTATTGAGTCCATGCAGCCAGTAGAATTAGTTCAACAGCAATGACAACAACAACAAAAAAGCCCTGAAACGCAAACAGTATCAACATCAATTCCTCAACACCAGACATTGCATTCTACAGACACAACTCTGTAAGACCCTGCTACTTGCCAAGGTACACAAAGCTTCTCCGTTCCAGAGTTCTTGGAAGGAGTGTATTAGCCCAACACATCCAGCTCGTCTAGAGGGGTTGTGGCTTCCCACAGTCTAAGAAATCTGACTCTTTGGTTTTCACATCTTGCACTTTCTTGGGAGTTGCTAACATACCAGTGTCTCACAAGCTGTAGGACGAAAACCAGGTTCTGTACACGCAGTTCTGACTTTCTGCTGAAGCATTATCTCGCAAACCTACCATCTAGCAAATCACAGATACAACATTTTTAGTTCTCTACAGTGAAGCCACAGGAATAGAGTAGGACCTATTTCAAAATAAATCTCATGTGCCACAAGGAAGGCATAAGCCAATACAGAAAATCAACATTTCTCAAGGTTATATTTTTACGCACAGTGTTGGCCAACAAGCCCCACCCACATGTTAACTCTCCCTCAGGAACTTGAGCTCCCAGGACCTCTTTAACAACCTAAAAGGGCACTTGAAGAAACTTCGTGTGTTTGCTTTCACACACTGCACAGGCCCAGCAGAACTTTCAATACAAACCTGTTCTGTTATCTGATTACCAGTAGGGTAGCCAAAGCCTCATTCAAAAATTCCTTGGTCGTAACTGACACATAACTCACTGCCCTGCACACACCAATTCTAGCAGCACAGCTCGTGAGTCTTAACACATCTTCACATCAAACAACGTTTCCTACAAATTTCTTGAAAACGGATCCCTTGACTCCAAAGATCATCTAACAGACTTTCAAAAGACATTCAGAGGCCTATAGTGCCTTCCTTACTGCAAGCCAAAAACAGTAGAGGAGAAGGTAAATCCTATGAAGCCATATAAACAGTTATAATCAAAAGCATATTTTGGCAAGGAGATGTACAGGTTCAACTGATGCCAAGTTGATTCATCCAAAGCATATTGTATTTATGCAGATATCAGATACTGTGTAAGAGACAATAAAATTAACTTGATCAGTTCATTTGTCCACCATACAAGTCTGTAGCTCCCCAGATCTTTCTGGAAGTCTTCCAGAAAGCTGACATGCTTGCAAATTCTTATTCTCAGATGACACTGTAATTTTATTACTGAGTCTGCATAGTCTCTGGTTTAATTCTGCTGCTTCATCTGAGGTTTTAGATTAATATTATTTGGTCCTGATCCCTTCATCAGTTTGAAACCGGCTATACTAAGTGATTACTGAAATTATTATTACATCTGATCTGTCAAGAGTTTATGATTCTATCTTCTTCATTTGGATACAACGTCAGTAATCAGATGGGCTAAAGGTTATCTTATCTCCCCATTCTGCTGGGTCAAACCTATCAAAAACGGTTTTAGATTAGCCATTCAAGTTAATTACATCATCAATTTAAGAACAACCAAAGAAACCGGAAGGCAAAGTGATACTTAAACCGTTCATAACAGCAATAATAACAATATAACAATGCAAAACTTCTTGTACATGCTAGGTTATCAACAGATATGATGGATTAACAAATAGATTGTGTCCTTGGATACAAATCAGATACTTCTGAATACAGGTGCTCAGCCCTAACTCTTGGGGGTTGGACAAAATGACCTCCAGAGGTCCCTTCCAACCTCAACAGTTATATGAGCGTTTGTAGATCTCTCAGTCAAGCACTAAGGACAGCTATTCCAACAACAAAGACAGTCACAATCTCACCCTCCCTCTGTCATTCCACATTCACAACAAAATATACTTCCACTAGAACATCCTCTATATCAGTCGCCCATCTTGGAAAACACTACAAGCAGCTTCAAAATTAACATCCCACAAGTGCTGGATGACAGTTACTCAATAACAGCAGGAGGCTTGCACAAGGCCCTCAAAAAGACAAAATGCAAATCCCTTACTCCTGCAAGCAAGCGTAGACTAACAATAAAACAAAACAAAAATAAAATAATTTTTCTCTGATACCAGGGGAAAGTCCAGCAACTAAAGGCTCCATCAAAGCACGCTACAGAGCTACAGGACTTCCCACAATGCCTTCTGTACCTTGTCAGATGAGGTCAACATCAGCTTCTGACATCACACATGAAGTTCAACAAGCAGCTGGTACCACAACACTCCCATCAAAATCTAAGCTGCTTTAGTGCCTTAAGGAAGCATTGGAGTCATTCCCTATATTTTTTTCAAAATACAAGATGACATAATTAGAAAAAATCTGGCAGCCCTGATATACTACTGTTAACAAACATGGTTGAGCATCGTGTTACAGATGCAGAAGTTATGTCTTGCATAAGGGAGAAGTACATGAAGGAAGAAAGGATTATCAGGGCAATAAACATTGACAGGAATATGAAACAGGGAGAGGAGAGAAAAGGAAGCTTTGATGAATGAGAGAGTATGAAACAGTCCAAAGGTACAGCCACAAAGGCTATTGTCATGCACATGCTGTCCCTCTTGTACTAAAATGCCAAGGAAAACACCTGAGCACAGGGAATAAAACCTCTAGTACAAGAACTACAAAAAGTTAATCACAGCATTCCAATCAAAAGCATCTCAACTAAAACAACAGTGGTAAGGTCCATTAAGACTTCAAAAAATAGCATAAAACCTAAAGAAACATGCAAACAGCATGTAGAGACATTATGGTAAAAGGCAGCTTTGTGTTAAGACATCCGAGGTAGGATACAGCACACCTGAGATTTGTGCACTTCCCTTGACCCCATTACAAGATCAGTTACCCTTCTCATTCAGTAACTTCAACGGCTGCAGCTACCTAGTGAGTCACTGCAAGTCAGAACCTTGCTTCAGTATCCTGTTTCAAGCTTCAGGTATAAGTCAGAGCTAGAAAAGGAAGCAGCAGGAACAAAGGATACAGTGTGGAAGAACCCATAAACCTATGCAGCATCTTCCAATGCCTACAAATTTCTATTGAAGCTTAACTTCAACAGTGTAGGCTATTACTGTACTCACACATACATTCTGTTCCATGTGAAAAAAAATCTAATACTATTTACACTTCAAGTCTTGGCTATAATGACAGTATAGGTGACTACCACACACTTAGAACTAACAAAACTTCCTTTCATTTGTGTTGCACTTCCACCAACTTTTCCCCAGCTCACACATTACAAGCGATTCAAGCTCTCCACTGAGATTAGAAGTAAAGCAGAATATTTCCTTGCTAAAATTAACATTACGTTTTGCTCAACTTATTGTGCAAGGTACAGATTCAGTCCAAGAAAAAAAGTATTGTGGAAGGTATTAACAAACAATTGTGTAACAGATCTCAACATCACTTATTGTAACAAATTTCTGTATCCCTATATTATCTAACAATAAAATTGCCTTTGAGGAATTAAAACCTGAATTTTTAGGCTCGTGAAAGTGAAACTTGGGTAGCAGTTGTTGCTGTGTTGTATACGTGATGGTATTTCATAGCATTTAACAACAGATGCCTAAGGAGGAGTAAAAGAAAGACATTACACTGACTCAGAATCCTCCAACTATCATTCACAACGGCTGGTAGTTTCCAAAAACAGGACTTTTACACATTGCAGACACCTTCTATCTCTTTGTAGACACGGAGCAAATAAAATACACCTGAAAATAGAGCGATTACTCTCAAAACTACAAGAACTATATCAGAATAAACTTTAAGGTTGTCAGGGAAGACATACAAATAGCAGGATCACTCAGCAGAACGTAGAGGTGCTAGGAAACAAAGAACAAAATGTCTTTTGGGGACACTGTGGGAAGTAATAGATAACAAAGAATTGCGTATTTAATTATCAAGGAGAGGAATACTGACTGGAAGAATGACACAAAAGCCAAAATTGCTAAGATACAAGAAGAGAGATCAAGCAATATCATCCACACAGAGCACAGACAATGAAGGTAATCAGGTGGGAGCCAGGAAAAGCGACAGAAGTTGAAGATGCCAAGTGGCAGCAGAACCAGCAACCACATCTAAAACATACACAACGAAGACAGGGTAAAAGTGTTTGGAACAGACAGTCCCGTCTCGACTACAGGTGCACGAAAATTGCAAAGGGTCACAGCCTACCACACGGCAAGCGTGAGAGAAAGCAGAAGCCGCGGCACAGGGCGATGCACCACCCGGGTAAGGAACCAGCAGCAGGGTAGAACGAGCAAAAGATGAGGAACGGCCATACCCAGGACACGTATGGGACACGGGAGCAGCCCAGGAGCCCCTTCTGCACGGCTGCCGATGCGCTTGGAGAAGAAGAGACGCGCAGCGGGGCAACAGGCAGCAGGAACGCACAAAGGTACCGAGGGAGCGGCGTTCGACCACGGGGCCGGGAGGACAAAACCCCAGAAGCGGGCTGGGAGGAGAGCGGAGCCCCGCGGAGGGAGGGGAGGCCGCGGCGGAGCAGGGCCCGGCCGAGCCCGGGGACAGCGCGGCCCGGCCCGCGGGGCCTCGCTCACCTGCTGCACCCCCAGCAACTCGTAGAAGTTGCGCGGCACCTCCTCCACCAGGTCGAAGAGCTCCATGTCGGCGGGGTCCCAGGCGAGGGCGCGGGGCGCCAGCAGCGCCAGCAGCAGCAGCGGCAGCAGCGGCGGCGGCAGGCGCGGCGCGGGCCGGCCCATGGCCCCGAGGACGTGGCGGGCGGCGGGTGGCGGGCAGGCCCCGCGCGCGGCCCGGCAGCGGCTCCGCGCTGAGGGGAAGGCGCCGGGCTCGGCCCCGCGGCTCCCACGGCTGGGGGGGAGGGGGAGGGGGCGGGACCGCTCCCCGCCTGGCCAATCGCCGCCTCCGCAGGGCGTGACGTCAGCGGCCCTGGCAACAGCTGGCGCTCGCTCGGCCCGGCCGACGGGGGAAGGGCGGGGGCGCGCGGGGTCCTAGCGCCAGCCCTTCCCCCTCCGCCGCCGCCGCCGCGGTCTGGGGGGCCGTGGGATCCCCCCGAAACTCCCGGGGTGCGCCGATTCCCGGAGGACGGGGAGGGTCACAGGCTGCCCAGGAAAGCCGCGGGTGCCTCGTCCCCGGAGGTGTTCGAGACCGGGCTGGAAGAGGCTCCGAGCGCCCTGGTGGTGGCAGGGGGGTTGGAACTGGGTGATGTTTAAAGTCCTTTCCAACCCGAACTCTTCTGTGATTCTATAATGTTACGATCACTGCGACCTGTTCTGCCCTCGAATCGCTCGAACCTATTGTCAACATCAACTCGGGTTTTAAGCTTCCCCCTTCCCCCCCGCCCCAGACATTTAATCCTTTCTTTGCATAAATTCGCATTAGACTTGGATGCTAGATGAGAAGTCAGATGGAGACTTAATAACTAAACAATGCAAACTATCAACCTTAAATCACTTTTCTCTCGTGCGGTCAGACTCCTGGGAGCACCTCATCCGTTTCATCTCCCTGGAAGCCCAGCCTGGTTAATAAGTCACTATCACCTCTTTAAGAAAAGACAGTTTCACGCATCCTAAAAATATCTGTGAACTGAATCGAGTTCAGAAAATATTTTTTTCAATTAAAAAAATTCCCAGACATCAATCTTACATGCACCTGAATTCACCAGTGAGGAGCAAGGCACCATTTACAACATCTCTGTACAGCAGAACGCTGCCCGGGGTATCTTATGGGAATAGATGTGGCTCTAAAATACACTCTGCTTAATTCAGGGGAAGGATGTGAACCAACATAACCATTATCAATTTTCCAACTCATAAAGTATAGAGTAGTCTTAGGTATTCCCTTCTATTGAAACTGTTCCCTTTTGTATAAACTATTTAAATATTAATTAGATTGATATTTAAACTGATGTTTCCATATCTCATATGCATGCCCACTGGGCTGTTAGGATCATGATTCTGCCTCTGGCTCTATTTTCTGAAGACCCACCTAAACCCATTTGCCAGTAAACGATAATTTAACCAACAGTGTTTGATACAGACTATCTTTAATTCACCTTTCTCAAAAAGGAATGCTTAACTGTTTGTTCTGATCATCTTAAAAAATGCTTCTCCTACTTGATCACAGAGCCAATAAAGTAATCCTTTTATAGAGAATGAGAAAGTAAAGAGGTAAAGAGGAAGTCATGGGCTGGTTAATTTACCAGCTGCTTGCTTTTTTTTTTTTTTTTTTCTGGAGCAACTGAACCAGCTGGTATAGATTGGTTTCTTGCTTCTTACTTATTTTCTTAATCTGTTTTGTTTTGGACACCAGTATTGGTAGCATAAATTCCCTTTGTCGCCTGATGTGTCTACATTCTTCTTGCTTTTGGGCCTCAGGCTTTATTGCTTAAAAATACAAGCTTTGGATTCAAAACTTTACCTACTTATAAGGTTGTAGAACAAAGTTTAAAGGTGAAAAGTACTCTCAGAAACCAGGGGCAAATGGAGAGTACAGATATAGTATTATTTTTAAACCAAATTAAAGATTTTTTTCAAATCTGAGATTAACAATACTACATTCCCCTTAATAGACCCTTTCTAAACTTTCCTTCCCTTCTGACTCATTCTGTACTTTCTGTATCTACTTTGTCTTACCTCATTAGCTTGTAAATTTACTTAGTTAAGCTGATCCACTGCTCTAGAGAAGTGTTTTATTTTGATCTTATTTGTCATCATTCAGGATTTGTTATGAAGTATGACCCCTTTCAGAATTCACCTCTGGCTGCTCCTGCTGAAGCTGTTAAAAAAGCCTTCTAAATACCCGATAAAAGCAGGTGATCTCTTCCGTTCAACTGAGAGCAGGAAAGGCTCTCCTAGCACTGACCACCAACTGCAAGTAGCTTGTGGCTTCAGTCCTTTTGAGAACAGCAGTAGATGACAGCTATTTCAAAAGAAACATCTCAGAATTCTGCAGATAAATTATGGTTTCTTTCAGTCAAGAGGAATGTGAATTTAGAAAGAATAGTAGAGGAAAAAAATGCACTGATGAGAATGAGTTTATGATAAATTAAAATACACATTTAAGATATATCTTACTTTAAGTCTGCATACTTAAATTATTCCTATCAGTTTTTAACACTATGGGAAATTTGAATACTCATTTTTATTCTGGTCTTTAAACCATCAGAAGAGAAGGCCTGATACTGCATGTAACATTTCTAAACAGGACTTTTAAAAAAACTTCTAGACTATGAGATTATTTTAAATGTTTCCATTAAAATCATTATGTACCCCAAGACTAAACACTGAAACTTTGTGATGAAAATGCTAAAAATGCTATAAAAATTCTATAAGCACCACCATAATAATGACACGTTATTATCCTCTTATTCTTCTGTTGTCCTCTTTTAAGTCATGAGCAATTATTTTTCTCTTGGTGAGTCATTAGAGTCCTTCCCCCTCTCCAACACTTCAGTTAATCCAAGTCACACTAGACTTCCATAATGTAAAATAAATAAGTTAAATTAAAAACCAGTTCTCTCTCCTGGTTTGAGAAAAAGCCTTAAACCAAACATAATCAAATTCAGCAGTGCTTACCTTCACTATGAGCCTGCAACGATAGACGTGTCCAGTGACACATGCGATGACTGGGAGCTGGGTGACCAGCGATGCTGATTTGAATCTTTGTACTGTGAACTCTGACACAAATGTAGAATAGAATGCAGAGGATTACACATGGGTTTTTCATTGCAGTCTAAAAGTACTCATTTTTGGAGGTATTAGTGTTTTTTTCCTGTGACTCAAACATAATATTTGAATGGCTAGAGGACTGGAGAAAGGATTTTCATTCTGTCTGTAGTCTCCACAGCTGAGCAGCTCCTTTACTTTAAGAATAAGGAGAGCTATGAAGGCAAGTATGGCATTTTCTTTCTCTACTTCAAGTTTGTCTGCCCATGCAGGCAGGTATCACTCTATCAGTTACACTCGGTCATGAAGCTCTCCTTTGCAAACCGTAAGGAAAAGGTGCACATCCAAAAATAATTTGTGTAAATAAATCTCTGTTCTGATGCTAATTGACAGTAGCACCCAAGGCCTGAGGCATGAACCAGTTATTATTAGCGTTTTTAACAGCACTGAAAGACCAACATGGTTCATAAGCCCAGTAGGATTCATGCGATCATGTTCTGAATAGCTGAACAGCCTGCGATTTCCATGTCTCAAATGAATAGAAGATGTCTGGGGGAAAGAGCTTATTAAGGGACCACCCTTTTTCTTCCTAAAGATAAAGCCTTATCTCCAGCAATTTGAGAGCCTGTCTGCTCTGCAGTTTGTTCCAGTTTTCTATTCTGGCTGTTTAGCTTAGGTGCTCTATGTGGTTTTGTACAGTAACATTAGTTTTCCCTGTTAACAAAGCTGGTGAAGAGTTTCCTGCGCCCTCCCCCCAGCCCAGTCACTTATTCCCACCTCGCTGCCCCTCAGCTGTGCTGATTCAACTCCTTGTGGGCTACATTATAAATCAAATTACTGAAATGATCCAGGTTTGAGGTTTTGGTTTGGGTTTGTTTTGTTTTTTTTTTTTTTAAAAAAAAAGAAGCTGTTCATGTGCACACACACACACACACGAAAACTCAGATTTATTTCAGCAATCCAATTTACAGCACAAGCCACAAACAGCTGCCTCGGCACAGTCAAGGGGACAGTGAACTGTGATGAAGGAGCAAGAACAAGAGGGCAAAGCAGGCAGGAAACTGCCTGGTCTGAACTGGCTTGCCCATTGGAAAAAAAACCTTTGTATAACTCCTGCTGGAGAGCTGAAAGCAAGCTGTTCCCCGAGCAGTGAGGCTAACCAGAGCGGAGGAAGGAATTCTCTTTCACAGCTGGCAGGAACATTTGAGGACTTTCACCGGAAGAGAGGGTTCTCCTGCAAAAGCGACGAGCGAGACGCAGTAACCTTGCTCCGAGGGGTCCTGTAGTGTTCACTCTTGATAGGCAAGTGGTCTGGTTATTGCCTTTCTAAAGGATGTGTTTTAAAAGCCAGATCGTTTAGCGAATGCAGTTCAGAGCGTAGCCACACTAACAGACGAGCAGAGTGGAGACTGAGGGAAGGTAACATCCAGCGTGGCAGTGGGAAAAGAAGCGGGGGCAGTGTCACTTCATGGCAACCCTGCCCAATGAAAGAATTGTAAGTAATATGCCGTTTGTGTAGACCAGCTGTTACTTGAGGCTGGACATAAGTCAAAGTAATGAGAAAGAGATGTGGGAATGGAAAGAGAAGCAAAAGCAACAGAGCTAAAAACAGAAAGCTATTACGGTCCACCAGACATGAAAGAATATTATTTAGGAAATAGCTAATTTGTGCCTGGTCTGGGCACCTCAGTCCTCTCTTTAAGCTATGTTACTCTTTTTTTTTTCTTTTCTTTTTCCTCCTGTTACACCACTAGTACCAAAACCCAAACAACCCCTGCCTACTGAGCATGCCGTATTCTGTGATGCTATTTTCCAAACTGAAAAATTACCTGAATCCACATTGGCGTCATACAAGATGACTCACAGGTTGTGGGATAGGAAAAAGAGGGCTCATTTTCAGAATATCAGCCGTATCATAATAGCATAAAGCCAACATACAAAAGCCTTGATCATTATAAATGGCCCTTTTCCAGCATAAATGCATAATGTTTTGCTGTAGAATATGACAATAGTCTGTCATTATATTTTAATATGTGTTTTCCCAAAGAAGAGCATCAGCATAGGGAAGCACTGTCTTAGGCTGAAGTTTAGGAGCACAAGAATTAAAAGACAAAACAGAATCAGTGATTAGAAGACTTATGCTGTTTTTTTAAACGATGTATTCTTGGCACCTTTCAAAATGATCTGTAGCTTAAACTGCAAGAGGATTACTTCCAATGTGGATTTTGTTATTACTGTTTCAAGAATGACATCCTGGTACTCTGTTCACATATGGAGAAGTTCAGCATACGCAAGCTGAAAACCTCTAAACAACTTCTAGAAATATATACAGCTCTTTTAAAATTTTTGTAGAGGGAATGCTATTCTAGTTTCCCAGAATGAGAGCTCTCTCTGTATAGATGACATTACTGATTTCTAGAGAGCAGCATATCTAATGATGTTGTGCAGATGAATATAATTCCCATAGTCCATAACGTAAGAACACTGGAAACAGGGATTCTCAAGACTACACTATGCTGTCAAGGCATTTACGTTAATGTCCCTGCCGAAAAGTAAAATAAGGATGACTTTGAAATATTGAAGGTGTCATACAGTTTTCAAACAATGAGGTTGATTCCTGTTCTATTCTGCAGTGACTATCAAAGGTTGATGGAGCTTGTTCATAACAGGATTTACCTTAACTGTGTTTCACACATTAAGTATTTTTTTACCAGTTTACTTTTACTTGTGTTCACTGAAGCAGTTACTATCTTTTTCTAATTTAATGTAAATTTTCCAAAAAGTGTTTTGTAATATTTTTCAAAATTAATTCACCACCAGGGGGCAAAGAACTATTTCTCCAGAGAGAACATTGTATATCAGTCTCATAGATGCATGACGCTTCCAAGATCCTTTTCTAATTCACAGTAATTGCAGATGTGATAAGATTAAAAAAAAAAAAAAAAAAAGTGTGCAGCACCAGAGGGACATCTTCGCCATTTTATCCAACTTTGACTGCTCTAACGTTTTTACAATAGCTAGGAGAGCAAACTGGAGAACGACGAAGAGGTGGTACAAGATGGCTGCTACATGAGAGCTGCTTCGGTCCTCTTTGTGCGCGTGGTTTTGCCATGTCTCTGTCAGGCCCCACGTTAAGCTGTCTTGTACAGGAAAAATGAGAGGCATCGAGGCACTACATAAGGTAACAAGAGTAATGCAGTGTTACCTGCAACCAGTATCATAACACTTATGTTCTATTCCAATTGATTTCAATTCCCTGCACAATTCTTCCAGTGTTGTTTTTTGTTCCTGCTTGATCCCTCCTTGTATTCTTTGCTTTACCAGAGTGTAGCTGATGTTAGAAATATTTTTTTTAAAAATCTGATTTTGCAAATGAAAATTATTAGTTTAAGAATCACCAGAGACTTTGTTTATTGTTATGAAGAGATAAAATTACATTTGTCAGTATATAACACCCATCTCCCATTTTTTAAAATGACAGTTGTGTATATTTGTTACATCTTCTAAGATACCCTCCCAGGAAAGGAAGATACACACTACACCATAAAATATAGAAGAGAAAAACAGTCAGTGATTTCCCAAACCAAAAATACATCACCATAAAATAAAATAGTGTGTGTAACTATGACCATGAACAGAGACACTCTGCGACCAGAAGCACAACATGTCAACAGGACAACGGAAAAGCCTGTTACAACAAACGTTTGTAGGAACTAATCATGGACAGCATTTGAGTTTTGAGGTGTCACTTCAATAAAAGGATTGACCCCATTCAGAGAATGAAGTGAAAGCTATGAGAGATGAGCATAGATTACAAGACTGATGTTTCTGAACTATATAATTTGTGGTAAAATGCTGTCCAGTTCAAAATTGAGGATAATACTTTGAAATTTGCTAAGGATGTTCAGAATGTTTTCTTAATAAAATAAAGTTAAATTTCAAGTGATATACTTTTCACTTTTCAGGACTGCATTAACAAAGCTGGCAAGAGGAAATGGCCTCAAGCTCCGCCAAGGGAGGTTCAGGCTGGACATCAGGAAAAAAATTTTCACAGAAAGGGTCATTGGGCACTGGCAGAGGCTGCCCAGGGAGGTGGTTGAGTCACCTTCCCTGAAGGGGTTTAAGGGACAGGTGGACGAGGTGCTGAGGGACATGGGTTAGTGATTGATAGGAATGGTTGGACTGGATGATCCAGTGGGTCTCTTCCAGTCTGGTTATTCTATGATTCTATGAAACTGTTGTGTTTCAGTGCAAAACCAGCAGCACTAGATAAACATAAGACAACCATCAACATAATTTATGTGTGCATGTGTCTTTTCAAGAAGGATCCTGTAAAGACTCTTCAAATTCCTTATTAAATATAACAGTGTTCTTAATTGTGATTGGAAAAAAATTCTGTTGATGCCAGAGGAATTCTAGTCTATGCGGACACAGAAATAAATTCCTAGGAAGGCTAGTCTGGATTTATGAATCACATTTACACACAAAGATGAAAAAGTACATAGCTAGAAATCAATATATGGAAATGAGGTTGGATTATTTCATTATTATATTTGCCAAAAGGATACATTTGAAATCCTACCCACAGCCAAATATGCAAACGTATCTGCTAAAATAAGCATTATAATATCTGATATAGCTTTCCTCACATTTATATGAAGAGAAGTAGAGATATATTTACTTCTTGCAGTCATTAGCTTTTATAAAATTAGAAGTTCAGCATTAAATATATCAAAGCGTGTTGTTGCTGGTACACTGAGTTTTCTTCAAATCAGAACAAAAATGGCCAAAATCCTTCCTCTACCTATACAGTTTTGACATCCATTTGCCTCAAGGAATATATTTCAGAAAACAGAGCAAGACATTACTCTCATTGCAAGTGCAAACCATTATTTTCAGAAAAATAAATTACTGTTCAAACTACTTTCTTTGCCAAAATTCTGCAACATAATGTCTTGCAAAATCACATTAGCCAGTACAATCTCTTCATAATTAAACTCTCTAGTAAGTAGTCATGAGAGCTTTAACAGCTTTCAACAAGATGGGTGGGTGTTGCTATTGTTATTAAATTTTGCTGTGGTATAAATTTCACTTACTGCATTGCAGGCTAAAACAACAGTAAGAGAAAATAAATATTTCTTATACTAAGAACACGTCACTGAAGATAAAATATGCCCCAAACATGAAGGACCCGAATGGTCCAGATCTTAGAGAAGTGGATCACCCCCCTGGAGTTTTCCTGAAGCAATATATTTTTAGAAAAAGCGTGTCTGTAATAAATAGTCATTTACAGTCCTCCTTAAATATTATCTGTTACGGAAAATATTTAACTTTTGAATTCTAAAATCCAAATATCTGAGCTTGTCTTGCTGCTTCCTTTTCTCAGAATCACTGTAGTCATATCGAAATTTTTCATCTCCTGTCTATCCCTTTAATCACTTCTTCTCCCTCCTGTATTTGCATTCTCTCTCACCTCCCCTGTGTCTACTGTATTGTGCTACCAAATAAATATTAAATATGGTGCACTCATTTAGTTCTTCTTAGCCAGGCATTCAATTCACGTAACAAATACTTCTTCTGTGGGCAAATATTAGGCAAGGAACATGTAATATAGAGTATTATTTAGCAAAATATATTTAATGAATTCTATAAAATATGAGGTATAAATATTGATTTCTCCTCCATGTGGCATGTACAGGAAGAAATCACTTTGTGAATGCTCCTGACACGTGTTCTCAGGCACTGGCAGGATGACAAGGTAGCTTGCAGAGCAGAGTAGGAACTTGCACAGTAGTATTATCTGGTCCCACTTTTACGTCAGTTGCACTAATCAGTCATACTTTCAGCACAGACCATCAAAATGTTACAAGACGAAGAAGACTATATTTAATAGGTTGTCAATAGCATGGCAAGCCTCCTCAAACCAAAATTATCTGTGAAAACTGGGAAAAGCAACCACCTTTAATAGCCATGCTAATGGATATGTTAGTAAAACTATGGATCCACTGATTTGTTTCACTTGTGTTGCAGAGGCCAAACAAATATTGTCTTCTTTTTTGACTCATAATTCAAGCTCAAAAACTCATTTTATCTTGCAGGTATTAAGGAATTTGATGTCAAAGACCCTTGCATGTCTGTAGGATATCCTTGAATACAAATATTAATGTTATGGAACAGCCCTCTTGTCCTCATTCCCTTTGTCCCAGGTTTGCTTTTATAGTCAAATTTTATTTTTCAACTTTATTTTTGTTGTAAAATATTTGGTTTGGAACAGTAAACAAACATCAGACTGACAAGAGTTTTAATCAGTATTAGATCAAAGTGCTGTTATCTCTGTCTACAGGCCAGCAAGGACACCATTATATCACTTAAGCACCATTTAGAGCTGAGTAGGTGATTTATTCTTGCAGCACGTTAGAGGAAAGGGCAGAAAGAATTCTCTCTCAGTACCTCCTGCTGGGTACAGGCTGCCCTCCCACAACTCGTGCATGAGTGACAGATAATTTATGTGCCACAAGCCATCAGTGATTGCAATCCTATCAAATGCAGGGCTGGAGATTGTTAAGTATAAAGCCAGGATGGTCCCAGTTAACTGTATTACGTGTGCACACTTCTGTGCATGCACAGCAAATCGCACACACGGCAGGTGAAGCAGACAAAGCTAGCACATCCACACGAGCTGCAGTTGTAAAGCTAATTGCTATCAACATACTGGAGAGCTTGTGTTCTACCTGACTGTCCTCCAAGATGCAGAACTTCCATGCTGGATGTTCTGTGTTACGAGGGATGTTTGTCAGTCCTAGCTAAGGAAAGGGATGATACCTGCTCTTTCCTGCAATGTACTGAGTGAGGTTTGCCTGTGGGGAGGTCCTGAGAGCATGTGAACTGTCATACCCCCTGCAGAGTGATCCCCCTTCCAAGCACCAACTTTCCTTACCATCCAACTTGCCTTTACCAAAGTAGCTTTTCCTTTTAAAGGACTGGACTTGGAGGCAAAACCACGCTGTTCAGCTGAGAATGGATCAAGTACTTGGCCGTGAAAAACAAGCCAAAGCAGGTCAGTGGAGTAGTTTGTGACCACCTGCCCTCTGAAGAGGTGACAGAGATAAGGATGAGCCTTCCAGATGCTGTAGCTCAGGGCAGGTATAGGAAAAAAAAACCCTGCTCTAGTATTTTGCTGAAGTTTTATGTGAAGAATGCAGTACATTCAAACAAAAGAGGTAAAAAAAAATAGGGTTTTCTGCTTAAAATATTAACTGTGATTTTTTTTGTTTCTGTTTTGATTTTGAATGATTTATACTTATCCCTTGGGGACATATGTGACTGTCAGCGTTGTCTGGTTTCCCAAGAGTATTAAAAAATGTAACCTAGGCCTTTCTGCAATTAAAAGCAAGCTAACTTGCCACAGCTGCGCCCTGTGTTCAGGGCCAGTAGCAGACTCTGCCCCACACCCCATGCTACTTTTCCTGTTCTCACTGGGCACAGGACTAAAATTCACCAAAACAGCAGCAATTCTGTAACTACAGTGTTTCCCATCTGCGCCAATATCGTGTCACATGTGCAGTCTCTTTAGAATACAGGAATATTGAAAATAAAATCTGGCAAGAGGCACGAGTGTGGCAATGGGTCCCTCCTGAGCTGGAATTTGCATGAGCCTCCATGGAAAATGTTAAATACTGTCGTAGTCAGCTTTCTAAAATTTCACTCCATGGCTCATTGCTGAAGATAATAATCTGTTAATTTACATGAAAAATATATTTGCCTCATAGAAAATAATACTCAACAAACATTTTGCAATAGTACATACAGGACAGCTAGATGCACCATCTCTTCCACAGTAAGAATTCTACAAAATAGCAATGAAAGTGAAGGCAAGCTGGAAATGGTGGTCACGATAGTCTTCTGGCTATCATTGAAATACAACTTGGCTATCTTGCTTCTGTCATTCTTTTACCAGTGTTTTTAAAGGCAGTCTCCTGAAACTGTACCTCACTCCACAAAATCTTGGATGCACCATCAATCTATGTGCCCGTTAATAGAGTGATCTCGCCCTAAAGAGAGAGAAATCAGACTGGTCAGTTTAAATGTCTAAATTGCCTTTAGCCATCAGCACTCTCAGCCAGAGAGCTGTAATTACCATGAAACACCCAGCAGGCACTTACTGTTGTTGCTTTCTTTTTGTATTTCTCTGTTATATTTGGAGTTACAACAGTTGTACTACAGTTACTATAAAATAATATTTCCCAAGTGAAAAGAATCTTCACAAACTATTGTCTTTCTTCCTGTTTTCATTTTTGCCAGCAAGTCACCAAAGCATTCATTAGAAGGCGAGGGAAACAGCATAAAGATTTATTTTAGAAAAAAAGTCTTTGCAGCTGAGAAATGAGCAAATTGGATCTTGTTTTCTGATTACATTTTGCCTTTTTCCTGAACAATAAGTGAAACAAAATGGTGGTTCCCCAGCTACGATAATTTTAGAAATACAGCATTTCATTAAATCTTTTTTATAGCAAAGTATTGTACCTATACTCTTTGTGCTTCTTGTAGATCTGAGGCTTGCCAAGTTTCACTCAATTAGAAGGAGATCAGTCATTCCAGAACTGAAAGCAGTTTTCTGGAATATCTCCATAAAAAACAACATTGAATAACTTAACTGAACGCAAGAGTATCTAAATAGTAAGGCATTACAAGCCAGTTTTTAACCTTCGTCTTTTAAATTTGCTGCCTAAATATACCATTTCATTCCTTCCTCATTTAACTTCAGAGACAGTTTTAAGTACATAACACCCATGAACATTAAATAACGCTCATGGTAAAAGGCAGTTTAAGAAGCATTCTAGTTTGAAGCAGTTCTTGCTACACTCAGTGTTATCCACTTGATGGAGTAGGACATGCAGATCTTTCCTCAGCGCTAGTTTCTCTTGTTATAATAATGATATATTGTACTTCTAAATCATGATTTGGAGTTCTGTTTCATTGTCACCTCAGAAAACCATGCAGGACCAGCAACGGAATAGGTACACAAGTAGAAGAAAGGATAGTGAGTAAAGGATATCTTAGAGAAACCAGTAATGAGTACGCTATGCCTCTAACTTTTCAGAAATAACACTAGAAAAATGAAGCAAAGCAGGGCAAGAATTTTTTTTTCTATTCCCAAGAAGATGAAAAAGTGGCCTAAAGAATTCTGCTGGTCAGGTGTACCAGATTTAACAAATAGCCTATGGGCAGGTGAGAAGTAACAAGACAGCTGTTACACTAAAGTAATGAAGAGTGTTCTTCAGCTACAGAAAGGTAAAGTTGAAGAGGTATCAGTTTCATATAAGAAATCAACAAAAAGATGTGTGATGCAACTGCAAAACAAAACTGAAGAGTCTGTAGAGAAGCCTACAAACTACAGAAGTCAAGAAGTCACTTAAAAGAGAGTGCAAAGGTTTGAAATAAAATACAGACGAAAGCGGACATTGGGCAAATCCGTTATATTTGTAAGAAGTAAAACAATTCTACAAAAGTCTTCAGACAAGAGCGGAAGAGAAGCAAAGAAGAGCTAGAATGAATAGATTATAGCAGAAATTTAGCAAGAGACTGCTACGTGCAAAGACTAGATTATAGCTTTGAATATGAAAAGACTTCATACTATTTACAGTTGGACACGACACACAAGTAATACTATATTTGAAGTTACAGCAAGACTTTTGAAATTAAAATCTAATTGTGTTGGATACAAACAAGAAAAGCTCTTCTCATAATTGTTGTGCTGTGGTGAATGTGAACTGCAAGTCAAGGCAAGTCAGAATTCATAAAAGATGAATTCAAAAATGTTAAATTTTACAGCTGTTTCAAAAATGAAGCACTGTATCTTTTTTAGGACTGGCATTGCCAGATACTAGATGATAAAGCAAACACTGAAGAAAAACAGAAGTCCAGAAAGCAAAAATGTCAAGGGAATGCAGAACATAATGAAATGGATAATTGAACAGAGAACTAACACAGGAAAGGTAGCTTATCTGTAACTCTTTTTCTTTGAGATATGTGGTTCAATGTCGCTCATGCTGTCAACATAGCTATATCCAAGCAGAGTTAGCCAGATAATTTTTGTCTTGTGCAAGAGACACAAAACTGCAGGTATGCCTGACAGCTCAGTCTTGGAAGCTTGTACAGATGGTAGAATCCACTCTCCCAATTAACAAAGAATTCTGACACTACTTGAAAAGGAATTTAGGATGAGTATAAAGGGTAAACTCTAAAAGAGGTAGTATGCAGGAGCCTGTTTATAAAGATTGCCATCTCCTTTTAATACCCTGACTGAAATGACTGCAAGGCTCATTTCACTGAGAAATGAAGAGTAGAACAAGATTTGGAAATTATCCTACAAAAGACATAAAGACAAGCTTACAAGGCAATGAGGAGCAAGCCCCTGATGGGGCTGTTCCTTACTGCTAACTGGAGGGATGCTCATCACTGGGAGGTCTTGGCACTGAAAAGCAATGTTTTAGGGAACTGTGCCAAAAGCTTAGGAGTACTGGAGGAAAAACTGTCTTAGGCCATGGAAGAATCACTACAGTTGTATATTGTCTTACCTACTGGATGACTATGCTCATGAAAGAAATTTCTGGGAAGGCATACTCCTCTAACTGAAACATCAAGAAACTCTCTAACAAGAACTACAGAGACCAACCAGGTCTAGGGCAGAAAGACTGGTGCTTTCTGTGGATATCAAAGGCATAGGGGACAACCTCTCACTCGTGGCAGAAGACACTCACCAAGCTGATTCAGTGAACTTCTTTAAAGGGACATAAAGTATCCTTATTTATCAAAAGAAGACTTTTAAATTAGCGATGGATTGAAGTGGCTTGGTCTTCACAAGAAACAAATCGGTCTAAGTTCACACAAAATTCCTCTGGCCTTTTTAGTGTGAAGGGGTAATGTGATAATGCAGTTCTCTGATCGTAAAAATGAGTGAGAGACTTTCAGTCTCCTCTAGTGTCTTGAAGAACACTGTAGAAGCAGATTCCACAAAAAAAAAAAAAAAGCTTCTTTCCTTACTCTGTACTGTTTCAAAAGGACAGGTCAGCGTATAAGGAGCCCAGGATATCTGCTTTGTCCTTTTGCTTATGGGAGTTAAGAGTTCCTCCAGGAATATTTAACAAAGAGAAGAAAGCCTTACTGACACCCAGGGAAGATTGGGAAGAGATTGAAGAAAGATACAATATCACATACAAGGACATCTCTATGAATGAGTCTGGAAGGAACAGATCAAGTATCATTGTGGGTCTCAACAATGTGAGAGTCACTGCTGTTCTGGAGTCTCACGAGCTGCTGTGGTCTCAGCTAAAGGTGAAAACCCAGCCTTTATAGTCCTGCATCTGACCAAATCCCATCTTAAAAGCCAGCAGTCTCTTTGTCAAAAGCTTGCTTCTTCTTTCTGGTTGTAGAAACCTGAACCAATCCAAGAGCTGTCAGCTGGACAGGTTGTCTGAATTTGTGGATCCTCTGATTTCCTCATTAAGTGTTCTCAGAGATAACTCCAGTGATCCCCTTAGGTCCAAGACATGAATCCAACTTCGAATGTCTTGCCAGGGATGTACACTTCCCTCAGGCAGTTACGACAACAGCCAAAGCCATCAGAAGTGGAAAAACAGGTTCCCCAGGGGAAAGTCCAGTAGTCTATGCCAAGTAAGAGATGCAGGTAACAGCTGGTGAAGTTTTGGCCACAAAGAAGCTGAAAAAATGAGCAAAGTTTATATTTATATTTATATTTATATTTATATTTATATTTATATTTATATTTATATATTTAAAACTATGCTTCATATTATTTACATATGCATTATGCATACATTTCTATATACACAACCATGTATGTATGTATATGATATATAGAGAAGCTATTTTTAATAAATAATCATATCTATACAGAATGTTATACAAGGGTCTGGGGTCTTGCTCCCAGTCACATGGGCTGCTAAGATGGGGCCACAGAATTCTCCAACACTGAATGCCTGGAATGAGGACAGAGCTGGGTTTGTGCATCACATACCTGGAAAATTTTGCTCCCTCATCAGTATGTGACAATGTAGATACATACATATATAGGTACTCAAAAGAGAAAGACAAATTCATAGCAAATTGACAAGAAACACCGATACAAGATCATCATAAAAATACTAGTTAAGTATGCCAACAAAAAAGAAAAGATCAGAACCTGATGCTGGAGACCAAAATGTTGAGCATAGTGTTTTCACATTGTAATCCTCATCGATTAGAAAAGCATATCAAGATTTTTAAAGACTAATCAAAAAAAATCCTTGGTGCTGTGCTGTCTATTTACCCCAACTAAAATACAGAGCAGAATTCATGAAACTGAGATTGTCATCTGCTAAAATATCTCATAGAAATCAATAGGACTACTTGGCTAGGTAGCCATCTCTGTTAAAACCTGTGGAAATGCAAGTTCCTTATAAATATAATAAAATCACTATAGTAAAGTACATTTAACCAACCACAAGAGACCATGTTATATATATATAAATAAAAAGAATATGTAACAGCAAAGCAAAGGCTCAAAAGGCAGTATTGTCTCATAGAGGTGATTTTTGTCACACACAGATTGCAGAAGGGTAGGAAGTACCCACAGCTTCTGATGGAAAAGAGAAGAAAATTAGTAAAATCCTGAATTTACAAATTCCAGTACAGAAGAGATTATAAAGAAACCCAAGGATGAGCAGGTGGTAAGAGCAGAAGACTTTGCACAGAACAATACACAAAGTAAAATCCAATAGATGCTTGCTTGCTCTACAAGCATTCAAGTGCTCTGTAAGACAGAGAAGACCAAACTGACATTGACTGAGAAGTGTTGAAATGCCCATTCTTCTGTCAGAGGGGTGGCTGGCCTTTCAAAGCTTTCAGCTTCCTGCTTTCAAACAACCCCTGTCAGGGTCACTAATCATTAGCTGCCTGACAGAATGAGGGTCTTTCTCTCTTCCTTGCAAATTTCTCCCCCTTTATGTGACAGTTTTAATTTTTACTTGCAATAAGAACTCAATTCTCTTTTTAACTACACCTAAGAACATGGATTGAGTTGCAAAATTTAATACACCCAAAAGATGAAAATGTTAGTCTTTACTTTCATATTTCTTTTTTCTTAGCTGTAAAATGGGGATAGTAAATTTAACAATATGGCTCACATGAGTCATTAGGCTTCATTAAGATTTCCACAGATTGTAATTTTTAGCTACCAAGTGTTATTATTTTTATCTCTCTCCTCTGATGAAGGGATTTAGAATGTCTTTCAACATATTTCTTATCGCGTTTGCCTTTTTTTTTTTTTTAAACTCAGGCATTCGGAGTCCTGTTTCTTGAAAGCTCTGTGTAATACTTAGGTTGATAACACATCTTGGGGCTCTTCTAAGATAGCTCCAAGTGTTTTATGCATTTACTAAAATTAACATTCTTTGGTTTCAATTACAATACAACCCAAAATCCAACTCCCTTAGGTAAGATCCACAACTGTGAGCACTTGTTCTTGTGATTTGGGGGAGCCTGCAATTTATGAGTCTGACTGTCTCAATTCACCTTGTGCAAAAAGCTTTATTTGCAAAATATTCATAAGGCTGTGAAGACAAATATTCCAAAGTTAAATACCAGAGTTAGGGTCAGTTCCAGAATAACCTACTATCCATTCACCTGACTTTAATTTCTAGATAAAAAAGTAAGAGTTCCTTGTTAAGCACTGTTGCTTTACAGGACTTTCTCACATGAATATTGCTGTACCTTCATGTGTCAGCACACTTTTTTCAGTTCTTGGTGAACCACACCTCCATAATTCAACACGCACACTCCAGTTCATTACTGACATGACAAGCTGACCGTACTCCCTCCATGTCTTTTCTCAAGTAATTGAGTTTATTATTTTGATGCCAAAATGAAAAGGTACTATGGAATATATGCAGTGTAGTTTTCTTTTGTGCACAATAATATTCTAGACCATGCTGAAAATTTTAAGGTTTTAAATTACCAGAAGAACAAGTAACAACTCTTTATGATACCACAAAATGGCTGTATTGTATTCTGACTGTAAAAGGCTGATGTGAAAATTATAGCCAAGGTTTTACCTCTGTGGATTTTTTTCATTTCATTTGTCTGTTTTCAGGCTACTTACAGATGGATTTTCACCATGACATAATAAGCAGTAGCAGTGGTTGAACAGAATCTTTCTTTAGAATGAAAGTTAATATCTTTCAGCTTTGGCTAATTTTGAACTCTAGGAGGTTCCTTAGCAAAATAAAAATAACAAAATTGTTTATTAAAACAAGTAAAATAATATAAATAAACATCTTATTAAATATGTTGAGCTCCTTTTTCTTGCTAACACTGTTTTCTTTGCAAATTTTGATCTAGTAAAAGCTTGCATGAAGAAAGCCATAGCAGGTTGTGAGGATGTCATGGTTATTTCTCCTACTGTCTTCCCAGTCAGCACTAGGCTGCATTGTAAGTCTCAGCTTCTGTCTCCTCACATTTTTTTAACCTGAAAATTCTCCCAATACAGAGCATCCAGTAATGCTCTTTGAATCACTCAGATAATCTCTACTTTACATACCTTAGTAGGTCTTAAATGATATACAGATGCTAGCTTGACCTTTTGCCCATCATGCAGGTGTAGGAGCACTGGGTGGATGGAGTGTAAATAAAAAATCATAAGGCCCTTCAGTGCAGAGAATCTGCCTTACCCTTCCTCCTCAGCCTGTCAGGGGGACCCTGAGAAAGCTGCTGTATACTGCCTTGGCATCCTAGCAAAGGCACAAGGAAAGGGGAAGTAAAGACTTAAAAAATGGCTGTAAAAACAGTATCCAAGATGAAAGTTGGATGCTAACATTCAAATCTGTATGCCATTTTATGTTATATTTTTGGAGAAAAAAAATCAAATTGCCCACATCTGGTTTGCTGAGTAAAGCACCTTTTTGGCAATGTTGAATTTAGATGAGATTTTTTTGAAGTGCTGTTTTCCATCCTGAAATCTGTGGGGCAAACTAGATACTTCATTTAGATGAGCGGCTTTTGGGCATGAATGACTATAACTGTTCGTATGGATTTTTATTATGCAGATTAAATACTCTCTAATTACACATAGTAGAATACTTCCTAACAGTCTGCTGTGTTATGTCAATAATCCATTACGATATGAATAGATGCTTGGTAAAGCTCCTCTGAAAGCAAATGAGCCCTTATAATCTTGTTGGAGAAAGCATAACAATCCTACTGACAAGAGCTCGATGGGACAGAGTCTCATGAACTGCCCCTTGCAATCCAGAGAAAGGTCTCATGGTGGTAAAAAAACCCATAAATACTAATGAAAGCACCGAACTTCAAATTACACTTCACTATTTTTTCAGATTCATTCCTCATGTCTGTAGGAGCAGCTTCGCTAAACCCCATGGTGCTTTCTTCTTTCTTCCCACAAATAAGTTTGAATGTAATTTTCCATGGTTTTTCAGATCTACAACAAGGGCAGTTTGAGAAGGGAACTAATTGTGGAAGAGATCAGAAACTATCAAAAGATATCCAAGTCCTCTTCCATTATTTGCTGTCTCCAGTGTCTGCTGTTGCCACCACTCCAGCGCTCAGTCAAGCAGGCAGGGACACCACTAAAAAACGGACACAAAGAATAAAAGCAGAAAAGATGGGAGATGTTAAAAAACCATGATAAACAGAAATAGACATTTTAGAACATTGCCCTGACCTGAATCCTTACCACATGCAAAACAAGCTTAAATTAAAGATAAATTTTTTTGTAGTTTCTATTGGCTGACCCAAGATTAGCAAGAGGTATGAAACTAAGCCAGTAAAACTCAACAACTGCTAATATAACTATCCTGGCATGGCAGACTCAACTCTACTGCACGCTCTTCTGTCCCTCCCAACCACCCTTTGTCCATCCAAAAAGGACAATTCCTTGGGAAAAATGCCACAGAGTATCTTAATGTGCCACAGGGTTAAGGATCATGGTATGTATCCCAAGAAATAATTTTGCCATGCATGGTTCTCTTGGTACAGGTACAGGTACAACACTCCAGAGGAAATTTTATGCCGCAGCCAACATCACTTGAATTAGCATAATCTGGGATAAGCAGCTTCAGTATTGAAATCTGACTTACTGCTTTGTAAAAGGTTGTGTATACACTCAGTGGTGATCTTGAACCAGATCTTTTCCAGGATGGCTCTGTAAGCAGTCCTATCAGCCCAATGTGGAGGGTAATGCATTCACGCCTTGGCAGAAATACATGGCTAGAGATGAAGAAGCAGAGGAAACAAGCAGGGGAGGAGGACCTTCTGAAGACTACTTTGTTTAGGTTCTCATGTATGTTTGCATTTGATTAAACTCTGCATCTATGAATTGAACTGATCTCCAAAACCCTGTCATTCACTGTGCTAATACAATATGCCACTTCTAGCTCCTGAGTGACTACAGCAGGCATGTGCCATCGCTACCACACCACAAAGTTTTCTCCTTTGCTTCCAGTCTCCTGCTTGACCGAACTATGTTTCTGCTGTCCCTGGAGCATCTCAGTATGATTTTTCCAACCAAATACATGCAGGTGAGGTTGTACTTTCCCAGCAATAATTGCTCTAAACAGATAAAGAGAAAAAAACAACGTGTCATTTCTGTGTTTGCAGTGACTCACATTGCTCTCATGCAAGATGCAGGAGGAAGGAACCACTTGAATCAGAGCAGAGAGAGACAGTGACTGGTGAAACTGGGACCAGTCAGACGAGAAACCAGGGGGCAGGGAGTGACGACAAAATGGGGATGGAGACCCTGGATTTAGGGACTAGTTGGCTTTTAGCCGGTGGGGAACACACTGGTATTTGATGAAGAGGTATGTGAAAAGGAATGACTAAGTACTGCTTATGGCTGTTCAGTAAAAAAAAGATAACACATGCCATCACTCTATCAGTAACACATGTGAAGAGAGATTTTCAGTCACAGGTAGTGTCTTTTATGCAATCAAATTATTTTGGTTGGAGAAAATGGTTTTTAGGTGCAAGTGCTAAGATTCACTAGTCATGTTAGTCAAAACTTAGATACAAGCTTGTAAAAGAAGCTTGTAAAAGACTGGAGTTGCACAAAACCTCAATTGTGGCACTTCCTAATGTTGGGGTACTTGAGTCTGCAGCCTCAGTAATGCTGTCATTATTTATATATGCGTAACACATGATCCTTATGATCCTTAGGACTGATCAGAGCAAATGTTGAAAGGATACCACAAGGTTTCAAAGGAGTAAATTTGCTGTAGTTATTGGGAAAAAAACCTTCTTGCTCTCTGATAAAGTCACTGAATATATTACACAAAAACAAAAGTGCAAAAAAGACAGATGATTTGTTTGTTGTTCCATCATTTATTGAGTTCCTTACACATAGCTGCTAATGTATGTTGATTGTATTTTATTAGTTGGATACACACAGCAGTTGGATGGATCTTTTCACTGGTATTAAGGTAGATTACATTTTTGCTCTTACCTCATTAACCTTTATTGTTAGTGCTTTAGTTTACTGAGATAGGGTTTTCACTCTGCAATCCTGCGCTAAATTAGAATGCTTTGTATGTTGTCTCATTTCACTGTATTCTCCTCTTTAGCTCAGTATTGTAGATTGTTACTCATTTTGAATAAAATGGTCTCCAGATGAAACAAATAAAGTTTATTTACAATCTAATAGTAATAAAAGTCTACACAAACAAAAATTTACAGGTTGACTTTATTTCTCTTTTGATTTCTAAGTCTTTAGAGCATACATGAGCATGTCTTGTAGCGTTGTTCTGCAGGTAGGGACTTACTTCAATTTAATTAAAGTTGGAATTCCTGCTGCAATCATATGAATTTAAGAGTTGGAGCTTTAAAAAAAAATACTAAATATTCTCAGACTCACAGCTGAATCATGAGTTATCAACACTTAACTGCAGAGCTGCATGATTCACTGTGAAATTGATTTTATCACACGGTTCCACAATGCGTCCTATGTTTTTTTTCAGGGTTTTCTATGCATTTTTTATACATTGCCAACTCATTCGGTACAAATTTCTTTCCCTTCAGCAAATTCTAAATTTCTAAACACCTGAGCAGTTTCAAACATCTGGTATTTAATTATTATCAGCCTTCCAGGGAAATATTTTTTCCTCCTAAATGTGGACATATTTTTCTGCCAGAAGTATACACTTCTGATGTACACTAGTCAATCTCAAAATATGAGCAGTTGAAGAGCTAATAATTAAATCTCTATCAAGATAAAAAAAGGAACAGATACAGTTTCCTTATAGGACTCAACACTTGCTTCTGTCACTGGCAAGTCAGTGACAGGTATCGTCTATTTAAGTTTTCACACTTTCATTAACAGATGAACCATCCAAGGTTACTTTGGAATTGGTTTGCCTTTAAGCAGCTCAAACTCATTCAAAGATCCTAAGTGCATCCTTCAGGCACATTAATTCTATCCACACCAGTGTAATTCCATGCTGTAACATGCTTAAATATTTTGCAGAACCATGGTGCTACAAATGTGGCCCTATAGGTGAAGAATCCCGCAATATCTTAACTCTAATACAGTTACCATTTTGTTTTTAAAAGAAGTATATCTGATTGCAGGTATATGTGTGTGTGTGTGTATAGATACATCTAAAAATCATATGACAAATAAGTTTTTATTGATACTTGCTTGGAAGGAAATATATATATTTCCTTGGAAGGATATATACATATGTATTACTAGCTGAGTTTTATAGAGGCTATATCTGCTGTCCATCCAGACAGTTACCAAATCACAACTATTTTTCAATGAGCAGAATAACCATGCTCCCTCTTTACTTGGATAATTAGCTAAATGACATAACTAAGCTTCATATTTTAAAAGATGAGGGGTCTATATTAAATAATTTGAAATAAATCATGGACCGCTTGAAGGGCTGTAAACAATTAATAATGATAAATAGGCTGCAATTTGTTGAAATAGATGCAAAGAGGCATCTGGGGAGATGCTGAAGAAGTCAGTGTTAAAACAAATTTGCTGTAATCACGAATGTTCTAAAAGGGGAGCTGATTATATTTTTTTAAATTTCAAATGTAAAGGGGGAAGAACTGTGGTAATAAAAAGAAAGTAGCAGCATGAGGTTACTTCAACTGAAATATAAGATAATAATATGAGAAAAAGTAATCACAATCATAATTATCTTCCCTTCACACAATTATCTTCAGATATAGTTATGGCTTAAAATACATTCAAAAATGTACGACGCTGTTGGAACCAGGAGCTGGGTACACAGACTGTTAAAATGGACAGGAGCATTTCCCTTATTGTCAGCACCACTGAATCCAGCCTTACAAGAATTTCTGGATTTAGGATGTAGTTAAGGTAGAGAGTAATAGAAACTGAAATATGTTAAGGAATACAGGATGAGGATAAGGTAAACAAATAATGGTAAATTATCCCTGTAGCAACACAATATCAATATAATTATAATTAAGTCACATCAGTGTTTGTGGACACAGGTAAGGGTAAGATGCTTAGAGTAACATTGATAGTGCTTAGTCTTTTCTTCCATCATAGCACAGATCATTCGTTTTCTATGGATTTTCTTCATCTGGAGGACAAGGCTATAGGAAGTCAAATGGCTGAAGGGAGGTCTACATTAAAATATGAACATATGAAATTTAGTTTTCAAATAATATAATCTTCCTGAGTCTGATGTGCCAAGCATAATAAATGAACAAGCACACAGTACTTATATGCACACACAAAAATAAATAAGAACAAAGTCCCTGTAATTTATCTGGTCAAGAAGACTTGTTAGACAAGATCAAATTATATGAAAATCAATCTTAATAGACTGAATCTGATTTGCATTAGTAGATAGATGTTTACCATAATTCCAAATGAAGAACAAGACTATACAGTAGTTCCTTCATCCACGCTCATGGCTAGGGATGTACCCTTACTTCCATAGGCTGTGCTTGTGCTTGGCTCAACCAACCTGAGCTGCGCAGAAATACTGCTTCTAAGCAGAGACGTGTCAATCATTTTTGTTTAGCTTTGGAAAAAACCTGTCCTGAGTTAACCTGAATTGATTTTTTTGAGCAATTCCGACCAAGTCTAAGAATACATATATTTCCTTTGTACTTTCTTATATCTCCACCAGGGAAGACAGCTGCCTTGCAATCCATATTCTCACCTAACCAGATGAAAAAGTCACCCTGATCTCCCACTTCAGGGGAATGTCCTAGACATGGACTTCTGCTTGCAAGTAGTTTGTCATCCTGCAAGAGACCTCTTCTTCCTCAGCTATGTGAGCTGCACTCAGGTGCACCTATGAATCTAGTCTAAAAAAGCTTTAGGAAATGGTTTAGGAAATATCAAACTGATCTATTTCATTTTTTTTTGTCATTTATTTTCTTTTTTTTTTATCTGAAGCTCTTTGCCAAATTCAGCTCATGCTTGCAAATACCTTTGATTTTCCTCAAATTTATTTTGGTGAATGAACAAATCATTGAAAATCTTGAATTTCAGACTTAGTTCTAAACATTTTTCCCCCCTTCAGTCCTGGTCTAGTATGGCTTGTAGTATAATTGTAGTATAACTCTAAGATCCCACTTCCTAAACTGTTCTAACTTATGCTGTGGCAAAAGGCAGAGTGCTCTGTTTCAAGGGCTAATTTGTGATTCACTGAGAGGTAGAGGAGTGTTTGGTGAGAGATACTCATATGAGAGAATCCTTATGTAATTGTTAAGACAGCCTCAGCAGCCAAACCAGACACCACGTCTGGAATAAAACTGCCCTGTCTCAAGGGGAACTTGAATAAGACTTACAACCTCTTTACACTTTCTAGTAAGTTTTTCAATTATGATTTTTCCTGTGGTGGCTTTATACTGATGTAACTCCATTGGTCATAGAATCATAGAATGGTTTGGGTCGGAAGGGAGCTTAAAGATCATCTAGCTTCAATCCTTTGATCGGAAATAGAGTTGCACTGGATTTCACCCAACATCAGACTTCTCTGAATATGATGCTCTGCCAACATCTGTAATGTAGTCCTGGATCCCAGGCAGGCAGCTGCCCTCATGAGCTGTAAGTATAACCTGTCATGGGACAATAGCACTCGGAGAGACTGCATGCTTGTTCTCAGGGAAGTCATGGGGGCTGGAGGGTGCTCATCACCTTCAAAGGATGATGTAAACGCCTACTTGCTGAACATCCACCTTCTGAGCCCTGGCTGGATTCAGCAGTAAAAACTAAACTGAATTTTCTGTCCCAACCTTTTACTAATTAAAAGGCTTTTAAAATCTGAATCATGACTCCGTATCTCTCGCTTAAATTCAAATAATGGGCCTTTTTCACATTCAGGCCAAACTCTAATGCAAGCTGTCTGGCTGAGAGACAAATAGTGGACCCGCGCCAGCAAAAAATGGTGTGCATCATGCTGCAGTCCGAGTGGTCATCTTGGGAGGCTGGAAATGCCGGGAACAGCTGTCTCATTTTAGCTTGCTTACTCTTTCCAGAGTTTTATAACAACACCACTACTTGCTGATCTATCAAAAACATGATAATTGGAACCTGCTTTTAAAATTAACCAAAAGATGTAACATGGTTTTACAGACGCTGGGAAACTGATGCCAGAGAGCTCAGCCCACTGCAGGAGCACAGATCAACCTGATCAGCACTTCCTTGCCACCTTTCTCCTCTCTCTCCCTCCCTCTTTACTTTTTTCTTCTCTGTGCTAAAAAAAGGAAAGTCTTGCTTGTCTGACTAGCATATGTGACTCGCCTCCAAGTCTTGCTCTCATCCCAGATCAGTCTCCACACAGCCCCTGGGATGGGCAGTCACACTGAACCCACCTTCCTGTGGTCTGGGGAGGACCCCATCTCCATCTCCATCTCCATCTCCATCTCCATCTCCATCTCCATCTCCATCTCCATCTCCACTCTGACTGACAATCCACAGGAAGCTGTTAGATCGGAGGTTTGTAATTAAAGGAGCTAGAATTCACTTGAGAAAAGACAGTTCTCACCTACACCCTGCAAAATATGCCCTATAGAACTACCTCTTTGTAATTAACAGCCCCTTTTTTTAGTTGCCTGAAAGCCCTTTTCCAAAGTAGAGAAATCAATACACTTCACCTGTAAAAAAAGGCACTTTGTGAAAAAGTAAGAGGTCTGGCATGGAAGCTTAAGATAAGGCGCATCTGTGCTGTTTTGCTAGCAGTTGCTGGGTTAATCTCTTACCAGTCCCACAGGAGAGAATTGGGATGGGTAGGATTAGAGCAGAAAAGTGAAAAAAAGCCATCAGCAGGGCTGATAAGGGTGACCTGCCCACTTTCTGATGAACACAGTCATCCTGGCTATATCCATGGCGTTTAGTAACAACAGCTACATTCAGGTTTAGGTATGCTGAGCCAAACAGTAAAGATAGGTGTGTGCAAAACATCACCTCAAGTTGTCTTTGCTTACTCTGGTTGTATCCTTGCTATATTTTATCAGGAACAAGCCTGGGCCTAACAGTCAATAAACTTTTCATAGAACCATTAAGGTTGGAAAAGACCCCTAAGATCATCCAGTCCAACCATCAGCTCACCACCACCATGCTTACTAAACCACGTCCCAAACTACCATATCTACATATTTTTTGAGTACCTCCAGGGATGGTGGTTGCACCACTTCCCTGGGCAGCCTGTTGCAGTGCTTGACCACTCGTTCAGAAAACGAAATGTTTCCTAACATCCAATATAAACCTCCCTTGATCCAACTTGAGACCATTTCCTCTCATCCTATTACTTGTTACTTGGGAGAAGAGGCCAACACTCACCTTCTACAACCTCCTTTCAGGGAGGGTGATAAGGTCTTTCCTCAGCCTCCGTTCCCTCAGCCACTGTATTGCCTCTGGCGTTCACACCATTCTGAAAACGTTGCCAAAGCTTCTCTGGGGACGCCAGAAAAGGCAGAACTCTGCCAGGTTTCCCTTTAAACAGTAAGGCAGCAGAAGATGGGAAATGGCTTAACAGCCAATCTCCCTAAAGTCTTTACAATGTGGAATACACACATTGTACTATAAGAGGTTTATTTCAGGTCCTAGACAACTTAGGAGAGCAATAAGGGGGGTTTTATTATTATTTTACATTTCTGCTGGCCAGACAAACTTTGAAGACCATACCTGTCATGAACAGCGAGATTTCGTGGTTTTGTTCACATAGAAAATCTATCCCACAAAGAACCTCCCAGATGGTGACAGAGACTTTCATGTCCTCCACCCTGGAGTTCTCTTTGCCTCAGGGTCAGACTGCAAGTCAAGATCCAGGTACCATGTCAGCACCGAGTTAACTGCACTTCGGGTGTCGTTCTTCCATATTGTCAGTTCCTTCACAAAATACTGAAATAAAAATGTGCTAAGAGGATCCAGTACCTTACAGGACTGTGCCCTTAAATTTAAATCCTTAGGCAGTTCTTTAACTACTCCCTCCGAATAAAAGCAGACTAGATCTCCGAGCACTGGCAATGCCCACTGTTGTCCTCATCCCCTCCCCACTGCTCTCCAGTTAATTTATGTGGGAGAAAAGTCCCTTGGGAAACGGCCTTTAATACTGCAGCTGTAATCTGCTCTGAGGCCAGGACAGAGAATTCTACTCAGGGATTTGAGGTCGGCAGAGCTGTGTGGCAGTCTTGTCTGGTTTTGTATCATCTTTATAATTTTTAAATTGTTTTATATTGTCTTTCTCTTATCATTAAAAAAAAATAAATAGGGAAGAGTTTTTTTCAAATGAAGAATAGAATTTACATATAGATGTTTATTTGCATGAATAATAGATCATTACAAATTAATAGATTAAATTTCTGATAAAAAAATAATTTTTAAGAAGAGGATGATTCATTTGTTTTAAACTAGAAAAAAGAAACTTACTGATGAATTAAAAATTGGAAAAAATTATTTCCCATGGTTCCTAAGGTACTCACAGGAAGACAGCATGGATTTTTTCCCAGACTTAAACATTTGTGAGACTGAAATTGCATGGCTGAAACATTTGCCGTTCAGCCCCATTACTTCCACTCTACAACACAGTAAATGGACCCACCGCTAAATGTTTAAGAAAGAAAGAAATATTTTTCTTTCTTTTTCCTTTTTAGCTAATCAGGATCATTCTGGTTGAAATCCCAGATACCTCTCCAACAGTAAGAGTTCTGTTCAGATGTCTTGAGCTTCTGCCATCTCCTCCAGATTTTCTGCATGGCTTGAGTGGTGGGCTGTATATTCAAACCATGTACAACAATATTTCTTACATATGTCCAGCATATGCAGCAGGAAAATGCAGGCTTAGTGACTGTGTAAAAGTGACTTCTATATTAAAGGAATTCCCTTTTTAAATGAAATAGAAAAGGCTAGTAAAGTTCTTGGAACTGTGGAAAAAAGTACTGTTCCTTACTGTCAAATTTCTGATGTGTTCAGGGATCAGGACTGACTGCACAGTCTTCGAAAAGAATCGTAAACGGCATCAAACAATTACCTGATTCCATCAGCTGTTTCTTATTACAACAGAATACTCTTGCAAGGCTGATTTTTGGTTAACCACTCAGGTCAAGTACATGAGTAACTCCTTTTTTAGGTCTTGTCTTATTAGATCCCAGAATGTGTTGCCCAATTGCTCCCTCTGACCACAAGGGAGGTTTGGGTTTTTTTCTTTCCTTTGGTGATAAATGGGCACGATTACATTTCTTCATGTTCACGCGAGATGAGAGTAAAACTGGAAGCAGTTGGCTGGGGAAACTAGGCATGCTTTTACCTCTGACAGCGGTGACATTCACAGATTTGTGTCCTTCTTGATGCATGGGAACACTGATTTTGGCCAGGCGCTCCCCTGAAGTCTTGTGCTTGTTGGAACATCCTGTCAGAATATGACTCAAAAAAAAAAGGCAACCAGCACCATCCAGGTTTTTGAGATTGACTGCAACAACTTCAAACTGAAACTTGTGGTTTAGGAGGTGGAACAGAGCAGAGCAAATTAGCATGATGTGTTTCCATGAGTAGATAAAGGTATTGCTAATGGTTTTTCCTTAGATTCTGAGTGAAGGCAGCTCACTCTTTCTGCCTTTGAACCTTGCATGTGGTCCAGCTTTTGCTGGCTGCTCAGGCTAAACCTCAGTTTTCTGCACAAACCTTAGAATATATCATGAAATACGTGCCTCCCTTTATAAGGATCTCTTCTTGCTCTGATTTTAGCCCTTCATCATTTTGTAATAAAAAATGGTCTGTATTCAGCCTTACATTTCACTGCTGTGTTTCTGAATTGAAAATGGCTGGCACACTACACAATTGAATTTCCTTGCAAATTCCTGGTCCATTAATATTTTTCAAATAATCAGTTCAAAGAGAAACACAAACACAATTTTCGGAATATGATTTGTATGCATATGTGTGTTACTTGAGCCTATTACACATCTTTTGGGTGCTAATGTGATGACTGTTACTCAGCCATGGTCTTCTACTCACATGAGAGCAAACAAACAATAGCGCTACAGATTCGTGCATTTCTCTAACACGTCATTGCCTACAGCATAGGTTGACACTTATTTCATTCATACTGACACACAATTAATATCCCACTGCCTGTTTGTACTGAAAGCTTGTCCACTAAAGATTCATTTTAAAAGATTCCACCTCAATACTCAGCATTTTCTCTGAAAGAGTGGGCAGGAGGGTGATGCTGCTGGCATCTATTCTTCTGTCCTTAGTGTCTCAGTTCTCATTCAGCCAAGGTAACAGAAACAAAACCTTCATCGCAAACCCCTACACAATCACACCCTAGTGAAGCTAACACAACTCCCAAGCACAGATTATGGAATACTTACAGAGAACTCTCAAGTCGCTTCATAGTAATTACACGAGTTATGCAAATACAGGGAAAGATGAGAAATTTATCAACATGTTTTCAAAAAATGGAGCAGTTCTCATGAGTGCAACGAGAAGGCCAGATCAAAGCAGCAGCTCATGAGTCAGAGCTGGCTGCCAGGACTGTGTCAGTTGGCATATTACCTCCCCGAGCACCGCCACATGCCCAAACACTTACTCTGTAAACTGTCAGCCCACCTGTGTTGGAGGAGAACCCTGTTCTGATGGAGCTCCAGAGATCGGCTTACAGTGCCTCAAAGCTGACACTTGGCTCACAGCACTGAAAGGACTAAGCCAGCCTAGGCTGGATTTTTATAAATGACTCGTTTATTTTCTGCACCTCTTTGTCACCTCCAAATCAAGAATTACTATAATCCTTTAAGATTATTTTTTATTAGTGCAACCAGAACTCCTGTTTAGAGACCAAGGCCACCTGGCACTAACAAAACAAAAGATCATCCTGATTCCAAAAGCTTATGAGCTGAGCATATTCGCTGGAAATGATCTTCCAATTTAATGAATATCTACCAGCTGACTTGCTTTTTCGTGCAAATCCCATGCTCCAAAAAAGAAGAAAAAGAAACCCATAAATCATCTGTATTTTGCTATCTGTCAGCGGTGGAATTCCGCAACCAATGCAGTGGAGAGCAGAGTCAGACCTGCTGCAAGAGTCTTGCATTTGTGGACGAACTAGGAAACACTAAAAATGCACAACCCAGCCAAAACTTTTTGCATATTTATGCTTTTTATATCTTCTTTTCTCTGACGTAGCACAGGAATATAGTGAATTGGCATAAAATTTAGGTCTTTACATGCAAACCATTCTTTTTTTTCCCCTTTTGCCAATTTAGTTGGAGCAGTACGTTTCATATAGTCACAGCTGACAGCAAGTGAGTCAGTTTGGTCCAACGCTTGTAAATCTGTCAGAATCTCACTAACAGTTATATATTTTACTCCAGTATTATCCTTGGACAAATAACGGTTAAGCATTTTATCCTTCCCAGTCTCTCGTCTTCTCCCCCCTGACCCCATCCTCACTCTACTAGCTACTGCGGTCTACAGCGAGCTGCTCTTTCCTCCTCTTCTCTGCTTAATCCTGACATCCTCTTCTGCTGCATCTTCTTTCTCAGTTCCTCTCTCTCTCTTCTGGGGTGCCCTTCTCAGTCTCCTCAGAAGCGCGAGAGATCTTAGACTGCAACCAAGTCAGTACTTTCATAACTTGCTATCAATATGAAATATACCTTCACTTTTGAATTCTAATCGATACAGGTGAATAAAGTATTTGCATTATTTTATCTCAGAGCTCAGGCTTTTCTGAATTTTTCATTTTCTAACAACTGTTCTTTCAATATGCTACAAACAGAAAGCTGTTACTTTGGGACTGTGACATTATCTGTACATCAAGTAGACTATATGACTCCATCACCAAACAATGGAGATTATGGTGGGAGTGTTAAAATAAATTGCAAACAAGACTGTTAGCTTTCAAGCATATGTCTGATTTTATATTTCCTATTGCCCAATGGCTGATAGCACTGAAAAATACCCAGAGAAATATTCAATGCAGTTGCACAAATGTATTTTTATACTTCAGCTGGATATACTAACACCTCCTATCAAAACAATTTTTATAGAAATAATGCTTAGATTTACATACAGGTCTTAAATTTGATTGTAGATACATCCATAAAGCAATATAGTTGTTCTGATGGAAAAAGTCTTAACTTTGAAGAGAGTGACCTCTGAGTCTAAATGGTATTGTTATTACTTTTCTGTGTTTTATATGAAATACAACTGCATCTCGAGTTCTAAAGGTGCAAAATTGTCCCCATAGCCAAATGAATATTCAGTTATTTGTATTCTTCATACAGTAATTCAATGATCATGACTAGGACAGTGGTAATAAAAGGGTCCTCAGCTGTAGCTCTGGCCATAAAATTCAGTACAGCTCAGATGTTCTCCAGGGAATGCTGGCAGGAAGAACCGCTGCTGTCCTAGCATATCTTCTCCATATTCTGTGTCAAGGGAGCAAGAAGTCTTCCACAGGAAAATAATCAATATAATCCCTATGAGAAAGCTCTCTGTTTTCTTGCATATATCTTCATTTTCATTTTCCAACATGTCAATGCATATTGGCAACTGAAAACAGCATCAGAAGTCAACAGGATGGAAGCTGAAAATTATCTTTTGAACTGGAGGTCATTATCATGACAGAGAGTGAACTGAGTGAAATACATCTAGTAAAAGCTCAAGGTTCTAGTATTTTGCTAATATGCTCAGGTACTGAAATAGTTAATACAAATGCAGCTGTCATAATTAAGTTTCAGATTTTAGCATTCTGCTGAGATGAAAGGTCTCTATTTTCACACCATCTGTAGACTCAGGAAGACAAAGCAGCAACTCTCTGCTGTCTGCCGACGTTTGACGGTTTCCTTCCCAAGAGCATGGAGATAACATCCAGCTCGCTGTAGCTGCACCATGAGTGACAATAGCGCTGTCTCTAAGCTTGGTTGAAATCTGTTGAATGTGCATTGGTGCAGCCTGGGAGCAACTGTGACAGATATTATGCTGGCAGGCAGAGAAAATCTAGGAAGTTTGCAACCATACGTCAGGCTTCTCCGATTAACATGCCACCATTAACCATCAGGCTGCAGCTAGCAGTGCTCCTCAACTGCTTCTTGAAGCTGCACCAGGAATGAATTTAGAGCAGAGAGAAAGAGAGTGCTAATTAAAGGAGCCTCAATTTCTTCAAGAGTTTCGATCTCTTCTATTACGGTGCTGGAGTTGCTTGTGATGCTGTAGTGGGAACAAGTACTACCTGCTATCTTCTCTCTCTCCAAGAAAGACCATGTCTGCCTCACGTCCCTATATGTGATGATGCTCATTACAGAGCTGATGCTCTGCCACTGGATAAAGCTCACAGTGGCCAGCACGGATCTAAGGGACAGGACTCTGCTTCCTGGGGAGAAGAGGGAGACAGAAGTTGCTTGTGCTATGTCAGTTCCAGAGTGCGTGGACAGAAACAGTGTCCGTTTTATAGTAACGCAAACTGAGCAAAGGTGACTACAAACTACAGGTTTTTTTCTTAAGTGAGAGTTCAAGAGATGAAGCAAGGTTCTGTAGCATGATTGGATTCTGCATTCAGAGTTCCTGAATATTTAGGAAATGCTTACCCTGCTTAACAAAACTCCTGAGTGACAACAAAGATATCACTTGCCTACTGGTGAGGAAAGATTTCTCTGTTGTGTATAATCCTCCTCTTAAGCAGAGACACATAAACTGCATCGCTGCATGTACAGGGAGGTTCCCAGCAAACAGCTTCATTTACAGGAGACAAAGTCCCACTCTCCTCTCAGGCTGTGCCCTAGTGACCAGGTCTCAGTCTGTGCCACACAGCTGGCTCTTGCTCAAACCTTTCTAATGAGACAGGAGAGACAGAGCAAATCTGTAAAATAAAAATTATGCCAGTTTTATCCCGTAGCTTTTCAGAGCACCTTGCACTGCAATATCATTACATGCATCCCATGCCCTCAATATCTGATTTAAAGCTTCCTTGGCCTGAAAGACTCCCTCCAGCCCTAACCTTCCTTATTTCTCCCCTCCAAGCCCTTTTTCTCTCTAAATCCAATTCAAGGACCCATTCCTCAGTGTTTGTCATCAGGCTCCATCCTGTATCCCTCTGTGCCTTCAGGGTGTCTTCTTTTTTCTCTGCTCCAATAGTTCCAAGGTCATTCACTGCTCCTAAGGGAACCTGGCTTTTTTCTTCAATCCCCAGACATCAGACACCTCCGGACCCCTCTGTCTATTCCTCTGTCTATCTTCCTTCATGGTTCTCTCTTTCAATTTGCAAAACCTTCACTCTATCAAGTTTTAAGCAACAATATTTCAAGGGAATGGACAGGAAATTCCCATGCCCATAATTAAATTTCACATGTAGGGCTGTGTGTGCCTTAGTGTCCACATTGACAAATACTTCTCATAATGAGCCACAGCTAGTACTAATCAAGTGACACAAAACCTGAAATGTTTGGAAAGAAAAGAATGTGACTCAAGTGCGTAGGACCTTTCTTATAGCACAGAGAGCTTTTCATTGTTAAAAATATGCTTGAATACAGCATTCAAAACCTGAACAAACTGATTAACCAGGGACCAAGTCAGTAAAGGAGTGGTGGCGTGCTGTGTTATCATGTGAGAGGCCCTGGTTTGGGAATGACAGAGGCTGATGATAAATGGCTGCATCATGGCCATGATGCCACAAGTCCCTGTGGGACAATTCTGGCTCTGCTGCCCTTCCTTGACAGCTGCACTCAGATCTCTGCAAACAAGGGTTGCTCCAGAAGGCCGTTTCCTCTACTTTTGTTGAAATAGGCGTCTGAGGAATACGCATGATCACTAACCATGCGGATACACTGGAGGGTTCTCTGTTGCTTCACTTGTGTGTTCCTGTTCCTTTCTGTTGTGCTTTAGGACCTCCCTGCCAGGGAATGGGCATAGAGACATTACTCTGCAACTGGAAAACACATCTACCAGGTGATTTAGAAAGCAGACAATTTGGTTGTGTTAGCAAAAGCAACACATCCTCATACCTCCCCTTAAGAAAAAGGTCATGATGATCCGCTATGTTGTTGGAAGTGAAAGGGCAAAATCCAGAAAATTTTTCATTTTATATTCCTCTGAATAATGGCTTGTGTTTGAATTCTTCGTGAGTGGAGATGAGAGGAGACAGAGTAAATGCCTGAATTCCACAGCTGTCCATGTGCCATAACATCTGTATGATTCATGAATTCCAGCCTGTGGAGATGGCTAGAAACAATGCCTTGTTTAAAAAAACAATAACTGTTACAAAAGTTTCTGTTTTCAAGTTTTAAGAAGTTTTCTCTTCTCTCTCCATCCCTCACCATTGTTTTAAATAAAAGAAAATTATTTTATAAAAGAAAAGGAATTTTAGATGAGTACTGGACCCTTCAGTGTCTCAGCAGAGGGGTGTTGTGGAACCAGCCACCGGCTTCACCCCCTTTACTGATTAACATGTTTAGGACAGAGGTTCTTTCCCAGCCCCTGCCTTATCAGATGACAGCCTCAACCACACCTTAATGAGAACATATTTTCCACTATTAAGTTCTTTAAGTTGCATCTTGGGAAGTACGTGGCACCCTATGCAGGGATTAAGTTGGGGTTTTTTAGACACAGCCAGTGGTTAAGGCAGATTTTTATAACCGTCCTGTTGGTAAGAGCCAATCTGCAACACTAGCCCTACAGACAAAGTGAGGTATGGTGCTGTAAACCAAACCCCATTCTGATGCTGTGTTATTCAAGGAGCCCCATCAAATTATAACCATTATTTATATCCTAATAAAATGTAGAGGTCTTGTTCAGGTTTCAGGTTCCATGGTGCCTGACTCCCTCCACACACACAATGAAACACTCCTCTAAAGATGATGGTAAAATGAAAACAGTTGGGAGAATTTAACAGAATTTGTAATGAATTATTTTCAGGCATATGCTGTTTTAAACATTCTCTCATAGCTGCTAGTTTAAGAACAAAAAAAGGCATGAAACCAAGTAGGAAATTCATTGCCTTTAAGTAAGCAGCATGACACAAATCCAGTTTTGAGAATCCTGATTGCAGTGACGGCAGTAGCACCGCTCCCATCCCAGACCACCTCTCTCCCACTACCAAGGTGGCCCAAGACGCTTCCCTCCTCCAACAAAACACGATGGAAGGGGGAGTCCTAGCTCCAGTTCTGGTCCTGGATGCCCTCAGGTTTTACACATATGGCAATACTTCATACAGGTACTTGTAAACATGATACAATTTATGACTGTTTCTCCTTCCCAGTGAAAGAGAATCAGAACTCTCATTTTCAGAAAATACTTCTTTTTTTTTCCTAACAGCTGCAACACTTAAAAATTTAACTGTAAGCTTTTTTTTTTCTGATTTCCAGAAGTGAAATGATTCCCAAAAGTAAAGGCAAGCACTCCTCTTTTCATGCACGTGTGTTTATGTAAGTATGAAGCATCTATTCTGACACCTGTTTTTCCTAAAGAATGTACTAGGAATCTCTTCTGTTGATTAGCAGCTTTCTCTTAAAAAAAGAAGCAAAGATCTCACAGGCACTGGAGTTACACAAGTATTGATAATTAAACAACACAAGTTTACATTCTTGTTGAAAAATAAGCAGAAGATAAACCTTATTTCAAAAAAAACCCCACAATATCACAGACACAGTTAGTATCTTTTTCAAGCACCACAGGAAAAAACTACAGTCCTCACCTTTTTTTCCTTTTCCATTTTATTTTACATGATTAGTGGTAAATCTTTATCTATGATTAATGCTGACTTAATAAGAAGATCAGAAAAAATATATTCAAGGCCTTAGCATGGTTCTGGAATATGAAGAAAGAAAACATGGGGAAAATATCTCAAGATATGAGAGAGTGGGACAGACAGAGGTCACTCCAGGGTGTTCCCCTGTTGCACCCTCTGGGGGGTACAGCTCTGCAACAGCATCCCAAGAGCTCTTGCATCTTTGCATGGTGTGACACATGGTCTTAACTTCAGAATTTAACTGAGGCATCATGAATGAAAGGTGAGATACAAGAGAGATTACTGAGATTGTTACTAAGAAAGAAAGCTAACAAGCTGAAGAACCACATTTGCACTATCTGTCCTTAGTGCAGAGCAGGAACGTAGATAACAAAGGACCACAGAGTCCTGGTCTCCAAACCATGGGACCACACGTCTCTCTGGGTGCTGCTGCAAAGTAGCCCAGCAGCAACAGAAAGCCACAGAACAGCAGCACGGCTTTCTCTGGCTGCTGCAGAAGGAGAGGAGCTGGAGTATATTTTAAAAATTAAACACAAAGTATGGAAAGGCCAAGGCTTCAAATGTTAAAGCTGCCCAGCATCTATGTTCCTCCTGTGCTGACCTGCACTGTACCTTCAGCCACAGATTCACCAAGTGTTCATTTATGGATTTGAGACCAGGGTTCCACACGTAGGCTAGAGATCAGGCTCCATTTCAGGCTCATCGGTAAGAGAGTGAGATAAGGATTCAGAAAAGTGCCATACCATCACTTGTCCTTACCAGAAACTACTCCTGGCACCACCTGAAGTAATCACCAGCACAGTGTGGAAGCCCAGTTTCTGTGTATGTCTTGATTTGGCTTCACTCATTGGAAGAGCAAAAGAGAAGACCACAACCATCTCTGCTTATGAGATGTTCCATATTGCAGTCAGAAGCTTCTAGCAGACAAGCACCACACAGGTACAGTGTTCAGAAGCCAGGGCTGGCTTCCAGAGCTGGACAAGCCCACTTCATTCTGCTGTATGCTGCTTACACCCCAGAGAAATAGTAAGCAGCTTATTGGAGAACATCCTACACTGCATCTTTGATAACCCTGAACCAGCTGGAGTACACGTGCACTTTGCGGGTATGACAGACAGCCTTGCCTAAAGTTCAACCACAATAAATAAACAAATAACCCCTAATAGAATGTAAGAAACTGCTGAACAAAAATGGTTCTGGGTAGGATCAAAATACAACCACACACTGGGTGACCACTCCCACCAGACTCACCACATGCAACAGCTGACACGGCTCCACATGCAAAAGGGCTCCAGATACACTAGGAATATGTTTCCTGGTGAGGTGGGGGTATGATCAGTGCAGATGACATGGGAGCCTCCAAAGATGGTGTTGCAGACTTTACCCACCTGTGCATTCATAGTGGAGCTACATTAAACTTGTTGTCCGGCACTGGTCTTGAATATCTTCCTAATTGGAACATTCCTTGATTGAAACACTGTATGAGAAAACTCGTGTCTAGTAAAAGACAGAAAAAACCCAACCCCACAGTAAGTAAATGTAATGGCTTCTAAAGCATTGTGTACTGGGCGTGTTTATCTTTATATAGCTAGGCATGAAACCTACATCACTTGGTATAAGAGGGGAGTATAGAATTGGCTGAGAGTGCAGATTTCTGTACTGCAACAGATTCTACTGCCATCTCAGGAATAAAATAGAAGTGCTGTGTTCTGATGCAGAGCACTACCTCGACACTTGCAGTCACTTCTGCACTCTGCCTATCTGAGGGAATAACCCAGCCCTTAGGCAGCTCTTCAGACCATGCGTTTCCCATGCAGGGACCTTGCTGTCCAGAGTCTATGAAGAGAGCCTGCCTGGTTTCTCAAGGATATTCCTGAGAACTAGCTAAGTAAACAAACAAAACCCTAATACATTCCTGCCTGAAAGTACACTGCAGTTAATACTTGCACAGGAAAATTCTTACACAAAGCAAGTTTTAGGACTTTCTGATTGCCTCAACTTACTGCAGCAGTTGTAACCTCCCAGTATTGCTGTTGGAATATTACCGGCAGTGGGAGCTTGCACTGGGGTTTTATTCCCTTTCTCCAGGGCAGTTCTTTCATTTATTTTTTTTTCTACTCTGAAGGTTATTTATGCAAGTGTGACATGCAGTTACAGTGAAGTTCCTTGCAATGAATGGAGTGCAGGGCAGTGGTAAATTCCATTCCAAAATCATTTTGAATTCTAAAGGCTCCATTTAAGGGATAATGATGGGAGCAAAGGGCATTTCTCCAGGATTAATCACTGGCTGGGTGAGATGATAGCCCAAGGCAAAGCCACGGGCCATTAACCCCTGCAGGTCACCTTATCCCTGCAGGAAATGCACTGGGTCAAGTTCACTGTTGCTATTATAAACTCTTATTGGAGAAAGGGGTTACGCTTCTATGTTTATATATGTCTTCCATTCCCATGTTTGTAATGATAGTGGATAGCTTTTGGCAATGCCTCTATATTGTACCATAGAGAGATGTAAAACCAAGTTCTATTGTTATTTTTGATGCCAAAGACACAAGTGGATTTTTAATGTTTACAGGGGAACATTTAAGATTCTTGCTAAAAGAGTGAAAAATGAAATGACAGAAAAATACCACATGAAAAGGACCCAAGAAAATGACATTAGAAAGAGGGATCCTCTCTTTAGCTGGTGTAAATCATCACATCTCCTCCGAAGCCAAAGGAGCTACAGGAATCCATACCAGCTGAAGAACTGAAGAAACACACTGCGGTAAAAATTTTAGGCTTTTATCGAATGCCATCGTATAGGGAATATCACCTGAAGTAATAGTTTGACATAAATACTGCTAAATGGAATTTGTGTGCTCATGAAAACAGCATTTTAAAAGCGGTGCACACACCTTCTATTATATAACTATATCTCCCAGTCCCACAAACTTTAGTCAGGTCCTATAGTTTCTAGCCAGGACACCAGGCCAAGACTTTTCAAGCAACCAATTGTAAGGGAAAAGGCTACCAGTGTTAGCTATGTGGGGGGAGGCAGCGGGAACTTCACTCACTGTGAAGTTTTTCTTGTGCTGACATGAACAGTAGCTCCAGAGTTCAAACTTAAATCCAGAATGAGACCGTGTAAAAGCTTCAGGATATAGAAATGTGAAGATGCACCTGAACATAACGAAGGGGATAACAACGAAGGTCAAATCAGAACTGTGTTTGTGTAGTTCATGCCTGACTCCTGAGCCTCTCTTGAAACATATAAAATAATTTCAACTTTCATTTAAGAGCAAACAGTCTTTAGCCCTCTGCTAGAGGAGTACACCGAGGATATGAGCAGTTCTTCAATCTCACTGCTTGCAGTGGCTGCTCGCTTCTCTAAGGGCTGCAGTGAGAATATATAGCCTGAAACTCTCTCTTTACCCCAGCCTTTCCTTCCAGAGGTGGAGCAAGGATCACTGCTTTTATGATGCCCCTGCAGTTAGCAGCATTAATCCCTTCTATAAAATCATTTCCTGATTGAGGACTTAGACAGGAACAGCAGATTTTGGCTCCTTCTCCATAGACTGAAAGAAGTTCAAATGCTCTTACCTCCCATCTGCAGGATAAATCTGTCGGGGGCATTTAACCCCTTCATTTTGAAGGTGTGCTGAAGTTAGGCAAAGAAATGGAGATCCATTCAACCAGTGAAAGCGAGCAAGAGCACATCTCCATACCTAGCAGTGGAGGTGATGACTGAGATGGGGACCCTCAAGTCCAGCAGCTACTCCTCTGACAGTTCCTACATTCAGTTATGATCATATGTAAAATGTATGAAAAGCCCTTGTAGCAGCCAGGACGTTGCACACTCCATGAAGTAAATAGAAATTTGACTGTGATAGGTAGGAACTGATGAGTGTTCCTCATCAATATGACTTTCTCTCAAAGACTCTCCCGCTGTTCCTCTCCTTGGGGGAAAGAAGCGTAGATCAGCACAAATGCTTATTGCAGGCTGCAGGTCCCCCCCACACGAAAGAAGCTCCTTCCAAACTGCAGTCAAGTGCTTCACTTCAGAGGAAAGCTCAAATTTTAGAAGTAGCCCTGTATCTCATGCCCTAAATTTATGTGTGTAAATGGCTCCCAGACCGTCACATGGGTTTGTTTGTTTCTCATTTGGAGGCATCTGCCTCTCCACACGCTGTACACAGCACCCAGACAGGAAAACATACTTCCATGATTTCCTCATTCCAGAAAACTACACTTTGCAGCCTTAATGCTCTTTTAATGAGGCTTTTTGGGTGTGATGCTAATGTACAGACAATTTAAACATATGGTAGTAAACTGCAAAGTAAATGTAATTAACATAGGTCTCACAAAATTGAAAGCTTTTTATTTTACTGTTAATGACTAAAAGGATTTGCAAATTCTGAAAAGAAAACTTCAGCGTCAATATTTAATAAAATACAGTAATAAGATGCTAATCTTCTCACTGGATAGCGTTGCTAGGTTTTAGATCATATGATGTGATGATCAAGTGTACAGCTGCAGATGCTGATCACTCTCTAATTAAATCCTAAACCAACATCAAAACAGCAAAAAAAGCCATTATCTCCATTCGCTTTCTTTACATTTTATTATGAGGAAAGACCCATTGTGCAAATGAAAAACAATTGTTCCTTGCAGCCCTGACCCCTGTGAAGATGGAGACTGGTGTAAGGCAGAATTCCAAAGGAAAACCCCAACAATCTCCTTAGCAGGGACAGCCAGGAGGTGCCATGTATGGCTACCGGCTACCTGCATGGACGCAGACAGTGGGCATGAGAAGTTTCCACCACTTGTTCTCCCATGGGGAACGTGCAGTCATTTTGTGGCACTGATCCCTCCAAAGCAGGTAGAAATTCAGTAAATGAGGTGCCAGGTGTGATGTCTTTTCCTTCTTTCACCTTCCTACTTACCAAGACCAAGGCAAAATTCTTGCCAAACAGGAACGGAGAATGATCATCGTGGCTGAAGCTGGGCCACCTTCAGCACACACTCCAGTGGAGGAGAGAAAGCAGCAGGAGGATTGGGCAGGTCTCTTGCTCCTGGTGCTACTTGCAGGTACCACAGCCAGCAAGACGCCCTGGAGATTGCAAAATGCTGCTACGTCCTGTCTGTTCAGCTCCCAACTCAACAATTACCAAGTAGCAGTCAAATCTCACGCTTTAGAGTTACACATGCAATAAGCAGTGTTGCTGCAACATTTTCCCTGCTCTGCTGTGCCCATCTGTCCTCTCCTGTATATTCTTGTATTTGCCAGCTTCCTGGAATAGATTGTCTTTTTGTTATACAGAAGCAGTAGTTCTTCATTTCCAGTCACTAGTGCTGCTGCAGTACATAACAATCATTATAGCAACAAAATTCATCATGCTTGGAAGAGAAAAAAGAGGCTGAGAAAAAATATTTTTTGGTGTTAGGTACTATAGAAGTTAATAAAAAAAAGAGATAAGTAGAATACAGTTTGTTGCACATTTGGGTGGCCAATACTTGGAACGCTCCCTTCAATTACTCATCTCTTGCAGGGTTTTCAACCTTATATACATATATATATATATATATGCAGCAGTTTTTCATCTGACTGTTGAAAATCTGTAACAATCATATTTTTCATTTTAAATACAAACTTCTACTTTAAAAAAAAATCTGGTAGGTAATTTTCTTTCACATCTGTGATGGGAGATGTATTATATATTTGAAGTTTGAGCCAGGGGTTTCTCTTGCTGGTTTTTTGGTCAGAAGACCCAGCAAGTAAGAATGGTTCGTTTTACTGCTCTGAAGTTTTAAAAACTGAAATGGGTTGGACTGTCATGAAAAGCTGAATAGTCTGATTTTTTTCTGTGCTTTATCTAGGTATTGCTACAGAAAGATATGTTCAGATCTCCCCACAAACAGCACTTCAGTGGCAGGGTATCACAGCCCAGCCTCAGTGGCAGGGGAGCTCTGCTTCGGCTCTTATTCATACTGACATGTTTAATCCAGGCTATAATTCTTTCAGAAATAAGATTAGAAATTACACAACTCTGAGGCTCTGCCACATTGCACCGATTTTATACTGATTTAAGTCTGTTGGCCTTACATATAATGAAGGATCAGAATTCACAGGTTGCTTTTGGCTTCCTCCACTTCATGGTATGCTTGTTTAACTTGCAAGTCCAGGCCACGGTCAGGAAGCCAGTTCATAATATTTTTCGGTTTTATAGATCAACTACTTTAATTTGCAGAGAATACAATAAAGAATGTCATATATAGGTTCAAGCACAAAAGCAAAAACACTGTGAAGAAAAGTCATCACCAATTACAGTATATACAGTAGCTTTGGACACTTGAACCAGAGGGATTTTCCTCACTTCTCTTGTAGGACTTCTAAAACCTTCCTCAAAGCTTTTGGGCCACGTCCTCTACTCATGGCCATCAGTACAACCTTCTAAGGGCCAGGGGCAGCCAGGCCAGCTTAAATCAGCCCAGACCTGGAAACAAAAAAACGGTTTCCTTTATACAAAGAGTGATAGTTTAGACACAAACCCTGCAGATAACCACTTACATAAAATGCTAGACTAAAAAAAGAATCCCCTTAAATGGGATGTTTGTATGTTGCTTGTTAGATCACTTATTATGTTTTCAGATGTCGTCTAACTACAATAGCTCCAAACATATTTGTTTGATAAATATTTTTTGTCCTTCTTTTGTGGTATCTTATTCTCAAACACGTAATGTGCTTGTTTTACACAAATAAGTAGTGTGGCAAACCTGACACAAAAGAATATTAGAGGATGTGGCAAAGGAATTTTGCTGTTCATCAGTGCTGCTTCTAGGTGACCAGTAGCTTGGTCTTTAAAATGTTCCAGAAAAAAGTCAACAGTGGTAAAGAACCACGTTTAAATCACTGTATTTAGGTTATTATTCCTATTCACAAACAATGGAGACTTTGTAACTTAAAAAATACACTTTATTTGAGCCAAATATATACTTTACCTAAAGTCACTACATAAAAATATTATAGATCATCCAACAATATGAGAAAATGTCACTGCATTCATTTAAAATAGCTATTTGTGAAATGTGTTTTACCGTATTTTGCTTGGGGCAATATATTTCCATGCTTTATGAAATTATTAATTCTCATTAAATTCTAATGATCCTGTCTGAAAAGAGCAGAACTAATTAACTGCTCCATTAAAGTTATTACTTACTCCTGATGAGGCCTGTAAATGTTTCTACCTTGTTAGGCCAGTGAAAGTTTTCTGAACTGCAGCTCCCACCCTTACAAGGAAATTTGCTCCATCAGCAGCTTATCTTATAACAGTAAAGTTACCAGGCTCAAACAATGCCCATGTAGCCTTTGAGACTTACACCCTGAAACAATAATTTTCTTCCTTTTACAAAGAAAAAAAAACCCTGAAGCTCACACTGGTGGGAAGGAGCCACAGCACCTGCATCAGGCAGGGGATGTCTAGATGGGTCCAGTAGTGGCAGAGCAGCATCCCCACTGTCCTTCCCTGCCCAGGGCAGCTCGCGCCCAGCGCTTTGGCAGCCTGTATGGGACCTGACAGAGCAGGATTCAAGCTCCCATTTATGCCTTCATGGAAACTAGTTAGTTAAGTCTCTTTGAGAATTTGGACTGGTACCTCTGTTGTCACTTGTAAAACTGAAGTCACTTTGCTACCTCCCCAGAAGGCTGTAAAGAATGACGACGACCATGAGGTACTTCCGTGCTGTGTTTGTTGGGGGTTCATCCATGGACCTCGGGACCGACGACAGAGCTGTAAGCAGCAGCAGCGCCTGCAGAGCAGCATCTTCCCCCCAGTGTTTGCCTTGGGCTTAAGGGTCCAGCATAAACTGATGCTTTTAAAAGGTTACATGTTCACCTCCATAATAAAAAACGGTATCTGCTTGAAGATCACCACCACTGCAGGAATTGAATTGCTTGACATATGCTAACAACGGGTAAAATTGCTTTGGCAGCTTTCAATACCAGAGTGGGTCAAGATCACCAAGACTCAGTGGGACACTGACCTATCCCCAGTGCAAACAAATGAGGAAAACCATTAATCAGAATTGCTAAGAATCACAGAATCACTAGGTTGGAAAAGATCTCCAGGATCATCGACTCCAACAATCACTGTCAACCGCTAAACCATGTCCCTGAGCACCTCACCCACTCGTTATTTAAATCCCTCCAGGGATGGTGACTCAACCACCTCCCTGGGCAGCCTGTACCAGTGAAAAGAAAGCAAGCTTACTGTCTTACACAGCACGCAAAGTGTGGAAGTTGTGCTCACAACCAAGTGGTGCTGAACAAGTAACATGCAGACATTCATTTGTAGGAGACATTTTTAATCTTCATGTCTAAGAATCTCCTATGATATGCCTGTACACTCATCTGGCCAAAGAACTGGTACAGGGTTTATTATTGCTTCAACAACCCTAACCAGGGGCCACTTAAGAAAAGCATCAAATGTTTTAATCAGTAATTTTTATCAGCAATTACAATATTAACTAAAGAAACTGAAAAATTTATCACTTTTGTGAGCTAAGATCATGGCTATTACATTATTTACATACACTGAATAAATCATTTTTTAAATTCTTTGCTCAATTTCATTATTGAAACATTTTTCAAAGCTTAATTGGCTTTTTTTGCAGCATTTGCTTTTTTCTATACAAGCCTTGATTTTTTTGAGAGAAATTAAATACTACTTAATAATGCTCTCCAGTTAGAAACGCAAAATTTTGTAAGCATTCAACTCCAAATACTCCCTCAGTTTGCAGAGTCTTCTTCCACAAAAAGCCCTTTTATTATATTGTTCATTGATCTGTTGGAAAAGATCAGAAGTTAAATTTGCAGCCTAAATTGGCAAATATACAGCTTATTTCTACTCATTACATGCCCGTCTCAGCTATTTAATCATTGAAGATTGGCAGAGTTTTGGATGCTTCTCAGTAATAAACTAATATAATACAAAATACTGACAGCTCTGGAAATGCCAACACTTTTTCTTTTCCTGTTTCATCCCTTTTGGTTGCAGTTAATAACTGGTGATCAGTTCTTTAAAGTAGTCCCTCATTTCAGCCCCTTGGAAAAGATTTTCCCAAAGATCTGCAGCTGAACATTTGATAGCACGGGCTTTCCTCAAACACCTCGCACTTCTCCACTTCCTTCTGTTCTCCCTGCGTACTGGGCACCCCTTGGAAAGCAGGGAACTCATTTGTATGAGACAGTTCCCCAAGGTTCATAGTCAAATGCATTTTGTACAATGAGGTGCAGGAGGGATAGTCTGCATTGAGGTCAGAAAGGCTATTTTGGGCCCCAAGGCAACTGCGCAAGTAAGCGTCTATAAGCGAGGAAACGCCAAATGATTTTAATTTTCTCAGCAGAAGAAGCAGCAATAGGAGTTAAAACACACTCACATCCACTGAGCTGGACTCCTGGCTGGCACAGGCACAGTTCTGGGCTCAGCTTCCTGGTAGAGGCACCAACATTCCTAGGGGGAACCTGATTCCATCACCCATGTCGATGTGGTATTTCCACCACCCGCAAACTCCCCAGAGAGCCGCACCACTTGCCGAGAGCTTCCAAAATAGCGACTTCCCAGCCCATTATGTTAAAAGTTTTTGAAAACATTTGCAACCAATTTTTTAGTTAATTAAACCCAGATTCAGTCATTTGTTCTATAACTTTTAGAATTTTTTTTGTTTAAATTGCATGTTTTTTCCTAAGTCATGTGTAAGCTTTAACTGTAAATAGGTTAAGCGTAGCTCTGATCTCCCTCCAGCATCTGCCAGTAAAGACAATTTCCAAACACCAAGGCCTAACATGGACCACAACTTTTCAAGGTGAGGCCAGTCCCGTGGTGCTGCCAGCAGAGAACCCCGTGCCAAATCATACAGCTAGTAAATAGTATGGCATCAATTCCTCAAAAATTTCCATAGCAAGAGTTTTAGGAAAAGATCCAAGTACTCCATCAGTAAATCTTGCAGAATAGGTGATACATTTACAGTTGCCACATATTTCAAGTGGTCTTTCTTTCACATATGGTTGCACTCTACAAAACCCAAAGTTACACAAACTAGATATGCCACAAAGTTTGAAGCTCTCTTCTCTCTCTGTTCAGAACAAATGTAGAAAAATTACATGACAAAATCATCACTCATTCTTTTCTCAGCAAGACAAGAAATCATTAATAATGCTTTTCTTTAAACATCAATGTTTCTACCAAGAACGAGAAAGAAGTTGTCATAAGGAAAAAGTGTCTAGTTTTAGTTTCAAGCTAAGCTTCTCCTAACTTTGGAGCACAGCCTTCCCAACAATACCGACTTCTGTGGCTCTCAAGCAGCATCTCTTATGGCCCTTAAGGTGGACATGCAAACAAGGAAACCTCAATTAAAATTAAGCTCCTGCTCACCAGGGACCAATTATTGATTTTTGTCCTTCCTTCACTCTATGAATAGAACACATGGGATTTAAAAAAACGTTTGGAAAAAGAAAAAAGACTAATTAAAAACCAACTACAGTGAATTGTAAATGTCAACACCAAAAAGACAGGCAGGTCTCACCTCCATTACTGATGATTCCTGTAATTTTGTTGAGAAATGAGCGGTCTACATTCACTGAACAAGGTCACAGAAACACCACTGTGCCTTGAAGAACAACTGGGATCACAGATGGCCTTGGCAGCTGCAGGTGTCTACGTTCAGCACTAGCTATAGATGGATGGATGGATGGATTCACACTACAAGAGCAGAAGAAACCAAATGCACAATGTGCTGGTAGGTCCCAGAAACAGGCAGTGGGTGCTACAGTAGCTATGGGCCGTCCTTTACAGAAGATAAGAGCTGTTTTACCTAAAATGAGAGTTCAAGCCTCTCCCGTATCAACCTGTAAGATATGAATTTACATCCAGTAAAACGAAAAAAACACCACATGAACCCCAAGTTAATCATCTGCCTGGTCTTGAAAGCAAGCAGTGATTCATTTATTACTACAACAGATACTAGCAAAACCTGTTTATGCATTAGAATGACCTCAGAGCCTTAAACTGACTTTCAGAAAAGCTTTCCTAGGTAGCACACAGCAAAAGCAACAGCTGGAAATTTCACATCTGACACACCGAAAACACACTAGTCTAGTACCTTTAAATTGTTATTAAATATTATTTCAATTCTTAAAAATACTCTGCAATTTCTTGAAACGATGATATCAGTATGATTTAGCATCATCTTCTGCTGGTGGTAGGAGACCAAGTGTAAGGAGCTCAAATGCTGCTGAGCAGCTGGCTCAAAGGCCAAAGAGCAATCCACACAGTCCTGCCTGCAACAACAACCAGGATGAGATTTCCCAGACCACATCCAAGCACTGGAATTCAGAGTTCACTTGTCAGTCAATATACATACGCATCGAAGAAAACACCTACTCTCTGAAAGCACTGTTGCATTTTAGCAGTTTTCTTTCTTCGATACTTTGCCCTAACAGATACTTGGTTTTTCAGTGGTTGTTGCTTATGTTTCGCAAAAAACACCCTCTCTTTTTAAGACAAACCTGCACCACAGACTAATAGATCAGAGGTATTAGCTTAACACAATCCCATAGAGCTAAGTAAGTCTAATTGCACATACAGCAGCAGATACACTAACTCCACAGCATTCAAAAATGCCACCACAACCTTGACATACATCAGTATTCGTGAATCTGTGCCATATATGCCTAAATCTCAAGCTTAAATAAGTTTGAGTCCTACATTATAATGAGACTCTCAAATTCGCCTTCTTCCTCTCTTCCAAAGAAGTTTGCAGGGCTAGACATTAGAGTCATAGGAAAGGAAGTTTAACCTGAGTGTAAAAAAAACACGTGAAGGAAATCTGCAGGTCTTGTATCCAGAATAAATATATTATGCCATTCTCGTAAATATTCAGTGTTTTAACCTGCTCCAGAATTCACCAGAACTCATACTAGGTTTTCTCTTGAGTTCAGGCACTGTATTTAAAGGCTTGCTGAATAGTTACCCAAGGAATTTAGTAAAGTCCCACTGTTTTAAATTGTCAAGTTAGATTTGACTAGTCACTGGGATCTGACTGCAACCCTTTTAACCTAGCACTAAAAGTTAAAAGGAAAGCCAGTGGGTGTTTAGCACATATTACTTCTCTCGCTGCCACAAGGACAATCCACAACATGGGCTCAGGGCCCATGATCTCCAGGAGAAGCTCTGCTTCCACGTGTGTCCTTCCCATGTGCTCTTGGTGCAAGCAGTTGTCCATCTCCTGTCCAGAGTTGACCATCAAGGCTTGTCGCTTTCTGCATCAGTGAGACTCGTGACCTCACACGTGGCCACTTTCCCCTCTGACACTTCGACATCACCACTTAAAGGCTGGTGTTAATATGGCAGGTTTTTTTAAAGCTCAAATAAAGAAACAGCACGGTTTTACTTCTTCAGAAGAACATTTACTGAACACCCTGCAAACAGTCAACTCCTAACCTGGGGAAACCAATGGCTTCTGTTCTGGAAAAAGCAAAGGATCTGTGGCCAGTTACTGCACAAATTAAAGAAAAGGAAAAGGCATATATAGCTTGTCACTGAAACTTCCAGTGACTGTGATTAGACATGAATGAAAGCAGTGATATAAATCAAACAGCACCAAAGAATGGAGAATCAGGTAAAAGGAGAGGTAAAATATGCCTTTTTTTAACAGAAAAGCATTCATATTGCATTCAGCCCTCAAGCTGCTGACAAGATGTCCCTGTGCAAGGATTATACATTACTGAAACCAATAGACTAGGAAACACAAATCTTAAAAATTAAATATCGCACAAAGACAGGCAAGCTCCCTCACACACCTAACCACCTGTACAACAAACTGAGTAATCAAGAATAATCACCTCTTAATTTCAGTCATTACATAGAGAAGAAATACTCTGTGGTCCTGCCACAGCTCATACAAGCTTCAAAGATGCATCTGTGGAGGTCTGAGAAAGTGAACAGCATCACAGGCTCCAAATGAAGGTCCAGGAGGATACCACCACCTCCTTCCAAGCATGGACCTCCCAGACCCTCTCCCTGCTTCACGGTAACCTAAAAGGAGGCAGATGACTACACTTTATCCAGGAAATCCTGGTACCTTATCTTCTCATTCTGTGAATGCCCAGAACCACTGCTGCCTATTGACAGCACCTGAACAACCAAGGGCTGTTTCATGCTCAACCTTGAGCTTGCTCTGCCAGGCTCACTGCTGTGGGTACCAGCTGCACTGAATTCACCACTAAATCCACCAGTAACAGCTATTCCCATTCAAAAAATGGAATGAGGTGCTTCTCACTCGATAACCCCAGATTTTCAGAATTTGTTTGCCAGACTCCGACTGCAGCAATATCATCAGAAAGTAAAATAGATGAGCTCAGATGATACTCTCAGCCTCGGGGATTCAAACCAGCTTCTCTGGAGAATGTTCTAATTGTCACCCTTATCTAGAAGGGCTTGCTTCTGAATGAAGCCTTTCTCAAAACATCTCAAAGGTGTTCAGGAGCAGGGATGTCATAGGAGGTGTGCTCAGGAGCTGCAGTCTGTGAACCATGACCCATTAATTCAATAGGCTTCATGTTGTCAGTAAAATTCCAGTCTATCTTTAATTATCATCTGCTGGAGTTCCACTTGTTTAGAGTGGTAAAACAGTGGCTCCAGGAGATAAAGAAGGACGCTAAATCTTGCCTCAACTGTTTTAACTCCTGTTTAAAGAGTAAAAATTCTACCATTCTTCAAACAAAGCATTAGTCTCTGATACTCTCATATTTTTTTCTATTTTTAATAAATGAAATAACTTATTGCATCTTAAAATTTTACTAAGAAACTAACAGTTTTGCTGTGGGCACACAATGTAAAAGTACTTCCTTCTGATAATTCAGACAACTGTTTCAGTTCCAATGTTTTCAAAATAGTGACAATTTATATTAAGCAGACACATGAATGTTTCAAGTTGCTGAAATAATTTTAATTATTTTAAAATGATGCAGTTTACATTTTTATATAACTAAAATTACCATAATAAAAGGAGATTTTCCACACAGTATCTCCAGAAATCATTCTGGGTCTTTCAGATGCATTTTTAATGCCAACAAGTGTAAGGTGTTATGGCCTAACTTAAATTTAACCAAGTACATGCACCCTAAAATTAGCATTGGGAGTCTTTATCAAAAGTATCAGAACTATTTTTTAAAAATCTTTTTTATTATTATTTCAAAGCTACATTTAAAAGCACAAGAATGCCAAACTCTACATGGGCATACAAACCTGTATTAATTCATTAACATGTTATTTCTAACAAGAATGGGAAACGTAATCCTATAATTGTATTTTGAAGTTACCTTTTAGCAGATATATCTGTCCTTTAGACCAAAACAAGGTCTGCAAATATTTATCACTAATACATTCAGATTCATAATTAAACCACTTCCATAGAAATGTTGATATTTGTCATATGGTTTTCAGCTCTGATAGCAAAATAACTAAAATCTAGTGAAAATAACTGTTTCTTCTATTGCTTTTCAGCATGTTTAATGACGGCATTTCTGAGCGCTGTCATACAGCCAGACATACAGGAGCTATGAAATGCACTTAAGATTTATTGCCTAGAATTAATTGCACTCACAACGGTTTACAAGAAAAAAATTATAGCAATAAAATGGGAGACCTTTTAGAAAGAACTATGCATTACTTCAAAATGACAGGCATCTCCAGTAGTTTCACTACTGCGCTTTGGCTAAAAAGTTTCTCATTCAAACCCTGAATTCTCCTGGGCCCATCCCGCGTCTCCGGCTGCAGACTCTACAAAAGCCACGCTCTTCTGCAGCACCCAGGAGTTTGCTGCCAGTCTTGGTAGGGCTGTGGACTTAGGATTAATTCTTTATAAAGCTTCAGAGCTCGGAATGAACAGCTTACATTAAAAAAATCAGCCACAAAATTAATTTCTAGCTTCACTGAAAAATTATTTCTGTAAGATCTCAGGGATGCAAAAGGCAAATAATTCCAAATTTTTTGACAGTAGATATTTTCTAGGCTGAAATGTCGGGTTTGTGCCCTATTTCATACTTTTAATGTTCAACATTAATGGCATTAATGGTGGGATTTTATATCAAATGTTAAACGCTGCAGAAGAGCAGTCACCCCGTCAGAACCAGGAGAAGCTTTGCAGGCTGGTAGAGCTGAGTTGCTCCTGTATCCCTGTCAATAGCCGGCTGCCAAACCCATCGCTGGTATCAATCGTTGTCAAACGGGGAGGGGATTAAGCCGAGCTTTGTTTTGCTGGACTTGCTCAGTGGGAAGCAAAATGGTAGGGAGCATCAAATCTGCTTATTCCAGAAAGAGAACTGGGATAACAGAAATCCCCCAAAGCAGGAAACGCGTTTCCCAAAGGACTTTGGATTTTTTCTTATTTTTAAATCTAAGGCTATAATTTATTTGAAAACGTGGTTCTTAACTTCCCCGGTGCAAACCCCGGGCACTGTCAAGCCCCTCGCTGTTGTCCTCTTGAGTCTGTAAACAGAGAGAATTAAACAATAGCCTCGCTAAGTGCGAACTTTCTCCATTCATCTTAATGGACTGTTAATTATGACCACTTAAATGCCCACAGCGTTAACCCTTTCGCCGCCGACTGCATCGCACCCAGAAGGGCAGTTCAGAGAACGGCAGGCAGGTAGATGCAAACCTCACACTCGGTGAATAGTTAACTGGACTAAATGATTAATAAAGATCATAAATATAGATTATGCTGCCAGCTGAGAAAAAAAAATCTAATCGTCATCTCCTGAAATTTATTTTTCCCGAGGATTCGAGGAAAAACTATGCTTTCAGGGTCAACACTGCAATGTAATCGTTTGAGGACTGTAGAGATTCAAGTAAGATGGTGCTGGTTTTGTAGGGCTTTTTCATGCAGCAGAAAAGCTAGTAAAGTGTAGTTAACTGACTAATATGGCACATCCTAAATAGTGTGGCAATTTGTGATGTGAGGATATAAGGCTAGTTGACTTTAAATTCAGAGGTTGCTACAAAGCTACATGAGAAATTAAACAGAATTTATTTTAAAAAGCCAAATAAATCTGGCAAAAATTACTTATAGAATGTTCCCTGTAAGGTGCTGCTGTTAGTGGAATTAACAGATATTACAAATTGAATCGATTTTTTGGATATTAATATTACAGACATTTTGAGGAGAGGGGAACAAAACTCACAATGGTTTGAATAACTTAACAGAATAAACAATATTTGGAGCACAGTCCTGACAGGGATTATATTATTTTTTTGATTTTTACTGCATAAATAATAATTACCACAAATATTTGAGTTAAATTAATTTTGTACCACTAATTTAAGCTCTTCAGAATTTCTGGGGCCAGTCTCTTCCCTCTTGAGCAAATGGATTTGGTATATTCTACACAGTATTAGATTTCACTATCTCCCTGACTCCTCACACTCCCACTGGCAAACCTGGCTCTTTGGCCAAAAGGGACCATGTCCATTTCTTCTGCCCACACCACAGGTTTTTCAGTGGTTCCTTCCAACAGATCCTTAGGTTGCTTCATGCTTGCATGGATCCCAAATTGTGGACAAGCAGATATATTATCAACCCAACACTTGCCTACAATTTTGGTTTTAATACCCAAATTACAGCAGCCACCTGGGGGCATGTGGTTGGCTGGCAAGTAGGGGAAAAGCAAGAGTTCACAATATTTACAATACGCAAACACCTCTTACGTACCTTCTCAGTCCATGCTGGTGGCTACAATGAACGCCACCGTGCTGCCGCTGGCCACCCTCGCAATGCAGACACTCATTTTTGCAGTGTAACTCTGGTTTCCAAAGGACACGAAAGAGCCAACACGCCACTCCACAATGGTTAAAAAACAACAATGGATCTGCCAAGTAAAGCAGCTCCGAACACAGAAACTATTTCCCAAAGCCCTGAGAACCCAATAACTATTTGCACTCAAATGTTCAGTCCATTTTCCCCTCTTCAAGCACTCTAAGGTATCAATATTCTTTCAAAATAAGAAGTAGTTACCCAGGAGCAGTCAGGCCCATGCAGTCAGCACAGAACACTGGCAAGAACAACGGTACGTGGGCCGGTGCATTTGGTCTCCCACCACTCACGAGACCCCCCTGATAGTTACCATAGAGATAGCAGGAGCCACAAAGAGCTTCGATCACATTACTGGCTGGGAGGGGGTCAATTTGTATGCACGAACCCTGCTGGGATTGAAAGAATGCAGGGGAGGACAGGAAAGATAACAGAAAAATAAGTGAAGGGAGAATACAAGAAATGCAAAAAAAAAAAGAGGAAGGAAGGAAGGAGGGAAGGAGGGAAGGAAAAAAAATGGGAAGGAAGAGATCGGGGGGCAGCAGGCCAAAGGGAGTGAGCAATCTCAGAAGCAATAAAGCCAGCAAGAGAGATTGAGGGGAAATTAAGAGAGAAGGAGAGAGAAAGCAAATGAGAAATTTCATCTTGCATAGGCAGCGCTCATGTTGCTGATCCAGATGAGCTGGCCCCATGGCCCAGACAACCCCAGGGGCAGCAGGGAGGATGGATGGATGGATGGATGGATGGATGGATGGATGGATGGATGGATGGATGGATGGATGGATGCCTGCAGCATGTGACCCACACCAGGAAAACTGCTCCAAGCACAAAATGGAGAAAGGAGAAGGGCTCACAGAAGGAATTGCTTTCATGCACCCGTGGGTTAGCAGTCCAAGCGTGGAGCTGACGGTGCAAGCATCACAAAAGCTAACAGGTTTCTTTCTTCTTTGGACTCCTCAATTCAGGGTAGTGAGGACTTGGGGCTGGACAACTTTTGCCTCTGAGAGCTAAGACTGCCTGGGGCTGATGGGGCTGGAGCTTCAGCAGCTGCTCTGGGTCTTCAGGAGAGCCAGGGCAGCCTCTGCTGTGTGCTCACCTATACTTACCCTGTTGCATTGCTGTATATGCCTTCAAAGACACTGGCAGACCTTTCTAGACTAAGATGTCACCTAGCTCCATACTCCAGAAAGGCTGAAGAGAACACTTCGGATGAATATCTAAATCAGCAGGGTATCCAAAATATCAAACCCTGCAAACAACCCCTTATGGATGTCTGAGTAACCTGTGATTGTTGCAAAAATCTGTTGTTCCTCTGCAGATTAGCAGTGGCATGGCCAAAACCTGCAAAGTCAGGGAGAGAGAGGTAACAGGATTCAATGCATAACCAATAACAGTTAAAGAAAAACATTTCATTTGATGGCACTTTCATCAGCCCTGTACCTCTTAAAAGGCAAGGGTAACAACGAATGTCCTCCTTCAGTGGTCTCATCAATGCCACAGCAGCTCGCCTTGCAGGTCTTCCTAGGACTCACACAGCTTCACGGCCTCGTGCTGGTACTCAGCTTTGATACTGGGATTTCAATATGTTGGAAAAGGAATGCCCCAAAGGCTGGCAGAGCGGCAGGCTGCTGCGCTGTACCACAGTCTCATGACTGAGTGACTAAAGAATTTTTCCTGCAGAGAATGACAATTTGCTGCGTTTTTCGAACCTTTTCTTCCTAGTGAGAGCATCACAGTACTTGTCACCTTCAGGGCCAGCCCATTCAGCCCTATGAGACTAAGACAACATCCCCTCCATTTTCCTTCAGAAAAACAAATTTAAATATATTCAGTGAAAATCAGCACGGATTTCAGAGGGTAATACAATCCCCAGTTGCTAACAGCACCCACTGGCCCGGCTGTAGTAGCATGTGCTCAGTGGATTACGTAGACCAGACTAGAGCTGATTATGAAGGGTTGTTTTTCTAAGATGAATTAGTAATATTTTTCTATCATTACACTTTTCAAGACAACTGTCAAATCGACCATAAATTAAATTTCTCCCTCGCACATTACCACCATAGTCTTACCCCTGAGATCAACGGCATCGCCTTTGAGTTAAAAGCACACAGATGTCTGAGTAACAGTAAAATTACTGAAGTATGTAAAAGCTTCTAGAAATGTTGTAAAGCAGCTTTTCCATATATAGCAATGTCACCATTGTAAGTCAAATACACTGTGATTTCAGCTTAAAAAGCCCTCCAAAGCAACACAACCTAAATTGAAAACACTTTCAGTTCAGAGGAATATACTCTTTACATAACGCTGCAAGCTATGGCATGATAACAGCATGTATAAAATTGTAAACTGCCTTTGAAGGAAAACCCAAAGAGTTTTATGCACAAGTTTTGTGGTGTCTAAGCACCACCCAGCCACTTTCTCACTCCCCTCCTGGTGGGATGGGGGAGAGAATCAGAAAGGTAAAAGTGAGGAAACTCGTGGGTTGAGATAAAGACAGTTTAGTAGGTAAAGCAAAAGTCACCCACGCAAGCAGAGCAGAACAAGAATTGATTCACACCTTCTCAGCAGCAGGCAGGTGTTCAGCCTTCTCCAGGAAAGCAGGGCTCCATCACGCACAAGAGCTACTTGTGAAGACAAATGCCAGCACTCCAAATGTCCTCCCTTCCTTCTTCTCACAGTTTATACTCTGAGCATGATGTCACATGGTGTGGTCAGTTGGGTTCAGCTGTCCCAGCTGTGCCCCCTCCCAATTCTTGTGCACCTCCAGCCTCCTCACTGGTGGGGTGGGGTGAGAAGAAGAAAAGACCTTGATGCTGTGTAAGCATGGCTCAGCAACAACTAAAACATCCCTGTATTATCAACACTGTTCCCAGCACAAATCCAAACCACAACCCTATACCAGCTACTACAAAGAAAATTACCTCTATCCTAGCCAAAACCAGCACAACAAGCTCACAAACTGCCCTATGCATTAGAAGTACTCCTTTTTTTTTCATGCAATTTGCAGTGCAGAACAATTTTTAAAAGAGATGATGTTGGCTCAGCTACAGATACACTCAAAGATTTCAAAGCCTGCTTCCAACCCTTCCCCTTCACTCACCACCACCACATGTGTAGGGAGGGAATCCTCCAGTAAGCCAGTCCAGCAGTTTCCATCCAAGCCCAGCCCATCCCTAACAGCCTCATCTCGGACTGCTGAAGTCATTAAAATTTTTATGAACAACGACTATCCAGATGAGTCCTCATTTCCACATCCCTTACCATTTTTCCCACTACAAAAAAACTTTCTGAAAACTAAGCAATAGGCCCCAAGCAGTTCTTTTGCTACTAATGTGAACAGGAAACTAAAAAACTGCCCAACAGGTAATTTGTACAAGTCTCTTAAATCTTGAAAATAAGGCTGTTCGTTTTCTAATAATAAATCTCTACTGCAGCTAATCTTATCTTCTTTCCACAATAAACTCTTATTTATTACCTTTCCAGCCAGCATATCTGTGATTTTAAAAGTGTTTGACAGCAGTAAAAGCAAGCACTGGATCTTAGGACTGAAAAAAGGAAATTCTTTGGCTAGGGATACAGAAGACCCTTGTTTTTTAAGCTCTGAACACCATGATATAACAGAATAAATTACAATCTGGGAGCTAACTAGAGAAGCCAAGGACAGTCACCGCTGCTCCTGCTCTGATGGCTCTGGGGAAGCTCCACCTTCTTCTCAAGGAGAACTGCACTGCCCAAATGAAAATGAAACAGGAAAAGTACTTCTTTTTTTTTCTTTTTTTTTCTTTTTTTTTTTCTTTCATTTTAACTTAGAGCTGGTCAAGCCCAGAATCCATTACTAAATGCTAAAGGCAAATTCATAAAACATTTTTGCAAATATTTGTCTGAACTCAGAACTTCGCACATCATTAATTATGAGTTTTATCTCTCATTTATACTGCAAGTACCTCAGGGCCAGCAACCCCGTGAGGCCCAACAGTACCAAGCACAGCATGCATAATGGCACAGACCTTTTCCATATCACTTTCACTCTGCTGAGGCCAGGCAGACTACAGAGAGTATCAATGGAACTCATTTTGAAGTTTGAGAATATTTATATCATCCAAGGGAAAAAAAATTCAGATAAACTGTATCCTCAAATAAAACTGAAGATCTGTGTTTTGAATAGCAGCTACTTGTCGCTGCCTATTTGAAAAAGGCTATAGAAGAAGAAACATTTAGAGAAGCGATCTGAGTAACACATCCATCTGAGGAGACCAGAAAAGTTTGCAGGAATGTGTAAAAAGGAAAGGAGAACAAAACCAATCACTCCAGTTTTTCTGCCATTTTACTACAGCGCTTTACGTTCGCCTTCTGAACAGTGCACTGCATTTAACTGCACTGGTTTTTAAGCAGATGCAGTTACAAACAGCACTCAATTTCTTAAACCAATTTTTCTCTACCAATACATGCACTACTCCAACAAGCACTTAATAGTTGTTTGCAGAGTCTGGTGTGGCAAGGATCCAACAAGAAAACAAAATAACCAGAATACCCTGTCCACTCAGAGTAAGATATGAAAATCACTAGTCTCCTGGCCCCAGTTATCTGGAAGTTGCCAGATATTCCCTGCCCTTCTGGAAAGTGTGGATAGAAGTATTGCTACATCTTTCCCTGCCTGTTTATCTACTAAGGTGCGACCTAGCTCTCAAGTTTTGTCACCAAATCTATGGTGATGATAAGGGAATAGAACACTTACCAAAAAAGAACCCATCTGAGTCCACTTCTCAAAGCTTTAGGCATACGAGGGCAAATTAACTTTATGAATAACAACTTTATTCTTTACAGGAAAAACATGATGCTATTATTTCTCTTTTCCTGTGAATACATTTCTTTCAGGCTAAATACGTATTTTGAGTCCCCATTAAAAAGACTTCTTTTTAAACTTCTGTGCTTTGGCAAGCAGATAATTTCTGCTCCTACTTATTTCTACAAAATTTCTTTGTCCTCCACATCCGATGGACAAAATACAGAAATGTATCTCCTCAGTCCTTCTTTGCAGCCTGCCTGCTCTCTGGAACCCTACATACCTTTCCCACATAAATCGGCATTTCATGACATTTAAATGCATTTCCTTAAGCTTTCAACAAATTTGATACGGCTTTCCTCTCTGGGCCCTATGGCAGTCCCCAAATTCCCAGTATTATTCAATCAAGTTGAAATCTTCCTGTTTCTCAGATAAAACCAACAATTTGAGCTGTGTTGCTTTCATTTTTAGAGTAAGACCTGCCCACTAAGAAGCCAGCGCCTGCTCTTCTTGGTTCTCGTTTCTGGTCTGCATTTTTTTTTCTCACAAACATGAGTTTGTAATTTTAGCCTCTGATGGAGCCTGCCATTTGCATTTTAGTTATTTTGCTCACTCTGCTTTTCACAAATACTGTTCTTTTGAGATTCCTTTGTGCTCCAGTTGTAAAAAATTACTAGGAAGCTGCTTGACTTCATAGTGCCTTTTGATCCAAATAGCGTCAAGAACTGCTACACAAACATCAGGATGCTTATGAAACAGATGCTAAATATTTTTTAATGTATCAATTCACAGGGGAAAGTATGGCACTGAGAAATTAAAGCAAAAATGTTCAGATACAGAAAATAAAGCTGTAGCAAGGTACTGAAATAATTAGGACCTCTATATGCAGTACCTCATCACTTCCCTGAGAAATTAGAAACTTTAATAAGAATACAGTTCTCAATAGGTACCTTATCCTTAGCAGTGCTGCCCAAATGGACATAAAAGAAATCCATAAGTAAATAAAATCAAGCAGTTCTGCTTTGCAATCCTATTCTTTAATTTTCAGACAATTCTCTCCAGCTCTCCCTGCATTATTTTTATGAGGTGCTTTTGGCTCTTCTAAGTGTTTTTTTTTTTCTGCTGAGCTTATCTGCGGAGGAGTAGGTCCAAAGTAAGCAAAAGCAACGAGGAAATAAATAAATAAATCGTCCCAGGCAAGGAGCCTTTCTGAGCCTGTGTAGCTCAGCCACTGACTTATTGTCTCTGCTCTCACCACACCCCCCGCTTTCAGTCGGTTGTTCGTTTTTTAAAAAAAACTAATTTATTTTAAAAAATTGTGGCGGCCTTACCAGCACCAACAACCACACAATTCATAGTAAAAAAAGGGAAAGCTATTTTGCAGTTTTATGAAAACAAAAAGCATTTGAAATCAGCATTTTGTATTTGTTTTCACCATCAATTTGAGGGGTGAAAAAAAAAAGGAAAGAAAAAATAAAGACAGCTGTTAATCCATTTTAGTAAAACTGGAAAAAAAATCCTGGGGACTTTATAAGCCTAATTTCAGCCTAGAGTGATTTTTATGGCCAAACAATGAATCCTTAGAATAATTGGTTCCTATCACGGATACACAACAAATTCTGAACCCGGGGTCTGATCCAACTGCCAGGGCGATCGGCAGGAATACGTCCTTTGGCTTCGGTGACAGGAACAATGTGCAGGCATTAAAAATATTAGAAAAAAAAACCTCTGCCGACGCGTTCTGGGCACGAACAGCCCGATTGTTTATGTTGAATGAGCTCGAAAAGTGGGGTGTTTTTTTTTTCTCGCAGCGTTACACGTGACTCGTATCGATGCAAACAAATCAATATAAACCGGGGAGGGAAAAGCAGCATCGCTGCGAGAGGCACTAGATGCGGCGTTGGGAGGCTGGTTATTTATCGCCTTTGTGGGCAGATGAAAGGCTGCGGGGACCCTGCAGCCCCGCTCGCTGCCGGCCGCGGGGAGGCTGCGGGAACGCCAACTCCGCCGTCTCCCTCCAACATCCATTTTGTTCCAAAGAAACACTTGCCAGAGATTAAAATATTCAAGATGGCTGTTTTCTGCACCCTTTCTGCGAGCTCCGCCGTTTTTCACGTTTCGGAGATCGCGGCTCCCCGTCTCTTGCCAGACTGCGAATATTGAATTCCCCATCGCAGCCGCCTCCCGAGCCGGGACGGGGCTCCAAGAGGGGGGCAACATGCCCGCCTTGTCCCGCGCCGAGCCCGCACCCCCGGGCGGCTGCGGGGCGAGGATCCTCCCCTCGTCCCGCACCCCCGGCGGCTGCGGGGGAGGCTGCGGGGGGAGGATCCCCCCGGGTGGCTGCGGGGCACGGATCCTCCCCTTGTCCCGCACCTTCGGGTGGTTGCGGAGCACGGATCCCCCCTAGTCCCGCACCCCCATGCGTCTGCGGGGCACGGATCCCCCCTAGTCCCGCACCTCCATGTGTCTGCGGGGCACGGATCCCCCCTAGTCCTGCACCTACCGGGCGGCTGCGGGTCGCGGGGAGCGTCACGGATCCCCCCGTTCCCACGCCCCGCCCGCCCCTCGGCCGGGCTCTGCGGGGGGATCCCGCAGCCTCCGGTGCGGGGAGGCGCGGTTTGGGGCTCTGCGGGCGCGGAACGGCAGCTTATCTCCTGCCGGACACCTCGGGGGCGTCAGGAGCGGGTTGGTCGGCGGAGATGGAGATTCACGCTGGAATTTAACTCGGTGTTTGTCAAGAGGTCGCTTTGACTACGGCTTTTTCCTAAAAGCAGCAGGCGATGCGGCCGCGTCTTAAACTCAGACAGCGTTTATCCTAAACTGCGTACAGATAAATGGATTAAAGGAAGAATCGGGTGGTTTATCTGGGTACGTTACACAGTGGAGAAGCTTTTTTTTTCTTTTTTCACGGCTGAAAACCGAAAGCGCTGACCTCTAAGGTTTTGGTTTTGTTTTGGTTTTTTTTACTTCGCACAAGAAAACTTTATTCCCATCTTCTCCCAAAAACGCATCCCGTTTTTTACAACCTTAACTGTAAGGAGTCACCGAGCAGACGGGGCGAGGCTCCCCGTGTCCGAGCTTCTCCGCGGCTGCAGACCGAGCGGACTCGGCGCTGCCCGCACGCCGCTGGGAGCCCCCGAGCCCCGGGAGCATCTCGAGAGCCGCTGCGGGGGCACCGAGCAACACAACGAGGATGCTCCCGCCCCGCGCCTCTTGTAGCAGGTTTGCCGGTGTCCCAGTTGCACACCGACGCGAAAAAAAAACGGAACTGGCGTTAACAGACGCTGCGGGCAGCGATAATCACCTCCGCAAAACGCATCTGTGACTTGCTAGGGACGGCGAGACTCGCCCTGTGGGTGCCAAGAGGGTTTGTTCTTCCACCTGAAGCATCAACTCGGTACATTTTAGCTCCCAAGCCGCTCCTGCCCCTCCAGCCGTTCCTCCTTCACGCCGCCAGCGCCGATTTGCTGCCGATTCCCCGAGTCGTGCCCTGTCTGCCCGACAGAAAGTCGATCCGAGCACGCGGGTTTTAACGTTTCTGTCCCCCGCGAGGCTTTCGGGGGCTGCGGGGACCGCGGAGCTGCGAGGCCGGGCTCCCCTCCGGCTGCAGACAGCGCGGGGCTGGCCCGGAGGGGCTTTATCTGCACGGTGCAGGTTAAAACCAAAGTTCTGCTGAGCAAGGAAGGCGGCGGGTGCTGGGGCGGTCGGGGCGGCTGCCCCTCGCCTGCCCGCTCTTCCTAAGGTTTTCCCGAAATATCAGCGATGCGGGCGGCGGGGAAAGAAGAAAAACCAGCGACCTGACGCGGGGGCGGCACGTCAGAGGGTCGCAGCGGCGGGAGACGCCCCGGCACACGCGCGTTCTCCGGCTAAACCCTCGGCACGGCCTGACCCTGCGGGGGCTCCGTCCGTCATTCCGAGCAGGCGAGCGGAAAAGAGAGACCCGAGACGCACAACTTGGCCGGGGAAGGGCACGTTTCCCCGGGATCCCGCTTTCCACGCGCTGTGAAGCGGGTCCCGGCGGGCCCCGGTGTGGGGAAGCGGCGCCGCTCGGCACGTCGGGCGAAGCTCCCGGCGAGGTCGCTTTTACATCGATGCGTGGAACGCGGGCCCGGGGAGCGCCGGGCACCGCGCCGCCTGCCCCGCCCGGAGAGGAGCGGGGCGGCCCCGAGGAGCAGCGGAGCCGCTCGCTCCCCGCGCGGGGCCCCAGGAACACGCGGCGCCGCCGGCCCCCGCCTCGCCGCCTCCTCCCCCGGCGAACGCGCCCAAAACGACGGCAGCCGGCGCGGGGGGCAGCGGGCCGGCCAAAAGGGGAACCCGTCCCTGGGTGGGCTCGAACCACCAACCTTTCGGTTAACAGCCGAACGCGCTAACCGATTGCGCCACAGAGACCGCCGTGGAGAAAGCGGCCGCGGCGCGACTGATGTCTGCAGCCGCGCCTCCCGCCGCCTGGAGGAACCGGCCCGGCGAAAGGCTGGAAAGGGCTGAGGGAACAGGGAAAATGACGGGATTTCTTCTTTTACCCGGTATGAAAGACTAATCCCCCAAATCGTTATTCACAACGACATTCTTCTTCTGAGGAATAAATTCACAAATCGGCGTTAAAACATCTTCCCCTTGGCCACTGCTGATTACCTGTGCGATCCGAAACGTAATTTCCAAGTGTCATTACAGAATTGTCATGTTAATATATTTAAAGGTAATTTTAAGGGACTGCAAGGAGCAGTGAGACGGGCAGCATCCCTCCACGGGTGTGCAGGTGAGTGACATTCACCTTTCTAAGTTGCTGAAAACAGCAGTGAAGAAGCTAATGTTCCTATTGCTGTTTTATTGAAATCCGCTTCCCACGTTTCTTACAGTAAATCTACACCTCAAAGCCCTCACATACAAATCTGAGCAAGTGTTTTCCCCTTTTCTTTCACAGACTGGTCCTGTTTGACTCTTTGAAGTCTTAACAGTATTGGTTTCCTCATCTTCTCCCCACGGCTCCACGAAGCTCTGCCTGATCGCTCTTCTATCCACCAAAAACCTTTGGAATTGAGCAGGCACGGGACACCCACCGCACAGGGATGTGTGCTGACTCCTTCCCAAGCAGAAGCTGGTTGTCTCCTGGTCTCTGCCCACCCAAGACCAAGAAATCCCAGCTCACTCCAGAAACCAGAGAGTCTTCACCAGCAGGAGCAAGGGCAGAATCTTGTTATCCCTGTTTTGTACAACACCTTGCGCCATAAGGCTTCATTTCTCATCCCAATAGGTAACTTTAGGCTGACCATTTATTGCCTACATTTCAGCCTTTCCAGTTTTTCCAGCACTTTGAAAAAAGCTACAGAAGCATTAGGATTATCACAGCATTACTTGAATTTTATTATGCATTGTCAGTACCTTACTGACCAGCAGCTTTTAAAACATGGAGGAGAAAGACAAGACATACAAGCCCTCAGCTGTAGTTAAAATAATTACTTTAAAGAATGCTTTTTGAGGCAACATGTCCACTGTGGCACGTTTCTCTGTCCAGACGTCTGCTGTTCTCAGCATCAGAAAAACCAGTTCACAGGCTGGACAGCTTCCGTCCTCTGTGTAGGAGCACAAGAAAATAGTCCTGAGATTTTAGTGGAAGTAGAAAGATTCCCATCTAAACAAAGGCCTAACCCACAGACTAGTACTGGTGAGCATTTAGGCGTAGATTTGGGGCACTGAAACATTTTACTTTATGTGCATGAATAGTCTCATTAATTTTAATGAATGTAAACTTGACTATTTTCAAAACCTGTGTCTAGAGGCCAGATCTAAAATGAGACTTAGCTGTGCTGGTAGTGAACATGACCTCTAATGTTGAGGTGTCTGAGAGCACCGCAGGACCTGGCATTGGACATAAGCAGCTGCCAACTCAGTACGCAGGGACGGTGAGGGTGCTGCAGGTGAGGTTGCAGGGTCACTTAGCACTTTTCTTCTGAGCATTCTTCCTCACTGAATTTCAGAGTCTTTCATTTAGAGTCTCACAAGGTTAAAAAAAAAAACCAAAATAAAGAGAACATACGCGACAGCAAATGTTACTGCTTCAATGTGAAACCCAGAGATCAGCAAAGATCTGAACAAGAATGACTTTTGCTGGCTGCCAAAGCTCTAACCAGTGAGCCATCATACCAGAGAGCAACGCTATCTATCGCTGCTCCATAAATGGAAAAGAGTACATATCTACCCACAGGAGAAGGTTTCTGACTGTATCTTCAGTAGAAAGGAAGAGGCCAAGTGTTGTTTAAGGTGTTCAGAAAGCAGAAAGGGATGCTACTTCAGATTAATCATCCTCCTTATCAGTGTTTTGTCCTTTATTTCTGGACAACTCCCTTCCTTCATATGCTGCATTTTGTGGATTGTACCTGGAGTTGCTTAATTTTTTTCTAATACCCAATGTACATAGTTTAAACACTGTTCTTGAATTCACTAATTATGGATTATATATTTGATATTTTTATAAAACCATAAGGGCATATGAATAGATTACATGTGAACACATGAAAACATTATACTATGTAATGTAAAAATAGTTCTATATTTTATAAGTGTTCTATAAAACCCTATATTTTTATAATATATTATGACATTGGTTTTTAGTTATATGGAGATCTGTGAACTTACATGTTCATTGCTATGGCATCTGTGACCTTCTGCAGACATAGCCTTTGGTTCCTGAATGTCAGAGAATACTAATACAGGGCTGAGGGGAAAACTGGGGTTTTTTTATGAGTTTTATAAACGTATCATATTCACCCAGTGTTCAGAAAAATAAGTCTAGTTATTGACCTAGAAGAGATCCTAAAACCAATTCAGTAGAGTATACTAGAAATAAAATAACCTTCCCATTTATGTCACAGAATTACTCATTAACTCCTCTATTTCTACAATTTCTCACAGGAAAGAACTGTTTACAAGCACATGCACCTACATTATTTATTATTCTATGTGTTCTTTTTGGTCAGCTGGTTTTTGGCTCTCAAGTTACAACTCAAACCCAAACTACAAAAAATCATAGTCACAAAAAATTCCAGAACAGCTACTCATTTTCTGCCCAAATACATTTCTGATTGCTTACTCTGCAATGGTGGTCTGTAAGTGTGGAGTTTACCATCCAAAAATTTCTTGTGATTTCCTCTGAAACATATGATTCTAGTCCTTACAGGAACCAGGACATTGAAATAAATGGACAACTAATATAATTCAGCTATTAGAATTATTAGAAGCATAGAATAAGATTTACATGACAAAAGGGTTTTCTTTTTGGAGCTGCAAGCATCAAACCATGGAGAGCATTATTATTGAAGAAGGATTCAAAAAGTTGGAAGAAACAGGTATAGACAGCTTTTTTACTCATTTGTTTGTCTACAGATTCACTGTTTTTCACATACAAAGGTTGCTTATCATATTTTGTTAACGAAACACTTCTATTTTTTAGGTCTGTAAGTAAAATCAGAAAGGTGCTAAAACTGGAAAATCATCCCTGCACAAATGATCAACTAATCTCAAAACCAAAGAGCAAGACCAAACAGTAGTATTTTACTGACCTCTCCAGTTCACTTGGCTCTAGCATCTTTTATAATGCAAGTCACACAAGAGGCAACTAGATGAGAAAACACAGACATCTTGGGGTGTTGCTAATAGCAGACTGCTGGGTAATCCAAAAGCCAAGTGTTCTCCCTACCTCCATAACCATGTTTGCCAAAAGGAAATGGCATAGGCTGCCTGGATATGGATAACAAAACATACAGATGCATTTACCTCGTGTTCAGGAGAGACAAAAAGTTGTTTCAGTGTGACTTGCGACAAAATTATGGAACTGCTCTCCCTGTTACCAGTAATTTGGAATATAGTCTGCAGCTGTGGCAAAAAAAACCCACAAACCAAACAGAGGATGCTACATTCAGAATTGATCTTCAGATCTCACCTGCCACCCTGTAAGGGGAATTTTGCATTGCAATTCCCTACAATCTACCTATTCTGAGTGACTACTGAAAAAAGTACAATTGTGGCAGTTCAATTTAACAGTTTCTACTGAAAAAACAACCCAATCTTAAGATACTGCTTCAAAAAACAGAAAAAAAAAAAAAGAAAGTTTTCCTGGCATAAGAAGTGAGCATAACATTGAAGAGAATAATAATGATGCTTCTCACATAGCACTTATTTCTCTCAAGCACTTCTTATTATCATGGTGAGAAAGGGAGAAATTTCCTGTCCTTGCAGGTTTTGAACTGCATATACTATGAATGCTCAAGAATTCTTAAAATAGTAGTGAATATCATGAAAATAAGAGTGAGTCTTATGCAAAGTTGTCTCTACAGAACATGCACAAAAGCAGAGGAACTGCCAGCACGTGTTTTTAGGAGCAGCAACCTATTTTAACATTTTCTCGAGTCTAGGATTCAGCTTTAAGTTCTAAACATAGGCCTCGGTTCAGGAAAGCAACTGCATATAGAGCAATATGAAAACATACATTTACTTCAAGCACACTCTGATTACTAACATATTATAAAAGTATTTTCTTAAATAGGTTAAATTTAAGAAAAAATCTTAAAGGCAAATTTTAGAGCAGACTCAAACCCAGAATTTGTTACAAAATCAGAATATAAGCTTTGTATCCTTTCAATGCCTAGGAAAACACATCTCCCTGAAATATTCTCTACCTTAGTTCCAAAAGTCATTTTGCAAATGATCACACTAATCAGCTTTATATCTGTCCAAGTGCTATAATTCAACCACAACATTAGCGTCTGAGAAGAGAGAAGGAAAGGCGGTGAGAAAGGAAAACCCAGGTAGGCTTTGTGGATGCACTCCAGATATTTCCAAACAGGAATCTGACTTGTTCAGCCAGGCAGCAATCTTCAGAAAACCTGTGCTGACAGGTTGTATAGGCAACACCATTTCTGGAGGCCTTTTTATAATCAGACTGTTTCAAAGATCTGAGAGATCAAATTCAGCTATCAGTGCTCTTTACAAGATGCATTTACAGGCTCAAAATGTTATTGCATTGCCTTCTAGAAGAGCTCAGTATGAAAGATGACAGAGGGAGTACAAAGAACCGTGGAGAAGCCATTATGTTTTAATTCCTCCAGCTACATTTATTACCAGCTATCAAAAGATTACAGAGGTTTCTAATCCTAGAACTCTATTTTCAAAATAGAGGGAGGTTGTGATATCCCACTATGAGAACAAACTCGAATTTCTATGGTTATAGTTAGCTCCAGCAGAATTCTAACTCTCTCAAGCGCCTCTGGTGTAAAGAAGCTTCTTCCACCACTGTTCCCTGGTTGCCCCCTTGCCACGTGAGTGGCTTCCTACAGGACTCCAGGATACCAAACATATGCAATAACAGCCCCTCTGTCTTGGAATTATAATAAGAATAGTATACAAGAAATTAATCTTGTTCCTTGTGAGGATTATGTAAGAGATACTCAGAATACACAGCAAAGAGAAACTAAAGGATACATCTCTCTCTCTCAGTCATAACTGCTCCCTTTTCTTCATGTGGTCTCAGACAGGGACAGATGATACAGTAATGGGGCCTAGATATAAAACTAAAAGCAAAATTATAATTAGATCTCATTCCCCTACAACTGAGAGAGAAAAATTGAGGAGGTTTCTACTTGCCTTTGTTGACATAAGGGACAATGTATTTCCACTGTTTGTTGAAATTTCATGATCACTTAGCATAGACAGATTTTTTACCATAAAAAATGCTAAAAGATTTTTTTTTTTAAAAAAAAGGCCCTTTAGGCACCCAAATTATATATATCTATCCAAAGGTCTTGAAAAGTATGAGGTAGGGGAAGGTAGGAGTAAGAAGAGTAAAGAAGAGGGACGGATTAGGGAGAAAAAAGAGAACCAAGAGGACTGGGAGGGAAACAAAAGGATAAAAACTGAGAAAAGTGACAGGAAATCTGAATTAGCTGACTTTTCTGACAGGCCCTATTCCTGTTGCTTTCAGAGATCTTACAGTGGAAAAGGAACCAACGTATTTTTTCCAGTTTCTACAGCTTGCAGTGAGACTGAAGGCAAAAGGAGAATGCAGAAGGAACTGACCTCTCTCCAGTTGCTCCTGTCCTAATGGATGGTAGAATCTCCATTCCAGCAAAGGAACAGAGAAGGTACTTAGTGAGCTACTCACAGTTCTCTGTCCCCTCCTCCTCCTCTTGGCTCCCAGCTTCTCAGATCTTTCTATTAAACTTTTAATAGTGGGGACCCCCTCACTCAGGGCAGCACTGCAGTCATTCATTAGTGTCCACCTAGGGAACAAATAACTCTTTAGCTGCACTGTAGGTGTCCAGCTTGCTTTGTGCCTGGAGGGGGATTTGTAATCGAAACAGGGAAGTGCAGGAGCAAAGAGAAAAAATGGGCAATAATAACCCGTGAGCTCGCCTTTCATTCAGGTAACACACAAGACACATGTTAATGATTTCAGCCTAAGTACCAGGCAGAGAACTAACTGTACGCAGACCAGGCAGAAACCACCTGCATGTGCCAATGCAGCTAAGCAGGGACTTCTTGGAGAAGGGATGAGGAGGGGTAACTTGCTGAATTTGAAGGGGTTGGTTTTTGTTGTACTTCACTGTCCTTCATGTGCTGGGTCCCATTGCAGATTTCACCTGAGTGGGTCAACACGCTAGAGTTTTTCTCAGGTCTGATATTTTAGCCTGTCTGCACAGAGTATTCCTGTAACTGGATTAGGAGAACCCATGGATGTCGAAACAGAATGAGCTGGGATTTCAGCAGCTCTGTTGTCTAATGGAACTAAAATATCATCCAGCTATCTCAGACAGGACTATTTCAGACTTCATGGTCTAGATTAAGATAATTTTAAAATACAAATTAATTAAAACATAGACAAATAAGAGGGTTTGCTTCCTATAATTTCTGTTAAAATGTGTGTGTGTGCAAAACCAATCAAGCGATCTTTATCTAAGCAGTCTCCTTCATTTGCCTCTCTCGTGTTCTTGGGGAGCCCCAGTCCCAGCAGCATGAGGCAACCGTTTGCCCATCTTGACGGTGCCTCAGATGATCCACGTCAGGCTGCAGCACATCACAGGTAGAAGACAGCCACAGAAATATAAGAGAAGAAAGATCTCTCTAACAGAGAAGAGATGACTGCAAATACCTTCGAGGACAATGTTTCCTTTTTCATTCCTAAATATTTGCAATCAATACAGCTCCGGTATTTCGCAAGCTAATCAATAATGCAGTGACAGTGAGAGAGATGTGAGGGTCTTTTAGCAGCTACAAGCTGGCAATGATGCTTTGATGGCTGCTACTGCGCATTTATCATTACTTGGATAATCTCTTGCAGAACACTGTGAGGCCTGAGAGCTTAATACACAATATGGCTACAGAAAGGAAACCGGACAGATGACTGCACTTTATCTTAATTCCCTATAGTGTCATGTACCAAAGAAATCAAAGGTGAAATGAAAGCATGATACATGTCTAAAAGTATGAATACAGTGTACAAAGACTGTTGTTTGGATACATAATATAGCTAAGCTGGTACGTTAAAAGTGAGACAGGGCAAAGGTGTTATGAGGAGTCACTATCCTATTTTGCCATCATCCTTGCCATGAGGGACTTCAGAGGGACTTTCATAGAATCATAGAATCATAGAATCATAGAATAACCAGGTTGGAAGAGACCCACCGGATCATCGAGTCCAACCATTCCTATCAAACACTAAACCATGCCCCTTAGCACCTCGTCCACCCGTGCCTTAAACACCTCCAGGGAAGGTGAATCAACCACCTCCCTGGGCAGCCTGTTCCAGTGCCCAATGGTGCTTTCTGTGAAAATTTTTTTTCTAATGTCCAGGACTTTATTATTAACTATTATTATTTGACTATACTATAAATTATTTCAGGGACACAAACATGCTAAATCTCTCTGCCTTTCCACATCCATGTAATTTACTAACTGTGAATAAAATTAGCACACCTTGCCCCTAAATAAAGAATCACGCACAGTACTTAATAATGAGGAGCAGCAGAGGTCACATCTCTGAAGTTTAATACATTTTGGTCAAAATGCAGACCTCGGCCCCTGGCTCAAGGAGCCAGAACTTTTACTGAGATGTGCCACTCCTGGGGAAAGGAGTCTTCCATTCAGACATCTCTACCACTATGCTCACACACAGCAAAATCCTCCCAGGAAAAACCGTTTGTGCACAGCAGCATATTCTGAGAATACCAAAGTCCTCCTCCTTCTTCTTGAAGTTGTGATGTAAGGCCCTAACAGTAAGTCCAAGAGCAGGCAGATAGCATGTAAAATCTCATCATTTCACCTCCCCAGGAACCCTCAAGGCCTGAGAGGAATATATTCCTTTTCCCTTTTCCTTTTTCACTTTTCTTTCAGTACATAAAAGCTGCTCTAGACTTCCTCCAATTTATGTTGTTATTTGTCATTTACTACCTCCAAATAATTATTATACATATATAATATTCTACTTTACAAAAACCATAAAAATATATATAAATAAATACATCCTCCAACTTACCCAAACTGCTGCTGAAGAAGCTCATGATCATCCTGCACTACAACATGGTACAACCATATATTTTTCAAAAGAACTTGATCTAACACTTTCAGTTTTTCATACAGCCAAAAGGTAACTGTGGTATCATTAGCTTTTTCAGTTCTATCACACTACATGTTAATACACTGTACATCTGCTCAATTTCCACAAGTATCCACCTAAGTGTAAATAAAAAAATATGAAAACTATGTAACCATGCATATTTTGAAATCTTATAGGCCTTTCTCATCTGGCTGTTGCAACATTAATTAGCTTTTAAAATACTCTGCTAATTCTCAGAGTACTTTCACAATTTCTTTCTTTGCATACTCATGTAACTGATATTTCCAGATTTCCAGAGATTTAAACCTTTTCTCCTTCACAGTTTATTGAAACCAAACCAAAAAAAAAAACCCAAAACAAGAGGTGTGCATGAGTCTATTGAAGCTTTCAGTCTTTTTAAAAATGTAAGATAATCAACACCATTTTGCTGTTAAAATCAGTGAATTCTCACCTGAATTGTCAAGCAACCTTAAAATATCTCATTTTCTGAAATTCTGTCATTAGTTTTTAACTTATGATTTTTTTTAAATATTATTAAAATATTTTGCCAAAAACATCAAGCTAAAACATGTTATAATGAATGACAAAATTAACAACAAAGATTATATTTATGTTTTTTTTGCAAATCATAATATCCAGTTCAATGACGCATATACAGATTTACAACAAAACTAATCCACAAGCCTACACAACCCCTTAAAAGCAGCACTTCTGCCATCTTCAGTAGGCTTCGTCAGCTTGGTAGATAGAAATAATTTGTATTTCTTACAGCCAATGGTCATTAAAGACCCTCCCTATATTTCTCTTAAATTGCACAAATTGGAAAATTGTTCATTTCCTCTTCCTCCGGCTCTGTTTTCATGTATGATGAATTTCGGGATGTTTTGCTGAAAATGGGCAAGAGATTATGCTACATACAGATATGTCTACTGAAAACAATTCAATGAATTTAAAATAACTGTGGACTGCAACTGACCTTTTGCATAAATCATGTATCACTATATTTTTGATATGCCTTAATGATTATTAGAGTTTGGCTTAATGAAAGGGGATGAAAAGCACAATATACACAATTTGTTTTATATTATTTACAGTTTCAGTGTTCTATTTGCAGAGGTTTATGATCCCCATCCTGGAAATTTTTCTCAAATGAATAATCCAATCTTGTGTAAGTGTGCTGAACAAGAGCTACTGGTCTGACTCTTTCATTCATATGAACACAAGATAACCAGGTAGAAAAACTAAGTAGATCAGTTTAGGTAGCGGATGCCTCCTTGCTGGAGACAGCATGTCTGCTGTCTGCAGGGAGTTTATAGGCAGATGAGCACGGCAATGTGGAATCCGAAGTCCTGACAAGCTCCAAGACCCCTGCAGTACTTCTGATGGAAACATATTACAATCAACTCTACATTGCCTGTACCCATTCCTCCCCCAAGACAAAAAGTCCACCATCTGCAGCACCACTGTCTACACAGACATTTTTCAATATTATGTTTCATGTGTCAATTCTAATCAAGACAAAGATTACAGCCTAGAACGTGTAAAATATTGGGATGCCTCTATGAGCAGAAGGGGTGCATACAGAACATCATCTCCATCCTAAGACCAGTTTTTAACTAAAATTTCTGTGGAAATGTATATTTTGTTTATTTTGTTATTAAATAAATTGAGACCCACAACTGTGAAAAATAATTCTGTCTCTAGTGACATTTTTAATATTGAAAACTAAATTCTGTAAATACATGTGATAAAAATAAATATTATGCACTAAGATATTAAAATAACAGATCTTAACAACACATGGAATAATTATACATATTAAAATGTATTAGGAAATGCAAACATTTCTAGTTCAGAGCAGATGCAACTATTATCAACATTTCCTTCACTCGTACTTTTTCTCTTCAGTTCAAAGGTTTGCATGCACGGTTTGTGTGAGTGGATTTTCTGACATTTTCAGGACCTGGCCTTACAAACACTCAAGTAAATTTCTCCAGAAGTACAGTCCAACTCTGCTCTGAAGCTTCTCATCCAAGTCCAGCTGCTTGCACCTTTGCAGAATGAAGCCCTCAGTATAGATGCAGATATGTGTGGCTAAATGAGATTTGGCTACCAATTTCACGATGTGGCATTCTGTATCAGACAAAGAAACAAAGGACAGGTGACTCATTCTTCTGTGTGAGTGGTAAATGCCAACCGTCACACCACTTAATAGGTTTATTTTATTAATAGCATATATTTAAAGTCTTCAATGCAAATTTCTTTTGAACAATAAAAGTCTGGTAAATTCTTAAAACATAATAATCAGCAGTGCAGCAGTTCTTTGATGGTCTGTAATTACCCAACTGTCCACTATTTGAACGACAGCAGCAAACTACCACTCACTGTTAGTTTATTTTTATTTATAACTTGTACTTTAGGTAAAAATCCATTAATTACAAGCAAAGCAAATTGCTTACTTGAAACACTTCCCACAGAGGCTTGGTTTTTTACATGCATTAATCTAGCTGAGATATACATGACATTTTAAATGGAGGTTAAACTGATGTAAATAAATGCAATTATTTGAAAGCAAACAGAATTCAGTCACATTTATTTTTGCATGAGATTACCGTACATTTTCCCCAGCATGTATTGTGAACAAACGCTGAACCACAGGAATTCCAGAAGGCTGCAGATTTTAAAACTTCCTACCGATGTGAAATTTGACGATATGGCACTGTACTTTTTCTTTTAATTTTATTTGATTTGCCTGAGGTAACATCTTGTATAATTGTTCTTAAGATAATTACCCATAGAGCTGCTTAAGCTGGAGGGATGGCAAAAGGTTTGAATTTCACAGACTTTTTTGCTCTGCTAATAAAAGGCTACAGCTGAACCCCACGCACGCCAGAGTCCTGCACGCAGGAGCACTGCCGATCCTGGCACGGCAGCAGGGACACACCAACCTTCCCATGCAGAACTGTGCTTTGGTGGCTACCATCTCAGGCCTCCCCTAAGGGAAACGCTTCCCTGTCACACCCCAGCCAGCCCGCAGTGCCCACCAGCGCCCTCACCACCAAGCCCTCGCCCTTTTCCATGGATCCCTGCCCTCAGCCAGCCCCGAGAGCCTGTCATGACTCTTGGCCATCTCAGTGGCCACCCTAGAGGCAGTGCCCCTTCCTACTCTCCTCCACAGCGTTGGGCAGAGCCACACTCCACATCCACTGACCTTCCCTGCCTTACAAACACCTCCTTTTTTTTTGTTTGCAGATGACGCTAAGCTGTGTGGATGTATGGATCTGCTGGAGGGTAGGGAGGCTCTGCAAAGGGATCTGAACAGGCTGGACCGCTGGGCTGAGACCAATGGCATGAGGTTTAACAAGGCCAAGTGCCAGGTCCTGCACTTGGGGCACAACAACCCTGTGCAGAGCTACAGACTAGGAGAAGTCTGTCTAGAAAGCTGCCTGGAGGAGAGGGACCTGGGGGTGTTGGTTGACAGTGACTGAACATGAGCCAGCAGTGTGCCCAGGTGGCCAAGAAGGCCAATGGCATCTTGGCTTGTATCAGAAACGGTGTGACCAGCAGGTCCAGGGAGGTTCTTCTCCCTCTGTACTCAGCACTGGTGAGACCGCTCCTTGAATCCTGTGTTCAGTTCTGGGCCCCTCACCATAAGAAGGATGTTGAGGCTCTGGAGAGAGTCCAGAGAAGAGCAACGAAGCTGGTGAAGGGGCTGGAGAACGAGTCTTATGAGGAATGGCTGAGAGAGCTGGGGTTGTTTAGCCTGGAGAAGAGGAGGCTGAGGGGAGACCTCATTGCTCTCTACAACTCCCTGACAGGAGGCTGTGGAGAGCAGGGTGCTGGCCTCTTCTCCCAAGTGACAGGGGACGGGACAAGAGGGAATGGCCTCAAGCTCCACCAGGGCAGGTTCAGGCTTGACATCAGGAAAAAAGTTTTCATGGAAAGGGTCATTGGGCACTGGCACAGGCTGCCCAGGGAGGTGGTTGAGTCTCCTTCCCTGGAGGTGTTTTAAAAGATGGATGGATGAGGTGCTGAGGGGCATGGTTTTGTGATTGATAGGAATGGTTGGACTCGATGATCCAGTGGGTCTTTTCCAACGTAGTGATTCTGTGTGATTCCTGCCTCGGGGACAGCTGCTCTCCAGCTCTGCTGGCGTTTCTCTCCCATTTCTGTTTCCAAAGTGTCGCCTCCACCTGAGAACAACAACCTCAGTCTCTGGCTGGCATCTTGCAGCCATCATATCACCTGCAGTTCCTCCACCTCGAGGCTCTTCAGGAGACGCAGCAGCAGACAGCTCACTCACCTCTTCTTCGCCAGCCCTTCACGTTGAGTAGCAGACTCTCTCAGAGCTCCCTCCACCACCACAGTCACCAGCGGATTTTGGGTCTCAGGCCACCATGGTGGGGAAATGTTGGCTGCTGCCCAGAGACTCCAAGAGGCACGGCATGTCCTGATGCTGCAGCGCACGTCCACTGGCTTATGACTTGAGAATAAGTATTGTGCGCACATATAGATGTGTGTATATGCACACCACATCTGTGCAACTCTGTTCTTTTGTATTTTGCTTATAAAGATTATAAATTTGATGTAAGTAAAATCCACCATTGGGCAGACCAATCCTGCAGCTGCTGAAGACAAGAAGGGGTTTGCTTCTGGTATCACTGGCAGCAAGATCAAGCTGCCCATCACATCAAGATTTCACAAACCAGCTATGTGGAATGATAAAGACTTTGGGACACAGTGAGCGGGGAGGTTGGCATTCCAGAGGGAAGAGCTACCCTCCAGGAAGACCTGGACAGGCTGGAAGAGTGGGATAGCAGGAACCTTATGAAGTTCAATGGAGGTAAGTGTAAAGTTTTGCACCTGCGAATACTCAATCCTGGCGTGCAGCTTAGACTGGGTTCCACCTGGCTGAAGAGCAGGAGAAGGACCTTGGGGGCCTTGGTGAACAACAAGCTCAATATAAGCGATCAGTGTGCTGCAGCGGCAAACACGGCCAACAGGATACTAGGGTGCATCAAGAAGGACATAACCAGCAGAGATAAAAAAGTCATTCCGCTCTACTTGGTGTTTGTCAGGCCGCACCTGGAGTACTGCATCCAATTTTGGTCCCCACTATACAAAAAAGATGCAGACAGGCTGGAGAGGGTCCAGAGAAGGGCCACTAAGATGATCAGAGGACTAGGAGACCTACCCTATGAAGTAAGGATGAGACAACTGGGTCTGTTCATCCTCGTGAAGATAAGACTTAGGGGACACCTTATTACCACGTACCAGTACATAAAGGATGTCTACTAAGAGAATGGAAACTCCTTTTTTATGAGGAGTCACATGGAAAAGACAAGGGGTAATGGGTATAAGCTGCTCCTGGGGAAATTCCATTTGGATTCCAGAAGAAAATTTTTCACCATGAGAACAGTTAAACATTGGAATAATCTCCCCAGGGAAGAGGTAGATTTCTCTACACTGGACACTTTTAAGGCTCAGCTTGGCAGGGTTCTGGGTCATCTCATTTAAACTACACATCACTAAAATGTTGGACCAGATGATCCCTGAGGTACCTTCCAACTTGGCATTCTATGATTCTATGATCTTATTGAACTCAGCAGGGACAAAGAAAAACCCCACAGAGTTTAGTGTACCAAATAATTTCAGCCATTCTTTTTGCCTTTTGATGCCGCACAAGTCTTCCGGAAATTATTTAAAATACATAAAAATCAAATAAAAAAATGTCTATTTCACATCCTGCTGATTTCAGCTGAGGTTTTACAAAAGGAACAAAAAAGAACATCATAAAATCTAATAGCTAATATCCAAATACACAGCCAAATAATTAACCTTCTATGTGCTGACCCATAGCCTCGACATTGGTTCTTTCAAACAACACGAGTTAAAGAGTAATTGTGAAAGGAACAATCTTTCCATAATCAAACCAGTTCAGGGACATCATTAGCTTACAGCAACTTTAGAGAGGCACTGACTGTTCTTCCCACTTTTTTATAAATGTGGAGGCATGAGCATGACCCTGTCTTATTCTTGCTCTTTTGAAGAGGTTACCCGGTGCTGGGCTCCCAGAAGCAGTTTCCTACGAGACTGGATCCATGGACATTTGCAGTAGCGTTATATGTAAAGGCTGATCACAGTCAGTCTGGCCTATGAAACCCATTAAACCAACCACACAACAATTCCTAGGATAAGTCTATCCCATTTTTTAAGAACAACTTTGTCACCACCATTCTAAATCTAGCAATAAACTGCTGCGAAACTCTATCCTCTCTCACGTTTAAATTCGCAGAAAATGGTTCTTGGGGGACAAGGAGACACAGGGATATCTGTCCCCAAATACTTCAAAGAGGAGCTTTTCTACCTAGGACTAAGAACACATTTTTGTATTTTTGAATATTTATGTAACTAGTACATTTTTAGTATGCTATTTTTACCATTATTTCCATAAATCATAGCTTTGCATGGTCAGTTCCAAAAAATATGTAGGCAGGAATATCTTTGTCATAGTTACATATTATTATCAGACATACATATTTATAACTCTCCAGTTCCTTGAATGCTCCACATAAATAGATGCTCAGTGCTTGTCATGTTACATGCTTTGCAGATAGTAAGAACAAAAGAAAAACAACAAAGAAGTAGTAGAAAAAATAACTTAAAAAAATATAAGCTGAAAACATGAATGTTCAGGCATTCACTGGCAACAATCACGAATTTGAAGGCAGTGAGGTTGGGCTTTCCTCACGCCTATGAATACAATACGATACATATCATGCGAATGGGGAGAAAATTATTTAAATCTAATATTATTCTTTGTGTATTTTATATTGATAGACTAATTTAAAAAAACAAAACAGTCACCTTTATAATAAAGTACCAGCACGCAGGAGCTCTAGTGAGAGACTAACCTTAATTTCTTCACTCTAGTTGCATGAACCTGGTCAGGGTCACACACAGTTATATAGCCCCTGCCATTTGGTACAAGGGTCAGTATCTATTAATTCCAGTGGCTACTGTTACAATATTCAACCACCAAAAGTTTCAGATCAGAAGTTGGAAGTTTGAGACATTTATGAGTGAGAACAGAGGCTCCTAATTTAAAACGTGTGTGACCTTAATATAGCATTCAGGGGTTCAGAATGTTCTTATGTACTTTGCCTAATACTGCAGTTTTACAATGCTCCCTCACTTCCAGTCGTAAAACTACAGACTGATTTACCTTATCTGTAAATTATAAAGAATAGGTCTCTGAAAAAAGCAAATTTCCATGACTGTTTGGACCAGTAGCAGGCAAAATAGTTTTCCTTGATGCAATGGCAGAATAAAAAGAAATCGCCTCTAACCCTTAATTCCAGCTGTAAGTTAGCATTCTTCACAGATGTGTATATTTTTCAGAAAATGCTATAAATCGAACGATTCTGTACTTATCACTGATAACTATGTTTATGTAAAATAATCTTATAATAGGACATCAGGATAATATTTCTTAATCAAAGACAGATTTATATCCATGCGGCCCAGTTATTCAGACTGTACCAAGACACATGAAAACACAGCTATGACATCATTTTAAGCCTTGCATACACAATTGATTTCTTCATGTGTGATATAACAAAGAAAAACTACCGTCTACTACAGCTCCTATTGAAATCAGGTGTATGTTCCCATTTACACCACCCACAACTGGATGAGAGATTAAAACTAGCATCCAGCTTTTGAAAACTCCATGAAAATGGGTATCATATGTATTTGAGTAACTATGATTGTTCCACAACTTATTGGAAATATCACTTTCTTTTTTCTTCGTAATTGGTCCAAGGAATTATAACAAAACCCAGAGTAGTATAGACATGGGCAGTACTTTCCATAATTTCAGTAATTCCACCCATAAGTTTTTCCATAATTACAGCTTAGAGTACAAGACTCCAACTCAGAAACCTGGCACATAGAACAATTTCATCAGGAAATTACTTTAAAAATGGCGATATGAAATAGAAATGGAAGACCTGTACACGGTGAGATATTTCATTGTCTCTGATGGGAATTTGTATGTTACTGATGAGCAAGGAGTATTTGGAGCAAAGTCTTTATTGCGTCATTTGTACTCTTTCTGAAGCCAAAACACAGTGCACCTACAATAATAACTATAAGAACTGTATGATCAAATATAACCAAACCTTCAACCCTTATACAGCCAAAATGTCCATTATTTACATTTTGCCTAGAGGTCTTACTCATAATGTTTCAGCAGCTCTTTTGTTAGGAGCTATATTAATAAATGAACTGACAATGTATTTTTAGTAGTCTACAGAAGTTTCGTGCGGATAACTTAGTTACCTGGTTATGTTTTTGTATCAACATCAATAAAATTTCCAAATAGTAAGGTAAAGTCAAGACCAACTGGAATTCTTTCTACGGATTCTGCTTCAGATAAAACACTCACATTTTATTCAAAGCACAGAAAACAATAATAAAGTTTTAGTGAGACAGAACAGTGCAGTAACTCAAGAAAATTAATGCCATGAGCAGTTTTTTCTCTCTTTTTGACTGCAATGGTCAACAAAATAAATTAAGAAAAAGGGAGAATCAGTGCAAAGGCCTAGAAAGTAACTCCCATTTTTTAAACTATTAATTATGTGCTTGGTGTCAAAGGCAATGACAGTAAGCGCTGAATAAATACAAAACTTCTTTGGGATTGCTGCTTTTTTCAAGATGAAAAATGCACTGGCTTGGAATGTTTATTTGAACCAGCTGTAGGGTATTACTATAGAGAGTCAGGAAGTTAATATATTCTTTGGAAGTCCAGTATCATAAGTTATTCTAGCAGCCATAGTAAATGAACAGAGGACATGCAATGTGATTTGGCAGCCCAAGCATAGACACTGCCTGCGCTCCTAAATTCAAGCTACATAGCAGCTATAAGTTACCAGCATTGGGTCTTGTTCATAATTAGAAGAGTGTCTGATAGAAAGAGGGAAGAATCAGAATTAATATCAACATTACCTAACACGCATGATGGAGTTGATCCTCTCAGAAATTAACAGAACAAAATCTTCTGACTAAAATCTCTCACACGACAGGGTCAGGCTCATCACATACAACATCTTTTTTTTGTTTGTTACATAATATTATTTTATCCTGGCCATTTGTCCGCTACAATCTATGCAACCATGTCCTCGTTGCTGTAGTGCTGGTGATACAGCCACGTATCATGATATGAAGCACTGGAAAATCAAAGAAATCTAGATTTTGACAGAAATTTCCATGGCAAGCTGATGTGCACGGGTTGTAGGGAAGGAGGGGTGCATGTTCAGATATTCTGGTTAAGAACAGCCATGGAATCTGTTTATATTCTGAATCTCTCTCATAAAACTATTAACGGTGAAATCCTTCATACCACTACAATCAATCTCTGTGTAACTATTTAATAGCTATGCTGAGGCAAATCAAATTATTCTCATAATCAGAGATAAAATACAACACGTTTTGCAATCTATCAAGTAGAAGATAATTTATTTGTACCACCAGTGTCTGAAGAAGAACTGCAAAGCTTCAGTAATATTAATTTTATGACATGAAGTTTAAAGCAAATTAATTTAAAGTTAGCGCTGAATTTCAAGGCTAAATGTATATTTTTATGGCAAGACAAGGCAGGAATGTAAATCATGACACTGCAACATCTAGGAATAATAGTGTAAGTTAAAGTTACTATAACAGATGTTTTGATTTTAAGTCTGCATTCCCTTACTTTGGCTAACGTTGTCACAATCTTCTGCGTTGCCTAAATATGGATTATTGTTATCAGCCATATCCCATCATCCTTAGGCAACTTTCCCAAAAAGGGAAAAGGGAATATTCTTTGAGTGACATATGCAGCATAGTGACAGATGCAGAACTCACCATTCTTCATCCTCCGTCATCCATGTAAAATACAACGTGGAATAGTTCTGGAACACCTTTTCTTCGTAGATAAGGACAAAAGCCTCTTCCAGAAAATATGACTTTTACCCAACATTTTGCCTTCACAGAGCAATATAGATGTTAAAAATTAACTGAAATCTTAGAATGTGTAAAGAATCTGTCTGAATTTATTTATGCTTAAAAATGGTTTATGCTTTAAGGTGCTCCATCTTCACTTTCTTTAAATTGCATGAAAGATTTCTTTCCCAAAATAGGAACAGAGGCATTTCACATCTTTGTTAAATATATCCATTAAATATAGAAAAATACAAAACAAAGTCATTCACTGGTATAATTGGCACAGCTACATAGATCCCAACTGGGCTTTACCAGCTCCTGCTAGGAAATACTTTGGCCCACAGTATTAGTCTGATACATTGTCCTCTAAATAATAGATTAAGTGAGCAAGTAGTCTGGTATGTGCTTATGTTTTAAAGCACATATTATTTTCTTTATGCAACAATTTTTTAAAGTTAATCGAGTATTTTACTATACTCATAGGCTATTTAAAAACTATACTAAATGCACACTCCTTTAGGTCCAGTGCAGGATATTTGAAATTCTGCCTTTTTTTTCGAGAGGACTGTAATGTAATGATGATATATCAACTTAAGTAATTCAATTAGGTTGCTGTCATAAAATACATTCATGGCTCCATTTCTATATACAAAATCCTCATGGCATTTTTCCAGCAGGATGCGACGCAGTGATCCTAGTGATGTGGGTGGATGGTGGGAAGCACAAAGCAGGACTCACCCAGCCTAATCAGCTCCATAACTGCCATGGCATGAACAGCTTTCAGCATTGGGAAGTTGCATTACTAGCCAAACTAAAAGGTTACTCAACACCAGCATTGTTCCTTTCTCCTCTGTATCCTGTTCTTCATAGCCACATTCAAGAAATCTCGGACTTTCTGCCCAGTGATGCTCTCCAGTTTTAACCTGCCTCAAGAGATACAGGGGAAATCAGACCACTCCTACTATTAACTGGGGGCAGGGGGTTGCACTTAAGAGTCGGGCCAGTGGCTGGGAAATGAAGGTCACAGTGAAACAGGGCAGAGGGAAAAGGTTTCTGACAGTTTTCCGTGACACTGGGAGAACTCCACAGATGAACACATTCTTTTTAGTCTCATCATACAGCACAAGAGAGAAAATCCTACCATAGAACCTCCCAGGGTTTCCAGCCTCTCAGCCGGGCTTTGCCTCAGAGAGGATGCCTTGACAGGAACAGATGTGATAACAAATGACCTTTAGAATTGCACCCTGAGAGCTGCTGACTGTTTCCTGAAAGCTGTTCATCCTCCTGAGCTCCTGGCTTTAGTTTGGAAAGCTTGAGATCCTGGCATATAACTAAAAAGGGGTCAGTAACAGGGAAAAGGAAAATGAGTATAATACTTAGAACCAAAAGAAAGCAGGGCAAATCCGGAGTACATATATGTTTTAAGAGTCTTCCTCTGTTTCTAAAGATAAAAATCATAAATCTAATTGCAATGCCAAAACTCTGTATTATCTTCAGCCCCAAATCAAGGAAAAAAACCTGAGATGAACAAAAGCCTATCAAATGATAATACAATAAAAATTGTGTTCAAAACTATGTAGTTATTATTTTAATCCAAAATACAATGAATGCATTATATTAGATAATGTAATATTTCTATATTCTTGTGAGTGTGCTCAGAGTTTCTGTGCAACATGAAAAACGATCTTTCCCAATGACAGCTTGCAGGGTGAGTGGTCCAGAGGAGAGGATGTGGACAGACATGTGTCCACAAACATGAGAGAGGAAGATGGAAGATTATTTATTTGCTCCTCTTGGACTTCGCCAACTACAGTGAAAACTTTCTCAGCACTAACTTCTTGTAAAGCCCCTTGAAATCAAGGCTACAACCATATCCCATGACTGGCATGGAGCAAAAGTCACATTTCACCCATATGCTCACTTAGTTTTATGTTGATGACTTCAGGCTGTCTCAACTCAGACTTCTCAGCGAAAAAAAGGCTGAAAGAATAACAGCACATTCACTAGCGTTCCATTTTTAAGGCAAGTTTGGTAAAAAAAAAAAAACTAGCTCTGCTAAGACAATAATATGCTACATCTCATTCATTGCCAGTGAGAGGCAGAGAAGAGAAAAAAGGGAGGGGGAAGCAGGAGATGGAACGAGACAGAAAGCAGAAGCTGAAACAAAGATGCAGTATCTGGAGACAAAATGAAAGGAGGGATGACATTGGGGAATGTGCAAAAGATGCTTCTTTCTGCAGTTGTTAAAACTAAACATGCACACAAGCTGAAATGCAAAGCACAGGCAGCCTTATTTGGTTTTATCCTTTCAAATAGCGAAATTATTTTCTCTATGATTTTTCCCTGTTGATTCCTGTCCTTTCTCCTTTCTCACTTTTCTTTTCCCCTTTGTCTTTTCAATGCCATCTTGCTTTGTTCCTTTTTCTTTGCTTCTGTCTGCTTCTTTCTTCCTCTTCCTTTCTTCTCTTATTCTCCTTTGCCTTTTTTGTCTTGCTTTTCCGCTACCATGTGTTCCCTGAACACATGAAGAACATGAGCACAAATAGTAGAAAAGCATTTTTCCCCCTATGCTCCTTTTCTATCCCCATGTGATTTTGGCTGCTGTAGCTCTGTTAGGTTTTAAATACACATGGGGAAGCGACTTGTACTCCCATGTGTTTTAGAACTATCAACAGTAGCACACTGCAGGAAAAACATGTGGGAAGGGAATGTGTCGGAAAAGTTGCTTGTACTCCCTCCAACACGTGGGCCACATTTAACAAGGTCAAGGGACAAGTGTGGCTCACAGGCATTAGTTTGATCAGTACTATAAAAAGGATCATGCATTCTTCTTTCATATACCTACACACACTCTGCAGTTAATCACTCACTCGAATACAGCTTACGGAGTTTCAATTGATCTACTTTTATTTTTAGGCTAGATGATCAGCTTAATGCATTTTAGGAAAAGATTATCATATCTTTTCTCCTGGTTTAACAATTCCAAGACAATGAAGGAGAGAAATGTAATAAGAAGAAACATTTTTTTTCCTTTGTCTTCCCTCCCGCATGAGAGCATCGTGCACACTGTGACTGAGCAGACAAGGGTTTGCCTGTTAAGCTGGCTGGCTGTTCCAAAGGCAGATACTTTCTGCTAAGGGTTCCTTCTGAACTTTCCTGTTACAAGACCAAATTCACACAAAACGTCTGTGAACTGTGGGTTCATGCTATGCACATTTTGACACCTTTCAGCTGGCTTTCACAGATTATCAAAGCACCTGTTCCAATACAACCTGTCTTTTTGGCAGCAACCAGTGCCAGTAATTCCCTAATTTTTTTTTCCTCCTTCACTCAACCAATTCTAACAACACAGACATCAAAAAATATAATGATGTGGAAGAGGACAAATGCTGTCCAGGTCTCCCTGATATTGGACCGTACTTCCTGCATAGAAAAAATTGTTCGCATTGTTATGCAGACTAGGACTAAACTGTTCTTGCCTGTCACTCATTTCTTAGCGGAAAGGTCCAGCTCACTTGCAAGTGGGCTGTTTGCCATGTGAACAGATGGGCACAGGGTTCGACAGCCAAGAAATGATAGATCAAATTTTGAAATTTGTTGCTCTCTCTCCACTTTAGTAGTTCCTAATTGGCCTCAGTGGAACTTCGTCGCTGTAAAAATGGTATAATGGCAAAAACATTTGAGTGAACAAATACACATCCCATGTAGGTGATACAAGCAGGCTTCCTGGCTGACAAAATCAGAACGATGCTGTCAGTGAATGCCTGTTGTAAGCTGACACAGCTCTCTAAGGTTAACATGTTCCTATGCGAATGTACAGTGGAGTCGACGGGGAGTATCTAATGGTTATTTTGAACGGTCGTCTAAGATGGTGTCTTCTGTCTGAAAACATCCTGTTAAAAACCATAACCATTTAAACAAAGAATTAATTCACCTATGTCTTAGAAAAAGTATAAGACAATAGGAGATGAGTTTTTTTCAGTGGTGGACTACTTATGATATATTGTCTAAAATTGTTACACCTAAATGTTATTCAGAATTTAACATACCAAATTTACCAAAATTAAATTGTATTTGACTGCAAATAATAGATCAAGAAAACAAACTTTCTTTTAGAACATTGTTCTCAGCTTTCTAAATGCTGCTATGTCAGTGTACACTCACCTGTAATACCTACATTTTGAGTGAAAATATAGGATGTGAAAACACTATAGATTCATTTGCATCACATTGATGAATTTACATAGTGCTGGGTTTATTTGATAGGCAATTTCAATTACTACTGGAGAAAAAAGTGCACACTTTACATGTGAAATACAAGCTTCTTACACTTCATATCAGTTGCACATAGCTTTGTAATTTTGACTCTGACTTTCTGTTATAATTTTGACTGTACCAACAATGTATTAATTTAACTAATACCAGCAGTTGTACATCGGGATCTTAACATTTTGTTTCTGCTTTAATGAGAAATTTTTGCCTTATGCCTCACTCCTGTATTCGCTTTGACAGGTCAATTATGCATTTGCAAAAGTAGTTTAAGAGTTCTATGAGTGCACCAGTAAGAAGTGATGAGCATAATTAGTGTCACCTTTAGAAATACACCGTATTTCTAATAAAATTGCAGTAAAGGCAGATAAAATATTTTTATAAGCATCTCCACAACACTTTAAATTAATTATCTTGGGGGGAAAAAAGGTAATTTCCCAGGGTCTTTTCCAATTTTTCTCTACCACCTCTGGCCCAGTGCTATTTGGTACGGGCAGATTAGGGTAGCTGATGATTCCTATTGATTTAAATGTCGTGCTAGGAAGCCCAAATCCCCAAGAGCAATAGAATCTCCCCTATCACTATCCTACTGCTTATTGACCTAATTCACTAACCAACCATCAGGGTTTCCTCTCACAACAAATAAATCTTGCATGAAACAGACAGTACATGGATGCTGGCAGTTTTCAGTGGTGTTGCCAATGTAATAAACATTCTGCTTTGTTTTCTCAAACTGATCATAGTATGATACGCCATTTAAAAACGAGCAGAAATGACAACAGTATTTTCAATATCAAAACTATTTCTACAATGTCAAAAAGAAGTTTGATGTCTTATATACGATGCACACAATTCAGCACGTGTAAATACCATGTATATCAACACCCTGATTCTCTTGTAAGTTATTGCCGGACTGGCTGCTGAAAAGGTCTAATATTGCGGCGTTATAACCACTAACTGAGATACTACTTAGAACCAGTGTTGACAGCTCAGAATTCTGATAATTAGTAAACTTCCTCTTTTGTTAATTGAGCCAAACAAAGGAAGAATGAGACAGGGTTTGATGTGTTATTCTGAGTCTCACGGGCCAGTCTTTTCAACTAAAACTTTTAACTTGGACTCCGCAGACACCTGCATCTGACCTTCACTCTAGGTGATTTTACTGGGTTGAATAACACGCTTGTTTATATGTAAAAAATAGAAGTCAAAACTTAGTAGCTCTGTAAAATGTGGTCATCACTAGACGCAAAAAATGTTCACTGAAAGGAAACACAAAAAAATACCCTGTATAAACGCCCCCTCCAAACTACTTTGACAGGCAGACTTGTTTCAGAGAAGAGGCCGAATTCTGCTCCCAGTAAAGTCAATTAGAGCAACAGCAAGGTCCTAAATTCCTTGTGCTGTCATCAATATCAAGTTAAGCTTTTATCAATGTAATTTGAAGCAGTATTAAAAGTGATAAATGCTAATTTATAATTGTTGATATTATCAAAGCAAGATCATTTGCAACATTACGTAACTGTGCCAGATTTTTATCTCATTATAAAGGTTAACATCAGTGTTACAAGAAACATCAATGAGCTACGCACACTACGTTTGCTTTTGGTTAGATAAGTATGCTTTGTAGTAGTTGATATTCCCTCTAGATAATGGATATGGGCCAGATTCTTTGCTGACACAAAGCAACACGAGTAATTTGAAGGCAGATATGCTGATTTGTTCTAGATGCAGATCTAGCCCTAATATCTTTAGATGCAATAAACCATCTTAAATAACTTCATTTCCTAACTATTACGCAGCCATTTCTCACTATTGCCAAAAGGAAACTGTGAATGCCAAGCTAGGTCTGCAGGATTTTATTTATCAAAGCTTCTTTTAAGGCATCTATCATTTTGGCATGCAAGCCTTGCTTTATGACCATAATCAAACGTTTTCATGAAACAGCAGGAATAATTCTAGCAAAAATGCCACATTCTGTGGTTCTTCCTGCAATATCTGTTCCAACTAAATTTTTTTATGAAAGCTACATATTACATTAGCAGATTCAGGTATTTTTGCTGCTTGGTATTGCTGAACTGTACAAAGAGAATTAAAAATGTCATACCATGCATCTCTTTAAATACTGGATTACTGATAACTCAGTGCTTGCATTTCAGTATTTATCTACCTTGATAAGAAGCCAAGTGCAAAGCTAAAAAAATACATTTCTGTTTTTTTCATAAATGCAAAACTATTTTACCAATTAGGTGCTTCACTAAATAACATTTTAGTCCTGACATTAAACATCTAGAGAAAAATAGTACCTAAAGTATACAGCCTAATTTTCCTTTGAGGTTTATCTATTTTTACTTACATTTGCTGGATGTCAGCTTATAATAATTACTCCTTTATACACATCTCTAGCACTAATGTGACAGACTGTGAATGCTTCTTGACAATGGAGCATAATATCCTCCTCACACGCTTCCATCAGCAAGGCTCCAATCTCACCATCGAGCGTATAAACATGTAAAAAGGCTTACTTAAAACATTGACGCATTTCAAATACATTTGTGTTGCTGTTTAAAAGCACATAGGGATCAGACATTTCTCCATAAATCTGAAAAAAAAGGAAAAATGTAAAGAACTTTGGGTACCATGTGTGACGTCTGTACCTGAGCGCTGCCTGAGTAGTGTGAGCAGCGGGTACAGCTTTGAAGAATCTGGAAGTGATGTCAGGTGATTTGAAATGCAGCAAATATTTCAATTTAAAAGCTACTACCCGTAAATGTTGCTTACAAAGGGCGAATACCGACATAATAACTAAAAAGCACTTCCTAACCTTTTTGTGTGTGCGACAAACTACGTTCCTCTGTGACACAAGACGAGACATGGAATTATAGTAGCAGTTCCACTAAAGCAGCAGGAATCTTTGTATTTCTCCATCTGACGTTAAAGGCAACATCTTTTATGTAGGCCTCATTTATAAACCCCCACGAATTTAGCCGAAGACACTAGAGTTTTATCTTGAGAAAGAGCAAACATGTTATGAACTCTGTGAGAGAAAGAATGAGGTAAAATTCAGTAAATAAAGGGCTTCTATTTAATTAGGATGACTTTACAACATGTTAAAACACACAAAAGGACAAAGATGCCATCCTGGAGGAAGTGCTATCTAGTACATCGCAGTGATGCTCACTCAAATGCCTAAATCCTTACATCCTTTTATTATTCTTTTTTTTGTGTGTGTGTATGTTATTTTAGAAATAAACTCTACAAATTCTCCTTGTGATTTTTTTCCATTTGACAAGAAATTAAAAAATATAAATTCAAACAATTTTGTTAGAGTTTTAATCTGATATATGTTTTAGTAAAATTAGGAGAAAATCACACTTTTAGAATATATAAGATTTTCCCCAATCGTTAGAAAGCAGAGTTTTAAACAAATAATACTTCTCCAGTTGCCTCTGTTCCTGAGTACTTAAATAAAGACTGAAATTTTAATAGCTCCAAAGTGTATAATTTAAATGTGAACGCTTTAAGCTTTTTGGTTGATTTTTTTTTTGTACAAGCTAAGAATATATGGCTCTTTTCATGTATGAGGGGAAAATCAGAAGATTTTAAGTTTTGACAAATAGAAGCTAAAACCAAATCAGAATAAAGATAATCAAAATGTAAATAGACAAGTCCTTCTTCTTTTTAAACAAATGTCACTTAATACCAAAACCACTACCTAGTAGCAAAGATGTTTTTGGGGTTAAACTTAGAATCAAAAATATTAAATACTTGCTCAAAAATGCATTCAGCTACTATGGATTTTACCTTAATAAAATAAATAAATCCAGTGTTTTCAAATATTTAATTAAAAAGCTAATTTCCTTAACTGTCTATCGGAACTATTTGTGAGCAAACAAGTAGGTTTTATTGAATAGTCCTTGTCTGTAGCCAGAAAATGTGTTTATTGAAATTAAGACATACAAAAGAAATTCTGGAAGTGTAAATATTTTTGAAAATATGTTACAAGTATTGCACTTTCACCAGATCTGAGGACTGTCTACAGTAATTTTACCAAATAAATAATCCATATAATTACAGGCAGTACTTTGCCTGCTGTATTGGACTTTTGTGCCTGTGACATGAGAGAAGTTTTCCTGTTCCTCTTGGGGTATGTAGACTCCTTTTATTTGATACACGATCATGTCAGTGACTGATATACCAATATCACATTTTTTCTTCAGATATGAATCCAGCAAGAAATTAATTTTGTAGAAAATACTTATTCTTTACTGTTTCTATATTCATCAAACATTTTATTAAGTAAAATATATTTTATAATAACGAAGACTCGATCCTAAACTTAAAAGTTCAAGGGGCATTCCATTACTGTGTGGATAAAACTCTTGGAAGTTAGTTATAATTTTGCAAAAAGTTTACACAAGAATATAATCTGAAATGAGTATCTTTTAATTCAGTGAAGAGCAATACACGGAAAAAAAGACTTAATCTGAGCCTTTGCAGCAACACCTACGCCAACTACAAAATTTTGTGAATTAGTCCTCTGGACACACTCAGTGATTTCCCTTTGAACAGTTGCATTATTTTGTTTTTATTAACAAAGCAAAAGCTGTAAAAAATACTAGCCTTCACAGGCTGAGGTAGTTTTTTTCCCCAATTAATTAATATTCAAGTATGAATGCATTTCCTTAATATTTTTTTTACTCCATATACAGTTCAGCTTCTTCTCGGAAAATGTAATGAACAGGGTTTTAAAATATGAGTACAGTACACACAAGCAGTAAAGTCTGGACCCATGTCCCTTTTGTAGGGAAAAAGAGAAAAAGGAAATAAGTCAGGTTGAGAGGTTGGGTAGGGAAATTGAAAATATAAATTTTGTGATGAAAAATAGTTACACTTCCATGTACTTTATGTTCTTGCAATGAATCTTCAGCAGTTGTTTTGCCTTTAAATCTCGATTTTAGTTTATACATTTCAATATGCTATAAATGATAAGGGGGTGTTGAAGAATAAATTTCTGTAGCATGCAATCATGCCACATGTGTACATAGCTGATGTTTAGGCGGTGAGTATGCTTCTTTATCGCCTTGGTCTCTTTAATTCTGTAATTCCAAAGCTCAGAGCTTTGTCCTCTCCTCCATTTCACGTTTTTTGTCTTCCTCCATTTTATGCTGGCTTTTCTTAGGTGTCCTCAATATTTGACGATCATATCAGAAGACAGAGAAAGCCTCATTTTGCCAACCTCTCTGTCTGTTGCGGTGCCTTTCTTATTTCTGGCAAAACAGAATTTACCAGGACTTCTGCCAGCCACATCGATGAAGCTCAGAGTTCATCAATTCAGTGATACTAGTTTTTATGCCAAGTATCAGGCCAGTGACGTTACTTCAGACCAAACACCAAAACTCTAAGCAGTCATTCTTCGTGGTATCATGAGGCCCAATATTGTACATACAAAGTGTGTTAGAATTAAGGGCCTGATCCTGTAGCCAGTATGATTTTCCTTTTGACCTCAGCTTGGGCATAACTGAGACCTAGTTACACAAACGCAGGTTTTTATGACACAGTAACCAGACAACCCACAGTGCCAGGAAACTAAGAAGGCAGCATAACCCACGCTCTGCTTCTGTCCTGAGGAAGAGGCACACGCTGCCAGTTGGGCAGCTGGCTTTGCATAAAAGAGTTTTATTGATAACACAAAACGGAAAAAAGAAAAAAAAAATCCAGTGATGATCCCGGATGTCGTGTGATTCAAACAAATGCAAAATGTGGTGCAGTAAGATATGATAAGGTGTAATCTTACCAGTCTTACTGCAACAAAACTTGACCTGGCCTCCAGAGCCAGACGGAGCACTTAGATGACCAGTTCTAACTAGAAAGAGATGCGGACCCAGACACTGAATTCCAACAACTTTTTTATTAAATCAGCTACCAGTCAATTATCGTGAGAGGTTCAGATGGAATCAAATGTGTTTGTTCAAAGCTCTTCTCTAGTGAGAAGTCGAGCCCTCTGACAGCACCGTCACCCTGCAAACGGACGGCAGCCCAGGCCGGCAGGTGATGGAAAGAGCAGCCTGTAGTCACTGCTGTAAATTAAGTTATTCTGGAATATTAGACTTTATACATACTGCTGCCTGATGTGCTCTTATCAGCAACGCTGGTTAAGACAAGTAACAAGAAAAATTTAAGGGAAAATGCTCTGCTCTGTTTTTCTCTTATTCTACATATCTGGAAATTCGGTTGGCTTTGCGCTTTGTGTTGTCTGATACGTATCTGTATCTTTTTGACATTATAAAGATGTTATTTCAAAATCATTAATCTAGCAGAGGCCTTTAGCTTTTACTCTTTTTTTATTTTTTTTTTAGACTGAGCAGCTTTCAACATGAATTACCCTTAAAGAAATTTTCAGCAGTACCATTTACTCAATAAAGAAGGCCAGATTACACAGTAATATTCTTGTCTATTCGGAACAGCTATGCGCGTTTTTCTTTGGGAAGTGATACCTAAAACATATCGCACGCTTCACCTCCAAAGGCTGCAGGCGTCGTAATTCATGTGACGTAGTGAGGCCTTTACCTGTTTTATTAGATTAGTCCTATTTGTTCCTCAGCTGAAACATAAACACAGGCCATTTCATTGTTTACTTGTAAAACGTTAATTTAGGATTTTTTGGAGGGCTGTGTGCTTTGATGCAGGATCTGTAACCGCGGGGAGGGGATCCTTTGGATATAGGAGGCCAAGCTAGACATTTCAGAAGCAAAATAACCCTCAGGGTGAAGAAGACTCCATCCTCGATGCTTTAAGTTAGCAGGCGGCAGGACGCACAGCTTGAATTCAGGGACTTCCAAGCCCTCCAGCAACACACGCGCTGCGCTGATGTATCGAGACACAACCGCTTTGACGATTTACTGAGAAACAGAAGCACCGACGGGCCCCAGCGAAGCCCCGCACGGCCGCGCCGCATCCTGCCCTGGTGCGGGCAGAGGCACAATCGCCTCCCGCTCCAGCCCGGAGAGCGCGGGGGGCCCGCACACAGCACGGGGTGGGGGAAAGGGGTGGGGGGAGGGAGGCGGTGCGGGGCAGAGGGGGCGGTGCGAGAGGAGAGGGCAGTGCGGGGGTGGCAGTGCGGGGAGGGGGGAGGCGGTGCGATGCGGGAGCGGGGAGGCATTGCGGGGGGGGAGTTGTGGAGCAGAGGGGGCGGTGCGGGGGTGGCGGTGTGATGCGGTGCGGTGCGGAGCGGAGGGAGGCAGTGCGGGGAGAGGGGAGGCGGTGCGATGCGGAGCAGAGGGGGCAGTGCAGGGTTGGCGGTGCGATGCGGTGCGGGGAGGGGGGAGGTGTTGCAGAGGAGGCGGCGCGGAGGTCGGCGTGGTGGGGGGCAGAGGGGGTGATGCGGGGGGACGGTGCGGTGCGAGGCAGAGGGGGAGGTGCGGGACAGAGGAGGCGGTGCGGGGATAGAGAGGGCAGTGCGGGGGCGGCGCAGGGCAGAGGGGGCGGGGCAGAGGGCCGTGCGGTAGGGAGAGGAGGCGCGGTGCGGGGCAGAGGGGGCGGTGCGGAGGGCGTTACCGGGCAGAGGGGGTGGTAAGGGGGGCGGTGCGGGGGGAGGTGCGGGGGGAGGTGCGGGTCGGTGCGGGGGGGGGGGGGGGCGGTGCGGGAGGAGGCGCCGCGGTGCGGGGCAGAGCGGGCGAGGCGGGACGGAGGGGGCGGGGCGGGGGGAGGCGCCGCGGTGCGGGGCGCAGGAGGCGGTGCGGGAGGAGGGGGCCCCGCCTCGCGGCCGCGATCAGCTGCGCGCGCGTCACGTGGGCGCGTGTCGAAGGTCACGGCGCCCACAATGGAGCTGTCGGCGTACGCGCAGGGCGGGTGGCGGCTGCTGGGCGACCCGCGCCGCTTCCCCCGCCGCCCTTACGCCGCTCTGCTCCGCGCCGCCTTCCGCAGCCTCCTCGACCGGCCCGGCGCCGCGCTGGGTAAGGCGCGGGGGGGGCGCGCTCCCGCGCTCGGACGCGCGTGTCCGCGCGGAGGCGGCGCGGGGCGCGGAGGGTGCCGGCCGCTCCGCGGTGCGTGTTTGCGCGGGTGGCCGCTTCCTACGGCGACCCCGGCGCGAGGGCGTGCGGCCGTGTAATTAATTGAGCGGTGTTAATGAGCTCGCCGCCGTGCCGGGCGCTGCGCGGTCCCCGCCCGTGGCGGCGGCGCTGGGAGAGGAAACCGAGCTTTCCTCTTCTTTTATATATATTTTTTTTTCCTCTTTTTTTTTTTTTTTTTTAACGGGAAGGCGCTGAGGAGGCGGCGGCGCCGGCAGCCCCGCCCGGTGCGGCGGCTCCAGGCGGTGCTTCAGCCCCTCTCCTCCTCCTCGCACCTCTCTCTCCATCCTTTCGCCCCGAACGCGTTTCATCTGGGAGGTTTTTGCGGGAAAGGGATCCGCTCGGGGAGCGAGCTCGAGGTCCCGCGTGCTGGGACGTGGCAAGCGAGCCGCGTCGGCGGCGATTTCTTTATTTTAGACGATCCCGACCTGAAGGATATTGACCCTGTGGTGCTAAAACATTGCCATGCGGCCGCTGCGACCTGCATTCTGGAGGCAGGGAAGCACAGAGCCGACGTCTCTGCCATCAGGTACCGACCCCTGGCAGCTGCCCCGCTTTAAACTCTGCTGCGGGGTTCGTGTTAGCAGAGAACTAACACATTCTTTCTCCCTTCAGCGCGTGTCTTGAGGACTGTAAGCTGGACAAGGAGAGAATTGAACAGTTTTGCGCTGAATATCAGGTTTTTAGACTGTTTTTAACATCTTTGTTTTCTTTCTCTCTAGGAATTTATTGAATCTAGCAACTTTTTTTTTTTTTTTCTCTCTAGAAAAACAAGGATGCATTGGAAATCCTATTGGGAAGGTAGGTCCACCAGTTCTGCATAGATATATAGTTTCAATTACAGCTACTTTGAAACTGTCCTGGAAAACACCTCTGCAAACTTTAGGTGGTTACACTAAGAAATACTGTTCCATTTAAAAAATAAATAAATAAAAAAATTAAAAATTGTACATTTGTAACAAACTTGAGAAAACAGCTGTTGAAACTTGTCTTCCTCCTTTTGGAATTCTACTCCTAAGAAGCATTTTGAACTTTTCAGGAAGCATTACAAGAACTGTGAAAAAGTTTCTCATTGATGGACAGCTTGAGAAACTGATGTTTTACTTTAGGCTAGGGAACTTGTAACTGTTGTGTCTTTCAGCATAGGGAGATCTCCTCTCCATATAACAGATGTGTCTTGGCGCTTGGAATATCAGATCAAGGTAATTTTAACCCTTGAAGTTGTTTCTTTAGTCTACTTCAGAACTGAGACCTGACTTTTTTCTTTGCTCTTTCTTCCTAATATAGAACAATCAGCTTCATAAAACTTACCAGCCTTCCTACTTGGTGACCTTAAACGTAGAGGTACTGTACTTCTAGCACCCTCAGAGGGAAAAATGCAGTTGCATGATTATTTATTTCTTTAATAAAACAGGCATTGTTGGTTTTGCTTTTTTTTCTTCAGAACAGTGACTCAGGATCACACCCAGATGTTAGTTTTAGTTGCACGATGGAGCAATTACAGGTACTTCTTTCCTTCATCATTGTTTCTATGCTTGGCTCCAGTTGTGGATGTGAATGCTTTTAACAACTTGCCAATCAAAAAGAAATCATATGTGCTATTGGAAGGAAAGAAAAAAAAATACAGGCCTGAGAGGGTATGGGAGACTCCTCTATTAAAAAAAATAATAAATCTGAGTGTATTTTTCTTGTCTTCTCAAATAAAGTTGGAAAGTAACTGGTTTTAGTTGCTTGAGGAGTGTTTTACATATGTGTGTAAATATTTTGTCTGTTTTCATAACTGTTTCATATATTTATACATGGGAAGAAATACATCATTTTTCTGGAACTCTGATTTCCCATGCTTTAGGGAAATGATTCTCTAAAGTGGTGGTTCAATGATTTAAATGATTGAAAATCCAGAACGAACTGAAGGCTCTTCAGGGGTGGTAATGATATGTAAGAAATCTACTGAAACAAACGTTGATCTTTGTTTAGTGATTTAAATGTGTAACTGAACAATAGAGGTATTGTAATGCTTGGAAGTGACCAAACTCTGGAGGACTAGGAAGAAGGGTTGGGGGAAAAGGAAAAGCAAGGTATTAAAACTACAGGTTTACACCTCTGCTTTTTAATGTGTGTCTCAAAAGTCATCTTTCCCTTAGTATTGAGTGTTTTTAATTTGTTTGCTGACTTGATTGAATCTAACGAGCTTTGGCTGGAGAATGGTCCCAGTACAAATTGCGCTCAAAATATTTTAAGTGTTTTTAGAAATGATACGGTTCTTCAGAGCCAAGAGCAACTGTCAGTGTTAGCCTCCTAACGACAGCAACAGAATCTGTGTGCTAGGAGTAGTGATCTATTTTAGTAGATAATGTATGTTAAAAGGTGTTTTCCTTCAGTTCCCACTTTTCTTACTACATCATAAAGTAGGAGTTATTTAATTACCTGCTGGCATTGTTCATCACTTGCAACATTGCTCTATGGTACAAGGTGCTGATTTCCCCAGCCTCACTGTATGAAAAACCCACCCCATGGTGTGCCTCTAGCTGACCTTTAAAAAAAATATGTATGTGTGTTCATTCTAAGACAATATTTCATCTCTTAGGATTTAGTTGGGAAACTAAAAGATGCTGCAAAGAGCCTCGAGCGAGCGGCTCAGATGTGACCGAAGGTGCCAGCCTGCCGAGCTGCTGCTCTCCCCTCCTCCCAGTGCCTTCTCCGTGGAAAACGTGTTTCTGTCATGATGCAAACTGTTCTTTTTTTTTTTTTAAGTCATTGGATGCGAATTAAGTGAAATAACTGGCTTTTTATGAGTTCACTTGTTATTTTTTTTAATTAACTCTTGTTAAATATTTGCCTCACCGCCGTGTCTTCAGAGCATTCCTTCTCTTTCACGTTCTGTATTTTCGGCGTCGCCAGCGCTTGTTTTTCCGTGGGACCCAATAAAGTTTTCTCTCCTATTCCGCAGTGTCTGTGCGGGGCTCGCGGGGCGTTCTCCGCGCTCCCCGGGGCGGGATTCGCTCCCCGCGGGGCCCCGAGCGCGGAGCCCGGTCCCGCGCTTCCCTTGGCCGTGCCGGGGCGGCCCCGCACCTGCCGGCGGGGAGACCCGCGGCCCGTCCCGGGGGGGCCCCGCGCCGCTCGGCTTCGCCCCGGGAGCGCGCAACAAGTGCGGGGCGGGGGGGGGGGGGCGCGGGGCGAGCCGGGGAGGAAGGAGACGTGGGGCTGTTTGCGGGGGGGGGGGGGGGGCGGGAAACGAGGCGGCGGCGGCGCGCGGGCGGGCGCGAGAAGCGCCAGGGCTGGGGGGGGGGGGCGGGGGTGAGGGGGGCGAGTGAGGGGGAGCGGGGCGCGGCGGGGGCGGCGGGCGGGAGCGGGTCACGGGGAGGCGGCGGGGCCCCGGCGGCAGCGCCGCTAATTCCCAGGCCGCCCTTAAGGAATGAGGCGCCCCACGTGACGCTGGCGGGGCGGGCGAACTCCGAGCCATTTTGGGGACGGTGTCAGTTTCCACCGTGTGCCTTCAGCGTTGCATTCTTCCCTCCTCCGCCCTCCTCCCGCCCGCCCGCCCGCCCGCCCTCCTTCCCTCCCCGGGTCCCCGCCACCAACTACGAAATAACAACAACACTCGCACTCGTAACAACGGCAGCAATAATAAAAGCGAGGAGCGCGAGCGAGGCCGCGAGGCGGAGCGGGGGGCAGAGGGAGACAGACAATGGGCCGGCGGCGGCAGGACCCCCGCGAGGCGCGGGGCCGCGGCGCCTGAGCCCGCGCGGGCGGCGGCGGCGGCGCGGAGCGAGGGGGCGAGCGGGGCCGGACCCGCGGCCGCGCCACTCGCGGGGAGCGGAGCGCGGCGGCGGCGGCGATGAGCTGATTGCGATTGACAGCGCCCGCAGTTCATTTCAAGATGGCCGCTTGGCTCGCATTCATTTTCTGCTGAACGACTTTTAACTTTCATTGTCTTTTTCGGCCGCCCCGATCGTCGCCCACCGGCTCCGTTTGGCGGGTACGTATGAAGCGGGGTGTCTCCCGGCCCCGGGCGGGGGGCGGCGGGGGCTCGGCGGCGGGGCGGGCGGGGGGGGCGGGGGGGGGGGGCGGCCGCGGAGGGGAGCCCGGGCGTCCCCCGAGCTCTCGGAACGGGAGCCGCGCTGACAGCGGCTCCGCCGCGCCGAGCGCCCGCCCGCCCCGCGCGGGTTTTAGTTCCTTTCTTCCCCCGGACGCCCCCCGAAACCCTCCTGTGCGCGCGGCCCCCGAGGAGAATATTTATACTTGCAGACCTTGCTGCCGGCCGGGCCCCGGCGCCCTTTGTTTAAAGGCAGATTTTGATTAAACGGGGGCGTTCGCGAAATCTGGAGCTGCCCGGGTCGAGCGATCGCGGTCCTCCCCGAAAGAAACGCGTCCGGGGGAGGTTAAAATGTCAGATAACGCGCCCGTTTTATAGAGACGGGGCCGGCAGGGGGTAGCGATCCCCCCGGAGGGGTTGTTAGGCGCCGGGGCACCCGGCAGAAAATGTTATTAACTTAAGTTGGACGAGTACTTGTGTGCAACTGGATGGGTCGTAAGATGGCGGTTCCCGGTTGTTTCCATCGCCTCCTCTCACATTTCTGCCCTAAATGCTAAAGTTTTCGGGGGGTCGCGCCTGCTGGGGGGGGGGGGGCGGCCGGCACCCAGAAGTAACTTTTTTTGGGGGGTGAGGAGGGCAGTTCGGCTGCGATCTTGGGGAGCTGGGGCGTGCGGTTTGCTGGAGCCTTCGGAGCAAAGGTGATGTGTCGGTGGGACGCGGGGGTTTATTTGAATTTCTTTTCTCTGGTTGATGCTTTTTTTCCTTTCCTGCGCCCGGGGAGGGTAAATTTACATGAAATCCTTTGTCAGATCTTAAAGATGTCACGAGTGGGCTCCTCGTGCTGCTGGCGGGCAGCGCTGGGGAGTTGCTGGTGTGTGTTTGTGTAATTGTGTGGCCTTGGCAATATATAACGCGGGATGTTTCTCTGCGATTACTGCAAATATTTGTAATTAATCAAGCAAAAATAAGCAGAAAAATCGCATTTCTGCGTAAGTGAGATAGTCACTTTTCAGCCTCGAGAAACTTTGATTCCCTCCTCCCCTCTCCAGAAAAGTTGAGGAAAACCTGGGCGTGTGTGCCCAATTGCAAGTTTGGCATTAAGAGGATTTTTTTTATGATTTTTTTTTTTTGTCGTGGTCTGTAGTGGTCAAAGCAACTAATTTTATGGGACTGTCCCAAGGACCAGGGAGGCTCTGGAAATGCAGTCCAGTAAAACTACTTTGAGTGACTCTGTGCAGTGCGTCCTGAAAAACTGAGATAGACTCGTGTTGCAGTTTGCCAGGCACACGGAGAATTGTCCCGCCTGATCGCTCAGATAGGACAGAATTAACATTTTAGGGTATTTTTTGGGTAGATGGGTCGTGTCCTTCACCTCGTTCCAGGGAGGCTGTTTAAGGGGTTGGGGTCCTTTTGCACTCTATTGCCAATATTCAGGTTTTTCCTGGCTGCGGCGAGCTGGGCAGGGATGTTGGAGCTCCGGGTGCCTTCTCTGAAAGGAGCACCGTCCCCTCCTTTAAAACATATGTGGGCATTCTTAAGCGAAAGAGTAATAACAAGCTCGATTATAAAAGTGGCTCTGACTGATAATGGGTGAAGATGTGGAATGACGGCTGCTTTATTCCTCATGGGAGGGTTTTCCGAGAGGAGATGGGTACGAAGTACGCAAACCTACCCGAGCAATGCTTTTAGTTTTTATGTATGTATTTTCTGTTAGAGACCTGCCGAGCAAGGTTTGATAGCTTATTGCCTTTATAGATTTTTAATAACGTGGCTGATTCTTAGCCGGAGGATGCACTTCTGGTTTTCTTCATTTTGACATAACCCGTTTAAGGCCTCTAAATAATCAGTTGACTGGCAGTGTTTACTTCTAGCGAGTATTATCTTCGTGTATTTTGCATTCGGTTGTTCCGAGTGTCGGTGTATAAATTGTATATTGTCCTGGTTGAGGGGCTGTTTGTCTCGACCGTGCGAGGTGTTGAAATTCTCCATGCCATCAGCGTGAGCAGAGGAAAATCTGCAAGGGTTTCTCTCGCACCAAAATATTAAGGTCGGGCTGCTGTGGTAGAACCTGCTGCGTTTGTGTTAAATACCCGCAGGCACGGACACGCGTGTGCGTGTGTCTGTCCGGGTGGCTCCTGGGGAGGAGTGAGCGTGAGGTTCAGCTCGCTGGAGAAAACCACCGGTTTCAAAGATAGCACGTTGGAAATGTGCTAACTTTGGGCAATAAATAATCCGCGTTTAGGGGTTGCTTCGACAAAACAGGTTTCACGGTTGAATTTAATCCCCCTCCATTTAGGAAGGCGCTACGCCTGCGTGAAATAAACGCGTTAATGTCTTGAAAGGTTTGTCCCAGCCTGTCAGGGCTGGGAAGGAATTCTCGGTCAGCCGGCTTGCGTGACCTCGGTCACTGCTGGGTTTTTGGTTCAGATATATATGAATTATAAGGTAGTGAGTCGAGCAAATAAAAGACAGAACCGTGAAGGCAGCCTGTCCACGTCTGAGTACCGACAGGGACCTCAGAGTCGTCCGGCTTCAAGGCGCTGGACTCTCCACAGAGGAGAGCAGAAGCCCGAGGTCTGCCTTTTCTGGGAAAAGCAAACCTTCGGCATCGGTTTAAAAGCGAGAAGCAGAGAGAGGGTCAGGGACCCTGGAAGCGACATTTAAACCGCAGTACAATGCAGCGGGGATCTTGCTTCCCCGCATGGGGCTAGGAACAGCCTTGGGGAGTCCCGGTTTGCCTCGGTGCTTCTCGCACTTTGCTTTTCTGTGTGCTGGCCGGCTGTGGTTTGATGCTGGGGAGTTTTTTATCTGCTCCTCACTCGAGGGTTCTGCAGCAGCAAGAGAGGTTTCCTGGCTAGGATCGCTCGTTGGCGCTGTGCACACTCCTTAAGGAATATTGTACCCCTGTCCTGGGCAATTTGGCCGAAATTGAAAGCTTTTAGAAAACTTGGTGTGTTGTCTTTTTTTTTTTTCTTTCTTTTTCTTTTTTCCGCTGCCTAACGTCGAAGTTTGCGAGTGTCTGGGGATAACCAGCATCTTGAGGCTTCCCCAGCTCGCACGGTGCTGTAGAGACAGGCGGCTCTCCAGCTCTGCCTCGGGAAGAGTGGGGACCAGGGATAGGAGCTGGTGTGCTCGGAGCACTGACATGGAGAAATGAATAGCTTACGTTGGAGCGACATCGTAACGTTACATTTTTCTGGATCTGGTTGACAGAAAGTAATTTACTCCGTTATTGACGTGGCTGACAAGGTTTTTTCCCCTGCTGTACTTTCCCCCTATTCCTCTTATTCCCTCTCATTTTAAGTAGTATGTGTGCATCCAGCGTTAATGCCAGTGCATCCGACGGGGGGTTATGTGTTTCAGCCTGTGAAAATGACATTTGTTTTTCACTCTTGTCGCTGCATTGTGTTGACAAGGTGTTGATTTAGCTTTGGGAAAGATCTGGTCACATGGTCCTTCGCATCTTGTCACTAATGTACCGTTTAAAGTCAGTTTGGGGGTGTCCTCCCAGCTCCCCCGGTGTGCTTTATTGCTGAAAAGGGGGGTTGTTTTAGCATCCGGAGGCTCGTTTTCTCCCGTCCAAACACCTTACCCTGGCGCTTCAAATCTCTTTCCACCTCTCGCAAAACTTTGCACCGCGCTCGCCTCGTCCGCGGGAGGCTTTTCAAACGAGGCTCAAAAGAAGAGGGGGGGGAGGAAAGAAAGAGAGCGGGAGTCGGGGCGAGAGAGAAAGGAAGGAAGGAGAGAAAGATGGAAAGAGAAGGCGGGAGGGGACGCCGGCGGCGCGGAGCGGGAGCCGGGGCGCGGGGGGTTCGGTCTCGGGAGCGCGGCTCGGCGGAGGGAGGGAGCGGAGGGGGAAGAGGAGCGATCTCCGACCAGCTCCTCGCACCGAGTCGACGTGGAGAGAGGCCCCCGAGAGGATCCGAAATGGCCGAGGCTCGGGAGGAGCCTCTGGCGCTCGCCTCCGCCGGGCTGAGACCCCGCAGCCCGGCTCAGCCCCGCGCCCGGAGCCGCCCCCGCCGCCCTCCGGGCCGCCGCAACCCCCCGACCACCCTCTCCCGACCCCCTCCCGTCCGCCCCCTTCCCCTCCGCCCTCTTCCCCTTCCTCGCCACCGGGCTCCCAGACCCCCGCGGGCTCCTCCACCCCCCTCCGCCGGGCCCCGCGTCCCACCCCCCGGCCCGGCTCGGCCCGGCCCGGCCCGCCCCCCCACCCCCCCCGCCCGCCCCCCCGCCCGGCTCTCGTGTGTTCCCAGCGGTGGCAGGATGCCAAGTGTAAGTGTAAGTTGCTATAGCAACCCCCTCGGAGAGCGGAGCGGATCCGGATCGGCACCGAGCGGCGGCGGCGGCGGCGGCCGCCCGGACACCCCCGGTGCCCGGCCCCGCTCCGAGGTGCGTGTCCCCCCCCCGTCCCGCCCCCCGCCGCCCCTCCCCGCTCTCCGGAAATGCCAGGGCAGCCGCACCGGGAGGCGCTGGTTCCCCTTTGTGCTGCTCGCCGGTGCCCGGCCGGCCCCCTCCCGCAGCTCCCCGCCGCATCGCCGCCCGGGCAGCGCCGCGGTGGGTGCGGGAACCGGCCCCGCGCGGGGGAAGGGGACGCGCCGGATCCCGGCACCTGGGACGCCGCCGCCGCGCTCGTCCCCGCTGATCGCTCCTCTCTCTGTGCGTGCGTGTGTGTGTGTGTGTGTGTCTTTCAGAGCCGCCCCTCGCCACGCCAAAATGCACCGAACGACCAGAATCAAAATCACCGAGCTAAACCCCCATCTCATGTGCGTGCTCTGCGGCGGGTACTTCATTGATGCGACAACCATCATCGAGTGCCTCCACTCCTGTAAGTACTGCCGGGCGCCCCGCGTTGTTCCCCCGCCGTTTCCCACCTTTCCCGGCATCCCGGGAACACGACCCTCCCCCTCCCGCCGAGCCCCAAGCCCCCGAGGTGCCGGGGACCGCCGCCCCTCCGCCTCCCCGACGGGCAGGGGAGAGGTGGCCCGGCGCCCGAGCCGTTTTTTTCTGACGACGACCCTACGGTCTTTGTTAAAGTAATAATATATGTATTCTAAGCGTCTCCTTTTCATGGTAATTGCAGCTTATTTGGGTATTTGTTTAGCTTAAGCAGCGCGCTGCTGACAATGGACGATTTGCTGTAGCTTGCATAGTTTAGAAAATCGCACCTCTATCCCTGCATATCTGAGCGTCACCTACAACCGTCACTGAAAGGCTGTCGTGTTTCACTTACAGTCTGTAAGACCTGTATCGTGCGTTACTTGGAGACCAGCAAGTATTGTCCTATATGTGATGTCCAAGTTCACAAAACTCGGCCGCTTTTGAATATAAGGTAGGAGAAAGATGCAACGCGCGCCCTGCATCCCTCGTTTTACTTTCTATGGGGAGACCAGCAGCAGCCGTGTAGATGTTATCTCTTGGTCTGCGATTTAAATCTGAAAGGACTTGTCAATTTACAAGCTAACTTGTGTGTTGTCTCTCTCTTTGGAGTTTTGTCATTGATTGAAATTGAGGATTTCTCTGGATGGGGACATAAAGTTTTTGTTGGTCTTTTTTTGCATACCCCAACCACTGATGGATGCCTCTTCCCTCTCCTCCATCTTCATGTGTACCAGTTTTTACCTTTGCTTTCTGCGTCTCCCAGACGTACAGCTCCTGGTCATGAAAAATCTTGCTGCAATTTCCCTTGCTAAGAAAGCAAAACCCATTAAAGCATGTTTCTCCTTGCAATAATGTTTTTTCTTGTCAGCGTTACTCATTGCTCTCTTTATTTTCTAGGGGGGACGTGATTTTTAAGGCCTTTCTTTAGTCCAGGAGAATTATTTTTCAGTTGTGGTAGCACAGATGAGTTTTGGTTTATACCGGTATTTATAGCAGTGTTAGTTTGATTACAAGGTCCCGTAAGGAAAGTTTTTATGACTAGCCTCCCACTTTGTAGAAGATGCCTCATTGTTGTGAAAGATTATAAATGGGGAGCTGCTGCATGGGTTAAAATATTGTTTCATCTGCTTAATTTTATTTTTTGGGGTTGTTCTTTTGTCAGGTCAGATAAAACTCTCCAAGATATTGTATACAAGCTAGTACCCGGCCTTTTCAAAAGTAAGTAGTTACGTTTGGTTTTTTTCCTGAAAAGTAGAAAAACAAAGCCTGAACTGTTATCCTATATCAATACCAGGAGTTACAGTGTATATACTAAAAGAAAAATATATGCTTTTCTATCTAGATGAAATGAAAAGAAGAAGGGATTTTTACGCTGCTCATCCGTCAGCTGATGGTAAAAGCTTCTCCTTCGCAACTTTAATAAATGGGTAGCATTGACCTAGATGCTTTACTGTTTCCTTTTTAACTTACATATTACTGTAATAGAATTTTAAGAAGTAAATTCAGCATAATAAAAATTTATTGTTTTAACAGTTAGGTAGCTTTAATTCATAATCTTATTATGGAGGGTTGGGGTTTTTTTTATCTTGTTACTGAGAATTGCCATTCTTCCTGATTTGAATTTCAAAATGTAAATTATTGTGGAAATTTCTGCGCAGCTGCCAATGGCTCTAATGAAGACAGGGGAGAAGTGGCCGACGAAGACAAAAGAATTATAACAGACGACGAGATAATAAGCTTATCCATTGAATTCTTTGACCAGAATAGGCAAGTTCCAGAATGGCAATATTTTATGTTTACCTGACTGATAGCAGCTATATTTATTATTTGTTGTAATTGTTTAATTTCTTCTCACAGACTGGAACGGAAAGGAAGTAAGGAGAAAGAAAAATCAAAGGAAGAGGTAAATAACTTCTCCTTACTCTAGAGGAAACTTAACATACACAAACATACTTGGGGCAGGTTTGTAGCTCATAAAAAAGACACAGGTATATGTATCTAGAACAAAAGAAGCACAACCTCCTACTCTGGTGCCAGGTACAAAAGAAGTCAAACTTCTTTACACAGCTGTACATGTAAACAACTCTTTAAAATAAAAAATACCCGCACTGTTACTTTTAATGCAGGATCTGAATTTTTGGTAAAAAATTTAAATTTTATTAAAAAAATATTAATTTTAAAAATCAGTAATATATACATATTCTAAGGAGATATGTACTGTGAGATAAAAATATTTATGTATAAAATCAGTTGCCTTTTTTTTTATTCTGGCACTCTAATTTACCACTTATTTCTGTTTTTCCTTTATAAGGCAGCAGAAATGGTTATAATTAATAATTTAATAAAGTGCATTTAAAAAAAAATAGCACAAAGCATCAGAATACAGCTTTGGTGGAAGAAATTGCTTGTTCTCAGTGAACTGATTTTCTTTATCCCATCAGGTGAATGACAAAAGATACTTACGCTGCCCAGCGGCGATGACAGTGATGCATCTAAGAAAGTTCCTGCGGAGTAAAATGGATATACCTAACACTTTCCAGGTACCTATTTTTTCAGTCTTGCCGTTCTAAGCCTGCTGCTGCTGGTGAGCACTCATTTTCTCATTACAGCCAGCTCTAGCTGTAGAATTACTACCAGGTATTTCTGGTGTATGCAATACACTTATGGGATTATGAACATTATTAAAATGTTTTTCCAGAGAGTTTGGTGACTCTGTAATTTTTGAATGCTGTAAATATGGAAGGATCAAGAAATTGCTCCTTAATATATTTTAAAAATATCCAATAGATACAAAATTTCCCCATTCTCTGCTGGTTTTGCTATAGTATTTTTATCCCAGTTTTCTGATATATACATCGGGGGGTTACTTTCACCTCAGAGCAAGCATAGGGTTAGGAGTAAGTGCCTGGATGCTCCTTGATGTGAGGATTTGTGTCTTGGACAGATCGATGTCATGTATGAAGAGGAACCTCTGAAGGACTACTACACCCTAATGGATATTGCCTACATCTACACTTGGAGGCGGGTGAGTTCGGCCAGCGTGCCTCCCCCTTCAGGGTGCCGGTTGTGGCCCGGGGAGGGCGCTTACGGGAGTCTCCCCTTTGCTTTGCAGAACGGGCCTCTGCCCCTGAAATACCGCGTCCGACCTACTTGCAAGAGAATGAAAATCAGTCACCAGAGGGAAGGCTTGAATAATAGCGGGGAGCTAGAAAGTGACTCTGGGAGCGACAAGGCGAGCAGCCCGGCGGGAGGCATCCCCTCCACCTCCTCCTGTTTGCCCAGCCCCAGCACGCCGGTCCAGTCTCCTCACCCTCAGTTCCCCCACATCTCCAGCACCATGAATGGCACCAGCAGCAGCCCCAGCAGTAACCACCAGTCCTCCTTTACCAACAGAGCACGGAAAACGTCGATAAATGGCTCTTCTGCCACTTCATCTGGTTGACGGGCCAACCAGGCTACCGCCCCTGCCCCTCCTTTATATAGATCTCTCCATGCCATTACAGCTTTATAGATGCTAATCCATGTGACTATCGTCCAAATGCTTTCTTTTGTAGTGACACTGAACTTGGCTATAAAAGGCGGACTAGGTGACATTCAGGATGGACGTTAAAGGAAACGCAAGATTGAAATGTAAATTGTTTTCAGAGGACTGGGAAGCAAACAAAAGTTACACCTTCATCTGTTCTGAGTGATGCGGAGTTGTTTCCGGAGTTGTTTCCGTCCCCATCATCTGGACTCGGGAGTCTCCAGAAGACGATACAAATCCCGGGAAGTAGTTTGTTAATCCAGACTAACTCCTCCATTGCGTTCTCTTCGATTGTTATTGTTCTTATGCTGTTTTGTGAACCTGTAGAAAGCAAGTGCTTTTTCATCTTGAAATCCAACAAAACGGAAAGAATATGCATAGAGTAATGCATATATGTAGCCATGTCACTGTGAATAACAATTTTTGCGTATTAGCCATTTTGATTCTTATGTTGCATCTTTTACTCCTCTGTTGCTGCGCAGAACCGATCAAAAGAAAAGTAAATTTCAGTTTTACAATCTGTATGCCTAAAAGCGGGTATTACCGTTTTATTTACTGACTTGTTTAAATGATTCGCTTTTGTAAGAATCAGATGGCATTATGCTTATTGTACAATGCCATATTGGTATATGACATAACAGGAAACAGTATTGTATGATATATTTATAAATACTATAAAGAAAATATTGTGTTTCATGCACTCATGATATGGTTGTTAAATTTCTAAACTGGTTCGACCCTTGCAGATGCCCCCCATTTGAGCTTTGCTCATACTGAAAAAAAACCACTCTGCATGTGAGAGCTACAGTATTGGGAAAGCACATCCAAGTCTCTGATAACCTGGAGGCAATTGGCAATCTTAAAAGGATTTTACAGGCTTTGTCTTTTTTTTTGAAGCAATATATTTTTACTTTACCAAATGTTGAAGTGATGCAGTGCAGAAAAAAAAAAGTTAAGGGACACGGAAGTCTTTGACCTGTTTGATTACTTTTTTATTATTTGGTGTGGTGGGACTGTGTTTTTAAAAGCACACGGAATCATAACAGAAGCCATAATCTATTTGGTATAAATTTTAAGGAACCAGCAAGTGGCTGGATGAAGGCATTTCATCTAAATTTGTTTTAATATATATGTATATGGTACAGTACTAACTTCATTAAAATTTAACAGGTACTTTAATATTTCCAATAAATTGTGGAGAATGCCTCCTCTATAATGCCCTGCAAATAGGTGCATTTTATTAGAGGTTTCTAAGGGTATTATTTTTTTTCTGTAGAAGGAACTTTTCCACCATGAAATATGAACAGCCCAGAACACTTTTCAGTTTGTGCTTTGCTTTGGTCGAACTTTGTGTGTGTTCATCACCCATCAGTTATACATTTGTGAGGGTGTTTATTCTATATGGATATTGTTTCATGTTTGTACGGGAAAATTGTAGTTAAACATTTCATTGTCTCCAGTCTGCAAAAGAAGCACAATTCTATTGCTTTGTCTTGCTTATAGTCATTAAATCATTACTTTTGCATATAAATTGCTGTTATTTGTCCTGCTTGTTTTTATAGACCAGGTGATTGCAAATCCTCCACAAGGTTATTGCTTATTGATGTATAATGTCTTGTTAAACAAGAGTTGATATTTTTTTCCTGTAGTAAACATGTACAGTTCAATTTCAACAGTAAAAACTTCAGTTTTATATACACGAATAACTTTCATTTATAGCTGATCAAAGAAATAAACAAATAAAAGGGATAATTCATTGAAAAATAGCAAATGACCTCTGTTGATAATGTGGTGTTAAAGGACAAACTTCTTGTTCTCATTGGAAGTCTTTCTGGGCGTCCAAAAGATTTTATTGGACAGAACAGTATAGTGCTACAATAACAACAAAGCGCCTAAAAGTTTCCAGGATTTGTTTGGTTGCCTGCCTAGAAAACATTTGCTCTTCTTTATTTGACCTCGAATTATTCTTGAAAATAAGTAAACGGTGTAGTCTCACATCCCAGGCAGCCACAGGTTTTCCCTCCTGTCTGTTCAACCTCAGCCCCTGTTAAACTGCCCTGGCTGGGAAGGGAAGAGCAGGATTTTTGTGAGGGTGGGTGCCAGGTTCCGCCTGTGCTGCTCTGGATTACTTTTTAAAGCCTCGGTGGAACTAAACAGGTTTTAAGGTAAAGATACCTCTCCATGCGACCGAGTGTGTGTCTTGGCAGGATTCCCCCAGCTATACGAGTTATTTGCACTGTACTGGTTGAATTAATTCCCCCAAAGACCAGCACTGAACGTGCAGCAAAGGGTCGTACCTTAGCACAGTGATCAAATTGCGCTTATTTGTATTGGAAGTAGCTGATAATGACAACTTCTAGCATCAAAACGGAACTGCTCTCGATCTCTATTCAGTGTCTGGGAAGCATCAAGCAATGAAACCAGAGTTGGACAATTCCCTTCGAGGTTTATTAGGCTCTTACAAAACTTTCGACGTCTCCCAATTTGACATCTACCGTCTGAGAAGGAACAAACGTTCCCAGCAGCTCCTCCCGAGCCGCAGAGCCGCCGAGGATTTTTGTGCTGCCACATGAAACTTTTGTTTCGCTGCTGGCCCTAGGCAGATGGCACTGCGATGCGGATATATATTGCGAAGCACGGCTGGAAGGACGATCAAAGATAGCACCGCGATGTTCTACTTGCGAAGCCGCTCTGCCAACCTCCCGGGTTGCACAATGTTTTTCTTCGCAGCTACAGAGCGAGCGGGTTTCCTTCCAAAACGTACGGAAATCCTCCCTAATTGGAAAGAAATCTCATCTCTGTGTCCGCAAGAGCGCTCTTTTTCATTCCCCGACGTCGCGCTTATACAGGTCGAGGGATAAAGCCGAAGGCTGCTGCGATTTTCTGAGCTCGTCCAACAATCTGATCAGACAGAGGCAGGGGGACCCGCTGGAAAATCACGTTTCCCTGTCTCGGTCCGACCAGCTCCGCCGGCCCGTTTGAGCTGCGGGCGGCTCCGAGCAGGGACGGGGACAGCCGGGCACGATGCGGCCCCGGGGAAAGCCCGCCGGGCTCCGCAGAGAAGGTAGAAATGAGGAGAAGGGACGCGGAAACGTGCGGAAAGGGAAGGAGAAGGAGCACGAGGAGCTGGCGAAGCCGAACTGTCTGTCCCGCAGCACTGAGCATCGCCCACAGCTACCTGCGGCGGCCGCGGGGAACGCGGCTCCGGGACCGCGTGTCCCGGGAAGGAACGGGGCACCGACACCGCCCGCCGAAGCGCTGCCGCCCCGGGTCCTTCCCCCGCGCTGCCGGGGACGCGCCGCCCGTCACCGCCGCCCCGGGGGGTTTTCAAACCGCGGCCAGAGCGGGTCCTCTCGGGGCCGATACCGGAGCGAAGCCTCCTCCTCTTCCACCTCCGCCACCCCTGCTCCTTTTTTCCCTTGTTGGCGGCCGCGCTCCTGCCTCCCGAACACCGCTCCCGGCTGCGCGTCTCTCTCCGCGGCGCAGGGTCTCCTGCAGTTCCCATCCTCGCCACCAACGCGGGTCGCGGGGACCGGGGGGACCCGCCGCGCCCGCCTCGGGCTCCCGGTCCCGGTCCCGGTGGCCGCGGCGCCGGCCGGCACCTTGCGCTCTCCCAGCCCTCACACCGAGAAATTCTGAGACCGTGTTTACCCAGATAAGTGTTTCCTGCTTCCGCTGTTAATTTTTAACGTTCTTGCTTCTACTCTGGGTTCTTGAAACGGATTTCCTTTATTTTACTGCAGACAGTTTCTTTTTCGTGTTTTCTGCCCGTCTCCCACCCCGAGGGCGCCCCGAGGAGACCCCGCAGTCCCGGCCGGGGGGCTGCCGAGCTCGGTTCCAGACTTCAAAGTCGTCGCCCCGCTCCGAGAGCTCCGAGCCACGGCCGCTTTGTGTTTATTAATTCAAGAATTCCGAGAGGATTCTGGCAGACGCGACTTTTTTTTTTTTCTTTCTTTCTTTTTTCCAGCTCCGTTCCTTTATTCTCTTCCCCCGCGACTCACAGCGCAGTCCCTCAAGGACAACAGAAAATCTGGGGAAGCCCGGTGAGACGGGGACAACTTTCGGTCTCACCGGCTGCGGGGACGCGGTGTTTATTTCACAGGGATGATGCGGAATTTAAAAAAAAAAGGGGGGGGGGGGAAATAAATAAATAATTTTTAAAAAGTGGGTAATGGGGCAAAGCACGAAGGACCCGCGATTCCCACGGCAGACGGAGGTTTCCCGTGCCGGGGCGGGCGGGGCCGCGGCTCCGGGGCCGGCGGCGGCGCGGGGCAGCGCGGCGGGAGCCGCGGCGCGGAGCCCCCGGCGGAGGCGGCGCTCGGGGCCGCGGGGAGGCCCGCCGGGAGCCCCCTCCGCCGCCGCCCGGGCAGAGGCCATCTTGCGCCTGCGCAGCTCCCCGCCTCGCCCCGCGGAGCCGCACTCGCGCCCCGCCAGATTCGAACGGGGAGCCCGCGCCCCGCCGGAGCCCCGCGGCCCCCGCCCCGCCCCGGGGGTGCCCCGGCGGGCCCGGGGATGCGCCCGCGGGGGCGGAGCGGGGGGGGGGACGCGGACGCGCGGACGCCGGGACGCGGCTTTCCGGCGTCGCCCTGCCCTCCCCGGGGCACCGGGGCGGCACCGCGGCGGGGAGGGGGCCGCGGCAGCCACGCGGCTGGCGTCGCACCTCGTCGAGAGAGACGAAGGGTCGCGCGGTGCCCGTCGCCGGGGACGGGCGGGGGCTCCCCGGTGTCGGGGAGGCTCCTCGCCGGCAGCCCTCGCCGCGTCCCCGCCGGCCCCCGGCGCCGCTCGCTCCTCGCTCCGCACGTGCGGGGGGCGCTGCGCGGGCCGCCGCCACCGGGCACTCGCTTGAGCAACGAGACGACGTCGTGCCGGAGGCCTCCGGAATGGTCTGATCCTTGGGAAAAGGGAAAGAAACAGAAAAAAATATCTAAACTACCCCAAAACACGTCTACACGCAAAACCACCCCCCAAAAAAACCCAACAAACTTTAAATGGGAAAAGCGGAGGAAAAAAAAAAACCACAACCGAAATAAAATAATTAAAAACCAGACAACAACGAAGCAAGGTGGGAGCGGTGCGGGCAGGGGAGATGCCGGCGCGGGAAGGCGCAGCGCTGCTGTAGGGAGGCGGCTGTCGCTGCGCGGGTGCGGAGCCTGCGCGCTCCCTCCGCGGGTTCCCGGCCCCCGCCGCTCCGGTGCAGCCAGTCGGGACGCGTCCCGCCCCTCGGGTGGCAGTTTGATTTCCAGGCCGGGCGGAGGGCGAAGCGCCGCGGCCGGAGCCCCGGGGGCCTCCGCTCCGGCGGGGAGAGCCCTGCGAGCGGGGGGCACCGGCGGAGCCCGGGCGGCAGGGCTGCCTACGAGCCGCCAGCTGCCATTTTGTCTCTTTTAAGCGGGTTGCCCTTCCCGGAGTGCGGCGGCGGCTCCCCTCGCCCTGCCCCTCCTCGGCCGGGACGCGGCCGGGGGGGTCCCCTCGGGAAAGCTCTCCCCGGCCTCCCCGGCCCCGGCGCTGCCCTCGCCGCCTCCTCGCTAGGTGCTCGGGGTTTGCAGGCTGTTCAGCTGATTTGTTGCTAATAGCAACCACACGACAGCGATTTGCAGCCTTTTCTGCTACCGGTGCCTCTCGTTACACCTTCTCCTGCAGACAGGGATCGCGTCGTCCGGCTGCGGCGCGTCCCTCCCCCCACCCCGGGGGGCGGCGATGGGGCAGGGGGACGCGGTGGCCGTGGGGCGAGCGGCGCGCTCCGCCGGGCACCGCGCAGGTTCGGCTCTTCCAGACCAAAAGGGAAACGCCGGGCAGCCCCGGCAGCCGCAGCCGCGCAGGCTCCGCGTATCTCGCATTGTCTGGCAGCATCGCCGTGAGCTGCCAGCGCCCGCGATGCTCCCGGCACGGGGGGAAGCGTATATGGAGATGCGGGCGGCGCTGGGCGCGGGGTCCGCACACACCCTCCCCGGAGAGACGCACACAAAGGGAGACCTCGCTCCCTTCAAGTCCCCAGAATAAATTAAGCTCCGGCTTTCTGTTTTGGAACGTCCCAAAAATATTTGTCTTTTTTTTTTGTCTTTTTTTTTTTCTTCTCTAATGGCACTGCACAAGCGCTGACGGTTCCGCAGGAAACCAGAGGTGTAACCATACGCACGTGGTAAAAAGGGCTCAGCCCTAGCAGCTAATATTTCCTGCTCCCATCCTGCAAGTCAACCTGCGACGCTTTTGCCCTTTTCCAGTTTATTTATCCCTCGTAATTTTTGGTGTGTCCTTGCCTCGTCCGATGGCGACGCGCCAGTCGCCACCAGCCGAATCCAGAGCGTTTACACGTTTACAAGTGTCTGCTCAAATGCCAGCGTCATCCTCTTCGGTGAAGGGAAAGTTCTTTTTCTAGTGCGTTTGAAGCGCCTCGACGTTTCTGCCCTCGCCTCACAGAACTAATTTACTCTATGGGAAAGTCTCACAAATCAAACTGGCTACCAAATATCCGGAGAGGGGACCCCAGAATGTCGTGAGCTGCTGGAGCCCCCGGCCGAAGCTCAGCGAGAAAGAAAGGGGACTCTCCACTGCTGTGGTTCCTCTGACAGTTTTTGCTAAAAATCAGCTAATGGCAAAGCCCAGCTTAATTTTGAAAATTAAATTATCCAAGGATTAATCTGTTATATTTTAGTAGAGGCTATACACGAGATGGAGATGCCTCACTCGGCACACACTCTTGGAGAGAGCGCTCCTGTTCCCTACCTCCCAGTCACTCCCAATAACCTTCCCACGCGTAACCTCCCGTCCTCCAGAAGCCCCGCGCTTCCAGCTCCGATCCGCGGGAGCGAGCGGAGGAGCTTGCGCGTCGCTCTTCCCACCAAACGCGCTCAGTCGCGCAAGCACAGGATTAAAAATCTAATTTCTATAACCCTGTAAATACCCGCTCCGAGCCCCGAGCAATTTGTCAGGCGTGCGGCACGGGCAGGAGACCCTCCAGAGGCGGATCGGGGGATGCGGAGGGGCGCGGGGGGGCTCTCCCCACGCCGTCCCGCAGCCCCGGCGGGCGGTCCCGGGTCCGTCCCGCAGCCGGTAGGAGCCGCCTCACCGCGACGCGTGATTCCTGGTGTTTTAACGCGGGTCGCGCGGTTTCAAGCTGCAGAGGAGCAGCTACGGCTCGGCCGGCTTCGGCGTGAGCCGTCGAGGGGCATCGAGCGCGGCCCTCGGAGCTGCCCCCAAGCCCGTCCCGGCCGGGGGGGACCCGCAGGGAACCTGGCTGCTCCCGTGCGGGGCTGAGCCACCTGTTGTCTCGCACCTGCGGGAAGGGACCGAGCTGGAAAAGCCAGTGGGCCCCCCCGGCACCCCTCACCCCCCCAAAAAACCCTCCAGGAGCAACTTCGCCCTTCACCGGCTTGGGGAAAATGATGCTTCCCCGCCCCATCACGGGCATGTGGAAGAGTGAATCGAAGACTGAGATTACAGAGCACCCACCAGAAAGCGAATGCAAGTTATTAATTTGGATAACTGTTCCCCCAGTCTCCGGTTTATTTTTTAAGCTGACATAACGCAGTGTTGGTAACACCACCCGCCTAAGGATACAGGTTTCTTGGTGCCGAGCACGCCAGCAGCAGGCAATGAAGTCTCACAACTACGTCATTTCCATAAATGATTTTCCGTCTTCAGTACTTTTGCGAGAACGGGTGACATTTCCGTAAAGCGCATTTGCATGGTGCTTATTCCTAATCATTATTATTAACCATGTGAACAGACTTTCAGTATCGAGCAACGAAATGCAACAGCAAGTTTTGGAGGTACTCAGGGTGCGTTTTGTTCTTTCACTTATCCGAACATTAGACTTAATTATACAGATAAATCAATTTATCTGTAATAGACACATCTGCTTTTTTAAAAAAAGAAAACCTCTGGAAGTAATTAATCACTGTTTGTTTATTTTTTTTTGTTTAAGTTAAGAGCAGAAATAAGTATAAAGGAATGTGTTTAACAGCTGGTCCCTTCTCAAGTACACATGGTGATAATTTCCCAAAATATTTTCTGTGGCAAACGGCTTTCTCACCAATCTGATTTAATTTGTCTCATTTATTTGTGAAGAGCAGCACGTTGCCTTTTTTGTTTGTTTGCTTAAAGAGACATTTTTTTTCGCATTAAATAATCCTGGAAACACGTGGCTCATTTTAGACCACAATATTGCTTATGGGAGCCCACCTCTTTTCTGCTGAGCAAACCCGGAGGCGAATGATTAAAATTCGACGTCTTTCTTCCACTTCTTCAAACTTTTAAAATGCGGCTGAAGTAACTTCAGCCTTTCAACTTTAAGGTACGAGACAAAACTTTACACTGCCCATCAAATAATATGTTTGAACAGCGTCACTCATCTAATTTTGTACATTCGGAGCTCTGCAAAGCAGAATTCCAGCCTATGAAATCCTGTAGCCAGTGGGCATGGGTGGCTAAGGAAAGGGGCATTTTTTTATGGAATAGCAACTCCTGTTTTCTGCTGTGGATCAGAGTTTCACTTGATCGACAGCAGAACTAACTAGTAACTTCGTTCACAAACATCCAGCGCCTTGGGAATCGCCCTCAAAAGACCCCGGAGGAGACGCAGAGTCCATCTCCACTCAAAATCCCGAGCACCCCCATTTCATTTTGCAGCCCCGACGTTCGCATTAGCCGCTGTAAAGAACCCCAGGGTTGCGTGTACTCCTAGATGCCACGGCGCCTTGGCCAAGCGGTTGTGAGGAGAACCATTCCCAAGGGCTCCTTGGAGCAGGAGGCTCCGAGAGGCAGCGCCCGGCTCGTCCGCGCTGCCGGCAAGAAGAATATTAACCCCACGGGTGTGGAGCGCCGGGATAACGGGAACCTGCGCCTGGCAACGCCGGCGGGAGGCACGGGACCGGCCCCCCCGCAGCCCGCGGGGGTCCCGGGGAGCGAGGCCGGAGCTGCGAAAAGTCCCGGCGGGGGCGGCGGGGAACCCCGGGAGGAACGGCGGCGGCGGGGGGGGGGGGGGGGGGGGGGGCGAAGAAGAAGGAGCTGAACCCCGCAAGGACCCCGCTCCCCGAAGAATAAAGGCGAGGGGAGCTGCCCTTATTCTTGCCTTCTTTTTCTTTCTCCCCGGCCAGGGGGCGGGAGCCGGGCCCGCCCGCACCGTTCGCACGGACCCCGCTCCCCTCGGGGCGCGACGCCCCCGAGCCCCGGGGGGGAGGAACACGGGGCGGGAGCGCGCGCGGCGTCACGGGCGGCCCCGCCCCCCCCGGCGTTGCGGCTTCCGCCCGGTTGCCGTGGCGACGCGTCCGGAGCGCGCGGGGGCGCGCAGCCGCCGCCATGAGCCAGAGGCAGGTCCTGCAAGGTAGGCGCGGGCGGCGGGGCCGGGGCTCCCTCCGGGGCTCCCTCCGGGGCTCTCGGCGCTGACGCGGTGCCCCCGGCGCTGCCGCCCGCAGTGTTCGAGCAGTACCGGCGCGCCCGGACGCAGTTCGCGCAGGCGGTGGCCGAGCTCGCCGCGCGGCCGCAGAACGTCGGCTTCCTCCAGAGCGCAGGTACCGCCGCCCCCACCCCCTCCCGCCGCTCCTGCCCCGGGCCCGGCGCCTCCCCGCCGGGGACCCCGCGCCGGGGTGTCCCGCCGCGGCTTTGCGGGAGGTTCCGCGCGCTCTGGTCTCACGGCTTGTTTTTATTTCAAGGAAAACCCCCTCGGTATGACCCGCTTCTTCGTTTACTTCCTCGTGTTTCCGATATAGTTTTATGTAAAATGTCGAAAACGGATTTCCCGGTGGAGCCGGCCCTGGTTTGCCAAGGAAAACCTACTTTAGAAGTAACTATTTTTATCCTGGCTTTACAAGTCGTTCCTGAATTCTTCGGTGGTTTTTGCCGGCGGATTTGCTCGACTTAGGAGAGAATCGCTGTTGTGTTATTGCTGTCGTGGGATGTCGTGAACCAAATTGAGCATTTTTAGAAACAGGAGCTGTGGGAGCACTTGTACCAGCTGTTGTGCTGCTGGCATCTGGCAGACCCGCTGCGCTTGTCCGGAGTTCCTCTGCTTGAGAGAGGGAAAAGAAGAGCTGGGTAATTGATTACCTGAAAGCCAGGTTGAAAAAGTGCTGTAAATCTGTAGCTGGTTTGCCATATGGTATTCACGGACTGATTATGTTTTCGTTTGTCTTGATTTTGTTTTTAATACTTGTTTCCCAAATCTAGTAAAGCTGTCAGTCTTTTCTGAGATACAACAGGAACAGGCGCACAAAAAAGAAAACTGGTCGAGTAAATACTTCCACCTTTCAGTTGTTATATTTACAACTGTGTTTTAAGATCGTTTTGTTGAAAACCTGTCACTTAAATTCTTGTTAAAGAAACATTTGCTTTGATTTTGGGAGTGACACATCCACACCCGGCTTTTTATATTGGCTTTCTATGCTGCTTAATTTTTGTTCTTTTTTTTTTTTCCTTTTCATCTTTCAGTGAATTAATGCCATTGCTTTATTTTGTACAAATGATCTGTATTTATCAGATGGACATCTTGACTCTGGGAATAATTTATGTCTTATTTGTAAGAAGTCCCTCTACGTACATTTCCAATTCTGGTTTTTTAGCTGTTCACAGACAGGGATCCCATTTGGGCAGCATTTCTATTTTAAGGAAGCAAACAAAGTGCCAAGCTAACTTTAATTGCACTGTATTTCTTGTTCTTAAAGTAATTACTTGGAGGAATCTGGCTGGTAGCTTTACCTCAGAACTGTTTTGTTGCTTGTGCAGAAGAAATACTCAGTTCAGAGGCCTGTAGCTTTTTTTTTTTTTCTATGCACAGCTGGTGTCGGTCTGAAGGCTGTTGACTTTACAAGGATCGCGCTCTGGGGTAGTGATGTGGAAATGTGCATTGCTGTAGATTATCATCCTTCTTGGCTCGTTCTGGTACTGAGCTGCTTTTCCATAGACTTTAGTTTTTCTTACGCTAGAAAAGAGGGGAATGTCTGCAAATATGGTATTTCTTAGTGCAGTTAATTTGAATGGCTGAGCCCCATGTATATTTTACCCTCTTCCCCAGCTTGTGTCTTTCACACTAATTCACAGTTCTATAATTAAAATGATAGCTGTTAGTTTTGACCTCTTCTGATATGCTACATATAGGTTTTGAAACCTTCTCCTATATGAATGTGATCATGTGTTTTTTAAAACCTCCCCACAAATAACATTGTGATTTTGTCCTTTTTTTTTTTAAAGCACTAATACACAGTTCTAAGACATAGCTGTCTGGCAGATAACTGGCGTACCTTTTATGATCTTGGTCTAGGGAGCTCTGAAGCAATGTTTTGAGAAGGAAAGGTGTCTGTCTATGCATGCATCTCTATATAAATTCATATACAAAAGAATCGGTGTCTAGTTTCTTGGAGATCACTGTTTCAAGAAGATGTGCAAGGCCTTTGTCCTCTGTCATTCTCCATTAGCTGTAGGAGTCAGGGGCACCTTGCAGGGTTCTGTGGTTGGATCTCAAAAGCTGTCAGGATGTAGTCTTTTTTTCTGGCTGAAGCAGAAGGCAAGATTACAGTGACCTAAATTGAACAAAATTAAGCACTTAAAACATGCTGTAGTGCACTTTTGTATCATTTGCCTTGTTTTATATTCCTAATGTATGCAAAATTCAGATTGACAGCAGTGAAAGTTCAGTGCTCAAAGAATAAAGCGTTGAGTGCCATTTTCAGAAGTCCTTTTGATAAACAGTATAGTGTAAGGAAAATAAATACTAGTTTGGGACCTTGTTCTTTGCGGAGGTATCTTTATGCACCATGGAAGATGGAAGTGTGTTTAAAAAATAATTCTTGACCACACTATAAGCTCTGCTTCTCTAGTATTAAACCAGGTACAAGTAGCAGTGCTGTTTGAAAGTAGATGTCAGTTTCTTAGACTGGCTTGGCTGTTGAGAGACCTTAAGGTACCATTATTGTGGAGACTCATGTGACCTGTAAGGAAGACTGATGGGAGCCGGCAAGCTGGAAGGAGGGTCAGAGAGGGCCCACAGGAACCCTACCTTCGCCCGGGCCACCTTTCTCCTGAGGCTTCTGTATCTCATCAGGCTCTGGAGCTGCCTTTCCCACTCAGCAGAAATTCTGAAAGTGGTTGTAACCAGGGAACTGGAATCTGGCGCTGGACTTGGACACATTTACATGGCACTGTGGTGGTCAGGAATGTCCCAAGGGGTTAATGCCTGGGAGCTCAACAGCTTTCTGGTAGTGTGGAAGTGCAAGGAATGAGCAGAGAAATTCCTTTGTCAGAACTCATTCCTGTGTGTTTTCCAACTCGTTTTTTGGCTTTGATAAGGTTGTTCCTTATGATTAAATGTTAGCATGAATAATAATTGCAGGATTTGTCCTTTGAATGTTTAATTAATGGATATTTGTGGAAAAAAAACCCTCCTTCAAAACCCCTAGCCTTTCTCTGTTTACTAAATATATACTTGGAACAATGACAGACAGTTAATTTATCAACTCTCATTTCTAGAGGGCTGCTGGCTAGTGGGAGAAGCTACGTTGATAGTAATGGGTTTAAGCATATACTAGAAAAATAAATTATTTATTTGGCAGCTGTAGCTCATGAAATTTGGCACTGTACTGCATTATTGACCCACACACCCCCTCTTCCTTCCAAAATTTAAAAATCCTAGAAATAGACTATTTTCAATTATAATGGCAGATGAACTGGAGCTGATCCGGTGGGTCTCTTCCAGCCTGGTTATTCTATGATTCTATGATTCTCTTTCTTCCACTGAGATTTAGGCAGCTTTCTGTCTTCTAGAAAATTTAGGAGAACCGAACTGGTTCTAGCACATTTCTGAGAGTGGTAGTGTCCTGCCTGTGCCTAACTAGGGCTCCATTGCAAACCCTTGTGGTGTGGCAGATTTTCCCCTACTTCATGGTCTGTAAAGGATGATGTCACGAGTGTTAGTTCTCTCCGAGCTCCAGAGCTATTCCACTAATCATAGAATTGCTAGGTTGGAAAAGACCTTCGAGATCATCTGGTCCAACCGTACCTGTCCACTGCTGATTCATATCCCTAAGCACTTCCTCTACCCGTCTTTTAAACACCTTCAGGGATGGTGACTCAGCCACCTCCCTGGGCAGCCTCTGCCAGTGCCGGATAACCCTTTCAGTGAAGAAACTTTTCCTAATGTCCAGTCTGAACTTCCCTTGGTGCTACTTCAGACCATTCTCTCTCGTCCTAAGCGAGACGGGTCCTCATCCTAAGCGAGACAGGTTTTAAAAGCTGTGTTTTCAAATGTTTGGAGTGGTTTTAGAGTCTTTGAGAAAATTTTGTTCAAATTTATTTCCCTCACCCAACTGCATTGAGTCTTTTTACCCGTGCTTTTTTCAACTTCTCTTTCCAGTGTATGTATTTTTAAATGTACCTATTTTAAATACAGCAATTGGACACTTGGCCCTGTGTAAGGAGAATCAGACTCTTGAAAGGGATTTCAGGGCATAGTCCCACATTTTCATTAATATTAAAGAATGTGCTCTGATACCACAGTACTTTTTAGAAAGTCTGCTGGGTGCACAGGGTGTGGAGGGAGGATGGCTGTTGAGTCAACTGTGCAGAAGAGATGCTTCCTTAAAACATTGGTGCTCTTGCCTTATTGGGATCTTGCAAGTGGATATGCATGGACAGACTCCAGTGCCCTCATGTAGCCAGTTCGAACACTTGGGTTTATGCACCCCCTCTTGTGAAGGATGCACTTAGTTTTGGGTTTTTTACATTATTTTTGAGCTAAGAGCTTTACAGAGCTAAGTGGGAGAGAAGTATGCAATGTGGCATGAAAGGCAAAAGGTTATCTTTGGAGTTGTAGAGGATCAAGTGAGGATAGTGACTTTCCCTGAGGTTTGATGATGTAGTGGTGCCTGCTGAAGGATGAAGTAGGCTGTGTATTAAGGGAAGTACCAGAGAGATCATGGAGAAGGGGAAAGTAAATGCAGTTGAAGCTGTAGGACTGGCTTTTTCTGTAACTCAGTCAACTGAAAGCTCAGCTGCTTCAGGATTCTTCCTCTTCTCAACCTCCTGGCTTGTTTGGAGAATATTTGCATGTAAAAATTTTGAAGCCAGAATTTGTTGGCAACTTCTGTCTTGTCTTAGTGAGTGGCCATTAAAAAGAAGCAGCTTCTTGTGACCACCCTGATTTTTTTGTCTGTGAAGGACTGGGTGGTGGCCGCTAACTAGCCCCGTGACGGGGGTTTTCAGAAACTCAGTCCTCTTGGAACAGGATTGCTTCTCCTGCATTAATGCAGAAACAGGGTCTGGAAAATGATCAGCCGGGTCAGCTTTTAAGGAGGAGAAATTTACTCCTCCTTGATCCTTCAGAAATCCCCAGCAACTCTATCAAACTGAATCTGCAGAATTTCCCCCACCATCTGGTAACTGCTGTATGAATGACTTGACTTCCCAGAGTGTCCCTTACCAAATGTTATTTATGTTCCTTTTGATATTTGAAGAATTGTAGTTCTGTTGTGCATAGAACCATTCCAGTGAGGAGTCCCTTCCTGAGGTGAGTCACACTTGAGGAGTATGTACTTAAGACGTGTACTGTGTCATCTCTGGAAGAGGCCGTGTCAAGACAAGTGAGTGTGACGGTTCTCTCCCTCACTGTTCTAGGAAATTTCTTCTAAGTCTCCTACTTAAAACTCTGCCATGCTGTTCCTAGGAAATGGTAGTTGAAAATAGGGAGATGGAGGGGAGGGCGGGGCAGAAAGAAGTTTCCATTTTATTTCCTTGTTAATTCATCTGAATTTCACATCAGGAGCTCTGCAAAATCAAGGTGATATGATGAATGTCTGAATGCTCAGATAGCTCAATGAATGTTTTCAGTGTAACACACAGCACATGCAAACTGAGAAGACAATGTTATATTTGATCCACAGCTTAAATTAGGACAGAATCTTCAAGACAAGAGTGTGTCCAGAGACAACACTAGTGTAGAATGACTTTTTTTCCACTTTTGCATTTTAAGTTGGAAATACATTTTGGTTTTGAGGAAGGGGAGTAGGGTAGAGTGGTTATTTTCACATGCAGAAATGGAGAGAAATTGAAACGTAGATGTTTGTCTGACTTGTGACTATTCAAGTTTGACAAGGGTTTGATGGGGACAGGAGGAGGGTAGAGGCATTCTGCCTGACTTTCAGTTGGTTTTCTGCCAATAAATCAAAATAACCAAATGAAAATTGCCATCTCCAAAATAGAGACTACTTGTTTGGCTACAGGGACTTGGAATGAAGAAACTTGGAACCTGCTGCTGTCCTGAATGTGTTGTGGGTTTTTTTTGTTTTTTTTTTTTTTCTCCCCAGATAGGCATTAGCCAGCACTTGCTTGCTAAAAGAAAGTGCACAAGACTTTGCATAACAGCTCCAGTTGAGAAGTGTGCATAAGGGTGATTCAGCTTCTAAAGCATGTCATTCTTTAAAACAAATCTGAGTGGGACAGAAAAGGGAATCATTCCTTGCCCAAGGCCAGTCAAGGTTCTGTGATGCAACAGAGAATATTTGGCAGTAATTCTTTGTTACTCTGTTTCTGCTCTGTTTCTGAGTTGCTAGTGGGAACTCTTCCAGAACAAATCTAGTTCAATGGTCCAAATGCTTTATTTTGTAGTTTACTTTCTATGTTGCTGCCTTTGAATTAGAGTTAATGAATTTCCTACTTTTGTCACAGAAGACTTATTTAGAAGGCCACCAAAGAGTTCTTGTAAAGTTTTCAGCAGCAAGACACTTCTACTCCCTGCTTTGTATGGCCCTGTTAACTTGGGTAGGTGGTAGAGGTAAAAGGAAGTTGTTGGAAGGTTCTTCCCTATTTTCTTATCTAAAGATAACATTAAAGAAATCTGAATGTAATTCAAGGTGCTGATAGGAATACTGGCTTTGACCTGTTTGGAGAAGAGAGGTAGACTTTGCTGCAGACAGAACAGTCAAAAGAAATGAAGAGATCAAATGGAGGAGCTCACCCAATACAGCTGTCTTCAAGAGAAAGAGCTGGATTGAACAGGAAACCCTCCTGCTGTGTCAGTCATAGAAGGAAGGATAGACATCTTGGTTTTCCTGTAGAAGTTTTCACACTCTCAGAATTAATTATTTAATTTTTTCAAGTGGTGTAAAGAGAAATACCCAGTTTGCTGAAGTTGTAAAAATCATACCAATGGTGAAAACTCATCAAGCAATTAGTCTTGCAAAGGAGTCAGAGATGGTGGATAGCATCTCGATGCAGGGAAAGAAGCTGGTTTTAGAGAAGGTGGGAAGTAGAGCCAGAAGCTTTTAATTGAGTTCAATGCACAGGCATAATCTGGGGCTATGCGCTCCTCTCAATTAACTTGGTGTCAATATAAGTCTTGTACAGCAATAGGAATTGGTTTTTCTTATACCACCAAAGTTTTTGTCATGATAATTATTTAACTGTCTTTTCTTACATGTGGACATCACTTTCAGAAAATGTATTTTCCTTGAGCATCAGCATAGTTTCTTTTATTTCTAAAACTTTTCCATCCAGTTACTGTTTTTTTCAACCCGGTTTTAGCACCTTGTGTCTTACCTTCAAACAGTAATTCTCATTTCGTTGTTCATCTCTTTCCTCGCCTTCAGGTTCATCAGCTAAAATGATTTGTGTCAGAATGTTTCGTGCTGATGCTTGTCATCACTGACCTTTACATGGTTTATATGCCGATGAAATGAATGGTATTAGTCATGGGGAGAGATGCTGCTTGGGAGCATTTTTGGGCTCAAGGCTTTTTAGCCTATTCTGAAAAAAATCTCTATCAGCTAATCTTGAAAATGCAAATGATATAAATCTCATGTTTGGGGCTATTCAAAACATATATATATAAAAGTATAATTTCTTAAATGCAGTTTTACATTTTGTGGTGTCTAGGTACATCATGCAGGCCAGAAACATATTGCATGGTCTGGGTCTAGATCATGGGTTCCTTCTGGGTAATGTGGTTCTAGTCTGTTTAAATTTCACTGGATTTTGAGACCATGACCAGAATGTAACTGTCTGCCACATCCTGCTTCAATGTCCTACACATCAGGTTCCTGCTTTTCTAGGGTCAAGACACTGTACATGGAGGCAGTTTATACTGATAACTTTTTTTTTTTTTGAGAGAAAAAAAATCTCTTTTTCTTGTTTCTCTTTACTAAATAATCTTCTTCTCATATTATCTCAACCTAAGTGCTCAAATGTGATATCTATACACTAAATACAAGTGTACTACTTCTAATTGTTCTTGCTTTACTGAAATACCTTCAGTGTAAAGAGTCAGAAGATCATGAGGTCCGCTTACGAATTTCAGCAGCTGTTTGACCATGCAACTGATGTTAGATTGAAGGACAAGAAAATGCTGTCATGTAGAAGGTGCAGGTGACTTGCTAGAAGGTAGCTTGCTTTAGATGATATACGGGGTTGGCACCAACTCACATTTTTTTTTGTTTTTACTTCTAATTTATCATATAAAGTAGTTATTGTATTTTGATATGAAGCATAACTTGCTAATAAGACTGTACCTACTATTTGGGAGAGTTTGTGAGAAGGTGTCAACTTGAGGGTCGCATACTGAAGCAGTGATTTCTGCAAAGTGCTAAATGAAATCACATTGATCTTGCAGTACTGGAGGACCTAGCTTTTGTCTGTTGGTACACAGGAGACCTCTTTCAACTTCCACAGGCTGAAGTGTTAGCAGGCCCCGGCTATATTACAGTCCTATTTCCATAGGTTCTACATGTACATGTTCAATTAATGCATGTTACAGAGCCATTTTTGATGCTTCTGTAGTCCTATTCAGACATTACACTTCCCGCCTTTTACTGTGTTGCTCCCTTGAGACCTGTGTTATTTTGACTTGTGAACATCCTGGGAGGCTCTGCCTCTCTGTGGCAATGCAACTTCTGTCTGGAGCATTGACTTTCCAGGAACAAATCCGTTACTGGTCAGCATGGCCTCTATGATTAGTTTTACCCTCCTACCACTTTTTCAGAGCCATCTGTAGATTATTAGGCTATTTTTTTCTTGCTGGGAGCAAGTTGTTTTTGATTTAAAATAAATATTTTCTGTGAGAATTACACTGCTGCTCGACTTCTTTTCTTTTCAGAGTGCCCTTCTAGACAGAAGTATGCTACTGGTGTAACTTGTTATAGCTTTGTTATATCTCTTCCTTGTTATGGTGTGCCTGTTCAACACTTGGGTGTCATCTGCCTTTAGACACGTATCCTGCTGCTGTGGGACTGTTGCACCAAAAAACCTTTGTTCACTGCTTTAACAACACAAGCCCATGGGAAGGGAAGTCTTGGCTTATTCCACAGTTACCCAGCTAAATCTTTATCTTTGTTAGCAAAAAAATGCAGTGTAAAGAACTGAAACAGCTGACTTGGAGATTTCCAGCTGTGGCTCTGAGTGTTTGGTGTTCTGTTGTAGCATTTCTGCATCTTCAGAAAGCATTGTTTTCTGGCTGAGGTATAAAGCTCAGAAGTGTTAATTGATGCAGCTGGCTGGTACAGGGGCAGTGCTTTTGAAGAATCTCAGTGTAAGTAATCTTCCCCTCCCAGACCTTACAAATCGTATTTTTTATTTAACCACGTGGATCTCTTTTATATCCTTGTTGAGGAACCTTAGTTGAAATGTAGGAAGAACTTCCAGACACAGAGTGGTCATCATTGACTGTCCTTGTTGCCTTTCACTGAATCTTTTCCAATTCTGTTCTAGAGGAGTGTATTAAATGCAGGATAAATTTCTATAATAACATGGTGATGGTCTCTGCTTTGACCTCTGTTTCTTTCCATATAATCCTGAGCGCTCTGTATACTTCTGTAGGTTAAGTTTCTCTTCTGCTATTGAGCAATGACCTGGTGTCTCCATGGAACTCTCTTGTTCTAACATTGAGAGCTTTCACCTGGGCAGAATGGATCTGTCTAGGGTTCATCAGTGCATATGGGAGGTCAGGAGTGAGTTCCCCATGTGTATTCCATTTCACTTGCCATTTTGTTACCCAGTCATCCAGTCCCTGGTTTCTTACAGTTTCCCTCCTTGGTACTGCCTTGGATAACTCTGAGTCACTAACGAAGTCTCACCTCACTGTTCCTGCCCTGTTCCAGATCATAGATGAATAGGGAATGGCACGTGTCCCAGCATGAAGGCCTGAGGAACTACACTATGACCTCCTCCATCCTGTTGCAAGAATGGAAAGTTTACCCCTCCTGCTTCCTATTTTTGGCCAGATGTTTATCCATTTATGGACTTTCTTAGGCCATAACTGCTAATGGTTCCTGTAACAGCTGCTTACCTCACCTATAATTTTGAATATAATGAAATAATATAATTTATATATATAAATAGATATAATTTCTATATAAAACATATATAATTTTAATATACTAATTATATATTATAATTATATTCTAAATATATATTATATAGTGTAATATACAGTCTAGCGTAATATACAGTATATTATATATAAATATATAATAAATGGTATAAATGTATAAATTACATAGGTAAAAAGTGGACACATTCTTTCATTTAAAGAGTGGACATTCATATTCTTTCGTGTTTAACTGATACGCTGTGGATACATCAGTAAAAACATATCATCATTAATAACATGATAAGAAAATCTTCAGCTCTTCTGTTCAGAGTATGATATATTATGGATATTTGTCCCCAGATCAATCATTGCTTTGAATTACATTTAATCTGTTAAATGTAGTTTGAAGGTAGAGTTTCTGCTGGCATACGGCATGAGTGATGTGCCAATGTCAGCTCACCTGGACCTCCAGATGGAGTTTCCTGTGCACAATTCAACAGATGCATTTTATGTGTGTTTGAACATACCTTATTTTCTCATGTATACTTTAACACGTGTATTTTATAGATATTTGAATGTAGCTTATTTCTACGTGTGACATTTTCTTATATTTCAGAAGTGTTTTGTACCTACGAATAGTGGGCAGAAACATTGTTATGTGTCAGCAGTGCTATCCAACTACCGACTCCATTTCAGTGGAACACCTGGATTTCCTGCAAGTTCTTATTCCCTGGAAGAGTAATATAATGGATTTTTATGAATAAAGGCAAATGTTTAGAAAAATTTCTGCTTACCAAATGGGCTTTTCTCTTTCTGCTGTAACTCAGGTGTAGTGTCTTTGCTGAGACCTCTTTTGCTGGATGTCGTCCCAACTGTTCAACAGTCTGCTGCTTTGGCTCTTGGGAGACTTGCTGATTGTAGCAATGACCTGGCAGAGGCAGTTGTGAAGGGAGACGTTCTTCCACAGCTCCTGTGTTCCTTGACTGAGCAGAATGTAAGGCATCATTGTTTTCTTAAGTAATATATATTTTTTTAACTGTTGCACAAGAAAAGGGAAATCTTTCAGTATCGGCTATCTGCTGTTATTCTAATGTAGCAGTAAATGTACTCAAGTCAGAGACAGCATGTGTGTTTGATCTCCTGAGAGATAGATGTGTAATGTGTGCCTAAGCTGGACTTTAAAAAAGCTTGACTTTAGAACAGCATCTTACCTTTTAGTGCAATATAAAAAATCCCATTCATGGCAGTGCTGTGTTTTTGAAATATTAAGTGATGCTTTATAAAAGGTCCCCCTTTTAAAATGAGGCAATTGGAAAGCTGTGGTGATGATCGACTGGGATTTGTCTATGATACCAAATACTTGTAAAATACATAGAGAACTTTGGTAATGAAATATTTAATATCTCCAAGCATAGCCTTTTGGAAATCGGTAGCATGAGGAATATAAAACTATTCACCCAGGAAGCTATACTGAAAGGTTTTCATATTCGTATTTGTCAAAAAAACCCAACAACAAAAAATTGTTGTCATGATTGCAATGCAAATAAATTGGGTGGTCTCTTGTTCTTGCTCTTCACCATTTTTCTTCAGGTTTTGCATTTCAGCTTTGATTTTCCAGAGATCCTAACCTAGATTAACGGAAAAACTTTCAAATAAGGTTACCAATAACTGGAAAAAGAAAGAGACGGCTAAGATTTAAGTGTATTGATGTCACAGCCATACTTATGTTGCAGTTTTGATTTATTAGATCTACGAGAAGTAGGGATAGAATGGAAATATAATTATAAAAGCTAGATATTTTCGTTTTCCATCTTTGAAGAAAACATAAATGTAGATGCTCATTGGATATTTTTTGTCAGTGTCTGGTCATTGCCTATAGAATTAGTTTTAAAAAAAAGCCAAAGAAAAACCTTGATGTCAAGATACTGGTATAGTATGGTAAGAAAGTGAAGGTTTTAGTTAAACTAATTTACAACCATCTTGGGTATTTTATCTCTCTTTTTAAGGGAAGAAGGGGAATAAAACTCTTCATCCTCTTGTTTTTGAATTGGAATCCACTCCCTGTTGCTACTCAAAGCCCTTGCTAAATTAGCTTGAGTACCCTGATTTATCTCTTCCATGTTGCTGCCCGTGCTGTCATTACATCAAGATGGTTGCAATTCAGAATCACTTGGGGCAGCAGCAAGATTAGTGTGAGGTCATGGAAAGCTTGCTATGGCTTGGTGACTGAGAGCAAGAGAAGGAAACTCATTATCCAGTTCATGCAGAGTTTAGCAATACATGCAGTTTGTTACTTCCCATAGGCAAAAAACCCCAACTCAAATATGTTTCCATTCTACTTACTCTTTGTGTATCAACATCTCTATATAAAGAAGAGATTCTTTGAGCGCACAATAAATAAATACTGATTCTAATGATTTATGGAGAACAGTTACAGGGTGACATCCCAGATAAATGTTTTTTTGAATTAAACTGAACAAAATACAGTTTTACAGTGTATTATGACTGTGCCTGTGAATATGGTTTACTTGTAAATAAATGTGTTTTGAATAATAAAAACAAAGAAGGATTCCTCTTTGCCAGGAGCATAATTACTTAGCAGAAAAAACCAAAACCATATTTGCACAGATGTAGACTGGTGTAAACAACAATAATTCCTTAAAGTTCAGCAAAAATTAGAGTAACTTGCATTAGGGAGGGATTCAACCATTTGTCTGTACTATTTCCCTTAACTTCCATTCTCCTTAAACACTGTTCAATGTGTGCTTGAAAATCATTTTATTTTTACTGTACCTGCTTGTAGGCCTTAACTTAGAAGACTGGATTTTTGGCATTAAAGAATTATATCAGTACTAGTAAACTAAGTAGGGTCAGGGCATGTGTTTGAGCACTCTGAGATCACTGTGTTCTTTAATTGTTAATGTGCTCTGATGTGGTTTTATCCAATGCCAGCCATCAAACTTTTCAGCAGGGCCCACACATGGTTTAGGGGATAGCACAAGGTGGGGACAGTTTCCAGTAGTATAGATGATACCATTGTGCTTTGAGGGAAGAGGAGTTTAGGTAGGTGGACGTTGTATGCTGTGTCACTTCCCTTCAGGGCCAGGGACTGTGGAGCCATTGCTGATACTCCTCTGTTGCCTTAGTGCTTTAGATCAGACTTTCAGAGGTGTTTGGGCACCTCACAGAATGCACAAAAGCACTCACGTGGTTCTGTGTTTCTTTGGACTTGATCCAAAAGGGATGTGGGCTTTGTATTGTTGAAATTTTGGGCACCTTGACAGTAGGAATTGAGCGCTCTGAAGTGCCTAGGCTCCCTGTGCAGAGCAGGAAAGACTCAAGCATCTTGGAATGAGATTAAAGTCAGTGGGCACACAGACAAACAGCCCTTTAGCTCTAGTCGGTTGGGCTGGTCTGTCAACTGCCAGGCAGGAGAGCAGGCTCTGGGAATGTGGATGTATCAGTAGATTATTTGTATCCCGGTGAATCTTGCACTCATTGCTGCAAAGTAGCTTCAAGAGGAAGTTGAACTATCTTTCTCCTGACCCAGTTGTCTGTGGCCAGAGTGCTTTAACTGGGCTTTGGGTTTCGAAACTCTAAGGCAGGGGAAGAAATCGAACCTTCAACTCCTGCATCCCACTGATGGTTATGAAACTGCAGGAGACTGAAATGTGACTTTTGGGGGAAGCCTTTAACTGTGCTTTTAGAAAAAAGGACAACCACCACTGCAGTTTACATGGAACCCCATGATGTATGCAGCATTGTGTGTTATATATATGCTCAAAACATGTATTTGGTCCAGCAGTGACGGAGATGGGTAGAACTGAGACAAGTGCTTGAATTTGATCTGGGCTTAAATAAGAGGTGTTGAACTGCTTAGTTGTGTTCAAAGTAAGCTGTTTCTGGGTACATGCAGGAGTTAGAATTGCAGGCTGCCTTGTTCAAAAACAAGGGTCATCCAGTGTTGGGTGTTTGGTGGGATGGGTTTTCAGGATCTTGTCTGTGGGCTCAGGCAGTATTTAGGCATTTCAGGATTCAAATCCTAAATCCTTTTGGTGGATCTATTTCTCTGTGCCTCTGTTTCCTGTTTGTAAATGTAAAAAATGTTTTCTCATAGGGATGTTGTGAGGCTATATACATTAGAAATTGTGAAACCTTGTAAGTGTCACAGATGGGTAGAATTATTTTAGGAGCTTGCCCTGCATAACCTGTGTAATCTGGTCAAATATGTTAAGAGATGTTGTTTTTGCAGCTCTATCATTCACTACTCACTTAAACAAACAGACTTATCTGGACTATTATCTTTTCTCCATATCCTCTTAGCCTGCTCATTTTTTCTGTTTGTTTATGCACGTACTGCAAATTTTTGATCACAAGCAGTCTCAGAAAAGGACTGTATGGTTTATCGTGTGATGTCTGGTGGTCCTGATTTAGATCTGTATGAAATATTGCTGCTACTAAAAAAGTCTTATTTATGCAAGTCTGAACTGTATTAAGCTTTGAACTACTTAATGTTAGTAAAAGCTGGGTCGTTTTTTTTTCCTTTCTGTTTTTTTTTTTTTAATAGCGTTTCTACAAGAAAGCAGCTGCATTTGTGCTAAGAGCAATTGGTAAACATTCTCCACAGCTAGCTCAGGCAATAGTTCAGTATGGAGCACTGGAAATACTTGTGATTTGCTTAGAAGATTTTGACCCTGGAGTCAAAGAAGCTGCATCTTGGGCACTTACTTACATTGCCCAACACAATTCAGGTAACACGTGTTATCTTTCAGCTTAATTCTATGCAAGAGTTATAACAAATTGTGTTATTGTAATGTTCATAAGTAGAACAAGATGCTTTTTCTTCTCTACTGTTACAGAATTTTAAATTTGGAATAACAACCTGTTCTAACTATACCTGTCTGAAACTGGCATATCTGACACCAGCAGTGCCTGGTTAGGAGAGATGCTCTAACAGGAGATGCATTGGGCCTGTGGCCAGGAAATGACAATCTGTTTTATTCTCCTTCAGGAAGAAATTTCAGAATCTTTGTGTTGTGTGTTACCACAGAACAAATTTTCATTTGCTTGACATCAGTTCTTCTTTTATATACATAGTAAAATGGAGAAGCTTAGGCAGAACCAAGTTTCATTCAGGTTACAGCACTGCCTGCAGGATCAATGTGCCAAATTCATTGCACTATGTTACTGTAGCCAGTAGACCACACTCTGAGAGTCAGGAATAGATCCTAGGAATCTGATACCAAGCAGTTCTCTGCTGTGTCACAAGCAGTTCTATAACTCACTGGCAGTGTCATGTTCCTATTTAAAAGCTGATCCACGTGGCTGATAATTCTTTTACCAGCTAGTTGCATAGTGCAAGTAAAAGTTTAGAGCTGTGAATCAAAGAACCGATGGAAGAAACTGCTGGCTGGAAAGGGTGGGAGAAATGGCTTTTGTTCATATTATTTAAAGTTAAACTTATTGTAGGATCGTAACATTAACTCATGCATTTAAGTTTGGGTTTGACTCTAAAATGTACATAGACTGAATTGGAAAATGTTTTTCTCTCTTTTTTTAGTCAATACAGAGTGTTGGACTGCAGAAGGCATTGGGGATTTCCCCTTCCCTCTTAGAGAGAGGGTTAACTTGCTGGGACAAAGTTGTCAGCACCTTTCTAGTGGGCTGCTTTTCTGGGATCAAATTCATTCTTGGGGAACCTTTGTGTGCTAAAGTTCCTTTATCTTTTGGTCACCAGGTCTGAATCCCGCCCTTGGTGGAAAATAATTGTTGCTTCCAAAGATATTTATTTAAGTGTCATTTGAAAGTGTTCCTTTGAATAAATGTGTGTAGTGTAAGTGTGTGTCTTTGCATAAACATTTCTGTAGTTTTGTTATGTCAGTAAATCAATATTGACTCACTTCAGTTGCCCTTCATGCTATTCACTCCATGAATGCCGGCTGATCTTCAGGGTGATCCAGTTCACTCTGTGATGGCATTCTCTTCAAAGATGGAGGTGATGTGGGAGTATTGAAGACAACAAACTCCTTGCACAGTTTTTTATTCCATGGGTGTGAATTGTTTATTCAATGATAGTGAATGGGTGCATGTATAGTGTCAATTTATGACAGCAATAAGAACTGCATTTTCAGAAATTAGGTTGAAATTGTGAGTGCTATCAAGCTGCAAGCATCAGGACACAGACAGATTACAAGATGTAATCAGTTTTTTAAAAGAAAAAGCTAAACAAAACAAAATAAATGAAAAAAAAACGTTCTTCCTTTGCTCAGCTAAGGCAAATTTGGGGGATTTACCTTCTTCTATAACACAGTCACAGGAAGTGTCTAAAATGATTACTGAAAGTAGAGGAGTTATACTAAAGAAAGATCACCATGCATGGTATGTTTCTTATACTCCTACAATCATGCCTTTGCAACAGGATATTGCTGGAGATGGGATACAAAGATTAGAGGGACCTGTTTTCATCAACATCTGGTGTTTACTGTTCAAGAAACTCTGGATTAGACTCACATTCTTGTGTTGACAAAATTCAGCAGTTATGATTTTCTGTCATTAACTGTCTGTGGACACATACTGCAGCTTAAACTCTATTTTTAGAGGTGGGTGTGAAATGGTTTTCCCCACCCACCAAAGGTTTTTCAGTTTCAAAAATTGTTTCAGTTCCAAACTGGGACAACATTAAAACAAGATTTTTTTTTTTCTCTCTTCTGAAAAGACTGGTGGGTAGGGAGGCTTATCTGCCCCAGCAAGAAAAGTTCAATAATTGGGACATATGTCTGGGATGTAGGGAGGAGACAGATTAAAGTCCTGATCTGTCTTAGGCAGGATGTGAACCTCTGTCTCCTTGAATGCACACAAAGACTTCCAGCATTTGGCAATAACTGTTTGCAATGGAAAGATTTCTCTGCTTTTAATCAGAAATTCCATCCATGGCCTGGTAAAGCTGCTCTCTAGGAACTGTGATGTCTGTTCCCGTGAAAATACTTCCATTTTAAGACATCAAGTCTCCTTTAGTATTTTCTGATGAAAGCATTCTCTGGTTAGCAAGTTCCCTACTGTCTTCATACAAAAATCTCTTAAAATGCAGTTCTGTTGTGAACAGATGTCTCCAGAAGGCCTGTGAGATTTTTAGGTCAACACAGATGTCTCATGAGATCTCAAGATACTAGAAATTTTGCCAGGTCAGATTCCAAAATCTGTGAACACCTCTTGCAGTTCTACTCCTCCTTGCAGATCCCTTTGAGCTGAATTTCAGATGCTGATCTTACTCCACAGAATGCAGTAATTTTCCCATTTGTTACTTATACTATTTGTATTTGAAAATAAGTGTAAAGTGTGTCAAATACCATCAACATACCATTGGGTCCATGAGAAGTATTTTGTAAATTTTTACTTAGGCCATATTCAATTACTTTTAAACTGCAAAATTCTTATGTCTGGGTTATGCAAATATCTTAGCTTTCCATTTACTTCCCCTGCAGAAAAGGTGTAATTTAGGAATAATCTCTTACCTGCTTCAGCATATTGTAAATTAGTAGGAAAGCAAAAATGAGCAATGCTATTTATACTCAGGTATCCTGCTGAGAGGGGAGTTATGCTCATTTTCCATCATACAGAGGTACTCCGAGGATCATAGGATAGCTCTGCTTCAAAGGGACTGCAGGACATCTCTAGTCCAGCTTCTTGCTCAAAGCAGGGTCAGCTACAAGGTTAGACTAAGTTGCTTAGCTCTTCAGTGGTCTGAGTCTAGCAATAACTTTGTCATATTCCAAGATCTAAGCTTGCCCTGTAATTAATGATCGCCATCCTTCTCCTGATGAAAAGTTTTCCCACTGGTTCCAGTGGAATCCTTAGCTTAGTGGTTGTAGAAGTCTGCATCAACCTGTGATTTTGAAGTGCAGACTTTGAACTACTTTTGCGGATCCGGTGTGGCCATGACATAGAATCATAGAATGGTTTGGGTCAGAAAGGACCTTAAAGATCATCCAGTTCCAACTCCCCTGCCATGGGCAGGGACGCCTTCCACTAGATCAAGTTGCTCAAAGCCTCATCTAGCCTGGTCTTGAACACCTTCAGGGATGGGGCATCTACAACTTCTCTGGGCAACATGATCACACAGTCCTCAGAAAAATACAGTATTGATGCTTGCTTGGGTCAAACTGTGTTATTTCCTGTGGATGCACCTGCCACCACAGCAGGAGCTGTTTGAGAACCCTGTTCTGGACTGAAACTTGCATTGCTTCCAAGCAAAAGTTTTGCTGCTGCTCCACCATACTGACATGGTGTTCAGAGCTGATTGTCCTTCTCTGGGGACTACTTGCACATTTGCTTTCCCTCCTTCATCTTTTCTCCCAAATATTTTTTTTTTTTTTAAATCCATACTATTATTACCAACATCATAATGTTAGTATGGATTTTTTTTTGATAACACCTTAAACCAGTTTAGATAAATCCTATGAGACTTAACTATTGATTTCAGTAGGTATGTAGTCAGGGTCTTACTGCCTCGTCTTTGTTCACTTCCCACTCATTCTGATCACATAAACTCATGACTAGACTTCAACTTACTTTGAATTACTTTCTTAGTCCCCGATGAGTGCTTTTGTATTGAGACAAATCAGTACAACTCTAGTACAACATCTAGTTAATCTGGTGAGAACTTAAAATCTTTCTTTATCAGTCTTTCTTCTGCCTCCACGTGAGTCTGTTTCCCTGTCTGCAGTATTTGCATTGGCTAAAATCTTCCTCATGTTGTTCTGGACAAAAGCAAATAATTTGTAGTGGGTTTTGAGTCTTAGTTCCCTTGTCTATGAGCACATGTAGGATTAATGGTTCCTATCTTTGCTTACACAGGGAGAAATTCTACTTTATGATCATGTAGTTGGACAGGTTTCTTGAACTGTACCCCAAACTGAAGTTCCAAGTCCAAGGTTTTCATAACTTTCCATGGAATCAAGTGAGGCTAATAAATTAGTTTTTCTCTGCTGTTTTTCTTCTCTTCAGCTATTGGTCTTGCCTTTTCCCTTATAACACAGTGTTGGGAAAAGTGATTTTGTAATTTGTTCCAGCTTTTACTTTCTTTTACTGAATACTTGTTTTTAAAAGTTTCTTCTTGACAACTGTATTTTCTCCTTTAACTCTTCCTTTACCTTCATTTTCTTTCTATCTGTGTTTTATAATTGAATAGCAAAGTTTTGTGAATCCTTTTGTGCCTAGTCCTAAAGATGTTAAACCAAGTGGGAACGTTAATTCAGTCTCTTTTTGAGAAAAAAGAACTATAGTTATCATAGAATCAATAATATTTAGAATCATATTTTTGAGCTGATTTTGCAGGGGAATGTGATGGAAAGGCCTATGTTTTCTTTTGTCCTTGTCTCAGCTTTCCTGTTTTTCTGACAGTCTGTTTACGGCTCATCCGTCTTTTGACACATGATTCAGCCCTCCATGTGTTATTAGCCGTGAACCTTATAAACACCACTGGAAGAACAACCATTTAATTAACCATGACCAACAGTAACCATCAGTATTTAAATTATATCAGACTTCTAAGAGCAAGATGTGATCTAAATTGAATCAGATTTAGTTTGCTCTTTTAAAATAACTTTTATGGTTACTTTTTTGTGATTTCAGCTCATAAGGCATCAAAGAAACCCATTATTCTAGCAATATTCTATCCCTCTTGACATGATTTTCCTGATATTAGTATCCTAGCAGACTGCAGGCGACTGAGTTGGTTGCTCTGACGTTGCTTCTGAGGCACAGTTGGGTGGATTAATCTGGACCGTTGGTCAGCGGTTCATGATGTATTCCACTTGGTCAATGTGCAGCATCAAAATACAATTTAAGTAAATCAAGTATGGCTTTTCCAGTGAAAAGCTGAATGTAGGTTATGCCACTTATATTGATGAGCTAGTTTTCAGGTTTGTTTTCAGATACGTTTTGGGTATATTTAATTTTTTTTAATTAAAATTTTAAAACTGAAGATATAGAATTTGGGTTTTGTTGAAATCTTACGATTTGTATGTATTTGGAGGGTGTACACTCTACATTTTCCATCAAATAGTTATTTGAGAAGTGAACCTTGAAGGGTTAATTTTGTATTAGTTTTAAAATCACTGCATTGTTTATTATAATTTTGTGAGGTAATATTTATACTTTCTTTACAATACTATGTAATAAAGTAGCATACAGTAAGTATTTGACTTATCACCTGTGTTGGAGTGTATGACTATAACTCACTAATTGAAAAGAAATCTGGTCAGGAACATTATTTGTATATTAACAATGTAATGATGACATGACTTACAGATTTAGTGAAAAACTGTATTAGGCTATGTATATTTAATCAAGTATGCTATATTTTTCTTAGTATGAAAATCTCTTTATGGGTGGACTATAAATCAAGAGCTAAGTTATAGTCTTGAAATACAACAGCCATGTGTTGCCATGGTACTGTAACTCAAGATAAATGTTAAAGATAATAGTGGATATGCATAATAAGGTGTAGCAAAACTGTACTAAGAACCTAATGGATTATTGAATCCCCCATGATTTTTACCACTTTTTCAACACATTTTAAAATAGCACAGCTTGGTTATAGTATAATTTTTTTCTTCTGATATCCACTAGTTCTTATTTTAGGACTGTGATGAATGCTGCATACATGGAGACAGATAATGAATTTCTAATAGTGTAATTTTTGTCCATGTCAGCTAATCATATGCTCAGATTTCCTTTTTTTTTATATTTTTTTTTTATTTTAGGTGCAGTTAGTTAAGGATATTGTACCAATCTCTCGCACACAATATCCCACTGATGATATTTCTCATTTGTGTAATTGTGTATGATGACATTTTCATGTCATTAAAGAATAAATTCTGTCTTGTCCTGTGTATTGTAGCAAAACCTGGTTTTGATCAGCAAGTTCCATTTTTCCAATCTTTTATGTAAGATAAATCTTTTATGTATGTTTTTTTGTATTTCTGTTTTTGGCATTTGATCTATGCTAATATCTGCTTATCATTTAAAGAGGGTAAAACGCTCTCTAATTAGGTGGTTGGTAAAATTTTGGTACTTTGGCTTTCTGTGTTGTTGTTAGCCATGCATAAAATGCTTTCCTATTGATCAGTGTAGAATAGCCAGGATTTAAACAGCTGACATCTGCTTACTTTAAAAAAAGAAAAAGAAAACAGAATAACAAACCATTTCAGCCTAATCTACCTCAAATGTGTGCATGTAAATGGGGGTCCATCTATTGACCTGCATTCTTTTCAGTTGTGGATTGGTCCACACGGTTTATGAAACCAGGAGGGCTGATTTGAAATGCAGATGTCGAGACAGTGAACTACACCCTCCCCTTTTTCCTTTGCTGTATCTGTCAGGGTGAAAAATGGCTTGCACAAGGGTCAGTCACCCATACTCACTTAATTACTTTCCTTGGACCTACAGAACTGTCACAAGCTGTGGTGGATGCAGGAGCTGTTCCTCTTTTAGTGCTCTGTATTCAGGAGCCAGAAATTGCTTTAAAAAGGATTGCTGCTTCAACTCTCGGTGATATTTCAAAGCATTCTCCAGAGTTAGCACAGACAGTAGTGGATGCAGGAGCTATTGCTCACTTAGCTCAGATGATCCTGAACCCCGATGCTAAGCTGAAGGTACATTTAAGTTGGTTTGGTTTTTTTTTTAATCTCCATTATACCAGTCATTACTTGATATTGAATCAAAGACACTGATGCGTGTATTTATTTCGGAAGCTCTTGTTTTGGGTGTTAAAAAAATGTAACTACATAGTTAGTGACAAAGAGTTCTGAACATATTCGCAACTACTGGATAAAATTGCTGCTCTGTGAGGAACAGCTAAACTAATCTTTAAAATGAATAGTATGTTTTAGAATTAGATAGTATGTGAAGAATGCAACAAACTTTTTTAATAGATAAAATTTGCACAATTCAGTAAAAAATAGGTCTTGCATTATAAACCAGTTAATATTAAATGTGTTATTGTATTTTAGAATATACTGTCTGATGTGAATAGCTGTTGGTGAAGGTTTAATCACAGGAGTTTATATTGACAAAAAATTGTTTCTTAATGTAATTTTTCCATCTTACTCAGGCAACATAAAAATGCCACTTCAAACAAATAGATAAACATTCTTTAATATAAAGTCTGACAGAATAAACTTGTGCAATTAAAGATACAGCCTCTAGAATATACTAAATTTTAAAATTACAGTTTTACATGGTATATATATATTTCTTTTTAATACATAGCAAGCTTGAATGGGATAAAACAAAGGAGAAACTTATTCAGGAATCAGCGAATGTTCTGTGCCATTATATTCGTGCATGAATTGACTCAGTGAATTGTAAAATAGCTGTAATTGTTTTCCCTATCCTGCTTTGTTTTTCTTGATGCAATAGATTTTTGTGTGCAGGAGGAGTGTGTGTTGTGGGATGTTTGTATACTATTGATTTTATAACAATTTTTATTTACTAGCGTCAGGTGCTGTCAGCTCTGAGCCAAATAGCAAAGCATTCAGTGGATCTTGCAGAGTTGGTGGTTGAAGCAGAAATTTTCCCAGTTGTGCTCACATGCCTGAAGGACTCAGATGAATATGTCAAGAAAAATGGTGCAACTTTAATTAGAGAGATAGCAAAGCATACGCCTGAGGTAAAACCTTGAAAATGCAAATACAAGGTCATATCATTAGGTTTTACACTTTAAATAAAATACAGGATTATTCTGTCATTTGCTTTTTGAAAGAGAGGGCAAATAGCTGTTTGGCATGTTCATTGGAAAAATATGGAAATGCTTGCTGATATTATGAGATGTGTATCGAATATGAATTGGGCTAGGAAACTGGGAATCATATGATGTATACCTAGCTACTTCATTCCATAAGATGGAGTGGAGAGATGGCGTTTTAGGCTGACAGTATTGTCAGTCCTAGATATTCAAAATATAATGAGAAAAGCCTCACAGAAGTCGTGATACCAGCTAATAAATGACAAGATCATCCTATAACAAATAATGGTGTGTGTCTCTTCAAAGGATCTTTTGGAGTGCTAGGATCACATTTTAATTATTTTTTCAATGACAGTGAAGGTAAAAAATTCTCTTATTTGTTATTAAACTGATGATAGTTTCTTTTGTTAGCTTGAGTTTGTAATTTGAGTCTCAGCATTTGCAGTTGTTTTGCCAATAATTGATTCAGGAAGGTGGGGATGTTTGGCAAAGTCAATACAAAATAAATAGGAAAACCAAATAATTATAACTATGTTAATCTGTCAGACTACAGAGATAATTAAAAGGCTCTAAAAATGACTCTGGAATGAAATACAAGCAATGTAGTTGTGGAACGCGCTAATGCTGAGTGCAGCCATTTCAAAATTACGATATTAGCTTAACAACTGGGAAGTGTTTAAACGTGAATATTGTGCTGTTTCTTTAGCATGCTAGTCTTTAAGCGGCTGATGATTAAAGGTTGAAGTCTTGTCACATTTCCTCCTTTCTCTCTGCACCTCATGAGCAATGCGACTTCACTTTCTCAAAAAAGTGAAGAAATTGTCACTATCAAGGTGATATCACTATCAAACTCACAAGACTGTAGGTAAAGTCAGAAGTACTGCTAGCACGGAATCCTTCATGTAGGGGAAACTGGCCATTCCAGCAGCTCTCCAAAGGAGCTGTAGAAAGTATCTTGGTGATCCCAGTAGGAAGTCACAATCCACATTTGACTTCAGAGTGACAGTGATCTCTGTCCATCTCTGAGCAACTCTATTCAAGCAACACGTTGCAGGAGAGACAGATTGGGAAGTGATATTTCTAGAGGAGCTGACTGTGTCAGTCAAGTGAGTGTTGTGGCTTTTGGATCTTGGGTCTCTATCTGCATCTCTATCTTGGGCCTGAAGGTCACAGCACCAGGGATTGTCTGTGCAGGAGCTCTGTGTGTCTGATCACACGTGGCTGTGCCCAGATGTAGGACATGGTTGCGCTGTGTGCAGTTCACAGTTGTGTAAACAGTTTTTCCTAAGTAATAACTTCAAATTTGTTTAATGAATAAAACAATCCCCTTTTAAAGGCTGTAAGACAAAGGTGGATTTCATGTTTATAGAAATCAACTAGATTGGAAATCCACATACCTTGTTTTTGTTAATTTAATTTTGACTTTGAAGAACATGTTCCTTTTGTTTTGGGATCTTTGGGGAAAATGGGACATACCTAACAAGACAGAAGAAAATAATCATAATATGAAATTATTTTGTCTTTGGCTTCATGGTCAATGGAGGGATCTACAAAGGCTTTTATGCTTTAGTGGTTGTCTAGAATGCAGGCAGGCAGAGGAGTGGGCCTTTCCCTCTGTCCCTGCACAGAACATAGGATGTTGGCTTGAGAATGGGTAGGTGCTAATATCTGGCTCAGTAGGTGTGACTTCAAGGGCATTCATGTCATTTGCACATTTCTTTGGTGTATACTAATGGAGTTGAGAATATGACATTCTGTGCTACACAGCATCAAGAATTTAGAGTTCTGATTTCCTTGCAGTAATGTCAATAAAAAGCAGAGTAGCAAAACAGCTTCGTTCCTGAGAACTTCATGCTGCACTTAGTGCCCAATAGTCTGTATGATACATCACTCTTATTCCAGATTTATTTCGTGAATCTGGAGTAATACATTTAAAGTCTTGTCTAATGTAGTGCTTTATGCCTGTTGCTACTTCACAGTATCTAATCTCTTCTCTTTATCTTTTCAGCTTTCACAGCTTATAGTAAATGCAGGTGGAGTTGCCGCTGTGATTGATTGTATTGGCAGCTGCAGAGGGACTGTCAGACTGCCTGGCATCATGACACTTGGTTATGTAGCAGCTCATTCGGAGAACCTGTCAATGGCAGTGATTGTCTCCAAGGTTAGCTATCACTTTATTGTCTTCCTATAATTCTTCAGTGGTATTCTGAGAGAGCGATACAAATTAACATGGGCAGAGACTGTATTTTGTGTCAGAATTATATACTTGCTCTTGGCAAATGCACTTTCTCCTAATATTGCTGCTTGCTGTGTCTGAAATTGTATTGTAATGTGATCAAAGTGCATCTTTATGAAATTGAACCTTTTATAAAATGTCCTGGATTAATTTGCAAGCATCCATTTTTATTACAGTATGTGATTTTTTCAGTGTTGCAGTTGTATGGGTGCAGAAAATAAGTCAGTGGATTTCTGTGATCTGTTTCCACTTAAAATGAACATTTGTGGCTACATCAAAACCCTTTTTGAAACAAGAATGTTTAATAGCTTATTCTTCATTGTGCTAGCGTGACTCTGCTAGTACAACTAGAGTAGTCTTGCAGCAGAAATGTTCAGACTTGAAGAGACCTTAGTTTCTAAAGTAGTAAGGCTTGATTCAGTTATGCAAGTGACATTTCCAATGAGATAAGCTATACGTTTTCAGGTTTAAATACATTCTGCTGGGCAATGATACAGAAGGGAGAGAATCTACAATATTTGCAATAGGTGAGATTCATCCTGATATATTCTGATTTGAATAATGCTAACTAAAGACAGGAGGAAGGAAATAATTTCACTGACCATGGCTGGCCCATTTTCACACTATGTCAGTCAAGTAAAATATACATATGTATGGAAACAACAAAAATGGAGGAACGGAAATGTCTTCTAGTAGGAATGTAAGTTGAAAAATGGAAGTTGCTACAACATAGCATTAGTAAGTGTGCAGGGATGGTAGGAGCGATAAAAAATGCTCTTCTGCCTTTGAAAACTAAATAAATAGATACTTTTTCTTTGCCCTCTGTGGAGGCTTTTCTTCTCTGGATGTGTCTGTCTCTCCGCTTTCAGGGATGCCTAGAGCAAATATGCTCCTGCCATTGAGTGCTTGACATTGAGTGGGATGAATCCATGATTAAGTTAGTAAGGAAGCAGCTAAGTGATAAATTTTTGAAGAGTAGTAATTGTTACTGCAATAACTGAATGGGAGTGCAGTGTAGGGGTCTGTGCAAACTCTCATGGAGTTAAATATTTTAATGAATGATCTACAGAAGAAACTCAGATAAATCCAAACCCCAATTTATAAATGATTTGCTTTAGGAGAAGCTAAGCATGTGGAGAGTTACATCCTGTTGAGGACAGGACTTGGTAAGCAGGCACCATTTGAAAGAAATGTCCTGTGGCATAACCACATGCAGTTACACATCTATGAAGTTAAGATGTGAAGTGATAGCTTCATTCAGCGGTACTGTGTCTTGGAAAGGATGAATTCTGAAAAATTATTTTTGGGGTCATACTGGGCAAGTGCTTCATTGTTGTCTTCTGCTGCAGTGCGGTGGCCAAAATTAAAAAAGAGACACAGTTAAGCCCTTTGCGGAAATAAGAGTGGAAAATGATGCATTACTGGAAAAGAGGAGTTTATCTGTAGTACTAGTGTATATAGTTCTGTTTTCTGTATTTGAAAAGGATCTTGAAAAAAACCTGAAGAGTGTGCAGCAAAGACTAAAGAATGAATCATGGGGTAGAGAAAAAGGGTTTCTGGTTAGAGGTTTAGTAGAATTGCCTTACCCAAAGTAGAATGAAATGATTCCTACTGAAATATCCTGACATAAAATACCAGCTACTAAGTAATCCATTGGAGAAAGGACCCTGAACAAGAAGAACTTCAATGAGAGCTGGATGTGGGCTAAGTATTCTCCATCTCTTCATGTTTTCAAATCAAGAGCTGAAACTATTCTGGAAGTGATTGGATGAGTGAGACATGAACTGCTGGACTCAAGCAGAGGTTGTCAAATTGAAAATTAGTGCTGTGGATAAAAAAAAAAAAGAAAAGACTTGGTGATTGAGCCCTTCTGGTCTTAAACTTCTTTCATAGATTCATAAACACTCAAGTTATTTTATTTTTAGTCTGATGCAACTGAAGCCTTTACTGTTAGTACAGCCTGAATTATGTCATGCATTCCTTTTATCCCTTAAATTTATATGTAAGCTCATGTAAGCTCAAACTGCCTTCTTGACTTAAAACATCAAATTTCTCTAGTTCTTTAACTAGCTTTATTAATATTTGTTCAAAATTCTTGCTAGCCATGATGATGTAAAAATATGACATCACTAGCTTGTGTTCTCTTATAGCTTATTTTAGGAGAAGAGTGCAAGTAGAGAAACTTTTCTAACAATCTTTATGAGTTTCAAGTTGTCATTCCCCGGTATAGGTTTGTAAAGTTTGTGCTTTTGATTACTGCTACAGGGAATACCACCACTGTGTGCCTGCTTGATAGAAGAGCATGAAGATCATATTAAGGCAGCAGCTGCTTGGGCCTTGGGACAGATTGGAAGGCACACTCCTGAGCATGCACATGCTGTTGCAGTAACAAATGTGCTACCCACACTGCTTGCTATGTATATGGACACAAGAAGTTCAGAAGATCTTCAAATGAAAGCAAGTATATTTGTAGTATCTGCAGTATATTTATTTTAATCAACGTGTGTAAGTGCTTCAAAACTACTAAATGGTCTGTGCTGTTACTGATGTTCATTGAGTCACAGATTTCCTGGTGTAGGGTGTCCACAGGCTGAGTGTTATTTTCTTAGGACTATCTAGTCTTAGTGGGTGTGCACATGGTGCCTACCAAGTCATATGGTACTGCCACAGCAGTCTAGTCCCTCTTTTTCTTCCCAGTTTAGATCAGAGTTGCATACTGTGATCACAGCATAAATGTTGTGATTTCTCATGAGTGACTTATTTCTAATTATCTACTTTTTTTTTTTTTAAGTATAAGGTCTTGCACAAAGTATTATAATACTTGTAGATTTTCTTACGCTTTTATCATCACGATAAAACTGTAACAAATACTCAAAGCTGTGCTGTTGAAAACATGTGACAGTTTGTGTTTGGGACCTTCCTTGTGTGGGAGCTAGTAGAGTTGCCATTGGGCAAAGTGTGTTTTTGAGAGGCAGTAAATGAACTGAGTGAAGAGTATAATATGGCAGGATATGGTCTCCTGCGTTGTACTGTGTTCTTGTAGATTCTGCTGAAGTATAACATTCCAGAGCTATAAAATAAATTTTGTATAGTCATTTTCAGTGGTCACCAAAATATCAAGGCCAAATTAGCTGTACATATAATCCTACCCAAGAAGGTTGTTACTGCTTGTAGCAGCCAACATTGGGTCTGTTTTCAGAAACTAATCACTAAGCTACAACTGTTTCACTCTCTCTTTCCCTCCCTGCCTGGACGTTTGTGCGCTTTGCTATTCCAGACTCTCCCAGTTAGCCACTTCTAAAATACCATCTTTCAAAATGTGTTTTGATTTAGCTTTCTTATTATATTACATTACTTCAATTTACTGAAATGGTCTACTCCTGCTTCCATTGTAGTCAAAGGAAAATTGCCATTACTTTGACCATATATAACATAATACAAATGTGATGCACTGTAGGTTTTGAGGTTAATATATCTAAGTAGAAAATTGATTCTTCATTAAGTGACCTGATAGATGTCATATTTTTTATTCAGAAAATGCTCTGAGAATTCCGATCCATTTTCTTTTCTTGGTCAGACTTCAGTGATATATGACATGAGTTCTTGTTTTCATTGATGACTTACTATAGAAATTTTATTTTGTATTTCAATAGACTAAGAGAGCCTTAAAGAACATCCTTCAGAAATGTACACATCTTCCAGCACTTGAATTGTTGCTGCATGATGCTCCTCCCAATATTATGAAATATATTGTTGGGCAGTTTAGCAAGGTAAGAAAAGGCTCTGCTTGATGAGTGATATGGTAATTGTTTTCCATATAGCAAGGAAGCTATCTTTCCGAAGGTGGAGTCTCTCTGAAGAAAGTCTCAGCATCCCCTGCAGAAGGGGACGATACTAAGCTGGATGGAAGTGTCGATCTGCTGGAGGGTTGGGAGGCTCTGCAAAGGGATCTGAACAGGCTGGACCGCTGGGCAGAGTCCAATGGCATGAGGTTTAACAAGGCCAAATGCCGGGTCCTGTACTTGGGACACAACAACCCTATGCAGTGCTACAGACTAGGAGAAGTCTGTCTAGAAAGCTGCCTGGAGGAGAGGGACCTGGGGGTGTTGGTTGACAACCGACTGAATATGAGCCAGCAGTGTGCCCAGGTGGCCAAGAAGGCCAATGGCATCTTGGCTTGTATCAGAAACGGCGTGACCAGCAGGTCCAGGGAGGTTATTCTCCCTCTGTACTCGGCACTGGTGAGACCGCTCCTCGAATACTGTGTTCAGTTCTGGGCCCCTCACCATAAGAAGGATGTTGAGGCTCTGGAGAGAGTCCAGAGAAGAGCAACAAAGCTGGTGAAAGGGCTGGAGAACAGGCCTTATGAGGAACGGCTGAGAGAGCTGGGGTTGTTTAGCCTGGAGAAGAGGAGGCTGAGGGGAGACCTCATTGCTCTCTACAACTACCTGAAAGGATGTTGTAGAGAGGAGGGTGCTGGCCTCTTCTCCCAAGTGACAGGGGACAGGACGAGAGGGAATGGCCTCAAGCTCCGCCAGGGGAGGTTTAGGCTAGACGTTAGGAAAAAATTCTTTACAGAAAGGGTCATTGGGCACTGGCACAGGCTGCCCAGGGAGGTGGTTGAGTCACCTTCCCTGGAGGTGTTTAAGGCACGGGTGGATGAGGTGCTGAGGGGCATGGTTTAGTGTTTGATGGGAACGGTTGGACTCGATGATCCGGTGGGTCTCTTCCAACCTGGTTATTCTGTGATTCTGTGATTCTGTGAAGTAGTTTGGAGCATTCCATTCTCTTGTCTGATAAAGCTTGATACTGTTATGTACGCAACCTGCCATCCTAAGACTAGGAGAACATTTGCTTATAAACAAGGTGGTTTTTTTCCCTTGTCTTGTGAGATTATTGTGGAATAAGTGGAAAATTAACTCACATGCAAGTATTTTCATCGAGCCAATGTATCACATAAATTCCAGTCACATCTGTCTTAGATGAAGTACAAGCAATCTGTACAGGAGTGACTTAAAGTCAGGTATTTTACAATAATCTAGAGTATAAAGGCTTCATGACTTGTGTCTTCATTAATTTTCACTCTCCATTGAGTAAGTGTAAAAACCCCAAATATTTTCTCATTCCTTTCAAAATTTGAAACTGTTTGTTGTTAATTACACTGTTGATTTGAGCACAATGTATAAAAAGTGATACAATTTAATAATATTTCAGATTATTTAAGTAATTGCTAATTAATCAGGAGATTTCCAGTGTCTGCAATTTTCACCAGCTCTTGGGAATCCTGCTCAACTATAGACTATCCTCTGTGCAATACTTTGCAGTGCGATCTGTTAGCAGAGGGTACCTGTTTGTCTTGGTGAGATGTTCCTTCTGGAAATGGCCAAGAAGAACATTCTTGATATTCAGTTCTGATTATCTCAGATGTGGGAGCACTACTGTTGTAATTGCAGGTTCCTCGTACGCTGCCACATTTAGATTTGTCCTGTGTTCTTGCTAAGTCAGTACAAAGATTAAAGATTTGCACAGAATCCAGTGTCATTTGGTTCTGTGTGCTGACTAGAGCTATTAATGAGCTGAGTGCTTAGGAACTGGTTACCCAGGGTGTAGTTTTGAATTTTGTTTGCCGTTGAAGTGGTTTTGTACCTTTCATGCCAGGTGATGTTTTCTTTTGTTTTTCTTCTCCTCCTACTTTGTATTAAACAGTATATACTTGCCTGACACTTGGTTTTCTGAAGTGTACATTTAAAAATAAGTTCTCTGCAGTAAAAGCATTTTTCTCTCCTGTACCCCAGGCTGGGAATTTCCTATTGTTAGAGATGTGGTGTATTACTTCTGTGGGCTTATTTGTTGCACATTAAAAGCCTTATTTCTGAGCTGTGCTTCAGAGTGAGATGCTATCCATTCTTGGTGCTGGGCTGTGTCATATTAGCATTGTCCTTTTCAGAGTTTGTATGATTCTGTGCTGTCTCAGTTTGGACTGGGGGAAGGGACTGTGTCTCAGAGGTGCTGTCTGTCTTTAGGGCCTCTTCCATGAGAGTTTTCTTCTGCCTTATCCAGTAAGGGAGTCACAGTGTGGAGGAGGAAGGCAAGGCAAGGGCCACATCCTGTCGTCTTGCTACTTCCTCCTTGGCAGTTCTTGTTGTGGAAGTTAAATGGAAAAAGCCATGTCGATTACCCCAACAAAACGATGACAGTTGTTCCTACCACTTCTGTGAAGCACATAGTAGGGAGAAGTGTCTCTATGCTTCTCTATTTTTTTCTTTACCTGTCTGTTGATTTTGTACAGCTTACAGGGAGCAGAAAAATGAAGGCGATTTCCCTGTATGCATATCAGAAATCTTGTCCTTATTTTCCTTCATCCTTTTAGACAATCCCTTCCTTCTTGTTCCTGTGCTCTTGTTTTACACTGAGGTAACAGACAAATTCATGGCTTGATTTGTCTGACCAATGTGAAGGCTTACAAAATGCTTTTGCCCTTGTAGGACGTAACTCGCAGAGTTGGTTTTTAAAACCGTCAGATACAGCTGACGTCTTGCATTAGCTTTTCTTCGTCCCCACCACCCTTTTTTTTTTTTAATATTATTGCAGCCCTGTGGGCCTATGGACTACACGCTGTCATTCTCCCTCGCCTGGCCCAGCCCCCACCTCCCTCCCTCCCATCCTCTGGACAGAGCTGCATATTAGCATCACTCAGGGAGCACAGAATGTATTGTCTGATCATTTCTGCTTCTCATCCCCTTTGGCTGCACAAACTTCACATATTTGCTTTATGTGTGTGTGTGTGTGTGTTTGTAAAAGCCTTCCATGGCTACACAGTGTGTTGTAGGATTTTAATATCTAGGAATCTAATAGTAGCATGTAATGCTTCAAGGCTGCATTGTTCACTTGCCACAATTCTCAGTATTGTTTTCCAGCATGAATCTATACTAGATCATTATAATGATATAAAATTCTGCTCTACAATTAAACTGTGGGAATTGACATAAAAGACCTGAATAACTTGGCTTAAGTGGAACAGATGCTGTTGTTATTCCATGTTAGTGTTCTGTTTTTATTATCTATTTAATCTCCACAATCTTATTGTCTCTGTAGGAATAATTCAAGAAATATTATTTACTTAAATAGAAATGTTCAAATCATTATTTTTATATATGTTATATATTAATGTACACATTAAATTAAAGGGCTGGTTTATGATATTCTTTCCTGTACAACTGAGTGTTAAAATACAATAGTCATTACAAATGTTATACCTCTGATGTTCCATTTTATCTGTCCTCTGAATTAAAAACAGATAAGCAGTATTTGAGCCTAGTAGCATACAGATTCCTTTGAAAGAAAATATTCTTTTTTTTAAATGTACTTTTCTGTGTGTAGGTGTTACCACATGACAGCAAAGCACGCCGTCTCTTTGTAACAACTGGGGGACTTAAAAAGATTCAAGAAATAAATGCAGAACCTGGATCACTTCTTCAGGAATATATCAGCGCTATTAAGAGCTGCTATCCAGAGGAAGTAGTAAGGTAGGGAAAATAAAATCTAGAAAATTCAAACTTATACCTTTGTTAGATGTTTTTCACAGGAAAAACACAAAGCAAGCATTTAAAATATTAATGTACCTTCTACATGAATTTTGTTTTTAATAAAACAGTATAACATTTGACTAACTGTCCCAGAGGTATCACAACTGCTAGACACATACTTCTGAGCACCTTCTCTTTTCTGATTATTTTTTTGAATCAGATTTCTTTGTCTGTAAACAAAGCCCAAATAATCAGGCTCTTGCAGGAAACTGTGAAGAAAAGTCAGTCCTGCACTATGCAGATAGGCAAGGCTTCAGCACAACCGTCTTGTATTAATTCATGTCTGTGCAAAGTTTAGTTTATCTTGGTAACTTACTTGTGGATTATTCAAGCTCCAAAATACAGGTATTGGTGAATCTTTGGTTGCATCTTTGACTTCCCTAAGAGTCTATCTGAACTAGTGTATTCAGAGGCTCCTTTGAAACTTCCTCTGATGTACAGAGGGTCCAGAGTCTCTCCTGCACAGTTGCTTTGCCCACAGCTGCCCTTCCTCCCCCAGCCTCATCATGAGGCTTAAGTGTTATATAAAAGGACCATACACCAGCTGTCTGCACCAAGTTGAACTTTGCCCTTAATGAATACAGAAACACTATTAAATAGCTTACAGTCAAAATGTCACCATCCTAAATTGTAATAATGAGAGAAATGCCCTCCTAGATTCTAGATATCCATTTACCAGTCCTTCACTCCATCAACACATCAAACGGATGTGTGCACTCCCTCTACAGGCTCTGAAAATCTGCACTATCAATTTTAATTATAGCAACAGAGTTCTTCAGCTAATAGTAGCTACAAACTAAGTCACACAAAATGAAGCCCTGTTTGTCACCAGAAGGAAAAGCCGGTGGCTGTCAAATGGGTAAAAGCAAAATCATAAAGAAACTTTATTCTTCAGCTAACACTTCAGAGGGAAAGAGGGCATTTGATTAGGCTTTTCTGGATATAATTAATTTTTCTTTGTTGCAGCTATTTTTTTTTTCGTGTAAATGAAACAAGGTTACTCATGTAGGCTGGGATGTAATGAAGAAAAGGGCCCCTTCGAGCATCTCCAGCTTGCCTCTTTGTGCTGCTGCCTAGTGCTGGTTGTGCTGCCCGAGGCACAGCTGCTGTAATAGACTCCAGCTCTGGGTTTGTCCTGGAGACCTGTTATTTTAGGCTGTTTATAGACTGAATATAATAATGCATTGAAAACTTAGGTTTACAATCAGAGAAATAATATGAGTTTTAGAAAGAATAACATTATGCAAAAATCATTCAGAAAATAAAAATCAACAAGGTAAATGCATCTCCCTTCAGTGTGAAAACATTGGCGATTTCTACTTGAATATATTTGAGGCATGTATTACATGGAAGTGCGTTCCTCTCTATATACATTTAAATCTTCCTGGGCATAGAGATGAAAATTTACATGTCTGCAAAACCAGAAATGTACAGAGATGTACGTTTTTAGAATAATACAGGAATACATTTCAGATACTTTTAACCTGGAAAACAAGAACTAAATGCAGCTTTGGTGATGCTTGCATATTGGAAGCATGTAGTTGGTCCATTGTGGAAAACCAACTGAATGACAGCAGGACAATAATGGCACCATAGAGTCCTACTCTAATGAAAACCGATTGGATAATCTCGGTCCTTGAGTTGGCATTAGAGACAGAAGGTCATTGTGATAAATTTTTTTTTGTTCCAGAATCAATGTCTCTTGCATTGATGTAGACGTCACATTAGCTTTGGGGTGTGTGCTTGACTAACAGCAGTAGACTATTGTCGCCTGGCAGCGTATGGTTCTGTGTAAACCCATGCTTTTTTATTAAAGGCTATAATTTCAGAAGAAGTTAACATCTACATTTCTCAGTAAAGACAATGCTTATGGCTGCTGAACCTATCTAAAAACTAGCCACTTACCTAAATGCCCTAAAACAAGCTAAATGTATTTTTGAAAACCTGACTTCCAAGTATAAATGATAACTGAAGTCAAAAAGCAGGCTTTTAAAACATCGTAGGGGAATAACAGTAGAATTCCTTGTCCAGAGTTTAATGCTAGGATCAGTAGAAATATGAATAGTGTTTTATTACTTAGCACAGAATATGCCTTGTAGTCTAATGCAAAAACAAAATGTTTCTCTTTCAGGTATTATTCCCCTGGATATCCTGAGACACTTCTGGAAAGGGTGGAAAATTACCATCCAGTTTTGTAAACTTCTAAAGCTGTGTTTCACATGTGTGCCTTTATGACTGTAATACAAATACAGCTGTTGAAATTCTTGATTCTGAAGTCTCCTTCTACTGTTTGAACTACTGAAAGAGTTCAGCAATTCCAACAAGCTATATTTTGTTCTTTCTAAACTTACTGGTTGCTAAGCTTTTGTTCCTTTTTGTTTGTCTCTAACATTGCCAGCAGATATTGCTGCCTATATGGATGGAATTTCATGTAGGGGTGATGATTTATCACAGAAGTTTTTTTAGAATCAGTCATTTCCTTTTCCTTCCACAAGAAAGGTTTGTTATTATCTCATTCAAATTTTAGCCTCTCAGTACTGTAACCATTTTCCCCTTTTGCCTTTGCGTATTGTTTAGAGTTTCCCAAGCTTGATGAGGGGGAAAAGCTGGCCCCTGTGCTTTTTCTAATTATGGAATCCATTCTGCACTGAGGTATCTTCTCCTGCTACCTTTCAGAAAGTAAAGTGATGTGATTTTACATCTCCAAACATGTTAGTAGCTGCTAAATAAAGAAATAATTAGTTTTGTTGATGATGGAAGGGCTGAATTCTGTGTGATATGTTGTGGTGGTTCTGGCATTGCAGGTAATACATCTTCTGTAAAAGCCTTCTTAATTAAAGCAGATTTACTGTGGATGAAAGGAGCAGTAGTCCGTTCGGTGTATGCATTGCTGTTCCTCTTGGAAAGGACAGAGTGAACTTAGAACTTCCACGGGCACAAAGGGAAGGACACTAGGAGGTTCAGCTCTGTTTGTATCAGCAACAAATTTGTGTGGCTCAGAAGAGAGACTTGCCTGGCTGCAGAAACACTGTTAGCAAAGTTCTGAGCACGTTCAGAGGAAACCTGAGGATATGTGAGTCCAACTCATCTGAGTGATGGGACTAAGGCTGCTCAATACTTATTCTTGAGGAGCCGAAATCACTGCCGAGTTGAGTTGAAACACAGTTGGAATGTAGTCTTGAAGTTGCAGATCATATTGCCGTGGAGGTTGTGTGAGATATGAGTGCTTGCTTGTTTGTAGAACATCCTGGAAATGTTTTTGTTTTCTTATGTAGAGTGAGAAGACTTCCATGTTCTGCTTACTTTTCTGGTATGCTGTAGCAGCAGGGAGCAGCATACAACCCTTTTGTATTCCCAAATATGTAAATGTCACTCACCAATTTTTGTTCTTTAAACCATTTTTCTTTTCCTCATATGCAGCAGTTGGGTGGGTTTTTTTGGTGTTTTTTTTTTTTCTCCCCCAAGAGTAACAAACTATTTCTGAAATGGGATGTTGAAATACTGGCAGCCATAAGGAAAGACAATATTCGAAAACCCCCTCAGGAGAGAAACTTGTCTACTTTCTTAAACATATTAACTGAATGAGTTTACAAACTAGGGATAGTCTCTTCTATTACTTATAAAACAGGAGCAAAGACTTATTACAGTTGGAAATTATTTAAAGTGGCTTTTCTCTGCCAAATTCCACATGACTGTTTTCTTTTATTCTTGTCAGCATATTTTTCATCAGTTCACAGAAACACTGATGGGCTATTTTGTGTTAAGGTTTAATTGTAAAGAGAGTTGTGCTCCTGCTGTGAGGTACTTTGTGCTCTAAGACTTCACTCTTCAGGAGGAGCAGGGGATGCACAGTACCTTGCTGTATGGAACCTAACTGAGATGGAAACTGTTGGTGTTATGAATGCTGGTATAGAAACCACACTAGCTGTGTTCTTACTTTAGCCCACATCAGAGTGAAAAGTCTTGGAACTGACTAGCTGCTACCAAATGCCTTTTTGTTTTTGTTGTTTATATTCTGACATTATTAATGCTAGGACAGTAGTGGAAAAAACATTAGGTCTATTAAAAAGATTGTTGTAATACTCAATAATTTTCTCACATGCATGATGGATCAAAAATCAAAGCCTGTACAGTCTCTAAAAGAAAATGTAATGGAAGAGCGTTCCGACAGTCTTGAAAGATCTGAAATCTTAGTTTTCTGTAACAGAACCGAAATGGTGCAGAGGGCTGGATGCAGTTTCGGTGCAGACAGGAGGCAGGGTAGGCATGGAGCTGCATACCCATAGCTGCATCATGTGCTCGAGAGCACACCCACCCCACACAATGCTAATGTATATGTTTTGTGCGGAGAGAGCAAAGAGGCTTCAGTCCCCTGACAAATGTGCTCCTGCTGTGTCACACTGTGCTACACTGTAAGGATTCCACAGGGTTAAATTTCAATGCCTAAACAATTTGTTCACAGTCTTTTCACAGTCTTTTTCTGATTCCTGACAAAGGAAATGATTGCACAAGGCAAACCTTCAAAGAGACCTGATTGTGCAGAGCACAATCTAAATCAGACCTAGCATAAATACATCTTTACACCGGCTAGGCAGTTCTATCCTAGGATAGAACTACAGCAGGACTGTCCTGGATGATGACACATCCCATTAGGCTGTGGCAGTGCAAATCCCCTCCTATATACTTTGAGACCTCCTCAGCTCTCCTTTGCTGGCAGGCTGCTTCCCTGCATTGTATGTACAGCTTGTGGCTGGAGGCTTCCCTGGAGGTACACGTCTGCACAAGGCAGATTTAGCCCTTTACAGCAGAATTATTGCTAATTTGTATTTTAGGCTTACATTACTAAGGCAAGAGTTATTTTTTTCCTGTAGTGTTTCACAAGCTGTGATGTACAGTGTTTCTATTCCATCCTCTCATTTGGCTTAAGTCATCATCTAAAACTATATTAATGTTTGTAATTCCTACTCTGGCAGGCTTCAAGTGTTTATCATTTGTCTCAATTTCATAGAATAAAATGTAGATTTGCATTTTTATTCATTGTGTAAATGCTGTTTTCATGCTAGTTTGTGACTGTGATGCTAGAGAAGATGAAGAACAGGCTCATTTTGCAACTTGAGCCTGACACCACCTTTGCATGTTTGTCTCAGCTTGCCACTCAATAGTGCCTACTTCTGAGCTTAGGACATACAAGCATTCAAGTAAGAGTCCCTCTCACAGAGGTGACTTGTTAAGACAAACAAAGAAAATTAAGCCAGTGATTTGGCAGAAATAAATGTAAGCAGAGACAGCCCTTAAATAATTTTGCCAGTTACTTTGACTGCAGAATTAGGACTTTTCAACCCAAGTCTTTAAAGATCTTCTCTAGGGGCCCAAGCCATGATTTTTGTCTATATTATGACAGCTATTATTACATCTACAGATGTAAACCAGGGCCTTGAAAGAACATGTGGATGTGTAAAACTTTACCATATTTCATTCAGTGGATGGATTAACTGGCCTACAAAAGCTCCATTCTTTATCTGAATGACTGGAAACCAAGAGGATCTGAAAAGAGGAAATTCAAGGAGTTCAACTCTTGTGCCTATAAAGTTCTGCATTTCCAGAGGGATTTACCAAGGGATTGCTTTGTCTCATCTGAAGTGACCAATCTGCTGGAGATCTGCATCTTAAACAAATGAACAAAATGTTGAGGGAACTGAATGGAACTGGCGAAGGAAGAAATGAATCTCATTTTGTGAAGTAAAGCATAAAGTTGCTGTGATTAGGAAGTGGATGGAGTGTGGGTAGATCCTTGGTGTTCTTTATTTGGTCTAGAGGGTTGTGAATTAGCTTGGACAAAATAAAGTTTTAGGCATGGAGGATGCCATGGAATAGCCTTCAGTTTCTGGTGAAAATTGGAATCCTCTGATTTCTGAGCATGTAGGTGTGGGTGACTATTGTCCCTTCAGGTGAGGAATCTGTGAAAGCAAGCTTGTGTCAGTATCTGTCCTATGGGCTGTTTGATGTCTGGTATCTTGGTTTTTAAGAGTTTTAGATCTCACAAGGTGACAAGCGTAGAAGGGAGATACAGAGTAGCAGCAGATTGCAAAGCCAGTGGTTCCACTTCTTGCACTGACATAGGATTGCTTTTATGGTCTGCATAATTATTACAAATTCCTACGTATCATCATTTTCAGCTGTTAAGTATCTGATATATTCCTTTGTTAACTTGCAGAAATGCTGGGAAAATTAAATTCATATGAGAGGTCAGGACAGCAGAACTTCAGTTTTTTATAACCAGTGCCATATTCAGAAAAGAATATTGTTCGTGAACCTACAAAAACTTACCTAGGAAATCTTTGATATGCTGATTTTTAGAATTTGAGTTGAACTAAAACCAGTGGATTTTGTGAGTTTTCTCATCAGACACAATTTGAACAGATCTTAGAGAAAGAGGAAATTACAATGTCTCTCCTGACTGTACTAAAACTATTGATGTCGTTTTTGTATAATACTTAACTGTTAATATTGATGCTACTATGCTGTATTCTGCAGTCAGCTCTATAATTTAGCTAGTGAAAATACCAATTACGTTATTACTGCTGTACTGTATTTCTAGATACTACACAAAAGATTGAATTAGAAATTACACATAAGCAATGCTAAAGCATATTTTGATGATGAGAATGCCTTTTAAGCCAGGAAATGGTATTGTGCTGTCTTTCACAAGAAGTTACTCTTACTTGGGTTAAACACATTTGTGTTTCCTCCTACCCAGAGATCTGATCATGAGGGTCACTGAGTGCTCAGCCAAGTGCTGAGGACTGGGATCTACCTACTGTCTGTAACAGAAACAAGTTGTGTCCCCCATCATCAGCAAGTTCTGGAGAGGAGCAATGCAGATGTACTAATGTCATCATATTAACAGATTTCCACAGAGACTTTAAAGGCTTGCTTTTTCTTCATAAAAATATGTTTGTTCCCACTGTTTCTTACCCTCACATTAACTTAAAGAACAGATACTGAGATTAGCTGTGCTATATTTTGTTACTTTTATAATTTTACCCCTCTTTTGAGAGGGGGGTAAAGTCTGTTAATGTACTTCTTTAAAACAAAGCTCTTGATTATATTTTGTGTCAAATTCAGCAACAAAACTCTTCATAATCTTGTGACAAGATTTGTGCCCTTTGCTCTCAATGAAAGTTTTATCTTCACTAATACAGACTAGTGGTGTGTTTTATCCCTGTTGTCTTATTTATAATTAGGTCTGATGGCCTCTGTACACGTTCACCTTTCAATTTTAGGTCAGTGTTAAAGCTATTACCAGCCTAAAAGGTTGGATTACTACCAAGATTCAGCCTTTGTTGCCCCACAGTGTTGTAAATTATGTTACAACCTATTGTTAAAAATTAATAATATACAACATAGAGGTCTGATGGAATGCTGTTAATGAGAACACTGAAGCTTCATTGACTTGCAATATCATTAGAGCTCTGAGACAGGTTTATAGCCTTGTGCAAAGTGTTGGTTTAGACACAGTATTTATTTGGTCACACCCAGCCAAATGTTTCCTTACTAAATTAAAATAAATGCTGGTTAGTTCAATGAGCTACAAAGATATATAGAGTAATTTCAGGTTCTCAAGTCACAGAAAATAAGCCCCAACAATGGAAATCAGTAGAGGATCAAAAATGATGGATATACTAGAGTGAATATGAACAAAGAGGGAAGGGAGTTTACTGAGTTGGGCAAAGTTAATTTTTTATGACTCAAGCAATGTATAAAATCTGGAAAGAACAGATCCCATTTGTAGTCTGCTCTGATCTTTATGTAACTCCTCCCTGTATACCCATGCATACACACTTACAAGCATAGTCAACCAAAATGTAATCGTCATGATTTCTATCTTTGCTTTCACAAGACTCTCCTCTAAAGCATCTTTAGTGCTGCAGAAAAGCAGGTCATTGGCAGGTCCTCTGCTCACTAATGCCAGCTTTATGGTACTAATTTCCTTTAAAGGTCAGCAGCACTCACCTGATTTGGGCACTAGATCTCCATCACCTGTACTTCTTTGTGCTCTGAACAGCTTTGCTTCTTGCTGGAAACAAAGCAGAAGTGATAAAATTACATTCTTTTTTCCTTCCTGGACAGTGCTGTAAATGAGGGAATGGTAGGAAAATCTTTCTAGAGCTTTTGGGGAATGGCTTATGCTCAGTGTTGCGGAGACTGAATCCCCAGTTGTGCAGGGCATAAGATAGAAAGGGGAATTAGAAGAATCGGTAACATACTGGTGTTGTGGCTGTGAGCTGCTTTGGGAATTTAATATGTAAGGAGGCTTCAAGTTTTCTGTCTCCTTTCATGAGTAATACTGCCTTGCTGTAGCCATCTCTGAGTTTGGTCATGGGATCTGTTGTCTCTGCCTCCTGCTTTAGGTCCAGGCGGTTACATCAGTTGGTGACATATTGGCAGTGCTGCTCGTGCCAGCCTTGCATTGGATCATGATTCCTACAGGCATTTTTGTTTTATGGGAATGGAAAGGAGGATAAATCCAGCAATTCTATGAGCAGTTTAACAATATGAAACTTTCTTCCTTTCAGTCACTCCAATGCAAATCCTACATGAGTTTATCTGTGAAGACTACGTGGGCTTGGATCACACCAGAGATGAGGAAATCTGACAGTGGGAGGCTGGGCAGGGTTTGAGGAGAGCAGGCCTTTTGCCTGTGCTGCTTTTATGCCATTGCAACCTGAGAGATGGAGCTGAAATCAGTTTGTCCTCAATTGCATGGGTTAAGACCCCACCCTCCCCTGGAAAAAGCAGAATACAGCCTATGTCCATAGGGCTGAGAAGAATTAACAGATTCCTTTCCCCTCCTCTGTCCCCTGCCCGTTTGGCAGCAGTACCCCAACCCTGACCTGGCTGGTTCTGGCACGAGGAGGGCTCCCACCTCCTCAGGATAGCCCAGAGGTGTCGTTCTTCAGCCCAGGGGTGTCGTTCTTCAGCCTGGGAAGTTGAAAACTGCCATGAGTGCTGTTATCAGTGTTTACCGATGTGATCAACGTGTAGCAGATCTTACCTCATTTTGTTGTGGTAATTCCCTTCGTTAAAATGGGGAAAATGAACTCGTGGTGACAGCGTTTTAAGAAAGTGACTTTTCAGAAGCTATCGCTGTGCCTGTGACACGTGGCCCTGTCTGACAGCAAGGGTGCAAACTGGGCTTCCACTCCAGTTTGGACCCTCTCCCCATATATATGTATCCTTTTATATTGAACATGACCTATGAGAAACAAAACTGGTTAATTTTTTTTGCCATTTACTTGAATTATCTTGAGGTTATGAGTTATTGTTTTAGGCCTAGCCCTCCAAGTGTTTTTTAAAATCCTGATTTTGTGTTTATGCTAATGTAGTCTTGCAATGGGAATGTTTGTTAAAATTGCTCTTTTAAATTACAAAGAAGAATGTTTTAGCAGCTGTTTTATAGCAGTTTAACTACTCTGACCTAAATGACTGTTCTTAAGAGACTGAAAAGTAATTGAAAAGGTGAAAAAGTCTAGGACTGTCCTCTCTTTTTTTTGCATTTTGTGTTTTTCTTTTTTTAAAACACCTTGAAACTGCTTTATAAACAGTTTGAGTTCCTCTGTGCAATTCAGAAGAGAGAGGAAATAATGACAGTTTACTGGGATTTCTTCTCTGATCACCTGAAAAAAATGAGGTTTTCATTCGCTTGAACATCATCTGGAATTATTATAAAATGTGCTCTCAGCTGGATTCCTTCTGTGTGAAAATACCGAGCTACATCATTGCACACCGAAAGGAAGGACACAGTACTACAAAAGCAATCTCAAATCTGGATTTTTCCTGCTCCTCGGAGACCACACGTAATTTTCTGTAATCTTAATGAAAATTACTTGAATCTTGAAGGAGGGATATATAACTCTCCCTTCCCCTCAACCTGACTAGTCCAAAGGACCAGAGCTAGCGATTCTTTAATACACAGCTAAGTGGCCTGTGTAGTATCATAGTATGAACACCCCTGGCAATAGCTATTGAAGAAACTGAAAAAACCCACAAAACTAAAAGGTAATTTGGGAAATTCACTAGTAAGCTAATAAAACTTTAGCTGAATGTTTATTCCAATCTGCTGCAGATGAATGAAATGTGGTGCTGGAGTATTGGAATCCTGGGGTGACAGACACATGAAGAATACATAAAAGATGGATGTTAGTTCACTGGTGCTGCAGACAGGCTGTCCGGCTTGTCTGGGGAGCTGGTCCTGCAAACCCTCAGCCAGGCAAAGTGTTTGATTTGAGGGTGACTGTGCACTGAAGGAAGGTTCCCAGGCATATGGCAGTCAGATGACAGCAGCACAGCTCTCGTGATGTGCTCTGGACTGGTGGAATGGTTGGATGACAACACTGCAACTTCACACAGTGCACTGTAATTTGAAGCCAGTCTGCAGGGAAACGGTAGGCAGCAAGTACAATTTCTAAGCCTGATATAAATTCCATCCTGTTTAACTGCCTTCAGTTCCACTGCTGCAGATTAGCAAGCAGTGAAAGAAAAAAGCCACGGAGTGAGCTGATCTTGCTTCATAATGCAATTGAAAAACTTCTCATTAGAAGAGCATTTTCCATATCCCCAAAGGCACAGGAATGTGGTCTTTGCTGTCTTCTGTTCTGCATTTTGCTCTGAGTGGGCAGCAGGTCCATCAGGTCTATTTGCTTCATTCCTTTTCTCCTTCTGAACCAAACAGTGGTTCAGTCACTTTCTTCTGGTTTTCCTTTATCTTGTTTCTCTATTTTTTTTTTTTTAGTTAGTCCATTTGCTTTAACTCAAATTCATTGATGTACATATCTTCTACATAACTTGATTTGTTTGAGATGCAAAAATCTCAGCTTCAGTCCCTTCTCAATGCTTTTCCGACCTCAGGTACTCCCTCTGTTCCTTGCTTCCAGGTTGTGGTGCATTTAAATAATTTGTCATGTTTTTGTTTATTTGGCTAACTACTTTTCTTCTCTTCTTTAGTCCTTCTAAATTACCACTCTACACATTGCTTATCATAGTTCACACTCCTTTTGTTTGACTTTGTTTTTTTCCAGGGCTGGCAGAATTGTTACAGCATCTCACCAACAGCTGGTTTTTGCTGTGACAATGGGCTGATATATGGTTTGAAAGCAAATATGCTGGCATCTATATTAAATGCTTACAGAGTACTGACAAGCACAACCAGTTGGGTTTGGTTTTCTTGGTTGGTTTTTGTTTTTTCTAAATCCTTTAAGAAAAAATTAAGGTAGGGATTAAAAATAGAAAATTATTGAAATGTTCCCAGACTGAGGAGTAGGCATCCTAGAGATGAGCCAAACAGTATCAGCTGTGTGGAAAATCTCAAAGAAGACCTCTTGCAGTGAGAGAGAGGAGGAAAACACCATGGGCCTCATGATGTCCTGCGCATAGGAAATGTAGCATGTGGTGCCTGCTGGTTTGTATCCCAGTAAGGGGATCACAGAGCAAATGCAGCTCCACTTACCCAGCAAGACAGGGTGTTCTTATTTTACAGAATTTGCTTATTGTTTTATCAGACAACTTCATCATGACCACTCTAAGCGTGTATTTTAATGATTGCTTTGTTTTAAAGCTGTGTGGAGTAAGCTACTGCCTTGTCTTTCTCTCTTCTCTGTCTACCCTCCACCTTTCCATTACTTTTCCCCATTAGTGTTCGATGCGCACTATAAGGTGTGTCTGTCGGTGGGTATTACTTTCTCCAGCTTTTCCTTGTAGTAGCGTGTCTATAAATGGCAGACAGCATCCTTCCTAATTACATGTTGCCCCCAGATGCTCCGTGGGTGATGCTGATGGATTGCTGTGTGGGTGGTGTTGAAGGGGCTGGGGGAGGGGGAGTTGGGATGCAGCTCCTCTAAGTGATAGCAGAGGTCTCTCTTCAGGCCGGCCTCATCAGTCCTCCCTCAGGAACCTCCAAGATCGTGCATCTGGGCGTTGGCAAAGGGGATGTAATGCAGGAAAGGTGTCAGTACATAACCCAAAGCAGGAGGAGCTGGGAGAGACAGAGAATTTACCCTGTATCTATCACTGCAGAAACCACACAGCTTGAAGGGCTGACAGGTTACACAAGCTGCTAAATCTCTTCTTTCTTGATTTCAATTCCCCCCAGCTCTTGATTCTGTGCCTATGGTGTTAGCACTGCGAGGCAGAGCCGTATTGTGCAGGCTGCGGCTGTTGGAGGGCGTCTGTCCTGCCGGCTGCAGGAGCTCAGCTTCGTTTCATTAATGGTGTTTCTGACAGTGACCTTCTGCAGGGATTAAGATATCCCTGTCATGGTGGAGGGCAGACTGTGCTTTGGAGCTGAATCAGGCCAGTTTTGGCTACCAAAACGTGGCTGTGGAGCTGGCAGACTGAGACACTGACTTCTGCCAGTTGCCTGCTCTGAGGCTGGGGCTGTAGAAGAAGCTGGTAGAGGACAGGCAGGATGAGCATCAGCAAACTCTGCCTTTAAAAGGGACAGACTTCTTTGCAGCACAAGGATGGACACGCCTGCACCAGTAGACTGAAGAGGAAGACTAGAAAGCTGAGTGATCCTGGACCTTGAAATAATGCTCTTCAAGCCTCCAAGAAATCCAGTGAAAAGCGAAGAGGCAAAAGCAGGGATTTCCTATCAAATGTTTGTAATTTCTGCACAGACCTTTACTCCTTAAAGGCTGCTAGTGGAGAAGGAGGAAGTGAGATGGTGCACGTGTGCAAAAGCGCCTCTGCAAAGTGTGTTTCCTTCTCTCTCTAACTGTCCTGTGGTCCTTGAAGGGTTTTATATTAGCATGCGTAGCAGGTCAGCCTGCCAGCAGGCCAGCTACTAGGAAAAGACAGGGTGAGGCAGGCAGTACTGGCTTTGGACACTGAAGCAATTGGACTGCATGGGTTTTTACATCCCAGGCTTAGTGGCAGGCTAGGAATTCACCCTGTGAGTGTGTGTGTTGAAACTGCAAGGTACCTTTAAGAATGTAAGACATTAACTGCTGCATCAGACCATTGGTCCATCCAGCCCCGAGTCCACCTCCAACAGTGGCAGGAGGCAACCCTGGTCACATCCTGTGGGCTGTCTTCTCTACTTCTTAGCTCCTGAATTTGGATGTCAGAGGCTCATTGCTGCCTCATCCTTCTAGTATCTGCCTATGGACCCATTGCCCATTCACTCTATTTTATGAAGTCCCTCTAGAGCTACTTGCCTGAAAGACCTTAGTGTTAAATATAAACTGAAAATGTTGAGTAAAGCCAGTGCCACCATCAATACCCTTGCAGGGAGACCTTGCTGATGCCTGTGACTACTAAGCCTTACCTTTTTCTTCATGTCCTGCCTCCAGTTTCTATCTGTAGGACTCTTTCCTCCCATCCTGTGGTGTTAGTTTCTCTTATAATCTTTGGTGTGGAACCTCATCAAAAGCTTTTTCAAAATTGGACTGTACTGTCTCTTATGAGGAGCGGCTGAGAGAGCTGGGGTTGTTTAGCCTGGATAAGAAGAGGCTGAGAGGAGACCTTATTGATCTCTACAACTACCTGAAAGGAGATTGTAGAGAGGAGGGTGCTGGCCTCTTCTCCCAAGTGACAGGGCACAGGACAAGGGGGAATGGCCTCAAGCTCCATCAGGGGAGGTTCAGGCTTGACATCAGGAAAAAATTTTTCACGGAAAGGGTCATTGGGCACTGGAAGAGGCTGCCCAGGGAGGTGGTTGAGTCACCTTCCCTGGAGGTGTTTAAAAGGCAGGTGGATGAGGTGCTGAGGGACATGGTTTAGTGATTGATGGGAATGGTTGGACTTGATGATCCAGTGGGTCTTTTCCAACGTAGTGATTCTGTGATTCTGTGTCCACTGGATCCACAGAAGCCACACTGCCTTGTTCCCAACAGACCACCTTTATCCGTGTCTACAGTGACTATTTTTTTCAGACCGTACTGTCATTAGCAAGGACGGATGGCAAACTTCCTGGTCTGTAATTCCCAGGATCCCTTCTAAAGTCCTTTTTGTGGCTGGGAATTGCAATGGCATCTTGCCAGCCCTCTGGTGCTTGCAAGCCTGGTGCTTGCCATGCTCGGTTACCCTCCCTTTCCTGTGCAGCCTGGGGATGAGGATGAACAGTTGTCAGGGACAGGGTGGAGAATTACTTAGGAGTGGAAACCACTATCTGGAGGAATGTCGGTAGCTAATTTTTTTAACTTCAGAACACATTTGCTGAACTTCTGAAGTGAGTACTCAGGTGACAGTTATTCTTTCCTGCTCTTCCCTTCATAGGAACAGGATATTTTACAGGGCTTCTCATACAATGGTCTACAAAATACAGAAAGATGCATAGAGAATAGTTAAGGTGATAATAAAATTTCTGTCATAGGTCTCATACCTGCTATTGATATATAATTGGTAACTGGGGGGCTATTCCCTATAGTGTGATGGGAATATCTGCATTGGCAGTTTATTGGAGTAAAGCAGGAGAGAGAGATTGTAAACCTACATAGAAATTGTATAGAATATGACTTAACAGAAGAAACAAGCACAAAATTGAAGAACATAGCTAAAAACAGGCCCTTCGGTCTGGCGAAACACCACAATGAAAAGGTTTGGGCCCAATTATTAAACAGAGATATTTTTTAATGACATCTGATGAGGGACAAATGCCACTAAGGAGACTCTGAGAGGATCCAGCTTGGCAAAGAGGCTGGAAGGCAGCAAAGATTTTTCTTGTGCCCACTCACAGGCAATGCAGTTTTGCAGATAATGCTCTTTGCTGATTATCACTAAGATGAGGAGAAAGGAAAATACAAAAGCAAAAAAAATAGAGAAAAGAAAAAAATACATATATACACGGGAGGCAGTAGTAAAATATGTCAATTTTTTTTGGGCTTGAAGCAACCACTGAGGAGCTTTGTTCTGGGAAGAGAAAGAACAGGAACGCTTGGCTTGGGCAGGCTGTCGTATCTGTCATCATTATGAGCATGGACAGATGATGATGATCTCTCCATTCTGTTTCTGTTTTTTTCTCAGTCTCCAGAGATGCTCATCCAGCTGTTTTCACCACAAAATTTATTCAGCCAATTTGTCCACTTTCCTTTCTCATTTTCTTACAGTGCTTCTTACCTTCATCAAGCTGGTAGCACCTTCTCACTGCTACTTTCAGCCTTCCCTGTATTTTGGGGGGGGGGGGATTTTGACTACTTTCCAGTGCTTGATGGTATATAGCTGTCTTCCTTCTGTGCTGGTTTTCAGTTTGTCTTTCCCACACAATGTGGCATCCCACGAGGTGGGAGCAAGGCAAAGGGAAAAAAGCAGGCAGTGACTGGGGGCTTTTTTACTGGGTCATTTCTCATGGACACAGGCTCCTTCCTCTCCTCCTATGGCACCCTTTCTGCACTTATCCCTTGGATGCTGCCCCCACATTTACTTCCTAGCCTTCAGCAGCAGTGTCTGACTAGGCAATTCACAGCAGAGCTCATTCAACTACTGCTGTAATATTTTGGAGACAGGCAGGTTTCACAATACTGCAGCTGAAGGGAAAGAATTTCTAGAAGCTGGTTCCGCTCCAGAGTTTTTGAAGAAGGTACATATGAGCATTGATGCTTTCCAGTCCTGTTTTTTTGGCAACTGAGTCGAAGAAAGATAGTCTTTCATTTTTTTTTTTTCTTTCCCAAATGATAATGAGGATATAAAGCAATCATACCTAGTTATGTAGCTCTCAGCACTCTGAGCTTGTTGCAGCCTGTGTCTGAGAAGGACTGCTCTGAATGAGATTTATGTGTGGACATTTGGTATAATGTGAAACAGACTGAAGCTTAGTGTCAGGGCATCTCATGACATGCAGAGCCTTAAAATTATGATGGAAATCATCTGGGGCGCTGCAATGAAAGAGCACAACCCTTCTTGCTGGAATTGTTTGTACCTGCTTACCTCAGCCCTCAAAACAAACAGCCCTCCATGCAATTGCAGTGCGAAGAACATGCTGCTGTGATGGATGATGTCCAGGTGTGACCTTTCACCTGCTACAGTAGCCAAAAAATCTTTGCGGGAAGAGCTCATGATGGAAGATTATGGGATAATAAAATAAAAGGATCAATCAGGTGAAGGATTCTGTTGTTAAGAAAGTATTAAGTATTTTTTAAATACACAACCATCTGACAAGCCAGGCCACACCTAGAAGGGCTAATGATAAAGCCACAGTTGGCTGGAATGGTTCAGTCCAAAGGGCAGGCTGGTTTGTTGGTGAATGCAGAGCGTATCTTCAGTAAGCTGCTGCAGCGGATGCATGAAAAAGAGCACACAATCTATTATCAAATGCATGCTGGAAACTTGACATTTCAGCAATGTAATATACTTGTTTTTACAGCCGCGTGAGGCTAATATACTCCCATTCTGTGCTTGATGTGGCGTCATTCACATCTGAGCAAAATAAATGGGGAAGAAGATAATTTTGCTATCTATTCTTGGCATTGCTAATTTTAGCGCTGCTAAGGAGAGGGATTCTTTTAAAATGTTTTTTATTTTCAATTTTTTTTTAAGAGAACGTAAAAAAGCACATGAGTCTTAGAATAAAAAATAATTGTGAAGGGCAACATTGCTGCTGCTTCTTTGTTACTGGCACTTCAATAGCTATTGTACATCTCTTATGTTGTCTGGAACGAAAACCAGCCATCAAACTCTGACATAGTGGCATTATGAAATCTTTCCAGCTCCTCTGAACCCCTAAAGCAAACCAGGGTTTCTGCAGCTGAAATAAATATAGAATGAAAAGGAATGGCAGCTTCTCAATTCAGCACCATCAGTACAAAAGGTTACAGCTATAGTCTAACTTCTCCGCTGCACGCAAGAAGTTTTGAATCCCAATTTTGGAATCAGTCACCTGTACCCCTTTTGCAACACCTCCTTCTACTGTTGTGGTAGTTCATAACATGCAGATCCATGTGTCAAAGAAAAATGGTGGAGAAAGGGTTGTGCTTGTGATTTTCTTCTGCTTACAGTCCTATTTTCTCTGAAATGCGTGCAGGCATATTTCTTCCCCTGTGGTATAGCTCCTATTATGTGCTTTGCACCTTTAAATGTGCGAAGCATCCTGTCTGCCCGGCAGGACCCTGAGATTCAAGATGGAAGAGAAACAGGCTTTGTTTTCTCTCTCACAGAGATTTTGCATTTGGTCTTCTTTTACTGTTAGATTGGCTTATGGAGGGGGTTAGTAACAACCCCGACCTGTTTCCCAATTTCTTAACATTATCTGTACACAAAAAGCAAAATGCACGTTTTCCCCTGCACAGGGAAATGCTAGGAAAGGAGAATGTACAAAACACCGAGGGGAAGCAGCATCTCCTCTGCTGCAGAGCCTTCTTGCAGCAGGCAGGCGGGCTGAACGCTCGCATATGAAACTGCAAAACAAAGAAAATAAAATAGCAGGCACACATTCTTGAGTGCCTAAGGACTATTTCTGTTCCTCACCAGCCTGCTTACAGCCAGTACAATAACAAAGGTGCGCTGCTGCATGGAGGCCTCATACACACGCCTGCGGTTTGCAGATTAGGCATTTGCCATTGTGTTTTCAGATAATTTCATTTTTCTACCTGGTTCATCCATATTTCTCGAGTACAAGAAATTAAACATACTATTAAGGTCATTCTTCACCTGTGGCAGGTTACTGGTTAAACTGTTTAAGCAATGATCTGATTTTGTAACTCGTTCCACATGAGCAAGCAAAGGCATCGCAGCCAGCAGGGAGTGAGGCTTGGCTGGGTCCGACGGGGGCGGTTTTCCTGCAGGGTGAAGAGTTTGGAGCCCTGAGTTTTCCAGCCCACTCTCACACGGGCTGCGGAAGCTGTGTGGTGGCTGCTTTCTGAGAGGAGGTGAGTCTAAGGCGAGCCAAAGTGAGTGAAGCCACATTACTGTTTGGGTTTCTTTGTATGGTCAGAGGCTTACCCGTTGCTGTCAGCTCTGGTGAGTTCATGAAGAAGTTACAGCAATTTGTGGGGAGGCCTCCAGGCTTTTGGATGAGGTGTGGACTGACTGTGGTTGGAGCTGCGTTCCTCTTTACCCCCATACAAGTGCCCTCCTTGGAAAATAAACCCCAGGAGTTATGTCAGAACAGTATTCTGCATTCATGAAATAGAGATGCAGCTGCCGTGTGTGTAGATTTGTGTGTCCATGGAATAGCAGTGTTCATACCAACATCCTCCCTCAAGAATCCTGTTGCAGGAGGACAGTTATAAATAACTCTTTGGCCACTATAACTATTCCGCCAGTATGAGCTGCCAGAGAAATACATTGACTCAGCACATGCCTGTACGAGATCCTTTCCCAGGCAGCACCTCCCACCATATAAATGTCCCAACAAAGCCATGTAGGTGCCTGTGGGGCAGCGAGCCCCATCTGGCTGCTGCTGGGAGCTGGTGTAAGCCAGGGCTGAATCAAAAGCAGTGTTTGTAAAATACACTGCAGATTAAAAAAGACTCTGCTTAGGCACTAGTTAGTATTTTTCTTCAGTATTCCCAGTTAAAATTGTAACTATTGTTGTGAGAACTGCAAGCGCCTCTCCCTGCAGTGGTACTTTGTGTTTCCCGTGGAGAAATGGATGTTCTGCCGCTTGCTCAGAGCTGCACTGGCTTTACTGAGCCAAGCGAGATGATCTTGTATGCGTTCATTGACTACTGGAACAAAACTGTCCCCCATGCTTATGTTCTTTATGTCAGTGCTACAATGGCTTTTATGTCCCTTCTGCCTGCCACAATCTCACCAAAGAAAACTCCCTGGCCTTGTACAGGTAGGAAGCTACAGTCCAATATTTTGCTGCTGTTCCTGGAAGGATATTAATTCTTTTTGATAATTACATGGGAAATTATTTTTTCTTATTTAAAAAATTACCTTAAAATAATAATTAAGAAGCTGTCATTATTCTTTTTTCAAAGCAGATTCTACATGGAATAAAGAACCTAGAGATGTGATTTGCTTTTTATCACTTGGAGCACCAAAAATGGCTACAAATGCATTTGAATGTTATTTTCTTAAGAAAATAATTCTTCTGTTATACAAACCCTATTTGCTCTACTTCTCATGGCCTGTTTTAGCTGTGCAATTGGAAATTATTCAGAAAAAAATCTACATCTTTTGTCTCTGCAAATTTCAGTTCTGCCTTTTTATTCTGCTAATTCTGTCTCTGAGACTGTTTTTTCTGCTATTATTAATTCCTACAAGTAATTGCAAAAGACTGCTATCTTCAGACTACCACTCTCTACTTTCCAAGAACCTATTTGAACATACAAAGTATGTTCCTTAACTACATGGCTCCATTTAAACCAGTACAATTCCTTGACGGATCTGTAGATGTACTAGTGTGCTATTCTTACGTTGCTTTATCTCTTTCCTGAAATGGTGATGGCATAACATATATGAATGCATCATACCTTAATATGAGTAAAATTGCACATGCATTAAATGTACTACCAGTACAACAACTTTCGTAAAACAAAATTATACCTTGCCTAATCATAATAGAAGAAAACCTGGGTGTAGACCAAGACTCACCAGTTAAGTCTTTGTTACAGTATGTTTCCAGCTGCAACAGAATTTAAATATCACGTTTGCCCTTGTGGGTTATTTTTTTCCATAATGTCATGGATTTATTATTTCTAAATGCAACGACATCAGTTACAATGAGAACATTTTTATCTCTGCTCTGTGTTCTATAGAGACAAACCTCTAGAAGTCAAACAGTGTACTTTCAAAAATGAGCTTATCTCTGTGGTTAAACAAGGTGTGGCAACCTTGACATGAGTCTCTTGCATCAAGAAAATGTCATTTACCCAGCCCCTAACAGTAGTCCTAATTCTGTAAAGTGAAGATGGTTTTCTGCTTGTGTATTTACATATTTTTAGTGCTGTCATATACTTTGTTTTCAATGGAGACGTTATATTTAGTAGTTTCTCAAAATGTGGGGCATGTGTTAAATTTCTTTTGCGTAATCCATCAAGACTAATTTGATTTGAGACCAGTACCTGTTTTCCCCCCCATCTGTTTAGAAAAGTGCAGTGGTAAAGACATCAGTCATGTAACACTTCCTGTGAAACAGCTTTACTGACAGTTGGGAGTTGTCAGTAACCATGTGGATTTCAAGCTCTCAGTCTGGCTACAACTAGAAAACCCTTCTGACACATCATTTCCACAGAGCCACAGTATTTAAAGCCAGAAGGACCCAGTGTGATCATCTACCTGACCTCCCGCCTAGCCAACCGAGGGATGTCATGTTTCAAGCCTAATAGCTTCAGAAAATTCCAGCTTTTTGGACATACACTAAATTTAAAGAATTTTCTCACCAGTAATTTGTTTCAATGGTTAATGACCATTATTTAGCTCATATATACGTTGTGTACATAACTGTGGCTTATTGTCTGTTTCAACGTTTCTAGCTTCAACTTCCAGTCTTTAGGAAAACTTTAAGAGATGCTGAATCTGTGTTCCTTGTCTAAATATGCTGAGACCAAAGCCTGTGTTGTGTGAGGGTAGAGCAGGCAGGTGTCCCATGCAGCAAATTGCTGGAAGCACCAAAAGAGATCTTCGAGAGGGAAAATCACATCCCTGCTGCCCATGCTCACAGTCCCACTTTGGGTTTGCTTCCCTGGTGCTGGGGCACAGGCAGGAGCAGGGTCTTGCAGTGCTTGGCATGGGCTTGAAGGGCTTGGCATGGGCTTGCAGGGCTTGCTGGCTCTGCTTATGTGAGGGAAATACACCAACGGGCCTGCAAAAGCTCTTTTTTGTTCTCAACTAGGAAGCAGCAAAACACAGTTTTGCCCCTGTGCCACTGAGAAATGTGGGATTATCTCTCTTTGAGCCACTGCAGCTTTGAAAAGCTGCCATATTGAAAGGTTTCAGTCTCTCACCATAAGATGTTTTCTACTCTCTAGGACTCTCCCCTGTTCATTTGTATTCTGCTCAGGAGGTGGCCAGCAGAACAGCCCATGAGGGCTGATGTCAGAGGTGACGTAACCTGCTGTGTCATACTTTTATCCACGTTGGTGTGCACTGTTCTTCGTTTATTATCTCCTTTGGTGAAAGCAATATACTCTACAAATTCAAATTCATTTACTGTGCTCTCCAAGTCTTTTTCTCTAACCTCTACTGATCAGCGTGGCATCTCTTCTGCTCTAAATCTTCCATCCTTGCAGATGTCTGAGCTTGCTTTTAGCTGCATTGGAAAGCTAATGGTTTCACTGTGCCCATGCAAATGATAAGTTGACTCTTTGGGTTACAATCTTTTCTCCTTGTTATTTGCTGTTCCCCTGACCTTGGAGTTTTTTATGTTACTCAGGAATTGCTGTATAGTTTCTTCTAGTGCAGTGCAAAAAGATGAAATAGTGGATATTCAACTACCACATTCTTGAAAACTGGAAATTAATTCGCTTGATCTTATTTATAATCATGTTTTGTTATAATTTCATGTAATTATTATTTCAGTTAATTGTGGAATCAAGGGGCCTCTGGAATTCATCTAGTCCAACACCCTGCTTGAAGTGGGGCTATCACCAACAGTGGATGAGGTCAGCCTCACATCCAGAATTCAGCTTGTGGCCACCGGTCCCTCTTACAGCCTCTAGCACTTAGAAGACAAGCTTGTTTCTTGCCTGTATAACTACCCTTCAAAGAGCTGTGGGCAGCTGTCCCAGCAGTCCTTAGCCTCCTTTTGATCGGACAAAATGAGCACAGCTCCCTCAGCCCCTTTCACATTGCTCCAGGCCTCTGATCATCTCAGTGACCCTCCCCTGCACCCTTTCCAGTTCTGCCATACCCAACTTTTTCACACATTCAGTGATTTCATTTTAGAAAGGAGGCCAGTTGACTAAGTTCAGCTTGCCACCAGAAAATCCATACTAACTGTTCCCAAATACCTTCTTGTACTTTATGGCTTTGGAAGTGAATCTCAAGAGGGGGACACCTCATCCCCAGTTTCTTTTGTCACCTTTTTAAAGATAGATGAAGTGCTTGCCTTTTTCCAGCCATCGGGGGTTTCCCCAGGCACTGCAGTTGCCACAGACAGTAGACGGTCTCAAAGAGCATTGGTCAGTTCTCTCAGGAAATGGGGGCCATCCCTCCTGTCTCTTGTATGCTCCCTTTTCCTATGTGATTTCATCAATAAGATGCTCCTGTAGCCAATCAGGTCTTCTGCTGAGATTTCATCTCCTTGCACAACAGGGTCATCTTTCACTGAGATCTCAGTAAAATGTCTTTAAAAATCATTCAAATCTTCTTGGCAATGTTCTGCTTTGTGGTTGCATACCAAGGGATTATATTTAGCAACTCTCTGAGTAAACTGAAGTTTCTTCTTCTGAAATCCAGAGTTATAATTCTGGAGCTTAACTTCCTGGTCTTCTAGATCCTGAATTCAGCAATAATGATGTAAGATAAGCCCAAGCTGATACTGTAACCACGTACACCACTGGCAAGTCAAGTAAAGCGTAAACCCTGGCTGGCCTCTCTACCATTCACACAATGGAATTATCACCAGTGCAGGGTAAGAATCTCCTGGGTTGCCTGCTCAGTGCTGTGTTGCCCTTCCCCCAGATGCCTGGATGGCTGAAATCCTCCATGAGGATCACATCTTTTCAGAAGGACACTTCTGCCAGTTGTCTGAAGAAAGCCCTGTCCACAGCCTCCTCCTGGTCAGCTCTGCTGTGAGAAATTGCCCTGTCTCCAGCAGGAACGTTGCCTCTGCTCTCCACCCAGAGGGTCCCCCAGTCTCGGTTTTCCTGCTAGAGCTTAATACAGTAAGAGAGCTCCTTAACAGAGAACACAACTCATGTAATAATGTTTGATTCACTGTGAGTCACATAATCTTGATTGATTTTGAATGTCTTGATTCACATTATTCTAGTTTCCTAATCAAGATGTCGCTGATCTCTAACCTTACAGTCAAATGCAGTTGAAGATAAGAAATCTAATTCATCTTCTATTACCTGGCCTTGGTATAGAACTGTAATACTAATAATTACATGTATTTATTTATCCTCAAGGTCTTTGAACCTGACCTGCACAGAATTCGGTGTTCTCCAAGTCAAGACATTTGCATATGGTGACATCAGAAGATGAAGTTGTATTTGCCATAGAGCACTGTATTTGCACCCTAGCAAGCTGTGGCTGTGAAGGTGGAATGTATTACAGGGGATGTAAGCAAATCTTTGTGCTAATGAAAGTACCACAACATTAATATCAGGCTGAACAAGCAGATTTTTTTTTTCTTTATTGGCTAATCCCCCAAAGCCCCAAACAATCATGCAAAGAATAGACTCTTTTGAATGAAAGTCACACATTAACTTAGTGTTTATATTTTGCTTCCACTCCAGTTGAGGGTTTTTCCCTCCTTCTACCACTCATTCATTTGACCACGATTTTATATAAAAGAACTGAAGTTAATAATATTTTTTTTTTAAAGCAGAAAGCTTGATGCAGAACTTGGGCTCTTCCTGTTGCCAGAAGGTGAAGCAGCCTGGCTGCACAGTGACTCATGGCCCTGTGCCACATCGCAAATAATGCTCTTATTAATCTCTACAGGCTTTGTTCTGGCCCCCCTCCTAACAGTGTCTGATTTCATGTTGCGGCATAGCCAAAGGTCAGATAAACTACACGATGACCAGAGTTGCTACTGAAGAAAGAAATCGGAAATGCCTCTCCCAGCAGCTTCAGGAACGGGAAGGAAGAGAAAAATAATTTCTTTTATTATTAACCTGCCTGATGTGTCATCTCGTGTTGCTGTTTCAGTAGAGGAAAGCTGCTACAGCAGTAAGCCAGGGAAGCAGCCAAGCCCAGCTCTGCAAATTCTTCTGGGTCTGCCTGGCTTAGTGAACATTTCAGAAAAAAAAATGTTCTTTCTTTAGGTGTTTGATCATTTGCAATAAATGACAGTCCCAAGCTAAAAAAGATGCTGAGCTTTGTCTCTAACTGAGCTGATGTCATTAACTAATTCATGAATTATCCACTTTTCCCTAGAATTGATTCAACATGCTGTTCAGAAAGAGATAACCAGTCACAAATTAGTCAAGCTGAAGTTTGATGTGCTTGGCTACAGTGCCATTTTCTTGTTACCAGTTTCAGATGAGTGATTACGCCTCTGAAACTGGCAAGTGTTCTTGCAAGTTGTTTCTTTTCCTCCATGACTACGCAAAGTGTTTTTATTCAAATGGAGCCCATACGCCCAGGGCTGGAGCGCTTTGCAAGCAGCTAGCACGGCCGGATCAAATACATATGCTTACTGTAAGTGTTGCGTGGTTTTCCTTGCTCCTCTTTGAACTGAGCTGTCTTGTGGTTTCTGGTGACTGCTGCCTCTGTACTGTAGGCTCCGAGTAAAGCTGACACATATAGGACTTATCTGGAAAAAGAGAGGGTAGCAGAAGACAACATCACTTCCTTCACACACAGTCCTGTCCTTTTCTACCGAAGGTTGAGACCTCATCAAAGCTCCTTTCAGGAGCAGCTCCCTGGGTTGTATTTGAATGATTTTGGGGGTGAGGGAACCTGACTTTGGCTAGAAAGATGCACGAGAGCAGTAAGTTTGTTCTTCAAAAACTTCATAATTTCATGGACAAGCACTGCAATTCCAGCCTTAAGAATCACATTTTGGCAAATCTGAAGTGTGTGGGGTTGTGTTATTGCTCTGTCATGCAGAGATGCATCGGCCTTGCTTTGCCTTGCCGCACAGGGACTTTCTCCCACCATCCATGTGGGCGTAGGGCTGCTGTCTGCTGGATCACGTAGTGGTTTGTTCCCACCTTGAGCAGATGAAGTAATTGCACAAAGCCCAGAAGCGGTGAGAGACTGATCCAAGTTGTCTGTGCTAAACCTGACCTCTGCAACAGCCAGGACCAGGCAAAGCTTTGCCGTGAGCAGATTTGGGGCTTGTCATTCTGTTGGCCGCTTTGGAGGGGAACAACTTCTGTCTCACTGTCCCATTTTCCTGTTTGCCAGCAGCTGCCCTGGGCTGAGGCCCTGTGGGGTCCCAACCCTGAACCTCACCCCATTCCTGCATGTCAGAGCTGAGCCCCTCCAGCTCAACCACAGCACCGTGGGCTACGCAGGAACTGGGGAGGTGGCAGCCAGGGCCAGTCTTCCTGCCTCAGCCTCTGGTGTCCCCTTCGTCACTGCCTGTCCCCAGCTGGTCTCCTACTAACCCAACGGCTGGCTGGTGGCAAACTGTGCTAGAGCTCTGCCCTCTTTGGTTCACTTACCAAGGCGGGTTTACTTTGTGGAGAGTGGTTATTACTGGTCTGCTTTTGTTCTTTGTCATCAGCCCTGCCTTATTTTTATGTGGATTAGCTGTTAATAATAATGTGAAGCGTTAAGCTTTGGCAGCCAGCTGAGCTCTGCATAAATCCGAGGACAACGTGGCCGCTGGTGCTGCTGCAGGTCCACCAAGCACTTGGTTCAGCAGTTGGCACGAGCGCCCACTTTCCGCTGAGGACAGGAGGTGGAGATGGCAGCCTGGCAAATGCCACCACAGGAGCCACCAGCCCTGGCTCCTCTTTGGCCCCAGCCTTCCCCCAGCACAGCCCTTTGGGGCTCCCTCCTGCTCTCCCCAGCTTCTCATCATCCCTCAGGAGGAGGGAGGAGCAGAGGGATGAAAGCTGGCTTTACTCACAGATGTAGCTGAGGAGAGAGGTACCAACATGGGCATGTAGATGGACAGGCAGAGGTGATTAATAGTGATACGTATTATTTTAATTGAGACATGTTTGGCCTCTCGCTTTTGTCAGTGCTTGATTTTTTGCTGTTGTTATGGTGTGAATTTGGAATTAATGTAAAGTATAATAAGAATCCCTCAGCTGGCTAATACAAGCAAGACTGAAAATTAAAATGCTATGTAAATCTCACAAGATTAGGGCATAAACTGCAGCAGGCGGTGGAATGGCTGAAGCTTGAAGATGCTAGGGAAGCCTCTCCCCACATTATTCCTGATAATACAAAATCAATTTACATTGAATGCATTTTTTCCAAATAGCCACCCACCACATGCTATTTGATATCACTAATGAATGCAGCGACTGGATCTTAATACATACCTGGGAAATATTCTGCAGAGTTTTTATTAGTTCTAAAAATACTTTGAGGCATCGTGGTACTTTGTCATTAAAATTGCCAGGGGTTGTGATACAGGTATTGTGCCATCGTAACTAAAATGCTGCGGCACCGGTGGTGGCAGCATTTTATTTTGAAATCCCAAGTCCTTTCCAAGGGCTTCTGAACCATCGTTTATGAGATCCGACCATCCCCCGCTGTGGTTATTAAGATGGGAGAACGTCCGCGGGCAGCAGCCACGGTGAGGATGGTGCAGAGGAGGGGACGAGGAGGCATCAGGGCACTGAATTACACGCTCTCCTTCCTCAGGGCCACTTCATCCTTCCTCGATGCCCCCGAAGAAAAGGTAACAACAAGCAATTAAACAAGTTTCTCCCGCTTTGGATGCGGTCAGTTCCAGGCTGCCATCCAGCGTGTGCCACCCACCTCCTGCTTGGGGCGCTGCTTCTCCCAGAGATCCCGGCCAATCCCATCGAAGCGAAGGCATCTGGCACGTGGAGGGTGCGAAATCCCCAGGGTCTGACGAGGAGCCAAGACCCGCAGCCCGGCCTGGGACACCCGGGGTGGGCGCCGAGGGGCGAGCGCGGGGACGTGCGGAGACTCGCGGGTCACCGGCTGAAACCTGCCCCGGGTACCGAGGGGGTGGAGGTCCCTGAGCGTCTGACGGCTGCTTGGAGCTCCACCTGCAGCACCGCGGGGGAAAACGTCGCTCCTCCCCGGCTGCGGAGCGGTGCTGAGCTCGGCTGCGGTGCGGAGCCCGGCTGCGGTGCTGAGCCCAGGCTGCGGTGCGGAGCCCGGCTGCGGTGCGGAGCCCGGCTGCGGTGCTGAGCCCGGCTGCGGTGCTGAGCCCAGGCTGCGGTGCTGAGCTCGGCTGCGGTGCGGAGCCCGGCTGCGGTGCTGAGCCCGGCTGCGGTGCTGAGCCCAGGCTGCGGTGCTGAGCTCGGCTGCGGTGCTGAGCCCAGGCTGCGGTGCTGAGCTCGGCTGCGGTGCGGAGCCCGGCTGCGGTGCTGAGCCCGGCTGCGGTGCGGAGCCCAGGCTGCGGTGCGGAGCTCGGCTGCGGTGCTGAGCCCAGGCTGCGGTGCTGAGCTCGGCTGCGGTGCGGAGCCCGGCTGCGGTGCTGAGCCCGGCTGCGGTGCGGAGCCCAGGCTGCGGTGCGGAGCTCGGCTGCGGTGCGGAGCCCATGCTGCGGAGCGGTCAGCGAGCGCCGAGCGTGGCTGCCAGAAGGTGTTTTCTTATCCCTGCGGATCAGGGTTTCCCCTCCCCTGACTCAGCTGCCTCGCCCCGGGGACTGGGATGACAGTATCTGCCCGTGGGAGCTTCAATCCTTACAGCCCGGGGCTCACGCTGCCAAACCAAGCGAGAGAAAAGGGCCACGTATACTTAGGTTTCCTGTCAGGATTCTGCTTTTTCTCCTTATCAATAAAAAAACCGAAGTGGACTGAAAATGAGGCACCCAGAAGAGAAAGAAAAATCCCAGTGGAGCTAAATAAGCCTCTATTCGTGTTAAACTCCCTACAGTCTTTAACTGTTCTGTTGTGCGAGCGAGCCAGCTCTGGCTCAGAGGAAGGTTAAGACCCCCAAATGATGGCTATCGGAGCAAAGTGGAGAGGCGAGTTACAACAGCAGCATTAATATTTTTTCCCAACCCTTTTCAGCCATGATTAGAGCTCCCGTTTATTCTGCCAATGATTAATTTGATCAAACATTGTGAACAAATAATTTGTATTAAAAATCATGCAAGTTCCACCCTTCGTGTAGTTGGCTTCAGGCAGGTATTTATTGGCTAACATAGTCTCAGACTAGTGAATGTTGACATTTAATTAATATGGAAGCTTAGCATTATGAATATGAAGAATAGAAAAAGGCCCAAGAAAATCCTGTGATAATGAAATGAGATGACAACTAGGTTCTGGTAGTCAGACATTTCTGTTGACATTGAAGGGTCAAATGTAGATATCTGGTGGAGGGCTGCAAATAGCACACTGGAGGTCAGGGTTTGCATGTACAAATAGCTCTGCACGACGTCTCACTGATACCTGCTTGGGCTGCTTGCACTCACATTGGCAGCGCTACGGTGGATATTCTCGTTGTGCCTATACTAGGAAGTTGCTACCAGAATAGAAAGGGTGGTATGACGTACCTGTGAAATGCCATGGCTGTGAATGCACACCACACAGCTATGGGATTGCTTTCCAAGGATTATACTGGTAAAAAAAGGCAAAATTAGGCCAGTGAAATTGTATCTATATTAGGGAACCATGACCCACCAACGTATGCCAGCAGAACCCTGTAGTAGCTCAAAAGTGCTTCTGTCCTGTCTACCTTGTGATGGGTAACATCCACCCCCATTAAAAAAAGCAAACAAACTGCACAGAACTAGGTTGTAACAAAAAGAGAGTGTTTTGTCATAGAAATCTGTTCCTCTTGTCATGCATAAATCAGGAGCATGAGGTTGCCTGAATTATCCATTCCATTCACTCCGTAGCTCTTGAGTTGAGAAGAAACTAGTTTTGGAGACAAGGAAACAGAAAGAGCTATTCTGTGCTGTATACCAAGGACATCACAAGACAGGCTATATTGCCAAGTCACTTTGCTGGATGCAAACCTGCCACTAACTTCTGTTCATTCTGGGGCTTATCTTACAATAGTGATTGTGTTCAGAATATTTTATTGCGTGCACAGGAAGAATACTATTTTTTCCTTATGTTATTGGGCTTTATAACCAAATGCCTGAACTCTCATCTATTTCATGCTGAAATCTGATTTAAAAAAAAAAAAAAGATGAGAGTCTATCTTTTTCTCTGTTTCACGTTGAGATTCAAGAGAGGAGCTTCTACTGAGTAGAAACAGATATTCCATTAAAAGGCCACTGCTGCTGTATAATTTAAATGCTTTTTCAACACCACAAAGTACCTCAAGCCAAACAGCTGGTGTTGACTAAGAATGGTGTTTCAGCCTGTTACATGCTGTGGTTATTACTGCCCAAACAAGAGTTTATACTTCATTTTCAGTGAGATTAAATTAATTAGGGTGGCAATGTGATCTGGGAATAAGGAGGCAAGTGAAATTAACAGATTTCACCTACTCTGAGGTTTGTTTAATTAAATATTTCCATTTAGAATTGTTCTTCTGGGACTGTATTTTAGAAGTCATACTTCTTTCTGAACAAATATTACGCTTTGCAGGACATGCAGAAGAACACAAGCTCATCAGAAAGAGTTAACTTCCATTTTGACTATGTGTGGCATGCTAAAGGAAAAAAGAATCACATTGAACAGACTTAAAAAGTGTATTTTTTCACAGCACATGTTGAGAATCAGTAGTATCCTCCCAATAAGCAAGAAGAATAGAAATGCATGAAGAAAATTGTATTCCGCTACTTTATTATATTTGAAGAAATTCCTTTCTCATCTTGCAGGAAAATTGTCACACTAGAGAAAACTATGAATTCCATTTTTTCTCCATTAAAATATAGTGAGCCTAAACCATCGATATTATTGCAATGCTTCTCTCTTCACAGAATTAATCCTCCATCATCGATAATAAAATTTAGTGTTTAAAAGCTTAGCTCTGCAGTCATAATGCACTGTTGATATAAAAATTTTTCACAACACTTACAGTTGTTCCAGTATTCCATAAGTCATTTAAGAAAGAAATAAAAATGAAAAACAGCTGCTTTAGAGACCAACCCCTAAGAATCTGATTCTACAAAAGCTCTGGTTGCCCTCACATGCCCTTAATGACCACTTATTGGCAGTAACATAACTTAAGGTTTCAATTGATGCTTTAGCCAGGCTTTTGACTTCACCGTAGTATTTGTAAAGATTCTAATTATCATGATATAGTAGAAATTAGAAGGCAATCTGTAAATGTTTAGATCAGCATGATTAATACAGTAAAATCAGAGCAGCCTAAACATGTACATAGCTGAGCAGTCCATACTTAAAAAAACTATTTAAAAATAGCTGCAGGTTGAGGTCCTTACAATAAAGATAAAACCCTATCAGCCTGACTAGGTTTTCATTGCCACAGAAATGCAGTCTGTTGTACAACTTTTATTCCATTAATCCCATAAGTATAATTTGCATTCCATCAATTATATTAACAGAAGTAATATATTTTCCTATTTGGTTGTTAGCTGGGAATACATACTGAGAGATCTGAATATATTAGTTATTTTAAAATATATAAGCAAGGAAATCTTAGTGTAGAGTTTCTTTGCAAGAAGTTTCTGACAAGCATGTAGACATGTGAGGTATTTTGACTGGACCCCAAGGAATGTTTCTTTCCCTGAAACACAGCCCTGGAAACCTGAGTTTCCACCATGTGCTGCACTAAATTCCAGATTCCCTTTCTGTGAATATTTTTCCACTATTGTTTAAAAATGATTGTATCTTCGACTGTTTCACAAAACCTGAACAGTATTTTTCCCTCTCAAGCACATTTGAGAACACTGGATACAAAAGGAATGCAAACAGAGTGAAAACAAATTAATGAAAGAGTAGAAATATTTTGTAGTATCATTCTAAGGCATTCCCAGCTTTCTGCCTTAACACTTCCTGTTTAAAAAATGAGCAATTTAGAGGTTGCGTTTGCTCTTCCAAACAAGTTATAGAAGCTTTACCTGTGCATTGCTTCCAGTTGTACAGTTCCTTAAAAAAACCAGTCACTTAACATTTCCTGACGATGGCATTTTTGCTGACCTGCAAACCCATGCTCTTTGCCAGCCATCAGCATTTAAAGAGATTTTTTTTTTCACACAATTCTTTTAAAAATTAGTTTCCTTTTGTAATTTTGATACAACCAAAGGCACCTATATTTCACAGAGGCAGAGCGGACAGAAGCATTTTGTTTCTGAGCAGCACGGAGTACCTGTTTTGAGTTAGCTCTTGCTTGTCTGACTCCCCTGAATGATTCTATTGATTTCGAGGGGTCCACTTGCATGAGAAAAGTGAGCAGCAGAGACTGGATGCTTGTTTTATTGTTTCATCCAACACAGATTCATTTTCTAGGATCAGTTATTCTGTGTGATGAATGGGAAGTGCAACTAAAAAAATTGAGTCTGGAAACCTAATGTTAGCAGAGAGCGTATGAGAATCCGATTGTGAAATATGATCCAGAACGCATTTACTAACAGACAAAACTCGAGACTCATTTCTCACACAGGCAAGACTGTTAAAGTCAGTAATACTTTGCTTTTCCAACAGGAAGCAGCCAACAGGATCTCTGCTGCACAAAGGCTAAGTAAAGCAAAGATAGAAAGATCTGGTACACAGAGGGGCAATACTTTCATTTACTGAAACCCTGTGCGTGCAGAAGGTAGAATAAATTTAATTGCAAATAAATGTAAAGGAAGAAATGAATGAAACAGTACTAATTTTTGCCACAAATACACGTTATGGGTAAGATATTCTTTTGTGTCAGTCTTCTTACAGAGAGGAAGACAAAGGAAAATGGGTAGGGAAAAAAAAGGCTGTACTGAAAGCACATACAGAAATCAAACACAGGAAAACTGTTGGGGACTTAATAGTGCTAGAGGTAAATTGGTCACTATTCTTTCTATCAGAAAGAGACCGGAGTATTTGATTAAGTTAAACAGGAGCCATTTCTTTGTTCCTGAGAATAGAGGACGCGGCAACCAGACAACTGAGACAGAGAACCCAGGGAAAAAAAAAAATCTATTAAAGAGATAACAAAAGAGAAAAACACTTACACTAATCGTGTCAAAACTCATAAAGCATCCCGAGAGCTTTATAAAGGTGATATTTTTCTAAGGCACGTAGAGGCTAGGCTACAGTAGAATATTTGAGGTAGGTCCAAAGGACTAGTGATTTCTTGGCATTTTTACAATTTAAAGGCCTGGTAATGCCTATGAAATAAGCTAAACAGCTAAATCTACGAGGACCAATAAAACCACACAGCTGTGTGGATTTGAAATTAAATGTTGTAAAGACAAAAGCACTCAATGTCTATAACACTGAAATTATTTCAAGGGGGACTGGAGAAAGGCAGGCCAGCAGATTTGATGAATATTTTAGCTGTTTTACAGGCGGCTAGTTCTAATGAAGGGGCTGGCACTAGTGTTGTTATAAACAAGAAGGTAAAACACTGTGATTTCTTGAAATCAGTCATGCCAAATCAGTGCCCTTTATTCTTCACAATAATTTATTATAATATTTACCATTCGGATTGTAAAATAAAACCAAACCCCTCATCTGTACCTCCGTTCTCTCAGGACACTGTTCCCCTTCAAGCAAAAAAACAGTTCTAGCCATCTGCCGTATTTATTCTTTAGATTTTCATATGTGAAGAAATAATCAGTTATCCTTCCAAAAAGACCCCTAATTCTTGTCTTTCTGATAAATTAATCCAGAAAGTATTTTAGAACTCTTTGTGTACTGAGCACATTTGTTGCAAGTACTTTGAACTTATTGGGACTAAATTAAGGTAGCTGCTGATTTGAGAGCAAAATATGGCCCACCAGCTTCCATATTTATGTTAATGCAAAGATTTATTAGTCCTCTAGGTAAACATTGACCTTGGCTTCACCTTGGTCAATATTTACTTCTCAGGTTAATAAATCTTTATATTAACTGCAATTGAAGTCACTCTCTGCTTAAGAGATAAAGACCAAACAGGACCTCGTATGAAGACAGCATTCATCAGATAAACTCTGCAGCTTGATTTATCTTCTTGCCCACTTGTCTTAAAAAATGGTAATCCATAAATGGGGAAAGATGTTCTTCTGTGGAGGGGAAGATTTTTTTCATACCTGTAGCTTTGTGCACTTCACTTGCATTTTAAAGTAATGGCCTAGCTTTGTGTCTCTTGCATTTAGGAATTGTGCAGAATTAGATACAAGGATATCCTTTAGGATGTTACATCCCTACACTGTCTTCTTACCTGTGGGCAAGGCTATTTTACTCTGCAAATAGCTCTCTCGGTTACAGAGTTGGTTGCTGTTTGACTGGAACAAGGTGACAGGTCTGACTTCTTGGAATTCACAGTTATTTTGGAAAAAAGTGCTTACTGGGGGTGATGAAAAAGACACTCCAGTCAAAAAGCAGTAATAAAGAAATGAACTAGCGTGAAGATCTTGGAAAAACGGGAAACAGAACTTATCATAAGAGAAGAGACATCAAAGACTTGACTTAACTCAACTACTGGGAATTGGAATCTCCAGTATTGTAAAAGAAACTGTCTCAAGAAACATTTTGGTAAGTAGAGGATCAAGTTACAATTAAAGGTTTCCTTGAAATTAACACTGACAAGGAAAACCAGACAAGAGCAGGTTCACTCATCTTCTCTTTCCACAATTTCAAACCCTAATGCATTTATTAAAAAATCTCACAATGCTGTTTTCTCCATATTTAAGTCAAGCTTTTAAAAAAACATAAACCAAACAACAAATATTGTGTCGATGGGTCTCTCTGTTTTGAGTCCGGAGTAGATTGCATCATGTTCACTTTTAAGTGGATTCTGAACAATATGAATCTTTCTGCTTGACTGTTGTCCAAAAACTGAGGACCTGTTGAGAGATTATCACTCAAATTATAGAGGAAAAATAAACTTTCTGAGAAACAGAATCAAAGCAGCATTAATCTTGGAAACCAAGTGGGAAAGCTGTTTCATTTTTTAAAATGTATTTAAAGTTTCACTCAAACAAACATCAACCACTTCACTCATGCAAGCATTCTCTTTGAAGTCAATGGGTTTAGCCATGGATAAAATTAATCTGAAATTCTGTGTAGAAAGACAAATTCAAAGTCATTAAATCCCACAGATCCTCAGTATTAGGCTTAAAAGCTGCAAGAGGTCTCTTGCCAGTCCTTTGGACTGGAGGGTTTCATCATCTGGAAATCTGGAGGACCGGATTTGTCCTCACTGGAAGATACTTCAAGAGTCTCCACCTACGTTCCTGCCTTCCCTCGAGTTGCAGGTTCAGCATCCCATTGTTTTTCTCCCTGCAGCGCTGATGAGTTCACAACGAGGCGGTGATGCCTTTCTGCAGGCAGCGCAGCGACATGTCATGCAAACTCCTTTAATAAATTATCCTGTTGGCATAAACTATTTGAATGGTACTGGCGGCTCCGCTAGCAAGACACTATATTTGCATGGGGGGGGGGTGTATATACAAATATATATATATACACACACACTCATGTCCCAGACCCCCAAAAGCTGATAAGCACCTCTTTTCTTCCCCCCTCCCTTGCCGAAAAGAGCGGCTTATTCGGTAAACGACGAAGATACAAAAGGATACAAGCTGTATAAAGCCAACGGTGACTGGTATAATAAAACTCTGAGTTTCATTGTAAATTATGTAACTATTCATAGCTGCACTTCTCTCTACGCTTTCGTATCTCTTGTTCATAAGAATAAAACACAGACGGTATTTCAGCGCGGTTACAAAATCAGGCTGCGTTTTAAAACAAGTTTTAAAAGGACAAGCATAAATAAATGAAGATGGTTTTCTTTAATTCGCTGGCAGGTGAACCGAGGGTTGAGAATTTAACCGTTTGAAGGCTGCGCCGCGAGGAGAGAGGGAAAACCGAACAAATTGTGCCGGCTGCTTCCCAATATTGTGCTTTTCCCGGCGGGCTCTCGCCTCAGAGGACGCTCCGGGAGCCTTAAATCCCTGGAGCATCCGCGCAGGTTTGCGCGGACGCGCAGAGGTGCCCGCGGGGCGGGACCGCGGCTGCTGCGCGGTTGCCAGGGGAGGCTCCGCTAAATGAATCCGTCGGAACTTCGGTTTCAAAGGCGCTGGGTGGGTGATGCCCGGGACTGGGGGGAGGCGGCCCCTGCCCTCCCCGCGGGATGCTGCCCGGCCGCGGGGCGCTCCTAATTAATAAAGTGAATTAAAGGCTTTTAAAAATTAATTCTACTCGTTTAGTCGCCAATCTGTTAACGAGGCGGGGGTCGATAATCGGGAGCAAAAAACGAAGGAGGTGAAGGAGGCGAAGGAGGTGCCTGCTGGACGGTAGAAGGTTTATAGAGGGCGCATCCTTATCCCGGGCGATATAAATATATATAAAAGGACGTGTATAAATCTTGGTCGGCTCTGGCTTCCCTCGGCGCTGTCTCCCCGCTTTACGGAGCTCCAAACTTTCCCTTCCTCGACGGCTCCAGCCGCATCCTCCCGCCCTCTGGCTCCCACCAGATATATTAATACTCGGAGCTAGCGCGAGGAGTAATTATCTCCCTTTAATAGCAAAGTCAACCAAAAATTGAGCCTGCTGTCATTCAGGCACCTCCAAATTATTGCAATTAGGGCTTTTTTAACGTCGAGCGGATCCCCGGGGTGGAGGTGGGTCCCCGCCGAGCCCGGGCTGGGCTGCGGGAGGGACGAGCCCCCGCTCCCGAGGAAAGAGGCGAGAGAAAACCGCCTCCAATTGTGCCGGGTGTGTGTGTGTGTGTTAAATTGGGGATTAGGAAACAGCCTCTTCGCCAAACAAGCGGTGCTGCTCCGGGCTGCCCGGGGGCGCGGTGGGGTCTCTCCTTCCCTGGAGGTGTCAGCGAAACGTGCGGGCTGGCAGGCGAGGGGCTGACGGTCGCACTGGGTGGTTTTAGGGTTTTTTCCCTAAACTCGACACTCCTGCGCCTCCCGCCCCGCCGGATCCCCTTCACCTGGGCTCGAGGTCCTTCTTCAGGCTCCTGAGTTTAGCCTCGCCTTTCTCCCCAAGCCGGGGGGAGCTGGAGGCACTTATTCCTGCCGAAGGATAGGAATCCTTCTGGATGCAAGCAGGGTGCTGTGCAAAAAGGAGCCCCGGAATCGCGGAGCGAGCGAGACGGCGGATCAAAGGGGAGCCCGAGGATGAGAAGGGAGCCCGAAGTCCATGCTGAAGAGCTTCTGCTAGGATGGAGGGAGCCTGGGACTCGGAACCGCTGGGGTTTGTGCGCTTCATGCAGTGATTCTCATATAAAATACATAAGCAGCCTTCATGCCAGGTGCTAGTGCGTGTCCAGGTGCAGCCTGCTAGTGCTACCGTTCGCTAAGTCTTAAAAAGCTAGTGGGCTCTCTTCCAGACTGAAAGGGAGAGAACTAATATTTTGTGCAGGAACATGGCAGCAAGCTTTCAGAAAACTGCTTAAAAGCACAGGTTTATCAATTAGTTCTCAGGAGGCGACCTGCCACAGCACCGAGTGCGAGAGCAGTGTGAGCACATTAGTCAGAGAGGAGATGCCGCAGCCTCTGGTTGTGCTCTCATATTTAGTGGGAAGGCTGCTGAGGAGCTCTTCCCCTCTTATCTCCAATTTATTCATTCCTGCCGTTGTGCTGCCTGCTGTGCTGTGCTTGCAGAGCTATTTGTGTGGCCGTGAATGATGCAGACTGAAGAATTGTTATGGCTATTTTCTCTTTCCCTCCTTCACAAGTCTAGTAACTTTGAATTCTGCTGGGAAATCGTGCACGTCCTTTTCCTAGCCACACCCCTACACTCTATCTTCATTAATAGAAGTCACACAAGAGTTACCTGCAGCTTCTGACATCCTAAGTCTGGTGATGGTGGGAATGATAGGTAAAATTATAGAATCATAGAATCACCAGGTTGGAAGAGACCCACCGGATCATCAAGTCCAACCATTCCTATCAAACACTAATCAATGAAAAGTTTATTTTTCACGATACTTAGGGTTCTCAGTAGGAGTTTTTTTCCCTGAGCAGGAAATTCACACAATTAAAATACCATCACAAGAATAAATATGTAAAATCAAGCACTCAAAAACTGGGAAATGACAGCATGAAAATTTTCCCTACAGGCTGATGTGGCCTTACTGTAAAGGGTTTTTTGTTCATTTTGATTTTGAGATTTTACATCATCCTTGCTGCAAGACTCCCCCCTTTAAGGCAGAAAATACCCCATGCCCTGCAGGTGAGTCCAGGCTGTGTTTCAGTCCCAGCCCTTCTCTCGGGTGGCTGTGGTGCTGGGTGGGCAGTGGGAGCAGGCAGTGCAGGAGGGGAACCCCACAGGTCAGCGCTGCTGGACTTCGCCCCTGCTGCAGGGGTATCTGTCACCTGGGCTGGTCCCTGCCACTCGCTTTTCTGAGATGGCCATTTTGTGTCTTTTTTATTTCTGATCCTCAAAGAGCAGCTGAGGCCAGAGCTGGAAGGTCTCTGATTTGCAAAAAGATTCTGTTTATGTTGTTAGAGCTACACCATAAAGCTCTACAGAACACAAAGACTTCACAAGACCCAGCTCCTGGCCATTTGGGACATCCAAAACTGAGGGCACTAACGGGTCTTACTATCTCTGCCAAGCCTCACCTGGGGCCTCTTGGACCCTGCCCATAGCCCTGGTTAGACCAGCCCTCAGTCCCTGCCCCATTGATACTGCAGGATCAATTTGATCCTGCATTGATCAGCATTTGATCAGCATTGATACTGCTGGCCCCGAGGAAGCAGCCAGCGCTTGCTCCCTGATGAAAACCGTTGGAGAGGTCTAATGTTTGAGCTTTAAAATTTGTCTTTCAAGGTCTCGTATATACAACTAAGAGAATAATGCCACCTTGCCTCGCAGTGATGTAGTGCAAATAACTTAGCATTTCTAATGAAATGAGCTAGCAAGGTGGAAAGACCAGAGAAAGCCTCACAAGAGAAATTACTGGCACAGCGAGAGGCTGGAGGGCCCCCACTGAAACATGGCAACAGGAGATCCCATCTTAAAGCAACCACATGGGAGTGAAGGACTGGATGCTTCTCATTTTGCTGTTGTCTCTGGCAGCTAAATTGCTTAAAAATAAAGGGGTCCTTTGAAAGTCAGCAGGAGCGTAAGCAGTTCTGTGAAACCTAAAATACTACTAGACTCTAATATTTTTCAATGCATAACCTGTTAGTCCCCTTCTCACCAAATTTAACTTTGTGAAGGAGGTTATGGTGACCCTAGTCTGGCCCTGTTGATGTAAATGGGAATTTTCCCCTGACTCCATGAGAATCAGCACTTCTCACAGGGCAAAAGAGTTGCACACTGTTCCCTTGAGCCTGCAGATACTGTCCCTGTTTTAGGTAAACCAAATTGTGTTTTAAATTCCAATTCCAGAAGCAAACACAGATGTGATAATTACCACCTATGAGCAGGAAACTGTGATTATGTAAATGGGTCAACATGCTGCCTGGGCTTGAGCCAGGGAAGTGTTTTATTTATGCTACAGAAACCATAAGTTGTATAGAAGGGAAGTTTTAGATTGTTTTAGTTTTCTAGGAATAGGTAGAGTCAGTGAAGCTTGTGCTATCACTGGTTCTCAATCATTCTGCAGAGGTATTATCTGTTGTGTATTTTATTTGCTTTGTATGGTATTTGCAATAGTGTTAATAACATTGTGATATTAATAATTTTGGATTGCTGTGAACTTGCGTTTAACTGTTTATGGGAAAACTATTTGGGATGGTACTTATATAGCCAACAACAGCCCATCTATGAGTTTGCAGCTATTATTTATTAACAAGTTTGGTTAGAAAGCCCTGCCATGGAAATATAATTGTCCTTACCGTCAATCTGAGCTGTGATCCAGCAGCAACACTTCACTTTGATGGATGGGCAACACAGCAGGAAGGATGCTCGAGGAACAGTGCTGGCTCCGTGGACTCTAGGGTTGATTTGACAACATGGAAATGGCACACAGGTGCCTCTGGCCTTCTTGCTAGTGGTGGAAGGAGTGAGAGTGAACTTCAAGAAAAAAGAAAACACTTTTACTGGAAATAGATTTTTGCTCTGATGAAGACTTCCCACCAAGTACCTTCACAGCAAGGTAAAGCAGTTAATGAGATGCAGAGCTCCTCTTTGCTCCAGCTCTCATATCGTGCTCCTTGCCAGAATCCAACCCTTGCTAGCTGTGCTAGCATAGTCTCAACCCAGAATTTCTTTGAGCCGAAAAAGAGCAATTTTGGTAAGCAAGCCCTGCGCCCCGTAGCTGAGAGAAGGAGGAGAGGGACCATATCCTGTGGAAACTGCAGGGGGCACAGTGTCATTACTAGAGGGATGGGATAATTAGCTGATGTTAACTTGCCTTCTCTGATGAAAAACTAAGATGGGATGTTTAGTGGCAGGAAATCAAGCCCTGGCTGTGATGACTTATAAAGCTGCAGTGGTCTGATGCTGGTGCTTTAGCTCATTGCCAAGCGAGACGTGGTACCTCCTGGAATCACTTTTTCACTTGCTGTGGCAGTGGGCTGCTGAAGGAGCTCAGTGGCCTGGACAATCCTTTGGCCTCCTTGCTGTGTGGCACAAGGTGGTACAACTGCAGGTGTGCTAGCGGCTGCAGTCCCACAGTGAGCCCTGAAGCGTGGGCCAGCTGGAGCCGACAGCCAAGTCAGCACACTGCCTTTCCCACCAGCAGCTAAAGCTGGTGCTGAACAGAGATGCAGTTCCACGAGCAGCAATGCAAAGTGACAGCGAGGCACGTCAAAAAGCCCCATGTCACATCAGGCACACAGCCCCTGTCATCCTGTAATGCAGCATTTGCTCCCGTCCCCGTCAAAAGGGACAAGCAATGCAGGGGCGTTTGCTGAACACCCAACACTGAGAATTTGAGGGAATAGCTTTGCTTCACCTTTTCAAAATATTAAGAAGTACTGAATATAAAATAATTATTTCTAATAGAATACTTTCTGCTAATCCATAATACTTCAAAATATATTAGTTTGGTAGCTGACTATACTGGATGTTACTGTTGATGTAGTTTTCTTGCATGCAGCTGTGAGGAGCAGATCCCTCTCACCTGTTCTGGGCCAGCAGGATAAAGCATTTGCTTTTAATGTGTGGACATAGATATGGCCATCCAAATGGTATCTTGGGGTTTTGTTTCTCAGCAGAAATGCCTTGTACAGCTGACATCACCAATTCAGCAGTCTATCGTGCTGAATAATCGTAAACATGTTTGTCCTACTTATTCCCCTGGAGGATTTTTCCACTTAAAATATTTAAAGGAATATGTACTTGCTGCAGCATAGGTCTACTTTAGAAATACTGTCAGATTATACTAATGCTAAAGTTCATAGATTTAGCAATATTTTTCCCACAATTGAAACCCAGGAGATTTTGCTTGTAGATAAAGAACTCTTTGCCAGTTGAAAATGTTATAAACATCTAAGTAAAACCATTTGTTTTGTTTATAGGAAATCATCCTGTGATATTAAATATGTATCAGTTAAAAGACTAGTTTGTGGTCTTGGATCTGATAAATTAACTCTAGAAACACTTGCTTCTTAGGTTTGTCATCTCTGCTACATACAACCAGGTAAATAAGGAGTTTGATAGTGCCTGAGCACTTGCTTTTTCTACACACTCCTGATGGTGTTAGATTTTGTAAAACTTTCACCTCTAACCCGTATTTGTCTGAAGGAATCAGATCAGAAAATACAGATTTTATCAAATTATGTCAATGAAAACAAAAGTTAACAAGAGAAAACCACTTATTTTGAATAAGAGCATAAGAATTGCTTATCTTTGTGTAAGCTTAATGTTTATCCTTGGGAATAAAGCAGAAATGAGAGAGTGAGTGGGGGAATGATATTTCCAGAGTTGCTGGGAAGCACTGTTAATAGTTCAATAGAATTTACTGTAGTATTTGTCAGAATTTCAACAACAATATTAAGATGGAGTTAACTTCCTAGTTTTATTTTTATTTGGTTCCAGTGTTGTTTGCAGATTATCAGTCAAATGAAGTGTAATGATTTATTCAGATACTTTAATACAAAGCTAGTTAATTAAGGAAGTTTATGAAATACTATTGAAAAATACTGTTTCTAAAAGTACGGTGAGTTGGATCATATATCTTCCTAGTCCAAAAAAGAGGTATCTTTCTATGTATAAATTTTCCATATATATATGTAATAATCTCTTTTTAAATTTGCCAGGTTCCTCTGAGGACAGAGAGCAGGTCAGAGAAGATACGGGCTGGCGATTCCTGCAGGTGAAATGTAGCTCAGCGCATCGGGGAAGATGAACCCTCCCCAGGGCTGTACCCTCCAGCTTGGCAACAACACGTTGCCCCAACCTGGCCAGCTCTGTCCCTGCAAGTGCACAAGCAGCCGCACCACGCAGAGCCCTGAGAGATGGTTTTCTTCCCTTCGGTTCTGGCCTATCAGCACCTTTCTGCAGCTGGGGCCAAGCTCTGGCCTCTCCGAGGAAAACCAAAACAAATAATTCCACTAATCTGCCTTCACCCCTTCCAGCACTTTCTACAGATTTCAGTTTTGTGATTGATTCTCCAAGTGAAGCTTTGCTGTGAGTGGGATATTGATGTGGTATCTCATTTAGTGCCTAGTATCTTGAGGGCTTGTACTACCACCTTCCTTTGTGCAGGGTGCTTATCATAGAATCACAGAATGATTTGAGTTGGAAAGGACCTTAAAGATCATCTAATTCCAACACCCCTGCTGTGGTCAGGGACACCTCCCATTAGATCAGGCTGCTCAAGTCCCCATCCATCCTGGTTTTGAACATTCCAGGGATGGGGCAGCCACAGCTTCACTGGGCAACCTGTGCCAGGGCCTCACCACCATCATTGTGAAGAATTTCCTCTTTATGTCTAGTCTAAATCCACTCCTCTCCAATTTATAGCCATTCCCCCTAGTCCTATCACTACATGCCTTTATATAAAATCCTTCCCCAGCTTTCTCATATGCCCTCTTGAAGTCCCCCTTTTCTACCTAAATTCCTGTTCCTGTGAAAATGTGTGGTAACTTTGTAGCTCAAAGAAATCTGTACTCTTCTTTCAAATTTGGTTAAAGCTGTCCAGAAGATTTGAACAATTAGTGGGTAAGACACATACAGAAACACATGGTGCCTGCACGTCTCGGTTTCTTTAGGAAACAAAGTTAAAAATGGTGTTCTTGTCTTTTCCTAAGATTAGAAGTCAACTGATTACTTCTGTGTGTATGCTGAAATCCTTCCTTTGACTCTTATACTTAGTAGCAGAAAGCTTAAATGCTTGAAAAAAGCAATAGCTGTCTCCATGGGAAGCTACAAAACTCATGGGCCTGGCCAGTGTCCATAAAAGACCTGGGTTGAAAACCAGTTCCAGGGTCAGAAAGGACAGTGTCTATCCAGCTGAACCTAGACATGGAATTGTTCATTGCCTCACACTTTTGCAATAGTTTTCCAGATTTTCATTAGTTTTGTACAACTGCCTGTAAGGAAGATAAAGGATTTGGAGAAGTAGGCATCAGGACTGCACCTAGTAGTGGGCTCGAGACTGAATTTACTGTAGCAAAATCAATTCCTTTCACTCAATATTTCCATTTACACCTTATGCCACAAGCTTCTGTCCTGGTGCTTACTTGAACGGATTTTTTGCCTTCTCTCTGAGAAACCGATTTGCAAAGTAGTTTTCTGTCCTTCCAGCATCACGTACATTTCTGATTTCCTTTTGAGTTTTCTGAAATGTCCTGTAGAGTTGTGGCCATTTAGCAGAGCTCATAAGAATAACATGCTCCCTCCATTACTTTCTGCAGCTCTTGCTTTTAGTGCCATTTACAAACTCTACTGACCAAGATCTTATGACATTGTGTGGACCATCGAAGAATAGATAAAAAGACTGAGAACTATGCCCAGCAAGTTCACCCAGGAAAGAGTCCCTTTCAGATATTTGGTCATTAAACTACATCTTACATTTTGACATTCTTCAGTAAACATTTTAATAACTATATACCTTATTAGCTTCATGTAAAGTAATTTCCACCTGTTCCAAGTCAGACAAAAGCTCGAGGTAAAAGACTTGAAGTCTGCATTTGTTAAATCCTGTTCTAGATCCATGAATCCTGCAGGGATGGGATCGAGGGTTCCTAAATCTCACTGTATTTCTGTAATCACCAAATAGCTGAGAATTCTGGTGAATTCTGTTCCCTCCCAGAACTGGCCCATGCAGATGTAACAACCTACTCCTGCTGTTAGTTGCTTTCTTACCTCAAATGGCAGATGTGTTTGTGGTGTCTCTAAGGACATCAGCCCCACTGGTGAGCCCTGTGGTTCAGCATCAGTCTATGTCATACAATTTCTGGGGTTTTTTTTGGGTTTTCCTTCAGTAAAATGTCTATATTTGTCATAGAGTTGGTATAACCATCGTTTATTGATTAAGGCAGCTGAATGATGTTCTGGAGAACTGAAGCCTATCCTTGCCACTGCTACAGGGCTCTACATTTCCCTGGTCAGATTATCTAGGCCAAATCTTCTATAAGCAATCACTGTGATTGTGAAATAAGACCTGTGGAGATGCAAGACACTCAAAGGTGGAGTTGTGATGGTGAGAGCTGCGCTTTGAATCTATGAATTCCTACATAATGCCCAATGCTTTGAAAAGGCAGGCTTGAATTTCTATTGGCACCTCAAAAAAAACATCTCAAATTACTATTTTTTTTCCCCCAATCTGTCTCTAGTTCAGTTCATGGTCTGTAAAATGGGAATAATAAAGGTGTCTCCTCAGGAAAATAATAGAATATTAGCAAAGATTTTTGATACAACAGCGGGTGTCCATAAGGAAATGTATGATTCCTTTCAGATAGTAGAGTTTAAATAGCATGTTAAAAAAAAAGTCCTGGGTTATACCTTGAATAGTAGGAAGAAAATAAAATGTTAGGCTTCAGTTTGTTAATTTAATGCTGTTTCCTCTGCATTGAATATCATAGAGACCCTGTGCAAAACAAAGTGCAATCATGCAATCAGAGATCATATATTAAAATCTGATAAGCAGATATGCATCTGGAGGCAAGTCAAAGTCGCAAAGCTCCTTGGTTTTGTTCTTTTCCCAAATCCTATGTCAGTAATCCACTAATGTGTTAAATATTTTATTTCAAGAAACTGCATGGACGGTTATTTATCAGCAAAACAATGTAAAGAACATCATGAGCTATTTTGTACGTCCATCTCTCCTCCCTGTCATATACATGTTGTAAATCCTCTCCATTGTTGCTCCCTAAGGAACTGTGCAACTGGTTCATTGTTCGTATGTCAGTTTGCATATGCAAATGGCAGGATGCCATGCATTTCAGCAGCAGAAAAAGCTGTCTCTATAATCAGGAAAACTAGCAATTAATGAGGTGGGAGTAAGAGCAGATATTGCTATCGGCAGGCTTTTGTGCCGTTTCTCCATGACTTTCTTGTGTCTCTGCTTGTTTTAATACTGCTGCATAGCTGAGACAGCCCCTGGTTGTTGTCTTTCTCGTTAATTCTGCCTTCTCAGGGCTCAGCACTATGTAAACATGCAATTGAAAACTCATTGACTTCAAAAATTAATTCAAAGGTGAGGAGGCTTGATTTGAAAAAACCTACATAGCTGAATAGCAGGCTTTTAGAAATCTCATTTCCTCAGAAGATGTGTTGCTCTCTAGGCTGCCTTACAGCTGAAGATGGGAAGAGAAGAAATGGCAACAACTGAGGTAAACTTTCACCAGAGGCAAGCATGTGTAGGAGCTGGGAGGTGCTCCCTGGAGGGACCGTGAACCCGAGATGCTGCCTTCTGGATGTCTGCTCTGCTATACTTTCTGTATATACTTATACATAACCACTGCATTTGTCTACTAACACTCTACCCTGGTATAAACTAACATATTTTAAAAATGCCTTTGGATTGTAGCATGGTATTTAAAGGGAAACACAGATGTTAGAGAGCAATTCAGAGAGGAAATGAGAAGAGGAAGAGCATCTGGCGGCTTGAGTCTGGGCTGGAGCTCTGGTTGTTGGTTGATTTAGTACCCCTGGGTTTTTGCAATCAGATCTGGCCTTTCTGCTTTTGAGTAGGTGCTCCAAAGTATTCCCCAGCATACCTGCCTTCGCTCTGGGCATGAGACTATGCACCGTGTGAGTTTGAGGCTTTGGAGGAAGGCCGGACAGCTGAATTGCTTTGACACCAACTGTAACATTCACAGCCATGAGTTTCAGATCCCTTTCAGTTCTCATCAACCTTTTAGTAACATTGGTGCCCAAAAGCAGTTGTCTGTATTAAGAAAAGTTTGGCAAAACACCATCACCCAAATAGAACGGAGTTTGTGGACTCTTCCCTCCCTAAAAATTTTGTGTTTCAGTTGCTGCTTTGAGTTCAGGTGAAGCTGTAAAAAAGCTGCTTTTACGGATTTAATAGGCAGGCTTTTGAGCATCTGCACAACAAACTGTTACACCACCTGTGGTGATGATAAATATTTCATACTCTGCATAATCTGTGTCTTAACAAAACTCTTGGTTACAGTTATCTGCATGCTTCTGTTGTGCTTGTGTCTGTTGGGTTTGTGTGGACTGTATCCGTACAACAGGCTTGACAGAAAATTCTTGTGTTATTCAGCTTCTCTCAGGCTAAGGAATACAGAGTTCAGGAGCGGTTTTATCTAGGAAAAGTAGCAGTGCAATGTTATCATAATTCCCTTGTATTTGTTGCGGGGGGATGTTTCCTTAACATCCCCACAGCCCTGTACTTGCTCTCCCTCAACCTCTCTCTGTCCCTCAGTGAAATGTGAGATTTAATGAATGCTAAAGCTTACATACATTGTCAGTATCCCTTCTGAGCTACATTTTATTATTTAAATAAACATTTTTATATTTTTACCCTTCCGTTGACTTTGTTTCATTATCAGGGAGGTAGTTTATGTCTCCCAATAAGTAATACAGGCGTTATCTATGTTTAATGTAGAAATTTCTTCCTTTCCTTTAGTGTTGGTGCTGTGTATTATACACTATCTAGATCTAGTCAAACTTAAAAGCAACATAGAAGACATTTGATGGAGATCAGCCTTGGGGTCAGTTCTTTGTTGTCTTTGGAGTTTGATGCAAATAGTTTGAAGGAAAGGATAGAATCAATGAAAAGCAAAGGTACAGGGATATTTTTCCTGACTTTTAAAAAAATTTATAGTTAAAATGATCAAAAAGCCTTATTGATGTGAATTGTAAAGTCGGAAATTATGTATATATTTTAATAGTGTTTTCTTCCCTTTTTCCTTTCTACTAGAGGGACATTATATTCTGCTCTGGGGTATTGATCCTTTTAATCCTCCAAATACACTACTTAAAACTCCTGGAGGTTTCTGCCAATACAGCTAATTCAGGCTCCTCGGACTGCAGTGAGAGAAAAGTGTAAGAATATATGCAACACTTGTGGAGGCCAAAGGGTTCAGGAAGGGGTAGGTCCATTGAGGGCTATTAAATGTTATGGTCCAGGTGCAACTGTGGTGTTAGTGGAGATGCGAACTCTAAATGCAAAGCGTTTGGTCAGATCAGGAGAGTCTCACGTATCATACATGTGGGTTTGGCGATGTTTTTATTTAGTGTGTGGCTGTTTTCTAGGTAACAACTTGTGCATGAATGTTGCAAATGTGTAGGGGGTATTATTTCTCAAAGACAGAGAGGAAAATGTACCCTTTATGAAGCTTCCTTTAATATAACATACAGGAGAGTATAATAACTTCAGATTTAGGCAAGGTAGGCAATGTTCATTTTTCAGTGACTTGTGCTTTTTGGAAATCCAGTAGAATTTTACCAAAATGAGTAGGATTGAGCCTTAAACGTGTAAAAATTGGCAATGCTAAATATAATACATGCCACAAATTGCATTTAGATAGCCACAAATTTAGATAGCCACAGGAGTAACAAAAGTGAACTGAGTTTCGCTAGCAGAACACATAAAGGAATGTGCATATGGGTTATGGTGAGCTTCAGCATTTAGATGAAAAATGATGAAAAGAAAGAAGAAAAGCAAGCTGCTTATGGAAATAATTTTCCAGCTATCCTGGGTCATAAATAATTTGTGCCAAAACATGAGGATCTAAAAATATTTCTTCATGCAGGCTTCTTCAATGCAGGCTTGACTGTTCTAGTACTGGACCAAGCAGCTAAATTGGAAAAACTGCGGTGTGCATGGGTTGCATAATTAGAAAAAAATTGTTCAGGTGTAATGGAATCCCTGTCAGCTAGGACACAGAGACAAGTTCGCAGCCTTTAGCGTTTTACAGAAGCAAAAAGGAACTACAGCATATAAAATTTTTTTCTTAATTTCTATAAATTTTATTGTTTTTTTAACAGAAAACCAAACGACACTGTTGTTGACTCCATGTGAACAAAAATGTGTGGGGTTTTTTATGCTGCATTCATGGTCTTTTAAAGATAATGCAAGTTTTGATGGTGCCTTTACGTGCCATCATTCTCTTCATAACATGAAAAAATGCTTTCATGTTCCTGATAGGGAAATGATAATTTGCAATCTTGAAGAGATTGTCACATAAAGGAGATTGCATGCACTGAACTGCATATGCTGCACAGATGAGGTAACGTCTGTGGTGCACACTTGAGGTTAACCTGGTTGAAACACAGAATGCCATTTTAATGATGAATTAAAAAACAAAGGAAGGTGTGTGTGTGTGAACATATTACTTTGGGTAAAAAGATGAAATCCTTCTAAGAAGGTTAAATGTGAGAGAAAAATGCTATGCTGCAGAAATGAGCTGGAGAATTAATGCATTGTCAGAAGGAGTTTGGAGAAAAAGAGCATCTTCCCAAGGTGACATAAGACTTAATGAGGGGCTGAGGAAATGTAGTGGAGGTGTAGAAGGGAAATAGACAAAAATAATTCTGGTTTCTTCTTACTATCAGCCTTCCAGGTGTTAGACATTTTCTTTGTCTCCTGAGTCTAATAAAAGACTTGAGGGAGTGAATGAAAGTATTTGTGTCTCTGTATTCTATTTTTCCCCACTAACAGATATTTTGAGAAAAAAATGAAACACCATTTTAGTCCGAAAGACATTTCTTTAGAGTATGTAGATTGCGAATTATTTCCTGACAGGACAAGCAGTATAATCCTAGACCATAGTTCAGCTTTTAAACCAGTTTGATCTGTTTTCCCCAAAGTAAGGCTTTAAGAAATGTAATTGCTGGTGGGTTTCAAAAATAATTTTGATATGATCAGTTGTACTACCTGAAGTAAAACTGCTTTGTATACAAAGCAGGGGAAGAGCAGATCACCGCACTTAAGCTTTAGAAATGTGGCAGAGTATTGAATATCTACGTAATTTTTAGTAATTGCTGAGACTTTGTAGCCTAATGATTAAGAGTCTTTCATTTTCCAGATGTTAGGAATTTCAGTTTCAGTTATGCAAAGAAAATTTTACTTTAATTATATATATTTCTTTTAAACTGACATCGTAAGACCGTCATGATAAATGGAACAGCTTAGTGAAGCGGCTTAAGAGCGCGCCTTCTGAAACAGAGTTTGTGTAACTGCAGAGGTGAAAAGGAAACCTGAGAGGTAGTTTTATTAATCAAAGAAAGTTAATTTTGTGTGGTGAACTTCCTGTGCATATAATCACAAATCTGAGCAAAACCTCAGTTGCCTGCTCTTGTGCCATTTCCACTAGTTACAGTGAAATACATTATATTAACAGGATGAAGGATTGTATTAATATAAAAGTCCTTAGATAAATGTTTATAATGATAGAATGTAATTCCTGATAAGCAAGTAGAAGAAAGAGCTATAATTAAATAACTGTATATATCAATAGTTTTATGCCAGCCAGTGAGAATCCTTTCCACCAGGAAGGCATCTAGCAATACCGATGGAAGCACAGTTCTGGCTGGTGGACTCAAACTCAAGGTTTGCTGCCTCAAGTCAAGCGGCAACAACCAGGGGAAAGCTGTTTCAGTCAATGCACCTTCCTGTACAGCAGCTAGAGAAGTGAGTGGAGGGAGGTATTATTCCTGGGTTCATGTTACATTTTGGAATGTGGGTCTGTCTTCTTGTGTCTCCCAGCCCCAACACCATCAGCAAGGCAGCTGCTGTGGCGTATTTCATTTTAGCTGCCCACCGAAGGCTCCCACACCATTTGCGATGTGCAGGGGATTTCCCAGACAGGATTCACTGTGCTTTTATGGTGCGTAAAATGTGCAATGACCCTGAAGCTTCTGAGAAGCATTGGATTTACTGTAAATATGCAATAAATTTGGCACTCAAGGAGTGTTTTGGACTTACTGTGAATGTGTGAATCAGCCATGCAATCTATTAATGGCAAATCTGAAGCTTCCAGACAGTGTCTCACTTATAGTGTGTGAAGGTACTGTTAGAATCATGGGCTGGTTTGGGTTTGAATGGAACATTGAAGACCATCTAGTCCAACCTTCCCACCTTGTTAGGGACACCTTCCACTAGATCAGGTTGCTCAAAGCTCCGTCCAGCCTGACTGGCTCTGCAAAGGGATCTGAACAGGCTGGACCGCTGGGCAGAGTCCAATGGCATGAGGTTTAACAAGGCCAAATGCCGGGTCCTGCACTTGGGGCACAACAACCCTATGCAGTGCTACAGACTGGGAGAAGTCTGTCTAGAAAGCTGCCTGGAGGAGAGGGACCTGGGGGTGTTGGTTGACAACCGACTGAATATGAGCCAGCAGTGTGCCCAGGTGGCCAAGAAGGCCAATGGCATCTTGGCTTGTATCAGAAACGGCGTGACCAGCATGTCCAGGGAGGTTATTCTCCCTCTGTACTCGGCACTGGTGAGACCGCTCCTCGAATACTGTGTTCAGTTCTGGGCCCCTCACCACAAGAAGGATGTTGAGGCTCTGGAGAGAGTCCAGAGAAGAGCAACAAAGCTGGTGAAAGGGCTGGAGAACAGGCCTTATGAGGAGCGGCTGAGAGAGCTGGGGTTGTTTAGCCTGGAGAAGAGGAGGCTGAGGGGTGACCTCATTGCTCTCTACAACTACCTGAAAGGACGTTGTGGAGAGGAGGGTGCTGGCCTCTTCTCCCAAGTGACAGGGGACAGGACAAGAGGGAATGGCCTCAAGCTCCGCCAGGGGAGGTTTAGGCTGGACGTTAGGAAAAAATTCTTTACAGAAAGGGTCATTGGGCACTGGCACAGGCTGCCCAGGGAGGTGGTTGAGTCACCTTCCCTGGAGGTGTTTAAGGCACGGGTGGACGAGGTGCTGAGGGATATGGTTTAGTGTTTGGTAGGAACGGTTGGACTCGGTGATCCGGTGGGTCTCTTCCAACCTGGTTATTCTGTGATTCTGTGATTCTGTGATTCTGTGATTCTGTGACCTTGAACACCACTAGGATGGAGGGCATCCACAATTTCTCTGGGCAACCTGTTCCAGTGCTCTTCTAGTTTAAAATTCTTTTAGTTCAAAGCCTTTGCCCCTTTTCACAGCACAGCTGATGTGGACGCAAATTTCAGAAACACATTGCATTTCTGAATGACAAGTAGCTGGAAAAGGGGACATGTCACGGGAGACACAGGCTAGGGCAGCTCGGTGCATATCATTACTGAACAAGTCAGTGTTTTCTGGCCATTAGGGAGGCTTCAGGCTTTGTTTTAGGCTTTTTGTTCCCTACAGTGAACATTGCGGGGTACTGAACTCCCATAGGGAGATTAGAGAGCTACATAAGGTCAGAAAAAAAAAGAAGCCTTTTTTTTTTTTTTGACACTATGGCTTTGCCTTATCTTCCCACAAGCTGTATATGAGACAGTGATGAAGTGGAGAACATGGAGCTCCTTGAAAGGTAGCGTTTGGGGTGGACAGTTATGAGCATGAATCCAGACTGGTTCTCCTCATGAAAGAAAAGAGTGCTGCCATCTCTTGGTGCATGTGCTTTGCCTGTTTTAATAAATGACCTGGAGAACGTGGGGTTTTTTATCTCATTTGGAACAATTTTGCTGCCTAGCCTTGAACCTGGAGGCTATCTTTAATTTGAAGAGGATTTCTCTCTTGATGAGGTGATAACCTAAAATGGCACAGGAGGATCTGATACAGTGCATCTTCATTCAGGGGCTCTGTTTTACAGTCAAGCCTCGTGACAGAGAAAGGAAACTTGAAAAGAAATTGTTAACTTTATAGATCTAAAGATGTTCATTCTCCTGCACGTGTCTATTACACTACAACTTATATGCCAAAGAAATGCTTGGATCCCAAGTAGTTCTCCCATGGGTTCTATGTTTCCAGAATTGTATTGTAAATGTAGAAATACACATATTGCATAAAGAGCATCTCGGAGAGGAAGCTAGGGAAAACTGCCCAGGAAAGGACAGGAGGGTATTTGAGGATGGACTCCTAATCGAACACTGAAGAAGATTGGCTCCACTGAAAAGGTGAAAGGCCAAACAAGAGCAAGAGGGCAGAAGGAATGTCACCATGTTAGGAAATACGCACCGACAGCTAATACTGTTGCTGCGGATGGATGTTTTGGGCCCAGGACCAGCACAATTGCTGCTTCTGCCCCATAAACAGCTTGTTGTGGGTGGTGAAATTGCTGCCTTAAAATCTCGTAAAGCCATTACCATCCTTGTACTTTTCCTTTATTCTTTCTCTCTGGAATGACTCTAACTTCCAGGGGCATTTTTAATAATGTTTCTTGGCATGTGTACCAAAGGTGTCTCTAATTTTTTCAGTTGGTTTCCAGAGCAGCTGCCTATTTTTTTATGTTCGCAGCCCCTACTCTTTCCCCAAGGACATGATAGTAGCCTGTGAGCTTCAGGAGTCAAGAATCAGTCCCTTAACTGCCATAAAAAGTAAAAGAACCCCAAACCTATCAATCTTATTGAACTTTGGCATATTTTTCTAATTGACATGAATGAGATGAAAGGGATAGCTGACTTCTGTGACCTCTGCAGGATAATTGCCTATGACATGTTGCGTGAATGAAGGGGAGTGCCATAGCTGCAAAAATGGGAATGGACATCATTCTGCTCTTCAGCAACATCCATTGGTGTGTGTTGTCCACATACATTAACAGCTGTACTCTTCATTTCTCCTCTGCTTATCTCCTACATACCTTGTTCACTTGTCTCATGCAACTTGGTGAGTTAGCAAATTCGATGCTTAGAATTGGTGAGACTCTTGTTCCAACTTCTCTTTATATATGCAAGTGTAATTATTAGTCTGCTGATACTCTTTCCATCTGTACCAGAGCAAGACAGCAGAACAGGGTCAGCAGAACATCTAGACAAGTACTTCCTTGTGTTACTGTATTGGAACTTGTGGGAGGAACACGTTGACATAGGTCTATGTTACAGATGCGAGAGTTACCAAAGGAAAATGTTCTTCAGTGGTGCAAATTGCCATCTACGTTGTTAGGACTGAGGTCTATTCCCTAAAGATATTTTTCAATAAAATTCTTTTGAGTTGATTTTGTGGTAATTCTGTCTAAATAAAAATAAACTACATTGAGAAGGCTATGAGCAAAATTGGCTTTAAACTATACATTTGTGAAAGAAGCATTATTCACATGTTTTTGTTTCATTAAAGATTTGAGCCTAGACGTAAACCAAGCTTCTGCTGTGTCTTACTCCTGATAAGTTTTGGAGTAATCCAAGCTGAAGTACATCTTACTACATGGCCCCAGTCAATTCAAAGTTGAAATGTTTGTAGTTGTGTTTTAAATTATGCAGTTATGCTGTTTAATATCTTCATCAATGATGCAGACAGTGAGATTGAGTGCACCTTCAGCAAGTTTGCAGATGACACCAAGCTAAGTGGTGCAGTTGCCACACCAGAAGGACAGGATGTCATTCAGAGGGACCTGGACAGGCTGGAGAAGTGGGCCTGTGTGAACCTCATGAGGTTCAATGAGGCCAATTCCAATGTTCTATACCTGAGTTGGGACAATTTCAATTTCAGTACAGGAAGGGGGATGATGCGATTTGAGAGCATCCCTGCAGAGAAGGACTTGGGGGTGCTGACTGATAAGAAGCTCGACATGAGCCAGCAATGGGCGCTCATAACCCAGAAGGCCAACCACATCCTGGGCTGCATCAAAAGAAACGTGGCCAGCAGGGGAGGTGATTCTGCCCCTCTATTCTACTCTTGTGAGACCTCATCTGGAGTATCATGTCTAGTTCTGGAATTCTCAACATAAGAAGCATATGGAGCTGTTGGAACGGGTCCAGAAGAGGGCTACAAAGGTGATCAGAAGGCTGGAGCATCTTCCGTATGAGGTCAGGCTGAGAGAGTTGGGCTTGTTCAGCCTGGAGAAGAGAAGGCTCCAAGGAGATACTATAGCAACCTTCCGGTACCTGGAAGGTGCCTACAGGAAAGCAGGGGAGGGACTGTTTACAAAAGCTTGTCGTGATAGGACTAGGGGAAATGGGTATAAGCTGGAGAAGGGCAGATTTAGATTAGATATAAGGAAGAATTTCTTCACTACGAGAGTGGTGAGACCCTGGCACAGGTTGCCCAGGGAAGTTGCGGATGCCCCATCCCTTGGGGTTCAAGGCCAGGTTGGATGGGGCCTTGGGCAGCCTGATCCAGTGGGAGGTGTCCCTGCCCATGGCAGGAGGGTTGACAACTGGGTGATCTTTTAGGTCCCTTCCAACCCAAAGGATTCTATGATTCTATGATTCTATCAATTAGGCCTCATTCTTCTGGAGCTGAGAAGATCTAACACAGACAGTATGAGCTTGCTTTCCCTTCCCTTGGTTAGGATAGAGAGTTATCCTGTTCACGCAGAAGCTGTATGGTACTAATTACACTGTAGGAAAGCCAGCACATACTCTGTGTGTGCTGGAGCTCCATTTGTTCTGTTCTCATATGATCTGTGGGAATTTATTTGACAGTTGAAGTTGAAGGGATGACTGAACTTGCTGTTAAGTACTACAGGGGCATTAGACAAATGGGACTGAAGATACTGTTATGGAGAAGGTCTGTTCAAACATCTGTCTTGCTAACTAATTACACTTAATATAGTTGTACTCAGTAAAAGTTTTGGTGAGAAGTTTGACTTTCCTTTACAGCTGCAGTCATGCTGTAAAGCTTTAATACAGGTGCAGTCATACTTTCATACTTCTTATGCTGGTACAAAGCAAATGTAGTTCAATAAGCATCCTAAAGAGATATTGGAATATGGGCTAAACAACATAAGTGCTTTTACAATGATATGTCCAGATCCATGGTAAGAAACACAGGAAATATGGGTTCATGCTGACACTGCTTAAATAGCAGCACCTTTTAATTTCACAGGGACTAACTCGTATGAGTCACTGATGACAAAAAGGTTATGCTTGAAGAACCTGGTTCTATAACTGTTGTATTTAGATGAAGCCTTTCCTGGGCTTTTGGATCAAATTTTAATTTCTAACAATGTATTTGTAAGTTAGAAAATATTGCAAATGCCTCTGGATTTCTTTTGAGGTGTTGAATGTGTTTCAAAGTGAATAATCATTCAAAGGAGTGGCTTGTGCATGACAAAGTGGACTTTAGAAATAGTACAGCTTTTTACCACTGTCAGTCTTTGCTGTAGGACAGTCATAGTTAAAGCCAAACCTGATTGTGACTGAGGGAGGGCATTACAAGGGAAGTAAGTGAGACCGTTTTCTACTACAGTGATTAAAAATCAGAGCGGTGCATGCTGGACTGTGAATTAGTTTGGGAAAGTAACATTTAAGTTCTGGAATAAGCTAGAAGGGGCTAAAAAACTTATTGTGAGCTGCCTGCTTAAATACAACATTAAACTACATGGGAGGTCTGTTTAAAATCACTTTGTTTAGCAAAACCGCCAGCAATTAGGATTAGTAACAGTTTTACTGTTAACATCCAAAACTAATTTCCTGGCTGTGACTTTATAGCAGTATCTGTATCATATGAAAGACCTAAAACCAAACATTGGTCAAAAGAATCATAGTCATAGAACCATAGAATCACTAGGTTGGAGAGGACCCACTGGATCATCGAGTCCAACCATTCCCATCAATCACTAAACTATGTCCCTCAGCACCTCATCCACCGTCTTTTAAACACCTCCAGGGAAGGTGACTCAACCACTTCCCTGGGCAGCCTGTTCCAGTGTCCAGTGACCCTTTCCATGAAATATTTTTTCCTGATGTCAAGCCTGAACCTCCCCTGATGGAGCTTGAGGCCTTGTCCTGTCCCCTGTCACTTGGGAGAAGAGGCCAGCTCCCCGCTCTCCACAACCTCCTTTCAGGTATTTGTAGAGATCAATAAGGTCTCCCCTCAGCCTCCTCTTCTCCAAGCTAAACAACCCCAGCTCTCTCAGCCGCTCCTCATAATCTAGAAAATATCCATAAGTATGTTTGTATGTGAGCCCTGGTTGGTTTCTTTGAACTATCTGATTTTTCCACCTTTCATTTTCAGGGTAAGCAGTGAAATGTAGCCCTCTGGTTATGCCTGGCTGTTAAATTACGTTTTCTAGGAGCTGGCAAGTCCTGTAACTGTGCCATCTCGTTTATCTGCTGACCCATGTAATAAGTGAATGTATGTTTGAAAACATCTTAACAGGTTAAGTACACTGGCTTTCCTTCCAACCACACCTCTCTCCCAGACGTCTCAGATGCTGCTTGTAGGATTTTGCTCTAGAGATCAGCCTTTGTCTTCTCTGGGCTGTGGCTGCCTTTCAAGAGCTACACCTGCTCTGGTGCTCACAAGGCTCAGCAAGTGCCGTTCTCTCTGAGCAGGGCGTCAGCAGGGTTTCTGTTTCACTCACAGCTTGTGCAGAGTGAGCAACACATTTACTCCCTTGCTGGAGTTACCGTGATCCTATTATGTCCCAGCAGCATTCTTTACATTGGCCACTTATAAGGCATGGATTGATTTAAACTGGTAGTTCTGATTTTTTAAAGCACTTAACAGAGTAAAGCTTTGCTATGTTTGAAGATCATCTTCAGCCTTCACCTTCTGGGCATCTGTGGTTGGCCACAGTTCACTATGTAATGTTTCCCATCCTCTTGCTCGAAATTGGGATGTATACTCACCTTTATAGGGTACAATCTGCTTTGTTTCTCACTTTTTTGGAAAAAAATTCACTTTATTTTTAGTGTGTAATGGAATTTGATTACTAATAACAGTCGTATGTACCTTTGAAGCTGTATTTGGCAGGAAGTCAGCCAATGCTGTTTTAGTAATCTTGCTAATAAATGTACAATAGCTCAGTGGTTTGCAGGGCACTGTGCTTTCGGAGATGGTCTGGATCCAGCACAGGAATGTATGGAGCCTCCGAAGGTCCCATTTAGGGAAAGCATCTTTTATTTAAAGTATTTGCATTCTAATCTTCCAGAATAGCCACATATTCAAAGCATGAGTTTGCAATTGCAATACAGAGGGTCCAACACTGTGATTGTGCCTGTAACTCTGTTTAACAAATTAAGAGAATTAACTATGATCTCCTTCAAAATAGTCCCTGTCTGAGCTGACATAGAGGTGCATACGAGGCTGACAACGTTCAAAGCAATTCTGCAGATCATTTTCTGAAAGGCTGTTGAGGATTTCCATTGCTTTTGCTTTCACATCTTCTACTGAAAAAAAATGAGTTCCTTTGAGCTCCAATTCAAAAACACTTGTACAAGACATGTGCTTTTCACTGTAAGCGACAATCAATAATTGAAAAGTTTCCATTGTGGATTTCTTCAGTTTCACGAGACACTTGATGTTAACTTGCTGTTCACTCTTTCACACCAGTGTTTTCTGACTGAAGGCAAGAAAACATCCATATGTACTGAGTGAAGCTACAGAGCTGAGCCTTTTGTCACTGTAACAGGTTAGAACAAGTTCTGTAACAATCCCTTTGTCTCTCCCCTTCCGCTCTTGGTTCCTGAGCTATAGGGTTAATCTCATTTTTATCATTGGTTTTCATATACACGTCAGACTGGGTGACTTCTGGGACATCAGCTCCGATCTGCTCTTTCACTGCAGCAGTGGTTGCATCTAATGGGCTGGTGAGACAGCTCACACACCTTCCCCAAGAGGGTCAGTTGGAGCTCTGTTCAATAACCTAAAGGCTGGACTTAAGGGTCCTAAACTAACCCAGTGCTTGAGAAGGAAGAGGCTGCTTCACAGTGGACCTTATGAGAATGACAGTCTTCTCAGATCCATCTTCTCATCTGAAAAGCTTGGTCCTTTACAGATTAGCCATCCCTCCCCCCTGCCCAAATGTACCTCTGAAAACATTTGTCTGTTTTAGGCCACAGGCAACTTAGTACCCTGAATGAAGCCAAGAGGTGTGTTTGTGGGGAGTGTGTCTGATGAATGTGGATCAGCAGGCTGCATAATGGATGAGGAAACGTTTCTGGCCTGTCAGAAGAAAATCCTGTCCAAATAGCACCACAGGCTGGTTTGGGTCACAGAAACAGCTTTTTATGACGATGGAAATGTTCCATGTGGCCATTCTCCTACTCAGACTTTTCTGTATTCACATACAACCATATGAGGTGAGTCCAGCTGTTTGATTATATTTTGCATGGGTATCTCCTTGAAGCTTTTACTACATTGCTTTTAAAGATGTTGGGATTTTTCTAATGGGGTGCAATTATTCTGCTCTGTAGGCTTATAAGTTCTCCTCTCTGCTTTCTTCTACTTCTAATCTTACTCCATAGCACCTTTAACATTATTTTGGGTGAGAAGGGGACTATTATAAAATGCTTTTATGGTGTTGTCAACATAATGTTTTATGCCTTTCCTTCTGCATCATAATCTTTATGGTCTGAGATTTTTCTCTGCTCCTTAAAAGAAATCCATATGGGACTGTCCTCCCTGACCCTGTAACAGCTGCAGTTAATGCCAAATGCAGGAACATGTAGCAGACACCCCTTGCTCAGAGATCTTGTAGAGTACGTTCTCAGTAGTTTCTCTGTATTTTGTTTCTCATTCTCAGCTTTATTCCTCTGCTGGCCCCAGTACCGTCTCTTCCTTGCTGCTTCAGAAAAGTTAAGTTTCTCAGATAAATGCCCTTTCCTTACACTAAATCCTTATTACTGCAGCCTGTGGCGTGAGATTCTTTGTCTCCCTAGAAGTAAATGAATCACTTCTCTTACCAGATTAGTCCTGCTTGCTTAAGTCCTCTATCAAGGAAGCTCAGTGCTCAACATTGGTCATTTGGGGAAGCTGAGTTCTTGGAGCACAGCAGCTGGACGCTGCTCAGTGGCCTAATACACGTCTGTCAGATGCCATCACTTGTGGAGGCCTCCTGCAGACAGTAATTGTGTGACAGTAATTGTGTAACAGTATTGGAGCTGCCTTCTGCCTGCCCCAGGTTTTGGATGGACAGGCAGTGTCCATGTGTCCACCCTCAATCTTCCCTTGTGTCTCCCCCCACCTTTAAAATCTGAGTCACCAGAGGACTAAACCGTGTGGCTTCATCCACCTCATCCTGCAATTTGGTGGCAAACAAGACACGTCTACTCATCAATGAAGGGGTCAGGTACAGAGAGATACAAATGCAGACGATAAGCCACACGTGTTTGTTCCTAAAGCGTGGCTGTGGGGAGTGCGTCTGACGAGGAGACCGGTGAGGGAGATCAGAAGGCTACACAATGCATGAGACAATGTTTAGAAAACATTTAAATAAGAGATGGAAACCATCTATTCTCCTCCACTTGCTAATGCTCTGGGACCTGCACTTGTCAGCAGCCCCAGGAGCCTTCTCAGCCCCGTAACGTGTGTTGCCTCAGAGCAAAACACTAAGAGGGGAACTGGGGAGCTGTATTTCAGCTTTGTCAGGCTAGCGGCTGACCCGGGAAGTGCAACGAGGGGAGATACAGGATTTTTTAAGGACGTTACTTAAATCCAAGATGCAATTTCAAACACCACAATTCCTCCAGTAACAGTAGGTTGTACAGAAGGCAGGCTTTTCCCCCTCCAGACCGGGGCCTCCAAAAGCACCACTGTACAGCTGGGTCCAGTTTTAAGGCCACGAAGGAATACTCAGTTTTTTCGCTTTCTGACAGATCCAGCGCCATCCCATTCTCCTGCACCCTGGATGAAAGAACAGCCCAGTGCAGAGACACTGCAGCTTGTGGCATGTGAAACACAACTTGGAAACTTCTGCTCTGGAGCACTTTACAATGTAATCAGATCAAACACAGGATTATTTTTCCTTTGCTATGACTGAAGCAGCAGAGCAGTATTAAGCATGTTCATCACTGTGCTTAACTACAAGCAGATTCTTTCCATTGTACCCTATAAAGAAAGGATCATAATCGCACAGTACAATTTGATATTTAAACAGCCTCCCACCCTAAATACAAAGTCTTTGATGTAGCCAGTGTACAAATAAATGATATAAGGCTGACCACTGAACTAAGTGGAAGTACTTAAGAGTAAAACCCTTCAAGGCAGAAAATATTTTGGTTTTATCATGCAATTATACAGTGTGAAGGAAGATAGGACCTTGACCCAGAGTGTAAAGTTTCGTTTATCATTCTGTGCCTGGTTAAAGTAGGCACCAATTAATCAGACTTACTTGGGTAGAAAGAGTTCTTACGCATCACTCAAACTCCAGCTGCTGGGATAAGCAGGCATATCTTGGGAACATGGGACTTTCTCTTAACCAGAATTGAACACGAGCCTGTTGTCCTCAGGTGGTGGAAGGGAAACTAGGATTGTTGTTAGCCCAGTGACTGCAGTTAGCCCTTGGTTTGCCAGATATGCTGTAGTCATTAGAGGGACTGAGATATTCTTGTAACAAAATATTTTTATGCCTCCACTTAAAAATACATAAAACAGAAAGGAAAGTTGAATGCTCTGGCCTTGGGCTTCCTACACAGGGCAAGGTGAAATAGCTGAAATGGAGAACCATAATGAGTTAAATCATCCTCCAGGCTTTTTTGCAACTGCCCAACCTCTTCAAAACACAAGGTTCTCACAAACGCCATTAATTCCAGTAGGATACACATTGCTAAATAAGATGAGTCACTATAAATGAATCAGATGGAGTGGGAACAAAGTAGGAAGTCTTTGTAAATTCAAAGCGATTGAGCAATAACTAAAACGCCTGCAGAAATTCAGAGCACTAGGTAAGATCAAATTCATGCCAGCGAGCAGAGGTGGATTTTGTATCTTAATACTTATGACTAAATAATTATTTTATGTCTTATCACTGGCGGAGATAAGACTAGAAACTGTGAAAAGGAAATACCATTAGGAAAGCCAAGATTATGATATTGTTTACTTTGGGAAAAGAGAAAAGCAGTATTTTATTGCAGTTACAGCAACAACTACAGCTAAGCAGTACCTGTGTGTTCCTTTTGAAACTGCATTCTGTTCAAACAGCAATTATCACTTTTTTATTATTAGATAGTAAATGAATGGCTAGGAAATTCTCAAAATAGATCTGTAAATCCATTTATAAAATGTGACTGACAATTAAGAAGCACCTTTTAAACATGATTTTTTTAAAAAAAATTAGGCAATTAAATATAAAATTTTTTTTTTAAAAATAGGCAAAAAAATGGAACATGTCATTGATTATTTTGTTAAATAAGGAAAGGGAGTATTCAATTTAAGATGTACAAAAGCTAATATTTGCTTTGTTCAGTACATACAGGCAAGCTCATATTAAGAGAAATTGAAAGAGGAAGAGAATAAACTGTTCTCAGGGTCCACTCTAGATAAAACAAATGCTAATGAGCTTATATTGTAGTAACGCAGTCAGGTAAGGTATTAGAAGAAATCTTTCTAATGATATAGCTCGCAAGGCATGGGAATGGATAGCCCAGGGATGTCATGGAACTACCTTCCCTGGCAAAGATTAACCCAGTTTTCACCAATGTTTATCTACAGCTGAACTGCTCTGGGACTATAACTAGTTCAAGTCTTTTGCATCCATGTTTTCTAACAGATTTAGTAAGGCTATTGTTAGCGATTTTAATTTCACATAAATCGCCTTTGCCACTTGAAGATGCTGCTCTCAAGCTCTTCCTGAGTCAATTGTCCATGCACATTCCCTTCTGGCATGAAAGCAGAAAAATCTCTGGTCAGTCTCATGCGGGAGTAAACCTGCAGCATTGCTCTGAGCAGACTACAGAGTGCACTGCTCTGCCTATGCAGCCTCCTCCCTTTGCTATCACATTGCATTGTAAAGGATACTCTGATTTCCAGAAATAATACCTGCCATAGAGAAATCACAACAGAAAGGGATTAAATGGATTTCTCCTTTATATTAAATGCTCTCTAATTTTATTTTTTCCCCATTACATATATGAGAGTTTGAAAGAAGCCAACTGGACAGCACATACAGAGCAGATACTGGGTAAAGGTGGGGTACAAGACCATCAGAGTGCAATAATTCCACTTGACGCAGGGACTTGCTAACTAGTATTTAATTGGAAAGGAAGGATAAGCACAAGGGAGAGAGCTGGAAATTCAGATTATACATTCAGGTTATGTAGCTGACATAGAAAAAGATTGTTTCCAAGAGTTTTTAATGTAAACATTTATTTTGCTGTAGTCCTTGCATTAACAAGGCAGCTGGACCTCCTACCTTGAATATCGTCACTGCCTTCAGGTTTTCTTCATGTGAGAGAGAAAGCTTTTTATCAGAAAAGACTTTTTCCTCTGCATTGTCATATAAACACTTCTACTAAAGACAAGGTGCTTCAATTGCTTGCTGAAGTCAGTAAAGCCTGTCAAACACAGGGTGTCCTATACTAAACTCCACAAAGAGAAATGGCAATCACCCTTATCGATGCAAAAGAGGCAGGAAGGAAACATGACCAGCTAGATAAACTGAGATTGAGATTAGGATGAATCGAGATTGGGACGTCCACAGGTAGCAGCAGGACCTTTTAAGTCTCAGCCTGGGATGTCGTCTAGAAAACAGTGCTGGTAGGGTACTGCAGGAGTATTTCCACTAAACCACTGCATCAAAATACAGGGCTGGCTTTAACGTTAAATGTATTATACTTACTGGAAAGTTATGTCTCTGCTTGTCCAAAAATCTCAGGAAAAAAAAAAAGAGAGGAAAGCCTAATGAACACTTCACTTGTCGAATAGTTTGCTGGAGCAGGAGAAGTGGAGCAGGATTTTAGATTTGGTACATTATGCTGGTTTTGCATATCAGAAGCCTTCATTTTATGTTGTGAGAGAGGTGGCACAGAGAAATAAGCTACCAACAGTCCATGTGCATCTGCATTATTAAAGCAGTGCAAGAGTTTCGCAGTGTGTTCAGAGGGCATGGTAGATGGTTCGAGTGGCAGGCACGGAGAGCCAGCCAGGAGCTTGCTGTCCACCGTGGCTAATGTGGCCACATCACTTCAGCAGCATTCCTTCAGCACTATGTTCAAACTAAACCCTAAGCAGGTGGAGCAGCATGAAGTGTAGGCTTCGATTAATACTAGAGACATCACTGAGTAATTAACAAGCTGAATCTCTCCCCTCTCTATCACTTCACCTGCTTTTAGTAGAATAACTCCTCAACCATCTTCCCTGTGGGGAATGACTACATTATAATTTAATTCCGTCGTGTATTTCACAAGTAAAAGTATTGCTGAAAATATTGTCTTGCTATATCTGTGCACCAAACTGAAAAGAAATGAAAAGTGACAAATGTAGTAAGAGAATTAAGTTAGTCAGAATAAAGACAAAAAGGCACTTTTCTGTCATTTGCCCATGATGTGTGGCACAGGCTGCATCATGCGCTGAAAGCCCCGATAGTCAAAGCCTTGGAATTCTAGAACAGAAAGCCCTCCCGCCTTTGCATTAATTCTTTGGGCTTATTCCCAAGCACTTTTTAAATAACTGGTTTAGAATAAGATCTTACACACATCAGCAAAGTTCTGCCAATCCTTCTACCAATTAACTAATGTGGACAATCTTGTTTTTATAGTAATATTAAGATTTATTCCATTGAATCATCACTTACAAACCCCAGTATTTGTTCTCGGAGCACGGCCTAAGCCCCAAAACCCAAAGGCTAAATGTTTCAAGCCACTTTAAATAAGCATGGAGAAGCAGGGTAAAATCTAATGAAAAAGTTTAAGTTTCTTCTTATTTTTCCCTTTGTAACATATGCTACATGTTCATTTTAACCTCCAAATTTAATCTGTAAGCAATCAAAGCCATAGTTGAAACACAAGAACAAAGGATTTACCTAGTGAGTCATCAAAGTGCTTTATTTTATAAAGCCTTGCTCATGTTCAGAGTGTAATCTAAGCACTAACATATACAATAATGAGTCTTCCTTGCCCTGTCCAAATAAACAGTTTATCAACAAGAATGAGTGACAAAATTGCTACACAGACAAAAAAGAATGATTTACTGTAAATGTCTAAAATTGTCTAAAAATATACACTCATTGGCCGCAATTAAATATGTACTCCAGGTATGTGTACCTCACTTTTACTGCAGGGTCTCCCTGTGGCCTCACCCTTGAAGAAGCCACAGCGTGCTTCAGAAAATGAAACTTGGGTGAGAATGTAGACAACTGGGGTATATAAGGAGAACACAAAACAAAAAAAAATCAAGCCACAGTACCAACTTACTTAAATACATACAATACAAAAGTATACACATACATTACAGTGCTGCAGACATCACCAAGTCAAATGTAACAAAAAATCCTGTAGGAAAGGTTGGGGAAAGGAGAAAAAAATTAGTACACAGCAACAGGGATGGTATTGCCTTTGGCTGCTGAAGAGAGTGTAATGGGTTGCTATTGTATAGGCTCCCCTGAAGTAAACCACTACGTATGTTATGCACAGTTGCAGGCTTGACAGCACTGACATTAGTTATGGAGAAGGCATGCTGGCACTCCTGCTCTGAGTTAGAAACTATGATGGGGAGGGGTTGACTTCTCTTATGTTGCCTACAAAATCTAACAATTTCAATAAAGAAATTTTAAAGGCACAGCTTTAGCACAGTGTATAAGTAGATAAACTTTTAAGCATATGTAAATTTGTCTCTTTCAAGCATGGAGTCTTTCAGGGAAAAATACATAAAGAGAAGAAATACAATGTTGTTGTTTAAAATTTTTAAACAAGTTAAACATGATCAGCACAGTTTTAGGCAATGTACTATACAATCAAACAGGAGGAAACAGGACAGGTCATTCAGATGCTAAAAGATGACCTTGGGAAAAATCCCTCTGAAATATCCTTTCTTATTTTATTGTAAAAGAGTCCATCACGGAGGTGAGCGAGACATTCGCTTTAGTACACTACTGCACATTACACGTTGGAAGATGACACACATTACTTCATTTGTACTGCAAAATAACTTTACATGTAAACTCAAAAGTCATGTATTGTACATGGCTCTGAAATTCAGAAATATCCCTGCTTTCCTAATAATGTAAACAGCAAAATTCAGGGTTCATTTTTAGAGGGATAATCTACAATAAAATACTGCTGTTCAACAGTACAACATAAGCATTTAAACTTCAAATTCCCAGTAAATTACAAGGGAATAGAATTTCTATCAGTCTGCACATCTTTCAGTACAGGTGAAAGATGGAGCTAACCATTGCCCAAAACTATGCGCCTCTTCAGATAAGCTTTTTTTTTCACTTGTAACATTATTAGTTCCTATACTGCAATAATACAAAACAAATGAAAACTTCAGGTAACAAAGTGAAATAAGCAAAGTTTTCCCTTAACATAAGTTTACTGTAGCAAAAATGTACACATAGCATGAATTATGTTAGTTCTTTGTAAGAGACGCTGGCTCTCAGATGTCTGAGAGGCTGAACTTCCTGATGCAATGTGCTGAAAAGACGACAAAAATGGAAAAGGGAGGAAAAAAAGGGAAAAAACCCCAAGTGCTAGGAACCGAATTGGAAAAGCCTCCGGCACCAAGGGCTGTTGCAGCTGCTTTATTAAGGAGTGCCAGTGTGCAGGTAAGTGTAACATTCGCAGTTTTTATTATTACTGTCATTATCATGAAGAATACTGTCATGTATCTTTTTAGTTCAAAAAATAAACTGATCCACAGTTTACAATTTGATATCAATATTGTAGATTTAACATGCATTTACTCTTTCCCACCCCCACCCCACACCTTTTTGCTCATTTATTCCATTTCAGCTGGTAGCATCAGAGTATTACTGTCACAGTGAACTCTGAGTAAGCTGTTCTATTTATTTAATTTATTTTAAGGTTTTGTTTTGCACACACAAAAGAGTCAGAAATAGCTAGAACTATGCTGGGAATATCAGGCAGCTGTTAAAGCGAGTACTCCACCCCACTTCAGTCATCTTTGCCAGCAGATGTAAACAAAGGGGTTGCTTTCTGCAAGATGAGCGCTTCTGTGAGTTCCTTTTCTTCCCTACACTTGTAGCCATTGCTGCTGTCCCCAGGTCTTGTGTCTGTCCTATGTAACATGATAGGTTACGTCAAGATGTTGGCAATAAAGTCCAAGAAGCGCTTTGAATACTGTTCAGGATTAACAGTTGAAATTTCTGCACCAGCCTATACAGAGAATTGAGAAGGGAGAGGAAAGAAGAAAGAACCAATGCTTTATTTGATGCTTTGTCAACAAGAATATGACTTACTCAATGAATTTCATGTGCAGTCTCAGAATCAGACACTAGAAACATGAACTGTAATGGAGCAGAATCGTACTGATGCCTTTTTAGGCCTCACTGCAGTACGGTGATCCTCGGTACTCACCACCGTAACTGTAGGACACCCATCTTCCATTTCTGAAATGTATTCTCTTAACATGCCCTCTCTCTCTACTCACATTGTACTGCACTCTCATCCCTAATGTCTCCTGCACACTTCACCATGCTACGCACTAAGTCATCCATAGGTTCTGGTCTGTTGAGCAGCAGTGCCTTCCTACAGAGAAGACTGAATTATCATACTCAGACCTGGCATGCCAGCACTCGTGTGCTGTATATTGCCATCTGAATGCTAAATAAACTGGTCTGAAATATAGGGTAACAATTAGTAACATTTTTTCAACATATATGCATTTAAATGTAGACTCACTGATTAAGATGTACAACTGCTATCTCAATGAAATCATGATTTCATTCATATTTTTATTCAAGGTTTTTAGAGCCTGTGCCACATTTCACCTACATTTTTTCCGTTTTACAAAAGGGGGAAATTGCATGCATGCAATTAATGAACAGACTTCAGTGTCAAGTGGCTCAGAATGGAGACAGCAAAATAAAATGGTTGTATGAAACTAATGTTCTGTAGTAAGTTCTAATCACAAACAGCTTTAATAATCATATTTATTATTCACAACATATTTCTATCCCTTATTATAAGCCAGAAGTGTGAGTGTTTAAAGTTTGCTACATTCAAAGTTCATTGAAAATTGCCAGATAATGGCTGCATATGGTCTGCATCAACTTTCAGCTGCTCTGAGAGCAGGGAGATTAATGAGAGCATTGTTTTAGAGAAGACAAAAATTACCTTCTACAGGCCCATGCAGGGCTTACTGCTAAGCATTCCACATCACTCTCCACTATAAACTAAAAAGCCTTGAGCTCTTTGCCTAAACCCCGCCCCAATGCCCTGATCCTTTACATACTTGGACAGAGGAGGGATTTTAGCCTTATGGTTGATTATGCTCTTTTTAAAAAGCTCATGAGATTTGAACCTTAAATTGCCATAGGACTGATAATGGATTACATAAATTGTAATTCAAGAAGACTGGGCTGTTTCACCATGGCTCTCTGGTATCTGCTGCTGAGTGGCATTTTCCGTCAAAATAAAGAAATTCATGGCAGTCAAACAGAAGCCTTCACTGAATGGTATCGGAGTACTTAATACGTACATTTTACGTTTAATCTTGCATATCATACTTCTTCACGAAGTCTTGTAAAGTGAGCCATGTTACTTGCTGAAGAATTAACTTTAAAAAGGCTGTACCAAATAATGAAACCATCACTAGGACTCTGTATCTGAAATAAAATTCCCAATAGCTTTCTCAGGGGCGTATATTAATGCAAATGTTGGTGAATAGCTTTGTTCACAATAATATGGTGCATTTCACAAATTCAGGAAGAAGTCCTGAAAAGGCATCTCACTGCAGTTCTTTACAGTTAAGAAAGCTATGCATACAGCTGAAAAGGGAACTCCACTCTCAGTATGTAAAGTGTAGCATTGATCTGTACTTTTGTATTAGCTATTAAACTAGAAAAAAACCTGAAAAAAGTCTGACCTATTTCTCCTTTCCCTAGAATTCCTGAACTCTGCTACATCAGTGCACTGAACAGCAGAAATGCAGAAGTATAAATGGAATCAGAGGAAAAACCCAACCCAGATACTTACCCCATGCTTTACTGTTTTTGCAGCATGGGCAGCTTTCTTTTTTGCATCATAATGAGTAAGGATGTCAATAATGGCCATAAAGTATATTTCCTTCCGAGGTGCATCTGGAAATGACAAACACATGGCATTAAGAATGACTTTTGAGACATCCTAATCACAAGTCCTTCTTCTAACAAAGGAGACTTTATAAGGCTCAAACAGCAGCTAAGACAGGTTAATGCCAGTCAGAATCACAGATCTGTAAAGATCACAGGCACAAGCTGTCCTTAACTGAGAGTTTAACTGCACTTGTACATAATGCAATCCCCTTGAAATCAGCGTAAAATAACATACCAGCATACAGAAATGGAAATTACTGCTCACCTCAAGTAATGTGGAAAAACTATTAAGTTTTACATGAAAGGTAATGTATCTGTGCCAGCAAATAAGATCGTATTTTCTTTATGAATAAAACCCATGTATTTATCTATGTAAATGCTTATTTAAAGAAAAAAAAAAAGGTAACATTCCTGTCTTGAACAACCAAAGATAACTAGTTATACTTAGGTTTACACACTAACAACAAACCCAGTTTCAGGCTTCCTACACACTCCTTACGATGACTTTCTCAGCTGGAATAAAGAAATTGTGTACGCGTGCACAAATTTTCAAAAAGCAACCAAAACAGTGAAATATAACTTTGAATGCTGTTTTTCTCATTCTCCCTAGACTGTTTTTAACAGCTTTATCTTATCCAACAGGAAAAGAACAATTACAGATACTGGATTTCCTGAAAGGGATATCACCCCACCCCTGAACTGCTGTATCTGTATAGCTAAGCTAGTATACAACTTGATTGTGTAGTAGGGCAATTATTTGACTGCATTCTAACATGCCACAGTATTTAAGAAATATGTTTAAAACAATGCTGAGAATTACAGGTGTCTTCTGCTTTCTGCTGCACCGAAGAGCAACTTATTCCCTCTTCGGCGGAGTGAATTTATATTTTGTAGTTTCACGTTGCTGTTATATGACTGAGAAGGCTTTAGGATTCTGGTGTAAGAATCAAAACATCTTACAATAAAAATATTTATTGCTGCTTACTTTCATGCGATTTTATTCCATAAACATCAATAGCTGGATCAAATTCCCCTGGAGCCAAAGGCAGTGAGCTGTTCAGAGTGTTTCCAGGACTGTCTGGAGGGGTTCCAATGGGATGAGTCCCATCACTTTCACCTTCCTCTTCTCCATCATTCTCTTCACACTCTACTTCTTCCTGTTCAGCTCTTTCAACATCATGAATTCCAACCAGCAAGCTGTAGTCCATGAGTTTTAACTGAGCAAGGAACTAGAAAGTGATAATAAACAATTTATCAATAACACTGAAAAATGTAAGCTCCACTTACAAACAGGAGAAGTTATGCAAAGATGTCATCAGACAAGAAAAGCAGGCACTTCTAAGAGAGAGCAAAAGGGAGGATTAAGTAATAAAGCTGGCACAACTGAATTTATTAAGATGTAACAGCACACAAGTTGCTTGCAACTTATGTTATAAAAAAGCTGCAGCCTAAGCTCCCAAAATGGTCAGGGAAAAATAACTTTCCCCGTAGTGAAGGGTGTCTGTGCAAACTGATGACTGTCACTCCTGTGTCATGTTTCAAGTGGAGCTACCCTGTCACCACTCAATATCAAGACCTGCCTCTGTGCTATCAGGCATGTGGTGTGCTATTCTCCCCCTCGCTCCCTTTTAAGTCTTAAAGAATCATAAAAAAGTGTTTAAATATTCTTGCAGTGGAAAGTAGTTAAGTTTTACACCACAAAGACATGAAATAATGTTATATTCTCTTCTCAGTGACATGCTCACAATTAAAATCACATAAGCAAAACATGAATATGAATGAAGGGGTGGTTTTGAATGAAGACTGAGGATGGGAGTTTTTAGAAAATTGAAAGATGAATAAGATGAATACATTTTATGTATAGACAAGGAGTTACTTTAGTTGAGGGGAACAGAATAAAATAGAAAGCTATGAGAGGAGGATGGAAATAAAGAAGGCATAAAAGCAGGAAGATGGGATAAACAGTTCAGGGGGGTGAAGGACAGCCAGGGCAGGGCTGTGTTGCAGAATAAAAGTAATATTGTCATTTTAAACTTGTGGAGCCCTTGCTTATGGCATACATAGAGAAAGAGGCTGAAAATACAAATTGTTTCAGTTTTAGAAACTCTGAATGATTAGAAAAAGAAGTCAGAGCAGACCAGAGAAGAAAGGATTTAAGCCAGACTTTGGAAGAGTGACAGTGTGGAAAGAGGTGAGTATAAAACACTACAAAATGAAAAATTTGTCAAAATCCTGATTCTGAGAAAAAGAGAGGAATCAAAAATAACAAAGTGACTGTAAATTCAAGTTCTGGAAGAAATATTGTAAGATTGAAAAAAGGGTTTAAGAAGAAAGAAGAAATTGGTTTATAATAATTTCAATATAATAAAGCAAAAGACTCTTCACAAGACTAGGAGGGATCTAAGTTTGAATGGATGATGTACAACGACATAGAGGAAGAAGAGGTGAGATTGGCCACAGGCAATGAAGCGGAAGGACTCCAGGCATATCATTAGGCACTTGATAAATATTGAGAGACACAGGAGAAAAATCTACCAATAACCATACAAAAAAGCATGGAAGAGAACAGGCTGTTGGGGAAAAAGAGTGAACTACAAATCATAAGAGAACGGCTCTTGGGAAAAAAGTGTGCTGTTGCTGACAGCAAAAAGACTTGGAGAGATCAGCACAAAGAAATGATAATCTGACTTAAAATGGAAAAAAATATCCTTATGTGCTTTTTCTGAGCATATTTTCAGTGGAATGAGGAGACAGGAAAACAGGCAAGAGGATATCAAAACAACAACAGTAGGTATTTGTCTGTTTGAACACAGGAAGGGGACATAAGACTTGATTATGAGAAAAATACAGAAACAAAACTTACTTAATGACAAACAAGAACGGATATAAAGTCATATACTGCAGAATACTACTGCAGAATATAATTAACTATAGATACTGTGTAATAAGATACTCATATGCTAAGTGTTGTGCATTTCTTTTCATTGCAGTGAAATGTGTTTATAGATTGGGTACAAAGTGTATACTACCAGTTATCTAACAAGGGCAGAAGAACTAATAAAAGAAAAACAAGGTTGAAAACCAGTTTGCCATTGTTAAAATCAGATGCCAGATCACTTCACACTAGCGGTTTACATGGATATTTAACAGCGCTCTGTATAAATTTCAAAACCATAAAAAAAGCCTCTCAAGACATGATCTGGAATCTGCCATTATGTTCACAATTCAGAAATAATGTAGAAGATCGCATGCAATCTGCTTTCCAGGGGAACACAGTATTTTCCGCATTCCTTGCACATATTTAAGATACTGTCTGCAACCTACTCACTGTAAAAGCATTAGTCAGCAACAGCAGTACATGTTAAAAGAGCACAAAACTTAAACCCAAACAAACTTATCTCTCAAGTTGTGACACTGACAGAACAGTTTTCTAGCAAAGTATTTTAAATATAAAATAATCAGACATTGATATTTCACAAAATATTTACATTTTCATAATTATAATCACCATATCATCATTACTATGACGGGAAATTAGAAATTTCCTCTAAAGCCAGTTATTGGGCAAATAAATTCTAAAGTCACAGCATTTTGTTTTTCAGATCCGTATCTCATTAGTTGCACAAAACTAGACAAGTCAATTCTTAGAGTCATTTTGATATAAATAGTTGAAAGTCTTATTCACAGGCATTTTGCTATCAGGTCTCTTCCAACAAAGAAAGCAAATTTTAGCCTTTGAGTATAAGGGCTGAAAAAATATTGTCTTAAGTGATAATATTTTCAGTAATGGAAACTAAAGCCAAGCTGTGTGAACCAGTTAGTCCAGTATTTATTTTCTTAGTTCAACTAAATAAGTTATAATAAAATATTACATTAAATTCACATATTAACACTTTCTATTTAATATTGACTATAGCCAATTACAAATTTATATGAAAGACTGCATTAAGATGCTGTATCCATCTGCTTTATACAAATCACTGAAGCATGATTGAAGGATGATTGAAGGATGATTTAAAACTGCATTATTAATATGAAACAAATAGAATATGCATGGTTGTGAGTGCGGATTCTGTATTCTCTGTTATGGACTATAGTCTGTGTTTGGCTTCAGTTCTGGTGTACCTCCACCTGTAAACACAACTAAGAATACTCACCTTTCTCTTGGGGGCTTTTGGAATTACTAGGCTTGTAAAGCACTTTAGTACTAATTAATACTGTCATTTTAACATCACAACATCAAGGCAGGGACAATGAATGGCAACCAGCTATGGCAGCAAGCCATTTATTATATCAGCAAAAGCAGTGATGAGCTCCTGAAAGTTTAAATCGTGTTTCATTTAAAACAGTCTTACAAACAAATGTTTTCATCAGTGAATTACAGGTACAAGTTTTGGGCTATCCGTAATTTGCCACACATTTTAATCACACATAACTCAACAGGCATATTCTTACCTCAACATCCTTTTTCAGTTTCTCAAGGAACATCTTTTTGTTATTCTCGTCAATATGAATCTTTTGGCCATCGTTGATAAAATCATTGTCTTTGAATGTTGGCAGCTCTTTGGCCTAGAATAAACCAAAAGTCCTGTAAGAGTGGGAACACAAAGAGAAGTGCAGTGAAGCCGCTGGCCTGGAGCCTCTGGAGCTCTGCTACACCTGACAGGGCACTGCTGAGCCACCGCTCCACGGGAAGCAGAGGCACCTCCATTGCATGCAGCTCTCTATAACCGCACCCACAGAGCCTTTTCCTTAGTTTATCCCTCCTGTAAATGGCCCAGAAGGTATACATTTACTGGTGTGCAGCAAATGCAGCTAAGAAAAAAATCTGTGATTCAATACATGGTTTGCATCAAACCTTGATTTGCATCGAGCTTCTTCCAAGATGCCGTTTGTCAAAGTGACTGGCAGTAAGTAAAGTCGAAACACAATCTATACCTCATAACAAACTGCTTGCATCAGATCTTACAGAAGAAATCAGATTGGATTGCATTTTACATAACTACTGCGAGCATTTCTAAGTGACTAACACCAAATAATTGTTTGAAAGCATCAAGTGAACATGAATTATGAAATGCTGTTTAGAAATGGCCAGAGAAGACCACTGCCTTTTAAATATGCAATTAAATATTGTTGATGTTGGAGCATTAGTTGATTATCTTCATCTTTAACTCTCCCATGAAGTGATTTACAACAGTATTAAGGAAAGCCAGACAGAGCAACCACTGGATTCAGTACTAAGCCACCTCAAACGGGCTCTGTTTTCAAAGGGCAGTGACTGGAGGTTTACTTAAAAAAACTCTACAAGCCAACAAACAAAAGAGCAGTTCCTTCAGGGTATTTGGTCAGCAAAACTAGAAATAATAGTAGCTTCTACAATCACAGCCTTTAAAAAATTGGCTCATTAAAAGCAATGAACGGCCTTTCTCCCTGCCCTCCTCTCTTTAATCAATACGAGGGAAGAGCAGGTTTGCTTTACAAAGAAAATGTTGCACAACAACTGAGTGCTGCCACCCACAATGACCATGAACTAATGGGTACTCTGAAGAAAATAATTTCCCCTTTATCTGAAAGTCCTCCTGCTAGGAATAAAAGGCAGCTAACATCAGCCTACTGGGATGTCCTCCATAAATTGAACTAGTCAGACGTTGCTTATAAACTTACTGGAGATGGAACTATTCATAAAGTTTATTCTCTTCCTATGACACGGTAAGGAGAAGAATTTCAGAGGTTCTTTTCTCTGCTCCAAAGTGTATATATTGGACAACACAGCATTAAAATGTGAGCATCATAGCAGACCCTGAAATGCCCTTACAGATCTTCACAATGGCCAGAAGTTCTTTTCACTGCTGGGCTGTGCATAGAAAAGGCTGAAACAGTCAGTGCCCCAACTATCCAATTTTAGTTTTTGGACCTGGAATTTGCAAAATCCTCAAGATCCCACAATGCTGCTTTTGTTCATAAAACTGACCCTTCTCTTCTACTAACTGCTCCAAACCACTCAAGCAATTAATAACCTTTTAATAGTTATGAATCCATTACAACCTAACATCTTTGAACTCTGGAAAAAAATAAGGTCCTTGTCTGGTTGCTCTGAATTATTACTGTGTTGCATTTACAACATTATAGTTGGACTCAATGATCTTAAAGGTCGCTTCCTACCTAAACAATTCTGTGATTAAAATACACTAACACCGACTTTCTATTTTAAATTAAAAATAAAAGGAAAAAAAACCCCACACAGCTGAGATGGAGCTATAACAATTCATACATCCAACCCAGTCTCCTTCCATGGAGAAGTCATCCTGCAGTGCTCTGCTGCTTTACTTAAAGATGACGTTAGACACTTTTTGAAGCTCACAATGAATTGTTTACTACAATAGACAGCACAGTGTGCATCCATTTTCTTTCTGGCTTACTCAGTGAGTGGTTTAGGATGAGAATGAGTAGGGGAAACATCAGATAAGCATTTCAGACTAACAGCTGTAGAGATCATTGTACACAATCGAGCAAACTGTCCCATGGAGGAGGGCTAATTCTGCAGAGGCGGGACTGTGGATCCAGGGATGTTGCCAACACCAGAGGATGGAATCCAGTGTGTGGGATGCTTAAGAATGGAGAGGAGATTTGGATGAATTAATTTAAGATGAAACAACAATGAAAAGAATGCAGGAGCTCAGGCTCCCTTCATTTCTACCACGCTTAGCATATCTAATTTATTTATTAAACTAGGCAGAGGTTAAAGTGAAACAAGCCCATTAACTCTGAAAAAACCTCCTCTGTTAATGCTGTCTAAAGCTGAAGGGTGGTTGAAGAGGAAGGATGTGCTTGTGGTTCAGGTTCATCTCTAGGGTCTGCCACAGACTTCCTACATGGCAGGGCATCAGCCAGTCACTCAGCAGGCAGTGGGAGGGGGAAACGCACTTCTCTGCTGAAGACAGTCCTATCTTCAGTAAAAATAAATTTACATTACAAGCAACGTCTTTCTGGAAGATGCTAGAGCTGGTAAGCCAGTCATGCAGGTGTCATATCCACCTTACCCTCATGTCTAGTAAATTTTTAATAAAAATGAGCTAGCAAAGCTGACAAAGCTGCGTCTCCAGCTTGCCATCACAAGACCCAAGGGTTACTCCCAAGGACATTCAGGGCAGTGAACCAGCTCTCCCAAAAAGCCAGACTCTGCACTGCCTCATGTGCAGGCTCTCCCCATCCTCAATAAAGCTTCTGAGGACTTTTATCAGAGGTCATGTTTCTTCACCCCAATGCCTGTAGCTGTGAAGGCTTGGCAAGCAAAGAACTGCATAAATTAAAAGCCAGTAGTGAGGCATGTGAAGAAAACGGAAGAAAGAAAAGCAGTAGGTCCCATATAAGAAACTGAAGCTAAAATGCAGCGTGCCAGCAGTTGTCCTCACCATATTATTTGTATGATGCCTCCCAGCCTATTCTCTTCCTAGGTGTTATCAGACAAAGTTTTTGTTGGTATGCTAGGCAATATTATTCTCCTTATTTATTTAAAGCTGAATAGGATACCGTTGCAGTCCCAAATGTTACTAGTAACAGCTAGCACTAGTAGTGATTCTGGCAGTACTTTAACTGAAATAAATTTCATAACATTTATTTGTGAATTTAGGAATTAAAACCTATGAAACATGTCACTAGGAGGGGGTCTCATAGTTATTTAAAATTCATAATAAAGGTGTTTATGTTGAAAAATCCTAATATGCAAATTTTTTATTATGCCCTGAAATAAATACATACAAAGAAAATCATATTGTGGTAGTTTAAAACAGTATCTGAATCAAAAAACTGAGACTTTGCTTTAATGAAATAATTGATACAGTTAATTTTTAATGAAGACTCAAATATTTCCAATGAAGCAAAATCCTTGTTGGAAAAAGATTCTCCCAGAATGTAATTCATTATAATGAACATATTACTATCATTAAAGAACTAAATATTTTAAGAGCTGCACAGGAGATGAACATCTAACTACTTCCACTAAATTAATAATAGATTTTCTTTCTGAACCATCTCCATCGTTTTTTACTCCCCGACTTGAAGATGAAAGAAAGACATAATACATTTTACAAATATGCAGTATTTATTTATTTAAAAAGCATGTTATTTTCACCCCAAAATATGACTTACAGGGGAACGCTGGAATGGTTTTAGCCAGTGTAACAGGAATTTCGCAAGACAAAAACAATTGTGTAGGATGTTGCAGATAGGCTGGGAATTTGAGCATGAACCGAAATAGTAACTGTGTATCTTTTCAATGCTCAGGAAAATGCATCCAGAATTATCCCTAATGTTTTCCTGCTGCAAAACGAACAAGCAGCACATGAAATACAAGACAAAGTTCCCTTCCTTTTTTTTTTTTTAGCTCTTTTAACATATGGTAATCAGACTTTTAAACAAAAAAAACCCCAAACAAACAAAAGCAAACTGTGTTTCAAAAGACAATAATAGGGATGGTGTCTGTGAAGGAATCTGAATTCAGTGTTTATTCCTATCTTTGCAATGCATTGCAGTGTCATGTTCTGAAATTCATAATCTCTGTATATGGAACCTTGAGATTAATTTCACAGAGAAATCTAAGACATACTTCACGTCTGTTGTGTGAGACTGGCATATGAAGCAGATTGAAATCACTAAAATAAATAAGTAAAAAAAAAAGTTGTTCTGAAATTAGCAATTTTAAAATAGCAGGAAAATATAACTCAGATTTTGGGTGATCTACCTTGAATGAAGTTTCACCTACTGAGATCAAAAGAAAAAATGTAATTCAAGACTGAATAATCTTGTTGCCACACTCCTGTACTAAAATTCTTATTCCTTTAGTTATAATTGTCCTCTCACAGATCACTTAATTAATATATGGTGTAATATATAATGGAAAAAGTAAAGGTAAGAAGTGACTTGTTACACCTAGCAGTATCTTCCAATCTGAGAGCTATGTATTTTGCATACAATTTAACTAAGATGTTACATAGCTGTCAACTATGGTTTTTTCTTTTCCAAAAAGGAATTTGAACAGAAAATTCTTTGTTCAAATGTATCTACTGTAATTTTTTTGTATTTACACTTATTTATGATACACCGCATAACACAGAAGTGGCAACGCAACCAGTTTTAGATTAATTAAAACCATAATAATCTATGAAATTGCTCAAGGAAGATGTAATATGGTGGGCTTCAGTTCAGTTAGGTTTTATTTTTCTTCTTCAAATTGCCTTCCGAGCTGCTCATTCACAAGCAACGTGCTTTAGTTCTTTTATAAGTACAAGTAGACTCAGCTGTAACTGCTAATTTGACTTTGTAGTGCAAGTATAGTGTAATTGTGAGCAGACAGACCACCAGGGGAGTTCTGCATTGTCCTGGTTTCACTTAAGAGGGCAAAACTGTCCATGGAATGAATAGAAAATGACGACTATTAAAATAAAAAATTAAAGAGAACTAAAGCCTAAAAACAAATAAAGGAGCAGCTGTCAGAATTTGACAACTGTTGAAACACACTCTTCTTTTAAAATTCAAGACATCTGTAAGTGCAAGTTACAATACTTGTTGCCAATAAAGCGATGCTGTTACTATTAAAAATATCACTTACAATGCAAATGACAGGAATGGTGTGTTAAGGTGAAATTTATGGGATTGGAGCTTGTCTCTGCAGTGATTATCACAAAATATTGAAATGACAGTTTCAGAGCTTCTCATCAATATGCTAGGATGTGAAACAGTTGAAGACAGTCAAAAAGGAGATAAACTGAAAACATGACAGAAAAATAACATTCTCAAAGTCACTCCAGTCAGCTTTTCTTCCTAAAAAATGAAAAATACCTGAATTCTAATTCTACAGTACAACATACCTATTCTACAGTACAAAACTGAAGTGGAAGAATACTCCCTTCCTGATTTCTTATTTTATAGTTTATAAGATCTTGCTGCATAATTGGCTTTTTTATTAAATGAATAAATAACAAAAAGTAGCTAGATAGAAAAAAGATTCAAGAACATCATAATTTTAGCCACATTTATTATTTCAAAGAAATTTATCTAAAATTTGCAGTCTGCATTAGAATGTGAAAGACTTGCTCTGCTGTTTTGTGACTTCTGCTACAAAGTATCACGCTAAAGTATTATGCTTGATATTCTGAAAACCATTTGATTACTTGAGTATTGTCATGAATTACTTAAAAGCCCATTTAAAAACTACAGCATTGCAGACATTGTAGCTGTACGTTTTAGCACCAAGAACTTCCTGTCTTTTATTACTTTCCTGGTTTTCAGATTTGAATAGCAGTGGATACCTTCATAATAAGTTATTAAATAATACTGCCATTAATTGAGATTCTATTATTATTAATATCACCCTGAAATGACATTAATAAATTGATGATTTAACTTGCCTCTGGCTAAAAACCTGCTAATAAGTTACTATGCCAGCTAAATATTTGAGACTGCATGGTTTTGTTTAATCATTATGAGCAATTTCTTCTAACATAGGAGATATCAAAATCTCCTCAGAGCATTTATTAGAATACATTTTTTTCCCTTTTCAAACTAAAATTTTCTAGGCATTTTAACATCTTTAAGATTAGCTTGAGATTCCCATAGAAGAAAACAAACAAAAAGTTTGAAATACTGACATCTATTTAAAAGAAAATGGAAGTGAAAAATATGCTACAGGGCTCTCACTTGCCAGTTACAAATGATGGACCATTTATAACACATACTTACATCAACATAATCCTCAAGGTCCTGAAATTAGTGCTACTTGTGCACACATACATCTAATGATAACAGGCCTTTAGCACTGCTCAGAGTTTCAAAATCAAACTCTTCCTGTCCATCTGTGTAAATACACAATGGCCTTTTAATTTAAGATTAAAAATTGTGTGTTAGAAACACCTGAGTAGCTTAGATGAGTAAACCACTGCAGTTCTACTGCTCATCTGAGGAGATTGATGTGACAATGAATGTTCTGAACATCTACAATACAGATACGCAGTAGTGTATTCTTAGAACTCTTTCAAAGCAAACAGCAGACTCCAAAATTTAGCCAAAAAATATGTAATAAGCAAAATATAATTTTTCTCTTGCTTGTATCCTTAGAAGTCTTTTTAAAGTGCTTGTAAAATGTTGTTCCCTCCATGAACTTAGATGTCCATCCAATTAATTCCCTTTCTAAGAAATGTTTGTTCTGACTGTTAGCTCGTGGCCTCCCTGCTGCACTGCACTGGCATTTGAGGGGAACGATGAGTAACAAAAGGCTGTTCCAACAGCTTCAGATCGTGTGCTTGCAACATCAGTAAGCTTAGCATAGTTCTGTCTCCAAGAAATCAAATTCCTTTGAAAAGAAAACAATGTGCGACATTTAAAATAGCCGAAGAGGTATTTGGGGGACCATTTTTAATTTCTTCAATAGAAGTACTCAAAACAAAAGGAGAGGTTCTAGGTATGTTGAAGTTGATAGGAATTTTTGTTATTTTTTTCACTGAAGTTATTATTTCACATTTAATTTAGAGAATAATTGTTGTCTACAGTTAAACAAAACTACAGAACTTTGCAATAATGAAGGTCAATAGTAATTTTGCCATGAACTTACACAGGAAATAAATTAAAGAACTGTTTCTTTGAGGTTCTCACTCAACACATTGACTACAGTACGTGCATACTATTATTAAACTATTTATTATTATGAGACATATTCCTAAAACTACTCAAAACCACTGCAGTAAATATCTGTACAGCTGAATATACATAGTATTGTTAAATTTTACATAAATATTCCAAGCACTGATGTTGCAACATAAAGTAGTCCCATCCAAATAATTTCCTCTGTACCTGTTTGATTATTTTAGCACTACCAGCAGAGGTTTTCAATTACACCAGGTATCATTTGTAAGACACTGAACAGTTAATCCCTCTGCTTTAAAAAAAACAAGAGTTGTGCTACTAAACAAGAACAAAAATAAATCACAAGAAAAGAACACAGACCATTCAAGACCAGCTCTTGAGGGTCTGGTACAGCAAAAGAGAGCTAGTGCTGACTACCGTAACTGCAGTTGGCATTTGGGACATGGCAGTTGCATAATGCTGGAAGACAAATTCTAAGTGTGCAGTCATACATTAGCACAAAGCAAAAAAACTTTGCAGAGTTTTTTATGAAGTGAGAACTATAGGAGTGGCAGTTACTGCACGTCCCTTACTCCTTAGTGCAGTTGTGTGATCTGTAGAAGACTCAGAGCAGGTATAGTACAACTAATGCTTGGGAAAAAACCAAATGATCTGAATGGAATTTCAGGAGAACACAAAATGAAGTATTTTAAGTGAATTGCTGAATGATCCTATGCTACTTCAGAAGGAAATGTACTTGGAAAAATTAAGAAAACAAGGGTCATGGGTTCTCACACTTCACCCAGATTTGGAAATCTAGGAAGTTTCAGATGATGGTGACTATGTTCCACCTTCAATTAACAGTAGAATCTCTAGACAAACATCTCCTGACATGCCATCAGGCTATTTAACTAAAACCTCAGAGGAATGATTTTGACATTAAATTTCCCAAGTGAACTGAAGCTGGGGATGGAGAAAAATGAAGTGATCCATTTCCTTTCAGAGCAAACTTTCAACTGAGAATTTGATGGAGGCTGCCCCTCATAGGTACATCATAGCTACATCTAAGACTACCAGTTTGCTTGTTTGTATTAATTTTACACACCCAAAGGTTCTTACAACCCAAGGTTTGGCTCATCTTTGCATGTCACATCATTCCATTAACAGACATGGAATATCCATAAATCTCAATATTAAAGAGCAAGAGAAAGAAGATGAACAAGTAGGAAAGAAGAGAAGAAAGTCCTGATGTTTTCCTACCACAGGGTAGGCCCTGAAGAAACTAGGAAGAGAAGAGGAAAAAAAGTAATAGGAGGAGGTAGAGAATTGGCTCACTTACCTCTGAAATCTCAACACCAGTGCAAACCCATATTCAAAGGTCTGCAGAAAACAGAGGAAAGACAAAGGAGGGAGTAAGGTAGAACTTGGGAGGGGAGAATGTGATAGAAAACAAAGAAAAGGGGCAGAACAGCGCTGGTTATGTTTGTCCTGAGACTAGCTAGGTTAGAAAACTGAAAAAGAAACAGAAATGCACCATACCTTTTCTTTGTCACTGGCTTCTCGAGCCACAGTAGAGCCCTGAAACAGAAAAAATGGATCTAAAAATGTGCATATGTCAGAAACTAATTTGAAAATGTTACGATTACAGATAAAAAAGTGGATGAACTGCATCCTTCTGAATTTGAGAGCTGTTTTAAAGAAAAGTGATATAGTATGTAGAATGTCCAGGGCCGCTGAACTGCTGCAATCACTTGAAGATGTAGCATGAGAGAAGAAAGATGGAATAAATCCTCAAATGCTCTACATCTATTGTCCTTCTGACTGTTGGAGCTTTTCCGCATATCTCATCCTCATTTTAAGACTATCATCCTAGAAGTTCAGTTTGCTTTGCAGACTTCTCATCTTTTTGTGCCGGTATAGCTGTACAGTTATGGAATAGGCTATTCTACGTAACTATTTAGACATATGTAATACACATTTGAAAAGGATGTCACGCAACATAAACATGTAAAAATAGTTACAAGATCACAAATTACAAACAAGAACAAAGCACCTCACAGCAACATGAAGTCAAAAGAAGAGATGAGATCAACTGTGGATTCACAAGATTTACAGTGCATGTCAAAGACATTTTGTATATTTAATGTTTTTTCTAAATTAATTTTTTATTTTAAAATTAGTGGGCAACATGGTGCTTTCTGAGTAAGCTGGAGGTGAAAAAAAAAATATGGCTGTATAAATTTCCTTTCAAATTTCTTGGGAGCAGGATCACACCTTCAAGTACTGAGTGTTTATTTATCATATAATAGCACTGCAAGAAATAACAACTGTAAACATGATAATCGGACGTTGAAAGATGCGTAAATTAACTCTATCATTTGTTGGAAGGTGTGCACTATGTGAAGAAGTGCTGGAGTGGAGTCATACTAGTTTAAAGAATGTGAGGATTCCCAACCACATTTTTTCATACCATGTTTTATTCTGTCTGCAGAGAGAAACTTAGAAAGTATGGAGGGAAAAAATAAATGGGATAGATTCTTAGTTGTTACGTACGGCCCAGGAAGCAGAGATTTAATTGCATTTTATCATTAACTGACAAACAAAGGCAAGTAGAAGTCTGATATTTGAGTTTACTGATGATACGCCTTTTTATGTTGTACTCTGTGCTCCAACAGACTATCAGGCCTGAAAAAGAGATCAGCTGAAAACAAAACAGGAAGGAAAAAACTGGATTTACAATAGTAAAAATTAGGGATATCGCTAAATTTGACATAGAAGTAATTTTATTAAAATACCTCAGTGGCCAGGAAATATCTTTGAAATCCTACAGTGATCTGTGGTCTCTTTTTCTGAGTATCTACATTGGTAAACACTTGCGCTACAAATGAGCTCTAAGCTGGTGCCAAAAATACTCATATACAAAAAGGACTCTGAACCTACAACCGCAGATGCTGTAGCAATGAAAATCAAGAAAAAGTGACTTATAATATATGCCATGTCACTATAAGTCTGCTTAGTTTGTTTTGAAGAATGATAGATCTAAACTGCAAGAGAAATTTATTTTTAAAGCAATTCCGTCCAGCTGAACAAACCGAATAGAGTACAGAAGCATTCACAGAGATGCAAGAGTTGTTGACAACAACACTAAATATAACATATATGTTTCTTTCTATTGTGTTTTCAGTATCTGGGCATTATGATGCTCTAAAACACATACACTTCTCTCAAACAAAAAACCCCCAAACTCTCTCAGGTAAGCCCTGCTGCCAATAATACTAAATACCATAAAGTCAATTGTTGACAGTCCGGAAATCAGTTCTTATAAATCATGTTCAGTCCAATTGCTAGGCAGGTACATGACAGTGGTAAAGGCTGGTGCAGTACGTAGCATTAAAATCTCTTACTACAGACTGCTAAATAAAAATCATAAAACAAGTTCGCTGATCATCTTAGTGGTTCAAGACATAGAAATTAAATGCATTAGAAAGAAGTAGGTTACTAAGTGGAGACCTCATGTAGGAAATTAAAGTATAATATGTCAGGTAGAAAGACTAGGACGATATTTTGGGCATTCTTCCTAAGAACTATATATTAAATAATGGCAAAATTACAATGTGCAGATAAACATTCTGAAACAAAAGTATAACACACGATATGATAAAGGCAACAGAATTTTTGGTTTTTAGAGCCTTCTCTTTTTTACTTAAATTATTTTTAAAATATAGAACGAAATACAAAGCTTTTGTACTAAGGTACTTTGTAAGTAGTATTTTTGGTTTAAACGAGGATGATACTTAGTTTTCATATAAGAACCCTCTGCAGAATCAGACACACCTAGTTAAGTTGCTCTATTTAAAAATGGACAATAGAAATAAGCTTGTAAAATTTCAACAAACTCATGCTTCAGTGCTCCTAAACTTACATGCAGAAGTAAATCAGTTAATGCTAGCTGTTACATAACACAATTTAAAATCAATTAAAATTCTGTGCAATATTCAAGCATCAGGATAATCTAACATTTATTCTAAATATTTTCAGATATTTTATCAGTTATTTCATCAGCAGTTATTTCTCACCTTTAGATCATATTTTCGATAAACAGATAAACGATGGCTGAACACATTCCTTGTAACAATCATATATACTTCAACTCCATCAACAGTAAGCCGGTACATGCCCAAAAACTGGGGAAGAAGTGTATTCCCGTGACATTCCACAATAAACTGTAGGAGCAAAAGAAAAAACAGAAATGAGGATGGATACATATTATATAAATGTACACATTTTTCAAGATAAGAAAAAAAGAAACAGGACATTTATTTGCTAAGTATTTTTATTTGTGTGGAAACAAACCTTCAAAAAAATCATTCCAAAACAATGCTCTTCATCAGGAGGTTATCCTCCTCTTAAGTCAGTGTTTAAAAATTAAAATCTTGATCTCCTTAACTTAAAACTCTTGACTTCTATAGATTACATCATAGAAAAAGCAAGCTCCATTTAACAGATTTTTCCACTTTCATCATCCAAAAAGCACACCTAATGCAGGTAACATTGGTTCTTGTTTCAAAAACCCAGAAATATTCTTTTGAACACCACAATATTGTTTTTTTCACTCTGTCACAGACTGCATCTAATTTATATGTTTCTCCATTCTCCATATCTGTTTATTTTGACAAACATTTACAGTGCTTTCACCAGCAAGGGGTATTATTTATTATCACCATCTTTCTGCAAGTTCCCACCTGATGACTGCACTTCAGGGCGAACAGAGTTGAGCAGTGAAGTACAAGATACCTGTACTTTTTTATTTACAAATCATTACATTTCCTTACATTTCAATTGAGTTACTAAGGTCGAGAAGTTTTGCCACCTGCATCTGAAACATGCCTTTCATTTTTTTTAATCACATGCCCTACAACTAATAGTTTGAAGCCAAACTGAAAGATTACTGGATGAAGCTGAAAAAGTACAGACTGTATTGATGATGAGAAGAAAGAATACTTATTCCCAGAATAAAAATACCCACATTGTATAATTCCTAAAACCAACTCAAACGCATCCAGTCATATTTTGCATAACCAAGGATAGTCAAGCCACAATGATGCAAACCAGAAAAAGACTCCTTAGCTTTCCTCTTCCAGTTATTACTAAGTCTCAAACAGAGAGAAAATTTAAAAATTCAAGTCCCAAAGAGGAAACATTAAAATGAACCAACAGTCAGCTTTTGAAGCAGATCAGCTTTTAAAGATTCATTAAATACTGAAGCTGCCGTTTCTTTTTTTGCCACAGCAACTAGGTTATTAGAAACACATTATTCTAAAACACAGGAGACTTTAGAACAAGTTAACCGAATAAACAACTTGCACTGTTTAACAAAGGTAGTTAGTATGTGGTAACAAATCATATAACAAAGCTCTTGGAACCATGCAGATTTTGCAGTTTTGGGCTCCTCTGTTAATTTTACGGAATTTCTCTCACTAACTTCATATTGGAACCTGCACATATCACAAGCAGACTTTCCTTTTTTTTTAAAACGCAAAATAAAACCAGAAAGGTTTAAAGAGTCCTGAAACAATCCCGTCCAGCAAGAAAAAAAGGGAATGAAAAACAAAGATGGAAATGGTTGACTGCGAACTGACCATAATTTTGACTAACAAACTTGACACAAGCTCTGTTGAATCTTGCAGGCACAGTCTGAGTTGTAACACCCCTTTCTTCTTCCCTGTTGCTGTACAGGAGGTTACAAGCCCTGAAGCAGAGAACACGTAGTGATGCCGCTTCACAACGTGCCATTTCACGGTGTAGCATTTTTAAGCCCGAACTGCCTACGAATGGGCAAAACATCTTAGCTGCTACAGAGGCTCAGTTAATGCAAATCAGAACCTCTAGGAAGGAAATGTGTTTGCTCCAAAACACAAAGAGCTCGATGATCAAGGATCATAATAGCAACAGTCCTGAGCAGTGCACAAAGACTGATAATTTAGCATTTGGTAAATGCTTATGGTTTTAATAGATGGAGAAGTTCTAAGATTGAGTTTTTGAACTGAAGGATTTTCAATCAAAGGGCTGTTACCAATCTCACGAAGCAGTTCTAATGTGTTACAAGATGCATAGCTCATTCTGACTATCAGTAATTTATCTCAAAGATCTGATCACAAAGGAAAATTAGAATAACGCTGAAGTTACAGAAAACTTGTTAAAAATACTAACTGCTATTATTCAAACTACATTGATTATTTGGTTATAAACATCAAATACTTCGCATATGTCCTAAAGGTAAATACTTTTCTAATACTTTAGAAGGTAGGAAGGGTTGTTGTCACAAAAATATTTACTGAGTGATTCCTTCTCTAAGTGAGGTGACTAGTTTGCAATGATGATAAAAATTAATCTACCATCAAAGAAGGGTTTAGTGCTGCAGGACTTCAGGCCATTCAACTGTTAAATGGATCCATCCATTCCTAATCTTATCACTCTGAATTACAGAATTTGAACTCCTGTACAATAAAATAAATACTATTATTCCTGTTTTTCATACGGGGCTCTGAGATGCAGAAAGTTTATTGAAAATTATACAGGGTTTGTGCCACATGAAGGAACTGTAGCTATGCAACTCGAGTACCAGACTAATAGTCCCCTGGCTTTCTTCTCACCTGCTAGAGCATAGTTTTGACACTTAATCCATCTCTTCAACCTTAGCTATTGCTAACTCTCCAATTTTAACCTTTCTGATCCCGAGTGTCCCCATCTGCAAAACAACGTCATTAACACAGAACATGCACAACATATCCACTGTAATAATATAGAATAAATCCTATAGTTAGCAGTAGACAACCCCCTCCCAAACTCTTCTGTATTACTTAACAAGGAATAAAGGCAATTATAGAGAGTTGCTTATGTCCTACTTGTAAGTTAGGGTTAGCCACTTGCTAACACTGTTGTTTCATTTTAATATTTTGCAATCAAGTCTTCTGAAAGGGCAGCATTACTCATATGCAACACAGGATATGAAAAGCCCTGCTAGTACTGCTCTCACTTGATAAAAAAGGGTCATGTTCTTGCAGACTTCTAAGAGACCTTCTAAAAGCAGACCACATATCATAACAGTTGTTTCCTACTTGTTGCCAACTGTAGACACTTGTGTCATTGCAATTTAAAGAAAAGCTCCTAAAATGTGCTTTCCATGACAGCATTTCTTATCCTAATGGGGAGACAAAGGAAAGAGGGAGGAATGCCACTTGCTTTCAGCATCTACAAGGATGGTCTAGAACTTCCTACCTTTGAAACTATCAATCCCTCATATCTGCATCACAGAGGAAGCAAAACGTGTCATCTGATTGGGTGGGAGCCCAGCAGGACTTGCACTGGTGACTGCAGTTGGCAGATTTTCAATTTGTCCATCTTGATATAATGAAGTAGCAACTTAGTCACCTCAAGGTGCTTTTTAGGAATGATTTCCTGAAGTTTCCCACTCACAGCTGGAATAAAAGTGAGCCTAGAAAATAAGTCAGTATATGCTTAACAGGACTGCTAGATTTCAGTGAAAGAAAAGACCTTCACTCCTTTTTATTTACTCTTTCTAAAAAGAACATTAAAACAATTTTATGAAGCAGCCTTACTAAATAAATCTGTAATACCTAGCTAGTACAAGTCCTTATAAGCAGTAAAATAATCCATCTTTTTGAAGAGTGATATGATAAACACTCCATCATTTTCTGCTTATTCAGACAATTTTCATTTTTCTGAACAGCATGAGGATAATATTACCGTTAACAAAATAAAGCACCATCAGCGTGCTGACACATTTTTATGTGCTGTGCAGCATGGTTATCAAATACCTAATCTTTTGAGCTCTCTTGAACCCCATGCTTAAAGCTGAAAATTATTAAGAAATTCTTTATGACTCTATATTCTAATTAATTTTTGCATAAATACAGCTTCAAGACTCCTTAAAAAGAACAAAAATTTTCCTACCTCTTTTTACATGAAATAAAAAATTCTTAGCTTCTTGCTTCCCCATGGCAATGCTAGTAACATATCAGGATGACTAAAAGACAACATAGTGCATATAATTTATTGGCAAATAAGGTATGCCATTTTCGGCTCTTTTTGAAAAAACATGGGGTAAAATTCCCCCTTCAGCTATTTCTCCTTGTCCCTTTGATGATAATTTGTGGAATGATTTGGTATCAGTGAAGACTAAATCCTGAATTATATATATTTTGGTTCTATGTGAAAACTCAACATTCCTATTTCTCACAGGTAGCTCTGTTTTGCAAGGATTAATTCAGAAATACACAACATGCTCACGCTCTGTTACCCCTTTACATATTATTTTCATGATTTTCTACATCGTGATTAAGGCAATCATGCTTGAATTATCAAATGCTTATATGACAAGTCTATACATTCATTAGGATACTTTAATTAAAAAAACTGAATTGTATACAATGTAATTATTTAAAAACATTCTGGACATTGTGAAGGTCAAGAAGTTGGTCCTCTTTCTCTGGGCTCAACTTTCTCTTTCAAATCCTCTTGCCTCCACTAATGCATTGCATGCAAGTGTACTGAAATGTGGATTCGCTCCACAAAAACGTGGTTAAGATGTTGTCCAGAGTTATGCCATGTTTCAGAATATTCCAATTATCGCTATTTTCCCAGGCTCTAATAACTTCACAGAAAATTAACCACTAGGTACTTATGTGACACACTGAAAGGTTTAATTAGCTGAAGTACAGCACACAGAAAGTTATAGATTTTCAAGGTCTATAAAGCTGTTTTCTTCTAGCAAGTTATGTAAGAAAGTAATTTCATTTAAGGAATCATTCAATCAACAGATAGGTTTTAAGGTACAAGCTCTGTGATTCACAGCATTACATTTCCCATTGTTTCATACTTTGGCCAGTGCTTAATTTTACTTCAAAGTGTAATGCATTCTACATGTCACCACTGCGTGTGATTGTCTAGGCAGCAGATCTACTACTAGGAATGTTACACTTGGTTCTGCTATAATCAAACTAATAATTTTGCATGCTGACGTCTTCTGAAAGTGCTCCGCATAGCTTATATATTAATATATATAATATATACCTAGAAAACATCTGCTGGTGAAAACCAGGCCTGAAACAGAGCCAATGCAGCCAAGTCCATTTGCCATTTTGTGCAATTAGAAACTCACCTATGAATTTTCACATCTTTCTGTGAGGTTTTTGCACAGACTGAGTCCCATCTAATATCATAAAATCAGAGAATCCTTTGGGTTGGAAGGGACCTTAAAGATCATCCATTTCCAACCCCCCTGCCATCAGCAGGGACACCTCCCACTGGATCAGGTTGCCCAAGGCCCCATCCAACCCGGCCTTGAACACCTCCAGGGACGGGGCATCTGCAGCTTCCCTGGGAAACTTGGTCCAGTGTCTCACCACTCTCATGGTGAAGAAATTCCTCCTTATGTCTAGTCCAAATCTGCTTGTCCCCCTCCCTCTTCACATCTAGTTTAAAGCCTTATCTACAATCCCTTCAATCTCCTGGGCAAGGACCCTCCTCCCCCTCTGAGAAAGGTGGCTCCCACCTGATACCTGTAATCCCGGTGCCATATAGGCCATCTCATTATCAGAAAACCCAAAATTATTGCAGTGACACCAGCCACAGAGTCATGTATTAATTGACTGGATCAGTCTGAGCTGTGCTCTGTCACCACCTGGAACTGGAAGGAGAGAAGAAAAATCACCTGGGCCCAAAATTCCCTCAGTAGCTGTCCCAAGGCCCTAAAATCTCTTTTAACCCCACCTTAGGCTTCGTACTGCTGCTTCGTCCATTTGCACGTGGAGCAGCAGTAACGGGTAGATCTCTCTGTAGATCTCACCAGGCTGGCAAGTTTCCTGGCCACATCCTTTACCCCAGCTCCTGGGAGGCAGCAGACTTCCCTTGAGTGGGGTCTGCTTGACGTATCAGACCCTCTGTCCCCTTCAATAGAGAGTCTCCTACAAATATAACTCTACTATTGATCCTTGTGGCAATACAGTATTTACTCCATTTTGGTCTCTGACTCTGCTCCAATCCAACTGCATCTTTCTCCATGTCTTCCTCCGGTACGTCCTCCACCTCGAGAGCCTCAAATCTGTTTTGGAGCGACACCTGAGGTGGTGTGGGCAAAGAGGGGGTTGATTTTCTGCCCACTCTAATCAGTTTCTTGTTTTCAGGTTAACCTCTCCTACAGGAAACAGTGGGTCCACAGATGCAGGTGAAATGCAGACTGGATGCAAATATGTATATTCTCATCTCTACTGTTTCTGCTTCTCCTGTTTTTTCATATCAAAGCAGCTTTATAGGTCAGTTATCTTAGCCGAGCTAATGTCATAGCCATGTTATCCCTGGCTAATGTGGGCCATGTTCTGCGCAGCCTCTTGATTCACATGATGAACTGGCTGAAGGGCTGTCCTCAACTGTGTTTCTTTGCAAATCTCCCATAAATCTTCACCTCTTACTAAACTAGAACATACAGAGACAGGGTCATTACTACACAGTGTGCATTCTCCTACATGCACATATGCATTCAAATAACAGTACATTATATTGCATTGCTTTGCCTTTTTACCTGCCCTTTCCCTACTTTCTGTGGTATGTACAGCTGTAACTCATGAAGAAAGGAGGGGCAGTGTGGGGAAGTTAAGCCACTGATAACCTGTGCAAGTAATGACATAGATGGAGGATGACACAGACTTAAATGCAGTTCTGCTTTAGCAACCTACCAGCTTCATGTCAGCCCATCTCAGTGCAAATCTTCATACACCTTACCCCTATTTTCTTTTCTAGGGTATTGTCCAGCCTATGTCATCACCATTTCTGTGACAAAACAGCTTTTAGCCTGGAGTAATGTTTTCCCATCTATTTATTATTTGAATGTTTTCTCCTACCTTCAGCACAATGACCTTGTGCTATTCCTTGATTCCTGCACAGCCCTGAGCCACACCCTTGGTGTAATTTTTCCCGGTTTTACCTTATTGTTTGTTTCTTTTCCTTTCATCTGTCTTCCTGTTTCTTTCATATCTTTTTCCTCTACGGAAGCAAAGATCATATTTTTTTTTCAGTGCTTTTGTTTTCTCCTTTATGCTGTCCTCTCCCTTTTTAGCTCATTCCATTCTTTGCTTTCCTTCCATCCACTTCCTGGTCCCTCCCCTGTTTGCTGCCTCCAGTAAATGGGCAGTCCCTCTCCTTTACCACTATTCACTATTTCTGATGGTTGCCAGGGAGACAAACAGGCAGTGCAATAGGAGTCAGTTCTGCATACATTACCTGTGCAGGGAAGAGAACGTGCAGTCAACAGGGACAGCCACCTACAGCAAACCTAAAGGTTACCTACACTCATGAGTTGTTTTATATTGGAAGGCTTGTACTCTAGCAATTCCTTCTTGTTCACGTGCTTTGAGATGGCTTCTCAGTCTCGACTCTTTACTGAAGTCACCTGATTGTGAGCACTGAAGAATAATAAATCCCTTTTGAAGTCCCTCTTAATGAAATAAGAAAAAAGATAAAGGAGTGCAAAAGATGTTGTTTTTTTCCAAGTCACTCAAGTTGTTTTAATTTTATTTATAAAAACTTCCATCCTATTCATAATCTGTTCTCAAAGAGCATGGGATTCCACTTCTACATCAGTTTAAACCAACTTAATATTTAAAGCAAGTTTAGCTCATTAGGAAGGACAGGGTGCCTTGGTTCAGACATTTCATAAACTAGAACATCTGCCTATAGAATTTGACTCAATTTTCACTGATTTCTGCCCTTAGAAATAATATCTGTAGTTCATAAAATATCTATATATCTACTAATACCTACATTAGTATATTCTGTATTTTATATAAATTACTCAATAAATTTTTTGCACAGGAAAATACCTCCAAAAGAACATATAAACATAGCCTGAATATATGCTGAAATGAAAAATTTTTCTTTAGGAGGAAGCAGGGTATTACCTGTTCTTTAAACACAGGGTGAAATCCTGGCAATGCATTCATTACAAATTGCTGAGCTCTCTTTTAACAATGCCAAGGGGAGCACAAGGTTTAACACCAGTGCTCCTGCTCTTGGGGTCAGGAGCATAGGTTTAAAACAAAACAGCACGAGATTTGGAAGTATTTCAAATGAATATTTGATATTGTCCTCAAATGCTATTTAAGTATTTAGTGTGAAAAAGCTTGATGAAGTTAAGCAATTTTAAGTGGTCAAACTACATCTGAGAGTAGGTAAGCCCATCAGCAAGCACTTTTCTAATATTTCAAAGTCTGACCCATTTGAGCCTAACAATGGTTCTAGTGCATTTGACAAATAAGTGAAGTTCAGCTGAAGTCATGCCTGAAGAGTAGCAAGAAGAGTTCTAACTGGTAGTATATCATTAAAATATCATTAAAATGTAACTAAAAAGCAGCATTTTAAACTACGTATGCACAAATATTACAGTAGTTAAAAACTGGTGCTCATGGAAATTCACAGCACAAGAACCTAACATGTCATATATATTTGTATTTACTGTAACACTTAGAGATGTAGCTGGTCCATGCTCTAGGACATTTTGTCTTTAAATGTAAATAAAAAGCCGATCCGTGCATGACAGACTATAATCTAGTCATAAATAACAAGATGTTTTGCAACTTCAAGCACAGAGAAAGAAATTACTCTACCCTATTTGTGTAGAAGTGGTGGGCTTAGTGTGGTTTTGGTTGGTTTTTTTTAAACTTTGCAAGAGAAAATGATCTCTAGTGTTTCTACTCAGTACTAAACGCGTCAGACTCATCTGATGAGTTGACAGAAAGCGTCAATGTTTAGACTGAGGCATTCACCATCTGTCTGAGGTTGTAGGCCTGATTGCCACTAAAAAAAAAGGCATCACATCAGACAGAGTAAACAGATGAATGTAACTCATAATTTTGGACAGCAACTATAATTTACAATTGTCAGGACTATTATTTACAATTCAACAGTTTTAATTTGGAATTGCTATATATACTTAGACGCTGTTTCTATAGTAACTTATCCTGACACTCCTTCAAGTCTGGTTCACTTCCAGTTATTTACACATTTCTAGTATACAGCCTTAGGCTTCACTCCTGATTATTTTCCCTGCTACATGTCTCTGCTGACCACACTAACCCTGAGATGCTTCATCGGCAGCTTTATAGTTCAAAAACAGTGCAAGTAGGATGACAGCTGTTTTGCAAGTGCCAGGGATGAAGGCTGTTTTGGTGAATGAAGAATATATCCTGTCTTTCATACTTCTAACTTGACATGGTCCCCTCCCCAGCGTTCTTTGTTTAAAGACAGCTATCTTCCTGTATTTATTGTTAATCAGTTCAAGCAGTCTTGGAAAAATGTTTGATAAGTCTTGTTCAATCCCTAAGCAAGGACAGGTACTTCTGAAATCTGGAATGATACTATCAGCTTGGAGCTGTTATCCTTAATAAGGAAACAGGTGTGTAAATATTACGGTTTAAATTAAACTCATTCAGTGTTTCATTCTGTGAAAGAAACCTGGAATTAATTTGTAGAGGGGGAAAAAAAGGGCTGAGGAAGACATGATCTGTCATAAATGGCATAAATGTCACTTATAATCATGTTAGAAGTAACTGGAAGACAATTACTGCCTTCCCGGGCAGGTGAAACAGGGTGCAGGATACCAGAGGGTTCACAAGTTACTGTTCACAATGGATAGATCATCTAACCGCAGGCCCTTTGGGAGCACTAGATCTCTAACAAGGGAGAAAGAGCCTTCTAAAATTCACATGAATCGCCCCCCTAGTCTTTACAAGAAATGTTATTCCTCACAGGATGATGGAACAAGCTGTCCAGGGAAGTGGTGAAGTCTCCATCCCTGGAGGTGTTCAAAAAGCATGTAGATGTGGAACTCTGGGACATGGTTTAGTAGGAATGGTGGTCTTAGGCTGACAGTTGGACCTGATAATCTTAGAAGTCTTTTTCAACCTCAATGATTCTATCATCCCTTGACTACATAACCGGGTCTGACCATGACTACACACTCCGTTCCTTGGAAGGCTAAACCTTTCCAAATACAGCTCTTCTCTTAGAGCAGTCTGGCACAGGGTATGAATAAGGGCACGTCACTAGAAGTCCCAAACACAATCACACCTGGGCTGTGAAGCGTATTTACCTGGGCCTGAAATTTTCACATATATGGCGAGTACTGCTGACGGGCAGTGAACTGAAATTAGAGAAAAGCTAACAAATAGACTTTTCCCTAAAAATCCTGTATTTGGTACTTTCATGTGTAATTACAATTAGCTTCTTTAACTGTAGCAACAATTACAACTATGAAGACATTGGGCAGCAAGGTAGGTAGAGTATGTAAAACAGGGAACTTGGGATTTCCCCTACTGGCAGAACAGAGTATGCCAAAGTAACACTGAGCTCAAGAGAACTTGTTTTATTGACAAAGATTTCCACAGGAGTACCAGTGCAGTATCTGAAAAGTCTTACATTACTGCAGTTATGCCATCCAACAGAACCATAAAGCTACATCCATACCAGTGAATTATATAGGCCTTGGACTGTCCTCTGGCACCAGTTCGAGTTGGAATTGAATAACTTGCACCCAAATTATAAAGTTCCCCTCTACAACAGGGTGCTCGTATTCAAACTCCTAAGTAGGAACAGTAGCTGGCCTGACTTAATCCCTTACACCTTACCCAGAATTATTTGGTAATTATTTTGCCGGTTAGCTGGCCCAAAGCAAAACTACAGTAGGGACCCATTAATGAGCTCAAGTGTCAGTGGACTGCATTGCACTGCTTGCTAGTAGAAAGGCAGTCTAAATCCAATCTGTGTGGGATGGCCTGGTTGAGGGAATTATCAAAACCACCAGGACACACACCAGACTTTGTCAAGCAGACTAAGATGAATTTCACTTGTTTGAAAAACAGCTAGAGAAATGGGTGAACAAGGTGCCCTACCTAATGATTCCAATCATTCAATTTCCAGCAGCAATACACAGGACACTGTATCAGCCGTCACCAGAATTGGTGGAATTCAATTTAGATTTTCTTTAATTAATTCAAATGATTTTGTTCAGTACATTGCTGAAGATAATGAAATTAATTTATTTCATTAAAAAGCCCAATAATTAAACTGTCTCTGTACTTGAGTTCCTCTCCATTTACAATGCTTTGTTGAAGTACTCTGAAGTTCTGAGACAAAAAGAAATACAAGTCTTATCTTTATGAATCTTCTGGCAGCACCAATTAAAGCTTTCTTAAATGGATGTTTTTCCAGTATAAAATGAAATTAGAGGTTCAGTATAGATAACTTTCAGATCATTATCCCTGGTAACCTAGGATATTATGAACTCTTATGTTTGAAAGCATTAATGAAAAAATATTCCCAATTATTAAGTTCATTCATGCTAGCACTGTCTTCTGATACTTTTGAAAGGAGCCAACTGTTTTGAAAAGCAATATGACTTTTCAGCTGGATTAAGTCTCAAAATATTGATCATTAATACTAGCTTCTAATGCCAAATATGAAACAGCTTGAAACTTTAATTCTGCTGCACTACTTCAGAGATCAAACCCTTTCAGATCAAAGTTAAAATTGTAAGTTTGGAAACTCAAACAAAAAACAAGCCTCAAATCACAATTAGATAATAGTTTAAAATTTCTCTTTGGTAAAATGGTAATTAAAAGACGGTCTTATGGACATTTCTGATAGTGATGATATTTATCTACATTAAAAGAAACACATGGTAGTCCTACATGTTATTTAAACTGAACAACAACATTCAGAAAGAGAAGAGTTCTTATATAGCTCACTGAAGGCTTCCCAAGCCACTGTAGACTTGGAGGGCATTCAGAGATCTTCCTTCAACACAGGAAGAGCAGAGAACAAAGTGGCCAGGCAGCACCACAAAGATGGCTGGCGATACCTTCAGTCTCAAGTACCCCAAAAGCATGCTTTTGCCTCTCTTTCACCTCAAGAGGCGGCTTTAAAACATGTTTTACAAAGGAAATAATATTAAAAAACCCCTACAAACAAAAACATTGCAGGACAAAAACCAAAATACATAAACCAACAAAAATAGCCTCAACCTCAAATGTCCTGAAGTCTTTACCCAAAATCCCAACCCACAGAAGTGAGCAGGAAGATGGAAAGCAGGATAAGAAACCCCTCCTATGCTATGATACCTATTTGGTATCATATTTTTAGATGAGTTTTTAGAGGCTTTTCCAATTTCTGCAGCTTTACAACTTAGTCAAACAGATCTGGGGTAAGGAAATAACCACTGATTTTATTCTCATATTTCCCAGGTTCTGGTCCCACCCTGTGCCATACACACAGATTATACACTGGCCCAGTATGCCAGCTATTAAGGCTGATTAGAGGGATCTCCACTGCTCACTTTTGCCTTTACAGTTGTTTATGGGAATTCTATTTGGCAAAACCTGTTTTTTTATTACCAGGCTGTTACATTAATTATATCAAAGTTTTCATTTCTCAAACAACACAACTTTGATTGTTTGAAATCTGTTGTTAGTGAAACACAGAATTTATTCATCAGACCAGGAAGAAAGGGGCCACCTCCACAATTTACATACACATACACAGACGTTTCCAAGTGAGCCCAGAATAAAGTAGCTTCAAGCCTTACAACTCACTAGCTGGAAGTGTGAGCATCTTCCTAGTAAGGCAAAGGAGCTTATAGCCTCTGAGTTTACAGTACCTCTGTATCATGCAGACATATAATTTTACTTAAAATTAGGTTAGATATTTAGAAAAGTGCACCCTTGCAAATTGCAGACATAAAATAAATTGCTCATGCATAAAGGGAAAAGTGACTTCTTCCATAATTATTCATTTAAAACTTTTAACTCATTAGAAAAGATTGCCATTATAATATTTAAGGAGAGATCCCACACCCTGACAATAATTAATATATTACCTGATGGTATTTCTTCAGTATGTTGTGCATTTCTGCTACATCTTCACTTGTTATGGTTTTGATGATATATCTTTTGTCATAAGATGTATGAAAGCGGGCACCACTGCGTGCTTGGGAATCATTGGCAAGGGGTGAACTCCTTGTCAATGAATTCTGTCAATTGATTTAAAACAAAACAAGAAAGCATCAAGTCAGACAAAAATATGCAACTTTTAATTGGAACAAATATAAACCATTTCCATTTATTTTTTTTAGTCTTTTTCAATCCATCTGGACCAAACTGAATTCTGCAAAACATGTAATCACAGATTGCATTACCTTGACACATCACTTAAAAAATGTTCTGATACCAAAAGAATCAGGGAAGATATTGCCCATCAGTGGTTCAAAAGTCATTCTGAAAGCTGAATAAGAATTTATTGCACTTTGTTTCAAAAACATTATCAACTTTCGGGAAGAAAACATACAGTAATTAAAAATCCAAAACGAACACTGTATTACACCACAATAACCATAAACAGAAGGCTCATCCATAGCTACACTATCACGTTAAAACTGAGCAGGATTTGCTCTTGAGCCTGTGTGATCTGGTGCATAAACAAGCTAGGTTTCTGAGTTCTAGTACCAGAGCTGTTCCAATGATTTCATATCTAGTGTTAAGCAAGTAATATTATTATACAACACCTGCTTTTGTGAAATAGACTTACCTTCCTACAGACTCAAGAGGGAAAGGTTAGTTAATGGCTGTGTAGCAGTTAGAAGAAAAACTGGAAGAGATTAGCGAACATTTTTAGACTGAAGCTTGAAACTACTCGCACTTCAACAGTATCAAAAGCAGCTTTCTGCCTTTTTTCAGAAAATAAGAAGTATTTGGATTAAAACAAAAAAAAGTAAAAATAAAATAAATAAAAAAGTAAAAATAAGTTAGACAAAGTATTACAACTTGCTTTTGGTTGGAAGCATCTTTCTTTACCAGTAAGAGTTTATGCCAATTGGTACATGTTTGCATTACATCATTATTTTTTTTAAATAAGTAGTGACAGCAGCGGTAAAGCCATAATCATATTCCTATACCTCATGTGTTATTCAATTCAAATGGACCATACTATAACAAAAGCTTAAAAAAAGTTAATTACAGACTGCTGGAACACTTCAAACTTGCAGTACCCAGTCAGTATATCCCTACCGGTACCAGAAAACCCCAGCTCCTGCTATCATTCATCATTGTACCACACCACAGAAACACCTGTTGCTGAATTGAAATATACTTCCCCCCTTCTACACTCACATAGCGTAATATGCTTTTTGCATATCAGTTTAATATGAAATAAAAACCTTTTCCCACAAGGTTACTTTATTCAGTTGAAATACACAGAAGTAGAAGGAACAACAGTAAATCATGTAAAAGTACACAGCTCTACAACATATTATCAAAATGAAAACCTTAATTATGACAAGTAAGAGAAATAAATCTTCGTGAGCTTCTCCCTGTGTATTTCTAGGCTTGTGCAATGAACTAGAATAATCACTAACGTCTATGATAAAAAATGACATATTTCTCCACTATCCTCTCTATTCACTGAAGAAAGTAAGTATGTGGATACTTCCCTAAGGTTTATAAATAAACAGTATTTCTAGACTAATCAGAAAGGAGCTTTAGGGACAACCACAGCAGACTCGGTTCCTTCTCTTCACAGGCTTTCGGACAGTCAGACTGTCAGATTTAAACCCTGATACACCACCACTTCACATGGTATTAATGCAGTTTTCTCTACCTGCTTTCAGGTGTTTCCTATTCAAATTCACTTCCCACCACTCCACCACTTTTTGTGTACTCATGCAGTCAATTCAAGAGAAGAGGTAACATAAATAGATCAAATTTTCTTAATGCTACACTTTATATCAGTCCTCTGTTAATTTTCTAAGTGAAACATAAGAGTTAGTCTTAGAAACCATCCTCTGCAGAAACCTTCTCTGTTCTAGTGTCAGGACTTGGCTTTATTTCCAAAGCATATATTTGTTTAAGACAAAGAACCAAGAACAGAAGTCTTAAAAAAATGTGCAAATTCAGTTACCATCACTACAAACCAGAATATATGATGTAAAATAATAATTATTCTTAATTCTGAAAAAAGCTAAACTAGTAACTACTAGTGTATGTCATGAATTAAACTATTGCTAAGTTATTAGGCTGTAATTCAGTTAGCAATAATAAAGGCTGCTGGGTAATTATTTGCTATTGTTCCCAGCAGAAAAAGGTGTATTATTCTGACGTTAACTATTGCAATAAAACAGTAACCACAGTTTTCTAAATGTCTTTTTCCAAGAGAACCCATCTTCAAATTGTAAGTCATATATTGTAAACCTTAAAAGGAATTAATGTGGGAGGGAGAGATCAAATGTCTATAAAAAGTTGCAAAAATTTTACTTGCTAATCTGCCACTAAACCTCCAATGGAGGAGGGAAAGAGAGAGAGTGAAAAGGAGGGCCCGAACTAGCATTATCTGCCAAAATTCCAAATACTCCTAAGGTATATTTTAACATTGTTTACCAAAAGACCTGTCAGATTTGAGTCAAATTTGGACCTGGGTGTACTCAGTATGAATGAAATATCTTGCTAGCAACACCTTGACTGAGATACAACGTATGGGAGATGCTGCTTCTATGGACATCCTTGTTGCTGAAGCCTAGTTACTAGTTTTGTGGCCAGAAAGGGACAAAAATAACCACTTTTGATTTAAAACCCTCTGAATGTTGTTCCCATAACTATTTGCTCTTGTAAAATCCGTCTCCTTTTGCAGTCATAAGTGCTGTTTGCACAGAAGAGCTCTTCTAAGTGTTAGGTCTTAAAATAAAGTCCTTCCTGCTTTCCAGGAACAGTGCTCCTGCAAATATGACCTCCTTCCCTCCCATTGTGAACAAGGGATATCTAATATATAGGTATATTTATGCAGCAACCCATCAAAACAAACAGAAATTTATTCAGATTTTTTTTCCCCATGATGAAGTACAATATTTGATGCATTTAAAAACATGGACAGCGTAAGCAATAAGAAATTCTGACTTGAAAAGAAATAACAGCTGCTACACCAAGAGAATAGATCAACTAATACTCCTTTTATCATGCCTTTCCCATTACAATTCAGGCTAGACAAAAAAAAAATAAAGTACTCAGATTCAAACAGAAATTAATACATCTAGTCATATTTTAAACCAACTGGAGGAAACTTTCTTTAAGTCGCTATTTTTTTACAGTTTCTTCATTTTTTTCAGCAATAGCTGTTTTTTTCTAATGGAAATGAATTCTGCCTGATTGCTAACTATAATGACAAGTTAATTCGCAAACACAATGATTGTACTGAAAATGTTGCAAACACAAGAATATAATATATCTGTAGGCAACTATTTATCACGCAATTTACTGTTTCTTAATGCTCTACTGGGTTAGAAATGGTGATCCATTTATTTTTGAGTAGATGGCTATTTTATTATTACTTATCTATATCAAGCTTAATTAAGAATGCATACTCCTATTATTTTACCACACGCATATTAATTTGTTAGAATAAACTAAGCAACCTTGTGCTAAGCAGCAGTTTACATACATGCACAGGTAACGCAAATGCATTCTCTATAAGACCCTGACCCTAGTAATAAATTGGAATTTAAGATGTTTAAACATTAAACACGTTTAAGAGAGAAACAACCGCTAATTAAAATCTTTGATACTTTATTTTTACTCTCATTACAATGCTCTGTCCAGATACAGAACGTATTTCCTTTGAACTCCGAAATAAGGTGGAACATGGATGATATTGTTAATATTACTGGTGGCTATGTTTTATTTTATTACTTGTATAAGTTTATTAAACAAGTACAGTTTAAAAAGCTGAAAAAAAAATCAAATTTCATCATATTGTGCTGATTATTAGCAACTGCACTACCACTTTCTCATGATAATAAATGTATGGCTGAGTTTTGTCTGTGGACAGTTTTATTTCTAATGGTTCACCACTGTGAACAGAGAAAAGTTCACATTCCTTCTGAAGTAAAACTTCCAGGTATGATGCAAAGTATTTTACCTCTCAACTATACTATTTATATTTGTTTATAGTTAGAAATCAGTCTTCAATAAAACACATACACTGTTGGCCTGCTCTTGACAACAAAGATTGTTTAAATAAGAAGATGACAAGAAACGGTCTGCACTGGCAAGTCATCATTAGTAAGTTAACATCAAGGGACAGCTTTACAGAAAGGATCAAACTAGAAGAATTTCGGGTCTTCAAAGAAGAAACAACATGGCTATTAAAAAATATGTTAAAAACACTAAGATCCTTCTCTTTTGATGTAAGTGAAGCTAACTTACCTGTTTGACCCAACAATGTTAAGTATAAATCAAAGCATTTTGTACACCATTCAAACCTTCCAATTACTAACAAATTAATAGTACATATAATAGAATTGAAAAGAATCCTGTAAACCTATAACTGATTAGAAATCTCAGACAAAAATACGAGTAACACCATGTGTGACATCCAACGTGCACTTTCATGCCACAAATAGTATGGAAAGTTTGTGAGAATTTCTCTTTTAAAATTAAGGTTTAAACATATCTAGATAAGTAAAAAAGCTTAATTTGTTCTGGCGCTATGTAACCTAAGTTTTTAATTCAACCACTTAGTGCAGACAAGAATGAGAAACACAGTAGTGTATATCAGACAGACTAAAGATAGGCATTTACTGGAATTGTACTGTTCAGCTCAGACTGCTATTGGACGCACTGTATAGACTTGTCTCTTACTGTCAGACATAGTTTTGTGAGACACTACATGGTAAAACATTCCTGTGATCCAGACAACTTTTGCCAGAACACACAGATATGTTTCAGTGCTGACTGGTAAAAAAGAGAGTAAAATAAGTTTGTACTATGGACATTCATGCACAAATGCCTAAAGAAAGCAACATAGGGCTCTTACTCTGCTTCTTTGTTCAGCACTGAACTCAGTTAAGGGAGACCCATCGCCATCCCCAGCATCACTATCTCCTTCTTAGGTGAGGCTTCAGTGGGGGACTAGAAAGGAAATGAAGAATGAAATTCAAGCATCTTTTGCTTCTGAAAGGAAAATATAGGCAGGGTTGAGGGAGAGGGAAAGGAGAGACAGAGAGAGATAGATCATGGCAAATACCAGATTGATTTCCCTCTGGCTCTGCTTCTTAATTAGGGGAAGACTAAGTGGAACATGAACAGATGGGAAATGAGCTACTCCTCATTTAGCACAGATCTATGAGCCACAAAGCCAGAAGAGGGATACAGACAAAACCCCACTCAATTCCTATCCTCCAAAAGATACAGGTTTGATGACCTAACAATCCTTATACCATCACTTACTGCTACGACACAGCACCTCCACACCTCCATATTGTGTCAGGAACCAGTGGGGCATGTCTCCAGCTGTATAATGCTGAAGCATTACTCATAATAAGTTTAAAAAAATTCACTTGCTTATAGTATAGTGATAGTGAGCGCAAAACGCAAAGAAAAGAAGGTCACAGTGCCCTGTTCCCTTCATATTTTCCCAGCCTTCTCCAACTCTGCCACGATGTGCCTCAGTCCTCTGGCACAATTAAAACATCTGTCAGCCACACATACCCTGTTCCACTTAACAGCTTCACTTAGCAACTCGGTGTAAGTCTCCTGCTCTGAGTGTGTGTGTTCTGCCAATTCCCCATTCACTTCTCATTTGTGAAGTTTTAATCTCGTGCCTGCTGTTTTTTTGGTCTCAGGAGAAAGAAAAGGTTTTGTACTTTTAAAGTGTGAATACTTTTATGAGGTCATTTAAAGACTACGCTAAATTACTTGTGTAATTACTTGTACAACTGAAGACACATTTAACATGCCAAGCTCAGAGATTCCTCTAATCAACAAATTTCTTTCACACACCTCCCCCCACCTCTCTCAAAGTTTCCCTCTGAGAAATCACTGGCCGGAAGTCTCACCGTCCTTAAATAAATCATTATAAAAAAAAAATCACCTATATTGCACAGAGTAGCAGGTAACTGGAAATACCTATCTGGTCTTCAGTGCTCACAGGCTACAAATCACAAAGAATTTGTCCTGTACCTCAGTATTAATTTCTGGCAAAATAATAAAAACAAACCTTTAAATGTAAGTGGTTAAAAGCTACACCACTTACAAATACTTAATTTGCCAAAGAGTTCTCGATAGAGAAAATTAATCAGCACACCTAAATTACATGTCATCACCTCACCCAAGAACAGCATATTCTTTAGCAAATTCACAGAAAGGTTTAGTTTTACCATAAACCCACTCCCTCTTCCTTCAGCATCTCTTTCCCAAACTCTCAGCAATTTCCACAGTTGCATTTCCCACAGTAAAAATATATTAGGTAAGAAAAAGGTGCTCTTAGGACTTGATCCACAGTTCTTTGACGTTCACAGAAGCTCTTCTGGAGCCTTCGGAGTCCAACAGAACCACTACCCATCAGAAGCTGTTTCTAAATTGAGCGCCAGTCTCTGCTTCTGGTCAAGGTACAACTTCCAGAAAGGCAGTCTTGATTTTTCCAACTTCAATAGACCAAGATTCACCACTGTAGTTTCTCTAGTTTTTAAGGTGAGTCTAATTTTGATTTTGAATTATTTCCTTTTCCAGTCATTGATATTTATTCTTTCCTGAAGTATCTAGTATTGTTTTCCTGCAATGATACATACTTACTACTTTCTTCCCAAGCCTAATTTTTGCAAGTGCAGCAGGTCAAACTCTGCCACTCCCACCACAAGCCATTCTCTATGTCCTTTAATTACTTTGATACCATTTTTCTGTATTTTTTCTATATCCAACTTTTCAACATCCTTTTTTAAAGATGACTACCACCAAAACTATATCTAGTTCTTGTTTCAGGTATAAAATAAATATAATAGATGCTTTTTAAAAAAAAGTTAGAGCTTCTTCTGGTGTTATTTTATCCCTTCCAATTTATCCACCCAAGGGTGTTGTTACTCCTCCTAGTCAGGAGCTCACACTAGTGCTAAATTCTTGTCTTCTTTGACCTCTTTTTCCTTCTCAGAGCTACTACCTCCCTGAACACAGCCCCCTCTGTACTTCTGCACTCCTTTTTATCCACACAACTGTCCATCTGAATGTATTAAAAGACATCTCAATTGGACAGGCTCAGAATGTCAGGGAATCAAAGTGGTTTTTGTACAAAATTCCTGCCTTTACCCCACTTAGCCATTTGGATGGATTTTGCATCTTCTGCAAGTTTTCACTACGTGAAACGTCAATTGCTCATTGACAATTAAATTTCAATTGTTGTCATTTAATCATGTACTATTTCTATATATTTTTATTATAAAGTCCTACGATAACAGGCATTTTAAAAATCAAAGTAACAAAATACCAAGCCAAATTGTAAGAAGCATCCTCAAGAATCCTTAGAAGCCAGCTAAGACACTTTCTAATGTTTTATCCTTGGAAGACTACTCTGACCTTGCAAGTTGGTCAACAAAAATAGCACCCTATTGTAATTAATCAACACTCATGATATTATTCATAATGCTAGTCATACAAACACCAGATATCAAAAAAAGTAAACTGATTCTGTTCTGGAGAGACTTTGGCTGTTTCTAAGAGCAACAAGTTAAGCTGTTTGGAGCTATTTTTTCTAACTGAAAACATTTTTGTGAAAAACCACATGGAGCACAGCCGCTAAAGTACAGGAAAAGCTTGTCCCCCTCCTTTTCTCCATAATTGCAAGCTATATTTATAACTGGCAAAGTATTGCCCTCCTCTTCAAAGACGAACTGCTGGTGAGGCTCTTCCTCCTCTGCCCATTTTACTTAAAATGTTCACAGCACGGGTATTTACTTCCACAGTGGGAGGCCAAGGATTAGCCACAGCCTCCAAGAGGGTGGAGAGATTTAAAGGTCAATTTAATTAGCTCATTCTAATCTCTTACACGCCTAATGTAAACGTCATTGTTTTCTAACTGCTACTTTAGCAGACAAGATTATATTTTAGAAACTTTTAACATGTGAACTACGTGTTGGATGTAATGCAAATACTTTACGTAACTAATCTGAAAAGGGAGCCTAATAAAAATTGTCATTGTGCCCGAGGTTTTCCTAAAAAAAAAAAAGAGAAAAAGGGCAATAGGAAAATTCTGGTGATAAAGCATGGAAAGCTTTAGAAGAACAGTAATCTTTCAAACTGACTGGCTTAACAGCTTCTCATTGATTCAAATCTTTCCCATTTCACGATGTCTGGACAAAGGCAAACAATGGTTTCTGGTACTGTGATCTCATTCGAAAGTCGTGGAATGCTAAAATGAGCTTCACAAGTCCAATGCACCCTAAAGACGAGTCAGATCACATCCCAGGCCATTTAAACGTGCCTCTGGGCAAGCTTTGCATGAATGAATAGGCAAAAACAAGTGCACAGATGATGCTCTGTGATGACTGAAATCATAGGTCAGTGGAAAAGCCTGGCAGTGGTTCATCGCTGTTAAGAGAATTACATACACATGGTCTGGCTGTTTTTCTGTGACAGCAGTTACAGTGCTGCTGCCTGGCCCACGCAGAGCTTCTCATAAAGACAAGCTTGCAGCTTCCCCCAGCCTTTTTTTCTTTCTTTGCAAGATCTCAGGAATCATGGATTTGGCTGAATTAGACATGGATTACTTATTAAGAAGTGTATCAGAAAGATACAGTGTCATACAACTGGGCATGGATGCTCCAAGTTTTTTTGCTGTAATTTGAAACAAGCAGCCCACTTCTGGGATGGTGTTCAGGACAGTGTTTTGCCAGTGATTTCTAGAGAGAAGAAAGGCAAAGTGCTAATGTTCCAATGTAACAACAGAAGCACCAAACCTATAAATCTCTCATTTTGTCATACGGGGGTGGGAAAGGAAGATTTTGGGGGTTTACTTCGTATGCTGGCATAGTGCATTCTACCACTGCCGTTGAGCAGGTTTGTTTGGAAGCACTGATGAGGAAACATATTCAGGAAACATTGATCTCCCACACTGAGAGGAATTTAAGAAGTCTGGCACATAGCAAAGCTTACCTGACTGGCAATACACAAGCACATTGAGTGGTATGACCTCCCCTTTCTTTTGGCAGCTATATGGGCAATACTTCATGATGATTTCTCTAACGACCTATGGTGAATGTCATGGGATCTCCAAAAGATGAAAACAGGACACCACTGGTCAGAAATATCAAGTTCCTTCTATAATGTTGTTAAGATGTGGACGTACATACTCTGAACACCTATGACACTTACGAGCAAAGTGTATTCAAGGAGCGATTGCTATAGTTAAAAACATGAAAAACTTTGACAGAGAACAGCAAACTGCATTTTTTTTCTTTTTTTGCACTGAGCTATCTTTCCAGCAGAAAGGTTATGTTCCTTGACTTGGTCAAATGATAGTTTAATGAATATAACATAATTCTTTCCTAAATCAAGTTATCCTACTGAGGCTGTGGGTCTGGATTTAGAGCTGTCTGCTTAAAATATGCCCTTGCTTTGACAAGAATTAGGGCTCCCTTTCTGGGAACCTCTTCCCTTCAGCCCTGCAAAGCCTGGCTTGATGCCTCTTTCAACAGTTATCTCCATATGAGCACAGGGAGCACCTATCGGCTCACTGTTTTGATGTTGTCAGCACGTGCTAAATGATTTTTTTTTCTAGTTTGAATACACAATTGAGAATTATACTTAGTTTAGGCTAGGAACTGCTGAAAGCAAGACAAATGAAATGCTTTCTCTAGGGAAAACCAAGAGAAACCAGAGGTTAAAATTTCTGTTGCCATAATGTTAACTCCCAGAGTCAACAAATTCTTATTTGGGCTCACACATAAAGCACCAAATCCTAGAACATAATAGTCAGATTGCAAACTTCATTTTTTACACTCTGGAAAGACCATAAATGCCCAAGTTTTTGTTAGTATGGCTGGTTTAACACCTTACTACCATTACTCCCTGTTTCCACAACAAAAAAGATGTCAGCAGTTCTGAATGTCTTGGTGGCAATGTCCATCTGGGATCCACAAACTGTATACTTAGCTACAGCAACCGCATCTGACAGATGAGCTCAAAAACTTTTCATGCGCTGACCAGCACAGAAATTTTGTTTTCAAGACAGATCCTCCTTCCAGAATTTTTATGTATTTCATTAAAGAGTCAATGAAAAGATCATGTCTTAGGAAGAAGATCCAACTCCTAATGCAGTTGTTGATAATACATTTATTGCTGACCTTGTTGCCTGTATTGATGCCAGAGGTGCTTCATTCCTTCCCAAACCAAGGGTCAATAAATGGAGGCATGAATTCCAGTGCAGAAGCACCAGCAGAGAGCTCCAATTCTGAAGAAACACAATCTTACATTGCAAAATATTATTTAAGCTCTTACTATGACGTCTTAGGATTGGATAAGTCACACAAAATAAGCAAAAATATTCATAGGTTAACAAGAATTTTGGTCATCGGGAGCTCAGATACTTAAAAAGAAGATTATATTAAAAGTTGACTTATCGAAAATGAACCTAGAATTTGCATTATTTTCCCCATGCCATATTAGAATCTAGAATAGAAACCCCTCTGTCTAGAAAGCTGCAAGAGACATCAAAACATAAGGAGACACTGCGTTCATAGGTTTTGTTATCAGGAAAGTTTCTTAAAGCAAAAATTCTCACTTTTCATTTTAGATTGCAATCTTTTATATGGAAAAATGCACACAAAGAAATAGTAAGCATCTCTAAATTAAAAAGAACTTACAGACCATCTACTAAAAGTTCTTTATGAATTCTGTGTCCTGTACAGGGAACCTTTACAAATTGCTCCTGCAGACAGGCAAAGCCAGATCTGCGCATGTCTATTACACTAAGTACTAAAACTTTAAGAGAAATCAGTTGTGCTGTCCCAGATTCCCAGTAGAAGGCTAACTGGGTACACCGGGACATTGGTGCCCCCTGGTATGAGTCACTGTATTTTACTGGGAAAGAACCCAGAGTCCCTCTTTTGCCTAGCAGAATCCAGATGTAGGATTCAGCAATAAGCTTAAGCAAGAACAGATGTGTTGGAGCATAGTAAAGTAAGCTTCCCTTTCCAGAGCAGCAAAAGCATTTCTAACACCAGTAGATCCTATTTTTCTAGAGTTTGTTGGGGGGGTGTTAAGTTAGCTGCTTACCTGTTAAACTCTCTTATATTTTGCAGGTTATGGAAGCTAGTCCTATAATTCACCTGACAGAACTGCACACTTGGATTTCGTAAGCTAAGAAATTATGTCAATCAAGTTGAAAAGAAACTCCAAAGTTACAACAGCTACCTCATTTCTTTTTGAAAAAAGGAGCATTTCTATAGACCAAACTTTGCAAAACTAATGTCTAAAGCCGACAGGGAACGTCGAAATTAAAAATTAATTTAGGACTGTAGTGAGGGATTTACTTTATAACATCTGTTTTCCAAACCTTTTTTTCCCCTTTTCTGCTAGGAACAGTTAATGCTCTCAAGAATTTTCCTGTCAATATTAGGAGGAACTTAAAGAGTTAAGGATTCGTTTTCAATGAAATAAGAAGATGATAACAAAACTATAAGATCTAGAAAATCTATCCCATCAAGGCAAAATCTGTAGTTAAATAATGCCGTGACTTGTGGAATTACTTTGAGACTTTCAAAAATTATCTTCAATCTGAGATCTATTTGTATTTACTTGTAACATTCAACAGCACAATAAAACAATAAAACAATAATCTCTTTCCCTTTGATAATTTATAGTCTATGTAAGTGGCTAAGATGTTTTTAAAGTTTTTCCATTATTCAAACACAATCTTGATTCATACTGACTAATCATCATTTGTGTTCAGTTTTCTAAGAAAAACCAGCCAGATCATTTTTTATTTTGATGAAATAAATATCTTAGTAATACGGAATCATGGAGAAGGAAGATCAGGGTTTAATAGAAGATTTTTTTTTGATATAAGAACAAAGTTTCTGAACCTAGAGAGACAGCTTAATTTGTCCAAAAAAAGTTTCTATAGGCAAACTTTGAATAAAACTCCAGGTTTAACTAACTTCATATTCTGTTTACCACATCACCACCCATAATAAAGAATCAACCACCAAAAAAACCCACACATTATTTGCAATGACACATGTATCTCCATGCAACTTTCATCCTAGTTCAGTACTAAGCAAAATATCTCCCGGAGGTGCCCAGCTAGCTATTAAAAGACACAGATGTAGGACAGCTTACAAAAGATGCCTCAAAAAAAGGAGGTGGTTTTCATCATGTGAAAAGGAGGGGGACCCCATTACAGGAATTGTAATTGCCATTACTAGAAACAGCTTCCTGTAAGGCACAAACCATACACAATTTAAGGAATTCCCCCGATCCTGAAGCCAGACTACTCGTAGGAAAAAAAACCTGCATTGTATGAGATTTAAATCTCTCTTCTGTGATAAATAGAGAGCTCTGTAAGAGAAATCCCGATATCAACCATTCCATATGTTAACTTAGCCTATGTGTTAAGCAGCCAACAAAATTACTGTAAGAAGTGAATAATATGATGTAGAGAATTAACATGAATATAATCCAGTAATTACAGTTTACACTACCAAACTATTTTCCTGAGGTAGAGTTTATTTTTAGTCTTTCCTTATGACCAAGCACTATCTGCCCTCTGGAACAACTCATCAAGGGTATCTGCAGAAGATTCTGAAAAGAAAACCATAAAATGAATGTTCTTCCTGATTTAAACCGATGTCTCTGACTAATGAACAAGGTAATTGGATTTATTTATCTAAACTGATCCTATCTTGCTCAATAATTGGAATGACATTGTTCACAATTGATTAGGACTCCACTCCTGAAAATCATTATATAAGAAGAACTATCCAGAGAAAGTTATTTGCTATCTCTACCATAAGCTTTCACTCAGTTCAAGACTACAGAGGGTTTTCCAAATTCATGTTTGTCTCTGAGTGTAATAATTTTAGCCAAAATTCATTGGAATAACTTCCTTGAAGAAAAACATCATATGAAAGAAAGTTTATGCACTGAGTCTCCCTTTGTCAAATTAGTTTTCCTTTTTAAAACACAGAGAATGTAACATTAAAATGACAGCAATTTCTACTTTTAAGAGGGATAATCCCTATCTTGTGCATGTGGTCACTTGAATTTCCATTTATGTGTATTTCTGTAAAAATAATATGGTTTTGAAAGCGTGTCCGAAATAAATTACTACTTTGGGCAATTAAAAAAAAATATCAGAGTAGTCCAATAGAATAAGAATTCAGAACAATTAATTGCTTGGGCTGAGGAAAAAAAGAACAGTGAATGCAGATATTGACTTCCTTTGGGTCAAAATTAATATTAGCTATCTTCTGTTTTTCACTAAATATACCTGAAATACTAAACAGAATTGAAGACTTCTTTTCTCTAACAAATACTTAATTTTGTTGAATTAAAATCCAGGATGTGGTTACACTTCCTTCTTTTCAATCATTGTTTGGTCACACTGTCAAAAAACCCAAACCACATAACTGCAAAAAGTATTTTTGGTTTTAATATGGAAATACAGACATTTTATTTAGTGACAGTCCTTAAACATTTTTTTATCATTGTTATCATTAATAAATCTAAACAGCAGTTTACGACAGGAATTTCTGGTTTAGAACAGGAGTGCAGATGGAAACTTTTCACAGTGCTGTGGAATGCTGCATTTTTGATTATGCTAATTTTGCCAGTTTTAACTAATGACAGCATCTTACATCTTCTAGCATATATTTACTGAAATATAACTCTGATTGCCTAGTAATGTCGTCACCCCATTTTCTAAAAGACAGCCAGCATGAGCTGACACCCTAATGTTAAATTCAGGAGCAATCATATATCTTTCCTGTTTGACACACTCATCCTTCTCCTTGAACAAGAAAAAGGAAATCTTCATATAAAGGGATCAAATAACTTCCCAAACAACAGGATCCTCTTTGGTTCATCAGGAAAATTGAACCAGGAATGCAATTTGATACAAGGGTTTTAACTGTTGGCCCAAGTCTTGGTGTATTTCCTCTTAAGCAGTCCTTCAGTAAATAGCATAATGAATAATCATGCAGTAGGATCACAACAGATCTACCAAAAGACACCAACCCAACCCTCTTCTCTGTCTACTGTCAAAACGTGTTATCAAAGTAACAGTGACTCTATAAAGAGATCCATAACCTGCTAAAGAGGACAGTTGAAGGACTTAGATTGTGCTTGCAATATCCAGTCTCTTCTATGTAGCAAGAACAGGAGTCTTATTGTATAAATGCACTTTGTACGATTTGTTTAGTTACTTGAAACTATTTATTAAATATCTTCTCTTAATACATGTTAGTGACAGGCTACAAATACAAATGCACTCCACACCAAAATAGTTTAAAAGCACAAAAGAGCATGACAGGAAGTGGATGCTGGGTTACACAGCAAGCGCTCTTTAGTGCAGGACCTCTTGTAGTGTAACCAGGGAAGGAATTATCCCTGTGACTGAAACAGTTGCATCAGAAACAGTTAATGGAAAAAGGAATTGTCAGTGAATACCGGAAAAACAGACTGAAGTTCAAGAACTTTCTTCTGCAAAGACAGAAAGAAGCTTTGACTACAAGGAAGAACCCTGCCAAACCTACAGCAACTTTGCTGTATCTGCTCTATGCAAGCGGTTTGTTTCCACATCTTCTTAACAACAGGAAAAGGAGATATGCTGAAGCAGTGTCAAGTTGGCAGGCCATAGGCCACTCTATTTAAAAAAAAACCAAACAAACAAAAAGTGCATGAAGGGCAAAAAGGAAAAGCATTGGTCATTTCAGAAACCATATCTCACACAGACACACCACTGAAGCAACTGTTATCTAAGTGACCCAGCTGAATATAGCTTCTCTTGTCACTGCTGTTCAGATATTACTTTGTCTTCCTATCATTATGCAGGTATCATTATGCAGTTTTAGTAACATGGCTTATGACTGGGAAACACGAAGGACTAAAGATAGCAGAAGGGTAGGAAGCAGAAGACAGCTAGGGCAGGCAAAGAAGTAAACCAGAAATGTTCTGCTTGCAGGTAGGGGAAGGAGTAGAAAGAAAGTCCTCTTTTTCTCTGTTTTCCTCCAACTCATACAAAAATAAAAGAACTTTATGTCAGCACATTGGCCAGCTTGTTCACAGCTGCATCATTACTAACCTTTACAACTTCTATACATCACCACCTTAAGCATTTTGAAAGTCAACTTACCTGAAAGTCTTGGTCATCAATTCCAAACCGCTCTCTTAGATTGCGGAAAACCATTGGACAATATTCCTTAAATTTGAAATGACTTGGCATGTTTTCTCTGAAAGAATATAAAAGCAAAACAACTTCATTCACCTGCATATATTATAAGTAATTCTAAACTATTCTGCCTCAATTCTTTTCATACAAGGCAAAGGATAGAGAGACTTAAAGTCTCTCTTCTAATATTTTCTTTTTTTCCAATGAGACCGGATTTCACCATATCATTTCTTTTTGTTTACAATGTTTAATAAATTTATACATATTTGTCTCTAACAAGCTACAACATAAGTGGATGAAATAAACACAAAGTGTATTTTGATAACTTTGGAATCTGTACCCAAGAGCAGAAAAGAATGTTTTTCCATTGCCCTAAAATGACTTCAAATGTGAAATCTTAGACTGGATTACACAAGAATTACTATACCCTTTGTGACACCAGAAAGTACTGACAGTACCAAAGTTTCAAGAAAATTTCACTCATTCAGTGCAGGGCTAATTTTCATATCCTAATGTTAATTTCAAACTTACACATGAGAAAAGTTATTTTCACCTTTGCTATAGAAAAGAAGAACCTAAAGTAGCAGAATTCTTCCTATTTCTAAATATATTCTTGAATAAAACTCAGGTTATATACAAACCAGCATTAATAGTTTTGTATGTCTGTACATACTGTTCATGGAGCATTTTATTTTTAAGAGACATAGATTACACGGAATGATATTAATATTTTTGGAGCTACTACAGGATTGTTAAGTTTTCCTGTTATGGATTGTAAAAAGCTGAACATTATTCAGCTTTCATATATGCTTTAAATTATCATTCTTTTTCAAATGTTTAGCGTAATATAAAGTACATGCGCATGTATTTGTGTTTTTCAAAATACCCAAATAAATGCTTATATGAATCATAAAAAATCACAACAAAAGGATCACCTTCAATATGTAAGATACTCATAAGGCAATAATAAACCATACGGAGGTAAAGTACTACCCAGCAGCCCTTGCTGTTGCTTTTCAGAACAGCACAGATGGTTATGTTTATCACAGGATTAACTTAATCATCAAAACTTCAGTCTCATGAACTGAAAAATAACAGAGTTCATAGCGCTTCATAAAAATATCACTGCCACTATCCACTCCTACAAACAATTGTTACTGGTACTTACTTGTTGAAAAGGTGATTGTCCACCTTTATCTTTGAGTATGCTTTGAAATCATCTGGCATCAACATAACAGGGATCTGAACATGGCTCAGTTCATTAATCTAGAGAAAAGAGAAGAGATCTAGTTTCAAATACATTTAGTCTTTCCAAAGATGCTACATGTGTCTTAAATATGAAAATTTTATTCAGTCTACTATTCTTGTGTATATGTCCTGGGAGTGAATGTAAGTAAAAGAATGCAAAAACAGTTTTATTCTTTCCAGATCAAATGCGATCACAATTGACACTTTGGAAAAGAAGAAACAGCATTCCATATTTATACTAGTTTGAGAAAACAAAGTACTCCAAAGCACACCTGGAGTGTACGTTTATCGAAGGTCAGTGAGGATGCCACCAAAATGGTCTTTAATTCCAACACATTGTTCTTGTTTCATCAATTGTGCTAAACTTTCCAAAGGTAATTAAAATTCTATATTTCAAATTATTATTTACTGTTACAACTTAGGAAGCAGTCTTGCAAGTCTGTGTCTGGAACTACTTATAGAAAACAAACTGAAATTTTCCTTGTGTGTGAATGCACACACTTTGGGCTCAATATACAGAGATTCATTCTCACACTAGTGTGGAACAAAACACTCTCCTGCAAGTCACAGTATTCAGGCATTTTTTGATCAAGTTAGACAAATAATTTAAATAGCTAGATTTTTGCTTAGGAATAGACGAAGTTCTACGGTTTTCCTTATTTTTTTCTATTTATGGGGACCATCTATTCTTTCTAGCTTTGACGTAAATATTGTCAGTCTTCTCAAGATTAGGATTTTTCATATACATTTGAAATCCACTTCTGACCATATCTTTATGATATATGTAGGCACAACCTAGTTTGTACACATGGTTTTGTTATTGCATGTATTAATCTATCATTATCTCAGTAATTTTTAACTGAAACATGATAAACTAAGACAAAATTGTTAGCTTGCAGTGGTGCTTTCAAATCATGAATGAGATACCCATTACAACAACAGTCACCTAATACCCATGACATATATTTTATCTATGCTCTTACCCTGGTCACGCATCTCAATTTACCTGGTCAAACCTTCTTACTCATGCAGAGCACATTTTGCTTCAGCAGTTTTCTACAGGATTTAGAGGAAAAACTCACTCTATGTGAACACAAACGCACACTAGGGGTGCTCCTCTGCTCTTAGCATTACCTATCCAATGCTGTTTTCCAACTAGGAAGCTGTTAGTTGCCTGCAAATTCTATTCTGCTTAACAGAGGCTTTTGGAGAAAACTTCACTGAAGCAGCTATATGTTCTAAATATTGGAGGAAAAGAATGCACTCACTGCAAGTATGACCTTTTGCAGAAATTAAGTTAAACAAAATAGGAGAACAGTGAGGAACCTTTTTGCTCTTAAACAGAGGAAAGAAACCAAGGCATGCAGGCAGGTCAGGCAGCCCCATCACTTTTAATAACTTTAAAGTCCCAGTAATGTTCCCTGCCATGTCTCATTTTTTTATTCAGATCCCCACAGCCCACATGAAAACTGATCAAGTCTGTGGAGTTCACTTTACAGAACACTTCTTCGGAAAGCCCTGAAAAGCTCTCAACAGAGGTATGTCAGTTATACAGCAGTAGAGAAAGGAAACAGAAAGATATTTGTGATGGGCCAAATGTGCTCTGTTCCTCGGAGTTGTAGGGAGAACACTTTCCTCCTTCCAAAGGGAGAGAAAGAAGAAACTCCAGTAAATTTTTGAAAACACAGCTGCACAAACCTAATAAATCACGCTGACAGCTCATTAAATATGACATAAAATAACAAAACATTGATCGAAAATCACTATATGCAACATACATGTTCTTTACTACAGTTGATATCGTTGTACATCAATCTCACCCTGCAACCACCAGGCAGCTTCATGAGTCTGCAGAATTGGTCTAGCTGTTATACAAATAAAACTAGGGACAGGCAGATATATTACATGGAGATATGAAACTTCAGATTTGCTTATACAGAACTCCTTACTCTTTTAGACTGCCAGACTGTACAACAAATTCCATGCTTGAAAGATGGGTAACAGACCTACATACATGTATATTGTAGCCAAAAGTGACTCCAAGAACATCTTTCATTGAGTACTGTCAATAAGGCTGAATTCACAGATCTTCAATTATTTACAATAACAGCAAGCTCATTTGCAGATTTGGATTTTAATTATCAAAATTGCATTGATCAAATTTTCACATGCATTTGCTTTATTAATTTGTTGATGCAAAATTTCTGTGGGTATACCTACATCTACAGATTTGCTTTCATGCTGTGAATATTTAAAGTTGTGCTATAATGGCACAGTTTTGAATGTACCTGTAGGCCTTAAAAATAGCAGAATAACACAGTCAAATCTGCTCACATTTGCATACTTTTATTCTAAGCAAAAATTCCAAAATCCTCCTCCTAGGAAGCTCCCAATAAGATATGAATGCACATCTCCTCCTCCTCCCCAAAATCAGGCTCATTAAAAAAAAAAAAAGCAGACTAACAGAAGGCTTAGAGTTTTTTGTTTGTTTTGGTTTTGGTTTTTTTGAGGGGTGTGGGTTTCAAGGAAGGGTGTGTGTGAGGTGTTGAGATTCATCCTTCTCTGAGATATGTAAAAGTAATTTCTCTAATATTTTAGAGAATTCCTCTCTAGTAGGAGAGGAAAACAGAAAAGCAAGTGATGAACACACAGCAGAAATGACCTTTGGTATAGCACACCAGCTGAGTAATGGCATGTCCCAGCGGCACAGGCCATTAATTAATTGAAACCTTTCAAGTATAAGGTCTGGTTCTTTGTGCAATAGTAGTTTTTCAGATATATTTGATGAAGCCAGATTGGAAAGTGCACACAAGACAGAAAGGAATACCCGTGTCATTAGATATTGGTGGAAACTGGAACCACATTGCAGGGGAGGAGGGAGAAGAAACAATATCCAAACCTCCCCCCAAACAGCTCTTGAAAAGCTAAAAGGGAAAGGTCAGAGGGATCAATTCTCCACTTTGCCATCACCGTGTAAAGAAACAATCACATCTGAAAGACACTAAATATAGAACACAAAGAAGACATTTTGAGCCTTATAACTCATCTCAGATGAAAATTTTGCTGCTTTTTTTCTGTATTTGAAAGCCAAGTGTGACAGAAAATTCTAAGTAAGATCTATGTGATACCTTTGCCAAGTATTATGTGCATCTCTTCACGTTACCTGTTAAATACAGCTAGCTGCCTTAGCAATAGCAAATGAAATGTGACTGTGAGGATGGAAGTTCAGTATTCCCAGTTACAACAGAAACTGTTACAATAGCTGTAATAATTACATAAGAAATAAGAAATAGCCTTTTCCCTCTAAGGAGTGCTTCTGAACCTAACAAAATCATAACCAAGAAATAATTTCCCACAAGAGATAATCACAATGTGTAAATGAAGCAGAAAGCGCTCACTGGGCAGAGGACTGACTTGTTGCAAAGGACTCAGGATCAAACAATCATTTAATTACAATTACTTCTAAGACAATCCACATTAATAGCATCGCTACAATAAATGCATATGCATCGTACTGAGAAAGTTTTCAGTCCTGCAACTTAACATCCTTTAACTGCCCTGATCTAATACAACATTTTGCTGCAATTTGTCTTGTTATTCGAACAAGACAATGCTCACTGTATCTTTGAGGAATTTAAATTGCTTACAATAGCCTCAGAGAATGGATTATTTTGGATACGAATGACTAAGATTTTAGTTGCACAGTAACGATGCATATTATGCATGAATACCTCATGTCTATTAATAACATTTGTAAACTCATGCACACAAGATTTTAATAAATGACCCAGAAACCTTCCTTTAAGTAATATATTCCAATATCTTCGGTGATATTGGTATAAAACCAGGCAATTAGGTCAGATGGAGATATATCCCATGACTTACAAGCTTTAAGGAAGAACAATTTAAAAAGCGTTAGACTGGCACTGCCCCTTTAAACACACGGTACAAAAAATTGTGGCTGTAGGGATCTGCTCAGAGCCGTGGCTCAGTCATGGCAGCTGGGAGGGGGGCAACGCAAAAGGAGGCAAAAACCCGACTGATTGCAACTCATTTTGCTCCTGCAGGTTTAGGATTGAATTCACAGTGTCAGGAAAACAGAGGTTGTAATTAAGCTGCAAATAAGGGAATAATAAAAGCCTACTGGACATTGAATAAATAGTAAGACTCAGCTGGTAATGATTCTGAAATTAGCACACAGAGAAGTGTTCCCACGAAGCCATCTTATACTGGTGACATTTCAAATAAGCTTTGCTAATTTATATGATTTGAAATCAAGCAATGAATATATCATAAATTGTTAGGCATTATTAATGGCCCTTATTTAATTCAGATACATTCACCCTAAACACCACATTACTAGGGCAATGCATAATTAAACATTAGTTTTCATTCTGTCAGAACATAAGCAGCAATAAACTGCTTGTATGCAAAGCAGACAATGAGATATTTAAGTAGCATATAATAAAGGCAATTTACAGCATATATTGCATGTTTAGCTAGAGAAGCCAGAACAATGATCCCATTCTCCAGCAGATACAAGCTGATGCCTATCACTACAATGCTGCAGCAAGAAACCTGTGTAACACATTACAGCTGATATTACCCATTTAAAAAAAAACAAACACCACCAACAAAAAATCCCATACAAAAATCAAAAAAGCCATGTACATCAATGTCCAAAATTTCATCCCAAACACATCACAAATCACACGCAGGCTACTCAGCAATGCCTGGAGGTTCCTTTTTAAACTCTTTTCATATTCAAACCCTTCATTCTGCATGTGGTTTCTTGTATTTAATATCTCAGCTTCAACATGCAGCACAGATACTGTTTCCTTTTAATTTAATGTATCAACCAGCCAGACTCCCTGGTGGAACATTTAGAGGGATTAGATGTTTTCACACTGAACAGCTTGATAAAACACCTCAATCACTGTTATAGCTCTTGGCTGTTTCACACACAGGAAAATCCCAGCTCCTTCTGGTGCTGGATGAGAATGAAGTTGCGGAAGTGCTATTTACTTTTCAGCTTTGTTTATCTCCCAACTCTCTTTCTGAATCAAAACCCAGTGCACAGCAGTTTGACCTGCTGAGACAAACAAGCTACACAACTGGTTTGTTACTCTGAGAGAAAGTCAAGTGCATTTTTCACAAATTTGTTTGTTTTTAAACACAGCCTTTGGAAGAAATGGGAGTGGAATAGGCTTTGGAAGAAAGAGATAATTGTGATCTAAAACCAGAATTGAACTTTTAACACCATCAGCAGTTCTGAGAGTTTTATGTTCATCATTTACTTTCCACATCTCAGTTTTTTCTTTGGCAGGGAAACTCAAGATAGAGCTCTGAAGAGAAAAAAATATCAGACAGTACTTTTCATTCAGACACAGCACCATGACTTTGACAGGGCCACAGACTTCCTCAAAGGCAGTTAATTCATTTACTGCTAAGTTAATGCCTAGAAAGACAAGCCTATTGGCTTCTAATAGATTGCTCTTAGAAAACATGTCTGAAGAATATGAATGCAACAGAGGAAAACTGTTTCTGTCTAAAACGTCACATTTAGGAGACTATTATCCTTCATTCTTCTAGAATCTTCTTGATAACTGAAAACCCTGCAGGTCTTACCAAACAGAGCATTTTCCTGATTACTAGAGCACTATCACCTAGAAGATAAAGTTTCTTAATCTTATTCACTCTATTGTAAAAAGCCATTTCAAAAGCTGTTGCGATTTTGCAAGGAGTAGGGGCTTAGGTTAAAGCACAATGGGTCAGGTGGTGACAGGCAAAGCTACAGGCAGGCATTTACATCCCCTCTTTCCCAGAGGTGGAACACACCACAGTATCACTACTGGGACAGTAAACACCTTGAGTTGAAGTATAAACTGAAAGTGAAGTGATTATTTTACAACTCTTTGAAATCTACCTTGAAGGGTCTGAAAAGGGTGGATGAGGTCAGCAGCTAATCAATTTTGTGGAAGACATTTGCCTGTTACAGGGCAAACTCATCATTTGATAAATGTCATGTGACAGTTTAAATTACATTCCAAGCCATTCTTGAAAGAGTAATAAAAGGTTAAGCTAAGTTCTGCTGTAGAGAAATAAATCAGTTCAGCAAAATACTCCTTAATTTGTTTTAAATGAGGTTTTCATCATCTCAGTCACACAAAAATTCATCTTTTATTTTCCCCTAAAAACACAAGTTAAAAATTATCTATCCAGATTTTTTTTTAATAACTACACAATGTGCTAGGAGTTTAAATGGCATAGGAGACCTCTCTTGTATAAGTAATTTCTGGTCAGCTATTCAGAAACAAGTCCTGAAATTAAAGCAATTATGTGACTAAGAAAAATACAGGGTGAAGTATTTAACTTTCCCCAAGTCTTTAGGATTATCTTAATTCATAGAATCATAGAATAGTTAGGGTTGGAAGGGACCTTAAATATCATCTAGTTCCAATCCCCTGCCATGGACAGGGACAACCCAGTAGATCAGGTTACCCAATGCCCCATCCAACCTGGCCTCAAAAACCTCCAGGGAAGGGGCAGCCACAACTTCCCTTGGCAACTTGTTCCAGTGCCTCATCACTCTCATGGTGAAGAAATCCTTCCTAATGTCAAGTCTAAATCTGCCTTTCTGCAGCTTACATCCATTCCCCCTTGTCCTATCACCACAAGCCTTTATGAATAATCCCCCTCCAGCTTTCTTGTAGGCTCCTTTCAGGTACTGGAAGGTCGCCATAAGATCTCCTCGGAGTCTTCTCTTCTCCAGGCTGAACAAGCCCAACTCTCTCAGCCTGTCCTTGTATGCGAGGTGCTCCAGCCCTCAGATCATCTTTGTAGCCCTTCTGTGGACCCGTTCCAACAGCTTCATATCCTTCTTACACTGAAGATTCCAGAACTGGGCATGGTACTCCAGATAAGTTCTCACAAAAGAGGAATAGAGGGGCAGAATCACTCAAGGTATATGGAGAGAAAAAAACCCCAAACCAACATAAAAGCCCACCTAGCTGCCACAGTAATAGATGCTGACATTTTACGTGTCTCAAAACATCTACCAGGAATTACTAGAGCAGCCTCATGTTTTTATAGCTCAGGTGATACCTGTCATTAGATTGGTGGCCTTCAATTAAATACAACAGTCTAATGCTAAGAAATTAGGCCAAATCAAACCAAATGTTTTTCAAACTGTCCTAATGCAGAAAGGCATAACTTCCCTAAAGTATTAAACACAGAGTATCTTAAATACTTGCCAAAAGTATTAAATGCACTTAATGGATCTAGAAATTCTGAGAAATGAACATATCAACTGCAGCTTGTTTACTTTTTAATTAAAAAAGTAGCAAGACTTTTCTGAAGTCTTATGGTCTGACTTTGAACTAAAAACAATAAAAGAAAAAATTTCACAACCCCCAGACATTTTCATCAGATTTTCTAGTTGCTTCTTTCAACAGTGCAAGGACATTTTTGGGGAGGGAAGGCCTGTATTACATGCATCCACATGGAAAAGAGGATATTGTGACATACCCCAGAATGCTCTGAACAGGATATTGTGAAATACCAAATGCAGCCACAAAACAGAGGGAAAAATGGTTTGAGAACATTTATTCATCTGTGTTTATCTTTAAATTTAGAATATGAGGGTGCCAAATTGAAATGAAGTATTTCATAGCTTGGTTATCACTCTTGTTCAGAGAGTTTGGGGTAACAATGTTTAAGGAACTTAAAACAGAAGCAACAAAATTACATTCTTCTTACAAATGTTTTGGAGCAAGCTTTCAAGTCTCTTGGACATTTGCAAAGCCTAGGGAATCCAGAACAGCTGCTGTATACTGTCAGACAAGTGTAAAGCCCCGTTTCTACAGATTTGGTTAAACTTCCTGTGAATCTGCTTACACCTTTCGATGAGTGCAAAAATTAACACTTCATAATGTGCCAAATAATCAAAGACCAAACATAAATTAAGCAGCTCAGATATAATGCCTGTCACGATAATCCCCCATCCTCCTAAAAATCTAGGACAAATGCAATACAGTGTACAAAGACACTACTTCACATCAATGAAATAAAAAAGAGTAATAAAAACGTGACTTATTTGCAGCGAAGATTTTTGACATGCAGAACAATTTGAGTACCAAATGGCATACAAAAATAAAGTGCAGTCTCAGTGCAAAAGAAAACTGCAAAGCAATGAAAGTCCTTCAGATTTGGATGAGCTGTGATGCACACAATACACATGAGCTCATCCTTGTTTTCTAACGGTTAAGAAGAAAACAAGACAAGGCATACAGCTCAGACAAGACAACGTAACAATCTGCAAGCTACTAGCTAGTGGGCTCTCCACAAAACTGATAACAGAACATTTTATTTTTTGAGCAGAAATATCTCAAGTCATCTTTTTTTAAACTTCAGTTTGTATGCTAGGGTGTCGATGCACTTTAGTACAATCTTTCATTGTAACAGGTATCTTCGATTATTTTTTGAAATAGTGACTTAAAATACACATTTTTGCCACAAGGTCGGATAGTAATCTGGTCTATATTTTTCAAATTAAAGAACAAAATGTTCATCTGGCAACAGATAAATTTTAGTTCACTTGGCTTTATCCTGAAAGCTTTGCAATACTTAAAATGAGGAGGATGCTAGGAGGCACCAAGTATTTATTTACGACACAAGGAAAGGCTTAACAAAAATAAGTTCAATTCTATATGCAAAGTAATACCCAACTCACAGATTAATGTTCTACGGATTTTCCAAATTATATATTGTGGATCCTGGAGGGAGAGTTCAGCAAGGAGAAACAAAATGAGATAAAATGACATTTATATTCCATGAATCATGTTACTTAGATTTGGAAAACAACCAAACTGACCAAGCAACCAAACAGAAAACAGACTTAAAGCAGTCTATTAAATAACTCTTATTTCTCATAACAGCTTTTAAGATAGTACTTTCCAAGTATAACTTTTCTGAATAGGAAAAATTAGTCCATGCAGTTAAACATTAAATCCCAGTAAGCACTTGAACAAATACAGAGATGCTGTAGCCTTACTTGAACGCTATAACTGCAAAATGAAATCAAATAGAAAAAAAATCCTCTTCAACAAAGAAAGCAAAGTATAATGAGAAAAGAAACCTAAAGGAACAATTTCACATATAACACACGTGCCTCAGCTGCCTAATAAAGATGAAGGCTTTAAGAGCATGCTGCCTAAAAATGACAAACTGGGATGGCTGCAGAGTAAATGCCATAAAGCAACAATTTAAGGTATCAGATGGTCTTCATTATTGTTCAGAAGTAGTAACAAATGTAGAAAAGCCAAATGTTTTGATTACTTTTACACTGGAATACTAAAGGCAATGTATTTACCATTATTATTGTTGATGGTTTTATTATTACTACTAATTAAGGAGAAGGAAGACCAACTTGTGCATAGGCCTTTTCATAATATACTTTAATGCGCTGTCACACATTCCAACCTCTCAAATATGTTATTATTGAGGTGATTCCTTCCTGCCATTTCTGACTATGGACCAGGTGAAGGCTGAAGCTGTGAGGCGAATTTTCTGAAAACAGAAGCAACACCACTTGCATTACATAAATGTGATTTATGAAGTTAATTAACTGAACCCAAGTGACACCAGAAGCAAGTACATGAAGGTCATATTGCGAGTATTTAACTGTTCTGTAAGGCGGCACAGCACCTGTTCTTGGTAACATGGACCACACAGAGTAATCAGAGAGCACAACAGAACTTGCTGTGCCAGCCTTCCTGTAAAACATCATTTAGCTTTCAACCTATATCTTCCAGGAGAAGAAATAATTTTCCATGCAGCACCATGCAAAATATTGGACTAGCAGTCCAAATGGGTCAGTTCTGCATTTCCTCACTTTAGAGAAATCCCATCCTTTATCTCCCTGATGCTTCTCAGTTGCACTGTATTCCTCTTGCATTTACCATGTCATTTTTAACTTCAGAGAAGGATAACACCTGAGGTCAGGCTAACTGGTGTGTAGTCACCTGGGAGCATACCAGTCTTCTAGATTTTATCAGGAAGCCATTCAGACATTTTTTGTTGCTAAGTGAAGCCACTCTATGGCCTCTGTTTACAAAAACACAGTCAGAGCAAAAGCAGAAGTTGTTGCTCACCAGGACGGAGTAACAGCTCCTAGGAGGAGATGGAAAAGACCTCAAGGCCCAAGGAAACTAGAAAGAGACCAGTCTGGGTGGCAACCAGCCACCCGGGATGGCTGAAGTATTGTTGTAGCACTTTCCTGTCCATCTCTTCTGTGGTCATCGAGGCAGAAATTCCTAGTTCTCTCAAATATAGTTCCTAAGCATGCATTACTCTCCCCTTCTGACAGATTATAAATATGTATTTTTACATATATTTGCATATATATATATATAAAAAATACATAAACTCTGCAGCTTTTTGCTACTGATGCTGTGTGTTTATGTCCTAGTTGTTTGCCATTTATGAACGAACACTATGCTGGAGTGTTTACAATGAGTCGGGTTTTGCTTCTGCTCAGGATATTCTTTTTTCCACACAGGATCCCGATTTATTTTGGCAGTAATGCTATATACAAAATTTCATGGATTTATTACTTGTTGGATTCCATTACTTATTGGATATTAACTGCTTAGCTATAACAACTGTAATGTTCATTTTGCTGCAGGTTGACTATTTAAATACTGTCTAGCATTTCATAACCCCAGAAAGAAAACCTTCCTATCCTAGCAGAGGAGGGATGTGAGGGGAGGGTGCAGCAGAGCTGCCGGAGCCGCATCAACTCTCAAGTCCCATCCCTCCCCTAGTTTGATTAAATTGGAAGTTGAAATGATAAAACAACTCAAGGTAAACATCTTCTTTTATCTGTTGATGTGAAATAAAATATAATTTGTTAAAAGCAATGTAATATAATCACCTGACCTTTTTCCTCAGTTTACAGGTCAGACTTTGGTTACCAGAGGATTTCACAAGCTTAGGGGGACAATAGCACACATTCAATAGGCAAGAGAACATAAATCCGCTTTCTATTTATATTTGTCATAGCCCATAAATAAAAAGCAACTCTGGTGGTTTTAGCGCCATTAATCTGAACACACAGTGGTGTCACGGGTGCCTCTGAAGCGAGATCAAACAGGAATTCTGAAACTCCGTCATTAAGTAAACATGGCAAACAACAAAGCATCACTTTTACTGTAAAGATAAAGACAAAACCAAACCGTAAAGACAGGAAATTTTGGGTAGTATTTTTTGCTACACTATCCATGGTAACGTTTTGAATTCAGTCAAGAAGCATTTTCCCATATTTAGCTGGTTGGTACCAGTATTTGATCAGCTGCCACTCATTTCCTCTCCTTCACTCCAGAATTACATTTCCAAGACCCAGATAGTAGAACCAGCCCACAGAAACTCTCCCTTCGTCACTGACATTTGGCTCAGGTTGTGCATTACTGATGAATAGGATGAGAAAGGAAAGCTATTTTTTTATTATTTTCATATTTGATAATCCAAATTAAAAACATTGAATAGATTTAATTTATCCCTTAAGCAATAGTTTCATATATAGATACATATTTTACACACACACATGCATATATATAAATTAAAAATAATTTTTAAAAGCTACCAAAACATATTTTCAACCATTAATGTTAATCTTAATACAGGAAATTCTCCAATGCAAATAAAAAAAAATAAATTAAGAGTTCTGAACAATGCACCCACAGTGAGCAAATACTGCATTTTTGAAGTTCTGAAGCCAAGTAATATCAAACCAAGTAATATTTTTGGTTCCAGAGGCATGAGTAGGCTGCCTGCACAGAACAAGGGCCAGTTAACTCATCTCCCAGCTGTTTTACATCATCGCACCAGCACAGGCGATCTGGAATGTGCACCCTTATGGCCCCCACATTCTTCCGTGCACGCATACTCATTTTTCCATTTTCAGTCTTACTAAGAAATATTTCTTTAAAAACAGTGTTAAAAAGGAAACACTGCCCTTAGTTTTAGTTTGAATATAAACCTAAAGAACTGGAATTTTTTTTTTTCTTTTTTAAAGAGAAACTCACAGTAAAAGCTATTGCCATTTTTCTCATGGAGACCGAGACCAAAAGCAGTCATATCTCATACAATGCATGATAAGATGAGAAACAACAGTAACCTGTACCAATGATTAGACTTCCTGCACACAAGACAGCCATTAATTTCTACTGTTCACTGATTTCTACCATGGCAAAAAGGTGGAGCATCTGGAGGGTAAGGAGATGGCCCTCCAAGCAATGAGGCATCAGAGGCAAGCATACATACACCGAGTTAAGAAACATGCTTGTGTTTTTTCCTGCCAGCAGGGAAGATACAAAAGCTAGGATGGATTAAAAGTGTCTACTTCAAGCTTGTAAGCTCAGGCTTTTTTTTCTTGCATTTGACTTCCATCCCAGTTATTTATGAAATAATTTATGATTTAATACAACTTTTGACTTAAAATCACAGAATCATAGAATCATAGAATAACCAGGTTGGAAGAGACCCACGGGATCATTGAGTCCAACCATTCCTATCCAACACTAAACCATGCCCCTTAGCACCTCGTCCACCTGTGCCTCAAACACCTCCAGGGAAGGTGAATCAACCACCTCCCTGCACAGTTGATGCTAGCATATTTTTCAGGAAATCTAGAAGAGAGACCTCTACCTCGTTACAAGAGAGGACTCAAGGAAAACAGGTTCAATAAGACATAGGTGTTCTCAAGAAAACATATAAAGGCCCGTGCTTCAAACAAGTTCGCGCTGCCAACATCATCCCCAGAAGCAGCACTTCTGGTCTTCTCTAATTTTTCCTGCTTTTGCAACATCATTTTTCCTGTGCTGACTTACATGGGTATGCGGATGGTTGTGTGCTGAACCAAACCAAACACAACCCAAACCAGGATTTTTATTTATTTGTATCATTTTGCAGATGAAGGTTACAGGACAGTGAAGGCAGTGGAGAAATTTTCTTTTTGCAATTCCTTAGCTGAAAAGGTGTTGCAGTTTGAGGTAAGCTAGGGTCAGTTTTGTGACTCAGTTGCTGTAACTTTATTTCATTGAAAGCTAACTGCATATTTTTGAGACAGTGTTCTTCTCTGAAATGGTAATACATGGCATCAGTAAGCAAAAAGGCCACTGCTTATACTTAGCCAAGGCCATCCTCAAGCTGTTGGAAAAGATGCCGCATCTGTGAAAAGGGATGAATAGGGCAGGTGACCCTAAACTGACCAACAAAGTATTCCATCCCGTATACGTCATACTCAGTATAAATTGAGAGATCACGAGGATTGATGTCCAGCGAGGACCCCGTCTGTCTGGTTGCTCCTGGTCCCGGACCCGTGCGTTCCTGAATCCAGTTTCTGAGTCCAGCTCCCTCTTGGCTGTGGACTCATCCCCTCACGTCTGCTCTGCAGCATTTGTGGTGATGTATAGTCATTGAGGGGTGGGCTGGGGGTGCAATCTCATATATTTGTATATATTTTATTATTTTCTAATTATTTATCATTATAATTTCATTAAAACTGTAGTTCTAGTTTCCAACCCATAAGTCTTTTTGTTTTCCCCTCATTTCCCTCTCCCCTTTTTCCTGCAGGGTACGAGGGGGAAGGGATTTTGGAGGCTCAGCTGCATGGTTTTGGCCAGGTGGGGCTAAACTATAACAAAAGATTTGAACTACTACAAGCTTTTGACCTAAACCCCTCATGTTGAAGTGCTGCCAACAGTTATGTACTTTAAAAAATCAGTTTGCTGAACTGCAAAACCAGCTTTGGGTAACTAATTTGTTTTTCAGGTGCAGGCAGAATATTTTCTTCATTTCTGCTCATTCACCTAACAAAGTTGAACAGACAGGTCATTCAGAATGGAGAAACCAACTGAGAGTCAAAAAAGCAAAAAGACTTGTTTTTCTTTTCTGGTGCCCTAATTAAAAAATGTTATGGAAGATGAGATCTAGTTTTGAAATCTTAAGGCATGTTCATGAGTTGAACTGGTTCTAGTCTTCAGATAATACTTCCTTTGTTTAAAAAAAATAATACTATGTCAAGTATAAAAATTCCTTTGACTAACTTATTTCCACTTTGTGGATCTAGGCTATTTAAGGTTGTTGTTTTATTTAACTTAGGAAAAAGAATGCTGGTTTAGTGCGTTGCTTTGCAATTTATCAGATGGAGCTTGACAAAAGTGATTTCAAAAAGGACCCCTGTTAAAAAACAAACTTGCCTGCCAGCCCACTGTCAAGAATCTACTTAGGAGGACAGTACTCACTTCACTAAATATGAATACAAAACAGAATTAAAATTAGTTGCATATTAACAAAAATCAGTTGCTTACCATTATAAGTTTAATTTTAATTTAAACTTCTGCTTTAAAATTCATTACAGTCTTCTGCCTCAGCTCTACAGGTTCACTTAAGGAGAGCCTTGTTTGACATGTATTTGTCTCATGCTACCTTTTGGAATCTCAGTGGATGAGATTTCTCTAATTCCCAAGTAAACAGAATTTTATCTTTTCACTGCAAGAATACATACAACTGCTAAGAAGTACTAAAGAAAACTAAATTATCTTGCATGCTTGGCTAAGAAATGCCATGACTAAGCCTCAGCAAGACTGAAAAAGTATACAACCTTGAAAACAAAGGCAATTAGATTTCTTTTTAAGTCTTAAAATATTGTCGTTCTACAATTCAAGCTGTATGACAAGTTTTCAATATTTACACATTTTTTCACAGGTAAATTTACTGTCTCAATATAAAAGAAAACTTAGAGCAAGTTTTGCATTTTTTAATCAAATGCAAACCTTGGACGCCACATTAAAAAAATACATTTACTCCAGGTGATTCTAAGTATAAAAAGAACTTAAGGTTAGGTTTGTAGAACTTCGAAGTCCGAAGAAATTAATAAATTCTCAAGTGCACTCTATCTCTGCCAAGGTTTATAGCTGTTGTTATGTATGACCTTCAGATCATATTTTTTCTAGGGTCGTACTTAAGAAAAAAGAAGAAAAAGAAAAAAAGAAAGAGAAATGTTTTAGACCACAATGTGTAAACTCAATGGGATAACAATGACTCATACAGCCTTGTCTGGTTCAAGTGACCTCAAATACTAACACAGATACCATCAAAGAAAACACTAAATAAATACACGTTCTAAAATAACATACCATCTATCTGCCAGTGCTAAAAATAGCCTCCTATTAATCTCCGTAAAATACTGAACGATGGCTAAACAGATGCTGTTGTACTGTGTTTGCTCTAAGTGTAGCAGCGAATATGTTTACCAGACCCAGGACTGAAAGGCTTAGAAGCAAAAATGAGTGTTTTGCTCTGTGTTTGTATTCCACCTGGGCGAGGAAAGGTCCTGCATTTCCTGCAAGACGTCCCCTGAGCCTCACCTGCAGATCAAATGGACAGCTCTAGAGGGACCAATGTATAGGTATTTACAAAGAACTGAGATACCTTATTCCCCTCTGTAGAAGTTTTGTTTGTCAGTGACTCATTAATGAAATAAAACCTGTCAAGGAGAACTGAATATGACTAGCTTAGATGAATCCCACAGGGAAAGTAGCCAAGTTTCCTCAAGAGTAACATTAAGGACTACTACCACCCAGAAAGACATTAAGAGTTACTTCTTTTGAGGTTTTAGTATACATGAAAAATGTATATGCAGAATGCTATATTCTCATAATATTTCACTTCGCTTTGCCATCTGGAAATTATTGGTTTTATTCAGGTCATGAAGCTGTTGTAAAGTGTCACCAGTAAGCCACCATGGAGGTCTCACTTATGCTAGCAAAAAACTGCACTTTTGCCATTGTAGCTCACTTCATGACCTGGAGACTCACGTACAAGCTGTTCTGGAAGGAGTATGGTTTCACAAGCAAAAAGAAAACACAGAGCAGCTCTTGTCTATTAGCTATGCTTGTCAGAAATAGGTCCCCATTAGAAGCATGGCTGCTGCACCTCTGTTTTAAGCACCCAAACTTCCACTGATTTTGGGTGCCCATGTTAAGAGTACTTCTGGTCTGATTTTTCAGACGTACCCAATAGAAACGGCTCCCCTTGACTTTTGTTCAAGTCGGGGAAGTCCATAGTCCCAAGAGCTAGCCGACAATTTTTCTGATTGAGGCTTGACTATGAAGGCAAACCTTATCTGTGAGATTTACGTAGGTCCAAGTTTTCAAACTGACATAGTGTTAATTACCACAGAGTTGTCTTTCCTATGAAAATTGTCAGTTACAGTGAAAATAAAAAATCATAACTCATGTATTAGGCAAATACTTGTGTAAATAAGTTAGCATTAAGTGATGAATTTACTGTTGATTAGTGGTACCTTGCAAGCCAAAAGTCTTGTTTATTACAGGTCAGAGAATTACAGCCTAAGGTAAGTATTAAAAAGCCAGTAACAGAAAACAGGAACAACTTTACAAAGTATGAATTTTTACATTAAGAGAATCACCTGAGAGAACAAATAGTGCAAAAAGTGCAATAAAACCCGCAACTGTCACCAGATGTAAGGTAGGTTTGTATACTTTGTCTTTTTTTTCCATTTTTTTTTTTTTACCCCCTAAGAAAGGAGCAATTTGCTAAAACTAACTCTATTCTAGCTCCTGAGACCATCTCAGCAGATCATACATTTGAAGTCTGGTTCAATGTGTGCTCTAGAGGAAGTGAGAAGTCTAGACCACGAGAAGCACTTAATGCTTTACTCAGAGAGAAAGACAAAATGCTTTTGCAGTAAAATTATTGAAACGTGGCTCTTTGACAGCATCTATCCCATCTTTATACAACTGGTCATTTTAATTTTTTTTGTAGTAGCTTCTTTGAAAGGAGAGTACTTAAAGGAAAAACGTTTCTGAGTTCACAAATTACTATATTTATTGTTTTATAGAAGCTAGGAAAAATATGTGTGCAATTTAACCTCTAAAACATCCGTTTTATTGCTAATGTTTTAAAAGTATATTGAAAGTATTTGGTACAATGAAGAGGAAAATAATATCTGAAATGCTAAGGGAATTGTTTCAACAAAGAAATTTATATAACTTGCTTTTTACTTTACTAAGAATTAGAGGTTCCCTTCTTTCTTTAAACTACTAATGTATCTGAATAGCAGGGTGAATTTGGCAACAGAGTGTTTTTGAACCCTATGCTTAAGTACCCTGCTTGCATTAATGTCTCCTGGCAAGCAACAAAACCAAAAGCAAGCCTGGCGCTCACTAGCTGATGTGGGGGCACTTCCAAAGAATTTTACTTAGAATCATAGAGTGTCCTGAGATGGAAGGGGCCAGCAAGGATCAAGTCCAACTCCTGTCCCTGCACAGGACAACCCCAACATTCAAACCATGTGTCTGAATGCACTGTCCAAATGCTTCTTAAGTATTGTCAGGCTTGGTGCCATGACTGCTCCCTCAGGGAGCCTGTTCTAGCGCTCTACTACCACCCTCTGAGTGAAGAACCTTTTCTTTTCCTCCCCAGCACATCTTCCTGCTATTCCCTTAGGTCCTATCATTGGTCACCAGAGAGAAGAGATCAGCACCTACTTTTCCTCCTCCCCTTGTGAGGAAACTGCAGACCATGATGGTGTCTCCTCTCTTCCAAGCTGAATAGACCAAGTGACTTCAGCTGCTCCTCGTAACGCTTCCCCTCTTCACCAACATGTGCTGAGTCATGCAATAAATTCAAGTGGTTGTTTCCATCCAGCTGAAAAATGTCAAGTCACATCCCTCTATTGTTTCTAAATATCCAGACAGCGAACCATCACTGGCAGCCTGATACACTAGACAGCTGTCTGACTAAGTGCTTTGTGACAATAAGCAATAAGACAACTCCACAGTGAATCCTAGAGAAGTTAGACCTTGCCAAGTGCTGCAAGTGCCACAGCAGCTCCACGGGCAGTGAACCTCTTGAGCTTCAGCTGGGCTTGGAAAGAGACTTCCTGCAGCCTCTGTTCTCCGTGGCTGTCCTCCCAGCTGGCCATGGAGCAGTGCTGCTTGGCTCCCATCCTGCAGTGCTGCCAAGCAAAATAGCTGTCATGACGCAAAAATTAGCCTCCATCAATAGCCCTGAGTGATGTGCACCAGAGATTCCAGAAAAGGAATAAGCAACTGCACTACAAACAGAAATGCATAATTCCCCAAGACAGAGCAGACAGCACGGTGTGTACTATCCTCCAGTACTCTTAAGAAGATGCAATTTCACTTCAAACAGGGCAAGTTACAAACACCCAAGGGTGGCCTACTGGGTACCCAGGGTGCTGGAGCAAGGAGCCCAGGAGCACAGTGTGACTGCACTGGTGCCCAGCACCTGATGAGACGAACTGCTGGAGAGACAGGGCTTGTTCCCACCAGAGCAGATATTGCTTTCAACCAAGCAGCAACCTGGAAGTACTGAGCAAATTCAGGAACAAACCCCAAATCCAGATGCACCTCACACCTGGCAGCACCCCACAAACCTGGCAGTGTGTACCTGACACAGCAGCACCCCCAAACCCAGTCCCATCCCCTAACACTGCCCCTCAAGAAAGGCAGAGCAGGATGACTGACAAATGAGTGTGGGATCTCCCAGCGCAGAGGAGATAACAACAGACTTGTGGGGGACAGGGGCAAGAACTTAGGGCTGAAGCACTCATGACTGGTCAGCAGCTGCTTCCAGGCTGGCTATAATGTGCTTGATGTAACTGTGACAGGTGTCAGCTCCAGACTAGCCCTGGGTAGGAGCGGCTGCTGCTCTCAAGTGTCAGAGTATCACAGAATGCCAGCACCTGTTACCCAGCTCACAGCTGTACCTTGACCACGAAGCACCTGAAGCATTCACACTGAGTTGTCACTTGCCTCTTATAGTCCTCTCTTCTTGGCCCACTACAATCGAAATCAGCCTTTAGTAACTCCCAACTTACAAGAAACACGGCTGACACCTAAGTAACCTCTCACTCACTTTACTTGCTCCATCCTTCTTCAGCAAACTTTTGTATTCCTGAGGCAGAAATTACATTGATTGAAGTACTTAACTTTAGGCTGTTTTAAGGCAATCATTATGGTTGTAAACAGTTTTTTGCAATTATTAATAAAGCATCAGAGCAGGACAGAATTACTCACACAGAACAGAACTGAACTGACTATGGAAATACCAAGAGCTAAAGCACTTAGCATGATGGAGTTCTAGTCAACAACAAACTGAGCCCAGATTGGTCTTGCCATGGCCAAGGGTTTAAAAAGGCCGTAAGACAATGCTCTTAAACCACATCCTTCTCTGCGTTAATTCCAAGTGGAGCCAAGGATGACTAGCTTGGCTCTAGGCATCTATTACTGTAGAGCCAGGGTGGATTCCACTTGTCATTCTCTGCGACTCTACTCATCAAATGTTTGCAAAGCACCTACTTACTGAGAACTATGTAGCATGAACAAGTTTTGGAGACTGAGGATAAAGGTTGTTGACTTTTATGCAAAATATATTCTGCCTCACAGAGAATATAAATACAGACAGTCACATAAGTGAACAGCAAAAAGCACATGCAAAGGTGAAAAGCCTCAGTCCATCAATGCTGAAAAGACACACAAAAAGCAGAAAATCTGTGAGCAGCTATTGTTTTTGTGAGAACTAAACCTGGGCAAGTGCTTTCAACTGTCTTCTTAAACTTAATTTGATATATACAAGCATGCGCCTTGTCAACACACAATCAACATGAAATATGCAGTGTTACTGAGAGAAGATATTTTCCTGGCACTAAGTCTACATCTGCATTATCAGTCATTTACACTGTAACTAGCTTGAATTTTGTTCTCTTTTTAAACTGATGCATTAAGTTTCCTAAATATTTTCCTGATGCTTTAAAATTGTATTTTACAACCAGCCACAGGTTGTTACCCAGTTTTTAATAAAAGGACAGGCAGAGAAAAGAAAGAAAAAAAAAGTCATTAGCAGAAATAATCCTAGACTGGAAAGAGCAATTAGAAAACACATTTATAGCAGAAAGGTATTTATTAATTTTTTAAAGTCTTAAGCATCCCAGAAGACTTCTACCTCATGTGGAGTCTAATTCTTTGATTATTATATAATTACTACCATATATATTTTATGTGATTTTTTTTTTTATATTTCATAAACTAATTCAGTCCTCCTTTCACTGTAATTTTAGAAAGGCTCACAAATACTTTAAATATAAAATCCTGAGGGCATTCTTTAATCTGTAATCACAACAAGTTTGATATTTTCTGTTTATTATTTAGGAAACCTGAGTTACCAAAAAGGAACAGTGCTGTGATTTAAGGAGGAGCCATGTTTTTCTTATCTGTCACTGTCTGAATGAAAATATTTCTTTGTAGCAGGAGCATTACTCATGAGAAATGGTTAAGGAACTGACGGAGCTTAACTGTACCTTTAGGAAGGATTTGACAGGACTTAGATAAATCTTACAAAAAGCAACACAAGCATATCCTAAAAGCACAGAAGCAAAAACCTGCTGCCACATTTGTGAGGAGCCATTTAGCAACATGGTGATGAACAGCAACCTGGAAAGCAGGCTTGTGCTAAAAATAACCACCATTTTCTTTTTCTGGAAAAATCAAAACACACTCAGCTTCCAGAAGCAGAATCTATATTAACAGAAAAGGAAGTATGCAACAACGATAAAGCACTAAAGACAGTTTCAATGTGCAATGCAAAAAATTCACTGACTACAGGCTGGAATTGCTCTTCGGGAAGACCAGAGCAACCCCAGTAGAAGGTTCTGCTCACAACATATGGTCACCCACATCCCAGCACTACAGTTTTAGTAGATCTCTCCCTTTGGGCAGAGTGGGATTTAAGTCCCAACATCTCAAATTCCTTCTTCCACTCCCTCCCAAACTGTACTCTACAGTGGGCCTTGGACTGGGTGTGATATATAAATACATGGTTGTGGGCATAACCAAGATGAGCAATATTATGAACCGTACAAAAGTCTATAGTCAGAAGAGAGACTCCTCAAAAATACTTCCTTGCATTCAAGAATGGGGACTTATCTCAACGGCGTCCTTTTTAAATATAAGTCACGGTCTCTTCCAAAATAATCCACTGGTTTTCTGCTGAACAGCCAGGAATCAAGGAAAGTAGAACAGATTAAACTAGTGCCACTCTAGTTTTTTCATGGGCAGCCTTCCACTCTCTCTGAAATGTCACATATTGGATTCAAGATAAAACAAGCCAGAGCCTTTAAAGCAGAAAGGCAAGAACAAAACAATGCCTTTATCTAATAGGGAAAAAATGTTACTGTTTTTGTCACAATAGAATCAATGCTGATTTCAATATTCAGTTTCAAGAAAACCTGTTACAGTATGAAATGCTGGACAGGTATTTTGAAAGACAAGACCTTGCAAGTAAAGGTGCCTTTGACTGGAGCCTGAAGTTACATGCTTGGGCAAGCAGCAATGATTAAGACACTCCTTAGTGTTCCTGTCTCTGAAGTACCAATACTCATGAGCATCTCAACCAAAACGCAGCAGACTCTGGTGTCTCCTGATACCAGACAGGATGCAAAGTCATTATGGTATAAGCTTCTGCTGAGGTTCACGGGCTTGACTGTCCTTTCATCCCAAAAGCTGTGATTGAAAATACCTGCACTGATGTCTACAGAGTTACCTCATAAACACATTAAAAAAAAAGGTGAATCAGACCCTCCATGTTTGTCTTCCCTATATCCAAGAGAATAAGGCCTAGGTGGAAGTATTCAAACTACAAAAACTGAATGGAAAATCCCACTGACACTGACAGGTTAACAGGAAGAAAAGCCAAGAACTGTAGAAAGAAACTAAATGAAGGATAGAGAAAACTCAGCAATAGGAACAAGAAAGCCAAAAAAACCCAGGCAAACCCCAAGGTATCAGCATGACACTCAAAACATCTATTTTGGGAGTTAGAAGTTGTTCTGGGCACATCATCTGCCCAACTATCTTTGTAGTTGTACGTGATTCTAAATAAATAAACCAACAGAATGTTATCTGGCTTTTCATACACAACGACAGAAACAAAATGAACAGAGACTGACCAATAATACAGGCAAAATGGCAATTCTGCTTTTTAAGTAAAGCACTGCAAGTTCAAAAGAAGAGCATTATTGTTGTTCCAAACATTTCTGACCCAAATCTTATTACTGCAAGGAAGAGCTAAGTCAGCTGCTTTTTGAATTAATTTTAACTGCTTTTCTATAAGCTGAACAACAAAAATCCTAAAGGTTCATAAAGAAGAAATGACAAAGAACCATCAAAGCACCCTTTTTATTTTTTCCTGAAAACTGCTTTCCATACAAGTCGTTTGTTGTATCTGATATCAAGGCAATATTTTTGGTCTTGTATTGACTAAAGTGAAGAGCTGCAAACAGTCTAAGTAGGTCTGGTGCATCCCTCAACTGCGACTCTCCCCCTCACTCACAGCCAGCCCCTAACAGGGGTTTAGCTCTTGCTGAGCCACAGGAACAACTCCTGTGTTTTTTCCCTTCTCATTTTAGTGAGTTAGCACACTGAAACAACTCACAACCATGCCAGATCAGTACCAAAGCTGGCACAAGAAAGTAGGGTTGGGGGATACATTATGATGGCAAGCACTGAATTAAGCAGAGTATTATACTGCTGTTCAGTATTTTATGCTGAGCAGTCTATACCATAACCACGTGGCAACTGTTCTGCCCACATCAATGCTTTTCATTTATCTATTTCTAGTGCCAAGTCATCAACTGGACCTAAATAACCAGTGTCTTGCCTCAAATTGAAGGGGACTTTCTCAGGAGACCAATGAGACAGGACTGAGACAGCCTAATTTGTCAGACCACAGTTATAAATATAGAAGTTACGTAGCACCGCCACAAATTTCTGAAGCTCCAGAAAGTTGCTGTGATTTACTTACAGTCTTCAAATACTTACTTCATAAAACTACTTCTCATACCATCCTGACAGTTGCAGTTGAAACAGAATGTTAGCAATAGATTCTAGTGTGATATCTCTGGATAGCCAGGAAATGCAGGTGTGCTTTTTCGTTACAGTAAAAAAAAAACTCAAACAAAAATATATGTTTCCACCAAACCACTATTACCTGCATGTAGTGTTCTGTCTGGAGTATATTAATTTATTTGCTTTACCTCTCTAGATACATTATGATTATTTGAAAAGGCATAAAATAAAAATCTTTATGAACCACCACATTTACCGGTTGCTATTAAAGCTCTAGACTGCCTAGAGTGTAACCATAATGTATGATTAGTACTAGGAAAATCGCATTTTGTTAAGCAGTTATGTCTTGGCGCCTGATAGGAAGTTCAGTGTTTTATGACAGCACAACACCAAACGGTACAGAACTGCAGACCCTTGAATCGTAAGCTACCCCTATTTCCCTGAAATGAAAATGAAATCAGAGAGCCTTATGAACAACTCTGTATTTAATTCTAACACTAATCTTTCTGGAAGTTCGAAGTGCATTTAAAAGCCTGCCCCCCTCCCCCAACTGAAAATATAAAAGGCATTAAAATCTGCCCAGCTGGCTCAGATCCTATAAATCAATTCAAAGCTGGTCTTCAATGAGACACAGAAACACAAGGCCAGTTTTTCAGGTTTACTCCAGCAGCACTTGGGAAGCAAGTCACAAGACTCATATATGGAAGTGATTTTCACCTTATCAGACCTGAAATTTTACCTAGGTCTAGACAGACCCAATGGGAGCTCATACATATTTCATCAGCCCACACATGCACCTCAGCAAAACGCTGCTCACTTACAGCTCCACCCAGGCTACAAAACCCATCCCAGCAGCTATAAAGCTTGTACTTCTACTAAGCACAGAAGCAGGCATTGCTCCTGTGGTTACACCACTAGCTGTGGCAACAGATTGGTCCAAGTTACTGACATAGTCACCTCGAACGCAAACACACCACTGTTCATAACTGTATTAGAAATCCCTAAAACCAAGTCTGAGCTGGATGCTATCTTCCACATCTGGGGTAATCTCAAAGCATGGAGAATCACGACAAATATAGAGTGTTAGTGTCTGCCTTCAACTACTGATATTACAGCTTTTAATACATTCATATTTAAGCACAGTTTAGGAAATCCATATTAGACAATATAACAAAACATTGCAGACCTGTCTTTTGTCCTGTCTTACCAAGTACCTGTTAAATGAAATTAAAACAGCTGCTGAAACTTCGTCACACTACTTCTTTTTGATAAGGAAAAACTAGGCATGTCAAATGTAAGAGGCTGACTGTTCATAACAGGAAAAATTTCGTTCACATGGAGAAGTTCCTCTTCTTCCTTCCTGAAGCATCGTCACCACTGTGGTTGGGTATCCCAGGCTTTTCAGAGCTCACTCCAGTCCCACTACTGTTTGGGCGAGTTACCAGCAAGCACAATACAATGCAGCTGAATTTAGCCTCTAGTCTTACCATCAGAAGAAGTTACCGGCTAGTTACAGTTCAACTGATTGATTTTTTTCTTTTTTTAGGGGAAAAAGCACCATTTTCCATACCTCTAAGATTAATACAGATGAGACTGCTATTCCTCCTACAGCACTGATTAAGGAAAACATAGCAGCTTGTGCAGCTCACGCGAGGCTGCTGTATGAGGGCAGTTTTGGGAGATTAACTCCCACACCATTGAGCACTGTGAGCTGCTGGAATTCTTTTGGAACAGTGAGAACCACTGCCACTGGTCTTTTCACACCCTTGCAGCTACTCCTGGTACAGCAAGGAAGTGAATAATGACAAGGAGAATATTCAGAAATTACCTTAGAAAGATGCAGTGGCTTTTTTTTAAAGCATGGGAGATGAGTGTAGGCTAACAGAAGCAGAATATACTGCTCTGATCAGCTACTGCAAAATGCCAGAATTACAAGGGGCGATATCAGTATATCAGTACGATCCTGAGCTGTAGAGATCACACACTACCACAAGAATCCCTGTTCTGTTTCACACCAACTATAGTCAACAGCACAGTAGAAACCAAAGGATCTATTTAACTACCTGTTGTCAGTTGTAGATACTTCTCTGACAAGGATGCCCATAATTTAAAAGAGAAAGATATCACTCAGTATTTCTTTGGATGATGATTGCTTATATATGACTTTTTTCATTGACAATACTGAATTTGCTGGTTTTGTTACATCCTTTAGCCCATGAAAACAGAAGTGTATTTTGTGTGCTCTGGTACTTGATCAAAGCATCACATTTTCTATAGGAAAAATGCAGAATGCTACTATTCTAAGCAGCCTTGCCTGTTTTTCTTTAAAACTCTACAGCTCACTAGTAGCTAACAGCAGCATTCACATGCCTCAGCATTTCACCTTCTGTCCTTGGAGTCTTCGCTCATGCTTTGCAACCAGATGACTAAAGACATCTCTTTACTAGTTATTTGTATCATATAAAGAAATCAACTTTTACAAACTGCATATAGAAGAGTAGCAATAGGCAACAAGCAACCAAAAGGCTTGAAACTCCCCATGGACCTGCACTGAACGACAACTCCATGTTACCACCAACTACTACTACTGAGTGAAGTCCTTCTCAGGAAAGCAAGCTCACCCCTAAAACATCTACTGCCATTCATGGGAAAGGTTTCCTTTTTCATTAACATCCTCTTTCTCAGCACCTGTTATTTCCTGGCAGAATGTGGACTAAATGGTGAAGTTCTGAACTGCCTTTGCTCCTTCAACAGAGTTACTGCATTGCTGATAAATTACAGTCCATTTGGCTTTACAGTACTCTAAGTTATAAAGTAATTTTTCAATATTTAAAGGCAACATAAAAAATATCTATTATATACATATGTAAGAAAAACAACCAAAAAGCCCATTGTGTTAAGAAAATGAAAGGGGTGGACTGACGTCACACAAGTGTAGAATTAATGCAGGGAAGGAGAAAAAGGAGGGGAACTATGCCCAATACGCTTCTCTCTCCCCCACTGCACCCCATATCTTTTTAGCTACCTGGAGACATATGGTAAGGAGGAAAATGAAGAAAGGAAAGGTACTTACAGAAGAAATACCACTCATCAAGTTACGCTTTCTCTGGAGCAAGCTATTAACATAGCAGTAAACTTCAGGCAAACAGATTACAGACTGTTTTCTTTTTTCTGACTTCCCAGAAAAATAAACACTTTTGAACCATTCACTGATAAAGCTTTGTAAGAAAGCAGCACAGATAACATCATTACTGTGACATACCATTTGGTTAATTTGCATTTTTAACCCCTCAGGAATGAGCAAAAGTGGGAATTACATGCTGTTTCAAGCACAAATAGTGCTACGCATTAAGTTTCTCTCAGGTGTTTGTTGCTATGCAATCTCTATCTCCAAGATGCTTTAAAAAGGATGAGAATACCTTAACATATATGTAACTGAGAGGTAGCCACAACCAGGTGTGAGAACAATTATTAGCATATCTTTTAAATTATAATAGTTGTTTAGGAGAGAGAGCATAAATTAAATCCATTACCAGCGAGAGCAAGGCTTGCAAACTGATCTGCTCACTGGGGTATGCCCTGTGAATAAATGTGATTTGATTAAGTAAAGTCTTGGCTGCAAGTTTCTCATTTGGCAATAGCATGTTCTTGTCTTCCTGGAGGTGTTTGAAGGGACAGACTGGGAGGCGAGGAACTGATGTGATCACCTGTTGCACAAATCTGAAATCTTCAACTGCATTCCCATGCATGCTGTCACAGCAGCATCAATTCCTGCCACAGAACGTGCTATTTACTACAGAAACAGATTCTCTTGAAGGAAGGCATCCAGTCTCTGAGCAAGCAGTAACTGATGTTCCATTTCACTTCCATTAGCCTTCAAGTCTCCACAAACTGTTAAACTCTCAGTTTTATATTGCCTATGTTTTTAAGTGTCCACAGAAATTCATGAACAAATCACTGTATTCTGAAAACAATTAATTTATTGAGTAACGGTTATGCTACAACTGGCTCACTATTGTTTCCTCTGGAACCTCAATATTTAAGGTTTAAAATGAGATTTCAATGGAAATTGTTGTTAGTTTGAATTCTTTCATGTAACCTTCAATTGCCTCCTTACACAAGGATGTTTTTCATTGTAGTTGGATCTGTACTAGCCATTCCTGTCTCGGGAGGAACATGGTGTCATTAGCCATCACACACAGAGCTCTAAGGCCGCATAAACAAAGTCAGGCTTGTCCAGTTTCTCCTCTTTTTCCATCACTATAGAAGCAACTATTGGATCTAGACTAATTTACATGTTAAAATATTTACAAGCTGTTCTGTAGGCTAGATTTCTCCCTATCCTCCTGCCACATAAAGATGTTTTTCTAAACATTCACCACTTGGAAAAAGGATTTAAAAACAGAGGCACAATAAAGTTACAGCTGTTATTTATGACCTGTTTAAAATTCCTGCAATATTATTTTAATCCAAAATGTTCGCTGTAAGAAAAATGTGAAGATCTACTTCCTTTTAATGGCTCAAAAACATTCACTATGAACAGTCAGTAACAAAATTAGGCTAAAATGATTTAAGGACAACAATACAGAACCATAATCCCACAGTCCAAGATGGCAAATTCCAGCGTAAAGTGATTATAATCCTAAATAGAATCATAGTACAGTGTGACCCTTTTCCGCTTACAGGGAAAAAAAAACCCCACAATGCAAACTTTGAGTCATATGCTGTCCTACTACCCTGTACGGACAAGAATTTTGCAGTAAAACTCAGCTGAGAGAGTAAAGTGGAATATGATGCTGGCATAACAATTTAAAATTTCTGTTCAGAAACAACAGGTCAATGAACACTGCCAGAACGACTTAAACCTTCTGGTCTTTAGGTTCTAATGCATGTGGATTAAAATGTACGGTTTATGGGAATTTAAGATATTAAACCCCACCACCACTAACCAGTCTGCACCAGTTCCTTCTCCCTAGATAGACTGGCTAAACTTAGCATTTTGCAGAAGCACTGATCTGAACTGCAGTGGTTAGCAAGAGTCCAGCTTCACTTGTAGACTAAACATCTTTACTGAATAACCGTAGCATGAGTGTGAATTCTCTTCCAACAGAGATACCAAGCCTGGCACCTGCTGCAAGTGGCTTGATAAACTAGCTCTGTGGGCTTTCAGATATGTTACTAAAAATACTTTCTTAATACAAGGAAATGGAAAGTAAAACTTTTCTAATCAACTTCCCCAGGGCTTCACAGAACAGCGTCCGATGGTTTTCTTACAGAACTTCAGAGCATTTTTTTTTCTTCTTCTTTCTCAGTGATGATGATGATGAACAATTAAGAATTAGCTAGTTCATTGATATTTTTAAGTAACTGCAAAAGCTTAGCACTTGGAGAAGATGAAACAGCCCTCACACTTGGTTGCAAATTGTTCTTCGAGCTGATAAGCCATCTTTTACATACTTGCAATGCAGCTGAGGGAGCTGGGGTTGTTTAGCCTTGAGAAGAGGAGGCTGAGGGGAGACCTCATTGCTCTCTACCACTACCTGAAAGGAGTGTAGAGAGGAGGGTGCTGGCCTCTTCTTCCAAGTGACAGGGGACAGGACAAGAGGAAATGGCCTCAAGCTCCGCCAGGGGAGGTTCAGGCTGGACATCAGAAAATATTTTTTCACAGAAGGGTCATTGGGCACTGGCAGAGGCTGCCCAGGGAGGTGGTTGAGTCACCATCCCTGGAAGTATTTAAAAGAAGAGTGGGTAAGGTGCCAAGGGGCATGGTTTAGTGGTTGATAGGAATGGTTGGACTCGATGATCCTGGGGGTCTTTTCCAACCTAGTGATTCTGTGTGATAATCCTGCTACAGTAATATGAGCAATTTTTGGTTCTAGAGAAGTATTAAATATTTTTCAGTATTTTAGCAGATTTGACTTAAGTTTTTTGCTTTTAGCAAGAAAAAAAAGTTTTTTTCCTAGAAAGAGAAAGCTTTCCTTTCTCCCTGTCCTCACATTTGGCAGTACAGTGTCTTAGAAATGCAGATCTAAAGCGCTTGCTCACTGGTCAATCAAGAACCATCCCTCCTCTTCCCCCAGGCAAATTAGAACATCTCTTTTCTTTGGACATTGAAGGTTTTGGAAGTTCCTGTACCCATTTCAATTATTTTACAGTTTAATGTGGCAGCTTCACATGCCAGTACATCTGGCATGTATTTAATTTGCCACTTTGCATTCATCATTGCTTTTAGGAGGCTCTTGTAATGCTGCAACCACAAGGGCAGAAGTATACCACTTAGAGAAGATGCAAGAGCCCTCAAATGCTTTACTACAAATTTTCTCCAGAGATCTTTCAGCACTAACATACTCAGACAACAACTTAGATGCTCTTAACCTGAGTCTTATCCTCAGCTCATCATCATAAGTGCTGCTAAGACAAATTTTGAAAGTTCAACAAGATTCACCAGGAGCATTAGAACAGCCCATCCCTAGATGAGGATGGCAGAGAAGATGCAACATTAAGGATGAGGGTCATGAATACTTACAGTGTGTTATCAGTAGGAGTATCTTAACAAGTCCCAGAGGAAATCTCAGTCTCTCCCACAGGACACACACTTCCCTGCACTAAATACTATCAGCATGACAAGAACCCAGAACATAAGCTAATTTGCATTTTTATGCAATACAGCTCCCAGAGCTCTCAGATACCCTGCTGTATACCTACATTCCTGCCTGCAAAAAGCTCGATTTTGTAAGTAAATACACTTGATCCTGTTATTTCCTTCACAAGGGTGGGTGTCTCTTAATCTGATTTTAACAAACATACTTCCCTGACAACTTCAACTGTCAACAATAATAGAACAGAAATCATATCTTCAACGACTTCCAACAGCTTCTATGGGGAAATCCGTACCATATAGCTCAGCACAAGATTTTACAGGAACGATAGGATTAAAAGAGGAAAAAAAATAGAGCAAGTTCATTTTATGTCTTTACGCTCTCAGATTTCACTTGGTCACTCCCACATAATCCCAAGGACTAAAATGTTGAGTTCATCACATGGTTTTGCCAGAGTCGGAAACAAGCTGGAAACCTCCTGAAATTTTGGCAGTTCCCAACTGGTGATAAAAACTGAATTTCAGATAGATTTTTATGAGTCACTAATTGATACTGGGTGCCCCTTTGTCTGAAAATCACTTTAACTTCAGTTTCCTGTAAGACTTAGGTCAGGCTGCATGCCCATTATCTGGTTATCTTCCCCAGGTAAGAGGAACAGGGAGAACACATGAGGTGTGCTGCAGCTTTGTTACTGTTCTAGTGGTGCTAGGATGCAGTGTCCTCTGGCAGCCAGTCATCAAGGCCTTTGGTTTAGCCTTTTCATCTTGACATAAACAACAGATTCCTCATATTCTGCATCCAGGAATGGTGTCCCTGGCTATACAGGCTATCTTTTTAAACCCTTTATTATGCAGTTTCCTATGATCCTTATCATGCACATTTCTACTCATAAAGCATTAGTATCAATCCACAGCTTTTTCAGATGGCCACAGAGTTCATGCCTAGATGAGCTTAAAGGATCAAGTCTCTAAGACAACATCAAGCTTTTCTGTGGTCTAGTTTTGCTACAGGAAGGAGACAGAAAACACAACACACCTTGTTTTTTCTCCTTTTGCTTTTGCATCTAAACCCCCAACAGTATATATACACTATTTCAGCCTGAAAACCGTATTTGGGACGTCACAAGTAACCCCATCTGAGGTTTTGAAATTTGTTATGCAGTTATAAAACAGATAAGAGGAAGAGCCTGTTTCAGAACAGAAGACTTCTGCTGGGTAAAACAAAACTGAAAAAATTGACCACAGGTATAACATGAAGGGACACATCATTTATTTCAAAAAGCCCTCGATTTATGTAACATATATTAATCTCAATGTTTGAGGTTCAATTATTTTATTTACCAGTGACTAAACTTGCTCTCCACTAAATTAAATATTTATTTAGCTGTGTAATAGGTGCATGCAGGCACACACATAATGCTGTGGAGCACGGAGAAATTAAAGAATTTCTTGGCTGTTCAGAATATTAAAAAATGATGGTTGACAATTACAGAAAAAAACAGCTTTTTAATTCAGAATCTGTAAAACATACTGAAAAAGAAAATACTTCAAAAATGGGTACCAGCTAAAGATAACTGCGTTAAGTCCTGACTTTATTGCAATGACTTTAGGAAAGCTGCTTTTTCTGTTATGTGTGCTTTGCTATTCAATCAGATTAATCACTGCCTTTCAAGACTTTTGAGGTAGAGTATTTCACTCTCTCACCTCAGTTTTATACATGTGTATAGAAGCAAGAAAGAAAAACTCTTACAACTTTAAATCGCTTAACTAAATAAGCTTAAATAAAAAAAAAATAAAATAACAGTCCTCTCAACACCTACAAATGGACCTCTACCAGAGAAAACTAATTTTAACAGTCTCAAGTTTGGATCAAAGCACTTACTGTAAATGAGCTCTTTCTCCAGTTTAGTATTCTGATCTTTAAAACTGAAGAAATAAGCATACAATACTCGAAATTTCAACTACTGTAGCTACGGGCAGTAACGCTTTCAACTTCAGAAAAAGACTGTGCCTGTGCTGCCTCTTACGACAATCACTAAACAAAGCCATTTAAAAATGGGGTTTTAACCATACTGTGTAAGTGATGACTGTTTGCTTTAGGTGATGCCTTCAGTGGTATCTCCTAAAGAGGAGTTAAACTTCTCCAAAAATTATTGTTTATAAAACTCCAGGCAAAATCTTTTTTTTTTTTTTTCAAATTCTTCAACCATACAGTTCACTTCCAGAAGTACTAAGAGAAATCTCAATGCCTAAGGTGGGGAGATCTAATGAACACTAGGTCTAAAGAGGCTGGAGAATCCACCTTCCAAAGGCAGGTGGCAGCCAAGGGGGATACACAGCACGGACAATTTTCACATCTCTGCGTTAAATAAAGCAAATGCACGTCCAAGTCACACACTGCTTTTGCAGTCCAGACTCTGGGTACAGACAAAGTTGTTAATTGATGGGTGGCTACAGCATTTAATGAGCAGCCCGAGCACTGAGGCTGTGTGGAGTTGGGAAGCCTTAGCCAGGGTCCTCAAGGTTATAACGACTCTGTTGTGTTATACAAATTAGGAAGCTGGCTGTTGAAGGCATGCTAAGGTTAAACAATTTATAAAAGCTGAATGAACCCAAATAAAGCGGCTTCACTTGGATCACATTGATCGTTGTGTGTTGTCCCATTTCTTCTGTTGTCACAGTTAATTGCCTGTTTGGCAGCAGAGTCTGATCAGAGATGAGAAAGTAATGTTGAAAATCATTTTTACATTGAGATAGGAAGAAAATCAAGTCCCTTGTGTTCCCAAACTCATCAGCAAATGGGCAAAGTGAGAATCAAAACACTATTATGCTCAGTTAGTCTTACTGATTTAACTGGGAACTAGCTAAAGCCTTACATATCCGGTTCTATAACAACGCTTTCTACCATGCTTCAATCAAACCATGGCTTGTTCTATATGGAAGCCTTGGTATACTTTCTCAGAAGAATCACTATTTTGGTGTCATTTCATTTCTCACCATATTTATTTCCAATAACAGTGAACATATGTCAAATGAGAGTATAAATTTACTAAAGAAAATAAGCCATATTTATGCTCTTACCATGCTCTTCATTCTCCTACTCCAAAATGAAGCTAGGTGACCACTGCACGTTCAAGAATGTGTAATATTAAAAGCTGGGACTCTAGTGCTACACATTGCTTACAGCAATGGTTGCTAGAAAGACACAGGCAGCATTGGCAATGAGACCAATGCACGCATTCTGCCAAAAGAAATCTCAGGCAAATCCATAACAAACTGACAGCCATTGCTTGCAGCACTTCATTTCTGCATTGTTTTACCATGAGTACTTACCCCACCATCTGTTTTATGCAATCATCTCCTGATAAATATCTAAAATGGTATAGTTGCAAGAAGAGCTACTATCTTCAAAACGTATTTTTTTTCAAGACAACAACATTGTTTCCACTATTACAAAGATCTAATAGCTACATGTGTTATGTAAAACCATTATTTGCTCCAACAACATATGAAAATCCATTACTATTGAATTTTAAATTGCAGCAGCATTGATTTGAAGTTACTGACCCCTGCTAATTAAAAAGAATTCTTATTGTACAGGAAAGTTCCAGGTTCTGTGATCACTGTTGGCATCTGGTTTTATACAAGAAGAAAGTTAAAATGTCTAGCCCACATGCTTGCAGAAAGAAGCCCAAGCATATAACTCATAGAGGCCGGAAGATCAAAACAACTTTTGAAGGAGCTGTAATTTTTCCTTCAAGTCTTATTTTCATGCACCTTGGAACTGACAACATTGCTCTTCTTGATGCTTAGTTCTCATGTTTTCCAGATGGAACTAAGCAGTTGATGCTGCTTTGTAGGCAGTAGAAACCTGAAGTGAATTTAAACAGGAGGATGATTTTCTCCCAGATTTTAAAGAAGCATTTATTTAAAACTCAGTCTATTTTTTTCTTCAAACAATCTCTTTTATCTTTTGCAACCCAGTCTCTCCACTAGGAAAAATGATAACACTAGGGGATAACATCAAGCTACCCTGTAACAAGTGGTGAGAGGACAGGTGTCAGGGAGGATACTTCCCTGAAACACCTTATAGGGAATAAAGGGTCTATTGAGAAGGTGATGCAACTGGCAGACCAGCTGAGGAGCCTTTACACTAACACATAGAGCTTGGGTAACAAGTAGGAGGAGCTGGAAGCTACTGTGCTACTAGAAAGCTATGATCTAGTTGCCATCATGGAAACATGGTGGGATGAATCCCATGACTGGAGCCTCGCTATCGATGGCTATAGGCTGTTCAGAAGGGAAAGACCAGGAAGTAGGGGTGGAGGTACCTGAAAGGGGCCTACAAGAAAGCTGGAAAGGGACTGTTCATAAAGGCTTGTGATGATAGGACATGGGGCAATGGATATAAACTGGAGAGGGGTAGATTTAGACTAGACGTTAGGAAGAACTTCCTCACCATGAGAGTGGTGAAACACTGGAACAGATTGCCCAGGGAAACTGTGGATGCCCCATCCCTGGAGGTTTTCAAGGCCTGGTTGGATGGGGCCTCGGGCAGCCTGATCTAGTGGGATCTAGGGGGTCTGAAACTACATGACATTTAAGGTTCTTCCCAACCCTAACTACTCTATGAAAAGGCCTGAGCTTCTGGCCCTGTTTACCTTGGTCATTCAATAAGTGGCTGGATACAGCAGAATTAATTCAGATTCTCAAAAAACCACAAGTAGGTACTAATGCTTGCTATATTTAGTTTTAGGGAAAAGGATATCTGGAAGAGGAAAAACATCCTATCCTACCCTCCCTCAAGCTTCATGTGAAATGACTCAGATTTCTTCAAATCATCCTTTGGAAATACAGATGGGGGGGTGGAAATTGTTTTTATACGGCAGTTATAAGAGGCAGAAAGAGCAGGTGAAGGGCAGGAGAAAGAAGGCAGGGGATAGTTCATTGCTTGCCTGTTTTTTAAATTAGCAGCCAAACAGTTCTGCTGGCATGAGTAAGATGGAATAGGCGAAGCCTTTTAATATATTAAAACTCCTACACTATGAAAAGCACTGTTACCTAGATGTTTTATAAATATATTTCATATAACTTTCAAAAACTGGAGAAACCACCTGAATGTATCATCCATCTGGAAAACTGGAAGGGCACATTCTGTTGAGGTTGGAGGTACTGAGGACAGAGCCTGCTCTCAGAGGAAAGATTCACCTTTACATCAGCTGCTCCAGGGATCAAGGCTCATCTGGATCTTACATCTGCCTCTGAGCTGCAGAAGTAGTATTTTAAAAATTAAAGTTTCAAGGCATTTCAAAGCTCTTAAATTTTATTTCTGTAGGTTTTCTTGTTTGGTTTTCCCTCTAAAGAAGGAATAGGTATGTTTTACTTTGGGAGCACTTACAGCTCTTATTGATATATACAGGCTGCCAAACATTAAGGGGAAAACTCCTAACTTACCAAGATCTCAAAGTGAAAATATTTATAGGCATAACACTGGACTTAAACCTTATAATTGAACGTATTTGTACACTGGTCAAGAGGGAACAGAAGACAGTAACTTAACTTGCTTTATTATTGGGAAATTATTTTGAAGTTTTTTCTAAATTTGTTGGTATCATTAAATTTAGGACTAACTTGACCTTTCTCATGAACTTCAACAGATGTTTTCAACACACATCTTGAAACTGAGGTTTATTTCTCCACATCCCCTCCTGCCCCAGCACACAATAATCAATAACTAATACATGATTATAGAATCTTGATTTATTCTGCACAGGAAGTCTTTAAGAATGCAAGCACAGCTTTCTATTTGCTTAGACTCAAACACATTTATACTCCTTTTATCTTCTCAAAACATTTCTTAAGTCCAAAAATACTTGCTCCATATTGAGGTCAATTCTGCTGGGGAATCAGTTGGCCAATATTCCCCTCCTTTAGCCATTTAGTCAGCACCCAGTGAGCATATTCTACCCAATCCAGTAGTGCTAAATGAAATTAAACTTGTGTTCCTTTTAGAGAAGCCATCAGATAGGAAATAACTTTTTATGTACAGTCTTTTCTCCTTTATTCATCATAATCAGGAAAATCTGCACTAGAATGTTTTTCCTTCAAATTACCAGAATTAAGTTGAACACAGGAGTTAAACACAGAGTTTAGGTCTGACAGTTACTGAATGACTGGATCAATTTTGCTCATATAGGATTCTCTAACCAGAGCTGGTATTCCTTCTACCACAGTGTCACAACAAGGCTTTGTTTTATTCTTCATTTCCCTCCCCTAACCTCTTGCATCTATGCATGGAAAAAGAACAAGAAAGCAGAGATTTCTTTAAAGTAAAGACAGGTGTCTGGTCTCAAATCTTAGCAACAGTTTAAGTTCAGAATTCAGAAGGTGCTAAATTCCTGAAAATCCATAAGGATTTTAAGAGTATGTCTCATTGCGTTTCATGGAGCCTATATAACAGCTCAGGCAGTGCCAAAATGGGAAGTTCCTGCTGCTTCCTCCTACCTGCTTCCAGCCACATGCAACCCTGCCTTCTGTCTGCTCCTCACAAGCTGCTTAAATTTGCAAATGGGGAGGAGGAGCAAGATAATTTTCCACTATTCTGAAGCGTTGAAACAACTTATGGGAACCTGTCCCTCTTTAAGCACAACCTGGTCAGTTAGCAATGCAGCTTGCACATCACTTTGTATGTTCCCATGCAGCAAACTGCATAGATGTATTCTGCTCAACTAGTTTGCAAGTTACTTCCATGACACACATCAGATTTGAAATAAAAAATGTATTTGTATATCTGGAAAGTTCTGAAATATTCTTCTTGGCTCTATGAAAGATAGGTCTTAAGAGAAGCCAAGATAAATTCTTAAGACATTTTATTAAAATCTCCTTATGCCTGAGTTATTTTACAATTTGGCAAAATTTAAGTATTACAAAATAATTTTGAATATGAAATTCAGGACAAGACGACAAAGCTGTACACATTCACATTTATTTGGATCACTAGAGGAGTGGACAAGGAATGAACAGATACAAACAATTAAAGCAAAGAACAGGGTAAGAGAAAGTGCATACTAGGCTGAAACACTTATAAATCTGGGTGGGAGGGAAGGTTGTGGCATTAAGGCTTACCAGTTCAGGTTCCCCTCCCACATGTGCTAGCACATGGGGGTGAAGAAAATCTAGCTTCCTCTTCACTGCTGCTGTACAGCTACCTCCAGACAGGCATTTGCTTCACAGTGCATACTTAAAAGAAGACAAGATTAACTATTCAATTTCTGGGAAAGATTTCCATCCTACAAACTTAGTGATGCATAAGATATCGATACATTTTTTGAAACTGACAGTTACAGTCTTAATTCAGGAATAACCAAATTAATTTGTGCAACAAAAACTATGAAACAGTCTCTTAAAAACATTACAGATCTTTAACAATCTCTTAAAATGGAACAAGATCACTTAGCATTCATTTCCCTGACTGCAAGTCAATAAAGCTGTCTTCTGACCTTCTTCCAGTGACTCTGGTCAACAATATTGCTCTTATTGATCTCCTTAAAACATTTTGTTTAAAAAACTTACTATGGAAACCTCTACTTAAACGATTATAAATACTTAATGTTACTGGACCTAACAAGATACTTCAGCATATGAGTAAGCTACAGGAGTTGGAACTGCAGCCCAGGTTCCTCCATATGCTTTGAAATCTTAAAGCAATTTAAAACAATCAGCAGACACATGATCAGCTGACAACCTAACACAGCACCCCTCAGAGGCACAGGTGTTGCATAACCATAAATTAACTGCTTTACAGTAGGAAGTATGTATTAAGGGGCAAGACAAAGGGATGAGCCTCTTATAACCCTAAACCACATCTTAAATACCCTCAAATAAACGTACAGATTAAAAGTCTACTAGTGCAGACAGTATTTTTTCCACGACCACTAAAACATAGCAGTTTTTCCCACATTTGAATAACATGCTGTGACACCACCTCATCAATACACAATCAACGATGTAGCTCAGAAGCTCACAGAAGCAATTGATGCCTTTGATAGCCCTGATATGCCAGGAACAACTCCCTTATCTTTCAGGTAGTTAAGGGAGATACAAAGTGAAGTTTTCCTTTTGTACATTTAGATGATTCAAGTTGACTAAAGAAAAGTAAAAGCACTGTATCTCCATTTCAATTTGTAGACCGATCAGTACAACTTTTGACACAGAATATTCGCTCACAGAAACAGATCTTAAAAAGGAGAATTACAGGGCAAACCACAGATGACAGAAAATAAGATTATAGTGCCTCAGTATGTAGGCAACATGTTTGAATTCCAAATAAAATAATAACTAAGAAACACAGAAAAAGGGAGTTATCACACAAAGGAAAGTGAAGGACATTTTCATCCTCTATCAGATACAGTAACTAGAGTGACAGACTGTAGAGAATACATGGAAATTTATTTATAACTGAGACCACATACGGCAATATCAGTGAGTTTTAAGAGGTTTTTACACTGAGAAGAATGTCTTTAACTTTCAGCAGTATCAATTACTAGCTTTTCATATAATCTTTTCCCATAAGCTCAACCTAACTGAGCAATTTTGATGATAATCTTTAAAGAGCATGTAATGTGCTTTATGGTATGAGGGCAACAGAATCTGATCACTAACTATCCAGAACCCTCAAGTCTATAATGAACATAATGAATGGAAGGCAAGTAAATGTCATGCTGTTATATGAACATTTCTTTTTATTAAAATATTCATATAAATAATAAAAAACTTCCACATAAATAGCAAGAAAAGTACACTGAACAGAAAGCTTTTAACTACACATAACACATTATAGAGAAGTAGGTAAGCAATCATTAATTTCCTTGAATACTTTCATGTTTATGTTAACAAAGTCAGGTTAGTAACTCTGCTGAGATTCTGTGAAGGCCTAACTAAAAGCATCAAAGCAGTTTTACTGGTTTTGTTACATGCTGTAAAGAGATTACATAGTGTCTATCTCTGACCATTCACTGCAATTCCTTTATTTCACTTCAATCCCACATTTTTTCCATTAAGACTCAAATGGAACAAGTAGCAGCTTTGGACTTCAATAAAAGGTCACTTCTCAATTTTGTATTTTATTAATCTCCTCAGCTAAAAGATGTAGGAAAAAACTAAAACTGCAACTCATTCTTGCACGTCTATTAACAAACAAAGTAAATGACAATGGTATTGTTCCATGCAAGATCAGATTTTATTTACATTTTCAAAAATGGCAATGAGATGAAGCTAACAGCAGCAGAAATATATACATATATATACACATAATGTGCTGAAGGAAGCCACTTGTCCATGTAAGCAAGCACTGTTGCTGGATGACGCAGCACTCAAGATAAAGGTTTGAAACTTACTGACTGCAAAATCCTACATTTGGAAAAAAACTTTTAACCCAGCTGCTGATTATATTACCTGAATCAAGGAAACAATCTCTAATTTTAGCTAAAATTGGTGTGCCAAGGACAACAGCAAGATTTACTTCTTACAACAAACTTTTCAGCAGAGCTTTCCCTCCATCTGTTCTTTCACAAGGGAAAATAAGGTTCATCATTTCGATCATCTGGGTGGACAACTAAAAGCACCAAGATTAGATGGTGAAACAAAGACTAAATACAAGTCTACTAAATATCAGTTGCCTCCCTCACAGTGATGAGCCTTTTGTACTGTGCCTAATGTAAAACTGATTCAAGTCTCACAGGTTAAACCTATGAAGGGAACATCAAGCTCTATCAGAGCAGAATCCCCTGGGTGAACTCATAGAAGTAGCTACATATCAGTACTGAGCAAGAAATGTTGCCTTTTTTTAAAGAATATTTTAATCACAAATATGAAATACATGACCAAACTGCAAAGAATTAGCTAGGAAAGCCTTTAAGGCAAGGAAAAGAAAAACATTAATAATAAAGGTAGCACTGTATTTGGATTGGTTTCAAATCCACTACAGCAAGGCAATTAGAATTCACTTAAGTTTCTACCATGCTGTAAAATGTTTAAGAAATAATACAGAAAACATACATTAAGTTTGAACTGGAGTAGCAATAACTGTAATTGACAAAGCAGATGGACATCACCATAGCAGTTTAAAATATAGTGCTCTTCTTGCAACATAGACAGCAAGTCTATACTATGTCACCAGGACTTGTGATTGAAGATTATTACATAAAGATTGTTATATTGTATCCTCTAAAAACTCAAATTTGCAGCATGAAGAACCACTTGGTTGTTTTGAACCTGGCTTCTATATTTTGCAGGGAAATGCAAAAATCATTTCCTACCCCATCAACCTTCTGAGCCTTCACATCTCCTTCAGTCATCTCTTTCCCAGCCTGAGAAGTCTTTACTCTTGGTCAAGTCTCTTCATCAAAGGTCTTCTGTATCTTTGATCATCTTTGTTGCACTCAACTGAGCTTTAAGCTCTACTATACCGTTCAGCAGAAGAAGGGAACCACACAACACATTCAAAATGTGAACACAAGCTAGATTTGCACAAGTAGCATGGCAACCATTTCTGGTCTACTCTTTATTCTTCCAGTAACTCACAACAATTGCTTGCTTGACTCCTACTGAACGCTGACATAATACTAAGACCTCACTCCTGGATAGTTATGGCCTGCTTAGCATCCATTACTTTATATGCAAAGCTGGGGCTGTCCTCTTCTATGCATCACTTTCAGGTAGCTACCCTGGCAAGCGACAACATTGGAAATTTAGTCATCTGTATTCTTCTGTGGCTTTTGTAGTTGTAGCTCACCTCTACTATCCCAAATAATTTAACATTTAGAGCAAGCTTTCTTCCCCACTAGTCACTAGGGCTCTTTTCCAGGTAGTTTAGGAAAATGTTAAGACTCTCACAGTAGTTTGCCCTGCCTAGAAGTGACTTTCTGTACTGATACAGCCAAACATTTACTTCACACTTACACTATGTTCTTTAACTTTTAGGGAATTATTTATCCACACAAAGGCTTTCTTTTTTTTTTTTGTGCTATGGCTAACTAGCTCCCTTTAAGTCTACTGAAGGACACTCTCAAAATCTGCTTGGAAATTAGACACCTAAATTACTCTTGTTCACATGACTATTGGCCCTCCAACAGCTTCCACAAAGTGGCAAGACAGGTTTCCTTACAGAAGTCCCAATCATTTTTTCCAGACAGACTACTACAAAGAAAAAAAGTGATGGATAGCTGCACAAAGGGCACTACTAATTTGACTGTTTTGGACATTAAGATTACAGCTTTGCAAGTCCTACACCCTCCTACCTAAATTTTGGTATCACATCTGCCATTCTCTGTAACACTAATACCATGGTAGATTTACATAAGAAATCACCCACTGCCATCAGCAATTCTGTTATTTTACCTTTGAGGTTTTAGAACCAGAGCAAATACAATCCTGTTCCAGTATTTTGCTGCTGACCATGCTGTCAATTACTTCCACATACTCAACTCTTCTCCACTGTGTTAGATACACTACTTGAGAAGTCCCTTACAAAGAAGAGTTCAGAATGTGGAACACCTCCAGTTTCCACCCTACTGAAAACACACAATGTAATTTCTATGCGAAGGCTGTATTTATAATACTAGATGTGCTCTGTTCACATGTTGATCATTAGCAATTCCTATAGGCAGCCTGGAAAGCTCCTGATCTGCAGGAAGAAAGCATTATCTGCTTTGATGCCTTTTGTCAACCATAAACTCTTCAATATTTCCACATTTAGACTACTAGACCCATGATTTTTGCTTAACTTATTTGAACATTTTTTTTGAAGGTAGCAGTCTTACTTCTGGTCATCTTTTTCATACTACCCAGACTTCTTCTGTCCTTGCCGGATGACAGACAGTGGGACTCTGCTTCAGGTGGAATCTCCATGCCCTGTATCTTCATCTGTCCACAGTCTACTGTCTACGACTACCTGAAAGGAGGTTGTAGTGAGATGAGCATCGAGCCTTTTCTCCCATATAACTCATGACAGGATGAAATGGCCTCAAGTTGCACCAGAGGAGATTCAGATTAAATATCAGGAAAAATTGCTTCACTGAAAGGGTTTATCAGGTGTTGGAACAGGCTGCCCAGGGAGGCGGTGGAGTCACTGTTCCTGAAGGTATTTAAAAGATAGGTAGATGAAGTGCTCAGGGATATTTTTTAGTAGCTGACAGGTTTGGCTGGACTCCATGATCTCAAAGGTCTTTTCTAACTAGAAAATTCTGATTCTATGCATCTCCTCCACTACACTCCATGTCACCTTGAGAGATTTAGATCTCAGACCTGTCCGTTTACTGTCTTTTTAAGAAACTTTTTTTTTTTTAAATATAGCATTGCTTTGGATGATACAGTCTTACAATACATGTATTTGATGATGTATGAAAGAATAAAGGCTTAAATCTTTAAAGAATACAAACTAGTCTACTTTCACATACCATGCCTTTGAGCCATGCTGTGTGATGAGAAGTGTGTAATAAACACAGCTGGTCCACACCACAGCACTTATATTACACAAACAGAAATTCCATTGACTCTTGGCAGGGGCGGAGAACATGGGTTGACAAAAATTTCAAAAATACACAGAAGCATGGATTTCATAAAGTTAAATCTATGGCTCTCCGAAATTTCTGCCACATCAATTTGAGTGGTGAGGTGTTTCTTTTATATGGGTTTGTTTTTTTCTAAATATATGAAGTGGTAGCTGAATTTTATTTGTTCATCTACTTCTCTCACTGCAAGGTATCAACACTGGAATAAATCTAGTTTCCATTTCCACATAAGTATAATTCAACATGAATTAAAAAAAACCAACAAAACCCCAAACTCATTTCCTCCAATATTACCATATATACTGTAGAGTAGTTTGAAGAAAGCTGAACTCAAAACATTTGCTATATCACTGTAGGAAGGGTCCATATAGATTATTAACAAACTAAACAAAACCATTCAAACAAGAACACTTTATTTTGTTTACAAATTCTGACCATTACAGAAAACAAGTGCATGACAATATTTTGTTACTTACGAATAAACAGCGAGACAGTGCCTTTACATCAATCATTCACTGCATGCATGATAAATCAAGGTTAGGTTTAAAAGGCTTCAAAAGGGTTTATACAGAAACAAGATTGAGCTGGGAAACATGTCTTCGAAGAAGAGATGACAGAACAAACCAGAGCACTTGTGCTCAAAGATACAATTAGTTAAAAGCATCACCATTATCTCAATGCTATCGCATTTATTTTAAGTTTTTGTAGACAGGCTAAATACACGTCTGCTTTCACATACTGCTGAATTTACAGTTGTAAGATACGATACAGGAGCACTAGCATGGATTTCCATTTCTAGTATATGATGACTCCAAAATCTGGAGCAGGAGTTTAGGGAGGAGGGAAAGACGAAATCCTCTTGTAGGGGAATGATAAGGATTTCTCTGGAAAAGAATGTAAATCAGCAATTCATAAACACACATGGCATTGCATGACCTGAAAATGAGCTGCTCCTCTTTCAATCACACAGGTTACTCCAAAGGCAAATGATAAAGCTACCTATTTTGTTCTCTATTAAAGATGCAGCTTTGGAGGAAACCACAGTCAGGCTCTCCCATAGAAGCAGAGCCTAGAGAGGGATGAAGTATTGAGGAATTATACTTGTGTAAAAGATTCATGTACGGGAAGTGTGTAGGAGGGGTGGGAGGCAGCTGATCTCTCGCTTTCTGCCTTGGATAAATTCCTTCACAACCAGAAGAGCTTTAAAATACAGATTAAAGATTCCCAAGTATAACAGCCAAAGGCAGAAGAACTGAACCATTCTTTTCAGCCTTCTGAAACAAAGGCAAAAATACCTCCATCATCACAAAAAAAACCCCTCCTACACACCACAAACAAAAAAGCTCCAGAGGCTGCAACACAGCAGGAAGGTACCAGAGCCAGGGCTAAATTAAGAGTTTGCACTAGAACCAGCCAGTGCACAAGAACTCCAGCTGGGGAGAACTGCTTGCATTCATTACTGGCTGGTAATCAAGTACTGCTGTCAAACCACTTGTGCCCAATGCTCTGCAGCTCCTGAGACCCACATCATCTCTTTGCCAGTACAAGAATCGACTAATGTAAATATTTTCCTTCTAATATAAGTCAACCTTCTAATGGCATTCCTACTATTGACCAGTGTGCCACAGATCCTAGAAGGGTAGCACTGCTCCTCATTTTGCAGCCATGCATTCACTAGCCAAGCCTCCAGCAGAGAAGACTTGGTCCCAGTATTGTACAAAAGGAGACAACTAGTCAAAAAAAAAAGTAAATCAAGTGAGTCAGGTTTGGTTTAAATAGATGGAAGTCCAGGAGGGAGCAGACTTAAGACCACTTTCAGCAGCCATTTGCCATATTTACGTTTGCAGATAAGATTTATACAGATTGCGAGCTGAAGGAACTAGTAACTGCTTATCTTGAACCTGATCCTTTCATGTGTATTGTCCCATGGGACCTGGGTATACTGTTCTTTTCAGTCTTTTTGAGAGAGGAGGGAGTGGAACCAGCCAAACCCCCTGCTTCCTGCAAGCTGATGTTTTTGAAAAGAGACATTGGACTCTATATGTGTTGGAGAATATCACTTCACAGGTATTCTGAAGGCAGAATATGTAGGAATAGAAGATGCTCCACAACCCAAAGAAATTGCCACCTTGGAGAAGCATCAAACTATTTTTTAGGTTGGAGCTCAAATGAGGGGAGACAGGAAGAGTCCCCAGGTTGTTTTCAAAACAGGAGTTACATACAGGATTTGAAAAAACAACACTGAACATATTAAACAATGATGATATTTACATTAAGAAACAGTACTTAGTTAGAAAAGCACTATATGATCCTAAATACACATTTGCTTCCCCTTCAACATCTTAGCTCAATAGAGGAGTGCTTTGAGTTATCTACTCAGTGACCTGTTAGATATACCCAATACACCATGACAGCTTTAAAAGGGTCAGTTCTGATTCAACAAGTAGGTGAAACTCTCCTGGAAAAAAATAATGTAACTACATACAAGAGCTGTTCTTCCCCCCATTTTAGGTGTTAGTTTGCGCATATCATGCACACAAGTTGTACTGACAAGTAACTATCATCTTATGTATAGAAGCCTTTACATAAGAAACACTACGAAGTCACATTCAAATTAGAAACAAAAACTTGTGCTGAACGACAACAGTTAAAAGTCTACAAGAACCAGAAAGACCTGAACTGTTATGCAGTCTCGATTTTGACGCTTCACCCACACAAAGGCTGCAGACTAAGCATCACTTCTCATACAAAGGAGATAAAGATCTACAATTTACAACACAACATTAAATTTGCGTTACCTATAAAATTAGTTCTCTCATCAATTTCTGGACTAATTGTGCTTAGAATGAGGCTAACGCACTTCAAAACAGTTTACCTTGTAGTTCCAGCATGTAAAGGCAGGACCTTTTTACCCACAAGGCACAATGGAGGTTCAGAAATACTAAAAATAAATTTGATTTTTATTTCAGTCTTCCACCAAATCCAGTGTTTTAAATTAGACTTTAGTACTTGGCATACTTAACACCCAACTGTCATTCACACTTGACTTCCACATACTCAATATTTCCTCAGACTAGAAGTAGAATATTGGCTTTAAAACACCCTGAAATAAATGCATCCAATACTCACCACATCACAATAACTAGTAACTCATGTAACCTTAAGTTTTTTCAGTGAGGTACAGCATATTACTCCCTAGTTTTAACTCCCTTAGCTTTAGTCTTAGTTTTAATTGCTTTAGTCTCAAGATAATTTAACTCTCCTAGCTCCTCTACATAATACAAAGGCCCATTTATTTGGAATTCAGAGACCTCTATAATAACATAACAGACACAATAATGTAATAACACTTAACATTGTTCCCTATTAGTAATATATAATTTTACAGTGCAGTAATGTAACTGCAGTGATGTCACATAGATAGGTTTTAGTGTCTGTGAACTGGTCTTGTCATTCCTTCAGTACTGTGAAACACCACTCTAAAACAAAATCACCTAAGCAAGAACCAAAAGAAATTCTCAAATCATTCCAGTGGCTGACTTTACAGATACAGCCTTTTTGCGCCTTCTCAAAGACTTCATCACAAGTTTACTAAGGCATAGCCATTCATTTTGTACATACTCATGCAGTTATGGGTTTGCATCAGTTGTCCAAGATGTTTTCCACAGAAAGTACTACCTCACCCTTTATCGCTCATGAATTCAATTAGATTGACTTCTTGACCTGACAACCCTCTAACGCAAAAAAAATCCTAACGTGCTTCTACACCAAGAGCTGAACTAATCCAATATACAGTCACCTACTCCGTATGATCATACCAGGACTCATACAAATCCCGCAGTAATCTACTTTGCCCTTCTCCCGAACTAGTTGTATCAAAGTAAAAAGCCTTAGTAAGTATTTTTAACAGAAATCACTTGACCTAAATTAGTTTTTGCCATTAACCTTGGAATTCTTATGTATTTACTTTTTGGGATTAGAGGCTTAAGAAATTCCTCATTTCTTCCGAATTAAAAATTAAAAGAAAAACCTCATCCTACCACTTGTTTTACTATGTCCTTCTGTACACCACAATATTTTGGAAGTATGAAGGACTGCTCTGTCATTCTTTTTCTTTGCAACCATGGCAGCTGTAGCAAAACGGATGAGCAGGCAACTGATCCAGCATGCCTGTGTCCAAAATACAAGCCTGAAGTCTTGTCAAAGGTCCCATCCACCACAGTATATTAGATTTGATTTTTTTTTAACCAGTTAATTATGTCAACAATAGAACAGACTCCACATAGCTAATGCAGCAAGTGTTTCTTGGAAGGATTTGAGGCTGGCAACAAAAATATTTTAAAGCTTTTGCAACAGCTGCTTTTTATAGTTGAGCCCCAGAAAATGCAATGTATGTGAACAAGAGGATGCAGTTCGCTAACAGTGATGTTTCGATCTTTACAGTGCTTAACATATAGAAGAGATCTGTGCGAGGATATTGGAGAGCTTTCTCCGAGTATTAAAATATATTTTTAAATGAAATAATAGTTACAAAAACACATTTTAACACATTCAGAAACATGCAGATCAAGATTCAGTGGCCACAGTTAAATTTAATCAGAATCCATACTCCATTAGCAGCTGGAAGAGTTCCAGCAGCCGTCTGTGCCCTTGGCCATCTGCCAAGACCACTGATTGCATTTTAAGTCCCTTGAAATTACAAGGAAGTATTTGAATGTGACATTCTCCATTTTTGGTATAGTATTTACAATTTTCTCTTGTTGCACATAAAAAGTAGCTGTCTACCTCACCACCAATACATTTGCATTTTAGACATATAGTCAGACATACTTAATGTCACCTACATTTCAAATAGGTTTGGCACCTTCTGCAGACATGCTACTAACCCTTGATTTCCAGCTTCCTGAACCACAGGAAAGCAAAACACTAGTGATATCTAACATGAACAAACTATAGCTAGCACACAAATTTGAACTCAAATATGAAATTTAACCCATGGAGATAAAATGAAATTTCAAGCACTTACGAGTGCTATTGACAAGTATACTAGAGTCAAGCGTCAAAATTCTTGTCCAAAAGCCTTATTCAAGCCTAGCGCTCAGAGCCTTGCCATGCATTAACACATAGCTCTTACAACACCATTGTGCAGAAAACACTGAAACAAGGAGGAAATATTAAAATCAATCACAATAACTAAAAGTCTTTATGATACAACATCAAAATTAGAGAAGCTACTTTGGCCACATACAGAGAAAGCTGTGGAGTGTTACATCTCCCATGAACATCAGAATATACTTAGAATCATAGAACCACCGGGTTGGAAAAGAACCTACCGGATCGAGTCCAACCACTCCTATCAAACACTAAACCATGTCCCTCAGCACCTCATCCACCCGTCCCTTGAACACCTCCAGGGAAGTTGACTCAACCACCTCCCTGGGCAGCCTGTGCCAGTGCCCAACAACCCTTTCTGTGAAAAATTTTTTCCTAATGTTCAGCCTAAACCTCCCCTGGTGGAGCTTGAGGCCATTCCCTCTTGTCCTGTCCCCTGTCACTTGGGAGAAGAGGCCAGCACCCACCTCTCCACAACTTCCTTTTAGGTAGTTGTAGAGAGCAATGAGGTCACATGCAGTCACAATTCTCTCTGGAGACCTCCAGATGATAATATTTTATTGATCCAAAGTATCAGAGAACATCCAGGTTATGAAAAAAAAAGGGGGGGGGGGGGGCACATAGTCATGACTGAAACAACTCCTGCAGAAGCAACAGTAGAAAGGGAAGCAGGGGAGAAAACTTAACTCCCAAAACATAACACTGGTTCAGTAGACGGGCCAGAAGACTCTCAAAGTATTTGATACACACATCCTATATGGAGTAAACTCACCTTTGTAGAGTCCTCAGGCCCACATTGAGACCTGCATCATTAAAGAGCTGCAATACTTGCATAAATTATATGTATCATAGCTCATGCATAGCCTAGAATCAGGTCTTGAAAGCACACTAATACATAAGCACTGCCAGGTATCAGGTTTAATGTATGGAAATGTAATAGCATAAAATACTCATTGTCAGAATACCTGCTTCAAAATCAAAAGACCGCTATACAACACAATGCAGCACTACAGTGTTAAATTTTGCTCATCATCTGACTATATCTCCATGGCAGTCTAAGCCAACTTGAGGGCAGGATCCAGCCTGCTACCCCTCTGGCACTTTACTGGCCCTTTGTTGAGCTCAGCTGGTGGAGGGCAACCCAACCAGTACTCAGCAGTTAGATCAGCTCCGGCTGTGAGTTTCCAGCCTTTTGCTTCACAGCTGAGCTGAATTACATTGTTTGCCACTTGGCAAGCAGGAACAGCCTCACCTCCTCTCCCACTCTCTACCATCCCCTTCAATCAGAAAGCAAGTTGATTCAGCCATTGAACCCAGCAAAAATGAGAACAAAACAAAAGCCCAAAACACAGACTTTTTGCCAGATTAGTCACTGGTCTCTTAGCAAGCTGAATTGATTTACTGGATGATCAGACAAATACTAGAGCCAGCATAAACGAAGCAGTAGGAACTGGGCCTCCTTTTATTAAAGCTACAGACAGTTGAGAAGGGCTTGATCAGTTATTTATCCCTTTACCTTACGCCACAGGTAGTGCTACTGATCTGCTGCAATTTGTACTGATGGGACACAGTTTAGAAGAAAGACCACATAAGAAAACAGGGTGAGAAACCCTTGAATTTGAGGAACATCTTTTGTTGGAGTGGCAGCAATAAGAGACTTAATGTCAGTTTCTGAACAAAGACAATTTAAAACAGTGTGTTGAAACCCAGTAGATGCAGAAGAGTTTTTTTTAGTAAGCCAGTTAACTACTAGATTTACTACACAAAACACAGCAGCACACTGTAGCTGCACAAAAAAGTCATTTCAAGTAAAGTCCTCTTACATTTTTGCCCAGGTAAATATTATACCTGCTTGCTCAAGACAACTATAGAACAGTACTTCTGTGAGAGTTTATAAGCATACCAAGTATAAGCAAAGCTAAAACTGAAAAGCATGAGCCTGAAAGGAAGCAAGACCCTAAATCCAACAGCTCACTCCCATCATGAGGGGCACTGACTCAATGCACAGCTCTCCCTGCATCCTGCCAGGCAGTTCTGCCTGCTCTTTTTGCACTGGCTCTGGTATTTGTCAGATCCCACCAGAAACCAATTAATTTCCTAGAAGTATATCCTCCCAAGACAGATCTTTTTCCTGCTGAATTGAGAAGTTAAACAGCTTGGCCAAGGGTAAAATACTGAGGACAGCAGGGGAAAAAAAGAAAGGAAAGAGTAGGACCAAGACCAACAACTCCTGCTGCGGTGAAAGGAGGAAAAAGCGAAGTAACATGTTAAACTCAACCTAAGTTGCAGTTATCCCTTCCAAGACTCCTACTAGGACCATATAATCAGATCCCCTAAAGACATGTAGGTGCAAACAAGCTACTACAGCACTATCTATCAGGCAAAGTGTTATTCAGATCAAGCATAAGGTGTCCCTCAGGGAAAAGATTTACTAAGACACAACCCTAGGCCAGAAAGAGACACAGCCACAAAAGTGTAAATGATGCATGTTCAAAAATAGAGGGGAAGAGTAGGCATGGAAAAAAGGATACAATTTCTTCCCCCCTCCCCCCTCAAGTTTAAGTCACCAGCCTCTCTGAAGGGAGAGAAAACAACACAGCCCACCAAAGGACTGGGTTCACAGCACGCTTAGATAGAGATTTAGTCTTCTTTCTGCAAGGAATCACACAGCCCAGCTCCCAGTCTGCTATCTTGCCCACTTAAGAAGTCCCTAAAGAGAAGTAATTTAGCTCATTATTTTAAACAGGAGCAACTTGCTTCCTTTCCCTGTCCTTTCTGCTCCTCCTTTGCTGCCTCCAGAAAGGATTAATTTATGGCAGGAGATGCAGCTGCCCTGGCTGACCACCAAACCACACTCACACTGCTGGTAAAGGGGCTCTCCCAAGCCCAAGAGAAGGTGATGTTTTAGGCAGGACCACCCCTTTGCACCACTGCTCCATCACAGCTGCCCACTCTGATGACAAAGCCATCATGCCTTTAACAACTTGGCCAGAAATCAGAGAAACATAACTCTGTCCAAAACCACATACATAAATTCCCGAACAAAATTCCCCTCTGTCCTAGAAAACACTCACCCCCTTCCAGACAGAGAGGGAAGGTACAACATTAGCTTTAGATTTCTGGAAATCTTTGAGAGCATTGCATTACTGGCTTTGAGTTAGCCATTTCAGGCTTCCTGACCTTAAGTACCCCTTGGAAGGGAAAAACAGAAAAAAGGTAATAAATACTTGAAATAGTTCATTAGTAAATCACTGCAGAAAGTTAACGAGATTAAATGCCTTCAGTTTAATAGTGTTGGAGCCAAGTGACAAAGAAAACATCACTTGCGTAGATGATGTTTATATTCACAAAAGAAATATTTTACATTTCCATTAAAGCAATGCAACTGTTCTGCAGTCATAGCCTGGGAAGCTGAACATGATTAACAACATCGTGGACAGTTTCTGTAAGCTGTTAGCTTAATTCAGCTTTGAAGCGATCTTGCACTATTTGTTTAATTCAAATTCATGGTCGCAATTATCCTTCCAAAATTTCATAGACATGCACATGATCCTTGTACACTTTTAAGAGCAAATTTCACTGCCTGTAATGCAGCCATAATGACCAGCCCAGGACCAGTGCTCTACGCTGGATTTGTTGGACTGCATTTCTATTGCTGTTTCATTTAACACGGCTTTCCAGGGTGGGTGCAAAGTCGTCTGCTCAGAGGAAGCTGTGAAACAGGTAGTTAGTGCAACAGCAAATCCTGCTAACTCCACTAGAAGCCCCAGTCAGATTCTCTAGAGCACTTTCCTCCTTGCACTACTTATGCAAATGAACATGATCAAGGCTTTTGAACACACTTCATGAAGTGATAGGTTAATTAGGCAGGAAATCAGCTGTTCTGTCCTAGAAGATACAGTAAAATTCAGTGATATCAATCTTTTGACCAGTCTTTTTCTAAAACAAAAGAAGTTAAAATATGAAAAAATTGCAAGCTCCCCTCAGTTATGCAGTGGTAGTGCTATGACTCACTGCACACTATTTATTTTATGTTCAAGGAGTCTAAAAGCTGAGTATTTTCATTCCTGGTTTGCCAGGCTTGTTGAAAAATGTTCTCTGAAGCCTTAGTTTGGAAGAGCTGTTATGGCAAAATGATCCCAAAGAACACAAAATGCAGGTCAGACAAGACCCTTTTGCCCACCCTAACTCAAGCTCTAAGCCATTAGATATATCTAAAAACTTGGCTAAAAATAAATGGAAGTTAGTTTTGTCAGACACATGCATGTTTTTCCAAGAGTGATTAAGAAGTTGGGCACAAATTGTAGAGAGATTGCTGTATGGCACAACTGTCAACAACAATGCTACAACAGGGTTTAGCAATCCCAGACTAAATACATTTCAACAGTCAAGAATAAACTAAGTACTTTTTGCATAAACTAAGTGCCTACATGGTTACAACCTGCACGATTATATTTTAATTATTTGTCATGTCAAGCACATGAGGAGAGGGAAAAACATGACTACCCAGACAATTATTAGCCCATATTACAATCTGGTATGGAAAAGATACGGTGCACAGGAATCACATAGAAAAGCTTCAGATACAGACTGTACTACTCGGAAAGCTGAATCCCTTAGAGTTGCATGGCATGGGTGGTGGCACAACAATAACTTATAACAGGATTCACTTCCTAAGTCTTATCAAATAAGTGGGAAATGGCATAAAACACAGCTAAGCAGGAATGTGACCAACCAATTCTGAGCTCAAACTAGTCAGCTAGGCAAGCAATGCTGAGTAGCAGAGAATGTGTAGCTCAAGGATCATGCTTCACTACCACATCACTCTGTGGCTTCTTTCATCTACTTGAAGACAGAACATTAAATTTCATTGTCCAAGTGATCCAAGCCAACTTGCACCACTATTTGAGTCAGTTTTCAGTAGCAGGTGAAGAAAATCATGAAAGCTTTTGCAGCAAAAATACTTGTCTAGATAAGGAGCTATATGACTTTAGTCTTAAGAACTGTATGCAACCAAATCTATGTCCTTCCTTAAACAAACTAGGTTTATTTTTTTAAGTATGCTTGCCATGCCAAAAATGAGTTGGTCTAAGTTAACCTTTTTTTCCAAAGCCTTTGACCAGTAAATCCAATGTTCACAGAACACATCAAACACCTTTCCCCCCTCCCCACCCCCGCCCATTTTTGGAGGAACAGGCTATACATGAGTCCATCAGCAAGACAGGTGATCCAGGTTCCTTCTCCTTTTGCTTATTATCGAGGGCTAATACTGGTCAGAACAAGTTTAACTGAAGAACAAGCAAACCTAAAACATTAGTTATGTGCTTATGTGTGACAAGTCTCCTGGATTATGTCTTCAGTTCAAAAAGGTATCCACATGACACCACAAATAAAAGCAAGTTACTTCAGCTTCAAGTGCTATTTTCCACCAGCTGACTACAGGATGTCTAGAAAGTAACACACATTAAATAATGACATTTTAATTCCACTTCGTAAATAAAGTAATATAGGTTCCCTTAAATTATGAATACAGTTTTAAAATTACTTTTAGCCTTGCTATAGAGGTAAGCATAGGCACATCGCAGCATACTTAACTGAATTACTGTCTGCCAGCTATACCTCGTATTTCTATACTCCTCAACTCCACCTGTTCTTAATTAAACTTTTCTGAACTTTTGTTCAGCATTGTGCTGCCACAAAAATAGTATGGTATACTATGACAAAACCAAACAAGAGGAATTTTTTTCCTGCTCCAAATAACTCTTAAGACACTTAAACAAGTATTTTTACACGCCAAGTAAGGATCTCTGCATTTTGAAGGGCATTCATAGTGGTATGAACAAGACCTCAGGCACATCACTCCAGATTAGTTGGCAAGAACAAGCCCATTGTAAGAGTCACCACCATTCACATCCTAACGGACCTTCATGTTTCAGGTAAACAACATCACACAGGAGAAACCACTACTTCTAGGCTCTTTCAGTAAACTCTTAAGTGCTCAGCCTTTAACTGTGAAGCAAGTCATGTTCAACCAGAACATCTTAGGAAGTCATTCACAGGAAAATTAAACAAGTTGATGACTTGAGTACAAAAGCCTGGGAGATTTCCACAACAAGATAAGAGTATTAAAAAATCCTGCCAAATGACACCCAAGGAGAAGCTTGCGATGTACCTTCTCTGAAAGATGTAGCAAGTACAAAAATTATACCTGAAGAGTAATCAGCTTGGAGAGTGAAATAAAAACACTCACCACAGGTGATTGTTGTGCAGGGGAGGGCAGAGGAACCTCTGACAAGTGGTATTGAAAGATGTTGTGGAAAAGGAGAAAATGCACCACCATCCCATCACGGAAAAGGCATAGAGCACTAGCAAGATTCAAGATGCTCAAGATCTTGGTACTGTTTTGCTTTGATGTACTGCAACAGAAGTTGAGGATAGATAGGCAAGGAGTGCAGGATTCTGTGACCCCAGAGACATCTGAATCCTATTATCATCCCTGAGCCAACATAGCCCAAAGGATGTTTGCTCACTCAAAAGAAATAGCCAGCTATAACTGCCTGCAGCCATAGGTAGGAAAGAGAAAGCAGCATTGTTGCATCAGCTGAAGCCCAAAATAACAGCTGGAGAAACTGCTGTATCAGGGACTCCCTGCATCCACAGATATGGGCAAGATGTTCTGAAAACAGTGGTTGCAATGCTTTTTGCCGGCAACCTGGTACACTTGTTTGTTCAACAAGCACTAAGACTGTTTCTGTAAATTAGTTTTACCACTCATTTTCTGTGGGCCTGGGGAATATCCCAAGAGCTTTTCCCCATTTGCTTGGTCCTGTTCACTGAGCATGCATAGGAGGAGACTGGTATACAGATCATACATTGCAAGTGAATCATGAGTCATACTGAAAACATCACTAATCTGACAATTCTGCTTAAGACCTAAAAGAATAATTATACCAGAAAATTTCTCTTCAGTCCTCCCCTGCTAATCTTATTATTACCACAGCAGGGGAAACATCAAGAGCAGCAGGGAAATCCTAGTCCGCATCAGTCCCAAGCTGCTGCATGAGAGAGTTGCCCAGCTGCTGCACCTCACTGAGCATCCGACATTGCATTTTGGTGCAAGTGAGTCAGTCCCGAGCCCTCTAACTGCAAGTTTGTGGTGACTGAGGAGGTTGGGTATGGGCATTCCAGTGAAGTCAGCTTGAGAAAGACAACTAGGGATTTTCAAAAGCCAACTGTGACAGAATATGTTGATAAGTACTTCCCCTTCAAGGCCTTACCGTAAAAATAATTATATTTCAAGTGTAAACCTTTAAATATTACTACTTGGAGCAGGCAGTCTCAGATATGTACTTTATGACTCAAAAACTAATTTGCATATCATCTTTAAAACTGGAGTTACACATCTTTATGCAGGCTGTTTGAATAGGCCTGGAAGATACCACACTTTTCTTTCAGGACTCGAAAAGGTACAGAACCCCACCTAGTAACAGAATAGTACATAAGTACAAAGTCCTGAGGAGAGATCTGTCTAAACAGCATCTTGGTGATTGTTTTCATTATTTGTAAAAAAAGAAAAAAATAAATCATGCAATAATTCATGAAACAGGGATACTCAGAGGCAAATTTTACAACTGCTAGCCTGGATGCATCTGTGCCACATTTCTCAGAATTACATTGAAGCCAAAAGTAACCTTGTCTACCCCTAGCCCTGTATTTTAAAAATGGCAAAAAGCAGTATTAGGATCATAACTTCAAAACCTAAATTAAAAATAAAAACAGATACCCCATGTCTCACTCAACTGCCTTCTCAATTCTTGGCAAATTGCAATTTTGTCTCCCCAAGCCATCTCTTGATTCAGATCAAAATACAAACAGTCAGAAAGATTGCAGCAGGAAGGATAGAATTACAACTTTGCATTTCTAATGTTAATCTTGCAATTTGTGTCCTGTTCCAGGCAAACGTAACAGATTTATACACTGTAAAGGCTCTGATAATTACATACTTAAACAGTACTTCTCTCTGAGCTCCTCTAGAAAGTTCTGTTAGAATCATCCAGAACCCACATCACACCGTAATGCCAGCACATGCTCTCTAACTACAGAGACCTTACATGGTTGAGAAAGAAAACAAGTGCACCAAACAAAAATACAACCAGCAACACCACAACATCAGAACTGTCTGTACCTGCCTGGTTTTGGTACCTAAATGATTTAGCAAGGCTCTACAAAACACTGGGCAACATGATCAAAGCTGAATTAAACTCTCCAAAACAGCTTTAAGCCTACTTTGCAACAGCAGATGCCACAGATGAAGGGCATTATATCAGTACTACTAGTTTAATAACAATTATTGAAGCTTGGCCCCACAAGCTAATCAGATATTGCTCAGTTTCAGTTCAGGATAATAAAATTGTTACTAAGGTAACAATTTGACTGGTCTTAGGCTAACTAAGTTGGGTATCTTCCTCTCTCCCTCTTCCAGAAAACCTCCCAAAACCCAGTAACTGCTAGAGTCACAAGCTCGATATCCTACAAAAAAGACCCCAAACACTTAAGGTAGGATTCTCAAGAATTACTGTTCTTTAGAAGGCCTTCCAAATGTTGGCATTTACCTCCAAACACAACTTCAAAAATTTCAGCCTCTGGGAAGCCATTACAACTTTCCTGAAGACATTTATTCTCTAACTGGACAGGCAAATTATGAGGTTAGATGGTTCAGCACATTTGAAAGACCAAGACTGAAGAGATGCCCAAAAACCAATAGGTACAATATAAACATTACTGTCTTTTACAAAACACACGACCATTTCAAAAGGTTAAAATAGTTGAGAAAGGTCTCTGTTGAAAGTGCAGAATCCACAGTGAGAATAAGTGGTTTTTTACTATGAGCAGCCATGAGCTCCGAACTACCAAATATGAAATTGAGCTGCAGAAACAAGAGCACTGACCAGTGAAAGCATACACAGAGCTATCAGAGTCCTTTCAACCAACCTAAGCAACTATAAAAACTCACCTTAAAGTACACGTTTCAGTCTCATCTGAAACTGGTAGACATGGGCTGGTGTGGTATTAAAAATTCTGCCCTACTCACTTCTACATTAGTTTTTCCTCTAGCACATCTCCCCAAATGAATTTACCACAGGAACAGATCACTGACAAGGACTGGAAACAAGTCCAGCAGCTGCAGCTTTACCTGGCTTCCATACTACAGAGGCTGTGGTTTGATTAACCTTATGACAGCTCAGGCTGGCACCTCCTTACAAACAAGTTATTTTGCCTCATGTTCTTTCTGCTGGCACAGCACACATTTGCACGGCTGGATGATCAACTTCGGTGAATTACAGTCTATTTAAAAATTCCTCAGAAAGTATTATTTTTGCTGGATTATTACTTTGGAGCCGTGTAATTACTAAAAAGGAAAACAGATATGACTGAATTTGTTAACTAGGAAGACTGGAACGGCAGAGACTTGATTGACAAAATACAAACACAGGAACAGCAGAGTTGTGAGTGATGACAACAGTTGACTAAGACATCAAGAGGGAGACTGGAAAAAGTGGAAGATGAAACAAGTTAGAGAATCTCCCTACAGCTGCTTGAAGTCCCAGCCTCACCAAGGAGCTTCCTAACAACATCACAGAAGGGAATGTGACTTTTTCAGCTTTGTCTTACAAACTAAAAGGATCATGAATATACTCACAGCTGTGTTAAGAATATTAAGGTTGCCTTGGGAACTTGCAATGCACACAAAAGAGCTGGATTAGACTAATTATCTTGCCTCAATACACAAGGTAGTTGTTCACTAGGTCTGATGAAAATTAAGTACTCTAAAAGGTGTATGGCCATAAGTATTTACACCACAAACTATTCAACCTCACTCTCTGAAAATAAAGCTGATCTTTTCAGTTTGTGACATCCATCACTACAGCATTCAGATACTTCAAACAAATTTCACAACACCCTTATTAAGCAATCTCTCAAGGCAAAACTAATTAACTTATTATCGAACAGCCCAGGCTCTATAGGAAGACCACAAGACAGATGTTCACATAGCAAGCCATGTGCAAGAAGTTACCATCTCAACAATTCAAAGCTGACCCATTCCACCACATACCGGCATAGAGACCACGAAAACAGGGTTTGTCATTACCATACCAGAGCCAAGGCAGCAATTTCTTAGGCTGCTTCAGCTATTTTGCAAACTGCAAACACGTGCTTTAACAACAGTGAAAATTATGAAGAGAAATAGCAACTTTTGTTAGGCATCTACATATAAAGCATGAAGTAAAAAAGGTGAAAAAATGTGCAAATAGTCCTCGGGAGTAAACATAAAATAATTACTTCATACTGGAGACCATTACCCACAACAGCATTTGATCACTTAGAAGTCAGAAGAAAATGATGATGAACATATACTTCTTTCAAGCCTTTAAAACCTCATAGAATCACCAGGTTGGAAGAGACCCACTGGATCATCGAGTCCAACCATTCCTATCAAACACTAAACCATGCCCCTCAGCACCTCGTCCACCCATGCCTTAAACACCTCCAGGGAAGGTGAATCAACCCCCTCCCTGGGCAGCCTGTGCCAGTGCCCAATGACCCTTTCTGTGAAAAAATATTTTCTGATGTCCAGCCTAAACCTCCCCTGGTGGAGCTTGAGGCCATTCCCTCTTGTCCTGTCCCCTGTCACTTGGGAGAAGAGGCAAACTTCCTGCTCTCCACAATCTCCTTTCAGGTAGTTGTAGAGAGCAATGAGGTCTCCCCTCAGCCTCCTCTTCTCCAGGCTAAACAACCCCAGCTCTCTCAGCCACTCCTCCTAAGACCTGCTCTCCAGCCCCTTCACCAGCTTCATTGCTCTTCTCTGGACTCGCTCCAGAGCCTCAACATCCTTCTTGTGGTGAGGGGCCCAGAACTGAACACAGTATTCGAGGAGCAGTCTCATCAGTGCTGAGTACAGAGGGAGAATAACCTCCCTGGACCTGCTGGTCACACCGTTTCTGATACAAGCCAAGATGCCATTGGCCTTCTTGGCCACCTGGGCACACTGCTGGCTCATGTTCAGTCAGCCGTCAACCAACACCCCCAGGTCCCTCTCCTCCAGGCAGCTTTCTAGACAGACTTCTCCTAGTCTGTAGCACTGCATAGGGTTGTTGTGCCCCAAGTGCAGGACCCGGCACTTGGCCTTGTTAAACCTCATGCTATTGGACTCAGCCCAGCGGTCCAGCCTGTTCAGATCCCTCATAGTTCAAAGTTAACTAACCTTTCAAGATGTCAAGACACCTGTAAGCCAACAACAATTATAATTGAGCGCTTAGCTCCAGCAAGTTTACAAGATCAATAAATAAAAGGTAGTTTCACTTTATTCTACAGTTGTCATGAAGTGACATAATGTACAGCTACCCTATGGAACTCCACAGCACAAGATGTTTTCATGGAAGCGCAGAAGGCAGGACTGTATAGCAGGAACTGCATAATGGGGTGAGTCTGTCATAGTACAGAAAGTTTGTCACCCTGAAACTACAGAAGGAACATCTACTAGTCTTTAGCCAATGGGCATAACACAAGCGTCTGCTTTAATGAGCAAGGAATTTGAAAATAACCCCCTAAAGACTCTTTCTTAAAGCATCTGGTTCAGGATACTCACATAAGATGACTAAGTTGAGTGAGCAAAACAAATTTGTGCTGCCTGTTTGCTTTGTTGAACATCGTCCAGCCCTTCCCAGTAGACTAAATGAAACTCAGTTTTAAAAAAAAAATTTATAGGCAAAAGATAAGCCTAGCCTTTGCAGCACCTTATCATGTAGAGCGGAAGAAGCCAGAGAAAATAGCTGTGAAACTGCTGTCAGAGCACTTTTCATAGTCCTTCCCACCTCAACTCTAACAGAAGCTATTGCATGTGTCCCTTTCAACAGTTAAAGGGGACATGGAACACCACTCCCACTTGCAGAAACATTTACTACCTTTAACTCAACCATAATATTTACAATTTGTATTTTTACTACTTCATCCACTCAGTTGCAAAAGCAGTATGAAATTAATTTCTGCAGTACACAGAGCTTGACACCCCAAAACCCCCAAGTTCTCAATAAACAGCTCTTCCTGTTCTACTTCCCTATGTACACAAACATCTGGGCTGAGTGCCCGGCTGACTTTATTTTAAAATAGTTCTAATTGCTTTATTATCTGCTGTGCTGTAATCAATGCTTGTTAATACATTGTTTCTTCCTACTTCTTAGAAAGAGCCTTCTCCCATGTAGTCTACCACCACCTCCATTAAACAATGAATAAGCTTCTTTGTTTTTCAAGCTCACTGCTAGAAATCTGGAGTGAACCTTAAGATCAGTAAATTTAGTTTATCTTTGTCTCAGTCATCTTGAAAAGCTGCTTAACGCACAACTGCCATAGTGACATTCTTCACCAATTACAAACACTAGCAATACAGTCGACAATGTAACTGATAAGCAGCCCTCCCTTTCTCAGTTTCCAACCAACCTGTTGTGCCAACAGCTGATGCCATGAGTCACCATTATAGTTCAATAACTTCAGGGTGCCACTAGTGTCACTGTCATTTAAGATCATATTAGAAGTATAAGAGTTGGTAACTTCTGGGTCCATAAGTTACAAGAGATATTGCTTGTAAGGGTTTGGTTTTGTGGATTTTTTTCTCTCCCCTCTTTAAAAGCAATTGACCATAAACGTAAGTCAATGGATTTTACTCCAGAGGGTATAACATAGCTTTTAAATATTTTAGGCTTCATCTTTCTAATGATCTACTCAGCAAGCTCCTTTCAGTGTCATTCTCCTAAACATAAAACATTTCAGGACAGGAAGTTCTTTGGAGAGAGGCTAGGTAAGTCTGTACTGAGGAACTCAAAGCTGCAAACCAAGAGGATACGCATTTACTTAACAAGCTTTCCAGTGCTGTGTTAAAACACAAGGACAGGCATGTGTAAATGAGCTATTTGTGTATTTGTCAGGATACAAGTTTGCAACAGGAAAGACAAGTATGCTAGCTGAGAAAAAAACAAACTGAAAAATGGACAAGAACACAGACATTTTGTAAGTTTCTACAGAGATAGAGAAGCCTTTCTAACATGATCAAATACACCCTAGCATGTATGAAGGAGAAAAATGCATTTACTTGTCAGTCTTTTTTTCTCACCACTTCTAACAGTTAATGCATCCATGAGTTACACTGGTGAACAGAGGAGTTCCATGTTTCTCACTCCTTTAATTATTCTGTCCTTGTGTCATTCCAGTTTTGTTAAAAAGATCAAGCCAGATTACTGCCAGGAGTGCAACAGTAGCATAAGGCTCACAGTGCCTCATGTAAGCAGTTGTAGAAGGTCCTGGAGTTTATTATCTGTTGAATTCTTCACCCACGGAAAGAACACTCATTCTGCAATATGCTGGGGGTGAAAAAAAAAAGTAATTTGATCCATGTATTCTTATTGTTCCACTCGCTCATTAAGCGGCAAGCACCATTGAGAAGTCAGGCACTGCTAAATTTTTAGATCAGCTTGTAATCATCCAAGAAACAGATGGTGATTACAGATTCCAGGGTTGGGGGAGTGGTGTTTGGTTGTGTGGTTTTTTGGTTTTTGTTTGTTTTTTTTTTTTTAACTTGCACAGTATGCTCAGTAACTTCATTAGGCATTCACTCTCATCTCCTAAATATATTCAATTTAATAGTTGACAAAGTAGGCGTAGTCTCCAGCAGTCTATTTCTTTAAATAATTTTGAAATAAAGAAAACACTATTAATTTTCTTCCACTTTTGTAGGTGATATGTTTTGAAGGACATAAGCCTAGTTACCTATGAAATCCTAGCTTTCCTAACAAGCTTCTAACAGAAGCCTACAACCAACACGATCAAGAGACAGCTCACCATCATTGTGTCTGGCACAATCTTCATAGGCTGCAGAAAACACAGAATATCTGGCTTTCATTTGTGGCGCACAAAACAAGCAAGGGTTACTTCCAAAAGCTCTAGGCAAAAAGTTACATGTCATCTTCCTTCCTTCCTTCCTTCTCCTCCTTCCCACAGTTATTAGGAATCCACCAGCAGCACCAATATGGAGGTAAGAACAAGGCTGTTATTTACAACATTAGTTGTAAATGAAATATTACAATTATGTTAACTAGCTAAAAATATAGCTTTAAGTCATAGTAACCTCTGAGTTTAACTATCTGTTTCAGTAGCACAGCCAGGTTATCATCTTTGACACAGGGTAAAAGACAGATAGGATCAACTCCTAATGATGTAGATGCCTGTAAGATACAAGCACAAGACAATTAGCATTTGCTGCTACAAGGCATCAGTATTATAGTCTCATCTACAAAATGGGACACAGTTGCTTTCACTTAGCAGAAAGTTTCTTTGGACAACGTACTTCAGCATACTAGGAAATGAATTTACAGCTCTCCAAATGTGAGCATGTATTTTCTTCCTTCTTAAGATATTTATGTAATGTCTACATGTTTTCCCTTCGCATGCCCTCCTAAGAGATTTCTGAATTTGACTGCATAACCAAGTATGATTTTGCATAAGCTATCTCCCTACTTCTACCTAAACCACCGAGACCACTAAAGCAACCTGCCTACAGCTTCTTGGATGAGAAGATAATTTATAAGAACCTTGGGTAGTAGACACCTCCCTGAAGATTTTTCCTATTAAGAACTTGCACCTCTGCCATAAGCCTGACTGCTTTGAGACACCAGTGCTCAAGATCTCCCTCTCTAGAATCAACTGTCCTGTCCTAGGAGAAAATGTAAGAGAACAGTTCATGTAACTTCTTTAGACAGAAATTCTTCATAGCTTGAATTTAAAATCTGAAAATCCTCCAAAACTCAGCTATCAAATATAGCAGTATTTTGGCCCCAAGATCAAAAAAGTTTAAAAGCTTGCAGAAAAATCTGCTTTTCCCTTTATCTTCATCAAGTGCTTCCTTCCAATACACACCACATCCTGTCAGAAATGTGGGAACTGCATCTCAGCTTCACTGTTTCAATACATACTTATCTCCCAAGACGGTAAGATTCAGACTGCTATTGTCTCATTAATTGACATGCATCACAGTAAAAGTAGTCTTAAATATGACTCTTCAGATTACTACTATATTCTAGGATTATTTAATTACTATCACAATGAACTACATTCAACAATAATTTCCTAGTCTAACCTCCTCTTACAGACTTCAGTATATTCTTCTAAGAAACTTCATGCTCCTTAATTCCCATTCTTAATGAATCCACACACATAATTCATATTTCTCCTGTAAGAAATTCTTACCTGTGATAAGAGAGCCCGGCCACACTGAACACTTACTCGCATTTGCTGGACAGTACTACATCAAGCATTATAAACTGACAGAGTAAGCATCTAACAAAGGAGCCTGCAACACTTCAACACTCTCCTTAGCCAAGATGACACATGTTTAGATTTGGATGCAAACTTATTCTTATGGTCTCTCATTCACAAGGATTTTGCTTCCATGGGGCCCAAAGCACTATTGATAATTACACACCTTGCAGCAGGTTAAATAAATGGAAGAACAACTGCAGAACACACAGCAGATACTCACACGTACAACCATCATCTTTCTATGAACATGAAGCTGCATTTCTTCAAGCCTAGTGTGTTGTGAAGCTCACTCTTCAAGCCCCACCATCAAAAGGGTTTTAATTTATGATGACTAGTTTTACCTGCATGCGCTTCTTTATTACAGTTTCTAACAGGAATACTTTGTACACCACAGTAATACATGACTGTGGGAGTCATGTACGGTATTGCATTTGCCACTTTTTACTTTGGTATTATTTGCACAGCACCAGGGAGGTCTCTCCTCTGCCAGTAGTAGTATCTCCAATAGGAACACAGGTAGCAATGAGCTGTTGCAACAGGAAGATACGCTTTCCTCAGGGATCTTCTCCCTTGTCCTCCTCAAGGAGGCTGCCGATAGCTAGCACACTGCCATTCAGTAGAAGTCTCCTACCCTGTAATTATCAGCTTGCTTCCTTTCATTAAAGAGGCCTGTTTGGGAGTTTTTCTATTAACAATGCTAGCCACTGAAGGAAGAGGAAGGGAAACTGATGCATTTAAGCCCAATTCTGGCATATCACACACTTCTACAATTAGAGATCTTTTTGTGTTGTAGATAAATATCTGGTTTCTTATCAGTTCATGACATAGGATACCACGGCTGCCTGCTGACCTACAGAAACGCAGACTCCTTTGTCGCGGTTTCCTACCGGCTCCCAGGGCTATCTTAAGCAGGCTATTTAACCTCACTAGAGCTTCTCCTCCGTCATCCTCACCATATTGGTAGGTGCAGTTTGAGCATCTCCCCCCAGATCATGACTCCGGGCACTGGGCTGTTACTGCGGGTCTGACAGCGCTTAGCCTTGATGCTCAGCCCCCAGGCTTTGGGCAAGGACCACAAAACGCGCACAAAGGAAAAAAAACATAGGATTTGGATGCGTAGAAAACAAAAGGAACACCGAGTCAATACCACAGGCTGCTCTGCCTGTTTAATTAAGCCGTTACAAAATTTGTAGTCTAACCTCAAATCGCACACAGACAATTATTCTCACAAGCTCTTTAGCGGCGAGAAGCGACCCGTACAAACCCAACGTTTGGACGTACGGACTTTGCACCAGTAAGAAATGAGACATCTCCGGCTTAACCGCCCCGATACCTTATTTTAGGTGACCTTTGGGCTCCACACTCCTAACCCGCCCCGGCATCTGCTCGAAGCCTACGAGTCGAGCCTCGTAACGCCCAAGCATAACGCCCAAGCCCTGTGACGCGTTCCCGGGGCTCCCATTCCCCCCGCTCCGCAGCAGCATCTCCTCGGCCGCAGGGCGAGTGTTGCAATCCCGCCGCTTCCCCGCACCGCTCGCCGACCCCGACCCTCCCGCGGGAGGCATACGGGAACGACCCGGCCCCCGGAGCGACGCTGCTGCCCGCACCGCATCCGCGGCGGCTCCGCGGGACACGGGGCACCGTGCAGACCCGCCCTGAGCCTAACCCCGCTCCGACCACCCCGCAGCTCCGCATCTCCCCGCACCGACACCCCCCCCCCCGCAGGTCTACACCGACCCTAACCCCACATCGAACCTCCCCGCAGCTCCGCATCGTCCCTAACCCCGCATCGACCACCCTCGCAGTTCTGCATCTCACCGCATCGACCCTGCCGTAGCTCCGCACCATCCCTAACCCCGCACCGACCCCCTTGCAGCTCCGCACGGGCCCGCACAGACGCCCCTAACCCCGCACCGATCCCCCTTACCCCGCAGCTCCTTATCGCCCCTAATCCCGCACCGACCCACCCCGCAGCTCCGCATCGCCGTGCGTCGCCCCTCACCCCGCACCGAGCCCCCCTAACCCCGCAGGACGCCGGGGTGGGGGTGGGCCCCGCAGCACGGCGCTTACCGAGTGGTTGACCCCCCACATGAGGACGCTGAGCAGCGGGTCGCTCGCCCGGAACAACTTCACTTTTTGCGCCACGAAGTGCTTTTTCTTGGTCTTGGTTTTACTCGCCATGACGGGCACGATGCCGCCGGGGGCCGCCATGGCGCGGCGGGGCCGGGCGGCGGGTCGGTGTGCGGGCCCGGGGCGGTCAGGGCCCCAGCGCCGCGGGCGCGCGAGGGCGGCGGGCGGCGAGCGGGCAGGCGCGGAGCCCCGCGCGCATCCCGGCCTGGGCGCCGCTGCCGCGCGCTGAAATGGCCCCGCTCGCGCGCCGCGGCCCCGCCCCCCCCCCCCCCCCCCCCCCCCCGCCGGGGGGAGCCACCGCCCGCCACGCACCGCGCGCCGCGCCCCGCCCCGCCCCCGCCCCGCCCCCGCCGCGCGCGCGGGAACGGCCCCTGAGGGCTCCCAGATCGTCCGGTCCCGCCGGGCCCCGGCCCCGCCGGCCCAGCGAGCCCCGGCCCCGAGGGCTTGAGCACCTCCAGGGATGGAGACCCCGCCGCTCCCCGGGCAGCGCGCTCCAGTGCCTCACCACTCCTTCAGCAAAGACATTTCTCCTAATATCCAGTCCTTCCATGTGACCTGCCATGTCGAGGCCATTTCCTCTCATCACTTGTTACTTTGAATCATAGAATAGTTTGGGTTGGAAGGGACCTCAAAGCCCATCCAGTTCCAACCCCCCTGCAGCGGGCAGGGACACCTCCCACTAGCTCAGGCTGCCCAAGGCCCCATCCCGCCTGGCCTTGAACACCTCCAGGGATGGGGCAGCCACAGCTTCACTGGGAAACCTGCGCCAGCACCTCACCACTCTCATCGTGAAGAAATTCTTCCTCAGATCTAGCCTAAATCTGCCCTGCTCCAGTTTATAGCCATTGCCCCTAGTCCAACCACTACAAGCCTTCGTAAACAGACCGCCCCCAGCTTTCTTGTAGGCCCCGTTCAGGTATTGCGAAGTCTCTACAAGATCTCCTCAGGGCCTTCTCTTCTCCAGGCTGAACAAGCCCGACTCTCTCAGCCTGTCCTCGTATGGGAGGTGTTCCAGCCCTCTGATCATCTTTGTAGCCCTCCTCTGGACCCGTTCCAACAGCTCCATATCCTTCTTATGCTGAGGATTCCAGAACTAGACACAGTATTCCAGATGAGGTCTCACAAGAGAGGAATAGAGGGGCAGAAGGTTGAAGTAACCTCACTACAACCTCCTTTTAGGTAGTTGTGGAGAGCAACAAGGTCGAGATGAACACTAGGGAGAGAGAGGAAATCCAGCTCTGCACCCGTCTGAGGAGAAAGGTGGTTCTCATCCCCTGCCCATAGCTCCGCTTTGCACCCTCACACTTATCTCCAGTTCCTCTGGGAAACAAAACCTACCATCATTCAAATCATTATCTAACTAATTATACACGTCATTACTTTGGGCAGTTTTTGTAATATTTACTCAAGTTTCCAGTTCCTCTTCCCATAAAGAGACCTCCAGGAGCGAGAAGGGCTGTCTGAGGTCAGACTTGGCCAACAGCTCCTGACCTAGCTCCAACCTGTGAGCAGAGTGATCTGTTTCAGCTGGCGTACAGCGCATACTGATAGCTCAGCCTCCTGCAGGACCGCAGCACCCCTATAAACTACCCTTGTCTGTTCATACGCACAAGAAAAAAAACCCAAAAAGCCAACATCAAGCATTTCTTCGCTGCCTCTGTTGCAACAGAGGATGTGGTCAGTCACAGACGGCATCCTGCAAAGGCACATCTGCCCAACTCAGAAGCCCTGTACACAGCACACACTTTCCTCCACTGTATAATGAAGGACCTTCAGGGTCCACATACAGAGAAAACAAAGCACATGCGTCTTCTGTGCATTTACAATATGTCACCCATCAGCTTTTGAATCATAGAATCGTGGAATCACTAGGTTGGACAGGACCCACTGGATCATTAAGTACAACTATTGAATCATACAAACTGACCTGCCTGCTGTAGATCTCATTTTGTTCATTTGCTGATCATTAAGCAGGGTGACCACATCCTTAGGGAGAAGCCAGAGCAGGGCTGCTCCATGAGGGTTAACAAACCAGGACCAGAACAAACCAGATCATTCTAGTCTACGCACAGTAGGAAGAGTCAGATGCTGGCAACAGCACACATCAGCAGTCCCAAAGATGCTAAGATGATGAACCAGATTCACCCAGGAAGGCACAATGTAGGCACAGCATCCACCCAGGAAACAGGGCCAGAAACAGGATTGCAGGCAAGCCACTGACAGCATATGTCCAAGGTATAGCCAGAAGACAGTGGTGGAGCCAGATATTATCTGCAACATAGCAGATAGTTCAAGTGTCTCATCCTCTCCATTTCTCTTTTGCCCCTGTAATTTCCATATCAAAGTTACCTGTCACACTGGAGTCCAAACCAGTAGTGTTAAATCTCCCTCCTACATAGAAGCATTTTGCATCTTATGGAGAGCAGGAGAGAATGGAGTTGCTATATTTCATTTTCTGTAATCTTTTGTGGAGAACAAGGAGTTACTTAGGAGTTAGAGACTCTAAACTGTAATTTTTGTCTTGAAAATGGAATCAACGACAACAAAAAATCCCTTGTATTTCCACTGCAGTCAATGGAAGCAGCTGAATAGTCAGCACCTTTGAATAAAAGCAGGTCACTTAAATGCCTAAATATAGATCTGAAATCAGATTTTCAGATGAGTTCAGTACCCATTTTATTCCTTACGTTATGCTTAGAACATGACATCTGAGCACTGTACAATACTGCACACATCAACGTGACTAACATCTGTCACATATGCATCTTTCATCTTTCTAGGGTAAATCCATCTAGCGAAGCATTTTGGTTTATAAATGTGTAATGAACAACATTTTGGTAGGTTTATTCTAGGCAAGGCAAGGCTGATGAAGGAAGTTACCAGTTTTTTTTGCGGGAGACTTTCTTGTCATCTTGGCCTAGATTCTAAAGAGCTCTTTCCTGCAAATATGAATCCTTACTAAGGAAGGTTGTTTTATCAGAGGAAAAAGAGATGTTGACCATAACCTTTACAGAAGAATTAAAATACACCAAGGGCCTGGGATATCTTCATGACAGCACCTGGGGCAAATATGTGTCCTCTCCAATTTTAAGCACCAAGAACAGGATGGTTGCCTATACTCGTCTGTCCTGCAGTGACCATTGTGGGTACAGGTTTTCCACCAAATCCATGATACACCTGAAGCTGGACACAGGGGTAGCTTGAAGAAATCCAATCTGATTACACTCACAGCTTGCACTCCTCTTAGGAAGTCTCTTTCTAGTTGTGCTTCAGCTAGATCCCCAGTCTTCCTTTCCCTTAAACATAACTCTAACTCTGCCCCTTAAAATGAAACTAAACCAGAACCTGAGCCTTGGAGCAGGCTGCTCGATCAGTGCCCATGGCAGAAATTTCCCTAGCCAAGTTCTTGCAGCCTAGACTTTCCTTTCAAACCTCTTCCTAGCTCCCCTCCAGCTGGAGATCTAAGGGTCTCTTTCTCCCAGCTCTAAGACTAACCCTGAGAGCAAACCCAATCTTATGCTAAGCCTCAGGCTGAGGTCCCCAGCCAGTACCTACACCAAAACATTCTTACAGCTGTGTTGTCCTCATACTCTGCCTTTCCCTTGGTATGTTCCCTTTTAAGCTCTCTTCCAGCTACATGTCTAGGCTGTCTCTGTCCTAATGGCCACCTTAAGACTAGCACAGATTCTTAGCTCAGCACCCCCAGACAGTGCCCTCAATAAAATGTTCTCTGACACGTTTTCACCAGCAGCTGCTTTCAAGCCCCCTTTCCAACTGGAGCTCTAGGCTCTCCCTTTCTCTGAACACTAACCCTAACTCTCACACTAGTTGTATGCCGAGCCTCAGACAAGGCCTGCCAAGCAGCATCCACAACAAAAATTTCTTGCAGCCAAGTTTTTTCCTGCACCCTATGCTTTCTAGGCCCACTCTGATTGTTTCTCTTGTTGTCAAATTTAACCCCAGCTGGAACTCCAACCCCAGTGGGATGCCGAGTTCTCATTGTAGCCTAGATTTCTCCTTCAAAGGTGCTTTCTGTCTCCCCTCCAGCTGGAATGCTAGGTGCTCTCTCCTACCCCTAACCTCTAACCCTGGTGTAAATCTAACCATATGCTGAGACTTGTCCTAACCCCCCTCTTTTAGTGCCCACACCAAAAAATTCTCCCAGCCAAGTTCTTCTTGCAGCCCTGCTCCTTTCTAACCCCATCCCCACTGCAGCTCTAGGCTTTGCCTCTCAACCCCAATCCTAAACTTGGCCATATCAATACATCCAAACAAAGGTTGAACCTTGGACTAGAACTCACTCGGCCAAGCCAAAAAGTTATGGCAACTAAATTCTTCTTGATGCCTACATTTCCAGTTATCCATTCCTTTCCAGTCCCGCTGCAGCTGGAGCACTTTGGTCTCTCTTTCAAACCTAACCCTGACTTTAAGGTCAACCAGAGGTTGAGCTGCAGACTAGCCCTCAGCCAGTGCCAAGAGCAAAAAGCTCTTGAAGACAATTTCTCTTTGCAGCCCACCCTTCACTTTTAAGCCCACTTCTAGCCCCTTCCAACTGCAGTTCTAGCCCTTATGTTCTCAACGGTAGCCCTTACTCTAATCCTGAAAACAAACCTAGCAGAACACTGAGCCTTCTTCCACTGCCCATGCCAAAGGGGAGCCAAGTTCCCCTTGCAGCTTTCAGTCCTGATAAACGGGTCCTTCCCAGTGCCAGTGCAGTAAGAGTACCTGTCTCTCTCTTTCTCTGAAACACCACAACGAAGGGTTCCCTCAGGCAAGCTATCTTTTTCCTTTCGAAGCACCTTTCTAGCCTCTCTCCTATTACAGTAGCATTCTTTCTCTCAACTCAAACCCTAACCCAAACTGGAGGCTGAGCCCTATCCCAGTTCCCTCTCAGTGAACACACTAAGTTCTTACAGCCAAATTCTCCTTGCTGCCTACGTTTCCACTTCAAACCCCCTTTCTAGCCCCTCTATGGCTGTATTTCTAGGATTCTTCTTCCAATACAAACCTTAATAATAAAACTAACTGAAGGCTGAAACCTGTCAAACCCACTCCAGTTGTAGCTCTAGTCTCTCTCTTAACCCTAACTCTCATGTGAAACTGTATGCTGAGACCAAGCACCTCAGTGAGTGCCCCACCAAGAACTCCTCCCAGCCACGTTCTCTTTGCAACCCATCTGTTATTTTTACAGCCTACCCCCAACCAGAGCTCTTGGCTTTCTCTTTTTCTCAGCAATAACCATTACCACAGGGTAAGGCTTAGACCAGGACAAAAAATTTCCCCTTCCAAGTTCTTTCTGAAACTCCTTTGTAATGCCATTCCAGCTGCTGCACCAGGTTTGCCTTCCCTCAACCGTAATCCTAACTGTAGCCCTAATCCTTCCTGAAGGCTGCACATTGGACAGGGGCCCCTTCCAGCCCTGACACCAAAAACTCCTCTTTGTAGCCACGTTGACTTGGCAGCCTGCCCTTTCCTTTGGTGGCCTCTTTGGAGCCCTCCCTACTCCAATGCAGACTGATTGTGTTCAGAGAGAGCTCACAGCCCAGGTGTTCTCTTTGTTCCTTTATGCCTTATGTACATCTTTGTGCATGTGTGAGGGAGGTTTTTATTCATACAGCCTGCCATAACACAAAGGTTATATTTTAGTCCATTAACAGTTTTTCCTAGCATGATGCTATGAGTATATGTTGCAGTCAGTAGTCATAGTGCATATACAGTATTGGGACATGAAAGACCTTCTGAGACAGCATTGAAAAACTCTAGACCAAGCTAAGATCAAACCTGGTACAGTATTACCTGTAACGCCCACAGAGAGACATTTTTTGGGCAATGTATCTCCACAACTGCATTCATGCTGCATTGCAGGCAAAAGCACTTGTTTCACTTCACAGATAACCCGTAAGGAAACTAACTTAGATGCTGCAATGATGGTCTAGGCGCTGACAGCATTCTGAAGGGCCAGATTATGACAGTACAAACTCTTCTGAGGTTGCAGTGGGTCCTTAGCTGGCTCTCAGAAGTCTGCTCAGGATCTGTGGGTTTCAGTGTTGGTGAGAACACTTATGAAAATAAAAGAGGAGATTAACTCTCTGACTTACTGCGCATGTCAAATCCTGACTGGCACTTCCTGCTCAACTGTAAAAAAATCCACCCCCCACAAATATACAAGCATTTTAAGACTCCTTCAGTGTGTCCAGAGTTTTCTGATGACTTAATGTGAAGCTTTTGTACTCCACAATCTCTGAACAGGGGAGCACAATCAGAGTCAATTCACAGTGCTTGGGAACTTTATTGTATAGGTGTGATATGACCAGTGGAGTAAGCTGATTTTTTTTTTGCAAGCACAGTGTGCTCTGACTCCAATGAAGCAGTTTACTAACCTTCATGGTACTGAGCATATTTGGAAGCTCCAATGGAGACTGAAGATCCTCCAGGTTTGTGACAAGTTGTAAAATATCCTTGGGGGAAACTAATTTTTTTTGGTTTCTCCTGTCTGCTTTAGGGTTCTTTTCTGCCATTGGTACTAAAATTTCTGCATTTTCCCACTTCTGGTGCAGGAGGCTCTCAGTTGGAAGCTGGTGGCTATGGGAGAGGAAAGAAGAAAGAATGATCAATCAAAAACTCACTAATGAATGGCTGTCTTTGCTAAAAACTATCAGTAGAATAATTAAAACATGGGGGTGAGCTCCCTTGAATTTCCTGGGATTACCATGACCAGCAAGCTCATTTTAAAAGCCCACTTGCTCTTTTTGATGCTTGCAGCAAATCTTTGCTTAGCTTCTTTGTTTAAGCATAACATTTTCTAATTCGTTACTTTATTCCCGTGTGTATGTGAATGACTTGCTTTTTGTTTCACTGTCATCAAGAGCAATTCTTCTGGTGTATTAGGGTATAATATATGTATAAGGAAAGGGATATCACGTAGTTTGTAAGTGAGGCTTTGCCTAGCTACTGCAAGGTAATATTTCCCTTTACAATTATTTTCTGCAGCTGCAAAGAACAGAAGGCTCACAGAGTTTCCCTGGGCCAACTGCCATAGAAACTAATTTCAGCTAAAGCAGACTCATAAATTGTTCCATTACTTTATAAATTGGTCTGGGCACATGTCACTTCAAGCCAAGCTGGGTTACTTTAAATCTAGCCTGTAGTACTAAAGTACTGCCACTTTTTTAAGGAACATGTCTTAAAGACACGATGAAAATAAATAATATCTGGAGTGAATTAATCTTCTACAAGAGCATGAAACCTACAAGGACATCAAATTATTAACCATTTTATTGGAAACACATCATGACCAGACCAAATATATGGAAGACAAAGCATTTCCTTCACTTGCAAAACAAAAAAGGAAGAAGTAGAAAACCAGTATCTAGAAATGATTTAAAATGCAGACTCCTTAATTGCGCTGTATTCAGAAGAATAAATACAATCTGTATGTGGGAATGATTACTGGCAGAAACCATTGCCTGCCAGTTTTCAGATGTGCCATCAAGAGCTACAGGAGTCACAGAATTTCACAGTACTACAGAAGATTCCAAGCAACCTATGAAACAAATTTTAAAATACAAAATCAAATCTATTAAAATTAATTTACATAGGTACATGTAATAAATTCTTAAGCAGAAAAGGATTCTGACATTTCATTTTAAGCACTACTAGTTTCCTTCTGTTCCTCTACAGGAAGCAGAGTACGGAACCAAAGGCCTGCAAAGCAACTGTCAGCCCCAGTTAGAGGTCAAGCACCTAACCTAAGTGGCATTTTCTTTTTTTTGCTTGCTTGTTTGTTTTTTTTAAGGTGAAAAAAGAGACAACGCACTCCAGTCTAGGCTTGGGAAATAAGTACAGCCCAGCATAGTTCCTTTAATCACAATCCTAAAAGCAGTAGAAGCCAGGACAGCTTCTTTCACCTTGTTCAACTCTCCATAAACAAGCCACCTAAAAGTCTCCCTGCCGCCAGCATTCAGCAGTAGCCCCTCTGGGGCCCTCTGCTTCCCTTTTATGACTTCCCCCACTTAAGCAGCACAGCTGTCAGTTCCACCTCCCAGCAGTTTAACAAGCCACAACTGCCAGGTTTTGCAGCTTATATGGTCTTTAAGGGCTAACCTCTTCTTTTTTTTTCTTTAGTGAAGGCTTTTAACACTTTCTAGGTTCACAGAGACTACAGCTCAAACTTCTGAGTTGTTTGTATGCAGCTTTCTAGAGTAACTGGGATTTTCTAATGTCTCTCTGTTGATATAAGCTCCTGTTTTATCAGGTGTAGTCACAGCTAGGAAATTGCAGAACTGTTCCTGTACGCTGTTGCTCCAGCTGGCAGGTTAGAGGACAGTATATAAAACAATATATAATCCTTTTCCCCTCAGGAAATAGATCAAAATTAATAGATTTCACAATTAAAATTGTGATATTTTATGAACAGTATCAAATACATGTAACCTTGATAAGGACATTCTGTACATACATCTTCTTGCTTACTCTTCAACTTGAAAGGCATTTTGCTCAACATCAGGTAATAAATGTCACTTTGAATAATCTATCAATTGCACTTGTGCCCATATAGAAGACGATCTTTTTTCAAGATATGCTCTTTCTGTTATTGAAAAGATTTTAAGCTTTCTGTATTTGGTTTTAATAACCTTTAAAACATAAAAGGACACGCATTTTAATAAAAGACTGAGAAATAAAATGCAGTATTTAATTTCTTTAATTGTATATCTTCTAATAAAAAAAGCTTGGTGCTGAGCTCATTTACTAAAAAAAAGTGTAAGCAAAAAATTCCTATGTCTGTTATTTTTCTTATTTGTAAAATTACAGAAAGATTTTGCTTCCTGATACATTTCAGCAGCCTTTTCAGTTTGTAGCCCAGAGATGTAGCTTCCTTTGTGTATGCCTTTTTAGTGTTTCTTGCTTACTGTGGTTAATCACAAGAACTATAATAGCTGAAGAACTTAGAGAACTACAGTCATTCCCACATGTTCTAATTTAGACGGCTGCCACTGTTATCAAGGGTTTTGTTTTAAGAGCAGGTTATATTTGTGCACCCTTTCAATGTTTCTTGAAGACTTTCTAGCCTTTTTCTTCTGGAGGCATTGAAAAGCTACACTAATGCCAGTTAGGTTACCTCTGCAAAGGTCTCATGAAAGTCCTTGAAATATAAGATACAGAGTTTTCAAAGCTCAATTTACAAAAACATCCTTTTGTTTTGGATACCTCCATTTGGGACAGAAAACATCAGATACCCAGACCTTGAGCACTGACAACAATAACTGAATCTTTAAGTTCTACCAGCAGAGTCTTTTTGAAAACCAGGTCTCTCTCTCTCTCTCTCTCACACACACACACTCTTATGGTATCTAAATGAAGTAACATTTAAAACATCTGGCCCTAGATACATTTAAAGAATTCACATAGTCAGCGTTTCACTACAGATTGGTTTGCTCCAGACCTCATCGATTCCAGTTCTGAAATCTGTAAAGGAGGAAATCCTGCAACCTTCCCCTTTTTGGGATTGTTCAGCCTGGAGAAGAGAAGGCTCTGAGGAGACGTTGTTGTGGCCTTTCAGTACTTAAAGGGGGCTTATAAGAAAGATGGGGACAGACTTTTTAACAGGGCCTGTTGCGACAGGACAAGGGGTGATGGTTTTAAACTAAAAGAGGGTAGATTTATACTGGATATAAGGAAGACTTTTTTTTACAGTGAGGGTGGTAAAACACTAGCACAGGTTGCCCAGAGAGGTGGTAGATGCCCCATCCCTGGACACATTCAAGGTCAGGTTGGATGGGGCTCTGAGCAACCTAATCGAGTTGCAGATGTCCCTGCTCACTGCAGGAGGTTTGGACTAGATGACCTTCACAGTCCCTCCCAACTCAAAGCATTCTATGATTCCAGTATTTCACCACCTGCATAGGGGAAATGTTTTCCCACATATCTAGTAAGAATTCCCCATGCTCCAACTTGTGCCTGTAGATGCTTGTCCCATCACTGGGCACCACTGAGAAGAACCTTGTTCTTTCTTCTGTATGCTCCTCTTCCAGTAGGTATTTGGAGGCAGCAAGTAACACCTTCCCTTTGCCTTCATTTCTCTGTGCTGAACAAACCCAGATCTCTCAGCCTGGTCTCACATAGCATGTTACGCAGTGCCATAACCATCCTGGTGGCCCCCCACTGGGCTCTCTCCAGTATGTCAATGGCTTTCTTATCCCTGGTACCCCCAAACTGGACACAGCGCTCCAGGTACAGCCTCATAAGTCTTGAATAGAGGGGAATAAATATTTCCACAAACAAGGGGCTCACTTTTGCTAGTGTAACCCATTTATTCTGTCCCAGATACAAGGTCCCAGATTCCATTTGCCCCTGCTGAACTTCATGAGTTTCTGTCAGATCATTCTGTAGTCTATCCAGATCCCTTAAACAGAAGCCCTGTCCTCTCGGCGTAACAGCTGCTCCCTCCAATGTCATATTGCTTACAAACTTGCTGAGACTGCACTCCATCCCACCACCCAGGTCATGAATAAAGATATTAAACTGTTATCCCCACTATGAATCCTTGAGGGACGCCACTTGTATAACCAGTCACCAGTTCTGTTTCATATTGTTGATTACAACTCTTTGAGCAGAGTGGTCCAGCTGATTTTCTACCCATGTTATCATCCACTTACAGAGTCAATACCTCACTAATTTGACTGTAAGGAGCTAATGGGAGACCATATCAAAGGTCTTGTCTAGCATCAAAGTAAACAACATTCAGTGTTCCTCCCTTCACTCCAGAGCAAGTCATCTCATCACAGAAGGCAATCAAGGTTGTTCAGACATCATTTGTCCTTGATAATTCTGTGCTGGCTGTTCCAAATCACCTTCTTATCTTTCCTCTGCTTGGAAATAGCTCGTAGAATTCAGGCCATAACATTCCCAGGGAGGGCAGTTCAGCTGAGTGGCCTGTGCTTCCTCAGATTCTCTTTTGTGTCCTCTGAGGTGAATGTGAGTTTGCATTCCTCCTTTTTTAATGGCTTGTTTATAATATATTATTTTTTTCAATCAATTAAAAAAATGACAAATGACAATGAGCCCCTAATATGCCATTAGAGGGTTAGAATCTATCAGGGCTCTCCATTTACCTTAGGCAACAATCTTGTTTAAAATTATTTTCATTTGCATAACAAATACATATTTTTCAAGAAATATTCTATAAGAAAATAGAAATTAGACGTCACTTCCTTTAGTCTATTTTAATTACTGAAAAAAACTTTCCTGATGCCAATAGGCATTTAAAATATTATTTTATATAAAATAATTGTGAATAATCAGCTTGACAAACACCAGAATAATAACACAGGAAAAAACCCAAATAATACAAAGAAAAACTCATCCATCTTAACTACTTTGTAATCACCACATAAAATTCAAAGGACTTCATAGAAAATGAAACTCATTTCTCATGAGAGCAGAAGAAAGGATGGCGTAAGAGCTGCTTAGGCACAAGGCTAAGATATTCTAGTGACATCTCTGAGAAACTGCATGAAATGCTGTAGGCCTGAGCAAAGAGAAAGATTTTTAGTGCATGGTAATCTTTTGCAAACCTATGATTGGACTTATCTTTGTTATGATTAATCAGCTGCAACACAAGACCACCATTGTTTTATGTGAGGCAGTGGTAATGGTTCAGTGTGCTAGAACTCTTCCCTCTTGTACCTGTTTGAAATATAAGTGCATAAGGCCTGAGCCACACAATTCTTTGTTAATGTTTTGTAATTAAATGAGCAGTGTAACTTTTAACGTAAATAGTTACACAAGTGCAGAGGTGTCTGCAGCTGCTTGTACTAAACAGTTTTACTTGCAAAGATAGGTTATTTCCTGTTGTTAGGAGAAGCTGCTACTTTGTACACGTATGCCATCCTCTACCCTAAGAGATTGTAGTGCTTTTCCCTGTCTGATTTAAAAAAACCCCAAAACAGGTTAAACAAGTTAGTTGCAGCTATTCTAGAGCTGAGAATGTGTCTCCTTGCACAAGTTTTCTTCCTTGGAAAGCTTTAGCAGTGGAGGTGGTGCTTCCTGGCGATCATGGGGATAAGATACTGCTCCATCTGCATCTGTGGCTTGGTGTCAGTAACCAAAGTCCTGATATAAGATTGATTCGTAGAGATTATTAGCGTTCTTCAAACAGTGTTACCTGTGTGCTTTGATCATTATATAACGTCATAAAAAACTTTGTAGCAGTCGTCAGCAGCACATCTTCCAGGTTTGTTTTGAGAGCTAAGAGGCTTTAGGTTCTCTCGGTTTCACTAGGGAAAGATGATAATTTCTAGGAATTCAGCTGTGGAGAAAGGCAGTGGCCCCATAGTGAAAAAAAGAGCCATTCAAGGCAGGAGCCTGATCAGTTAGTTTGCTCCAAATTGATTGTGTTACATCACTACAAGAAATTATTCAATATGTAGTGGAGGACTAGGGAAGGCAGATATGGCCAGGGCTAGGGCCAGCACATTGCAGATACTGTTTTGTAGTAAATCAAGGTAGACTTTCCCAGTTTTCACTGGTGATAAAAATATGGTCAGATAATATGAGCCATGCTTTGTTTTAAACTTAGTGACATAGTATATGTATGTGATTTATAATAGTTTATATTTAGTTATTAGTATACTCAACTTTGTTTTTTAATTATTTTTCTTATTCTGTTTTTTTTTTTCAAATGTTCACGAATCCAGTTTGTATTTATTTTGCTTGAGAGCAAAATCCAGCAGAGTGGATGTACAACAGACATTACACAGAGGAAGGCACGGTATAGAATTATCCAAGCAAGTTACTATAGGCAAAAGGGAATGCCTTTCCTAAGCACAGAACACATCTCGACCCCAGCTAGCTCCTTGTCTCTCATAGAAAGGCATAATTCTTTTAAAATCCAAGAAGTTACATTGATTAATACCAAGAGAGCATCTTGTCTGTGATAGTAGGCTTGGTGATTAATTCACTAGTGAGGGGAAAAGAGACTGAAATCACAGGTGAACAACTGATGTGTGACCAAAGCTCTTTCTAAAGTACATGGTTTTACATGCGCGAGGTGGCAGAAAATGGAAGCAGAAGAAGACGTACCACAAACCACAGCTAATTTGGCGCTCAACTTTCTTACGCTGTCACTGTTTCTACATTTGCAGATGAAGTTGCAGCCACATTTCCTCTGCAAGGAAGGCAGAAAAGGCAGCTGAGAAGATTGCAAACTGCAGGGTAAGTGCAACACTGTAGGAGTTTTCATGTTCATATAAATGGCAGCTCTTTGATGGTAGGTACTGCACAGTCCTGCAGAAATTAAGGCAGAGTTCCCATCCTATGTTGAAGAATGCAACAAGGCAGCCAAGAGGCTTTGTTTTGCTTTGAAGCAAGGATGAATAAAGACTGTCTTCAAAGGAAATGTCCATGTGTTCCACTGTGTTTTTTTCAGTTCCTTGAACAACTATATTTTGATTTGAGCTCAAGCTTAAGAAAGTCTTAAACTACTGCCCCATGGCAGGGAAGGGCTCCAAGGCTTAAAGGCTATTCTGAATACAAGAAGCAGAGTACTGGCGATGCCAGATCAACATCACACTTACTGTTGCAGACCCTACTTTTCAGTTTACAAACAATATTCACGGAAGGAAAATTGTCAAAACAAAATTAGAATTCAGATGTGCTTAAATATTTGAGATGGGGAAGGAAGCCATTTCCATGCTGCTCACAGTTTGCAGGTCACATGGTTTCTGCTCAGGTTCCTGTGGAGAAAGAGAGGGAGGAAAGAAAATGTGTGGCAGATTGTGGGGTCTCTTCTATCTCCAAAGCAGAGAAAACTCCCATAAATATAACCATGTGACCTGATATTTGTGTGCCCTCTTCTCTATTATTTTGGTTGCATATTTCAAAGCAGAGTTTTTAGCCCTTCTTACACACAGCAAACAGGTCAGCTCTATTCACTATTGGCAGACAGAACCCAGTTTTCAGGATTGTTACCAAGAATAGCGTGAAGACACCATTAAAAAGCTACAAGAAAATATTAATTCTTGTCACTTACTGCTTGCACAACTGTGCAGACACACATACACAAATATACGAGCCAGAAAGAAGAGCTTTTACAGGACAGAGCTGACAAAAAGGGAAATAAAGGAGAGACAAGTGAATAATGCAATGAAAAGAGAGGGAGCAAGGAAGCAGTGGGTGTTTTCTTCCCCCTCCTACACACTCTCTGTGATGAGAAACTTACTTTGGAGGTTTAGGCATTAGATTAGATATTTTAGGCACGGCAGAGAAAGTATGAATGAGACTGATCTCTTGAAACAAGCATTACCTTATAAATGAAATCAAGTAGCTTCTGCTGGGACAGCAAGTCTCATGAAGTATGCTGTCAAAGTGACCCACTCTGTCAGATAGCAAATCATGTTTCCCCTTTCTCTCAGTGCAAAGAAACAATTTGTATGACATATAATGTCAGTATTTTATTAATTTGCTTTCTCATCTACTACTGGGATATTTTTTATTGGTTACCATGTTCCTCATGGCTCTGTCCTTTGTCATGTTCACTGGCAAAAAGTAACATTTGCTTGAAACAAATCTCTCAAGGAGGAAGACGTATTTCTCTAGGCACTTCAATAAGTCTGAAATATTGTTGCCTCTAGCAGTCTCTGAGGTAGAGTAGGAAAAAAGCCAAGTCTGACTAACTTTTGCATGAGGAACTATTTAAAAACACATGTAATCTTTTCTACACTAACCTGGTTTCCCTGAAGAAAATATTTGTGCATCAGACAGCATAAGATATGGTAAAGGAACGGTCCCTTATGTCGTTAAGCCTAACAAACTGGGCAGAGAAATGCAATCCTCTCTCTTCCCTACACAGACAGCTACACTGGTCAGCTCTTCATTATATTTTAAGAGTATCACATACACCATCCCTGACTTGCCATTCCTTGACAGTGCCTAATGTCTAGCTTTACAGTATCCCAGCTGGTACACAAAGAAGTGACATACTAAATTCCTAATGTTCTTCCAACTACCATACCACTCGTTAGTCAATAATAGTAGTAATACTTAAATAGTAATTATGAATACAGTAATAGTAAAATTTGAAAATATAAAAAAATCATTACATAAGTAGTTGACAATTTATAGGAGAAAGTAAATAATTTCTCTGTAATGAAGCCCTGAGATTATCCCCACATTTAAGTGTTTTAAGAATTATGCTTTAACAGTTGTAGGCAATAGTCTAACAAAGTGGATAGATACATTAAATATGAGATGAATATTGGATACAGCTGAAAATTGACAGCCATTTAAATAACTTGAAAATAACGGGGTTAAGGTTGATGGCTGAACTAGTTATAACTCCAGTTTCTAAAAGCTTCTCCACTGTCCTGGAGAGTTTCATAACTGGTTTCCACAGGAGTGGAAAATTTTGGTTTTAAAATGTCATCCTGAAAATTGTCCATAAATATGCAGACTTATTTTCCAGTATTTCCAGATCTGTCAGGTTTAAAAGCAATGATTAATCTTAGAACTCAGCCTCCAATTTGAGGATTTATTTTCTTTTTTTCCACCCATTTTATCTCTGGTACTAAAACTTCAGCAGCATCAATGATACCCCCATTGACTTCACCCAGTCAACTGACTGGGCTGGGCCTCAGTAAAGAGTTTGGTCACACATAAAGTCCATTCCGAAAGTCCTTCTGTGCTGCAGACGGTAGTGAAGTGCTGTAACAATATTTTAACGACTTCAACAGACAGTTATCAAACCAAACGTACACAAAGGAGGGAGCTGAGGAGAAGGGAAGTATCATTGATGATATATTTAACACCAGAGTAGAAGTGCACTTGAAAAACATTTAGATAAAAAGAACTAACTGAAAAACAGCTCTTCTACAGTAAAACTACTTCAAGCTGGTACCTAGAGAGAAGAAAATGTGAATAATGACACCTTAGGACTGGTTCTTTTGATTTTCACTCAGGAGAACAACTCTAATTGAGGAGAATTTTGCCCAAAGAAGTATGAGACTGCATTGGGTGACTTGGGATCTACTTGCACTGGCATTGATAAAAAAACATTGTTGACTTGGAAGTGAAAATGAATGGGTTGAAGGAAAGGCCATAGTCCAAAATGAAGGGAGCACTGGAAGTGGTATGGAGTCATGTATATGTGGACCTGAGCGCACAGCAGATGATCCCACCATGGGAAACTGTTGCAACGAGAAGAGGGAAAAGAGGGAGAAATCCACAGGCAGACTTAATGCCTGAAATGAAGTGAAACCTTGCACCTCCCACTTCTAGGGCTAGAAAATACTCTTGTGGGCATTCTTAGCTTCCTGGTAGGGAGAAATTTCCAATATTTTCATCCTTTTCCAAAATGGACATTTTGCCTGCCGGGCCTTGTTCTGCTCAGAGAAACCTGAAGTTTCAGCTATCGGGACACATACGTCCTTTCCTAGGCATAACCTCGTATTTTAGAAGTTTTATAAAGTATCCCAAAGGAAGTTACTAATATTATTTGACATTTCTATATTATATGAACTTTTTAAAGCAGGGACCAACTGATAGGTGACTTGTTAATTAACTGATTTTCAGCAGATGGGGAAAACAGACGTGGAGAGGTTAGAATAAATTGGCCGTACAAGTTAATGGCAATCAGAAACATGAATCAGTATCTTCTGGCAAACAGGGCACAAGTCTTTGCCAACTGTGCCACAGTGACAATATGGGCTTATCTGGTATCATGTGCTCACTTTCTCCATGTTTGCCTCCTGCCAAGAGGCACTGCATTACGCCTGCCAGGAAGGTCCTCATCTTGGCATGTGGTACAATCTGGCCACAGTCACTGCCCTAGCCTAGCCCTCTTTACTCAAGGAAGGACCCTGTTTCTCACGTTCAGAAAAGCCTTAACTGTTGACTTTTGTGGGCTGAACTTCAAGCTTCGTTTTACATCATTGTCAAAAGCCTTGCAGATCTGATCCACAGTTTACTAGGGCATTTTAATCCTCGACCCTTTTAATTGCTTTCTAAAAAGTTGTGTAGTTTATGAGATTATTTGTGTGACTCAAATTCCTAATTTTTTGAGATCTCTGAAGTTAAGCCAAAGCATTTCATGAACTGATGGTTCAACACAACCATCAGTTTATGACTTGGTCTGCCATCACTTTGTTAAAAACTGTCACATGTTCCCATGTCAGGCTGGAATTAGACAATCCATTTTGCATGTCTCTCTGGATGACACACAACCTTTAAAGCCAGTTTAAGAAAACCCTCTGAAGCACTCCCCTTCTCTGTAGAGGAGGCTTGCTTTGTCGACATCTGTGGATGCCAACACCAACATTTACCCTACATACTAGGAGGGAAGTAGTTTTGTGAGCTTGGCCCCTTGGGCTAGATTTCTGCTCAGCCAGCAGCAGGGCTAATTGTACCTCCAGGGACAACTGCTGGTTGTAGAGAAGGGCTTGATTAGGATTTCTGAGCATCAGTGTTTGAATTAAAATCTAGATCCTTGGAAACAGTTTTCCTGAGCTGAAATTGTAATACTCAGCTGTCAGTGCTTTTCCATGTGAGGGGAACCAAACTTCTGCAAGTCCCAAAACTGCAATGGTTTCTCAAGAGTTCAAGCATTTCCCTTAAGAACATTTGGCCATATTAATTCCTTTCAGGGAAGCAACATACCATCTATCTGTCAGCTTCATATGAGTTCACTTTACCCCTTTAAAGCTTAATATGAAAATAACAATTTTATTCTTGACATGATTATAGAAGAAAAACCACCTTGGAAATACTCCAAAGCCTTCTGGACATATTCCTGAGCAACTCACTCGAGGTGGCCCTGCTTGAGCAGAGGGGTTGGATAAGATGAGCTCCAGAGGTCCAGTCCAACCTCAACCATTCTGTGATTCTGTAATTGCAAGTATAAAATATGTTGCTGCCAATTTTTTGTTTTAACTTTCACTTGTGCTGCAGTTTTATTGCAATTTAGAGACTCTTCACACTTCACCCATACTTGCCTGTGGGTTAGATAAGCACCAACACCCGCATAAGAGAGAGAAGAGGAGGAAGGCAAGGTTAATTTATCTGGGAATCACAGCCTTAGACATGGTCTGAGGTGTCTTTTGGCCATGTTAGCCAGGAATCAACTTATAGGCCCTATGCCTCTAAAATGCTGTCTTGAGGAGAGGATTCCCATTCAGTAAACCTATATTCAACTTGGAGGTTTTCTGGTTACTACTTGGTATATAAAGAGCACCAAAGAATGTTTTAAGAACCCGTTGTTTCTCCAGGAATGCTGTATTTCTCTGTCTCCTATTTCTCTTGTTACATTATGATTAAAGGTATGGATTAATTACTCAGTATCTCTGAGAATGAAACGGAATAATTAAAAATTCACTTGAGAGTGCCCTCCTGTGAAATGCAGGGTTCTGTTTCTTTCCTGCTCTTGTCTGAGGAACTGAAATTTAGACATATTTCACTGTAATTTCATTGATTTTGAGAAACGTGTTTCATAAAAATGTTCTTACTGTGTGGAAATTTCAGCTACCTTTTGGGATTGCTGATGTCTTACATATATCACACATGCCATGATAATACCACAGTTTTAATTTCAGAGGCCAGTGTGTTACGCTGCCTCTGTGTCCCATTTGTACTCTTTGAAATGCTGCTTTTTTGCACTTCCAAAGGCTTGAATGCATCCCTCCCTTGCAAAGGGCCAAACTGGGACACCTCATTCTCTAAGTATTGCTATTAAATTCAAAACGTGCTAATGGTTAAATAAAGTACAACTTAATACTGCTAAATGAATGAGAATACATTCTCCATCTCTTGCACCTACTACAGTACTGGCTACAAAGATGTCGAAAGAAAAGATACTCCAAGAACCTGAGAACCCTAGTGGAACATAATTAATCATAATTAATCCCCCCTTAGCCACAACAAAACAAAGTAACTTTTTCATGTCTTATTTTAAGGAAATGGTAAAGAGAATCATGAAGACCCCTTCCCCCATCTCACACACAGTAATATTATGCTTTATCCTTTCTGAAGGTTTTGCAGAAAAACAGAGAATGAATCAGTATTACCTGCCATACCAGCAATGTGTATATTGCTATTGGGACAGCAGCTCGCAGAGCAGATATTGAGACTTGCAAAGGCTCTGAGGAGTCACTCATACAGTAGCTGTGTTTTTCACCTCATATCATCCTGTACACCAGTGTTGAGTACTTAAATCATACTTCATCCTTTTGCTCTGTTCAAGCCTGACCCCAGTATTTAAATGGAAAAACATATTAAGAGACTTATAATCATAATGCTCCCTCTGGTTCCATTAGCTTCAGAAGAATTGCGTTTCATACATTATATGTGACCAAATTAAAAGGCCCAAGTTTTTTGTGTGCAATTCCTGGCTTACAGAGGCTGGGTATAATTATTTCTTCTAGAGTATTGCATTATACTGTAATTTGCACAATGGTCCAAAAGCCTTCCAATGTGCCAGCAGAATCAAAAACTCCAGCACTTTACAGTCAAGTGCAGTGCTGCTGCTCTGCTTGTTTCTGCCTGGGTAGACAATTAGGTAATTAGGGTAGAATTAACCCCCTCATCCCCAAATTAGGGGTTGTACTAAGATAAAAAAAGAAGCTCTGAGTTTGGAATGTAAACATTTCATCAAAGGTCACAAGCATAATATTAAGTTACCTATGAAATAACTATTTTTAAGTGTGCAACTTGACATTTTCAAGAGGTTTCACATAAGATCTTTGCACTGAGATTCATAGAACTGTTTCCTCTGCAGCCTTTGAAAGCCGAAGCCATCCCTCCTGTTCTGTACATGTAAAATTAGGTGCAATTGAGTCACAGCTGTCTCAGTGGACAGAAAACATTTTTATTGTGACAAAAAGTACCCTCATATGAAGCATTTTAGTAAAGCCACCATTTCAGCTGTCAGCTGACATTCAGCTTGACATTTATAAGGTAACTTCAGTGACATTTCAGTAATTTGGCTAACTAATGAACCTGAATAATCAACTAATGGTAGCTGAGATCAAACTCAAACAAGTAAAGCACTTACGTTTATGAAACAAATTGCTACAAAAAATTGACAATTCAAAATAATTTTGTGAACTGTTTATATAGTGGCTGGATAATTGATATCACAAAAGCAAAGATTCATATAAAATCATTGTAGAATTTGGGCACTGGGGGCTCACCATTCATTTCTTACAAAATCAAAGTATCTTGGTTTTTACACCACAGGCATTTTTAATAGCTTATAATAAAGCTCAATGGTTTCTCTCCTGCCAGATTAAATTTTGCTTTCCTGAGATGAGAAAAATTCAGTGAATAGCCATTTTTAAGAGATTGGATGAAATGAAAAAGATAATTATTATGAAAGGGTACCAAAGAAAAATACCAAAAAAGAAGGTTTACATTTTTTCTTTGAATTGTCAAACCAATTACTTAAACTCTTATTTCAGGAACTTTTGATGCAATTTTGGAATTTTCCATTATATTCAGCAAATTATGCCAATTACTCTGCATTATTACTTTTTGTTGGATATAGAAAATAAATGATCAGGGAAGCATATCATACTTCATATTTCATATACTGAAATGTGTAATTTCAATTCCATTTTCTATTAATGTTATGAGTTTGTATAGTACTTACTCTGCAAGTATTATTTTAAGGATGTCCTGATCTGCAAAATTAAAACATGTCGCTGCAGTGAATTGCTGTTTTTCATTCTTCCCGTTGTTACAGCCTGGCTAACGCCAGCATTACAAGTCATTACATCTATGCCCTTGAAGATGATTTTTTCAGGTATACCTATTCTTTTTCCCTTGGAAGTGTTGGAAGCTAAATATATTACTTCCTATTATAATATTTTAAAGAAATGCAGTTGCTTTTAATTATTCAAAGAAACTCGACATCTCTTGAGCACTTGTATCAAGTTTTCTTCTTTCTTTCTGTTTTTCTGTCTCTCTCTTTAATTTGGGAGATTTTAATTCTCTAAAATCTTCACCTTTGTGCTCAGAAGCACATTTTTTCTCAAATCTGTAGAATAGCAAAGAACAGTGATTTTTCACCACTGAAGAGGTTTTTTCAATACATCATCTGGACTCCTTTCTAAGCACTGAAGTTCCCATAATGATGTCCTAGAGCAGGACAGGTGGACCATACCCTGGAAGTGTCTGTTTCCTCTCAGATGAATAAAAAAGCAGGCAAGGACGACTTGATCTGACAGACCTTTTGTTGTCTTTATGCAAATTTAGGGGAGATGAAGCCCTTCCAAAGCCCATATCTATGTATAAGCCATAGTAGGACCACTGGAAACTGTCAGTTCAGGCTATGAAGAAAGATCAGTCTGCTTTAAAAAAGAAAAACAACACACACATGAGGAAAGATTTGTTCCTGATGAGGCAACCTAGAACAGTAACACTATCGGGCATCTGGCATTTGGTTCCTATTACAGAGAACAGTAAGGACAGGTCAAGGCTACAAGCAAGAGAAATTAATTTCCTTGCAGGAATTGTACTGGCTGTCTTTTTGATGCCTTCTGCTTCAAATGCTTTTATTTCATGACTTTGAAAATATGTGTTTCATTTTTCTACTTCAGTGAGTGATCATGCGCCTATCTAGATTGGCAACTAGGGTGTTATCTAAAGCAGTTTTTTCAAGGGGAAAAAAAACCCTGTTTGTCACAGTATTTTGGTAAACTTAAAATTTAGTTTGGTTCTTATTGTCATTCTATAGAATAGTCTACATCAGGACAGAATTCTTGGGGGATCACCTCCAATCCAATTTGCGTGATTATACTGGAATGCAGATGCTTTTATGTAACCATCATCCTTCTTGTACCTAAATTCATCCCAAAGGTGCAGTAGCTGCCACAACCTACCAGATTCACTCAGAAAGAAACAATTCCTTGAGTGAAGGGTAGAGACTCAGAAGTCCTCATGACTTGAAGTGTTGTTCATAGGGCTGAGGGGGGATTTTCTGAATATATTGTTTTGCCATGAAATATTTATTAGTCAAAAAAAGGTAATTTTTTTTTCACGTGAATATTTGTACAACTTCAGATGAGAATGAAATGTCTGACCAAATCCCCCTGGCCTTCTCCCAAAAAACCAAAAGCATAATAGTCAGCTCTCTGGTGTGACATGAGAAAGTAAAGCCAAATCTGCAGTTCACCCAGTGCTGACCAACAATTCTGTTGGAGTCTCACCTCTCTTTTGATTGCCCTCTCATCTGGTCTAATGGCTATGGAGGAAAAGGCCTCTCATTCTCTCCAGTTGTAGTCATTCAATTTTATATAAATAGTCATTGAAATGAAGAATTAAGCCTTGACTCCCACATCTCAGGTGAACGCTATAGCAATTGGGCTACAGAGCCACTGTGACTCAATGAATATTTCACTTACACAAGATGGAACTGCTCCAACAGAAGAAGAAAAGAACAATGGAAAATCAAATTCTACAAAATTACTGCCAGTACGAAACCTTGTTTGCAGTCCATGGTCTGATATTTTCTTTGGTTAAAAAGATAACTAAACCCATACCCAAGAATAAGCCAAACACACCCAACAGCTCATTGAGTCTCAACTTCAGACTTGTAATCAGTGATGTTCTACCAAGGAAGAATATGGCCCATACCCTTAATTTTGTTTGATATTAGCAGTTAGCTAATGTAAGATTCTATCTGAAAGGATATCACTTACATTAAAAGAAATATGTTGGGTAAATGAAAGAGCAATGGTGACATGGGTAAGTTAACATAAGGGAGGAAAAAATTGAAGCAGAAGATTTGCTCTTCAGATTTGGACAGTGACGGCTTACCATACTTAGGAATAATTCCTTACAATTTTTTATCACTTTCTGCCCCAAAAGCTAAATTAGTTTTACTATTAATTGAATTGTCTAACTTCACTACATACTGGGAGATAGAAAGGATTATTAACTCCACTTTGCAGATAAGGAAACTGAGACAGGGAGAGGAAATGATTAGCAGGAGGTCACACAGGGAATCAGAGACAGATAAATCCCAGATCTCCATCCAATGCATTAAGCGCTCCACACTGTTCCTTCCCCACACAAACAGCCATCAGAAATGAGACACATTTCAAAGAGAAACAATTAAAGCACCATTTCATCAAAGGTAAAAGCTTCTGAAATTCATCCGATGCTGGTGATCCCAAATGTTGTACTCTTTTGTCTCTGTCACACTGTTTTAAGTGCAGATTATCCTTCCTTCCTTGCTTCCTGCACCATTAGGCCAGCATGTGCAGCACATGCACTCACATCACTTGTTATAGGCACACAGCTCTCCTGCAAATATCTGCCCTACCAATGTATCAGTGCTTTCCTTATAATAAGGACAAAGCTGATCATTCCTTAGCACTCACAGTACATGCAATATATGTCTGTCTGTCTCTCCAAAGCAACCAGTCTTTACATTACACAAACGTAGGATGTTTCTTCTTGTAAGAAGTTAACGGACATGTTCATAAATAAATTGTGCAAGGTTTAACTCTCTGAGAGGATGGGGGGGATTAACAACAAAGCAAATGCCTCACACTTCTGAGTTTTGTTTGGCCTAACACACTCACACTCTGGGCATCTAGGAAAGCTCTCGCATACTCACCTCACATGGCACATTTACAGTTTCAGGTATCACCACTTTAAGTAAGCTATTTGATTAAGCTAATTAAAGTAGTGTTTATTAGCTGACAGCCATTACTAAGTGAGCTGGTTAACAACTTGCCACAATGTACCCATCACCAGATTAGAATTTTCTTTGTTTTACTTTAAGCCTACCTGTCTTTGCTCTAATTTCCTTAATACTTAGATCTAATTCTGAATTTCTGTAAAGAAACAGACATGTTGCCATAAATTTCTGCAGGGAAAACATAAGGATCTCTATGAAAAACATTTCATAAAGCACTGTACGTGAACAAATCAGGTCTCTACAAGAGCTACGGTTTTGAAGCAACTTTAGGGTCTGGCTTTAGCAGTTCTCTACTTAAATCTGCCTCCACTTAACATGTGTACACAAATCACTTGCTCCATTTCTAACAGAAGGAAAGAGATCTCTTGACTTCAGTTTAATGGGACAGATCTATACTACTAAAAAAAAACAACTGGTGAGGGGGCTGGAGAACAAGTCTTACGAGGAGCGGCTGAGAGAGCTGGGGTTGTTTAGCCTTGAGAAGAGGAGGCTGAGGGGAGACCTCATTGCTCTCTATAACCACCTGAAAGGAGGTTGTAGAGAGGAGGGTGCAGGCCTCTTCTCCCAAGTGACAGGGGACAGGACAAGAGGGAATGGCCTCAAGCTCCGCCAGGGGAGATTTAGGCTGGACATTAGGAAAAAATTCTTCACGGAAAGGGTCATTGGGCACTAGCACAGGCTGCCCAGGGAGGTGGTTGATTCACCTTCCCTGGAGGTGTTTAAGGCACGGGTGGACGAGGTGCTAAGGGGCATGGTTTAGTGTTTGATAGGAATGGTTGGACTCGATGATCCGGTGGGTCTCTTCCAACCTGGTTATTCTATGATTCTATGATTCTACTAAAGAAGTAAACAGGATTATTGCATGGCAAACATTAGGGCAGAAGTGCAGATCCTTATAAACCAAAACAAAATGCTGCAAAAGGTAGCATTAACTATTCCAGAAATCTTGTTTGAGCTTCAACATTTTCACTGTTAAAAAACGTTCTTAAGGTCCTCTGAGCAAGCTTGTAAAATAGTTTCTAAATAGTAGCATGGATCAAAATCAATGTATTTTTAAAGTAGTTCTTAATGACTGCTAATTCGGTATAGAAGTATTCTCCAGAGTTTTTCCAAGCAGAATAAACAATATGTTTTTCTGTATTGGTTTCAGTGGAATCACTGGGAATATGATGAGAGAAAGGAATTTATTAGTGTTACTTGAAGCTTCAACAAACAACCTGGAATTCAAGAAATGCTGTTAGATAAAATTAAAAAGACTCAGTTTTCTACCAGACTGGCCTAATGTCTCCTACAAGGCCAAGAACATGAATGCATTCTAATTTACCAATGACTTTCCTTGGTTAAAAGGTACAATGCCTTAAATTTTAATACTTGATCTAGATACAGAAAAAGTATTTATTTTTTGCTTGTGAGATGAATAGTCCTCTTATTTACTTATTATTGTTCTTCAGGCCACTTATATTTTGTTGGAATAAACCTATAATGTGTAAAGAATAATAGATGAATATTAGAAAAATAGCCAAATCGAGTTTAGTTTATAAAGACTTTCTAAGAGTATCTAAGAAACAGAATCTATAATGATACTCTCCTTTGTTCTCAATGACAGCTCTAATAGGCTTCCTTAAACTCAAACTCGCATATTTAGACTACAGCTGAATGTCATTAAACACCTGTGCCCTTCTCACATGAGCTGCTGAAGATCTTTGAAAATTACTCTCTATCTAGTGGCAACTGTGTAGTCAAAACCAACAACCAACCAACCAAGCAAACAAAAATACCCTCAAAAATAATTTCAAAACTCTGGAATGAAGCACTGTCCTCCTTCCAGGGGACACTGCCCCTGATCTTCCAGGCTGAAAGGGGGAACACTGGCTCAGGAGCCCCAAGAATTTCCTCCACCAGTATTCTACAGAGGGCAAATTTGCTTGGTAGGTGATCTCATTAAATGCCTAGGACTGTTTAAGTGTACTGGATTGTCAAATCTGCAGACAGACAATTTTCAAACCCACCTCCAGAAATCCTTCTAACTCTCATCTTCACCTCCCAAGTCCCAGTGCAGAGGCTTGGTCTGCTTCAACTCCATTTTAGATGCCAAGAAGAACTGAATGTTCTGCCACAAAGTCAAGGCTACAACTGTATCTATATTAGTGTTGTGTTTTAAGGCAATGCAAATCCCAACAGTCCTCATTTACTTCACATTGGTGCAATCTGCAGACCAGTGTTTGCACTAACTGGGTTTCCTTTCAGAGAAATCTAACCTGATGGCTGTGCTCCATATGGCCACCAATTGCACTTCAGTCCCTAACGGGGACACATGAGATGTAACTATGCCTGCTGCTTCAGGGTACGTCTACATTATTGCTAGTGAGTTCAGATCAAAAACGTGCATTTGAAGCAGATCTCCTGGCCATCCCACTTACTCTGTGATTCATACTGCAGAGGGCTCTCAGCCTAAACTGGATTCCTTCTAGCAAAACTAAACTGGAAAATGTACTCCAAGAGTTTCTCCTAATGCACTGCAGCTACTAATGGACATTCAGGACATAAGAACAGAAGAGATCTAATTTGAAGTAAATCCCCTGAAACACATATAATATGGTCCTCAGTACCAGCTACCTCACTCTGCAGGCCTGCTTTTCTTGCAGCACACTATTTGCTGACTTAAACATCCTCAGACAGCTTCAGACCATGTGTGACGATGACAACCGTGGTGGTTCAGGGAACCACATTAAAGCTGCTCCAAAGTAACCCCCCTGAACTGCACATAATGTAGATGTACAAGCCTCAGAAATGATTATGTCATTAACCGCTCCTTTTATTGTACCAGATTACTTGCTAATGTGGACAGAGCAGACTGCTCTTTGCCATTAGACAGTGGCCTCTGATGTTTAGTTATGCTAACAAGAAGACAGACATTTTAGCCCTTTAAAAAAAAAAAAGCAGTTTTATAATATTTTTTACACCTGAACTCTTAAATTCATCTCTGTTGCTTTAACTCTATGGCATTATGGAGGTGAGGCTGCAAGAAGGAAGAGGTGGGATACATGCCACCCTGAAACTGGCTGAGAAGGGCAGTGAGTTTTCATAGCTCTGCTCTATGATTCTATGATTAAGATTTAAATTCTATCATACAGCTTTTACTGATGGTTCATTTAAATCCTGAAAATGCAGTTTTATTTTATTAATGTGCTCTATATCAGATTAAATTTTGTGTATTTTTTTATCTCTGTATATCACCTAGCATTAAAAGTAGAATCAGTGGACTATAAATAAATGCATAACTGTACTAAAATCCAGCATAATTCAGCTGGTCTGATTCTGATTTGATGTTAGCATTAATCAGAACTAAAACTACTGGGGAAAATCAGAGCCATATACTTAGAGTTTGTACTAGTGCATTTGATATATAGTATTAGAGGGTCATCCTCTCACAGCACAGCAACTTCTGCTGTTGCAGATTGTAAATACTAAAGCAAAGAGGAAATCACAGTAGAGCCTAAAATTAATCTGATGCAAAGCCCAAAACTTATCCTCCATGGTCCTTGTTAAAAGGGACCAGAAAAGATTTGACCAGGGCTTATTGGTCAGAATTTAAAAAGTGGAAATTAAGGTTTCTGGCTTCTGCCTTGTGATTTCAGTCTGCAATAGTTAACCTACAAAAGGAAAGAAATTGTGGCAGGACTACAGACACAGATCAAGGCTGCTTTAGATTAAGTTCTCTGTATACATCATGAATCTCTACCATCTGTTTTGTATTGAAAAGGAATAATATTTTAAGGCACGTTTATTACAACATATTAAGAATCTTAAGAGCTCACATACTCCTTTAAAATATATGCTGAAATTAAAGACAAAGTCTTATGGTGAAAACTGAGGGTCCTCAGCATCTTTCAAGAGACATTCAACAATTTCATGATAGCACTGTAAATGAAAAACAATCCAAATATACGTGATTCTTGCCTGCATCCTGTAAAAGCACTCGCCATTACTTATACTGCACTACTCACATATTTTACATGCATATCCTATACAATACAAAGAAAAAACTTCAGTCATAATATTCACCAATAAATTTCTGTTATACAGCTAGACAGAGAACTGTATAAAACTGAAATATTTGTTTCTTTCTAGTCATGGATGGACCTACTGAATTTTCATCTACTAAACTTCAGATCAACTGGATTTAAAATACATACAGCTTTTTTAAACATGCGCTATGCATGGAATTTTTTTTTTTTTTGGTGTATTGGGGATGTATAACTTCTCTTTTATTATTCAGACTTCACAACGTCCTTGCATTGCATGCCTCAGTGAATTCATTATTTTTGGGTTTTGTTAGCTAAAAGTAATTTATGAACAACCACATATTATTAAGCACTGCAATTACACTTCCCTTTATACAATTTAGGCTGCTCACCGATGCTAGGAGAACTCTTAGTTGTCTGTTTAAATGAGTTATCCAACATCATGGTAGATATAAAAGGGCCCTAATGGGATCTTGGATTTTTCAATGGTTCTTAGAGTCACAAAGCCCACTTCTCTGCAGACTCCCTGGCTATGAATATTGGTGCCGCAGCAATGCTAATGCTATGCCGGGCAGCACGAGCTGCAGCATAGCTCGCTGGCTGACAGAACAGAGTGGCCCCTCTGATTGGACTCATGTCAAGTTTTGGTGACTCCAGTACAAGAAAGACATGGACATACTGGACCAAGTCCTGCAGACAGTCACCAGGATGTTTAGGGGACCGGAAACATAACATATAAGAAGAAGCTGAGGTATCTGCTATCTGGCCAGATGGGAATCCAGTTGGTGCTTTGAACTGCATAACTGGGCTTGCAGAAAAGAAAAAGCAAGACGCTTCTCAGAAGTGCACAGGGAAAGGAGAAGAGACAACAGTCAGGTTGCAACAAAGGAAATTCTGAGCGGACACAGAAAAAAATCCTCTGTGAGGATACTTGAGGACAGGAACAGGTTGCCCAGAGAGGCTAGGAATCCATTCTTGAAGATGTTCAGAATTCAGCTGCACTGCCTACTACAACTTGAAAGTTGGTCCAGCTCAGAGCAGGGGTCTGGACTTTATGACCTTCAGAAGTCCTTTCCCACTAAATTCTAAGCCTATGTGCTCCTACCACTGTAATGCTTCTCATATCTAGCTTTTCTGCATCTATACCCTAAATCTGTCATCTAGATCCTCATAATCTTGCATCCTGATTAATTCAAACCTGCTGTTTTCAGGCCATCTGTTATACATATCCCTCTCTCCATTGGGTAGATACAAAATACCGTGGCTGTGATATTCCCTGACCACAATTCTGATGTTACTACTTTTTTGTGTCTCATCACAGCATTGCTTATCTTCTCCCACAGCACAGTGGATTTGTTTTCCCATTTGTTAGATTCTCCCACCGGGATCTACCTGTGCTGGCAGATCTGCATGGCAAATCATACGCAGTGACCAGTCCTTCTGAAATGGTGCATAAACACCGTCCAGCCTCCCACATTCTCCCACATAGAGTTCAATTCTTGTGATTTGTTGAAGAAGCTGCCAGATGATGCATAACTATAAGGATCATGGTATTTGTCAGTCTCTTTCTTTAAAATTATTTAATATTCTACATATTCCTCAACACTTCTAATCTGGTATGTCTTAAATTTCTGAGTAAAGCTTAGAAATTACATAGCTTCAATTTAAGTAATTGCAGCAGTTTCTCAAAGTACCTAGGTTCCCAGTGATACTACAGAACATGTTTTTTTCTAAATGCCTAAGAAGTGTATATGTCTCATTTGCAGAAATACCAGTGAAAGCTAAGTGTACCTTCTAGCAGCATATTTATCCTATTTAGGTGTTTTTCAAAGTCCCACTAAGCATAAATCTACACATTTAGCTAAGCAAGTTTTGAAAATTTGGTTATTAATATGACATGACAGAAATGGAAATAATAAAACCAGTGAAAAGGACAATGGCTGTCTAAAACCTGCGATTTGGTTTATCTTATCTCAAATAAAACAAGAAGAAATCAATTCAGGACTGATACATCAACACAGTAAAAATATCCCCATTTTCAAAGTGGTATAACAAACAATAGCTCCAGTAAGGGAAGATTAGTAATTGAACTATTAAATTAGCTTTGTACTGGACTCTCTGCATAATGGGAAGTAAGAAATGCTTATGGCTGGACCTCAAACTACACAGTCAACAGAACTCAAACTCACTGACTGGAACAGAGATATGGATTTGATTCTCATTTTCACAGGAAGTGAGCACTGCTCACTGCTCACTTCCTCTATCTTTGGTCACTTTTTGCTTGAAACTCTTTACGGGAAAGTTCAAAATAGGGTGGAGGAGAAAGAATATGAATACCAACCCAGTGCCTGGAAAAAATGAATGTAGTGTTCATCAAAATCATAGAAAGCCTTGCTCAATGACTATGAGGTGCTAGACCATAAATAACTGCGTAGCTCTGTGTGAATATAACCATTGGCTAAATCTCAAATAATACTGTTTATATTATTAAAAACACCAGCATACTGAACTCACCTGAATACCTCCAAATCCATCCAGATAATTGTTCTTCAGCACAATATATTAATTACAGACTGAGCTTGACAGCTATGACCAGCTTCAAAAAAGCACTCTGACATAAAGTTTAACCAGTGATTATACTTAGAGCAAAATTTTTTTTACTGGGTTTACATCACTTGTTGTACCAGTCTCTATTTTATTTTTTTTTAAAATATTATTACTGTATTTTACCTTTCCTTAGTAGGGAATTTGGAAATATCTGATGGTGTCCAACTTGTTTTCTTGCTGAAGTTTGTTTCTGGTATAGCAAGTATGATGTGGTTATAGCCTTCTACCTTTCTCATCTGAAAGATGTGAGTGATTGTACGAGATGCTAGTCTGTGGCAATCACATCCACTGCATCACTGAATTTAAACTTCAGACCTGCCAATTATTTCACACTTCTTGCAGGGTTCACACAGTTGGCTTCCCCTTGGCATTCTCCTGCAGCTGGGGAACAAACACACACATTTATTCAGTATTTACACAGATCCTTTGATTTGGTGAATGAGATCATGGAGCAGGAATCAAGCTGTCGCAAATCCATGCCATCCTAAGAAAGCCTCCTGCTCACAGAGGTCCTTCTAGGGGATATACTGTCTGGATGCATCCCAGTTACCCAGCTCTCTGTTAGCCCATCACTCAGTGCTCCCTCCATCCCCTGGCCTAGCACAGCATTCTCACAGGTACTAAAATAAATGGGACCTGAGAGCACTGGTATCTGATACCATACAATGCACAGAACTTGCAGTTTATTATAAAGCAGACAGTGCTATAAATCCCTCTATATTATATTTAGTAATGGTATCATTTGTGTCATTCAGGAAAGTGATCTTGATAGTTTTGTAAAACCCCACAGCTTTGAATAAATCACTTCCACAGTGAAGTATTTGACTGATGAGACACTAACTGTCCTACAGCAAGAAAATTATTCAGGCTGGGAAGATGACAGGTTCAGAGCATGAAAAACAATAAGCCATAGAACATAGAGAAGCTGGAAAGAACAGCATGTACAAAAGACCAAAGGGCAATTGTCAGAATCCCTGAGTAATGACCATAACAACAGGTGCTAAAACATACAATACAACTATATAGTACTAGCCAATTTCTAAACTGGCAGAAAGCTCAATGGCCAAGTGAAACCCGTTATAAGCAAATGAGTCTCATCAGCACAATGAAACAGACAAAAAAATTGGCTAGATTTTGTTTGCAATACCAGCCACACTTGCCTGCAATGTGAAAGAGCTCCCTGTTTTCTATTTCCATTTGATCTCCCTATGCTCTAACTAAAAGAATAGTTGCCAAGTGGAAAAATAAGTAGAATCTTCAGGTAAAATTGTTTGTGGCCTTGAAGTTGTTCTAATTTCTTTCCTCTTCTTTCTTTCCAACACGATCCTTGTCTTACCAAGTTCCATACTTAATTATTCCAGTTTTTCCTCGTA